>NW_027225576.1:2976666-4465000 GCF_038994185.2 Dermacentor albipictus | reverse complement strand
TGTATTCTTCTCACGGTAAGTGAAGCTTCACGGAAACAAAGTAGTGTGATAGGTGCCACGCGGGGCAGAACAGTGCGCGCGTATGCGCACTGCTAGCGCGTTGACCGGGCCCGGTATACGTGAGACCATCAGCCGTCTGATGTGCGCGCAGACGTACGTTCTTCTGTTCAACCTTGTTCACTCTTGCACCGAATCCTCCAACCTTCACGTCCCCGTGCCCCTCGGGCGCACAGATAAGTTGTCGGCGGTAGGCAGAGTTCATCCTTTAATTACTTATAGCTACCGCTTTATTCCCATCCTCCCGCATGGCTGTTTTGCGTACCACAAATGCATCATCAGCTGTAGAAAGCAGGAACACTGCACCACCGTCGCTGATCTACAAACCGTTTATCGTAGAGATTCTGAAGCATAACGGTTTCAGCGTGTCATGACACGCTAGCATGAATCCACCGAAGAGGGCAACAATACTCCCAAATCTCCCCTCGTCAGTGACACGGTAGGTGTGGTGTAGGGCGTTACACGCCCGTTCGTTTCACGCTTTTTACTTCTTCGAGTCCCACCTGGCATAGCAATAGCTGAGAGAGCATGGCCTAGTTAACACGGGGGCAGAAAACATGGAGACTAACGCAAACCTGCACGTACGATGCCTTTGCTATGGTACGAGAACTGCGGAAGAGCACACACACATGAGCTCACACCACCATAAGAAGACCGCCATTGTACCTCGACAATATAGCTGCTACAGCAAAAAAATACCACGCGACTTCCTCCACACTTATCACCTATAGCGCGTGGACTGGGTAGGGCGTCTCCTTAGTTTTTTTCCCTTCCTCCACGGAGATATCCGTTGATTCCACCAATGTTGACCACCTGAAATCATCGCAATAATGACAAGAGTATTCGTCTGACCCTGGGACGGGGCTTCGTAGCAAAGCATAAATGGGTCTAGTTAGTTCGTGTTACCTCTAACGCGCTGAAGCTTAGAGCAGAAAAATAAAACACCGACACAGTTTAACAGACGCATATCTTGGTATCCATTGGCATCCTTCAAATGTATGTCATGTTTTTGAGCATGAAATACGCTTAGCTCCCGTTGTAGGCGATCTTCAAGTGATGTTGAGCCAAAAGCCAGAGCCAATATACAGGCACTCAAATGAGAACATCCGGGCACCATTGTCAGATGGGAAGAGGACTTGGCACCCGGAGGCGCCGCGTCCATGAGCTTACATGTACTCATCAACCCAAAATCTTTCGATACATTGACCCCGGTGCTCCCCCTCAACCCGGGCTAATTGCGAGAACAAAACAAGATCATCCGGACAACCAGTCAAAACAATAAAATGCGGTCTCAGGCCCGGAACTCTTTGTACAGGACCACAGTTACTGCCCAAACAAGTTAAAAAAATATTGCTTCCGAGTTCTTTCTAATGTTTGTTCACAATATCACACAAGCTGTGACTTCTAGTACGCTGAAGTTTTATTTGTCATTTCCAATAGCGATGTTTAAAAGGCAGGTACAGGGCACCATACACTTCGCTTTCGTCTTGTGGCGTTGAGATAGGGTTGCCTGTGCTCTTTTGAACGCCAGCGGTCCGTGAGTTCCGCGGCGCTGCCTGGCGCCTCCTGAAGGCGATTTTCTTCTAGCTGGGCAGCGTCCATATGGGCCAGTGCACAGTATGGCATGGTGCGGTGCGGTGTGGTGCGGTGTGTTGTGGTGGAGTGTGCCGTTGCGAACATGCACTACGCCCACTTTAAGGTTGTGGCTAGTGTCGTCTCCAACCAATCTGTTTTGCCAGTCACCATTTCATGCTCACATCTACTCTCGTTACGGGAGAGCCAGCAATTTCTTTTCTCGCTGTTAACGGGCCTGCTGTACCCTCTCGCGGCATACGCTGGCGATATTTTTGATCTTCACAACACGAAGCTTTGCAACAGCTTTTGACCGAATCGTGTCAACAGCTCCCATTATCATATTACTGGCATTTCCGATCGAATTTATTGTTATTGTTACTTCGCTATTTCAGTTGAGCTGAAAAGCTTTTTGTGAATTCGTAAGGATGAGATTCCATGAGACGACGGGGTCTCATCACCATCTCCAAAACGTGGTGCTGGATGCAACAATGCCAAGACTCGTACGCTCGTCCCCAATAGAACTCTTCATTCGATTGATTTCGCGCTGCCCCCAAGGTGGTGAAACATGCGTTCTGATATGTGTTAGCGTATATTCTACGTGTCATTCCTTTCCCCGAACTTTTCATTCACAGGTTCGCAAATAAAAATTAATAACATGGAAGTTATAGAATTTATGAGCAAGTATCACAAGGCTTAAGCACATTTCGTCCCTTTTCGTAGAGACGCTCAGTAACCGAATGGCGCCAGGACGGTTTCCGGTTTTGAGGCTGTGAGTAAAAGCCCGGCAATTAATGTCTTTGGCGTTGTGAACTCGGTGAACATAACTTAATTGACGCACTTGTCCATTAACAAGCACACAATTTCTTTCATCTTGCTTCTTGATCGTGAACTATTAAAACGAAACGACTGCCACATGATCATTAACTCCTAAAGTTTCTGCATGCATTATACCAGGGGTATAAGCAAAGCTGACATTTATTAGCTGGGCTTCGAGCACTACATACAAGGACGTTTTAATTATTCTTTGTTCACGGAAAAATTATTCGTGGCATTGAGCATCAGTGACAATCGCAATAAATTACATCGTTAGGTACATTTATTCGACTCACTTTAACGAAATAAGTTTTTCTTAATTATTAACTTTAACGCGCACATAACTCAGTAATTGAAGCGGCAGCGTGCCAAAGTTGTGTTCTTTTAATATTATGGCTAAGGCTAGCCCAAGTTTGGAGACAAGCACACCCAAAATGTTGCACGACTACACTGGGGTTAATTATCCATTATAGGCATTTCCCGTGTGCTGTGCAGAACGCCGATTATACTCACGGGATATTTTGGCGACTAATATTTCCAGATTCGTACCCCCGATTCCTGCTAACCGGACGCACATCGAGCGCTCATCAGTTTCAACTCTGCGATTACACCTGCGCCTTGTTATCTGGTAAATTAGTTGGTAATATTATAGAACTTATTGGCAAATATTGCGCAATTGCTGCTGCCACCCTGAATAATGTGTTTCTACAAAAATAAAACAATAACCTCCTTCGCTCCACTGCACTGCTTTAAGAACTGGATACTCCGCGAGAACATCTCGCACTTATAGAGAACGGCGGCCGCAAATTTTTACCCTGTACTAGCGGAATGGAGGCGACCATATGTGATCCTGGTAAACAGGTTTCTCCTCATTACCCGGTGCATGCTTTCACACCTGTTTCAGTGCCCAACAACGCAGTCGTGCACAAAGCGACGCCACCATGCTTGCTTCGCAGACTCGCGCGCAAATATATATGACTTGGTGCGCGCTAGCGTGGGATATGTGCGAGGCGAGTCTCGCGCGAATGATAGACGTTGTGAGCTTGGAGATGGTGGCGTGGCGTAGCAAAACAGCGTCGCAATCTCTAAAGGCTACGTCGCATGCAGGTCTTTCTAATTTTAGAGCTGTGCAAACACGTGGCCACTTTCTCCTGTGCCTGCCGCGCCCGCCTGGAAAATTCCGCAGCGCGAGCGTCACACGGCAGGCAGCAGACAGGTCACGCGTGGTATGACCTGCGAAAACGAGAGCGCATGCGCGATCTCAGGGGCGACGCCACACGTGACCATTCTCCATTGTCTGCTGCATGGCGGCGCATGCTGCGGAATGAGGACGTAGTAAACCAGCCCGAGGCCTTGGACTTTAAGGATAATAATGGAAAAGTTAATGAATATGCGATGGAAAATAGTAGAACACGGCTGGAGCAGTGGTGGCGCAAAAGAAGGCGACATAAAGAATATATTTTAGGGTTATACATATCAAACAGGTTCGATGGTTCTGTCATGCATCGAAGCATGGGTCTTAAGAGCCGATAACAAGCGTAGGAGAACAGTAAACAAAAATAAAAATATTGGTGGCGTCCACGAACATCCCGTTTCAAGGCAGATGTTTATCCACCGCCAATTATACCAACGAAGGGAGACGTGGACTCGGCGTCCTTCGAAGTGCGGGTGGCTCAGGGCAAAATCTGCTTCGAAAAACGGCTGAGGGATGCGAAGAAAAGCAGATGAGCCGCTAGAATATTTACGTAACTGTACATGAAAACCGTCGACTCATAATGAAAAAAAAAATGACTCGCCATCCCGGAAAAGTGGACATCCAGCGAAGCTGTTTAAAACCACCACTACAACTGCTAAAAGGGGTATGCAATGGTTTATTGCTTTAGAATAATGGTAGTAATCGTAATTTAGAGTAATGGTAATTCTAACAGCACGTCGCCGCCCATGGCGGTGCTGCAACAGCATTGAAATCAGTTGCTAGGCTGGTTCTTTTATATACAAAAGGCTATGGACGCCATTGCCCACGTCGCAAGCTGCCGTCGCAGCAGCAGCTTATGCCACAGTAATCTTTACCGGGAAAGGCCCATGCGGGAAATTCTACACACTACGTGCTTCGCATTGTTCTGAGGAATGCCTTATCATCAGTGATGTGGTTCGGATGCTTGTTTTATGCTTGTTCTTTATTGAAAAGTATGCTGTCCTGTATGTTGCATTCGTGATTCGACAGAATGTATGCACTTTTCGCTTCACTTTGCTGAGTGCTTGAAACCTTACGGAAGTACGAGCCACTGCTCCTGGCCTAACCTCCCGCGGGATCGGCACACATTTTTCCTAAGAGACGCGGACACCAAAAATGCCGACCACTGAGAGGCTAACAGCTTCGCTGCAAAAGAACAAAGCAACTAAACAGTAAATTAGCGGCCTCGATAGCGACACGAGAAAGGGCGTTGTGCACAAAGGCAGATATGTGCAAGCAGCCTACTGGATAACCGGGATGGAGAGCAAGACAGCGAACATCAAATTAAAATAACTTTGTATACGATAATTAAAAGAACAGTGCCGGCTTTTCTAAGCCAGAGCAGGAGGTCTGAGAACACGGTGTTATAAGAGAAAACTTGCCAATGATGACTATACATGTGTGGTCTGTGGAAATAGCGCAGAAACCATCGAGCGTGCTTTGCGTTGGCACGTCGCAGTATCCATCCCGAAGTAAACGGAAGCGTACTTACTCGGCCCGAGGCCTTGAACTTCAAAAAAAAAAAAAATGCTGGCTCTGCCGTAATTGAGAGTAGATGTAAGCATGAAATGGCAACGGGTAAAGCAGATTGGTTGGAGATGACACTAGCCACGATCTTAAAATGGGTGTAGTGAATGTTCGCAACGGTACTGCCCGCCGCACCACACCGCACCACGTCATACTGTGCAGTGGTCCATATGGACGCCGCCCAGAAAAAAGAAAACCGGCTGAAGGCGGTACGACAGGCAGCGAAAGACGCCAGGGAGACAGAGCGCACTGCCCGGCTATGGTGGTAACAACTTTATTGAGATTCTGCTAAGTTATGATCTGGCAGGCCCGAGTCCTAGGATGGCCCCTCACGAGGAGCGACCCTTTCGGCCCAGGCAACGCGGGCTTTTTGTAGTTTTTTATCCGGCGTTCTGAGCAGCTCCTCCCACGTCTGTTCTGAGGGAGCTGGCAGGAGCGACCTGGGATGGGGTAAGCCCTCACACCCCCAAAGAATGTGATTTTGGGTAGCCAATGTTTGGTTTGTGCAGTTTTGACATATTGGGTTCCATTGCCCCACTGCCCAGCTATAGAAGAAGAAAAGCACCTTAAAGGAGGCGCCACGCAACGTGGCGCCATCTCTCGAGGCGAAGCATAACTCGCGCTGTGATACTCACGCACCGTTGACATTAAAAAGAGCACAGGCAACCCTGTCTCAGCGCCAAACGACGACAATAAAGTGCATGGTGCCTTGCATCTGCCTTTTGAACGTCGCTATTGGAAATCACAAATAAAACTAAAGCGCACTAGAAGCTACAGCTTGAGTGCTATTGTGAACAAACATTAGAAAAAACTTGGAAGCAATATTTTTTGCAACTTGTTTGGGCACTAACTAGCACAAGTAATGCGGTCCTGTACAAAGGGTTGGGGGCCTGAGACCGCATGGTGTTCGGTTATAATTTCTGTCCTAAAGATCGTGTTATGTTGTTTGTGTGTCTCCTGTTCCGACCCGAACCTTTCTTGGAGAGGGTACAAATGGTTGTATAGCTAGGCGGGTGCTCAAGCTGCCCAGGGACAAGGGAGGACTCGGAATTCCCGACCTGGGCATCGTGGCTACCGCACTACACGTCAAATGGTCCCAGGTCGCTCTTAACTCGGATATGCTCCTGACTCGAAGCTTTACCTCGTTTTTCCTTAGCACCCGACTCCGCTTGTTTTCGCAGAGCACATTTTCCCACTGTGCTCCTCGTTCAGGAACCCCATCCACCATTTATGCGGCGGCTGCCAACTCTTTGGTCAGCATCCGCACGGTTCGCCCCGACATCGACGTAGTTTCAACTCCACTCCAAGAGTTAGTAGACATCCTCACCCCAGGCCTCCCCCCGCATTGCCATATGTATGACCTATCCATTCACGGGCCAAACTGGAAGCTCATCACGGCCAGTTTCCTCGACGCTAGGCGTGCCACTTTCATGTATCGCTTGGCGCGAGGGTGCCTGCCGTTGGGCTACAGGCCCTTCACAGCCGTCCCGGTTCGTGGAGTGTGCCCGTTCTGTGGCGCTCGTGAGGACACGGTTCATGCGTTTGCGCAGTGTTTGCTTCCTGCAGCTCTTCTCCGTAGGATTGCTAGTCGTTTTAATCTCCCAGGCATTCCTTATCAGACAGTCCGATTTTTGCACCCTTTGCCTAATCAGGCGGTCAACCAGTTCGTGCTTCTCCTCGCTGAGTGCTCCTACCAAGTTTGGCTGGCACGCCGCGATGCAGTTTTCGGGGGGAGGGCGCCGGGCCTTCACGAAGTGCTTGCGAAAGCACGGAAGGAGGTCTGGTTCCATCTCACCCGGGAGCGGCACCGCCTGGGCGAGAAGAAGTTTCTCGAAGTGTGGGCCCGTCCTGCGGTAATTTTTGATGAGTCAGGCAGAAAGCTTTCCATTAAGTTATGATGCATGCTCCTAAGGTCGCTCGACTCGGCCGTGTGCGCCAGTCGATCTACGGGGTTTTGTTTGGTTCAGTGGAACCCAGAGCTAGAACCGGTGGCGGCGCACCCTTGGTTGGTCGCGCTGCTCCGCGGACGGCTTTGGTGCTCTGCATGGTTGTATGCCTTGGCCTCTTTTGCGCCGAGGCAGTCCGAAGGTCAGTCAGGCTCGAGTCCTGTACGACCAGCACGGCTGTTTGTGTGTTGCGTGCGGTAACTTTGTGTTGCTGCACCACAACAGCACCCTTGTCCGGGAAGGACCGTTGGCCCGAACCAAGTCCCCCCACCCAGTCAACCCGGGTTGTGGGGGAGTACCGGGGTCAATGTATCGGATGATGATGGGTTGATGAGATATGTATGCTCATGGACGCGGTGCCTTCAAAGGTGCCAAGTCCTCCTCCCATCTGACAACGGAACGGGACACGCGTTGTGTTTCGTTTCTTACATGTTATCCGGGTGGAATTGTGCCGTGATTATGACTCAGTGTTCGTATCGTCTCTTGTCGAAATAAACTTTTTTTAAATATGTAACGGGAGCTAAAAGCATGATAAGAGATTGGTTATATAGAAAAGCGAAAAAATCTGCGTAATACCTTTGACACCCGGCACGCGTAACGTCATTTACTGTAAATGGCATTCATACAGAATGTCATTGAGGTCTTGCGTTCCCGGGGTACATGGGCATACAAAATGGCATTCCCAGATGATGGCGATGTTTAATCGGCACCTTGCGCACGCAGGCAATCGGCATGTATACTTTCGGGTTGCGCTTCTCCCTGCGCAAATCGGTGAGGTGGTCTTCCCACACTTTCAGCAGCGCGTGCGTCTCGTCGTCGGTCCCCAGTGCGCTTTTCGCTTCTCGTTCTCCGCTGACGAAGCTGCAGAGTTTGCTTCCGTGGTTGGTGGGTAGACTTTAGCGTGGTACCACCTTGAAAACAATATGCAGAAATGGAGAAAAAATTACCGACGATTACGTTACTTCCTAATGCGAAATTTGAGCGCAGCAAATAAGCTGTTTCACCTTTTCGATAGATTGAGGCAAAGAAATCGAGCAACACATGTATGCGCTATCACAGAATTTTTTTTTTATTTTTCACACGTATTCCTTTAACAAAGACTCCACTAACAGTTCTTGACAGTCATGAAGGAAGCTTTGTGGTCGGAGAAATAGACTGATATATGTTCGACTTGGTACACCAATGCTTGATTCTCAAAGACGAGATCTATACAAGTGCCTCGCGAGGTTGTCACAGCCGTGGGACGCGTTACGAGCGAGAGGAACGGGATGTTCTCCCGCATAAGTGTTAGGAAATTGCTGTTTGTCTTTATGTCAACATTAAAGTCCCCCACTACTAACATCGGTGTGGATCGATGGACGGTTAATGCGAGTTGCAGGAAGTGCACGACGTCTTTCGTGAGTGCGGTAGCGGATTCACGAAAGCGGTATCAGTCGGTCGCTGCTAGCGCTGGGGGGATGAAAGGGGGGCGGAGCTGGTTACGAGGCCGACGATAACGCCGACGACGACGCGAAACCCAGGAACGGACGCCAAAGAGCCATTTGTGTAGCCAGCCCTCCTCCACGGTCTCTCCTCCTCCCTTCCATCATCCTCCCTCGCCCGGAGAGCCGACAGCGCGCATGCGCGGCGGCGGAGCAGATTCGTCGGCGAGCTGGTTACGAGGCCGACGACAACGACGACGCCGACGACGACGCGAAACCCAGGAACGGACGCCAAAGAGCCATTTGTGTAGCCAGCCCTCCTCCACAAGCTCTCCTCCTCCCTTCCATCATCCTCCCTCGCCCGGAGAGCCGACAGCGCGCATGCGCGGCGGCGGAGCAGCAGATTCGTCGGCGAGCTGGTTACGAGGCCGACGACAACAACGCCGACGACGACGCGAAACCCAGGAACGGACGCCAAAGAGCTGCGCTCTAAAAAAAAACTGACGGGCGTTTGTATACATGGCCGACAATTTGCGCTAGCATCCAGTCGGAGACTGGGAGCAAGAATATATAGCTACTTCAACTATCGTGCTGTACGTAAAAAAAAACGATTAACATGTTCATAACAGCAATTATGACAACCTTTACTCTGATTACATTTCGTAATTTTTTGCGAAGTCCCTGTCGTCGAGGTTACACAAGTCGCGCTTGCATGAGTTCGGGAAACTCATTCAACGGGCGAATGCCATTAGCTGTGAATGTCATTCACTATATATGCCCGTGTAGAAGCAACAAAAATGGCATTATAAGACGTAATCTCATTCGCTGCGAATGGCATTACATGTGCCGTGTGACAGGGGTATTACAGAGAAGTCTAAGGACTCTGGCGGGCGCACAAGACAGCGAAATATAGCCAAACTCGGAGCGGTAGTTAATCTAGTGTCACTGTTGTCAATACAAGCTGGTTATAGAAACAGATATCTGTGCAGGGGAAAAAATAAGAGGAGGAATGTACTCTTCACGAGCGTGCATGCGTATGCGAGCTGCGGCTTATAGTTAACAACCGGTGAAAATACGGCAAAACACTGAGGCCAACTGTAACCGACTAGACTGTACGGCGCTGCGCAAGCTAAAAAGCCAGGGTGGCTGCATGTATGCATATCTTCAGAGCCAGTAAAAAAAAAATCCGCCTCCATTTCGCCCTGGGAAAGGGGACGTACAGCGAATCTGTTGCCGACATTAGAAGACGCTATACACAAGCACCACAGCCACAAGCGACGTATACGACACGCTCGTAAACATGTGTTGACATGCAGCAAACAACCTCATTCTTCTAGACCCTCAGCCAAGCGCAAGGGCATTATTGAACGAAATGATTGTTTAAAAGTAAATTGCGTCAGAAAAATGCGCAAAGAGCAACTTACACACAAGCTGCAGACAGGATAGCTTCGGATTGTAATACGAATATACAAGAAAACAATTCTATTACGCGGAAACTGAAAGACAAAGCCCCTTTTGCAGCTGCCACTTGAGGTCTGTCTCGCTAGCCGCGGCCGCTAGGTGGCGGTACTCTTTTTGAACAGTGTTTGCCATACTGTCGAGTGCGGTCGCAGCCCACACTGTACGACAGATGCATGCAACGGGCAGAGCGGCCAGGCATCATGGATAGATGCATTGTGTGTACACGTCCGTCACGCACGCACACACGTGTACGGAAGCGCAACACACATCCTCATTCTCCTAGGTGCCCCCCCCCTCTCCTAGCGCAACTTCGTTATTGAACTAATTGAATTTCTCAAAGTAAAATGTGTCAGAAAATTCGTAAAGTACTACTTACACACAACCTGAAGACATGATAGCATCGGATTATAGTTCGAATATAAGAAAGAACATAATTCTGTTACGCGGAAACTCAAACACAAACCTGTTTTCTAGCTGTCATTTGACGTCTGTTTTTGGGTGAGCACAGACCGAAAAATCCTGATCAACTAGAGGCTAACAGGTCCGCTGTTAAAAAAAAAAAAGACCAAATCATGCGCTCGGAGCGGCCGCACCAAACACCGGCGTCGTTGATATCATTGGGTCAATATTATCATAAGCGTGCTTTGACACAGTCCATTTTGGCTGCCTGCCGTCGCTGCTGGAAAGAACACACTTCTAGTTTTCGAGAATGCCCGCAATCAAATTAACACGAATATTTACCGGCTGGCCTCATGATAAAAGAAACGCATGATAATGCAATTAGCACAACCTACAACATGGTGATACATACACTGCGACTACAATATAATAGAGTAATAATACTTGATAATAAAAATAGGTTACGCACACCAATGACACTTACACTGGAGGAAAAAATATATCAATGCATGAAACGTAATGTAACCTAGAACAAAAAGTATGTGCGAGTATTTAGTTTTAGCCGTTTTTCTGCAGCAGGTATTTAAGTGCACTTGAAAATCATTCAACCCGCCGTGGTTGCTCAGTGGCTATGGTGTTGGGCTGCTGAGCACGAGGTCGCGGGATCGAATCCCGGCCACGGCGGCCGCATTTCGATGGGGGCGAAAACACCCGTGTGCTTAGATTTAGGTGCACGTTAAAGAACCCCAGGTGGTCAAAATTTCCGGAGTCCTCCACTACGGCGTGCCTCATAATCAGAAAGTGGTTTTGGCACGTAAAACCCCAAATATTATTATTATTGAAAATCATTCGTTTTTTTTACGTGGCCTGCTATCTCGTTCCAGACTTTCACTCCATTAAATTGCATTAGTCGCTTTCCATAAACATTGTTAGTCGATCGGCGGAAGATTGAAATGGTGTAATGAGACGTTTCTAGTTAGGCGGAATGAAGGAGATTTATATATTAAATGTTTGTTGTGTTCAATGACGCCGTGGGTCGTAAAAGCTGTTTGATATTGTCGAAAGATGTCAAAAGGTAAAATTTCCGTTTCACGAAACAACGGTGCACTGTGTTGATTATATCTAGCATTGGCCATTATTCCAAGTGTCCGCTTCTGTAGCTTCCGTATGGTTTCAACGTATGTTTTTATCCCTCTTAACCCTTCCCCCTGCGCAGGGTAGCCAACCGGAACTACCTCTGGTTAACCTCCCTGCCTTTCTCTGCATTATTTTCTCTCTCTTAAACGTCCATCCCCCTGGATGGACGCAATAAATGACAGGTGACAATAAAAAAAACTCGAAATAAAAAACTCGGAGAATATTACTATTTAAAAAATTTCTAGCCATTAGCAACATATTGCGCCAAGACTCTAATTTAGCGCATACTGAGTTGATATTGCTTTGCCAGTTTGTGTTGGCGTTGAAAATTACACCCAAACATTTGAAATCTGTCGTCTGCTCAAGCTGGCAGTTCTTTATTGTTAGGCGAAATGATTCAACACAAAAGTCTGTAACGGGAGTGAAAAATTGTGTATTTAGTTTTCTTTGCATTAATGTTAATTTGTTCACTGAAAACCACTTACGAATCTTTGCTTTTTTTTAGTTCTGCGTTTGTTTTACGTTCCCGTTCACATCAGTTGTTAGCAGTAACCATAATCGCCGTATCGTCAGCGTGTCTCCGCGGAATTTATTATCTTTAGTAGGTCATTCACCGTACACGGTCGACCTATTCCTTACAAGTACCGCGCGAGCGTCGACTGGCCGGCCGGTCAGCGCCTTCTAACGGCGCGAAGCGACGAGATCAGCAAGAATAGCGCATGCTGTTACGAACTTCCAACCGGTGCCGCCAGTGTTACGAACTTGTACCGCTGCACCACGATTACGGCTTTGTGGTCCCGTAGCGCTCGTCACCCGTTTCGTGACAGAGCGTTGGTAGCGATGACTCCGAGCCTGGCGTCGATGAGAATAACAAAAGGGACTTTATACATTATATACAGGTTATCATACAGGACATAAACGGATCGGCACTGGGGCCGAGAGCTCACACAAACGCGACTGTTTTCGCACGACGGCGTCCGGCGAAAACGCGTGACACATCTCACCCCAGTCGGGAGCGACCCTCTCTCCAGGTGGGGTCGGCGGATCCTGTTTTCGAGCGGCGTGTCGCTGCTTTTATAATCCCCGAGGCCCATTGTCACTCAAACGGCCCAATACAAAGTCAGCACACGACGGTCGTCCGAGGGGTCCAACCAGCGACCGCGCTGGCCACTCGGTTCAAAGTTCGCGCGCGCGGTGACCTCCAGGCAAAGGGAGGTGCGGCGCCGGGCTGTCTGGCACACGCGGACACGTCAAAACACGCTGCGCCGCCGAGGCTTCTCCCGCACGAAGGCGCAGCATCTTGACTTGTGAAGGGAGAATTATGGCGCCCGCAGGATAGATTCTGCATCTTGCAGATTCGGGATCCGGGCTTGTGGTAATGGCACAACAGCATCCCCGCCCTCAGATAAGGCGCCGGGAAGACGAGCTGCCTCCACGTGGCTCGGATGCCAGGCGCGCACGTTCGTCAGGCTCGTCCAAGTTCACGTCCAGTGTCGGGACGCCAGGTAACCTCACGTGCCCAGGTCCGACTCGCCAGGACAGGAGCTCTGCTCACCACGTCGTCGCCAAGGCACCTTGACCAGCTCCGCTCGGGTCGTTCCTAAGACCTTGCTTCTCGCCACTGGTCCCGCTTGGTCGTTCTGCAGCTTGCAAAACCGACCGGCAAAAGGCAACACCCAACACGAACAAGTGCCCTCTGTCTCCCGTCAAACACCAGACAAGGCCATAATTCAAATCAACCTAACTAAATTGTTTTCCCCTTTTTTTCTCCCGCTGCAACAAGAGGCAGGTGTACGATCTAGCACACAAGGCTCAAACAACCAGTTGTCAAATTAACAACTCAACAAAATAGAAACAATTATTAATCAGCAATAATAATTACAAATGGAATGGTCCCCTTGAAATCACTTGGACCGAAAACATACTTCTGAGGAAGCAAATGAGGTCATTCATTTTTCCCGGTGATATTTTCGCGGAATCCGAAGCTGCTTATATTTGCGACCCTGCTTATCCGTGTAGCGGCGGTACAATAAGCCAGATTCCTTGCCAAATGAAACCCTCTTTTTTTTCACTCCCCGTTTGACGCTCTTCCTCAGATCGGCTAGTGAACAATCTTCCTGTTGCTCGCGAATCCGAGTTCCCCTTTCAACTGCAGCCTGCTCCTGCCAGCTGGCGAAAACCGGAGCGAGTGTGGAGCCCGCGTCGCCTAATTGCGGCGTCGCGTCTCTATCGCGGCTAGCACTGCACGCGTCACTCCCACTCACCTCCAGGACCCGCTCGCCTAGGCCAGCCTCCGAGCTCTGCCTCTCCCGTGACTGCTCGCCACTCAAGTTACCGTGATCGGTCCGTGTGCCGCACCGCCTTTCGCTCACCGACGCTAAGTCAAGTTCCCTCGACAGCGGGCGCGCTTTGGATCGCGTGGGGGCCATGTACGCCACGTCGGCAAAGAATGATTTGCCCTGATCCCTCAGCAGCTGCTCCGAGTTATTTGAGAAGAGGTAGGAAAATTGCTCCGGGAGGGCGGCTGACACAGCGGCTTCGGTGTTAAGTTTTCCAAACTCTCCTTCAATGATAACCGTTGCGATCGGTAAACAGACACTCTCCTTCTCGGCCACTTGCCGTATCCTAACGCACTCTCCCGTAAAATCACTCGAGGAGACGAAAGACGGGTGAACAACGTCCATAGTTGCTGCAGAGTCCCGCAGTGCTCGGCACTTCTTGCCGTTTACCTTAATTTCCTGCACATAGGGCTCCAATAGACGTATGTTTTTGTGAGTTTCCTGTATCGTTGCAAAAGCAATTCTCTCTGGGCAGCTTGCAGCGATGTGCCCTTGCTTTTTGCAATTGTAGCAGGTTAACGGTCTCCGTTTTTCAAAAGAACGCGTCATTTCGTTTCGCTGTTTCGGACCATCGTCATCATTCTGAGATGCATTCTGTCCATCCCTTACAGTTTCTTTGGGAAGGGACTCGTCGTCCCGAAACTCGCGACGCGTGATTTCCTTCCGTTCGTCGGGCTTCCCGTAAAACCCATCTCTTCTATCTGCTTTTTCTATGCGCACTGCCTTGCTGTGCAAGCTGCGGCGTGTGTAATACTCTTCCGCTAACTCTGCTGCCTTGTTTAGCTTAACCTCCTTTAGCCTATCTTGCAGCCAGAGCCGGACATCCTCATCAATGCAACGGTAGAACTGCTCCAACGCGATGCATTCGACAATTTTGTCGCGGTCGTCGTAAACCTCTTCGCCCTTCAGCCATTCCACCAGGTCGGCTTTTAGACGAAACGCGAAGTCAACATTCGACTCTTTACCCTTTTTTGCATACCGGAACCTCTGCCGGAAAGCTTCGGGCGACAATTTGTACTTCCGCAGTAGCGCTTCCTTCACATCACTGTAGCTCTCAAACGCCTCTTTCGATAAGCAAGTTATTACGTCTGATGCCTCCCCAGGAAGCAAGGCTAACAGATTCTGTGCCCAAAGGGATCGCTCAATGCTATTCCGTTCGCACACGTGCTCAAATTTCACGAGGTATTTGGCCATATCCTCTCCGACGACAAAGGGTGGAAGTTGATCGCGTATTCTTGGAACATTAGAAGTGAGACTAGGCGCTGGCGAGCTATTTCGGGTCTCCAACTCTTTCATTTTAAGCTCGTGCTCACGAATCTCTCTCCTTTCCTCCTTTTCCTCCTCGCGACGTTGCTGTTCTCTCCTTTCCTCCTCGCGACGTTGCTGTTCTCTCCTTTCCTCCTCGCGACGTTGCTGTTCTCTCCTTTCCTCCTTTTCCTCTTCGCGACGTTCCTGTTCTCTCCTTTCCTCCTTTTCCCGTCGTTCATTTTCCTTCCTTTCCTGCTCGCAACGTTCCTTCTCCTCCCTTTCCCGACGTTCATTGATACCCGCCAAGGCCTCTGCGGCTTCCTCAGCCGTTACGTCCCCGGTCCTCATGACCTCAAGGATCGCATTCTTTCTTTTGGTTGAGCCCAACTCAATGCCCAACTCCTCACAAATTTCGAGAAGTTCCTTCACCTTGTACTTCTCCATCGTTCACACTGTCCTCCTGCTGTTTACCCTTTTTGAAAATACCTGCCGTACGCTACTATAACACTACTAGTAAGACATATGCAAGTATTTCACACACTGCCCCGTTTTACCCCCTCAGCATCCCCTGGTTTTCAAAACACTCTTACTAGGCTTGAAACACACAAGGTTATCACAATGCAACACCAAATCCTTCCCTAAGCTACTATAACCTGTGTCAGAGAAAGTCTGGTGTTTGAGGTAAACTTCAGGCACTCACCGCGCCGAGGTAGCTGATGCCGGTCAATCCCGTAGCTGCCATCCAGTGTTACGAACTTCCAACCGGTGCCGCCAGTGTTACGAACTTGTACCGCTGCACCACGATTACGGCTTTGTGGTCCCGTAGCGCTCGTCACCCGTTTCGTGACAGAGCGTTGGTAGCGATGACTCCGAGCCTGGCGTCGATGAGAATAACAAAAGGGACTTTATACATTATATACAGGTTATCATACAGGACATAAACGGATCGGCACTGGGGCCGAGAGCTCACACAAACGCGACTGTTCTCGCACGACGGCGTCCGGCGAAAACGCGTGACACATCTCACCCCAGTCGGGAGCGACCCTCTCTCCAGGTGGGGTCGGCGGATCCTGTTTTCGAGCGGCGTGTCGCTGCTTTTATAATCCCCGAGGCCCATTGTCACTCAAACGGCCCAATACAAAGTCAGCACACGACGGTCGTCCGAGGGGTCCAACCAGCGACCGCGCTGGCCACTCGGTTCAAAGTTCGCGCGCGCGGTGACCTCCCGGCAAGGGAGGTGCGGCGCCGGGCCGTCGGGCACACGCGGACACGTCAAAACACGCTGCTCCGCCGAGGCTTCTCCCGCACGAAGGCGCAGCATCTTGACTTGTGAAGGGAGAATTATGGCGCTCGCAGGATAGATTCTGCATCTTGCAGATTCGGGATCCGGGCTTGTGGTAATGGCACAACAATGCGCACCGAGTTCACTGGAAGCGCAATGGTCGTCAGCTTGGCCCTTTCCACCAGCACGACACAGCCTCTGGCACGATTCTCGGTGCAAGCTCCCCGGCTCATCGGAAATAACGGCTTCCAGTGAACTTGGTGCGCATGCGCTACTCTTGCTGATCTCGTCGCTTCGCGCCGTTAGAAGACGCTGACCGCGCCGGCCAGTCGACGCTCGCGCGGTACTCGTAAAGAATAGGTCGACTGCACAGCGACAACAGCCATGGTACGAGAAGTACCCCTTCCTTTATGTTTAGTAAAGATGATGAAGGATTGCGCATTATGACCGCGATTGTTTGCGATTGCTTATGTAACTAGAAAATAAGTCGAAATTTTTGATGCGGAACCCGTAGTGTTTTTATTTCATTAGCAAAATCCCGTGATCTACTGTATCGAAAGCTTTCTTTAGGTCAAAGAAAACTACACCGACAAGCAGGTTATTGTGTAATGCCGTGGTAATTCAACAGCAGTTAGCACTGCTGTTGAAGTGGAGTGATGTGACCCGAATCCGTGTTGATCGGGGCAAATTGCATGAAGTTTTTCAAGGAAGATGCGTACGCGTTTTTCAATTACTTTCAAATGGACTGTACGTTGGACACGTTGGTATTCCATACTTTAACTATTGACAGCGCGAAGCGGCACGAACTACACAAGAAAAATGCACGTACAAGCGCACACAACTGCTGCCTCACATGCCAAGAAGCGGTCCTTACACGTCTCACGAAAAAAAAAGAACATTTGGTTACGTCGATGATTTCCTTATACTGGTGGACGCAAATAGGTCTGTTACAGCGCGGGCCAATATGCTTAAGCTTTTCAGAACCGTTGTCCGTGTATCGTCTTTGTGTAGGTCGTACCGTTCTGTGCTGTCAATTTGCAATATTTTTTTTTTCAAAAATATTATTGATAATAGTCAAAGCAGATAAAAGTCTTTAACTTGAGGGATCAGAGCAATTGCAGTCTTCATATACCGGTGCGACATTGGCTTTTTTTTAAACAATAGGGATGCTTTGATTTACGCAAGGAATGGTAAAATGCGTGACATAAGATGGGGCCCAGAATATAAATATTATCTTTCACTAGCCGCGCTGTAACCCCATCTAAGCCGCTAGCTTTACTGGTGCTCATACTAGCAACAGCATTTTGAATTTCCTCTAATGTTGTGAACAGCAAATTAACGTATTCCATAAAGAGTGTGAAATGCATTGGTTTCTATTAGAAGAGAACTGCGCTGCTAATGCTGACTCAATTTCAGCGAAATATTTATCAAAGTTATCCACAGTGCGTTGTGAAGGTAGATTTCCAAACAATTCGTTTACGCTCTCCCAAGTTCTTTCACAATTACCTTGAGCTTGTTAAGTAAGAGTGAAATAATATTCCCCTTTTCGTGCTCTCATGAAGGAGACGGGTTTCTTAACATATATTAATCTGGCCTAAATAGTAATCATTATGTTTAGGTATCCCTCCATTTGTTGAAGCAGAAATATTTTTGCTTCAGCAATGCAAGTATCTCATTCGTCATTCAGGGACTCAAAGGAGTCTTCTATGAGCGTAAAGTTACGTTTCAACGGCTATCGTCGACGGCACAGGAAACACTCTTTATTACATTCTGAAATTCAATATTAAAGTCATTATCGTAAGCATTATCAAAGTCAATGGCCCGAATGTTATTCTGCAGTGTGTTGTAATCTACTTTGCTGACCGTTGTCAAACACGTTGCACTCTTTTTCCTATGTCATTAATATAAACAAAAACAGGAAGGTGATCTGATATTGGTGCATCGTAACCGCCAGCATTCCTTTTCGATTCAGTGCTAGTCAACATAGGTCAGTTGTTGCCGACGCATTAGTCAATCAAGTTAATGTTGATCGTGTTGCGAAAGTTGAATGAATTAAGTAGTGGTGTATAATTAACATGGCTAGTGTGTGAACGTTCACGTTTCCAAGGATTACCACCGGGTTGTTGTACTTCCTCGAAAGATTAAATAATATTTGTTCCATTTTATCGAAAAAAAAAGAAGCAACGTTATAATTTGGCGCCCATTAAGACGCCAATTAAACCAATACAGTACAAGCTAAGAAATAGGGCTTCTCTATCTGGGGAACTGTAATTCAGCAATAATAATTCAGTGAGTGCGTAGCCAGTCTTCACAGAAAGAACTACGCCTCCTCCACGTCAACAGGGGTTGCGCGGATGCGACAGAGTTACATAACCAGGAATGGCCACCTTCTCTCCTTTTTTTAACCATGTTTGCATGATTGCTAGCATCGCCCCTCGACTCTGTGCGCATGCTTTGATACTAAATGCTAGGAGCAAGTTCAAATTTTTTCTTATGCTGCGAGTATTGCAGTGAAATATAGTCGTACTCCCATCACATGACAGTTGATCGGCTCGTGTTATTGTGAGCGTCATGGTTGTGCTGAAAGGCAGACTTGAAGTCCCAGAAATACTTACACTAGCCTCGCGAGGTCATCCTCGCATGAGATGTGAAGGACCTTCGAGTTGTCCGATTTTCTTGCCAAGACTTTCCCTTCTGACAGCCAGACGAATCTCCAGCTTTCTTTCTTCTTTTTTTTTCTCTGCATGGCCCCGCTTTAAAAAAACTTACCCTCAACCCACGAATGTTCGTTCACGAACGCGAGTGCATTTGTTTTGAAACGAAGCATTGTTGTGTTAAGCCTGTTCACTTTTGCTGATTTTAGTACCTTGTCCCGCACAGACCACGAGTGAAATTTTACCACGACATTTCGAGCATTGTTGGCCTTTGTCGGTACTGTGTGTGCAACGTCCAACTCTTGACAGGACAGCCCAACCCGTAAACAGCTGGCAATTGTTCGTAGTGCTTTTTTATAGGTTTTCGTTTTCAACAACAGGGGTATACTTTTCAATTCAATGTTGTTCCGTCTCGAGTGAAAGTCTGTCAGCTGTTTCATTGTGTCACCAAATTTTTTCTTTATCTTCGAGTTCTCTTTCTGGCACCCGAGACTGCCACTTCCTGCACCATTCAGCTATTCAGCTCAGAGATTTTATTTAGTTCATTATTTCATCAAAACTGTCACTTTTAAAGCTTATAAGTGCCCTGAGAGATGTCAGTTCGGCCTTTATGGCATTGTTCATGGAATCTACTTTTTCACATCAGCCTTGATATCAGACAAGGAACCAATGAACTTATTAGTCATCGTACCCAATAATTCTCGCAGGCCCTTAGCAGTACTTGGAGCTTTCTTCGCTCAAGACGTTGACAAGATCTGTGAGAACATCAGAAACAGCGCAAAACAAGAGGACGCGAGAAGGGACAGACAAGACTAACAACCAAATGGTTATCCTTTCAAGCAGCATAGATAGTGTGCCACTTTGCAAGAAAAACAGAAAAGATGGAAGGGGAGCATGTGTGGAAGTAACATGGAATGTAATCACTCCAATAGAAATGATATCTCATTCGAAAGGAGCGCTTACGTGGAATTGCGTACCGACTAGAGATGTGAGAGCAGGGGAAAAAAAACTGGAAAGATAATTTTTTTCCTTTTTTTTTCAGCACAGAGAAACGGGGGAAAAACATTAAAATTTCCACCTGAAGATATGCCAGTTACACTTGCCATTATCCGTGTGCTGCATACGATTCTAGGAGCGGCGATGATGACAGCAACAAAACCGCAGCGCAGTTTTTAGGCGTATTCATTATATGCTTTCATTTTCGTTTTGAAAACTCCCTATGGCTTCCAAACGTAGCGGAGCACGTACAGGACGACCTCCGAGTTTTAGTAGAGAACTGGCGACTGGGACTCCGCCAAGCACGTGGAACCATCAAGTTGGTGGCAAGGCCTTTCCACTAATCAGCCGCTGACACCTATAGCTTGAAGACTGCTGCAGATAACTTCGTCATCTTCCTGTTGAGAACAAAACTGGCCTTTGCTTGTAAATGCTCATAACAAGCTTCGCAATAGACTCGCAAATAAACATGTTCGAAAACTCGTCTACGTACAATCAAATGTGAATGTTATAATGCGATTGTGTGCAGCGAGAGCAACTTAGCGACATTTTTGTCAGTTATCATATAAGCACTCTTTTCTGGAGGAGAGCAAATCGTTCATTCACTGTCTTCGCGTTCTCTGCATAATTATACCATGTATTTGAGGATATATATATATCTATTATTGCTGGAATAATAAATGTACACTATTTTAAGGCGAAAGCCTTAAATGGCTCATGGGTCGACGAATCCGATGTCCGGTGTTATGGCACCGAAATTCATAGGCAGCCGAACCCACGACTTGTGGTGTTAAATAAGGCGAAGTTATTTTAGACCCACGACCTGTGGTGGCAGTCGAACCCACAATCCTTGGTGTTAATTAAGGCGAAGTTAATTAGGGTAGGGTTTTCTCCCACCCTTGGTGGGAGAAAGCAAGTAATCGGAAGTAACACTACATTCGAACGAAAGTGTGAAGTAAAATAATGACTGTCTCATGAGCGCGCAGGCTTTCGCCTCCATCCTCTTTAGCGTATGCTGAAGTCACTTTCAAGTTTTTGTTAGGGAAGTTTAAAGTTTTGTCAAATTTTTCAAAATTTGCTAAAAATAAAACAAGGGGAAAACGGTTCTTTTTGTCGCACTCTAAATTCCCGGAAATTTTGCCATGATTAGTACCGATTGATTGAAATATTTTGAATTTTTTGCTTTATGAAATTTCTGTTAAATTCTCATGTAGAGTTGCATTTGTGAAACAGTATGACATGTGACTTAATCAGTGCTTGCCATTTTAACATTATTTTGTTGAGCTGTTTTCCTATTGAGATGTGAAACTACTGTTTATCACATGTTTAGATAGGTTTGTTTATATCCTCGCACCCGTACAACGCATTTACGGCTATGGGTTCAGTCGTATTCAAACTGGGTGAACTTTATTGAAAAATATGGGAGAACTTCCTTACAACGCTTTGTTACTCTTAGCAGTGGTAGGTTTCAGGTTTCACTCGTGCGCGCTGATCATGGTATTTTGAGAGTATGGTGCATTCTTTAAAAAGTTCCTCACAGCCACATTCATTGCACTGCAACCACTGATGTCTATCTTGTGCTTGCTTTCGGACCACGCTTGAGTCTTCATGTTTGCGGCCGTTTGCACAGAGCCCCGTTTGTCCGACATCAAAACGACCCGTTATGTTTTGCTCTGTAAAGCCATGCACCAACCAGCCCAAATTCGTACACTTCTGACGACAGCTATAGTTGCCTTTCTGCTCTCGGCGAGCAAAAAAAGAAAAACCCTTATCCTCGCAATCAGTTGCGTCGCAGAAGGAGGACGAGGAGGCCATCTTTTCATGTCAACACTGCCGCCAGCTAATGCGAAGTTAGTATAATGAGCGTAAAATTTTATTGTGTGTATCCGGGAACAGGCGCATCTTCGGAAGTATGAAACAAAGTGGAGATGCATTGTAATAGGATTTTCTTCAAGTTTCTGATAAAAAGCATTTACTTGCCTAGCGTAGCCTTTTTACTAAACTTTCTTAATAAATTTCCCCTTCTGGACTTGACAGACACTGTTATTCCTTCTGAAGCCTCGACTTTGGGACCCAGCCACCGCGATGTTTGCTTCGCTCATGTCGATGATTGTGCGCGCATGCTTGTCATATTCCCGAGTAGAAAAGACAACGCTGTAGATACTTCACGGTCGGTATGTTATAACGATAAACTGATTCGGTCGGTATGTTATAACAATCGAAAAACGCCCGTTTAACCCCAGATGGTCAACGTAATCCGCAGTCCGCCACTGCGGCATGCCTCATAATCGTATCGTGGTTTTGTAACGTAGAAGCCCAGAAGTTTTTCATTTTAACATTGAGAACGGTAGCGAACTGGACGACTTTTTATCGGTTCATTCTGGAAAAAGCGCGTAGAACGCGGAACACGGTGCAAAAAAAGAAAGATACGTGCGATGTGCGATAATACAGTAACACTTAAATGCTGTGCGAAGCTGCATGGGAGCCAATGAAGTATAATACCTGTGCTTCCTTCTGCAGAATCTGCTGTTCGACCGCACGAAGGCGGTCGTTTACGTTTCCTGAATTATACCACGGGATCGTTTGATGCAAGTAGGATATCTACGGCGAATACTCCTGGCCTGAATTGCGTCACTTGCTGAACGCAAGCGCAGCCCAGATGTTTCACATTTTAAATATTATTACTCACTTGCTTAAATCACTCGCACTCTGCATCCGACATACATAATATATGCAATGTCAGGGATTTTGCTATCATAACAACTAGCGCTAACTGTATATATTGATGGTAAAATTATCTAGCAACGCGATAAATATTTTAATACGCGGGTCAAAAGCCGGCTCGTCGAAGCCCGCTCGGGACATGACCGCGTGAAGCTGGTGAAATAGTTCCCGCAAAACAACGCGGCCAATAAGCCTTATTGAAAGAATATGGCTGGAGATAGAGACCGCAGTGCCGGTAACAGTACGAAAGAAAAAGCGTGTCTTAACGTTTTGCTGGCGTTTTGCTGGCAAATTGCCTCTTTACTTTGTTTCTTTAATCTGATTTACAGTAGTCTCACCAGGAATGTGCGCCACGAGATATGATCTAATCACCTTGCAGAGGTGAAATGTCGCTCACGTTCCTTTTTCGCAATCAAGTTCAATTCGTTCAATCACGTTCCTTTTTCGCAGACGATAAACGCTACAGTTCATAGCCTCGTGGGTTTCATTCATAGATGGTAGCGCATGGTAGCGCTCCAATGAGTTGTACGTTAAAGAAAATATTTTGAGGGGACTGATAAGCACCGAAAATGATAACGGCATAAGCGAACAGCTAAAGGGGAGAAGGTTGCTTTATATCAGCGTTCCCTCACCTTAAGGTATCCGAGAGGAGGCGCTGCAAAACTTTTTCGTCTGTGCTCGCGCGATCAGTGCGATCCCCTAGATAATTTCACGGACTCGCTCGCACGAGCAGAAGGACGGCGACATGCCTAACGACCGGTACGAGGCTCTTACCGAAGACGTACCGGCACAATCATGAGCTGCCCCCGCTCCAACTGGCACGGGTGCCCACTGTCCGCGACTGCGCCAACTTGTGGTCCGAATGCCGCGCAGTCGTTCGTGTCGAAGAAGGAGCTTTCACGAGGGCGACAGCAAGGCTCCGATACTTGACGAAGAGCAGAACTGCCACTTTTCCTCGTCGTCGTCCTCTCCTTCGCCGTCTCCAAAGCCCCGCGGTGCCAGCCGGGAGCTGTCATCCGACACCGAGCCTTCACCCTCTTGCACGCCCACGGGTTGCCATGTCTTTGTTGATTCGAGCCCCGAACACGAAGGAAAGCGCGAGGAAACGGTTATCGTGCCACCTACGGACGTACTTGTGCCATGTTCTCCATGCTCGAACTTAAGTAGCGACTTCGAAAGTGACCCGAAGTGGACTGGCAGCCCTCCACAGACACCGGCCAGTTCTCTGAATGTAACGGCGAGTAGCGGACCCATATGCCGCATTTGCCACGAGGGAGACCAACAGGACTCGCTTGTGTCGCTGTGCAGGTGCTCGGGCACCATGGGCCTCTTGCACATCACCTGCCTCGAGCGCTGGCTGAACGCCCGAAACGTAGATCGTTGCGAAATTTGCCACCAACGCTTTCCTACCGCGGGCCAGGCCACTTGCGTGCGCCAGTTCTTCCACTGGGCGCTGCACGGCGATTCGCAGCGGGCGGTGCTGGGAGACGTGTTTTGCTTAGCGCTCCTGACGCCGGTGATAGCGCTTAGCTGTTTCATGTGCAGCCACAGCGCCTCGAAGCGAGTGCTTGAAGGCCGCATGGTTGAGGCGGCCAGCCTGGTCACTCTGGCCGGCCTCTTGGTCACGGCCTACGTGGTCTGGTCGTTCCTCACGCTTCGCTTCCACTACAGAGCATTCGCGGCATGGCAGGCAAGGAATGCGATGCGCAGGATCCTGGCTCCGCCTTTCGCCAGGGGAGCAGCTGCCAGCGGACACGGCAGGACAACGGGTGGTCAATCGACCGGCGGGCGAGAGCTGGTGGACGTCGTCGCTGGAAGCGTCAACGAGACCGGGCGCACGTCCACAGCACAGGGTCAAGGCGGCGGCCGTTGAGCGGCTTTGGAACCTTCGCCTCACGTTCTGGCGGAAGACCTGCCTTCTCCTGCCTTCTGCAGGCTTCGTGTTCTGGTAGATCTGTGTTGCAGTTTCGATAAACATTTTTATTCGTCTTCGCGTCCCAGCAGTATGAAGCGTTAAATATTCTTTGTCATTTCAACATTTTTGTCGGACTGTTAGCGTTATGCAACTTCGCCTGTTTTACTTTTTACTCGATGCATTCCTGCAAGTAAAGAGAGCTTGCTCATATTTTAAAACTGCCAGTCTTTATATCAACTTGTTTTTCCAATGTCTTTTTCAGTGTTATAAATGTTATAAATGACTTCGTCTACAGCATCAGCGCATGCCGTGGTAGAGTAGTTTCTTTCACGTTGCGCTACTGAGCCCGAGGACGCAGGATTGAATCCCGGCCGCGATGGCCGCTTTTTCATTGGGACGAAGTGCAAAACCGTCCGTGTACCGCGCACTGGGCACACGTTAAGGAACCGTGGGTAGTCAAAATGAATCCGGACTCCAGCAGTGGCGTGCCTTGTGAGCTTTTGGCACGTAAAACCCTAGAACTGATTTTACAGCAGTCAAATATTTACATACATTAAGCCTTATTTGCACAATTTTGGAGTATCCGTGGTGTTACAGGATTTTGCTAGTGCATACCAAGATAGAAATCTTCTATAGAATTTCCACGTGGCAATACGGGCGCGATTCTCACCATGCTATAGTACCACACCAAGGCGGCCACGCGGACGTCAGTGCGCCATGTCACACGTGCTTAGTTTTACCTTCTGGCGGTGACCGTCCTTCACTACATTATCGCTGTTATCGTTTTGTGGCACGACGCCTGTCGTGTTGTGACATTTCGTGTTTACGCAGCTTCTGAACATTGCGGCCACCATGACGTAATGCAAACCATATATCGATTTGTGATGTCGCCCCTGCCTTCTGGGAGTGCTACGTGGTTCCAATGGCATGACAGAAAAAGGGGATGCGGTTCAAACATTGCAAATTGTAGTGCAATACTGAGGCTCGTAATAAGAAAAAAATTGCAACAGGTTTCAAGCTAGGACGTACGCACTTAGTCGAACATAACCTTAACTGATGACCCTCTCCATGCAGGCGTCATTGAAAATTTGATTAGCTTGTCGAAGTATCTACACGAATCCTCACACGGCAACTGAGGTCTGATAAACGCCTAAACCCCACAAAGAAATGACACTTGCAATGACCTTGTAGCGCGAGCGGGAACTGTTCCTGCCAGCGAAGTTTCAACCGTTTTATGCAAACTCCTGCAGACTTGAGTGATCTTTCTGAAGGCTCAAAAATCAATGCGGACTTTTAGGGGTTTTAATCAGTTGAATACATACTTGAATTTCACTGTCGCTCTTCGGCCGTGCGACAGGGTTTATCAACTTCGCGGGATAACAGCGCAATAAGGCGCTGCATAGCGAATCGTAGCCAAACGCTGCATGAGAACATCGGCCAACGCTTATACTTTGTATAAACGTTGACCTCCTGTGCCACGCGACGACCCTTCGCGGCATCGTCCGCACGGCGGCGAGACCCAGCACTAGAGACCGTGCCACTTCACCGCAGCAAATAGAGACGTGACGTGTGTGTCCTGCAAGGGAGAGCAGTTCAGAGAGCGCGGATTTCTACTGCTGCATGTCAGGTACGTGTTTCTTTAGAGTGGTGCGCGACGCGTTTTCAAAGCTTCGTTTACATGAACTCGACGCCAACGGGTCGAATCAGACGTCCAGCTGATCCAGCTCCGCCTGACCGCGTTGACATGCACATCGCCAAGCTGATTTGGCGAGTGACTATATCTCTTGGAGTCGGGTTAACTGAATTCGCCTCTACGCTCGCTCGGTCTCACCCGCTCATCATCATCATCATCAGCCTGGTTACGCCCACTGCAGGGCAAAGGCCTCTCCCATACTTCTCCAACAACCCCGGTCATGTACTAATTGTGGCCATGCCGTCCCTGCAAACTTCTTAATCTCATCCGCCCACCTAACTTTGTGCCGCCCCCTGCTACGCTTTCCTTCCCTTGGTATCCAGTCCGTAACCCTTAATGACCATCGGTTATCTTCCCTCCTCATTACATGTCCTGCCCATGCCCATTTCTTTTTCTCGATTTCAACTAAGATGTCATTAACTCGCGTTTGTTCCGTCACCCAATCTGCTCTTTTCTTATCCCTTAACGTTACACCTATCATTCTTCTTTCCATAGCTCGTTGCGTCGTCCTCAATTTGAGTAGAACCCTTTTCGTAAGCCTCCAGGTTTCTGCCCCGTAGGTGAGCACTGGTAAGACACAGCTCACCCGCTCGCGCTTACATAAACCTGATGACAAAGTCTTCGGCCCGTCAACCTGACTCGACTTCGACTTCATCGGGTTCGTGTAAGCATAGCTCTAGTGTCATCCAGTTGAATTGCGATAGCAATTATATGCACACTCCAGGCGCCTGTGCTCTACGTGCGAATGAAACCGTGCGATGGTGAGCCTAAGATGGTGGCTCAATCTTGCGCGTGCGAGGGACGATAGCGAGGAGCAATCGCGCCGTCTTCCGTCGCGCGCAAGATGGCAGAGGGAGGGGGGCGGACTGTCCATCCCGGCGGCAACTGCATATGGCGCGGCCGCGAGGGCTTTATCTTATTACGATATCATCGAGAGATGCTCAAGAGACGTGCCGCCGCGAGAACGACGATGAAGTGGGCCTCTGCCCTTGGCGCGAGCGAGTGTCGGCCTGACTGTCTGAATCCAGTGTAAACAGCCTGTAAATAGCCTCTTTGGTCTATGTCTTTGCACACTTAGCAATATCTTGAAAGCGATCTGCGACGGGGGACAGAGTCTAGGTGCGCGGACAGCCCATAGCTGCGTGGACGCTGTTTGCGTTGAAACGACAGGCAGCCGGAAGATCACTTCGCTCACTGCTGTTGCTGCGCTTCCTCATGCCAGCGTTTCGACGGCGTGTATCCGCGGTAATGGAGTGTGATGCGTTCATGTTTGCTTGTGTGCGCGCGACATCATCCTTGTTAATTTAGTTAGTAAGTGAATGTTTACAAGTGTACAGGGCCGATAAAACTACGATCCTTACATCGTACAGCTGTCTGCTAATTTGCTACCACAATCGATGCTTCGCCTTTCGGGCGAAACTCCTACTTTTTTCTTTCTGTACAGACAAGAGGTTTTTTCAGGTGGAACTGGAGTTCTCTGAAGTCTCCCGAGTCTCTGAACTCATCGAGGAGTCGAGTGTTCAGAAGCACTGTTCGCAGAGTTAGTCACTGAAACCAAAGGATATTTCATGCGGGTTTGTTTACACGAATCTAACAGCTTACGGCTGAACCGCTGCTAACATTCTCGTGTTAGCTCGCCCCGATAACTATACTTCAAACACTTGAGGCGTTTCGTGCTCAACATATGCCATCACGTAAACTGCCGTCTGTTTCTGCAGCACCGTTCTTTCCTGCTCTGGTCTTACTTCACTTTACTTCGCGTCATATACGCCATAATAAGTACGCACAACAGGAAGGAAGCTGCAGAAACTTTATTCAAACGAGAGACTGCACACACGCACCCACACAGAGGAGGCTAAGACTGGGCCACCACTCCTGGTAGGAAAATAACATGAAAGCGCTCGGAGGCGGCGCCCATGGAGTTACAGCATGTACGCATGTAGTACAGCGTGTCCTCCATCACTTCCTCTTCAATTTGGTACTGGCCAACTGAGGGATCTGTCTTCCATGTGTTCACGAGGGCATCTGAGGCATCAGTTCCCATGTAGCGCAGCTGCGTAACACACAGACCACGTAAGACACAATTAACAAAAAGCGTAACGTGAACCATACCCGCAACCAAACCTCGACGAAAATTTGTGCGCTATATTTTATCCACAACACTCCTGGTGATAGAACCGTGCGTGTGTTTCGTGTTGACACTGTGGTGCAGCTAATAGCACTATAATTTTGCGCACCTTTCTAGCACCATGACACCAAAATGAGAGTTACCGTTATATTTTTCCACCTATACGAACCTTGACGGCTTGAAGACGCCTCGCGATATAGAGGCATGGACAAGCAGCAACCTGCACATCGCGCACACTGCAATAACCTGGGCAACCTACAGTTCATCCTTCGCTGTTCAACTACCAGCCAGACAAGTTCGCAAGTGCAATCACGTCATAAACTTGGAAAACGCGTCAATTACCGCAACGGAAGAGAACGTCATAACGAGACATGCTCAAATCATACAGGCGACACCTAACACTATGCCCGAAATTTATCTTCGCTCATTACGTCACGTTCTGCGTATGTAAACTAACCAATACAATGTGCGTGCCACCTACGTTTTAAACAAAGAACCTCAGTTTGGGTTCCGGAAAGTCAAATAATACTTTCTGACTCGGTCCATTCGTTACCGCTATAAATGCGTTCAATTTCGGTGCTTTCTATGTTTCCACATTTTATTCCAAGACACCGTTGTCGCCATGTATACTGCGATACATAAAATTATAGCTTGATCCCTGGTGTTTTGAATGGATGCATAACAGTAATATTTGCTCTGATAATTTTTGACAATTCTTACGTGAAACTTGAAAGAAGCACCTCAAGGAACACCAATGAAAGTACTAATTTCCTACCTTTAGTACAAGGAATGAGAGTACAAAAATCTGAAATGTACAGAACATGCATCTGGTTCCTAGCTCGAAACATTTGTAAGTTAGATCAAGCAAAAAATTATTATGAAGATTTGTTGGCGTCAGTACTAACCACAGTGATGCCCATGCTATGCGGGAAACAGTAGCTTCCGCGAATGTAGAAACGGGTAAATTCCTATGGTACGGGGACCATTGGATTATAGTCATTGCAGAAGGCACGTGGCTTGTATTTCTGCAGAATTATTTAGGCTAGCGAAACAATGCTTGCCAGCTAAGAGAGCATGCAGAAGCCTCCTCATACTTGATTATGGCGTTCGATCAGTTTTGCTGTTCAAGCAAGGTTGTTCAGTGTGCGTTCAACTGGCGCTGGAACACCGGAGTGCTTTGTTCAGTTCACGTGTGGTGATGTACAGTAATGTGGAGTGATGTAAAATATGGTACAGTAATGAATAAGGGAACGTTCACAGACGGTGTTCAAAGTGTGAGAGATTAGACTGCTGGTCAAGCTGCCGTCGAAGGCCAATCTGAAATCGACTGCGTGCTCTTGTGTGAGTGAAAACCCAACACTACGGGAATTATTGCTCGTACTAATTTGTACCTATGGTGTCGAAGCGCTGATAGACAAAACACACCCACTGTGGAAAACTAAAGTTGCACTTGATATCAGTCGAACACACTTATCAAGATAATACGCACTCACGAGCGTTTACCATTCTTTGAGGCATCGTTAACAGCCTATACGCCGGATCGGAAAATTGGCAACCCGAGAGAAGCTTGCGTATCTTCACTGGCACAGCTTTTTAAAAATTATTTGCCGAGTCGACCAAAGCGGAAATTTTGGGTCGTTTTATTGAAGAAGTGCTAGGAGCATATTGGAGGCTAGTTCAACGATACCTCCACTAGGAGGTTTACTTTTCCAGGCTGCCCAATCTGCCAGAAATTGTCATATCTGACAAATAGTCTCTGTTAAGTTGTCATCTCAGACGGTGCATAATGTTGCTAGTAGAATAATTCCAACGGGATGTTCAACAACACCAATAAAAAACTGTCGAACAAATTGAACGATTTCTATAGACGTGATAACGAAACACTGAACATTTAAATGGTTTCTAATATGCTACCTGACCAGACGAGCTTTCATTACTATCACCAAAACATGCATGCCCCCCCCCCCCCTTCAACCTACCCAATCTAAGCAAGAGTATGCGGTTGACGTTTGAACTGCACTCACGCATTGGCCGCGTCTATACATGTCAGCAATAGCGCAGAATCGCGCAGTGCGGATCTCTAAGCGTTCGACATCTACGACACCATCAGCGGCCAACTGGGAGTGACCTTAATACACGCCATCATTGGGAGGCGACATGTCTCGGCAGGTGCCGAGACACCAGGCAGAGCGTGTCCCCGGATCACTCATTGCTGAAGGCGTGTCCGTAGCAACGCCGAGAGAACTACGATCGAGATTCGATACATGCGCTTCCAAAATGTGCCACGAAATACACGGTCATATCTCATGATCTGGTGGCGTTCATAAAATCACGTGAATTGCTTCTGCCTGCTGTGGATTCCTCTTTTCAATACTACCCTTGCAATGCTGTCGGTAAAACCAATAATTAGAAAGTTAATTAACGAATACTTGTTAATAAGCAAACGGACAGCGACGGCTACACGACCATCTAGTGTCTGCCATGCTGATGTAAAAATATTTATTTATTTATTTATTTACTGATTTATTTATTTACTTATTTATTTATTTATTTATTTATTTATTTATTTATTTATTTATTTATTTATTTATACTGTTAACCCGAGGGTCGTTACCTGGCGGGTAAAATAAACACACATACCCAAGACAATACGTGAATAATAGGCAGTGCTTTAGTCGAACATAAAATAATACCAATAATAAGCAGATCTAGATGTGCAAGTGGGTACATAACGCATAATATGTTACAGAGCAAATCACATGTGACACCAATGAGGAGGCAATAAAGAGAAGAAAGAAAAAAATATAAAAATAGTCAGGCGTTCACATATGCATAGTGCTAAAAAAATAATTGACAACAAAAGAAACAGTGGTGCAGCTTGTAAATCAGCAGTGCGAGGTATCCCTAAAACTTTAATTTCCGCAGCGGAAATGAGATGAAAGCCACTCTTCAAATTGCTTTAATGAGGCTGATTGAAGGACTTTGGTGGTGGGGATGGGGAGTGGAATCCCATTCTTCTGTTGTTTTAGGGCATAGTGAATATTTAAAGCACTCTTTTGGCGCTGTGATTGGTTCTAATTGTTTTTATGGGAACTTCTTAAGGTGCGAGAAGAACGTAGGTTTAAGTCAAGGTCAGCATTCAAATTAAGTGAATTACAGTGTAATTGATACAAGAATTTTAGTCTCGCGATTTTTCTATATTCAGCAAACTTCGCAAGTTGAAGTATTAGTAACAAAATCTGTGCGTCTGTATTTCGACAGTATGAATCGAGCCGCTCTTCTCCAGACTTTTTCAATCTTGTCTTTCAGACATTTTTGGTGCCGATCCCATACAGCGCTCGTTAGAGGGACGCGCAAGGGTTACATACATCGTTAACTTCGACTTCAGAGTAGCGAGCTTTAACTTCATTCAGAGAAGCCACAATTTTCTCTCAGCTTTTGAGCAAATGTCCTTATTGTGCGTTTTCTAGTTTAAATCTGAAGATATTGTTAAGCCAATGTATTTAAAAGAGTTAACTTACGTTAACTGGTGTCCGCCAATATCGTAATCAAATGCTAACATGCTTTTAGCTATCTTAGTCAGCCGCATGGAAGATGTCTTGCTGAAGTTAATTTTCATTTTGTTTTTCTTGCACCAGGCTGCGACAACCTGCAGCGCAGAATTTAGTGCGATTTGGTGGTGGCAGCCGTTTATATCTGAGTAAATTAAACAATTACCCGCAAATAAACGTACGGTAATATTAGGAGGAATAATTGTGTCTGACAAATTATTTACGTAGCGCAAAAACAAAACTGGACCCAACACGGAGCCCTGAGATACGGAATTGGTACGGAATTAGTTCCACTGCAATTGTCGTCAGTTGCAATGCAGCACTCGTGTTTGTTCTTTCACGTGTTTGAGCCCTAGCTACGGCGCCGAAGCTACGTGGTGGAGACATCGAGTGGTGTTCTGGCGCGAAACAGGCGTCATCTCGTGCCCTATGGTTGACCTGGGGCGCAGACTCGCCAGGATGGCGTAAATGGTTGTGGCCACCAGCAAACCTGACTGTGTGCCACCCAGAGAAGGCGGAACTTCAGGTGGAAGCGAAGTGCGTAATCCGGAACACGTCAATTAACACTCCCTGCCGCCTATCCCTACCGCACACGATCGGGGCGAGACTGCATTGGCACGACTCTTCAGAAGGGAGGCGGATGCATGGCCTCCAGGATGAGGAGGCGCGAGCGCGCACAGCCCGATGTCGGAGGCTATGGGGGATGTATAATTTGTACAAAGCATTACAGGCGGCGCGCTGCGTACCGTTCCACACGACTGTGTAGAAAGATTGGAGCAAATAAATTCGCGGGCTATTTTTTTCCGGCTGGGGTCACCATGGCTTGAAGTGTGTTCCCCACAGCAGTGTTATGAGAAACTTCGATCGTCAAGGTCATCGGAGGGCGTGACAAGAACCCGGAGCCATCAGCAGAGGCAAAGCTACTTCGGAGGAATGTAACCAATGGAGACAGAAGTTACAGATCAGTCGTTTTCAGTTATTTTCCTTCTTCTGCGATGCCTGTTGGTTGCAGCTTCAGAGGTAGCCTTCTAATGTGCGGTACACCACTGGCGAGACTCTGAACAGCACCGTTTAAGTTTTTGCGCTGTTGCAAATGGTCAGACAAAAGCTCGCACCGAATTTTTTTTCTTCACATGACACTTTTTAGTAATTTAATTTCTTAGTGATAACCTTCCTGTTGTCCCCAGCTGAACATTAATGTCTTGTCCTAATTTCTTTGGGTATCTCATAATTACTTAATCTCCCTCTCAGCTTTCGGCAAGCCGTGTTCGTGCTCAACACGTTTATTTACAACATTCCTGACTGTTGTTTCGTATCTTTAGCAGTTAGTTTCTACCTGCCTGGCACTGCCAGTCAAGCTCAATGTAGTTTGGCAGGCCCGATTCTAGTAGCTTTCTTTAATGGATGCGTGCAATGAAATATTATTAAGGCTAAAGCCTTCTCCGCCACATGGGACGAAAATCTGACCATCCGGCGTTATGGCACCAAAATACAATGACACCGAAATTGGGGGTTCAACCCTTGACCTTTGGTGGGAGTCGAACCACTACCCTTGGTGTTAATTACGGCAAAGACAAGGCACAGTTCAGTAAGATTGAGTTAATTCAGGCACTCGTATCCACGACCTTTTGTGTTAAGGCAAAATTACTTCAAGACACAGTTAATGAAGATGCAGTTAATTAAGGGACTCGAGTCCGCCACGAGCTTTGGTGGGAGTCGAATCCACGACCTATGATGTTAATTAAGGCGAAATGAATTAAGACACTCGAACCCACGACCCAACATGGAGATATGGACGAACAGGCCATATCTTCAAGTCGGATTCCAATTGCAATCGTGAAGGTCGAGTGCCGAACCCACTACCTTTGTTATTAATTAAGGCACACTTAATTAAGGCACTCGAACCCACGACCTTTGGTTGGAGAAAACAATAGGAAGTAACAACGCATTAGAATGAAAATGTCAAGTAATGAATCTCTCGTAAGCGCACAAGATTTCGCCTTCATCCTCTTTCGCGCATGCGAAAGTGTCTGTCAACTTTTATTTCCAATATGCACTACTAATTACTCTTAAAGGAATACGTGTTTATACCCCTGACGGCACATTCGACTAATCGCTTTTCAGCGTTCTCGCGAGGCGTTTTAAATTCCGCCGGTCAAAATCGAGCGCTCAGAACACATTCCCCTGATTCGTTCAACAGAGCGCCTCGCTCTGGCTCAGAGCGCTTGGAGGCGCTCTCACATTCGATACGGGAGCGCGACCGAGATCCGACAATCTCGACCACGTGCGCGGTGACTCTGATTGCTCTGGGAGCAGCTTAACGTTCGGCTGGGACATTGTTCCTGTGAGTCCAATCTCTAGAGGGCTCCGCATCTCTGCGAATAGAGTCGGAGCACGGTAGGGACAAGCCAAAACAGCGCCTGCTTACAGGCGTAGGTTCTTTTTAGTTTTTGTCACCGCTACTTTTTGAATGAACCGGCCGCGCACTACCACTGCCGCCTCGCCCCCCCCCCCCCATTTTTTTTATTTAGCACTTCGACTTCCCTTACGCTACTCTACGCACCCGTTTATTCTCCTTCCCACTGGGGGTGGGGCAGAGAGAGCTACAGAAACGCTTGGCACTTGAACTGAAAACGCTGCCTCAAGCAACATCCCTTGATCGATCCCTCTAGACCACATCAATTAGCCCAGTGTTATTCGGTGGTTTCATCTCAAAACGATCGGGCGGCCATGTCTTCCCTACATCCCCGACAACATGATCCTCGCTGCTAACAGTATATGGTACGCTCACCTTGCTGCCCACCTGCAGGTCAACACGCACTTCTTTACCTTGGACCTCTCTGGCGTAGAAGTGCTGCAGGCCCGTCTCCATCAGCCACAGCAGCAGGACCTTCTTGTCCTGCGCACGTACACACGGAGTACAAAGCTTGGGGTAAGCGGGCTCCACCGCAGCGAGAGACGCGCTCAATGAATCGAGCTACAGAGCATGCAGCACTCAGTGGCAATACGTCTTGGAATCGCGAGAATGCTCTCAACATTTGCCGGCCCCTTTATTACCGCTTCAAAAAAGTTCGAGTGAAGACACGGTTCCAGAGCCTACAGCCAGTATAGTCCGCATCAATGGGTCGCAGCAAAGTATTTACGTTACAGGCCGTGTGAATCGTGCAAGCTAACTCGCTTGCGCCTCCTCGTTCCCACCACATTCTGCCGCCAGACCGGCGTTCTCAGCTGTGCGTAAACTGTGCACCAACGTGGAAGGCAATGCTTTTCTGTGTACAAAGTGCGAACGTGCAACAATTATAACTCCCTTATGTACACTATATATAGTTGTGTAAAAAATGGAAGGAAAGAAGAAAAACGTCCTAGTGAAACTCATTAAATTCCGTTACTTGCCCTTTTCGTCGCGCCGCCTGAATTCAAGATTCCGTATAGTCAAGTTTCTTATGGCTTTGTTGGAAATCGAAACATTCTAACCGAAATTCACAGTCAGATTTCGATATGGCTTCGACCGAAGCGCCTTCTTCAAACTCGTGCCATGCACGAGAAGCACCTCCTCACCCCCTGACTCCCCCCCCCCCCCCTCAAAGAATAAAAATAAAAAGACACAAAAAACCTCATTGCACCTGCCCTTTTCCCTAAGCACTTGCAATAAGAATTAAGTAGTCGTCTTTCAGAAGATGCCACCGACACAAAGAGGAGGTGGCTCGAAGATCTCGGTTTAGCGACAATGCGTTAACAGCCAAAATTGCCGGCTGTGCTCACTGCACAAAGGGGTCGCTTGAAGAAGGATTGCGAGAGGGATATTGCCTTGACCTGTTGCCCGGTATAGAGTGGCATTGGCGCGTGGATGGAGTGGCTTTGGTTCAAAGTAGCCAATACCCTTGTGTGTGGGTATGTACGTGCCACAGCCGAGATGTACCATGAAACGATCCATAGATTCCCGACAAACAAAAGATTATGCGCTTCCCACGCACTGTGGGAATCGACGCAAGCGAAGCTCTCTGTGCTGTTTGCTTTGGTTGACGATAACTAGCGGTGATGTTGACGGTGAATGTTTAATTTACTCAACGTTCAGTGCGACACGGGAGTGGTGAGTTGATGTTAAACGTTACCTTGCGTGCACCACAGCTGTTTGGCTGCGTAGTACACAGAACACACAAGGAGACGTGTTTGCTTGAGGCACTGTTGTGCGCCATTGTTCATAACCTCCGATACGGCTAGTATTGTCATTGCCTCACACGGCATATCGCACCGTGGCATAAGTGTTAAACTTTATTTGAATTATGGGGCTGCACGTGCCGAAACCACAACAGGATTATGAGACACGCCGTAGTGGGAGACTACGGATTAATTTTGACTCCCTGTGGTTTTTGAACGTTTGTGTTTATTCTTATTTATGTTGTTTTATTCTATATTTGTGTTTGTTTTTGTAAGTTTACTTTAAGCTACGTCTTTAGTTAACTCGTTTGATTCAAAGCACCAAGTCCTGTGAATAGCAGGGCTGGCCTCTTCGATCCCATTAGAGCATTTCTCTCTCATCTACCTTGTCTTCTGAATCTGCCTTCTAGCTGTGTTTTCTGCTACCATTCTGTCCTTGCTTCTTGTGTTGTTACCGCAATGTGATTAAACAATATGTACAAAAGAAAGGTCTAGAAGCTATGACAACAGAAAAGTTTACATCTACATTTTGTTAAAACCATCATGTGTGTTGCACAGTAACTTCGCCTTTTACCTCTGTTCGTATGTTTACGCATCAGTGCATGCGGCAGCTCAGTAGAAGTGCGCATGAAAGGGTGCAATATTTTGAAACAGCACCTTGCTATGTTCCTTTATTTTTTTCACGCTTCCACTCTTAGTAAACAGACGGTTTCGCTGCCCATCACATGTGGTGATACACATTTTAAACACAGGTAACAATGCGCAGTAGAGTGTCATTTCCTGTCTGACGCTTTCGTCGTAACAAAGGCATTTTTCAGCGAATATAACCCAGCAAAGCAGTGCCCTCGAAGCTTGTGCAACTTTCACCATTTATTACTTCACCAATTTTATTGCCTGAATCTGGGCGTCGCTTTGCCTGCGCCTTGTGCAATGAACAAACTGCCTCAATAAAACACGTTCAACTTTACTCAGCATTTTTCGGTATATAAAACGACAAAAGCATGCTAGCAACGTTATCCGGGGCTAATAATTGTGCTTGCATTTGCGTTACTTGCCCGAGCCAGATAAACAAATTAAACAAAAGATACGGCACAACTGCGCTTTGAAGTGCACACTGCTGACGGTGCCTTCCAAACGTGCCTCGACTACTGCTGTTTCACCACGGCGCCCTTCAAGCTCGGCAATGGCTGCCCGAATGACCATTTTGGGCCCCACAATGTTATTCAGTGTTAATAATTGTGTTTGCATTCGGATTTGCCAGCACTTAAGTATGTTTCCATGCCAGTACTTAAATTGAGCACGATATTTGTACAAGACGTTGTTTTTTCAGAACTGAGCTTCCATTAAAAGGAATATGCCATCAAATGAACTACCTGTTAGTGACACTGTAGTGACACTCTTGTTTCTTCATGTAATTTAGGGGAACGCTATAAACACACGGACAACAGAAGTTTATAGCGTGCTTATAGCGAAGTACCCTCCTAACTACAAGATGAATTTCCGCCAACTAGCCCAAATTGCCGCCCTACAGCTACACTCTTGTTCCTTGCCCAGCACTTCCGGTTGACCTCCTGAGACGACCAAGGACGAAATTAAAAATAAATCAGAAAAAATATAGAAAAAGACAGTGCAGTACAATATTCATGGATTTCCTTATAGATACGATATCAGATATGACTTTAGTCATCGGTTGAGTTGCTGAAGTTCCTGGAATAATTATAATTAATTAGAAATCTGATTACCGCACACCAAAGCACAGAATCGTAGACTTTAGAAACCCGCCACGTGAGAACGACTTTGGCGAAACTCCTGGAAACTCGGAAGTAGAAGGTGGCAATAATGACGTTACTAATGACGTCACACACAAGAAGGTGGCACAGTATTTAACTGGCTAATTAATGGAAAACAGTTGCGTGACATAGGCTGAACATGTCTAGCAGAGCGGATGTGACGTCATTCACCCCTCTTTTGCTTCTCTTTTCTCGGCGTTTACCTGCTTGCCGCCCGCTCGCAACAGCTGCGCGCGCGCACACACACACGTTACATGCTCTGACGTCAGCAGAGAAGGCGCGTATCGCCAACATCACCTAGACTAGGTAGTCTAGGTGATTCTGGTAAGGCACGCTTCGTGCCAACACCACCTAGTTCTTGCGCGGCTCGCTAGAGGACTACGTCCTACCAGGTGGCGCGTTCTGCGCTTCCTCCTCGCCCAAATATCCTGCCAGGGGAATGACGTTCACTCGCTTAACCTAACGAACAACAACGCCGAGGTGCGAGTGCCACTAAGAGACACCTAAGTGAAAGGTTAGGGTCGCCTACCATTTTTTTTTTTAATTTTGGAGGTCGCGGGATGGATGCTCGGCTATAGCGTTCACCAGCAAAATTATAGTAGCCCTATTAAGGGCTGTTGTTTCATTAAACATAAGCCTTTACGCTTCGTTGAGTGGCTCAATGGCGGACAGCTAGCAGTCGGAGTCGCTTTCTTCGGAATAGCAGCTTGGGTTTGTTGGTTTTCCATCCTGGTGTTAACAGCGCACAACGCAGAAGGGACACGATACGAGAAGACGACGCCACAAGCGCTGTCAGAGTCTTCATCACCAGTTGGATGACGGTGCGTTGGATGTGGTCGCTCGCGGACGTTTCAAGTCCGAACTTTGCCTCCAGTTCTACCACGGGCTGCATGTTCTTCCGCCATTCTTACGCTGTTACGTGCGTGATTTCCTCATTCAAGATGTCTTCGAATGTGCAGAGCTTCGAGTCGCTGTTGCCCGCAGCGATGCTATTTTTGTCTTAGCCCACATCAGCTCAATAGGATTAAATTCGCACAGGTACGACGGGAATCCGAGTAAAACGCAACCGGTGACCTGCCGCGGTTGCTTAGTGCCTTTGGCGTTGCGCTGCTAAGCACGAGGTCGCGGGATCAAATGCCGGCCACGGCGACCGCATTTCGATAAGGGCGAAATGCAAAAACATCCATGCACGTTAGGAACCCCAGGTGGTCAAAATTAATCCGGAGTTCCCCACTACGGCGTGCCTGATAATCAGATGGCGTTTTTGGAACGTAAAACCCCATAATTTAAATACAATCAGCCTTTTCAGCTGCGTTGTCTATACGATGTATTGCTCAGTAACCGTCACTTAAACGATGACACCAACTCAAGCAGCTGCTTCATCACCATCCTTTCACTGTAGGCGATACTCTTGCTTTTGAGCCACTCCAGTAGTTTATTCCTCCTTCCAGGCTGTCGGCGGCAATTTATCTTCTCGCCGGATGTGATAAGGTGCATTGTCCGTATCAATGAAGCTACCAGCTGGCAATTTCTGCAGAACGTCAGTGAACTACCTCTCGAAACAATTGCGTTCCATTTCTTCGTGGTAGTCGCCTGTATTTTGGCCTCGGAATACATCCAAGCAGCCGTCGACGAAGCCATTCTCGCTCCCAGTGTGCGTTATGATCAGGAGCTGGCTTTTCCCAGGTTGTTTAGGACCCGTCGACAGGTCATCGAGCGTACGGGCGTCCGCGCTTCTGCACCACGGTGTCTGTCCTCGCGATCGACCGAGTGTGTCCCGCCGTCACCCATGTCTCCGTCCAGGAAGAAGATCTTCCGGCCTTCCGCCCGGTAGTGCTCCACGTCACGAAGGTAGCGATTCCGCCATTCGGCGATGTCATCCCGGTCGATAAGCAGCGAGTCACGGCTCCTCTTCTCGTGTTCGTGTCCGAGCGCGACAAGCAGGCGACGCCCAGTACACCGCTTCAGTGATGGGAGATCCATACGCTTCGAGAACTCGTTCGTTGTCTACTCGACAGTCGGCATCTCGTTGCGGCGAAAGAAATCGTGCACACGTAACCCCAGCGCGCACAACGTGGAGCTGTCAAGCTTCGTGCTGCTCCGCATTTCGTCTCGAAACCACTTTCTGATTACGAGGGACGCCGTAGTGGTGGGCTCCGAATTGATGTTGACCCCCTGGGGATCTTTAACGTGCACTGCAACGCAAGCAGACGGCCGTTTCTGCATTTCGCCTCCACTGAAATACGGCCGTGCTGCAGCCGGGATTCGAAACCGCGATCTCGTGCTCAGCTTGCAACGAAGCTATATCCTAGATAGTTTATTTTTGTTTAAATGAATAAGCAAACATTTCAGTTTCCTATTTGCAGAACCTGTGCACCTGAGCTCGTTGTAGAAGGCATGAAGTTATTTTTCTCTCGCGATCCAGCATGTGCTGTACCGCACGAGAGCTCTGCCAAAGCAATCATCAAGATACAAAAGTATTATTTATACCGAGAATTACGCGTTTTAGAAGCACGATTTTCTGAGCGCGAATATTTCTTTAGTCGCGGAGGCAATCGGCTGCCGGGCTTCGGTCATCTGAGTTTCGGTCATCTCCTGCATTGTTAGTCTTGTTAAATGTGTGCAATTCCATTCTGTTTTAGTATCCTCAGAAATTACTTCCTCAATTCCCTATCTGCTTTAGCGCCTATCCAGGGGAAGCGAGTACTTCCCCGGACCCCACGTGATATCCGGCTTCTAGTCAAACCCGGTACCCGTGCCGGGTACAGTAGCGGCATGCGGGGATACGCATATCAAAAGCTTTGCGTCAGCAGACATGGCGGCACCCATTGAAGCAACAGCTCTAACCTAACACCAAACTGGGCTCGAGTCGTGGCAACGCGTGAAGTTCGTAAGCAAAGAGAAGCGACGGCTGTTATCGCTTTCTCTCAACTAGCGTGTGTTATGAAGATTGATTCATTAGACGCCGATGTCGATGTCGATTGTCGATGTCGTGGCTCGTATAGGCGAAACACCGAAACGCTTCGGCTGTGCAAGAAGCAGGCGAGACTTCCGAGCGCAACAAATAATTGACAAATTGCTTGCTGCTAATAGAATAACCTCTAAATTGTAGTTAAACGCCAAAACACGAAAGTCAAAATTACTCTTATTCTAAAATCGTACATTGTATTTTATTATTTATAATAGCTTTTGCTTGACGCCGCAGTGCCGCTGCAAGCGGAAGACGCTATCCGAAAACTCAAAGCCCTCTTCTTAAGCTCTTCGTTTTAGCGTTCCCCAACGCCAACAGCCGCAAAGCTCCATGGGGCCCCAAACTTTTGTGGCCCCTATTCTAACATCGCTATGTCAGCATAGGGAGTTGCTATCAAACTTAGTTTTATAGGAAGAGCAGAAGCAGCTACAAATTTCTTGGATTTTTAACTTTCAAGGCTTTTACAACAACCACGCAAAATGGAACAGGTAAATAAATATTAAACTTCGATTTTGTGCACCCAGTTAAGCTGGGTTTTGTCTTTTTGCTCCTGTATTTCACGTTGCCTCGAAGAACATCAGCAAAGTGAAGGATCAGAATCTCGAAGAACACGTTTTCCCCACGGCTGCTATGTTAATGCTGCTAGCTTTAAGTGTCTATGGAACACACACAGAGACCTCGAAACAAAAAAAAAAACGCTTTTACTGCGGTTCTGTTCTTAGTCAAATTTCGCGGTAAGACTGCATTTTTCGTTCGTGATCGATCCATTTAACTTGGCACTCTTCCGTGCTTGATTTGTCGAGAAAAAAAAAATCAAAATTTGTCTTCGCCACATCGATGCCGTGTTTCGCCGTACTGCAGACTCCGAAAGTGATAACTGACTATGTAATATCACAGATCTCATGTCTTCGATATCACTCTGCGAGGGGCGTAAATCAAAGCGAACTTGAATTTTTTTACACGCACAAAGAATGCTGTGAGCGCTTCAGAACCTAGAATAGATCTTGCTGCCAAATTTTAGCATCGGTAGCGCAAATTCTTTCACTGTACCACTAATTTGTGAGTAGTATTTTTCTTTTCACAGCCTTCGTAAAGGTCGTCAAAAACCACGTAAGCTGTAACTTGGATTACAGGCATAGCTACAGGTACTGCAACTAACGCGATTTACAGAACTGCGATGTCTCTTCGTGGCGCAGTTAGGATTTGCAAATTTCCAATGGTACATTCGACGGGTTGCATTCAAGCGCTGAAGAGCGCTCTTACAACGCGCTTTACAATCGGCTGCTCCTTTCATAGCGCCGCGCCCTAAGAGCTTCGGGAGTAAGCACTGACCAGCTCCAACCTCGATGATCAGCGCTTGCTGGTGTTGAAAGATGTGGGAGGAGGGGAAAAGGGGGGAAAATAAAGAAAGATGCGGGGGCGGCGACTTGGACTGAACACTCTTCCTCACTGCTATGTCGCAATAAAGACGTTTATTCTCTCTGTCTCTCTCCAGCTCAGGGCGCTCGAAGGAACCTCCGAGCCGCGAGCGCGACCGAGATCCGTCAGAAACTATCACGTGGCAATTCCGATTGCTCCGAGAGCAGTTAGCGTGTTCGGCTGGAGCAGGCCACCTCTGGTTCCAAGGGTTCCAACCTCGAGACGGCTCCGCATTGCGGCAAACAGAGTTCGAGCGTGGTAATGTACCATTATCGATTTCTCGTAATTTTTCTAAATTGCTATCGCAATAAAGCTATGAGACTTTAAGTAGTCGGCAAAGTTCAGGCATTCTATATGAATTCAGCTTTCTGTCTCCAGAGTGGATCAATTTTCATTGAAATCGTTAGAGCGGTTGCTCTAAATTATGTACTTGTTTTCACATGTATTTGGGTAGAAAAAATTCTAGTTAATTTCATGCGGCCTCGAGGCGTTTAAATCTTCGGTAGCGTTGCTCTTGAAGAAGCACCTCAGCAGCGAGTAACTACTGTCGACGTTTATATAGTGGTCAGTATCTCCGCAAGTGGTGTGGGCAACCGGGATCCGATTCCCTCGACGGGTAGAATATTTAAAAGCATGTATTAGGATGTATTTTCTTCTTCTTTTTTTTTTGGAAGTGCGATTACTTACTGCATATGCATGCGTACAGGGCAAAACGACGAGTGAGAAACGGGACCGGACGGTCTCGTTCCTCACTCGCGCTGTGGTACGTAGTTGCAATGTCGCCTCGCCACCTCCAACTAGCCCAAAGGACCGTGTCAGCTGTGATTACTTACGGAAGCCAGCACAATCCTGCAGGCCTCGTTCAGCTGCAGCCGAGCTCTGATGAGGCCTCTCAGCAGGCGAGACGCGTCGACGCCATCGATGGGGCTGCCATCCTCCTCGTTGGCAGGAGTTGGCGTCACGCGGGTCGCAAACAATGCCGTGGACGATGGAGTCGCCTTTCTCCCCACCACAACGTGACAGATGCCACAACGTACTTTCCCATCTTCCTTGTCGATGTCAGCTTCTCGAACTTTTTTGTCGTGCACAACGAAGTGAGCTGCGGTCGTGAACAGCTCGTCCGGCTTTGGCGAGAAAACATCGGGAAGGTCGTCGCTGCTCGCAGTTTCCCGTTGCTTACAAAACCACTCACCCACAGTCTCCTTCCAGTCTTCGGATGGCAGCGGCACGACTCGACGAAATTTGACCCCTCCGCCGAGAATCCCCGTAGCGCATTCCACGCACTCAAAGCAGTAGAGGACACCAGCGGCAACTGCGGGTTCGACGAAGGGCTCCATCCTCTGCTCACAGTCAGAGCCGGCCGACTGGTGGAAACGCACGGTGAACGTCAGTTCTCGGCATGGCATCGGCTGGACGAATTCTTTCCGGTCCCTGACAACCCTGATTTCTTGGGGGTTCGTGATAGTTTCGACATCGAATACAACGTCTTCGGGAAAAATCAGATCCGTCTGTGCGCACCTTCCCCCGCCTTCTTTTGCGTTCACGACGATCGTAATTCTTGACGACGTACATTGAGCGGTAACATGGCCACCTGACAGGTCCCACACAAGTGCTTGAACCTTGCAGAGTCTAAGTAAGGGTTGCACTTCAACCGAGACGTCCATTTTCACCAGGCGCTGAGAACGAAAGGTACGTGCTCACGAGCATGCGCGATTCCACGCGCGCTTCACGCAACCACCTATTGTCACCCGCGCTTTTTGGCGTTTCCAGCGTCCAAGTGCAACACAGGCGACATCCAAGCGCAAAAAAAGAAAGAAAAAATTAACTTGTGTTGTCGCGACCGTGCGCGAGAACTTGCCCGCCGCGACGGTCCCACGGCCTACGAGGGGCTGGACATTCAGTTTAATGACCCGCTGCTCATCAGATATCTGATATCATATCAGATATCTGATGTGTAACTGACGTTTTTTTACCTTGTCATGTTCTTATGCTGCTGTTTTTGCGATCACCCATATATATGTTTTTCGTTTTAATAAAAAATTTGTTGAGAGTTAGCGCTCGTCCTGTCTGCTCCTTTCTGTATCCGTGTTCACTTCGCGCTACCAAGCCACAAAGTTACAAAGTTAGAACGAGAGTAGTGAACCATTATGCATTGTAAGAGTTCAGGTGTCAATTGGAAATGTTTTCTGCTGTTCCTGTCTGTGTAGCATTTTCGACTGATGTTTCAGCTGTCGTGTGCGGTACAGTACGAAGCTCTAGACGGGATGGATGAGTGGCATCAATCTGAAATATATACACATGAAATATAGAACGCTCACTGTGAAGCTCATGATGCAAGCTTTGGCTTCAGCATATAACTATAAAGTTGTTGAGGATGCTAAACACATAGCTTGTGGCGCCTTGTGTAAGCCAGCTCGGTAATTTGGTAATGTTGTGTACTAAAATAGAGAGTAATTACCGTATTTTCACTTAACTAGCGCGACACGAATATCGCGAAGGGGACTTTTGGTCTCTTAGACAGAGGAAAATATGCTTACTATAAAAACGACTGTACCAACAGAAATGATTACCGTAAAAACAGCAAACATCGCACAAAACGGATGTCCGCAAGGCTTTATTCATGGTTACTTCGAACTGCTGTATGCCCACCAAGATTATTGAACAAGCCTTTTAGGCGGATTCCACGGTGATGCGCCGCGCGACTTCAAAGACCGTTCACTAGAAGCGCCGTTCAGCAGCGCCTGTCATATCTTTCACATGAATTAGAGGGGTCACAGTAATTAACTCCGGCGGTAAGTGCGCATGGCACAACCGCGTGGGCTGGCTTGAGAGCGATCTGCGACGGGGGACAGAGTGCCCGGACGGCGCATAGCTGCGTTGCTGCTGTTCGCGTTGAAAGGATAGGCAGCCCGAAAGCCAGTTCGCTCACTGCTGCTGCCGCGCTTCTTCACGCCAGCGTTTTGTGGGTGGGTGTCCGCGGTCATCGAGTGTGATCTGTTCTTGTTTGCTTGTGTGCGCGTGGCATCATGTTAGTTAACTTAGTAAGCGAACGTTTACAAGTCTATACGGCCGATAAAACTACGATCCTTACTTCGTATAGCTGTTTGCTAATTTGCTACCGCAGTCGACAATTCGCCTTTCGGGCGAAAACTCCGACTTTTTTTTTTCTGTGTATACAGAGTTTTTTTTTTAGGTGGCACCGGAGTTCTCTCAAATCTCCAGAGTCTCTAAACTCATCGAGGAGTCGAGTGTTCAGAAGCGCTATTCGCAGAATCATTCACTGAAATCAAAGTATTTCGCGTGCGGGTTTGCTTACACGTATTTAACATCTTACGCCGGAACCACTGCTACAACATTCTCGTGCTAGCTCGCCCCGATAACTATACCTCAAACACTTTCGGCGTTTCGTGCTCAACATATGCTATCACGTAAACTGCCGTCTGTTTCTGCCGCACCGCTCTTTCCTGCCCTGGTCTTACTTCACTTTATTGCTCGTCCTATTAAGCCATAAGAAGTACGCACAATACGAAAGAAACTGCACAAACTTTATTCAGGCAAGAGTCTCCGCGCGCGCGCGCGCGCGCACGCACGCACGCACGCACGCACACACACACACACGCACGCACACACACACACACACACACACACACACGCGCACGCACGCACACACACACACACACACACACACACACACACACACACACACACACACACACACACACACACACGTACACAGAAGAGGCTAAGGCGGGGCCGCCACTCCTGGTAAGAAAATAACATGGAAGCGCTCGAAGGTGGCACCCATAGAGGTGCAGCCCGTGCGGAGGCAGCGGACGGTGTCCTCCATCACCTCCGGTTCAAGTTGGTACTCGCCAACTAAGGGGTCCTCCTTCCAGCTGGTCACGGCAGCGTCTGAGGCATCAGTTTCCAAGTACAGCAGCTGCGTAACACACAGACCACGTAAGGCACAATTAACAAAAAGCAAAACGTGAACCATACCCGAAAGCAAACCTCGACGAAAATTTGTGCGCTATATTTTATCCACAACACTCCCGGTGATAGAACCGTGCGTTTGTTTCGTGTTAACACTGTGGTGCAGCTAATAGCGCTATAATTTTGCGCACCTTTCTAGCACCATGACACCAAAATGAGAGTTACCGTTATATTTTTCCACCTATACGAACCTTGACGGCTTGAAGACGCCTCGCGGTATAGAGGCATGGACAAGCAGCAACCTGCACATCGCGCACATTGCAATAACCTGGGCAACCTACAGTTCATTCTTCGCTGTTCAACTACCGGCCAGAGAAGTGCGCAAGTGCAATCACGTCATCAACTTGGAAAACGCGTCAATTACCGCAACGGAAAAGAACGTCATAACGAGACATGCTCAAATCATACAGGCGACAGCTAACACTACGCGTCAAGTTTATCTCTGCACATCATGTTCTGCATGCGTATGTAAACTAACCAATACAATGTGCGTGCCACCTACGTTTTAAACAAAGAACCTCAGTTTGGGTTCCGGAAAGTCAAATAATACTTTCTGACTCGGTCCATTCGTTACCGCTATAAATGCGTTCAATTTCGGTGCTTTCTATGTTTCCACATTTTATTCCAAGACACCGTTGTCGCCATGTATACTGCGATACATAAAATTATAGCTTGATCCCTGGTGTTTTGAATGGATGCATAACAGTAATATTTGCTCTGATAATTTTTGACAATTCTTACGTGAAACTTGAAAGAAGCACCTCAAGGAACACCAATGAAAGTACTAATTTCCTACCTTTAGTATAAGCACTGAGAGTACAAAAAAAAAATCTGAAATCTATAAAACATGCACCCAGTTCTTAGCTCCGAACATCTGTAAGTCAGATCGCGCAAAAAGTTATCATGAAGATTTGTTGGCGTCAGTACTAACCATAACCATAGTCACGGCGTGCCTCATAATCAGAATGTGGTTTTGACATGTAAAACCCCATAAGTTATTTTGTTTTTACTAACCATAGTGATGCACAAGCCATGCGGGAAAGCACTAGCTTCCGTAAATGTAAAAACGGGTAAGTTCCTATTGTACGGGGACCAATGAATTTTATTCATTGCAGCAGGCACGTGGTTTGCATTTTTGCAGCATTCTTTAGTCTCACGAAACAATGCTTGCCAGGTCAGAGAGCATGCAGAAACCTCCTCATAATTGATTATGGCGTTCGATCAGTTTTGCTGTTCAAGCAAGGTGGTCCAGTGTGCGTGCAACTGGCGATGGAACATCCGAGTGCTTTGTTCAGTTCACGTTTAATGCCGTACAGTAATGTGGAGTGATGTACAATATGGTACAGTAATGAATAAGGGAACTTTCACAGTTTTTTTTTATGCGAAGCATATTACGAGAGCTCAACCCAGCTCCTCAGGCGCGGCGGTGTCGCCTTGAAACCACGTGACACCGTGACGTCACGACAGAGGAGAAGTGGCTTTGGCTCAACTCTTGCAAGACGGGCTGGGTGGGAATCGAACCAGGGTCTCCGGAGGGTGGGACGGAGACGCTACCACTGAGCCACGAGTACGATGCTTCAAAGCGGTACAAAAGCGTCTCTAGTGAATGCGGTGTTGCCTTAGAAACGAGCTGTTTCTAAGGCGTGCGTCTCTTGCTCAGGCGCACATTTCGTTGCCGCGCCAAACGCTGCTTTGCTCGACGCTCACCGCGTCCAATGCGGGGCGCGTAGTCGCTGCCCTGTAGCCCATTGTCTTACACCCCTTGGCGGGTCGACGGGAACGCTGTCGCGTTCCACTCTTGAAGGCGAAGCAGTAATGCATGAGTTGTTTCTTCGTCTAGCCGAACCAAATATAGCCAAGCAACAGCAGTTCACCAGGCTAAACAGTGGTTCAACAACTAAAATAAAGGCTAGTATGCTTCGCATCCTGGGCTTAACCTTACCTAAGCCACAGCCATTTTTTTTCAAGTATCGTGGTCGAGATTCCACAGTCCTCAGATAATATTTGTGCAAGCACAGTTACAAAAATTGGATGTGTCCATACGCCAAGTTTGCCATTCAAATGATGCCTTAACAGACCTCAAAATTTAGTTCGAGGACATATTTCTAAATCATGCTAAACTTCCGGCGAGATTTAATTAATATCTTACACGGCCACCTACACCAGCTAACCACTGACAATGTAATAGCTACTGACGCTTCTGTGTGCTATGAGAAGGCAGGAGTGGGGGTCTTCTCTGAATCTCTTCAATGGTCTTACTCTCTTCGCCTTTCCGACTTCACCTATATTTCACGCAGAATTATTAGCGATTATATTAGTAGAGAGTTTTAGAATAGGGGCCCCAAACGTTTTGGGGCCCCAAAGAAATAGCGTCGAAGCCACTGCGCATGCGCAAGACGCAAACTCCGTTTGGGTTTTGCGTTGGGAACGCTATTTCACCGATTTAGCGTGAGCCCAAATAGCGGCCCCAAAAACTTTGCGTCGGCAAACATGGCGGCACCCATCGAAGCGACGGCTCTAACCTAGCACAAAACTGGGTTCGATTCGCGGTAACGCGTGAAGTTCGCAAGCTAGGAGAAGTGACTGCGGTTATCGCTTTCTCTCAACGAGCGTGTGTTGTGAAGATTGACTCATTAGACGCCGCTGATTTTGAATTCGATTGTGGATTTTATGGCTCGTAGGCCTAACACGGCTAAGCTTGGCTGGTGAAGGCTAGTAAAGTTGGTTTGCTCAAAACTAAGCGCAACTAATTGCTTGCTGCTTACAGAATAACCTCTAAATTGTAATTAAACGCGAATACATGCAAGTCAAAGTTATTATTCCTATCACAAAATGGTACATTTTATTTAATTATTTCTAATAGCTTTTCTTTGACGCCGTAGTGGCGCTGTCAGCGCAAGACGGTATCCGCAAACGTAAAACCCTATTCTAAAACTCTTCAGTCCTACGTGCCCCAACGCTAACACCCGCAAAGCTCTTTGGGGCCCCAAAGTATTGGGGCCCCTATTCTAAAACTCCCTAGTGTTACGAAAACTTCCCCAAAATGACCCATTAGCTATTATTGTGACCGACTCGCTATCTGTATGTACAGCAGGCACGTACGCAGGATATTTTTTTCGGAGGGGCAACCCAAGGTAACTTTTCTATGCAAATAGACAGTTTTAGTATAGCGTACGCTATTCCATTGCGTACGCTAAAAAATAGCGGGTCGTCACTGCGCATGCGCTGAACGCTAAACGAAATAGCGGGTATAGCGGGCGTACGCAACGCAAACGAGTTAGCGTTAGCGTTTTTGCGGGGTTTGCGGAGTTTGCGGGAAACATGGCGGCGATCCCGGCTGCCCGCTTCGAATTGAATTTGGCGTTGCTTTTGTAAAATGCACTTCGTTTGTAGCAAATGACTGTGTAAACGGTTTCGCTTAGTCTCAGGCCGCTTCGACGACAGAGTATTATGGATAACCTCTTGGTGTTTTCGAGATCGCTTCTCGTTTCGAACGAACCGAAGCCTAACGAAAGAAACGTTTGAGATGTCAGCGCTACCTATCGCTACAGGCGCAAAATAGCCGCAACGACGGAATATGGCCTCAGAGATCCGAAGATATAATAATAATAATATTTGGGGTTTTACGTGCCAAAACCACTTTCTGATTATGAGGCACGCCGTAGTGGAGGACTCCGGAAATTTTGACCACCTGGGGTTCTTTAACGTGCACCTAAATCTAAGCACACGGGTGTTTTCGCATTTCGCCCCCATCGAAATGCGGCCGCCGTGGCCGGGATTCGATCCCGCGACCTCGTGCTCAGCAGCCTAACACCATAGCCACTGAGCAACCACGGCGGGTGTCCGAAGATATCGTCGGCCAACTAAAGTTGTAGAAAACGTGCGCCGCTTAGCGTACGCTATTTTATAGCGTATAGTGTACGCTAAACTAAAACTGTCTAATGAGGGGGGGGGGGGGGGGTAAGGGCTAGTACAAATGTAAATAACGCCGGCCACTCGCCATAAAGACGCGTAAATCCAAAAAAGAGAAATGAAATAAGGTGTACCTCACAGGTACGCCTGTGAAATACACCGCTTCTTTACTAGGCAAACAAGAACCACATCAAACGGAGTCGCGCAGGAAAGAAGCGCAGGAATAACACTGCCAAGAACAATTATAAAAGCGAAAGTGTAAAATAAACATTTCTATGGTAGCATACAACTTTTAAAACATGTTGGCAGTTGACAACCAAGGCACAAGGACCACGCGAGGTTATGTTGCTCCGCCAGCCAATCACAGAAGCAAACAAAATGGTCTTCATGCGGCCTTTTCAAAATGGCGTCGTACTTGATACCTCCGGAACGTCTGCTGTTCTTGAACAGCCTTTACATCGACGGAAGAAATGAGATGTGCAACAGACATGGACAAAGTGTATGGAGTCTGAGCATTTCACTCTTCAAACGTCTACCTGCCATGGTTGCTTAGTGGCTATGATGTTGGGCTGCGAAGCACGAGGTCACGGGGATAGAATCTCTATCCCGGCCACGGCGGCCGCATTTTCGGTGGGGGCGAAATGTATATTTGCGGAACAACCACAGTTCTCTTGGATCCCTCGTTTACTGCTCTACGAAGTTAAGTGCCACAACCGACTCGTATTGTTATTTGGGAAGTTGCGTAACGATGCGTGGCCGCCAGTCCCGTGCAACCGTGTAGAGCGTAGGACGCTGCGGTTATAGACGTACTGCGCCCTCCGCGGAAGGTTAGAAAAACACCTATACATAAGCACAGCAGAGAAGTGGCTACGTCACGCGGCTCGACTGATAACTGTAGGAGCGTCATTCTAAACACACGGAATTGTTCTCCACTTCCGGCGGCGTTTTCTCCTTTTCAAATAAAAATATGTTGATCAATAAATATTTTTACTAAGGGCGGTTAAATTTGTTAATTTTCGCTTTTCATTCATGTTTGGATGTTGTCTTGGCTCTCTCCCTTAGTATAAAGCTTAATTTTTCAATTCTTTGCGACTCTTGTTTCCAGTTGCCAATTTCGCACGAAAAGTGCTGTGCAATTAGGGAAAAACCACACGAGGTAATGGGTGATAGTCATATTGCTTATGGGTTTAAGAGGAAGCTTTAGCTCGTTTGGTCTTATCTAAATACATGTAAAAGGAGAATTCGTTTTTCTCGGCAACCACTGCACCAATTTTGACGAGGTTTGTTGCATTTAAAAGAGAAACTTAAAATCTAGTCACTGTTGGTTTCTAATTCTTGATTTAGATAGTCAATTATTTATTAAATATTGGAAAAGAATCGAAATTTTTCAGAAAACGAAACTATCAAGATTACAACTCTCTAACTCAGCAAGGAAAAATAAAATCACAAATCACAAATAAAATCACAATTCACAAATGTGAATTGCGTTTGATATTATGTCTAAAGGGGACAAAATTTATATGTTACACATGGATATGAAAAGAAATCAGTAATATGGAAATCCAGCTTTTGCAGAACCCTTGTACACAACGTAACAATTTCACGTAAGATATAAATTGACGTATCGAATTTGTCGACTTTGAATGATCTAATGGATGCCGTTTACAGAACCGCGGTATCTGTTTTTGATGCAGAGTTATTAATTTATACACTTCGAGCGTCTATCTTTTCTTAACTTTCAAATTTTTGAAAATCTTTTTCACAAATTTCAGGCCATAAATCGAAATTCGGCTTCCAACAGTCACTATAATTTAATTTTCTCTCTCAAATACAATAAATTTCATTAAGATCAGTCCAGGGGTTATCTCAGAAAAGCATTTTTGCGTTTTACATGTATTTGAATAGGCCGCGTCGGAGTTGGTCCCGAGCTAAAGCTTCCCCTTAAGGGTTATTGCAAGGTTTGATGATGGACGCTGTTTCGCATTATTTTATTTTCCACTTTATCTAACCAATATCGCCGGTATATGGCTCCGAAGATCTGCCACCGTCGCGACGAGCCGCCACTCGAGGAAATAATGAAGCAAAAGGAGAAGTTAAACGCAACTGGCGTTTTGTCCGGCCGCAACTCGTTTCCCGTGCATACAGACCAGCTGACCACGAACCGAATCCCTTTCCTGGTCCCTGCATCAGTCTAAAGAAAGAAGGGTGAACTAACGGAGCAACATCAATGCGCGTGACCGTTCAATATGGTGACAACTGAATGCAGATTGGGCGCGCAGCCAGCGCAGCAGCGAGCGAGTTGATCTTCGCGCTGCCTCTCGCTTCAACGCGAACCGGCGAGAACACAGCGCACACGAAGCTGTCAGCACTCGGCGCACTCTGCGCCCATCGCAGATCGCTTTCAATACAGGGCCCGCGCCATACGCGGCCGCCGTTGGAGTACGGCTGATCACGGTTGATAATGGCTCGACGCGGATGGATGTGGCGCTAGAAAGCGATAACAGGTGATAATGATCGGAACGTCATCAGCGCCCCTGGCACCGCCACCTGCAGTAGTTTGCTTGCATCATCAATTCACCTTGCGCCGCTGTCCGCAGCAGTTTCATGTCGCCGCAGCGCTACCGTTTATACCGGTCGGATCAAGTTTCACAACGTTGATAATGACAAATGATAATGATAAATGTGGTGAGCCACTTACTGTGCTTCACATCCTGCTGCAATGCACTCAATTAGACGCTAGTAGGAAAAAGCATTTTCCATTGCCACATCGGCAGCTAATTCCATTCCATCCTCAAATGATTATAGGTATAGAACCTCTCTTTAAACATGAATGCCTGATTCGATTTTTAAAAAGATGTACATAGTTTTCATATTATAGCCCCAGGAAATCCGTAGCACAGGCTCTAACAGAGGTTTCTGCTGCGGTAGGTGCAATAAAGAAAGCACCTGCCTCCCAGCCTTTGGGCTCAAAGGCCCCCGGAGGCATAAGTGCTAGTTACATATTCTTGCATTTTAGCTCCATGTCCACTTATCACGCGTACTATATCCACAGACCACTACATGTATCACTATCATAATTTTACGCTTTCATGACACTGATTGATTTTAGGCCACTTTACAGCCATGTTACATCCCACCATCGCCACTCACAAATCAGCGCTTAACACAACATTATCAGACATGGCGCTCTTTGGCCATACCTGGCCCTTGCGCCACTAAACAACACACATCCATCCATTGATAATGACAACGTGCTGCGCGGAGATGAGCAAGTGGCACAATGCTTACTCTTACTTAGACAACTCCTGTAGACGAGTTTCTGCGTGAATTTTTTTTTATAATTGGTCAATCTACATCCACGACAAAATGATCCTCGCTGCTAACAGTATATGGTACGCTCACCTTGCTGCCCACCTGCAGGTCAACACGCACTTCTTTACCTTGGACCTCTCTGGCGTAGAAGTGCTGCAGGCCCGTCTCCATCAGCCACAGCAGCAGGACCTGCTTGTCCTGAGCACGTACACACGGTGTACAAAGCTTAGGGTAAGCGAGCTCGATCGCAACGATAGACGCGCTCAATGAATCAAGCTACAGAGCATGCAGCATTCAGTGGCAATATAGCTTGGAATCGCGAGAATGCTCTCAACATTTGCCGGCCCCTTTATTACCTCTTCAAAAAAGTTCGAATGGTTCCTGAGCCTACAGCCAGTATAGTCCGCATCAATGGGTCGCAGCAAAGTATTTACGTTACAGGCCGTGTGAATCGTGCAAGCTAACTCGCTTGCGCCTCGTCGTTCCCACCACATTCTGCCGCCAGTCCGGCGTTCTCGGCTGTGTGTAAACTATGCACCAAAGTGAAAGGCAACGCTTATTCTGCGTACAAACTGCAAACGCGCGACTTATAACTCCCTGCAGCTGTCCGCTATATATACACTGTAGCTCTTGTGTAAAAAAAAAAAGGAAAAAGAAGAAGAAGAAGAAGAAGAAGAAGGAACCCTCTTTGTGAAACTCATTAAATTCCGTTACTTCTGCGCAAGAGCAAGGCAAATAGCCGACATTACATGTAAACATGGCTTTCGCCTGGTACAAGTGGCGCACCGTGTACGTAACTTAAATGCATCTCGTTACTTATGCGCATAATGTGGGGTGTTTTTTTTTAGCACTTGTCGTTTTCGTCGCACCGCTTTTAAGATTCCGCAGTGACTTTTTTCGTGGCTTTGTTGGAAATCGAAACATTCAAACCAAAATTCAGCGAATAAGCGCACAATCATTTCGCACAGTCAAATTTCGATATGGCGTCGACTGAAGCGCCTTTTCCAAACTCGTGTCATGCACGAGAAGCACCTCCTCACCCCCTCCCTCACCCACCCCCTCAAAGAATAAAAATAAAAAGACAAAGAAAACCTGATTGCACCTGCCCTTTTCCTTAAGCACTTGCAATAAGTATTAAGTAGTCGTCTTACAAAAGGTACCGCCAACATAAAGAGGAGGTGGCTCGAAGATGTCGGTTCAGCGACAATGCGTCAACAGCCGAAATTGCCGGGTGTGCTCACTGCACATAGGGGTCGTTTGAAAAAGGATTGCGAGAGGGATATTGCCTTGACCTGCTGTCCGGTATACAGCGGCGGTGGCGCGTGGATGGAGTGGCTTTGGTTCAAAGTACCCAATACCCTTGTGTGTGGGTATATACGTGCCACGGCCGAGATGTACCATGAAACGATCCATAGATTCCCGACAAACAAAAAAATTATGCGTATCCTACGCACTGTTGGAATTGACGCAAGACCCGCCGTGGTTGCTCAGTGGCTATGGTGTTGGGCTGCTGAGCACGAGTTCGCGGGATCGAATCCCGGTCACGGCGGCCGCATTTCGACGGGGGCGAAATGCGAAAACACCCGTGTACTTAGATTTAGGTGCACGTTAAAGAACCCCAGGCGGTCAAAATTTCCGGAGTCCTCCACTACGGCGTGCCTCATAATCAGAAAGTGGTTTTGGCACGTAAAACCCCATGATTGATTAATTGACGCAAGCGAAGCTCTCTGTGCGGTTTGCTTTGGTTGACAACTCGCGGTGATACTGACGGCGAATGTTGAATTTACTCAACGTTTAGTGCAAGACGAGAGTGGCGAGTTGACGTTAAACGTTACCTTGCGTGCACCACTGCTGTTTGGCTGCGTAGTACACAGAACACACAAGGAGACGTGTTTGCGTGAGGCATTGTTGTGCGCCATTGTTAATAACCACCTAGACGGCTAGTATTGTCATTGCCCCACAGGGCACAACGCATCGTGGCATAAGTGTTAAACTTTATTCAAGTTATGGCACTACACGTGCCAAAACCACAGTCGGATTATGAGGCACGACGTAGTGCTAGACTATACGTTAGTTAATTCGGGTTTAATGGCGCAAAAGCGACTAAGGCCATGCTGCGCCAGTCACAGGACAGTATAAGATCCATTGTTACTGTAGCATTAGCTGTGGTATCTTAAAGTCGATGTAGATAACCGGTTTCATCTAAAAACTTGAACAAGTTAGTGAATGGCACTAGTGGATCGTCCCCCAATATTCGGGCAGGGTGCAAAGGTATATTATGTAAGTGATACAAATTTTTTAAATGCTTCCGCCTCTGCGTTTCAGTGTGTGGACATGATATAATGATGTGGGTTACTGTAAGCGGTTCATGACATTTCTCGCGACGAGGTGGGCGCGCTCGTTGTGGCTGGGTGGAGTGTCGGTGCGTCTTCGGCCGTTAGCATTGTTGGTGTCATTACTGTCGTGGCTGTTCTTGGTATAACTGCCAAGCTCCCCGACGTGCGCGGGGAACCACTTGAGGGACTTGTTTGTAATCGTGCCGGATCCGAAGTCCCCGGCGCTGACGTTGAGCATGCGCGCCACATCCGCGGACACCCAGCCTTTGGTGTAGTTCCGAATCGCTTATTTGGAGTCGCTGATGATCAGGTTATCCTCCGCACCTCCGTGGAGTACCGCGAGGGTTATGGCCATCTCTTCCGCTGCTTCGGCCGACGGCAGCCTCGCTGATGCCGTGACTCGGATTGTTCCCTTTGTATCTACGACTGCCATGGAGAAGGCGGGCGCCTTCGCCATCGGCCGGCCGTGTCGATGTTGCCGTTGTTGCTGCCGCCGTTTTTGTCGTAGTAGCAGTAGTGATGGTGGTGCTGGTTCGTCTGCGGTTCGTCTCGCACATTCCCTTGTAGCGGCGGCGATGGTCGACGTCCCTCGTCGCCATCAGAGTCACCGACTAGCCGCGGGTACCTGGCTGCATCGACGAAGAGGACGCCTTCTTGTCTTCCATGCTTCTCGAGGATTGCTACCGCCCTGCGTATACGTCTTTGCGCGTCATGCACCGGGTGCATATTCTTCGGCATGTTTTCCGCCTGTATGGCATTCCTGCATGACTTCCGGTAGCAGTGATTCCTTCAGTCCACGCGCCTCGTGATATCGAATCCCGAGCAAGTCTATAGGATTCGTCTTCCCGTTACGGTGCTCGACAGCCTCTCCAGCTGCGCGATTCTCTGCGCCTCGGCGATCTCCTCGAGCGCGTTGTGTACGCCCAACTCGAGGAGCCTGTGGGTTGGCGTGTACTGGGGCACTCCCAGGGCGGTCATGAACGCCCTGCGGATCACCACGTTCAGCTTGTCGGTTTCGCTCCTGTTCCAGTCGGCGTACGCGGCGACGTACGCTATGTGGCTCAGCGCGTACGCCTGTATCAGCCTCGTAACGTTGTGTTCCTTCATTCCTTTCCTCTTGTCCGCGACCCGCCGCACGAGGTGTGTGGCGGCGGCCACTTTCTTCTGCAGTCGGGCAACCAGCTCGCGGTTGGCACCATTCTCTTCCAGCCACAGGCCTAGCACTCGCAACTTGGACACCGTCGGTATTCGGGTCCCGTCCCTCGCCGTGACGCGGACGCCCAAACGACGGGCGTCTAGCACGGCCTGTGGAAGGGGTCCTTTCTTGCGCGGCCTGTGGAGCAGGATCTCCGACTTGTCGGGTGAGCAGACGAGTCCCGTGTCTTCGAGGTGCCGCTCCACCTCCCGAACGGCCCGCTGCAGTCGGTCTTGCATTTAGCCGACGCTCGTGTTCTCCGTGGTCCACACCGTCACGTCATCTGCGCATATCGTATGACTGATGCCCTCTATCGCGTCAAGACGCCCCGGCAGGCCGATCATGACGAGGTCGAAAAGCATGGGGGGGGGGGGGGGGGAGGGGGGGAGCCCTGCGGCGTTCCAGCTCCACCCATTCGGACCGTTCGTGGCGGGGCCCCGTCGATCTTGACCGATCGCCTCGCGCCCATTCAGGAAGCTGCTGACATATCGGTGGAACCTCGCCCCGAGATCGAGTCGGCTGATCTTGTTCAGTATGGCCATGTGCTTCACAGTGTCGAAGGCGCTCTTGAGGTCTAGCCCAAGTAGGGCACGCACGTGCGTGCTCGGAACGTTCACGACCTGTTCCTTGATCTGCAGCATGGCGTTCTGCGTTGAAAGCCCCTTCCGGAAACCGATGATGTGGGTGCCGAAGGTGTCCTGCTTCTCGAGCAGCGTCGTCACCCTGTTAAGGCAGGCATGCTCCATCACTTTCCCGACGCAGGACGTGAGGGAGATCGGCCTCATGTTTCGGACCTCTAGCGGTTTGCCCGGCTTTGGTATCAGTATAACGTCCGCGGTCTTCCACTCTTGCGGAATTCGGCCCTCCTTCCAGCACGCGTTGATGTACTCGCAGAGCTCGATGGCGTCGTCGTTCAGGTTCCTCAGGATTTTGTTGGTGATCCTGTCAGGACCGGGCGCCGAGTTGGTCTTCAGTAGCTGGAGGACCATTCTAATTCCCTGCACGGAAAAGTCCGCGTCCAGCTCCTCGTTGGGAGCCCCGCGGTACTCTGGGTGACTCTGCCCTTCCGGGCGTGCGAGGTGAGTCTGCACGACCTCTTTCGCGAAGGCCTCAAGGTCGTCCTTGTACTTGTGTGGCAGCTTGGCCATCTCTGTACGGGTCGCCGTTCTGGTGCTTGCCGGGTCGAGCAGGTGCCTGAGAATCTTCCAGGTGCGCCCAGCGCTCATGTTCCCGTTCATCGTGTCGCACAGCTCCTGCCATTCTTGCTCGCACAGGCGGGCGCAATGCGTCTCGATCTCCCGGTTGATTTCGGCGATGTTCTTGAGTATCTTCCTGTTGAGTGTTTGCCTACTCGCTCTTCGTTGCGTGAATTTTTTGGCCGCAACAAGATGTGCCAGCCGGCTGTCCACTCTGGACTGTTGGGGAGCGCCGTCGTCCACGGCTTTGTGGGATCTGTCTGCCTCTTCTTTGGGAGGTTCTTGTCGCCAGTCCGTCCATTCGATCTCATCGGTGGCTTTCTCTTACGTCCGCGAGTAGTACTCTGCACCATTCGCTGATGTCTTCGATCGGGCCCTCCTTCTTGTCTTGCTCTCTATTTTTCCGGAATCTGTCCCAGTCTACGATTCTCGTCTTTCGGCAGACGTCCTCCTCGCTTTCATCCTCTCCCACGGTCAGGCACAGGATCCTGTGGTCAGCCCCCAGGTCCTCGAAGGAGTTCGACCAAGTGACCACGCCCGCGCCTGACCAGACGGAGAGGTCGGGGGATGTGTCGCGGCACACTCCCTGTCCGATCCTGGTGTGCGAAGCAGGTTCGTTGAGTAATCAGGGCGAGCTTGTCCATCAGCCCGGCTAGCCTCTTCCCTTTCGGCGAGTCGGCTCCGTATCCCCATTGCGTGTGCGGCGCATTGAAGTCTCCGCATATCAGCAAGGGACTGGAGATGGCCTTGGCCATCGCTTCGCGAAAGAGGGTGTCGAAAGTGTGAGTGCGGTACCTTTGCGAGGGGGAGCTATATACGTTGAGCACGAAAAGGCCGGCTTTCCTACTTCTAATACTCGGTACGATTTCGATCAGTACATGGTCTATGTCCGACTCTTCGTGGAGCACGAGTTCGTGTTCGATGAAGGCCGTCCAGCGCTTAACCAGGGTGCACACCCTGACGTCCCTCCCCATGGATTCGTAGGGGGGACCGCACGGGAGCTGGGCCCGGTCGAACGGTTCTTGCAAGGCAATCACGACAGGAAGTTTCCTTCCTCCGTGATCTGTCAGAAACTCGATCACGTGGCTACTCTGCTCTGAGGGTATAGTGCCTAGAATATACTGGCTAGTGTGCCGTTCGCGGCCTCTCGGGTGGCACCAAATGCAATGAATGCCGGCGGCTGCCACTAGGGGCGCTGCAGTGCAGGTGGGTGCCGTGGCACCATCCGGTCTTCGTAGCCCGCCGTGTTTCCACAGCATCGGCAAGCGGGCTGCTGCGCTTTTTGTTTTTATTAAGCTGTAGCAGCAGCACAGTTCAAATGTGGGCAGCTGATTTATAAATCAGGGTTTCTTTTGATTACAACAGGCTTCTCTAGCGCTTGTCGCATGCGTGAAAAGCGTGTGCTAGCTCAGCTGGGCTTCGAGCGGGGAACCTGATGTGTTTCTATGCTGGCGAAGAGAAAACGTAATTTCTAAGGCAAATGCCTTGATCTCCATGTTCCAAGGCCGTGTTGCGAGGTACAGAACATATCACACGATCCAAGGAAGGCCAGAAACGAACCAAAGCATGTCCAGCCGTGTATAGGAGATGCTAAATGATTAGCAAATTTAATTATTCATTATAGTGATTGGATTAAGGGGATAAGGCTGAATTAGAGGGATTAAGGTGTATTAAATAAGGATTAGAGTGAATTAGAGTAGGCTTTACAAGGCTTTCGCCTTCGTACGTGTATATCTTCGGCGATAGCTAAGGACACTTGTTTTTTTTTATTCTAGCGATGATGGCAGCGTAATTTTTTAAGGGTACGTTTCAGGTTACATTTTTCATTCTAATAAAGTAAAGGAATTTTAAGGTTACGTTACTGTTCTATTGATGTTATATTAATGCATAACCATTCAAAACCGCTGTAACCGATCATCTTTTGAAATGACTTGAATTTCTGTGTTCTTTCTTTTTATTTTATTTGCTGCTATTTCTGCCTACTATCTTATTGTTGTCCTCATAGGTTTGAATGTTTTTGATGGTTTGTAAACCATGTACCCATCTCCTCATAATTCCCATTGGGCCCCGAGGATAGGATAATAAGCAAAAAAAAAATGCCTGTAAAATGGACTGCACGTGGTGTTCCGTGTACACGTGTACTATACATTTTTTTTTAATACCTGGTAAATACGTGCAGATTTCTTTTTATGTCTGATATACGTGAACAAAAATAGGAAACAGATATTTCATTTAAGCGTAACAAAGATTTTATTCATGCGTAACAACAGTCAATCGCAGGCATATAAGACAGCCCTAGATGAGATAATGCACACATACATGAATAGATCGCGCAGTGACGCAGTTTCAGGAGCTTCTGCCGTTGCCTTTGCGCTTCCCTCTCTTTGTTGATGCCTTTTACAAAAAAAAAAAACGAAACCTCAAGAAAACAAAGAACTTTGCAACTGCTTTCAAAAGCTGGTTTTTCATGCTCTGGGCACCCTGGTTGAGGAAAGGCCAGCTGTCTGCAGTTGACCTGAAAAATCAGCTATACTCGCTACATGTAACTTGTTTTTGCTGAAGAACACAGTAAAAGCATCTTCCCCGGCCTTCACAGCGGTTAATTGACGTCTGGCTAAGATAGACAAGCAAGGCCTCCATTGTCAAAATGGGAAGTGCAATAATGAATCAGCGTCTGTACTAGCTTCAGCTTTACTTACGCAAAGGAAGCCTGCACAATGTGGTCAAGAATTTTGGGCAGTAATCTATCGTGCAACATAACCTGCAGTATAGTAGATCAAAGCACTACTGCTCGTTTTTTCTTCTTTTTTTTCCCCCTACTCAGGAAAAGTAAGCTGAATGCTTAGCAAAGTCAGGAAATATCGTGGGTATAGCTTAGGGTTTCAGGCGTGGTCTCGATGGAAGAATACTTCCACCGTGGGCGTGTTTTATAGCGGGGTATCTCGTGGACAACGTCATTCACGGTGATAGAGAACGCGCGCTCGACTAAGCTGTTTTCGAACTGTTTTTCACAAACCGCAGCAGTTGGTGCCGGCCTTCTGTCCGTTCTCCTGATCATTCTTGCCCATTCTGCTGCCGCTTCGTATCAGATGGTAGAGTGAACAAGGATATACGCCCTTTGTTCGAGCGGTAACCGCTTCCGCATAACGGCACAAAGCAGGTCCTCTCCTTGCACTGTCTCAGCTTCGGCATTTTTTCACCGCCGCCGCATAGTTCTCGCAATGACAGGCACACGAACATAACAGCCACGCACTCACTCTTTGACAACACCAAGCACAAACACGCAACGCTGTAATAACACTGAAAACGCAAACACAGAAACCGACGCAACAACTGCGAAACTGATATGCGAAGCAGACGACACGCGCAGTCTGCACCCACCTAGAGTTACTGTATATGCTACCAAAAGTGCTACCTGCGGTAGCATATACAGTAACTCTACACCCACCTAAAGCCCCTCAATTTTCCAAAAGTAGCGCCATTCTTAGATCTTTCCGCCACCCCGCTCACCCAGGCGCTTTCTCCTCCACTCCTCCTGTCGCCCCAGCCTCCTCCGCCCCCCATTGGCCAATCTGTGTCACGTGAAAGCAGGCCCTGCGCTTTTGTATATTTTTTTCTTTCCGGCGCAGAGCAGGCGCCGCGCTTTTGTATATCTTTTCTTTCCAGCGCGCTGCGACCCCCATTCTTTGGCCTGCGCGACGAAAGTACGGCAGGCGGTTTGAAGGAGCGCGGTAGTTTTATACAATGTGTTAGGGCCGAGTGCTTAATTGCGATGCCGTGCTGCTGCGCCTACGGTTGCCACAACAGACCCAGTGACGGCAAAAAGCTTTTTGCTTTACCATCCGCCGGGCGCAACGCAAAACGAAGAAAAGTGTGCATTCACAAGATCGGGCGGGCTGACTTCGAGCAAGTGGCAAAGAACGCGCGGCTTTGTGAAGTAAGTGCCACGGCTCCTCCAACCTCTTCTTTTGACGCCCGTGTCAAAACGGGCGTCAAAAGACGGGCGTTAAAGAGCCCCAGCTGGAAAAAAATTAATCCGGAGTCCCCATTATGGCGTGCCTTATGAGATCGTGGTGTTGGGATGTAAAACCCAAGAATCAACTTTTTTTCTGTCTTGTGTGCCTTGACTGTTCCAGTTAACGCAACACTGCTTCCTTGTGAAAACTTACAACGCAAAAGAATACAGACGCACGTAGTATACAGAGATAAAATTAGCACTTCAACAAAAGTGTTGCTGGTGCCAATGAGGGGAGGGGGATAATTATTTTCTGAACCTCTTTCCAGTTGTCCCATCAAGTTCCTTCTTTTTTTTCTATCAAATTCTAACCATTTGCACGGTAATAAATAAATAACGATTTCATATGCTGGTACGTTGTTCAAATTATCTATACCGCCTATGTGTGAAAACGTTGCTCATGGCCACCACAACCTGTGCATGAGCTACCTACATCTGTAAAAGGCGCGGAACAGAAACGGCCCTGCTGCCAGGCATTGCTGACCGCAGACAGTCGGAATCTCTCACGCGCCGGCCGAACAAAAGCATCCTGCACGTACGTAAATTAACCTACGAAACCACGTGCACATACTTTCACGCTGTCAAAACCTGAAACTCTGGTAATTACTCGCGTGTCTGAGCACACCGCGTGCTTGTGTCGTGTTTCAGCAACACGAACTTTCAACGTGCGCGCGCTTTACGCCTTAAATACGCCTTGAATAATGATGCTTTTCTCTATTTCTTCCGCAAATCCGACACGACATTCTTAAGGCCAGTTACCGACTGACAAAGCAAGATCTAGATTGAAAAAACTGCTCCGCAGGACTCGAACGAACTCTTCCGCGGATTTCCTCCCGTAGCGTAGCCGTCGTCTGCTACGGCAGGCCCACCGCCGGCGGCGCCACCATCGAGGCCGCGCCGAGCGGAGGAGGAGGGAAGTGAATGGCGCTACTTTGGGAGATTGAGGGGCTTTACACCCACCTAGGGTGCCTCGATGTGCGCCCGCTCTCCGCAGAGGGTGGCGCCACTCTTTGAAGGGGTCGTCGCCGCCAAAACCAGTTTTCGGGAGGCGCCGCCGCCATTTTCTTGCAATCCGTTCCCGCCGGCAGGCCGACTCGCTCCCTACACGGAAAGCGGCATTCTTCACGCAGTCTCTTTGCAGAATGCCTGGCTGCTGCGTTCCCCAGTGCACTAACAGCGCTAAGAATGGCTGGAGAATGTTTTCATTTCCTAGAGACCAAAAAAGACGACTTCTGTGGACTGTGAAAATCAAGCGGGACAAGTGGCAGCCGACGAACTACTCGTGTATCTGCAGTGTAAGTACCCAATTTCTCAGCAACGCCAAATCTATGTTTAGGCTTACGTACAGCTTGTCTGTGCAACTGTTTCTAAAAACCAGACGTACGATTTTATGTGTTCATGTTAGAGCCGTCATCATGCTTTTGCGGCCTTCTGATATTTGATCGCTGCAAACGGACGTAGCCTCTTAGAGCTGGGGGCCGACATGAAACCCCAGTCACATTTGCAGCTCTATTTATTTCGCTTGGCATCACAAAATAAGGCACAGCCTTATAAAAATGTAAACGATCTTTCTCAGCCACGCATCACGCTTGCTTCACCAAAAGCCCTCGCTACCCATATTTGACAGGCGCATATAGCAGTGTGGAGGGCGAATCCCGGAGCGCAAAAGAGCATGCGACGCGTTATGCTCGCGCTTACTCCGTGTTGTTTCAAATAAAGGTCTTTTATACTTTTTCTTGTGTGCGAAAATTATGCTATTCATGACATTTATTCCAGCTTTATATCATAAGTCACGGAAGTAGCGCATGGAGGTGAAAAAATTTGTGAATGACGCCTTATTTTGTGCATGTGTGCAGATGTGAGCCCATATGTGTGCCGGTGTCAGTTCGTTCGGTTTCCTTCTTTTAATGTCATTTAATCTTATTTCTCGGGTGAATAAGGCACCTATATTAACAACACTTTTTCGTGCAGGCTCACTTTGAAGAATCCTGTTTTGAACAAAACCGAGCAGATGGATGGAAGAAGCTGAAACCAAATGCTGTACCAACGGTTTTCCCATTCAGAGGTAGGTATTTCCCGTTTGATTCACCGCCTCATTCTTTGAAAGTGCATACATTCGTTACCGAAAGAGTGGTGGTCGCTCGGAAACATTTCAGCAGTATTTGAGCCGCTGGCCCGACATGCGTCACTTATTTTGATTTTAACAGGTTATGTATGTATGTATGATTGTACGTTTGTATGTACGTATGTGCGCGTGTGTGTATCAATGCTGCTTCTGCCGCTCTTATCGAGAAGCATTTCTACCTAATCAGTTGTACTGTCGATCGGTTCGTGCAACAACCTTAATCTCAACGCACCCACTTGACACATTTCCTCTTGAAAAAGGGAATTAGTCGCGTTGGCTAATTAATGTGTAATTAACCAAGTCGACATTGTAATTATTACAGGGAGCGGATACCTAGTCAGGTACTTATGTATACCTATTTGCCCTCCTACCCTTAGGTTTTCTTTGTGGAAAACTGAAAACTCAATAAAGATTGCCGAGACGCTGGCCATGCCTTGTTTCCGCATTGTCTTGATTTTCCATATTCCTTGATACCGCGTTTTCCCTCATCTTAGTGCTTAGTTTGATAATCGGTTTGTGTACCTTTCTGCTTCCAGTTGCTCTAAGGAAGCGAAAGCCACCTAGAGACAGAACGCAGCCTGTGCCCATATCCACCAATGAAGAGGTAATCAACCCCGCTGAAGTACCTCACGCCGGATCAGAGGCAGGGGAAATGCTCCCCGAGTCAACTCACATGGTATCGCAAGAGGCGTCATCGAACAACTTCCAAGTCAACAACCCAGGTGACGAAGCTTTGAACGTCAGAATTCCAAGCTCGACAGATGAAACTCCCACAGCTAGTGAGGCGCAAAGGAATTGTGCTGAGTTGAAAAAGCAGTTGGCAGACATGGAAAGAAAATACGCCACTCTTCAAGAACATCACACAATTGCTAAGAACGCAATCCAAAACCTCAAAAAGCAAGTGCAAAAGCTTGAAAGTAAGGCGGATAATTTCGCAAGAAACACGCGGTTCTTGAATTCAGATCAGATTTCCGCTCTTTCTAAAAATAGCACCCAGGGTCACACATGGTCTGCGGAGACAGTTAAACAAGGTTTGCAAATTAAGTTTGCTTGCGGAACGACCGGCTATGAGACACTGAGGAAGTTGGGTTATCCTCTTCCGTCCAGCAGGACGTTGGCGCGGAGGATCCAGGGACTGAGGTTCCTTCCAGGAATTCTTCAAGAAGTTTTTGACGTCATGAAGTGCAAGGCAGAGACTATGGAAAACGTGGAAAAAGACTGCGTGCTGTTTCTAGACGAGATGGAAATAGCTACAGCGTTTGAATTGGATAGAAGTGAAGACATTCTCCTTGGAGGTACAACACTTCCTTCAAAGCCAGAGGAGCCCGCCAATCACGCGTTGGTGTTCATGTTGGGCGGAATTAATCAGCGGTGGAAGCAAGTCATCGGATATGAATTCACTGGCCGACACGTGGAAGGTGCCCTGCTCAAAGACTATGTTCTCGACATCACCCGGCGCTGTAGCCAGATTTCCCTAAGAGTCCGTGCAGTGACATGTGACATGGGATCAGCAAATCGAGCAATGTGGCGAGAATTCGGGTTTTCGAGCCATAGAAATTCCACCACAGTGTGCTCGATACCACACCCATGTTTGGACGGTAAAGAGCTTTTTTTCACTGCCGATGCAGCACACGTGTTGAAGAACCTACGAGGGCAACTTTTAAGCTCCAAAGTTTTTACACTGAGCGCTGCCACCGTGCTCGACAACAACCTTCCGTCACCGAACGTGAAACTGGAGCACGTCCAGGCAGTGGTGGACTACGACGCAGAAAGGGAACTTAAAGTAGCCCCTGCCCTATCGGAGGTTCATGTGAGCAGCGGCCACTTCACAAAAATGAAGGTTAGTGTAGCTCTCCAATTCTTCAGAGAAGCTGCACCGGCCATCCGATTTTTGGTAAAAGAAGGGCTGCTTGACCCATCTGGGGAAACGACAGCATGGTTCATGGATCTGGTGTCAAAGTGGTATGCCTTGATGTCGTCACGCCATCCCACTTTAGCTTTAAGCAACCGGAATATGGACAAATATTATGCCGCTCTGAAAACCTTGCGCCTTGCAGCAGAAACAATTCAAGGGATGAATATGGGCGGCACATCTCAATGGAAACCTTCCCAAGCTGGGCTCCTCATTTCCACGACAGTCGTCCTTCGCCTCCAAGAAGTTTTCCTGGGCAATGAACGCTACGAATTTTTCCTAACGAGCAGGCTACTTCAAGACTGCCTCGAAAATCTTTTTTCTGTAGTACGCCTAAAGAAGCCAGTGCCAACGGCATATGACTTAAAATGTGCTCTGAGGCTTGTGAGCGTGAGCCAGTTTCTACACACACCGCGAACAACAAACTATGAGCTTGATGATCGAGAGTACCTCGTCGACCTCCTTTCTCAAGCAAAGAAGCAGTGCTCAGAAAATTTGTCCGAAGAAATAGACGACTCTGAGATTTTGTTCATTGAGGAGCTGACGTCAACGGAATGTTGTATTTTATACTACCTTGGTGGCTTCATCCTGAAAAGCATCGTAAAGAACGTATCCTGTTCCCAATGCAAGGATGCCCTCCTTGGAGCAGCAAGCAATGAATATGCCTCTTTGACAGTTCTCAAGGAGTATGTAAGGGATGGACGGAACTTGATCTATCCGAGCAGTGAAGTGATCCGCACTCTAAAGAACTACGAGGAGCACTTCACGGGTGTTATCGCGTGGTGCACAAACAATATACACACTATGAAGTCCCCGCTGAAATCGCTTACGGAATACCTTGCGAAGGTAGACCGGCCATGCCTGAACACATGCGCAGACCATAGGGAAGCAATATCTAAAATGCTGATAGCCACCTACACAAGACTGCGGCTAGGTATCCATTTACGTCAGTACCCAGCCACACGTGCCGGAGGTCACGGAAGCAAAACTTGTGCTGGTGTTAGTTTAACTTAAAGACGCTGTATTAAGTATGAACTTTTCGTATACATGCACATAAGCATGAGAAAAAGTTAAGTGTAGTAATCATAAGCAGCATTACAACTGCAGTGAAGTGTTTTCGTTATCATTTTAAACATCACGTATTTGTGGATCAAGGTATTAAATCATTGTTTTTCCTTGCGCCTAAGCCTTCATGTTTTAATTGCATGGTCTACGCATGACAGTTTGCAGCCAGGTAATCCTATGTCACCACGGCGAAGAATACTACTAGTGGACGTAAACATGCCGTGCATCCGTAGTTGAATATGCAGCAGTTCCCTTCCTTCGCGTACTTCGCCTACTTAGCGCTCTGTCCATATGTCAGCGCAACGACAGCAAGTGCACGACGGCGAGAAGTTGCCCGCCGTGCTCATCTAACGTTAAAAAAAAAAAGATATCCGATATACCTTCACTAATCGTCTCGAAATAGCGAATGCGTCACCAAATCTTTACTCCTAGTTTTCATCTACCCTAGAAAAGGTATAATTATCAAAGGTAAAGGCCCATACAAACCCCCACTGCCAGCGGGGCCAGCACATTCAAGGCGCGTCACGCAGCCAACGCGCGCACCGCGACCAGCGTATGCAAGAAAATGGCGGCCGCGCTAGCAGACGACGTGGTTGTCCTCACCCTAAACGGAGCGCGGGGCGTGCATCGAGGCACCCTACACCCACCCGTGTGGCAGCGACCTCTGCCGGCCATCGTGGGCATTCATTGCAGGCGCCGCCACGCTCGTCCATTGAAAAGAGCTGGTGCACGGCACACTAGCCAGTATATTCTAGGCACTATACTGAGGGCTGTTAGCAGGTTCGGCTCGAGCAGGCTATCTCTGGTTCCATAGAGTTTCTCACTATAACACCTAGAGGGTAATCTGGCGCCACCGTCTATGGGAGTTTCTTAAGGGGGCACCGTGCCGTCATGGGAATGATGGTATATGTGTCTGCGAGGCTACTGTTGGCTGGTGTTGTAAGAGGCTTCGTCTAAAACGTGGATATGGCTACGCAAATAACGCGTTCTCAAAGTAAAATCTTCATAAAATGTTTCCATTCACGCATATTACATCTTTACTCACCCACGCTGCATGGCCAAGCGAAAGAAGAGCAAGAACAGACGACTAACTGTTGCAAAGCGAGCGCGAACCTTGTCGTCTGTCCTCCAACTTTAGCAGCCCGCTGATACTTTTTACGTAGCATGTAGTCGTACACACAATAACAAGTTCTCACAGTTAAACAAAACATGTTTTCGCGTAATAATAAAGCTAAAACAGCTTTTCATGTGCTGTTCTAGTAGAAAATGAATCATTGTGACAGACGGAATGGTACTTGCCAAGCGCGTCTTCAAGGTGTCCTGTGTCTACGAGAACGATGCCAATCCGAATCCACAATATACCGGCATTCCCATGCATACCACAGCGCAGCAGCGCCAGATTTCCCTCTAGGTAATGTAGTGAGAAACTCTATGTCTGGTTCCAAGGGTTCCAACCTCGAGATGGCTCCGCGTCGCGGGAAACAGAGTTCGAGCGCGGTAGTTTACCATTACCGATATATCGTAATTTTTGGAAATCGCCATCGCAATAAAACTATGAAGCCCTAAACCAAAAATTCCGCTTCTTGTAGTCGGTAGAATCCATTAATTGTAAAAATTCAGCTTTCTGTCTCTCAAGTGCGATAGAATGGCTGCCTAAATAGGTCCCTGCTTTCACATGTATTTGGGTAGGAAAATTCTAGTTGATTCCATGCAGCCTCGTGCATTGCCTCGTTGTTGTCATTCTTCGGTTTGCTCTTGATAAAGCCCCTTAGTAGCATGGAGACGCCATCCTCGTTAGTATAGTGGTCAGTATCCCCGCCTGTCACGCGGGAGACCGGGGTTCGATTCCCCGACGGGGAGGTCTTTTTTTCTGTTCAACACTTTTTCTTTTTTTTCTTTCTTTTTTTTTTTTAAGTGCGATTACTTGCTGCAACTACATGCACACGACTCCAACAGACGAGTGCGAAACGGGACATGGCGGTCGCGCTCCTTACTCGTGCTGTGTTACGTTCTTGCAATGCCGTCGCCCCAACTAGCCCAAAGAAGCGTGTAAGCTGCGATTACTTACGGAAGCCAGCACAATCCTGCAGGTCATGCTTAGCTGCAGCCGCTCTCTGATGAGGCCTCTCAGTAGGCGAGACGCGTCGACGCCTCCGATGGGGCTGCCATCCTCTTTGTTGACAGGCGTTACTGTCACGCGGGTCGTAAACAATGCTGTGGACGATGGAGTCGCCTTTCTCCCAACCACAATTTGACAAATGCCACAGCGCAGTCTTCCGTCTCCCTCGTCGAAGTCGCCTTCTCGGACTCTTTTGTCGTGCACAATGAAGTGAGCTGCGGACATGAACAGCTCGTCCGGTTTCGGTGAGAGAACATCGTGGAGGACATCGCTGCTTGCAGTTTCATGCTTGTGACAAAACCATTCACCCACCGCCTCTTTCCAATCATCGGATGGCAGCGGCAGGACTCTGCGAAATTTTACTCCTCCGCCGAGAATCCCCGTAGCGCATTCCACGCACTGAAAGCAGTAGAGGGTTCCAGCGACAACTGCGGGTTCGACGAAAGGCTCCATCCTCTGCTCAGAGTCTGAGCCGGCCGCCTTATGGAAACGCACGTTGAATGTCAGTTCTCGGCATGGCACCGGCTGGATGCACTTCCGGTCCCTGAGAACCCTGGTTTCTTGGGGGTTCGTCATAGTCTCGACATCGAACACACTGTCATCGGGGAAAACCAGCTCTGTCTGAACGCAGCTGCCACCATAGTCTTTTGCATTCATGACGATCTTAATTCTTGAAGACGTACATTCAGTGGTGACATGGGCACCTGAGAGGTCCCACAGAAGCGCCTGAACCTTGCAGAGTTTAAGTAAGGGCCGCACTTCAACCGAACAGTCCATTTTCACTAGGTGTATAGAACCAAATGTACGCGCTCACAAGCAAACACCATTCCACGTGCGCTTCGCACAACCACCTTTCGGCCCCCGCGCTTTTTGGCGTCTCTAGCGTATTAGTGCGACACAGGCGACATCTAGGCGTCACAAAGTGAAGCCCATTAGGCGCGAGCTTCAATTGCTGCAATCATTAAAAGCGGCGCTTGCACATCACGCTACGCGAAGTTTACACATACACGAACAACCCATCGCATTAGACACCTGATATTTCTGTACGAGCACGCCTTCTTGGTCTACACTAACACCAAAAATTAATAATAATAAAAAAAACCCACCATACCAAAGTTCATGTCATGGGCAACAGCATGGATATGTACTTTAATTCATGGGCTACTCGCTTTCGAGCTTTGTTAGGGCTCTCGCGAGGTGGTTTACTTTCGGCGACTCATAATTGAGCGCTGCGAACATGTTCACCTATTTCATTCGAAGCGTCACGCTCCAGCAGAGCACTCGAAGGCACTCTAATCTATGATTTGGGAGCGCGACCAAGAACCGACAGAATTACCCCATTGCGTCGCTCCTCCGATTGTCCCTAGAGCAGCTGAACATTTGGCTCGGCGATGTTTTATGATGTCGAGAGGCCTCCGCATCGGTGCAAACCGTGCGGCAGGAACCTCTCAGCTGTACTACAATTCCGTAGTTATCGAAGGCACGCGCCTTAGGCGGCAATACCAGCACTAGTTTTGGTTATACATGGTGGACGTTAACTGCAATACTGCTACTACTTGTCCTTGTCTTACATGAGCAAAATGTTGATGAAATATAGGTGTTTACTTCAAACTGATAATACATATAACTACATTTACAAAAATAAAGAAAAAAAAACACCGCCCAACGTGGGGCTCGAACCCACGACCCTGAGATTAAGAGTCTCATGCTCTACCGACTGAGCTAGCCGGGCAGATGCCCAATCGTTTTCTCAAGCTGCATTTACCGAATAAATTTTTTTTCTCGATATTTTGCTATTTTTTGAATTGCGCCGTAAACATTTTTCAGCCTACACATATCGTCGAAGTTTTCACGATCGTTACAGTTGATATGTCAAAAGGAGTCCGACGTAAATGTAACCGCTGTAGTGCGATAAGTGCGAACCTGTAATGGCAGCCCGGGGCTGGCACTTGGCTCCTTCAAGGCTTCATGGATTCCTTATTCTATGGCGGTCCGTGCTTTCGTCAGCCAATGCTGACGGAATCGATATCGGAAGTGCTCGAACACCTGGTGTTCGACGCCAACGAAGTGGTCACCTACAAGTGGATCTCGCGAAAGTGGGAACTTCACGCCAACCTAGCCAAGCGCCTTTTGCACGACTTCGTGACGGAACAGAGGCGCGCTGGAAAATCGCTGTGCAGCTGGCACGCCGTGCTGTGCGCCGGTTCGGTGACTCTTGTGCCAGAGGCAAAGCTTGCGCGTTGTTTACGGCGCTGGCCAGAAAGCCGCGCGCACATCTATGCTGTGCTCACGAGCCGGACAGAGGACTCGAATGTGATCTGCCTAGCAGATGCAGTTTCTATGTGCAACATGCAGGAGGACGTCAGCTATTCTTCGGTGAAGCCGACGAAAGCATTGGCGAAACGCTGCGACCCTTTATACGTGCTTGATTCTTGAAGCTGAGAACAGGCGACGTTCCCTCCTCGAGATGGCTGGCAGCATTACGAGCACTGGACCGCAGCATTGGTTCGCGCAAGTGCGCCAGTCAGCCTTTTTAACAAGGTGCGAGCTACGCCGACACAGAATGCGTTTCCGGACCACGTGTATGATGGCGCCAAGAAACGAGCCAAGGTCGGTGTTTTCGTCCACGAAACACCGGTCGCCGTTTTGCTCATAAGTTTTTCTTTAGCATTTTCAACTCTATTGTTTCTTTGTACAGCCGTTTATTTACGTTATTTGCAATTTTAGTTTACATATTGTGGCTGCGTCTACATAGTTTTATTAATCACGCTGCGTGTGAATAAAGATGGATTAAACGACACGTTCATACCTCGTGCTTGGATTGATAGTAGCGGAACGCATCGCAATAGTACGTAGGCCCAAGCGCAACCAACTCGAGAATACCTACGCACTGCACTAATATGAAAGGGCTAATCGTGTTCAAATGGACGTTCCTGAAGTTCCATCATTCCGTACAGCTATTTGCTGTCTCTCATTGCACAGTTTTATTAAACAGAAATCAGTTGTTATTTTGCACATTGTTCACAGGGTCTAGTCATTTGCTGCGTCAAGGTAACCTACCTTTGAGAGATGTCCTTTGCCTCTAGTGCACCATGCATTACCCCAGAAATGTTGAATAGGTGGATTGATGGAAAAACTGTTGTGGTCTATTAGGTCGCGCTAGTTTCCTAGCGCGACCCAGGCCGCTCCCAAGTTGGGACTTTACGCTCAAACCGCCCATGGCCGCACGCCGCACCGCAAGCGAGCGGTTCGCCAGTAATGGCCGACGTGACGTCACGAGAGGCGGTCGTGAACTTTCGCCTCCGTGCGGCGACCGCATAAACATGGCGCTGGTTGGAAGCGAAGCGGAGCGCGAGGCCTAGATCGCTAGGCTGCCGCGGCAGTTTGTTTTTTGTGTGGTTTATTGTGATCACTGCAAGAGCTATTCAGCACCTGCAAAGCTATTTGTCTAACACAACAAGCAGCTGTACTCTTCCTGACCTATTCAGTCCGTGCGATCGCCAAAGGAAACAGACGGATGTGTGTTGTGTTTACGCGAGGATCGGAAGGAATGACGTCGCCGATTTCCTGTGTTTTAGGCCGTTTTATGCATGTGCATTACAAACGTGAAAGCCATCGCTCACACCTGCATTCTAAGCATGACACTAGTTCGGTAGGCGCCAAAATGAAAAGATTTGCGATCGCCCACCTCAGCATATAGTGTTCGTAGGTGTTGTGTGTGCGCGCTTCATCGATACGAAGATTGCACGTTTGTGCAGTGCTGGTTTGTGTTTCAGAAGTGATGACACGATGTGTAGCGATGAGCTTCATTGTCGTCTCATTGCAGGCATTCGTAATGTGCTGTTTGTGTCTTGCTTCGTGTGAGCTGTTTTGCCAGCTGCGATGCGCATTGGTGACCGCGAACACGTACAGAATGTTCGAGCGCTAGGGTTCTTACTTTTACGAAGCGTAAGTGTACTGTGATATGTACGTGCAAGGCGTATAAGTGTTCGTTTCATGCAATATGCATATGTTCTGAAGTGAACAGTTCATAAGCGTTGCGGGCGAGTTATGGTTCCGGCCCTTTCTGCCCCGTTCACGTATCTTGTGTGTTTTTCGGAAGTTATTTCTGTGCTATGAAGGTGTTTATAATCGCTGAGGGCAATATAAGGAATAGCTTAAAAGTTACATGAGTACATGTGCGCTGTCGTGAAATGTGGACGCGCGTGTGCACTGTTCTGATGTACGCGAATTTCGGGCACTCTTCATTTTTGTCATGTGGACATTGGTGTAAACAGCAGAAATCCTGAGGCGTATTTCTAGATTAAGCAATGTATACATTCTTATACTGAGAGATGTGAGCGCCTTGCATGTGCAAGAAATTCAGCTGCTTGTTTCTTGTTAGTGTCTGAGTACACACTGTTAGTGCCAACACCAGTGGCACAGCATGATAAGCATATAATGTGTGAAAACTAGATACTTCGTTTTGATTCTTGACAATTTGAATTTTTTGATAAAAAGCCATGTGCATGTTTTAACAAAGCATGAAGATGGCAACACAACTGGTATAGTCAATATATGATTCGAGGACTGTAGCGGAAGGAAAAGAATGCGGGCACAGAAGGAACAACTATAGTCCGATACAACTTTAGGAAAAAGGGGAGGCCCCGCCCAGATAACCAAAGCGCGATGTCCGATTGCTTCCGTGACTAAAAAAATTCCACTAAAAAAATCGTGCTTCTGAAACGCGCAATTCTAGGTATAAATAAAGACTTTTGTATTTTGATAACTGGCTTAGTAGAGCTCTCATGTGCTACAGCACATGCCGGATCGCTACTGAAAAATAACCCCTTGCCTTCCAAAACGCTGCCCAACGTCTGCTCTTTAGCTTCATGCAAGTGACAAAAGTAGAAAGAGCAGCTCTGGCTTTTGCGCTTGTTTGCATGTACACAACACATTTACTACTTCTGTTCTGAGCTTCAAATGAATCAGCTGCTATTGAAGAAGTACTTATATAAAACAATGCATTTATCGCAACCATTACAAACTCAATATGCTCGGTGTCAGCGAAAGCACAGTGTTGAAGGTGAGGAGGGAGGTCAAAGCTTCGCATATTTCGGGTGGCAAACTGTCGACGCCCTCGCGAAAGTGCCCACGAAATGCAGAGAAAAGAAGACGCAGCACGAAGTATGACACGTTGTGCGCACCGAGGTCGTGTGCATGATTTCTTTCGCCGCAACGAGATACCGACGGTTGAAAAGATCACTAACGAGTTCTCAAAGCGTATATGGTGTTATGTTTGTGCCCTGGGATTTGTCTGACGGAAGTCCAGTGCTATGGCATGTCGACTGTGGAGGCAGCATTCATCCCCGCATGGTCCCTGCTTCGAGCACACAACTACGTGCACGGCTCGGGTTTCCTTGTGGCTCCACGGTGTCCACGACGGTAGCAGCCACCGTATCACGGAGTGCTATTCGGCCCCTCCCCGTGCCGGCAGCAATGCAACCCCCCCTCCTTTGTCCAGCAGTGCCCGCACCACGAACGACTCCATCTGTGTTTGGGACGGTTTCCAAAGGAGGGCTGTGTTTCAACCCTGTGCCTTACAGTTGGTTCCCTTTGTCCTATGCGGGCCATAAAACTTCCCCGGCGCGCCATTCTGACCGACCACCAGATCGGCCCGACGCCGCAGCGCAGTTTGAGGAAGTGCTGGCCACCGAGAGCGGCGTTAGGACCACGGAGGCTGCCCAGAGACCCTCTCTCTCTCTACCTTGTTTTGTCCTTAGGGACTGTCTGGGGGATCTTTGGACTGAGGGGTGTTATTTAAGCAGCTTTCAGCTGCTCTGTTGGTCTCTGTCCTGATAACGACGACAACATGTAAACATTGTATAAAGAATTATTCGCAGAGAAAACTCTCCTCGTCTCTGACTCTGTGTGAAGCGAGGTCCAGAGCTCCTGCCAGCCACACATACCTCGGCAAACGCAACAATGGATCTCCCATCAATGAAGCGGTGTACTGTGTGTCGCCTGCTTGTTGAGATCCGATTCAAGCACGAGAAGGGGAGCTGCAATTTGCTGCTGACCGACCGGGATGACATAGCTGAATGGCAGAATCGCTACCTTCGTGACGTGGAGCGCTACGGGCAGAAGGCCGAAAGATCTATTTCCTGGACGAGACATGGGTGACGGCGGTACACACTGGGTCGATCGTGTGGACAGACATCGTGGTGAAGAAGCGCGGACACCTATACGCTCGAGCAAATGGCCTGCCGATGGGTCTGAAACAACCTTCTGGAAAAGGCCAGCGCCTGATTTTGACGCACATTGGCAGTGAGGATAGTTTCGTCGACGGCTGCTTAGATATATTCTGAGGCCAAAAAACAAGCGACTACCACGAAGAAATGGACGGCAATCACTTCGAGGGATGGTTTAGTGACGTTCTGCAGAAGTGGCCTGTTGGTAGCGTCATTGTTTTGGGCAATGCACCTTACCATTCCCAGCGAGAAGAGAAATTGCCATCAACAGCTTGGAAGAAGGAAAACATACAGGAGTGACTCAAAAGCAAAAACATCACCTACAGCGAAAGGGTGGTTAAAAAGCAGCTGCTTGAGTTGGTAGCATCTGTAAAGCCACGCTTTCTGAGCTACATCGTAGACAATGCAGCTGAAAGGGCCGGTTGCATCGTACTCGGGCTCCCACCTTACCACTGCGAATTTAATCCTATCGAGCTCATGTGGGCAAAGCTAAAAAATGGCATAGCTGAGGACAACAGAGGCATCAAGCTGTCCGCGGTCAAAGATGTCTCGAGGGAAAAACTCAAGCACGTAACGGCGGAAGACTGGAGGAAGAAACTTCACCATGTGATGTACCTGGAGGCAAAGTTCAGGCTTGATACGTCTAGAAGTGACCGCATGCAACCCATCATCATTCAACTGGGTGAAGATGACAGTGAAGAAAGCGACTCCAACTGCGGGCTGTCCGGCATTGAGCCACTCAAAGCATAACGGCTTCTTTTTAATGAAAGAACAGCCCGTATTAGTGCTACCAAAATATTGCCGGTGGGTTCGCAGCAGCCAAGCATTCTGCCGTGACCTCTCTAATAAGCAGTTCATTTGATGACATATTCCTTTTAATGGAAGCCGAATTTTGAAAAAGCAACGTCCTGCACAGATTGCGCTCAATATAAGTATTGGCATGGAAACGTGCTGAAATGCTGGAAAATCTGAATGCAAATACAGTTGTTAACCCTGAATAACTATGCGGGGCCCAAAATGCCATTCGGGCAGCCACTGTCCAGCTTCACACGAAAAAGCTGTAGTCAACGTGAAAGTGACAGCCACACCAATGTGCACGCCAAAGCACATTGTGCTTTGCGTGCAGTTGTGCTGCCGCTACTGTTATTTCCAGCCCATTGAGATGAATAATGCCAATGTCAGAAGGCCCAAAATACTCTATTGGGCAGCCACCTATGAGCATGACGGGCCCTGTGATGAGATAACAGTCGTCAGGGCATGCTTGAAAGGCAGCTTTAGCATCTGCACTTCAAAGCACAGCCATGTCGTAGACATTGTAGGTGAAACAACAGCAGTCAACGCGAAATTGACCACCACTTTAGCAGTTTGCATGCAAAAGCACATTCATGTGGTCGCATTCTTTATTTTGGTTATATGGCTCAGGCAAGTAATATAGACAAGAGAACAATTATCAAACATCATTAGCTTAGTGAGGACCAAAATACTCATTTGGGTAGCTATTAATAGCAGTAGTCGAGAGCACGCTTGAAAGGCACCATTAGCAGTCTGCACGTCAAAGCACAGTAAAGCTGTCGCCACTGTCGGTGAAACGGCAGCAATCAACGCAAAAAGGACAGCCACTGTTGGCAGCTTGCATGCAAGCAGACATTAATGTGGTGGCATTGTTTATTTTGGCTACCTGGCCCAGGCGAGTAATGCAAATAAGAGAACAATTATCAAACATCAATAGCTTAGTTAGGCCCAAAATACTCAGTCAGGTAGCTATTAATAGCAGTAGTCGAGGGCACGCTTGAAAGGCACCATTTGCAATCTGCACATCAAATCACAGTCACGCCGCAGCCATTGCTGTATTTGTTTATCTGACCGGGCAAGTAACACCAATGTAAGCACAATTATTCACCCTAAATAGCTCTGCTAACATTGTTTGTACTAAAATATGCTGAGTGAAGTTGAATGTGTTTTATTGAGGCAATTATTCAATTCACAAGCCATTGGCATAGCGATCTACGGCCAGATTCAGACAATGACATTTGTGAAGTAATAAATGGTGAAAGTTGCAAAAGCTCTCAGTGCACTGCTTTGCCGGGCTCCATTCACTGAAAAATGTCTTTGCAACGACGAAAGCATCAGACAGGAAATGATACCCCACTGCACAATGTTATTCATGTTGAATATTTTTACCATCATATGTGATGGGCAGCGAAACCGTCTGTTTAATAAGACTGAATGCATGAAGAATGCAACAGCATAGCAAGGTGTTGTTTTGCAATATGCAGCCTTTCATGTGCACTTTTGGCGAGCTGCCACATGCACTGATGTATAAGCATGAACAGAGGTAAGAAGCAAAGTTACTGTGCAACCCACATGACGCTTTTAAGAAAATGTATCTCTAAACCTTTCTGTTTTCATAGGTGACCAAAATTTTTTTTGAGCAAGTTGGTTAATCACATTGCAGCAACAACACAAGAAGCAAGGACAGAAAACACAGCGAGTAGGCAGATTGGAAAGACGAGGTAGACCAGTGAGACAGGTTTTAATGAGATGGAAGAGGCCAGCCCTGCAGTGTACAGGTGTTAAGTTCTTTGAATGAGATTGGTTAATGAAAATGTGTAAAGACTTTGCTAAAAAAAAACTAGCAAGAACAAATGCTAATATAAAATAATAGTACAGAAATAAGAGTAAGCGCAAACATGCATGGTAGCAGGCACGTGTTCACACACAAATGCGAAAACAGAAAAACTCTAATAGAAAGAAATGTGGGAAATTAAAAAAATATTGACAAATGCAAGAAAACACACATTTACGAACAGATGCGGGTAGAGGTAATATAGAAGTGGGTTCACAAGCTGCTTTGCCTACCTTTTCGTATGTTTTTTTTTTTAACCGCTCTCTTAACACTGTCTTGGGAATTTTTAATTGCAACATATCACGATAATCGAAAAGCAGCGTGAAGCTATGTTGTGGGAAACCATATCAAGCGCTGGCAACACAACTTATGCGTGACTGTGCCACAGCACGCATTCTACAGCTTGCGTGCGTGGTGAGCACTGGTGGAAAGCAATCAATCGACGGTGCTACACAATGCTCGAACACCACCGTTAGACGCTCGGCTATCTCACTGCTGACAATGATCGTTCATGCTAAGTTGATGGCAAGAAATCTTTGCGTTGGAGGCTTCTTTTGCAAATATTTTCTGTTGAGATGCTCGTAAGTTCGTTTCATGTGCGCACGCTTTTCTCATTTCTCCCGAGAATGATTTTGCTCCTTCGCTTCACCCCGTCCGACGAGAAACGCAGAGACACTACACGAACACACGCCGCTGACAGTAGGCACCAGACTTTGGCAAACTTTTCTTGCCGTAACTCGTAATTTCATGAAGTACAAGTCCTCAAAAGGAATGACGATAGGCTAACTCGGGAGATCCTTGAGGCATTCGAGATAAGTAAAACAGGAGCGTAATGTGTAAGCACACCGTCAGTGGCCTTGACAAGAAAGCAAGTCACCTTTTTGAGAGAGCCTCAGATGTATAAGAGAAGAGATATGGCGATGAAATAAATAATAGTGGGAATTTCAATCAAGAGATCAGTTGACAGTGCAGCTGCGCACTTGTCTAGTCGTTCCTTCTGTGTCCATGTTCCTTAATTTCTGCTGCTACAATCCTCGAAGAATAACCAAGTAGCCCAGTTAAACACCCTTTTGTCAATATATGATATTCTGTTGGCTGCTGGAGCATGTAGTGTGTATGTAAGTGTCGAAACCATTATTTTAAGCTGTTGTAGTACATAAGGATGTGTGAATATTTGCAAGTTTGTAATTATGCATCGAATAGTGCCCTATTCGATTTGGTGGTCACCTTTTGTAAATGTGTTCTGTGAGCTGTACTCCATCTCAGTAGTTCCTTGCCGCACTGGGGAAGCTGCAGGGCTCCTTAGTTAATAGGAAGGCTGAATGCCCCTCAAGGTGTCTTTATTTCACCGCACCGTCTGCTCGGTGTCTGCTTTCCATCCTGTCAGTACATGCACTCTTTGCTGAGTGATATAGATGGCACATGGGGTCATCTTGATGTTGTAGGCTTCCATGACTTCTCTTTCTTTGGTTACTACATTTGAGCAAGATCTCCTTCCTGTGGAAGATACGGCATGAAGCGCAGTGTATGGCAAGGTCTCTGGGTGCTTGTATCAGACTGCAGTTGTATAGGTGGTCACACAGTCAATCATTTACGCACCTGCCTGTTTGGCCCATGTAATCAGCCCCACATGTCAAAGGTATCTTGTAGACCACGTCTATCATGCATTCAGTCAATCAGACATGGCTTATAGTGCATGCATTCAGGGTATTACTTTCGCTGGTCATTTCATTTACTTTTGAGCACATTCCCTTTAGCTTTTGTCGTGCTGTGAGGACCACTCGTTCGCTCGGTTAAACTGAGCGAACGAGTTCAGCAAAAGATGAGAGCGAAGGCGCAGTGGGAGATTAAAAAATCGGCAAGTGAGAAGATGCATGAGGAGGAAAGTGGATAGGAAGGTGCAGCATAACCATGAGGCAGAAAGGAGAGGAGTGTATGGCAAAAGTGTGTGAATAAAAGCGAAGTGCAGTGACGGCAGCTATGAGATGGTGCCAGAGTAGCACGCAATGTCTGGGAGGTTTGTTGGCGGTGGCCTCTGTGAACCACGCCCACGCGTCACGCATGTGCTGGCTCATGCGATCTCCAGATTGGCAAGGCACTGGTGACACACTTCGCTCCATTTGCAACATGCCACACAAGACCAATTGTCCATGCCAACAAAATGAACACATGTAGAGCTGCACTCAAATTTCGTATTAGGGAGTATCGTAATCTGTGATTTTTTTCTGTCAATTGCATGTGCTCTGCAGTAATAAACATTGCAGAAGCATTGCTGATCGCTTATGCTCTTATGCCTCTCAATATAGGTATTGTATCAAAGCAGATTCCTTGCTTTGTACATGTTTGTTTCCAGAGCTGTCTCTGCACATTTTACACATTATGAAAAGGGGAGGCTAGGGAACAGCTTAGAAGTTATACCACTGCTCCACGTATTGCAATTATTCATTTTGTGCTAGGTGTCATGTGCTGTAAAGTAAGCTATGCAAATGCTCCTTATGCAATTTTTTGCACATGTGGCGACACAGCAAAACACCTTCTCTGCCACTGCCCAACTGTCGCATATCTATACATGTGTACATGTGTGATAGCGTTTCCCTTTCTGTCATGCGGGCCATATTGCGATCACATCACCCTCGCTTAGTACGTTTATGTAATCATTGGCCGCCAAGCTGTGGTGTACTTTTTGTCCTTATATTCCTTGGCTGTCATTCTGCCACATTAAGTTGCTGCCATGCAAAAAACATGTTTCAAGTTCAGTCTGCCTCTTCGTTCACGGAAGGCCTGGAACACGACACCAACCTTTCATGCTAACAATGTGTTCTGTGAGCTGTAGTCCATCTCAGTAGTTCCTTGCCGCACTGGGGAAGCTCAAGGTGTCTTCACGGTGTCTGAAGCCTCAAGGTGTCTTCATTGCACCGCACCGTCTGCTCGGTGTCTGCTTTCCATCCTGTCAGTACATGCTCCATTGTTGGAGGATTGATGAAAAAAATGTTTTGATGCCATAACCAGAAGCTTTGTTTACGTGCATGCGACAGCAAAGCTTCGCTTCACCTGTAGACTTTCCCTCCATTTACCTTGAAGTCACCTCAATAAACAGCAAGTATGAACGCCCTCATAAATGTCCACTTGCGGCGCAGCGTCTGCTCGGCGTCTACTTGGTGGAATGAAAGCAGTTTAGGAAATAATCTAAAGCTCTATTTTACTGACTGCAGCATTTATCATGGGTGCGAAGAAGGTGTTGCGACAGAAAGCCTGTGGTGCAAATTCAAGAAAATGTACTAGAATGCTGATCAAAAATTTTATTGTTGTATAGTGCAAAACCACATTTACATACAGGAATGACATGACACTGGTCATAACTTAAAGCAATGGTTCATGGGGCCCACATATATGGGCACATAAACATGATTCTCAATGCAAGTTTGCCAGTTGCAAGTTTGACTTGAAATGTTGGTCACTTTTCAAATGGAAGTGACATGATGACATACTGGTGATCAATTCCTGTTATTTCTTTATTCCCACAACAATCAGTTGTATAATACTTGTGCTCAGATACAATAACGCTCCTCTGAATCACAGATATCACATCCCATCTGCCCTATGCAGCTTTGCCTCATGAAATGGGAAACTCATTGATATAATCAGTTACGGACTATGCCAAAGTGTTATGCTGTTTCTTGAAGTTTTGTCTTTCATGAGTATTTGCGTAATGTGAAAAATAGTACCCTGATGTTCTAAATGTTATGTATACTATATGACAATACTGTTCTTTTTCCGTGATCAGAGGAGGCTTTTGTGTCAATATGTAAATTGGAAGTTTTTTAACAACGAATATGTGACAAGTATTTGCATGTGAACAAGCGTATGCAGCCTTCCAAAGGCAAGCACCGTAACGAATGTATTTTTAGCCACAGTGGCACAAAACCTTTCCATAGGCTTTTTTTTACCTAAAGCCTACCACGCATCTCTTGATTTAGCAGATTTATCTTTTATGCGACAAGTGTGTGTTGTTTTCCTTGCAACAAGTCCTTTTACATGTGTCCGCAAAACATTGGCCCTTCATTATGTTTGTTTTTTCTACAACTTTCATGTTTTTTTTGAACAATTTATTTTGCATTTTTGGAAGCTCTTCATTCAGCAGCCATTATTTCTTGGAAAGCTTCTTTGCAACGAGACTCTAATGTAGTTCATACATTATTCAAATATTTTTTTTATATAACATTAGTAGCCTTGCATTTAAAACTTATCCTTTGTCCCCAATAGTTAGCTCTATTTCGCACTGGTTGGTTAAGATGTAGTACCTAAATATACGGAAATAAATATTGCTACTACAAGTACTCATGTCGTCGTGTCACTATTCAATATTTGACACTTAATTTTCTGTTCAGTTTCTGTTTGAAAAAAATTAACATTCGCCCACCTCACAATGCATCAAGAGGCGCCCAAGCCAATATATTTGTGATGCAAAAAAGAGGTGAGGCATGCAGACAGGACACAAGAGTAGAAAAGTGGTCTACTCTACTCTTGTTTCCTGTCTGCACACCTCACCTCTTTTTTGCATAATGAATCCTTATCAACTAGCTCAGCTTTCTGTCGTTCTAAGCCATATTTGTGCTTTCTAAAGCCTTACTTGGCTGCATATAATAGTGGCAAAAAGCAGCTTTTCAGAGAGAACTTGATTTTGTTGTTCTGTGTATTCTGTTCTTCTGCCATAAGTATAGTGAATTAATAACTATGTTGCACACAAATACACAGCCTCTCAATGGAACAGACATTTATTTGATACACATGAATTCGCACCCTGTTCATCTGGATTTCAATATTATGCTGATTGTGGCCAGGCTCTAGTATGTACAGAAGCATGTCTATGATGTAGTCTGAGGATATATGTGCAGTGCTACTGGGAAGCTAGCTATAGTTCTCACAGCAATGCACCAAGCAAGGTTGTTTCTTAATTGTTATAAAGAAAGGCAGCATCAGCTAGGCTGTAAGGGCGACAAAAATTATTCGTGCAATTCACCAAACATACAAACAGAATATAATAGGGCTATAATACCTTGTGCTAGTTAGTATTTCAAGTGATTAAGAGAATGATACAAGGGCTGTTGGGTTAATCTGGTTTATTTGTCATGTTAAAACACAGGCTGTGAAGTTAAATTCAGCATGTCTAGGTTGTTAACATGTCTACGTAATTACGAAATTGGGGAGGTGGCAGTGAGACTCCCTGGGGAAGCAATACCTCAGCTGTACTGATGGTATGGCTTGATTATATAATTTCATCATTGCTTGTTTAGAAATATGACGGTGGGTTAGAACCTATGAAATGCCACAACAGCAAGGCTGAACATCCATCCTTACTTCTCAGAGGCTTAAAGAATGATAAACAGTTATGCTTCAGAGAATATTTTGGTATGAAATATGTGCCATGTTCATTTCAGTGCAATGGAAAGAGGTGATTGAGCACAGCCATGCTATTGTAGCATGCGTGAAGGAATACAGGAGAGCCTGGGGGCTAATATATGTTAGTAGAGTGAACAAGTAGCTGTGACTTGCGAGGTTATTTTACTCCACAGAGGATGCTGCAGTAAGGTTCGTGCAACTGTAAGCAATATGAGAATGAGTGAAAGATTGCTTGTAGTATATGGATTTGTATGACAGATGAGAATGTGCACCCAATTTGCCACTACGCATTTCTCTCTATTTTAAGTTAAGCACAGAGTGCGAGTCACTATGGCTTCTTAACTGGAAATTTCTGCGTTCCGTTTCACAGTGTTTATGGGGCTTTCTGCATTCATTTAACTACTTATGAAGTGATTGCATAATAGAACATTCCCACATTACAGATTTACACAGAACATAATAGAAATTCATCATAAAGCTCCACCCAAGAAACTGTCTGTTGGTTATGAAAATAAAAAAAATGGCAACAAACATTCCCTTCCTTTCTTGTGCTGCCCCGCACATGCCGCTAATTAACTAATGTCTACAATGCAGACATTCTGTTCTTTCATTAGGGGTAGGTGCAAGTTGTACTGACACAATGAACATGCATTCATTGCCTACAAGCTACTGCATGTTGGAATCGGTGTTACAGCAGGCATGGCAAATGTTCTCCCCTACTTGTGTCTTGTGCACCATATGAGCCAGCATTTCATTTCATTGTCATGTACCTGTTTAAGCTGTTACTGATTCAGAAAGGCAAATATAAAACGACTTACTACGTCAACCATTTCGCATGCAAGAGCACTGCACTCATTGCAAAGCTTATTAGAGAGGTTTAGATCAGGGGGATGCAATCGTTGAGGCTCGAAGTACTAGGGGGCCTCAATGCTTGCGTCCCCTTAATCTAGATCTCTATAGTCGCTTGATAATCTTGCTTTGCTTTGAGATGAAGTACACTTACTGTGCACCTGTTTGTTAGCCTATGCATTTGTCTTTCTTTTTAATGTGGCTGTGCATTAGCTAGCTAGGTTGTCACTACGTGAATGACATTTGGGCCAAGCCCTACGCAATCAAATAACATTACTTTGCTATAGCTCACTGACTGTGCAAGCTTCTTTTTATCTAGGGAAAAGAATAAATAGAGAGTGCATGCATAAATGATGTTGACAGCAGCAAACGGTCTCAAGGCAATCACCCTTGATTGTCGCCATTGCTGAGAGAGCATGCATGCCTGTATTCACTTTGACCACAGGCTGTACATTGTTTAAATGCTGATAGAAGTATGGATAAATAGTGAAGGGGCAGCAGATTGGCCACCCAGGCCTTTATGCATGGGCATTGCTGCCTTGTGTGCCCTGTAAAGCTCTCATCTCTTAAGGCATGAATGACATAACACTACTTCTATTGGCAGGGACATTTTTAGCACCACCAAGAAATGTAAACATTAGGTGAATTCACGCCTATATGTGGCGTCTTTTCAGCAATATGAATTAATATTTGTTTTCATGCAAACATTCTTCTCTTGAAAACATATCTGACAAGCATCTCTGCCTGAAGAAGTAACTGTGATATGTACATATCACTTTTATGTATATCATAATTGTAATCAATTGCTCAAGACGTACTGATAGCTAGTTGTTTAGTCATGACATAACATGGCAGTGCACTTTGAAATAATGACGTAACATAGAATGAACAAATGCTAGCTCTGTGTGCTCCTGTACGTTCATTCGGTGTAACACCATTGTTCAGAAGTGCGATGCCATATTACATCATGTAAGCAATTGTAGGCTCGCTATTAACTTGACAGCTACTAAAGAGCCCTCAGCAGCAAAGTGCAACTAAATCAACAAGCCACTGTTGATGATTCACATGCGTGTTCGGTGACGAAGTGACTTGTCAATCAACACAGCTGTATTCCGTGCTAATAGAACCAGCTGTATAGGAGTATGTTAATAGATAATGCTGTGGCCCTTCAGCGTGCTACGCTGTTGCTGTGACAGATCCCTTGCTCATTGGCTTAGATACACCTGTGTGTTCGTGTATGCGTGTTCTCCCAAGCTGTTACATACAGGGCCTGGCCCCATCCGTGAAAGGAATGCGCATTGGTTGGTGGCAGAAAACAGACCGAGTTTATTTTCTACAATGGATGCAGATGAGAGCCACATGTGTTCGAGGGGGCAAACTCTCGGTCCCTGTCTAGTGGCCGAGACGTTGGGGGTGATGGAGCATTCTTGGAACTCGACTCGGAGTGGGGTCGCTTCCTGTTTCGTCTGCACTGGTGCCTTATCCAGCCGAGCAGTGGTGGTGCTTCGCTTGTACACAACACTTGCCTCCCTTCTCAGATGGAGTTGCTGTAGTGATCCGGAGGGTGTCGTTCCCGCTGCGGGCATGACTCTGCAGTTGTGTTTGGCACAGTCTCAGGGGCAGTGCCAATCTCTGGTTTGGTCACCGATGATTGCGAAGGCTCCAGCATTCCTGAGAGAGTGGCCTCTGATGACGTGGAGTTATCTGCTTTTATCCCAAGCATAAATGGGAGCGGGACACTGCTCGCGGTTAGCGTACAGCCCTTATCCTGTGTATACCAGGCTTGATACCAGGCTTGATGTGGTCACATTGTCATCGCACTAACCTGTTGGGGCCTTTAATGAGCCATGACCTGTGGCCTAGCTCTTCCAGAACCGTTCCCTCTGTCCAGATCGGATTCCCTCCGAAGTTTCAAAAGAAAGCTGCTTGTCCGACAGCGAGTACTCTCGTCTTTGTGTCCCTGTTGCAGTTGGTATGGATTTTGTTCGCTTTTGCTTGGGGCTGAATGCACGTGAGAGCTGTATCCAGCTCACGCCCGAACACAAGTGCAGCTGGCATTTCACCCGTTGATGTGCAGATGGTGGTGTGTTGCTTTAGAAAAAGTGGGTCAGCCTACACGCGAATGTTTTGTCCTTGTTTTTGGCTAATGCTCGTTTTGTTTCAAAAGCCATCCTTTCTGCTTGGCCATTTGTTGTAGGATGGTACGGTGTGCTTGTTACATGGATCACCCCATTCTTCTTTAGGAAGCTCTCAACTTCTACTGAAACTAAGGATGGCTTGTTATGCCTGCCTGCCCAACAAAAGTCAATGCCTGCCCAACAAAAGTACCTTTGTGCACATGCCTTCATGACCACAATTATATGGTGGATTGCAGGTGCGAGTTTAAGAAGGTAGTTTCTCGCCTTTGTTGGAGTTTCCATCTGGAAGCCTCTAACAAGGCACCCTTCCTGTGCTGAAAGCTCAGTCTCCAGTTTCCGGCACGATGAAAACTGTTCTTTCAGCAGTTTATGAACTTAACCATTTGAAACAGCCTCCAGCACTTGGGACAGAACTAAGTCCTCTCGAGTCATTCGTGCTAGTTGACGCGGTGAAAGCCCGAAGCTGGGCATGGCAGCCAACATGAGCACGTCTCTTGGGGGATAAGGTTCATCTTGTGCAGGTAGTGGAAGTCAGCTTGGAGTGCCCGCATTTTGGTGCAGTAGGCCAGGCCTGTACAGCAACTTGTAATCATACGTTGCTAGTTTAAGGCACCATCGCGTAATCCTTGATGAAAAGACCCGGGGTACTTGCTTTGTTTCACTCACGAATCCAATCAATGCCTGGCGATCTGTTATGGTCACATGCCGGTCAGCTATGTACTTATGAAAATGACTGATGCTGTACATTACTGCTGCACTTTCTTTGTTGAGCTGGAAGTAGCTCGATCTTTTCGGCACTTCCCAGTGTTCATGAACTGAATGCAATAGGCGCCTCTCGGCAAATAGCATCTTCCCGAGCGAGGATGGCATCAATGCCGTACGGCGATGCGTCCACAGACAAAAGAAGGGGCTTCGTCCCGTCGTAGAGAGCGAGCACTGTAGATGCACGAATCATATCCTTAAGTGCCTCGAAATCGGCTTGATGCTTGCTCTTTCACTTCCAGGGCGTGTTTTTCTCTAGGAGCCTATACAATTCCACCACGACCATTGTTCTGTTCTCCAAAACGCAGTCGTCAAATGAAATAAGGCCCAGAAAAACCTTTAGGGATGTCTTGTCAGATCGTTTGGGTGCATGAAGTATAGCCTCAACCTTTTTCTCGGTGTTGCAAACACCATTGCCATCAATTCAATGTCTCAGAAACTAAACTGACGTAATTCCGAACCTGCACTTTTCTTTCTTGAGGCGTAAGCCTTTCTCAGGCTCGACAGTTAGGCTCGACAGAACCTGATTCAGACGCTGTGCGTGCTCATTTGCACTATTCCCGTCGACAATGATGTCGTCAAGGTGAACACTCACCCCTGGAATTCCAGGTATCTTTGTCTCCCTCAGGCACTGGAAGATAGCTGGTGCAGCAGAAATTCAGAACGGGAGGCATTCCACCCTGAATAGTCGTTTTGTGGTGTTCACTGTGAGCAGTGCTGCTGTTTTTTCATCAACTTTCAGTTGTTGATATGCTTGATAAAAATCCAACATTGAGAAGAGGGTTCCACCATGTAGGTTTGCAAACACTTCATCTGTAGTTAGTAGCGGGTAAGAGCCTTCTTCGCTGCTGCATTAACAGTAACAGTTTTAACAGTACTCCCGTAGTCACCACAGACATTGAGTGTACCGTCAGTCTTCTGAAGACGTACCAATGGGGTTGCCCATTTGGTATGCTGCGTTGGTTTTAGGATGCCTTGGTGCTGTAGATGGTCAAGCTTATGTTCCATAAGCGCCTGCAGCGCCACTGAAATCGGATGAGCTTTGCAAAACATTGCTGTCGCACCGTCTTTGAGTTCCATGTGAACTAAAGGACCTGTATAGCTTCCAATGTCCTCCTTGAAGACATCTGGGTGTCATCCCACGACCTCTGTAATTTCTAGTGCTGGCTCTCCAACGTGGTTGATCCCCTTCACCTGAATTTGAAGTGCCAAAAACCAATCTCTTCCTAGGAGGTTGCACCCGGTGCCCATCATAACCAACAACGGCAGCAGATAGTCCTTTGATCTCAACATCACATGAACTTGTGCGGAGCCCAGGACGTGTAATTGTTTACCTGACCATGTGCACAAATTGACCGGCTCGCATGAAAGCCACGGAATGTTTTTCTTCCACCTTCTTTAATCCGTGTCCTCGCTTATCAGGGAGCATGCTGTACCTGTGTCCACCTCAAACTGGACTGGCTTTCCCTCCACTATCAAGTCCACGAGCAACTTGGGGCAGTGCGTACGTACACTATCTGTGTGCAGCTTGCAGCAGGAAGTGCTGACAGGTGGTGGTTTGACAGTGTGTGCACGTAGCCGCTAGTTGTCGGAGCGTGGTTCCGTATTTTTCTTTTTCTTTGAGATGCAGGCATGCTCGACGTGAAGTTCCTTGGAGCAGAAACGGCACTTGGCTGTCTTGAATTTGCATATTTCAGGGTCGTGCAAGCCGTCGCATCAATAGCAATGTCACGCTGACGTATGCTTGCCTCCTGGCTTGATTTGCGACGTCCTGTTAATTTCCTCCGAGTTTGCCACTCCCTTGATATCTCGCTGATGCCTTGACGCACTTTCCGCTGACAAGGCTAAGTCCACAGCGCATTGAAATGTCAGGCTTTTTCTGCGAACAGTGTCTGCGAAAGATGTTCGTCCCACACGCCGCGGACGAACCTGTCCCGCAGCATCACATCTTGGGGCGGCATAGTTGGGTTCGCCGCTGAAGCGGTTGTTTGGGTGTCCGGTGACGTCGTCGATATTGTAGCCGAAGGCAGCGCTCCGAAGTTGCAGTCGGCTGTCAAGGTTCCGAGGGCCGCAGCGTAGCTGCTGATCGACTCGTCTGGCCGTTGGTCGAGTCTTTGAAACACGTACCGGCTCTAAAGCTCGGATGTCCTGGTGTCGAAGTGCCGCCTAAGAAGTGTCACTAAATCATTTAAGTTTACTTCGGCGCTATCAGCGCGCACACGGCGTTCGAAAGTGTCGGCTCCACAAAGCGTGAGGAGAAGTGCCCGCTTCCTCGCTGACGTCGCTCGTCACGAAGTCGAGGCGCTGGATCCACGATTCCCATGACTTGGCCGAGAAAGGCTCGACAGCGCCGTGCATTCGTCCTGCAGCCATGGCCTTCGAAAACTTATAGATCCGCTTCGCAACTCCTGCCTCATCGCCAGTGTTACGTACGGGGTCTGGCCCCGTCCGTGAAAGGAGTGCGCATCGGTTGGTGGCAGAAAACAGAGTGCGCTTATTTTCTACAAAAGACGCAGGCGAGAGCTGCAGGTGTTCGAGGGGGCAAACTCTGGGTCCCTGTCCGGTAGCCGAGACGCTGAGGGCTACGGAGGATTCTCAGAACTCGACTCGGCAAGGGGTCGCTTCCCGTTTCTCCGCGCTGGTGCTTCGTCCAGCCGAGGAGCGATGGTACGTCGCTTCTCCACAACACAACCTTTCGCTAGCACAGGTACAAAAAGTGCGCTATCGCACCATACACAACCGAGCACATAGTGACGTATGTCGTCGCAACATTATGCGGTAGCAATAAATAAATAAAAAAAGCGGCACAGGTAAGACGACTGCACAGTGTTCCAAAGGTGGCTCACCACGTCAATGCCACACATGCAGCACAGAATATGACAGTGCAAGAGTTGCGTTTTCACCATGACGCGGAAGCTTCAACCTACATGGACAAAAATATGACAGTGTCGTCTGCTGTTGGCGATAGCTGCCGACTTCGAACAGTGTTGCTCTGCGCACTGCCGAATGTTTGCGAGCTTTCAACAGAGTCGCGTCCCCAAACCAAAGTGCGGATGCAGGCGCATTCGAACCGCTCGAGCTAACTAATAAAAAAATAACTAATAATACAGCAAACGTAATAACAATATTCTGGCACGATGCGAAATATTGCTGGTCGCCAGCACACGAGGCTGCCAACTCGCCGATGCATGTTGCCAGTTGCAGGTTACCTATTTGGTCAACCAGAGGGCGCATGTGAACCGCACCGCATCTTGCGGTTTCAGCGTAAATGCAATTTTGTGACCGATCGCGACGATCGCCCGTTTTTCACGAACTGCATGCATGCGGTGCGGCGTGCGGCGATGGGCGGTTTGAGCGTAAATCGGCCCTAACGGCCAAGCCTTCCGGCTGGCTCGTTGGACGGGCCATAGCTGTTCTACGAATGAGAGACTTCGTACAGCTGCATCCCACCACTCTTCAATGTTGTCCTTGTCGCTGCGCAACACAGAGCAACGCCAGAGCATGTGACCAAGATCTATGGTGTAGTTACATTTATTGCATGTTGCAGGTGTACAAAACTCCAGATCTTATTAGAAGTGGGTTCGAATAAGTTCTTGTTTGCAAGAGCCTTAGCATACTGGCCTGAGCTCTGTTTAGTTTACTGTGTGGAGAGGGGAAGACCCTGCATCCTAGGTAGAAGTGCTTGGTTAGCTCGTACGCGAGGCGGTGGTCCCTGCTATCTGGAACCTCAGCATCTTCTTGACTTGTGGCTGTTCTTGTTGGCAAGTCCTCGTGCAGCATTGTGGGCAGATTCGTTGAGGTTCGCAGGAGCACCAGTGATTTCTCTCATATGAGCAGGAAACCAGATGATCGTGTAGGGTTTGACGACCTTTTAATTGAGAATTGCCAGGGCCTGTGTAGAGGACTCCTTTGGAAAATGCTCAGACGGCTGCCCTTGAATCGCTGCGGATCCTGGATCTCTTTGAGTGTAAAAGTGCCAATGCGATTGCTACCTGTTCTGCAATTTCTGGTTCTGCGCAGAAATGTTGGAACAAAATTTTTTTTCTGTTGTTCTTATAGGTAAAGGGGGGTCTTCCGCAAGTGTCCAACTAATGCTCATGTCCATTTCATCTGCTGCTGAAGTTCCGATTGGCTGGGCTGCAGTGTCAGCACTTCAGCAGCAGACAAAATGGACATGTCCACTGGGTGAACACTTACAGAATAGCCCCTCTGCAGTGTTAAACAGCCATGTTCACTATGATTTGTGACATTTCCCAGCACTTGCAAATTATTCCAGTGAATTTCACACAGCCAAACGCACACTGCTGCACGTCTACAACTGGCAACAGCTTGTGCTGCGCTACTTCGATGTTGGTGGTTCTATGTACAGCTACTGAAAGTCCCGCGTAGTCTTGCTTTCTTGTTCAGGTTCAGCTTGGTCGCATCCTTTACAAGCTATGAATCAGTTTCCCTAAACCAAAGCATTATGCTTGCATCATTACAGGGCACACAGTTCGTTGCAAGTTTTGTGGTCAGCCTAATGTAATCCCTGCCTATCATAATCTACCTTGTAGTCTGTGCTCTGTAAATGACTTCACCATGAAATTATAATCGTGAATTTTTGTGCACCACTGTCAGGACCAATCACAAGTGTTATTGATCAAATGAAAAAAGTCAACTTGATTACTAATTTTCTCTGCAACATAAACAAAATCAGGCGAGGAATGTAGAACTATCCTATTTATTTACTATTAACCGAGTTCAGCACTCCACTGTGCTTGGTTACAAATGAGACACTGCAGAGGTGAAAACATAATTCATTGTAGTGGTAGTTTGCACTTATGGTACGTGCAATATCTTTAATTGCGTCTCAGCTTGTTGCTGAAGATATACCAATTCAGACCATCCTGTTGCACTATAGTATGTGCAAAATTGTAAATATGGGCATTTTTAAATATAGTCGTGAAAAATAAGATATACGAAAACATACATAATTGGACGTAGACAAAAAGAAAAAAATGCCTCGATTTTGGAGCTTAATGCACATCTTTAAAACCAATTGCATTCCTCCGTACGCAAGCACCTCTGATACTACCTCTGATACTGCTCGACAGGCTACTTCTCTTATTGTTCGGATTTCTTTTCACATCTTAATTTGTGCCAGGTCAGGATGGGAAGGACAAATGTACTTTCACAAGGAACACTGATAAACGACAGTGCTGTTGGTCAGAACAGCAATGAATGTCTTTAATATTAGCTGCCATTGGTGTCCAGTCTACATTCAAGTTGCTATTCAGATCACATTTTTCTACCCACACACAAGTTGTAAGCGGTCAGCCACAAACCAAGGGCTGTCGTGCTTGCCAAACAGCTTCAAGCTTAGTTTTTTTTTCTTTGAGAGAAAACGCCCATCCTCACCAAAACTTTTATTCCTTCAGCATTGTTTTCTCCTTTCATTCATACATACCTCAGAGAACAGCCAGCACTGCAAAAAAAGAAAAGCATTGCTAGCCCCCTCTTCAACAAGCAAAACCCATTCTAACAGTGCTTTCATGGAGCAGGCATGCCCACAAATGCGCCAAAGGCATGGCATGACTGCGCGCGTCGGAAGTGAAAGACAAAAACAGACAAAAGATCCAAGCGTCGACAAAGATTGCAGTGAAAATTGGAACATTCCTAGGGATCACACACACAAGGAAGCTTCTTAGACAGAACCAAAATGTACAGCACAGGAAACCATACAAATTTTTATGACCGCGTGCGTTCTGTGTGTGTGGGATACTGGGACTACTACTTGACAGTGATCCCTCTCTAGAATGCTTTTTTTCCCTTGTCGAAACAACCAGCACACTCCGGCTAGATTACACTGCATTTCAAATCCCAAAGGTTAGAAATGCTTTCTGCAGCTCCCACTTCTGCTTCAATTAAGAGGAAAAGAAATGCAATGAGGCAAGGAATCACTGTGAATTTCAGCCCTTTAAACTGCAGTGCACAAACCCCATGCTTCACCAAGTGACATTATGCACAATTTTATTGCGTATTGTGCTCTGTCACATAAGTGCATGCCTGAATATGAACAAAAAGCAATTGAGCAGAGTTAGTGAAGTGCACAGAAAGATAAGCGATTGCGAAGGCCCTAGAGGCTTCGCTTCCGTTTTGCTACAACTTTGTGCCTTTTGACTGCATGCAGAATAGAAAAAGAGAACATTAATCCAAGTACCCACCATAGCATCATAAACAAGGTAGATAAACTACCTTGTACAATCATTTGAAAAATTTTAAAATCATCTACTTCAAAAACAAAGGCTTTCCTTTTGCAAAGGACACCAACAGCTACAGAGCCATTTGCAGAAAGGAAAGTCCTGATTCTACTCGTAGTCATCCATGACAGAGACCTACAGCCACTACGATGGTAGGACCACATTGTCAAGCCCAAAGCAGCAATTGTAGTACAGTAGCTCTGCCAAATGCTGGGCTTATCAAAAGGCCTGCTTCTATGTACAACTATAAGTTCAAGCAAATAGACAAACAAAAGGAGAAAGTTCCCCAAAAAGCATCACAAATGGTTATCATCAACCACTAATATAAGCTTTTAAACAGCATTTACTACAGTACGCCACCTCTTCAGCGAGGCTAAGCGCAGAACGGAATGGTAGCAGCATCTCAATGACAATCGTGGCGAACACCATTGCACACATTTGGGAGAGAAAAGATACACAAGATACCCTACACCAAAACCAAGCAGTTCATAAGAGAGATCCACAAAGCAGTCTTAACGACTACAGACCACTGTTAAGGCAGACGTTGGTCATGGTCGGTGTGCAAGACCTAGTGGCACTTCACTGCCATGCACTTAGCAGCACCATTTTTTTTTTCTTCTTGCTAGTTCATTGAACACTGCTTCTGTTTTACATAGTCTTCACTGGAGGATACAGATAACAGCAAACCATTCATACCACCATTTGGCTTGACCAGGTGTGATGGTAGCTTAACAAAAGAATGATGGCAACCAAAGGTACGGTCTCCAAACTTGCCCCGTATAGGCTTGAACCTTGGATTGCAAGATAGACATCAGGACACCTTCAAGCTCTTGCAGACAGTGCAAGCTTCCTCTCCTGTTTCCCTTCCAGTACAGCCATGAGCTCATGCCTTGAATCTAATTCACATTAAAACAGTCTAAAAATAAAAAAAAATTGCATACAATTACTCAGCAATGCTGTGGGGCCAAACAAAACTTCATTTTTTGTAGTAGCCATCCAGTGAAAATGTCACATTTGTGTTAAAAGCAAGGTGTTGCTCACAGACAATGAATGTGGTATACAATACCTACAGCATTGCACTGTCACGTTTCCAACTGACTTTAGTGTGTCATGCAGCATACAGGGATTTAAAATGTCATGCTAGGCCTTGCAGAACAATTTTAGACTATTAGGGACTTTGATGCATGCCCAAAAACGAATGCCAAGTGTATCAGTTTCGCTTCTGCTTCAGTCACGTGAACCTGAGCAGACACATGACAAAGGATTTCATTTTAATCATTCGAGCACCTTCGATCCACTCTTGGAAACAGAGTGCCATAACTAATGCCTGCAGACATACAGCCTTGGCCTCTGCATGTAGCCTTAAAAATTACATGAATGCTCGTGCACAAATAATTAAGACTAAAAAAATGTTCATTTCAACAGCGTAATGACATCATATAACACGCGCGCTACACTTTCAAACATTTCCATTCTGGTTTTATCAAACCTAAAATAAACCTACTGCCAGAAGACATGACAGAAAAAGTCTCGGAACACTACCCTTCCATAGGAGAGCAGCAGACAGAGGGAGGAAAATAAAAACTATTTCAGAAAAATGGCATTCTAAAATGCACCATGAATTGAAGTAGCATTTGAAAGAAGGAATACTGTCCTGTAGTGCAAAAAAGAAAAGAACCTAGGAAAAGGCTTCGCATGGAAAGGGACGCAAGATGGCTGCCAAGTCAAACATGTGACATCTGCTACGTTGGATAGGCTCTCCTCCTGGCCAGGTTACCACCAGCTGCCTTGTGACTGCTATCCACTGCTCGTGACGAGAAATCCGCAGGATCAAACATCATGGGTGTTGAGACAGCCTTGGCTGAGGGTTGCTGCATTAGGAACAAGAATGTGTCAGTAACTTAGCCCCCAAACTGACAATACAAAACTCTGGTTCCAAATTAGTCTTTCCACAAATGCAAAATTCTAGACTGATGGTCTCAAACATGTACCCTGCTGACTTCTCGCATGCAGCCGCATTTGCAAATGCGGAGACATATAGGTACACCTGTGTGCGAAAGTACTGAGACCCTTTCCTTCCTGTTCACTTATTGAACTGTATTTTGTGTGCCATATGATGGCCCTAACTTTGTTTGCGTTTCCTCATGACGCTGTCCTAAATTACACTGCAAGAAGAAAACAACAACACTTCTTAGCTGAGGCAGAAGTGGAGTTCCAAATGAGGTCTTAATGAGGCTTGACACAAACATGCAACCTTTAGTTCTAGAGCTTCCAGTCTAGGGCTACCAATGTTGATCATGGTAAAGAGCCCCCCACCATTCTTTGACATCAAAGAATAAGATGGCTAGGAACAAAACTAAGCAACATTTTTTACTGGACCCACCTCCATAAATGAAGTGACAAGCCCGGACTTCTGTGCATGTATGGGCATTACATGCATTTCTATCTGGCTGGAATGTGGTTATTTAGGGCAGGTATCGGATCCAGGAATACCCTGGTCAGTAGAAGAGCGTTTGTCCAAATTACAGGTTTTTTTTACTTCAAAGCAATACAGGAGGAAGTTCCAGATTGTCTGACCCCTTGTACATCTTTTACCCAAAGCATGGTATACGGGTGCATTCATATCATACATTCATCAGAATGCAGCTGCTACAGCCAAAGAATCTAGCCTGCAATCTTTGGCCAGGAGCAAAATGGCACCAAAAGAATCTGAATTTAAGCGTGTTGCTACGGCTTCACAACCGAAGTAGAGCACGAAAAACTGGAGAATGCCTAGTCCTGCCCTCCCTTTCTTGCCCACGTTTTTGTGATGCTTTTACACTAAACTGCGAAAACCTCAAAGCTACTACAGCATATTTAGCACAGGTCCCAAGCCAATATCAAAAATAACATTTTCTTTTTTATTGTGTTTTTGCAGTTTACGTACCCTACGTTAATGTACATTATTTGGAGAGTTTAATGTGCACAATGTTTACGTACACCAAGTAAGCAATAGTATTGTTGAACATGGCGGCACCCAAGGCTTCAGCGTGAATTCTTATGATGCTATGCTCTCACTATTGTTCGTCGCAACTAACTGTTGAAATGAGCCTTCTCTTCCTCTAAACTCACACGAAACATCAGTGACGAGCACATGGTGACTCCAATTTCTGAGGCCGTTCGGCAATTCTGGCATTCGTAGACCTAACGGGAGGCATCGGCATAGAAAGGTCAGGATGGTTGCTAATGCACTGGCTTGGATGTGTTTGGCACAAGGCACCAGACAACACCCTGTTTTCTAACACCTTCCTTACATTTGCGTTTACTATGCCTTAAGGTAAAAGTCTTCAAGTGACACGCACTGCAATGTCCCGCAAAGGTGCTCGTGTTTGACGTAAGTAAGGTGAGAAATGCTATTCTAAAACTGTCTATTCTTAGCACAGTGCCAAGCACGCTTTCTTATCAGATTGTGAAAATGCTGTTGCCTGTCAACATGTACGGTGCTAATTATGTGAAATATAAAAAAATAAAATATGTTCAAAAGTGAATGTTCAACAATACGGCCCGAGTTTGTGAATGTGTTGCTGTATATACTTGCCTTTGGCCTAGACAGGCCATGGGCGCGATTTTCTAGCAATGCCTTTTATGCTATCCCCTTTCATGTTTCTCGTGCCTTGTCAAGGATCAGAGTGATAATTGTTATCAACGGGCATCAGCCGGCCATGAAGAGTGCATGACAAGAGTAGCACAGAAACAAGCAGAAGGCATCGCTACGAAATCACGGCACTTATTCGACCAATGTCATACTGTCACTACAGATAGACGAAAGTACAGTCAATGCATGCACCAAATCTTCATCGGCGGCTACTAGATCGACTAGGCTTCGCTAGTTTCGGTTTCGAGGAAGTGCCAGTGACATGGCCGACAACTACGCCTGTGACATACCAAAATGAAAATACCGTTATTTTTCCTCGACCCTGCCAAATTAGCACATGTCTATACATTCAGAGTCCGAATTATTGCATGGCGTGCTGTAAGGAGTCTAAAAAAGAAAGAAAAATTAATTAAATGATGGTGTTTTACGTACCAAAACCACAATCCAATTATGAGGCACGCCATAGTGGGAGGCTCCAGAAGAATTTTGACCACCTTGGGTTCTTTGACATGTACCGAAATCTAAGCACACAGGTGTTTTTGTATAATGAAATTTGTCTGAAATCTCAGTTGTCATACATCATGTCTATGGGGCTAGTGGTAGGACCGCTGAGCTGTCCGAATAATCAAGCACGTTTGAATGATCAATCAGCAACTGTATATCCTTTTTATCTTTATACCTTCTACAGTAAACTACTCTTAAATGAAATGTTCCTCGGCATGCAGTTGCATGGCCCGAAATGTAGTGCTGGCTGCACATTGATTTTGCTGTTTAATTCCCTGCAGACTGTACATATTGATTTGTGAGCAAAACAACAAGGAAATACTGCCATTTACCTAATGAATAGAAGGTTATCTTTCCATAAAAGCCCTTTACAATGCATTTTTTTCAAGCAGCCATCACAAGCATGCACTGAAAGTTGTTCAAATTTGCACTCACATAGGTCGGCACGGCTTCTGGAGGTGGTGGTGGAGCAGGTGCAGTCTGGTCTGGCAACGGAGCAGGCGACACAAATTCATAGCCAGAGCTCCCATCATGTTGTTCTGGGGGGAAAAAAAGTGAGAAAAAAAAATTCCCCAATGTTTACGATACTTCCTAATGTGAAATTTGAGCACAGCTCCATACGTGTTTTCATTAAGCGATATATTGAGGAAAAGAATTTGAGAGAGACATGTAGCAGAGTCGGCAATCATCGAAAATCTGAGCTGAGGGTCAAGCTTGTCAGCATTTGTACATGACGGATCGAAGGTTCCAGTGTAATCCCTGGTTTCGCTTGGCTTCCAGAAAGTACTACTCAATTCGCGTCGTGCATACAATCAGATTAGAAAACAATCGCAAACTATGGCAACCGAAACAAGCGCGAACGAGACCAAACCAAGCAAATCAAACAAGCATGAGCGAGAGCTGGCACGAGCAGATGATACGAAACGGGCATTCCAGCTGAGAGCAGATATGGATAAGCATCGAGCGGTCAGGTGGGTTCACATGAAACCAGTTTCCCGTGTGCATGTCACTGAAGGGATAGCTCTTATTGGCCTCCGCCATTCGCGGCTCTCGTCTTTCACCTACCGCTTCGTGTTCACTCTTTCATCTTTCGCTCTGTTACGCCACCGCTAGCCACAGAAATGGGCCATTATGAGCTGCGCTCTAAAACCCGTTTAAACCCTTCATTTAAAGCAGCTTTAACTGCACTAATGAAATAAAATGTTAGTAAGATAAATACTCATCACTAATCAGCTTGCACGAAACAGCAGTGTCAGGATGGTGCAGAGACTGGGCTACATTTGGAGGCAAAAGTGCGCCCCAAATTATGGGGTTGCAATGCAACACCCCAAAAAGTGGTGCACAGGCATGTATCTAAGCATCTTAGGTGGAACATGCAATGGAATTTGCAGTAGAGTTGCTGTGGGGTTGTAAGTGTGGCCAGGCTGAAAGAAGAACATTACGTGTGCCCGCACCCTTATGTCCAGTCTTACAAGGGCATCTACTCACCACCCACAGCCGGGGGAACAAAGAACTGGGCGGGGGGTTGTGCAGCAGACTGTTCTGGAAATGCTGCCACCGCAGGTGCCGACGGAGAGTCACTAGATGCCTTATTACTGTTTGGGTTCAGCACATCCACATAGTGCTTCCGCAAAGCTGCAAACAATGCAAAGAACAATGTTGCATGCAACACAACTTTCAGAAAGACGCGCGGACTTGCATTGTATGACGCGAGCCTTAATAAGTCCCTAAGAAACGGCGTCAAAACGCATATGTTCTCCCACAGCGGTTCTCATCATTGGCACTGTGTGACAGCCGTAAGCCCCGAGTAAAACAAAAGGTAACAACATTCCTCCTCGCCCGGCCTCTCCTTCTCTCCTGGTCTCCACGTCGCTTGCGCTTCCCCTCGTCGCCCTCACAGTTTGGTCGTTTTCACTGGGGTGTGCTGGCTTCGCACACAGTGTTACGCAAGGTGAGACATTAGAAATTGTTGTTGGGTGTTTGCGCATGGATTTTTACTTTATTTAAGGCTTGTTCATTGTGTGCTGTGCTAGGAGCGATGATGGAACGCTATGAAACTGGCAGAAGCAGGTGATTTTTGTGCTTTTTCGGCACAGTAACTGCGCACTTGTTTTGCCCTTCAGGTTGGCTGCCTGCTTCCAGTTAGAAGCCTTTTGAGGCTAGTTTTGTGGACAAATTCCTTTTAGTGTCGAGTTCTAGCACAAAAGTCAGAGATCTTTGTCTCGCCAATAATGTATACGTAATGTACACAATGTTCATGTACCTGCCAGAGCTTTATTTGAGTGTTATGTCGTCCACAACCAGTGTACCAGCAGGCAAAAACATTGTCGTGGCTTGCACATATCCAAGCCACTTCGCGAGTTATTACTATTGTATTGACCAGATTCTGTATTTGGCTTTCTAGGGACACCTGCTCGGCGTGAAAGGGCTGCAATGAAGTCAAGGTTTCGCCGGCACATGTGAAAGGTGATGCATTTGCATGTGTGCAGCAATATGTAGCTGCTGATTCAACAACTCAGATTTATTTGCGTTGCTGAAAGTGCGCACGTGTGTACTTGCGTGTACCCAATCGACTGCCATGTGTCGAGCTTGTGCAGCTTCATAATTTAATCATCATAGTACCACGATGATCGAACGTAAGGTGCGTGACATACTCGCTTGAAGAACGTGAACGTCATGTAGAAACATGCGTGATCAACGCGAAGCATCCCAATTATTCTCGTCGTTTTGTCATGACACTGGCATCTCTGTAGGCAGTGAAACTGGTCCTACGCCTTTATTGCAAATTGGTGCCACTGGCTCTCAAAAGTGCAAGCATCACAGTGGAAACTGTACTGGATTTGTAAACAAAACGTATGCAAGGACGAAGGTTACACATAGAAATAGTTTCCATCAATGAGCACCTTTGTACTTTGCGCAGTTTCCATGTCAAAATGAGCCAACAAACTCGTGTAGCACTTTATTCTGTGGAGAGGGCGAAGGGGAAAAAACGTACTCACAATAGTCAAAATCATTTACACTTATGCTATCTTCGGCTGGTCGTTTTTGAGCACTCTGGAGCGCTCTCGCAAGCGGCGCAGTCTTCGGCTGGTTGAAAGAGGATGTGCGCCCTGCGTTCGGCTGGTTCTTCTCGATTGCTCTCCTCTATCTTGGAGCACTCTGAGGCACTCCGAGCCCTGTCGTCGGAGCAGTCATCGAGATTGAAATGTCATCGCAGCGCCGCGTTGCTGCTGTTGGCGACGGCCCACCGTAGCCTTGGCAACCTAGGCCACTGCATGCTGGCGTCTCGACGAACGTTCGTCCCACCGGCACGTCCGCCGGTTTTTCCGGCAGCACCGGGAGCTTTCGATAGGTGAAACATCGGACGTTGGCAGTAGTCACGTGGTTTCGCATCAGCAGTTTCCTCCTCCGAGAGCGAGTCGCACGTTCGGCTTGTGCGCTTGTCCTCTACCTCTGAGCTTGGGAAACGACCGATCTACAAGACTCTGCTTCGGGGCATACAGGCGACCAGTCGAAGATACCATTAATGAACAGCTTGTCCTCACAAAATACGTTTGCAGCACCTAACAAAAGCATGGAATGACAAAGTTGCGCACTCTCAGTAGTACAACAATAATGCACGTTGCATTTTTAGCACGATATATGACAGCACACAGCGTACACACTCCATAGCATCATACACTTGTTGATGATAGTGCAATCAGGAAAAAAACATATGAACAGGTACCAAATTAGCACCAGTGCCTAAGCTTACCCATGGTTGAGCTCCATTCCCCGTCAACAAAGAAACAAGCTCCGTTTGTACACGTTTACACCTTCAGTACCCTTAAAATAAATCCCTAACATCTAACAAAACAAAAACAGAGGTCTTCAATGACGCAGATAGCCACGAAACTTAGCCAAAACACGTGAAATCCCTTGTGAATGTGTCGCCACGGCAACTCGACGGCCAACTGTCATGGTGGCGAGTGTACCAAGATGCAGAAAAGAAAAAAATAGAGAAAAGGGCGTGAAAAATACCAAGTGACGATGTTTGACCAATTCGGAGATGCAGACCTTATCTCCTGCCTACTCTCATGCTCCTCGTCGCAGCTGTGGTGGCAAGATATGTCACAACCTTTGGTTTTATTCAGGGGGCTTAGCCAGCAGCCTATGTTGCCTCCCCCCCCCGCCACCCCCACCCTAGTGCTGTCTTACTCTTGGTTCCTAAAATCCTTTACCTCATTCCAACCATTCATTAGACATGTATCAAGGTAAAACTTGCTATTCACACTTTACCATGCCTTGTGTACTACTTAAGACTTTCAATGAAAAATTTGATATCACATGCGTACCATATCAGATAGATGTATGTGCTCAGATTTCATTGTGCTCCTGCGATGAGTACCATACACCACAAGTGAAGCTCTCTTTCTTTTTTTATTTTTGGCCCGAGACTACAAGGCATATCCACACAATTCTTGCATATCCACAAGAATTGTTTGGATGACACCATTTACGAGATATGCACCATCAAACCTGCGGTAAAAATGCAGTCATTTCACTGACTTTCTTAACAAAACATCGTTTTATGCACTGAAGCACAAAAGTAACTGGAACACTAACGCATTTCTCCACAAAGTTCGGGAATTAATATCTCAAAACTGTTGTCATCCTGAGAATTCATTCGAAGTGGATCCGCCTTGCAAACTCACCGGCTAGAATTTCTAAATTGCAATATCGGCCATAATTAGTGAATTTCTTGTTAATTATTTGATTATGCATTAAAATCTTTTGTGCAAGTAATGTCTGCTTCTTCGAGTAGACCAGATCATGGACTAGAAAAGTGTTATCTGCCCCAGGCAATTAAAAAATTTTTTTTTTGAAATTGTTCCCTGAAACACTCAGTATACGCTGGCATCAATGTAGTTGTCAAGGGTGTGGGGCAGTGTATCCTCCACCCACTAGTGTTTTGTCTTCGGCTTGATGGTGATGGCTTTATAAACAATGCCGTGGCTCTCCTTGAAGTGCTGTACCCAGCTGCCAAATGGCCGGAGGTCCACATTGTTGATGAGTAGGGCAAACTACTTCGCTTTTGTGACCAAAATTGGCCCTGTGATGGGCAAGTTCATGGCATAGGCATTGAGGAACCACTCGTAGAGGGCCTCTTGCACCTCCTTACAAGCACCTTGTCGAATGAATTTGCACCTGCTGTATACCGAGCAGTTTTCTGTGTCAAACTTCTCTGTGAGCAGATAATTGTGGACACTGTTGATTGTGATAGCCCGTACTTCTTCACCAAGTTGCACACTTTTTTACCGTCTTTGTACTCCTTCACGATACTGCATTTTGTTTCCAAATCTACCGCAGTGAGCTTTCTTTTCATCGGCAATGTCATGCATTGCCTATGATCAGCACTTGGACCAGCCATCTTCCGTTTCAGCGGCGAGTCAAAAACGGCAGAGAAACCACATGGCCGGAACGACTTCGATGCAATCAACTAAGATGAGCACGAGCGACTTAATTCGTTGGCAGAACTGCATAGAATGAGGGGCCAGCAAGCAATCTGAGAGCAGCACTGTTCGCACAATTGGCGCGGTCCATTCGCGTTTTGGAGGGTGGAAGGGCATAGAGTGATGGGCGCAGCCCATTTGTGTTTGGAGGGGTAGAAGGGTTTCAGTTTCAGTTCATTGTTCATTCAAGATACATAGTTGGTTGTTAGTAGTATACAGGCGAGGGTCCCAAAGTCAAACGACTGCAATGGGACTCTCGGTTAACAAGATGATTGGTACAAAATGATTCATCAATACAGCAGTGTAAAATTATGCAATCTACAAGTAAATAAAATGTGAACAAAGTAGTGCGAAGGAATACATTCGATTTTTATACTTTTCTATTTTTATTTTTAGGGGTGAAGTGAGAGAGGTGCGCGAGGCTGGCAATGCGGAGAAGGCTGGAAAACAGGTTCTACTGTATGAGCGCACAGCGGCTATTGGGGCGGCGGGTGAAGGTGCAGTACCTCAGATTTCTTTTTCTTTTCAAGGATTTTGCATTCCACTATCTTTCGGCATGGACACCCAGCAGCCAGGCTTCATCGTTATAACCGATAATGCAGCATGGGGGCATTGTAGTAGGTGGGTTATTTCATGATAGAAAACATACAAAAGTTGATGGTGCAGTAGCTTCTCATTGTTACTACGGATATATTGTTAAAACCAGTATGGTTATAAGTGAGTTAAACTGTACTAAAAATAACTGAAACAGTGATATCCCTCATTTACACTTGTCTTTTTCGACAATCTAATGATTCAGGATGTGTTCCTGACAGATTGAAAATAGCTGAAATAATTTCAATATTTATGTCTGGTGATCCATCATCTGTCTCTAACTACAGACCCATTTCACTGACCAGTATGCCATGTGAACTATAAGAACACATTACTCTGCCAGCAATTATGAAATACCTAACAGAGCACTACGTTATCTTCATTAACCTAAATAGGTTCCAACAAGGTCGCTCCTGTGAGACGCAGTTATTTGAGCTAGTCACAGACATATAGCAAGCTATTAATGATTCATCACAAATAGACACCATATTTATTGATTTTGCAAAGGCTTTTGACAAAGTAGCTTATAACCAATTATTAATGAGTCTTTGCTGTTTTAATATATATAGTAGTAGGACTACGAACTGAACTGTCAACTTCTTAACTAACCAGCACCAATTTGTAACTGCTAATAAGTTTTCTTCTTCGCTATCCCTAGTAATATTCAGGGTGCTGCAGGACTCTGTACAGTCGACTCTCATTACAACAGACTTTGATAAAAAAAAAGAAGAAAGAAAAAAAAAGAAAAAAGAAAAGTCAATTTTATCCGAAGTCCATAATATCTGAAATGTCTCACTTCCAAAATTTTCGTCACAATGTCTAACAACTTTATTGCAAAGAGTGACGAACGTGCAAAGTAAAAAAAAAAAAGTCGCAGTTTCACTTCAGAGGCAAAACAGACTGCGAGAGCAAATTAAGCAAGATAAGCGCAGCAGCAGCAGTGAGCGAATTCACCTTCTACTGTCTCTCGTTTCAACGCGAACTAAACGTCGAAAGCACAGCGCATATGAGGCTACCAGCACTGGGCGCACTTTGTCCACATCACAGATCGCTTCGAAGATTAGGCCCGCGCCATAAGCAGCAGCCGCCGGAGTAGAACCCCCTCTTGTCGCCTCCCCCCCTCGTGCCTCGCGCGCAAAAGAAGATGGCGTGTTTCTGCCCTGCCTTCCTCTCTCACGCGGGCAATATTGAGCCGCATCGTTGGCTGACCCTCGCAACTCAGTTGTCAGCCTGTGTTGACATGGCAAAATTACATTTTATATGCCCGATTTTTAATAAATTGCCGCTTATTTCTTCCGCTGTAGCCGATAGTCCGTTGTAGCGAGGTCGGTTAAAAGCGAATTTCGTTGCATTGATAAAAAAGGTAGAACAAACTAAGGCTGAAATATGGTCCGTTATACAGTGGAATCTCGATGATACGATCACGGCTAATACGAATTTCTGGATGATAAGAATTTTTCTGTGGTCTCGGTCGAGCCCCATTACTTTCCAATGTGCTAGAGAACGGTTGTTACGAATCAATTTACGACCCGCATCGGTTGATACGAATATTACCGAAGACACTTTGGAAATTTGAAGTGTGCTTGGCGAAGGCCAGACGCTGCTGCCGTCTGCGCTCCAATTCATTCGCTTTGGTGTTCGGCGATATCGCCTGTCGCTGCTGCCGCTTGCGTTCTGCTTCCCTGCCTTTAGTACCCGGCAATCTAATCAGCCGCTGTTGGCATTTCCGTTCTGCCTCCCTTGCTTTCGCATCTGGTGACATGTTCATTCGTCGCACGCGCATTCGCTCCTTGTTCTACTGGCGTTTGATGTTGGGGGAATCCGGCGTCCGCTGCCGCTTCCAGAACCGCTTGGCGCGCAATCACGGGCCGCTTCGGAGCTACGGGTCTCACTCGACTGCAAGAAGACGTCTGACGAAGGAGCGGCGGTGCAGCTGCCACTGCCGACGCCCGCACGCTCGTTCCACCGCTACTGTGTGACGTCACAGTTGCTCTGCGCAGCTGCGCCCCCGACCGGCGCGCCTGTTGCTAAGTAGGGGAGGAGGTTGCGCCGCTGCGCGGAGAAGAGGCCACAGTTGGCACCATTCCAGCGCACGGACGGACGCGACCGCGAGCCCCACCGACGGCAGTGAAAGAGAACAGCGCGCAGTTACGCGATTTCTCCCTCTCTCTTCTGGTGCGGAGGCGCGGACGTGGCACCGGACAGCGCGGAGGCCGCGACTGGGCGCGAAGAGTTTGAAGCGGCGGCACTTTCGTTGCTTTTGTGCTTTTCCTCCTTTTCCGCGTGCCATCGGACGGAGTGGCTGCTGTGCTTCTAGCCGCGTTCTTGTCTTTGACGTGGGTGACGGCGAAGGACCACCACCAGCGGCTGAAACGCTGCATGCGCTCGAAGTTCTGAGGCGTGCTATGGCCGCGGATGAAATCAGCGACGACACGTGCACGCATTTTTATGGATTTGAGCAAAGTCTGCTAATTGACCTGACAAAGAAAAAGAAGCAGAAGGACATCGGAGACTTTTCCTTCAAGAAATAAATGCTTTTTACGTAAGTGCGCCTGAGTGAATTCACCTCTCACTCTTTAATTTAGCTAGATTTAATTGTTTGGATGATACGAATATCGGCTAATACGAATCTTTTCCGTGACCCCGTGAGATTCGTATCATCGAGATTGCAATGTATCCAAAAGTCAGTTGTTCGTGGGTCCATTGTAACGAGAGTAGACTGTATTGGGACCGATTTTATTCCTACTATATATCAACGACATCAGCAGTAATATCAGATCTACAGTTAGACTATCTACAGGTGATTGCATAATTGAATTAACCCTTCCGACACTAACACTTTGCGAATTGACCTCAATAACATTGCCGATTGGTGTAAACAGTGGCAAATGAAAATATTGTTTAAAAAGCTAAGGCTATACCTTTCACTACGGCTACTAACCCCAAGTCTTCCGATTACTCGATGAATGGCATTATTATTGCAACTGTGCACAGAATACTTGGGGAATTAATTTATGTTCAAACGTTTCACGGAACCAACCCATAGATGAAATTACTAGCAGCACATGCAGAACTCTTGACTACATCAGGCTAACTTATACTGAGCTAAGTCCACTCAATTATTAACCTGTACTACACTGGTATGTTCAAAAATGAAGTACATATACATCTAAATAACTCTAACTAACAACAACTAACTCTGCTCCTTTTAAACAAGAGGTACACCGACCACGTACAAATTCATACTGACGGATCGGCAACTCTCCAGTGTTCCTCTGGTGCCGTGGTTTTCCCAGCGTAAGCCACCACTATCAGTTTCAAGACATGTCACCCAACGACACCGATGACTGCGGAACTTGCAGCTCTTCGTGCTGCACTTCGCCTCGTCAGCCTAGAACAACCGCGAAGATGGTCAATATTCAGTGACTCGAAGGAAGCACTGCAGTCTTTGCTATCAGCCCTGCGGCGTGGACCACACGAACAACTGGTATTTGAGATTAGAGAACTAATCCATACTTTGACTGAGAAAGGACACCACGTGACATTTCAGTGGCTTCCAAGTCACTGCGGCGTCATAGGAAACAAACACGCCGGTAACGCTGCTCGGTCGGCTCTTCAAGGCGACGAAGAGGAGCCGATACCATTATCAAGGACAGATGCCGCGAATGCTTAGCCGTAATGTTACGTTCTCCTTGTGGAATGCAGGAGGTTGTCAAAACAACCGGCTGCACAACCTAGACTCCTCTCTACGCCTTTGCATTCCAGCTGGCCTCTGCCGTCACGAAGCTACCCTGCTTTGTTAAATATGGCTACGGGTGGCCTTCACCAAGTCTTTTGCTTTACGAATCGGATGGGCCGACGACGTCTCGTGTGATAACTGTGGTAACGAGGAGACTCTTCAACACCTTCTCTGTGACTGTCCTTGCTACAATTTACAGAGACGATCGCTCGCAAACGTGATAGGGCGCTTTGACCGAAGACCTCTAACAGAGGTAGTTATATTAAAATGCCGCCATCACAAGCCATCGCAGCAGAGGGCGACGACGGCACTGTTGCGGTTATTGAGGGCGACAGAATTGGACAAGCGGCTGTAGCATGAACAGATGTTCATAGTACTGCAAGTGCTAATGTGCTGTGCAGTGACAGTATGCGGCGACAGTGACCGACAGTGATTGCATGTCTGTGCTCCTTTATCACTTTACCTCCCCCTCCCCTCTTTCCCCAGCGTAGGGTAGCAAACCGAATCTTCCCCTCTGGTTAACCTCCCTGCCTTTCCCCTTTCCTCTGTCTCTCTCTCTTGCATAAAATACAGAGGCGCACTGTCGCTTGCGATTTACGCACCCTTCTCAATATTCAAAGGAAATGCTGCTGCAGCTGCTTTTACTGAGCCTCCCTTTCCACTTTAAGAATACCTGCTGCTTCTGTTTCTTCTCTTTCCAGACATTGTGTGTGGATTGCGTGTCATTGCCTACTTAGAGCTTGCAGCTCGTGGTTACAGCTAAACGGATATCTAAAGCAAATCCACATGACAAGTTTACAGATGAAAAGGTCGCGTAAAAAGTACACAGACCGTGTGGCTCCAGCACACATTTACACAGACGATGGAGCGAACAGACCGGGGAAATACTCAACCATTCCACCACCATACAAGAGCCTGGCCAGAGAGCAGTCACACACATACGTGCTAGCCCAGTTGTGGCCTACCTGAATCCAGACACCTGGACAGGTAGGTGGCCCCAAAAGCAGATGAGGCAGAATTCAAACATGAAAAGATAACTGTTCTTTTTCTTTTCTCTAGTCATCTGTGATATGTGCAGCATAAGAACGTCGAATGGCACATTTCTCATCTGTGTTTGGGACTTGTGGTTTCATCTATCTACCATGAAGGCCCCTGGGTTTCCCAAAGGAAAACAATAAAGGAACCCTTTGGAGTGTTAGATCTTTCTAAACATCTTTCCAATCATAGGCATCACATAGTACATGTAAACTTAGAAGCAGGCAAATGGCCAATAAACTTTCAATTGCTACCTCATGGTATCACAGCTACCAAAGCTAAGGCCCTCGCTACACAATGAGTGAGAAAAATAAGGCAAGCCGAGGGGCTCGAACACGCCCAGGGCTAATCTTGTATAAATACACAAATACCCTCGAAAGTGAACAGGAGGATGGTTGCCACAGCAGTTTAACTCTTTCCTTACCAGACCTGAAGAAATTGCTTAATTTGATGCACACTTTTTCTGCATGGTTGTTAAAACCTTTTCGTTAAAGTTCTTCTACTAGCAACAGCATGCAATGTCCGCAATAATGATTGAACTGTAACTACAGGTCAAGTTTGACAATTTTTGGCAGATTAGGGAGTGTGGAAAAATGAAAATGGACTCGAGGTATCGTTGAATTGTTTGCAGCAGATTCGTTGAAGGATGGTGGGCAGATTGTTCTAGAAAAACTGGCCACCCTGTATACGCAATGCCTCATGACTTCGAGCGTAGCGGAATCTTGGAAGAACGCTAACATAATCCTAATCCATAAGAAAGGGGATGCCAAAGGCTTGAAAAATTCTAGACCAATCAGCCTACTGTCCACTGCCTACAAAGTATTTACTAAGGTAATCGCAAATAGAATCAAGAACACCTCAGACTTCTGTCAACCAAGGGACCAGGCAGGATTCCGTAAAGGCTACTCAACAATAGACCATATTCACACTATCAATCAGGTGATAGAGAAATGTGCGGAATATAACCAACCCTCATATATAGCTTTCATTGATTACGAAAAAGCGTTTGATTCAGTCGAAACCTCAGCAGTCATGGAAGCATTACGGAATCAGGGTGTAGACGAGCCGTATGTAAAAACACTGAAAGATATTTATAGCGGCTCCACAGCCACCGTAGTCCTCCACAAAGAAAGCAACAAAATCCCAATAAAGAAAGGCATCAGGCAGGGAGATACGATCTCTCCAATGCTATTCACAGCGTGTTTACAGGAGGTATTCAGAGACCTGGATTGGGAAGAATTGGGGATAAGAGTTAATGGAGAATACCTTAGTAACTTGCGATTCGCTGATGATATTGCCTTGCTTAGTAACTCAGGGGACCAATTGCAATGCATGCTCATTGATCTGGAGAAGCAAAGCAGAAGGGTGGGTCTAAAAATTAATCTGCAGAAACTAAAGTAATGTTTAACAGTCTCGGAAGAGAACAGCAGTTTATGATAGGTAGCGAGGCACTGGAAGTGGTAAGGGAATACATCTACTTAGGACAGGTAGTGACTGCGGATCCGGATCATGAGACTGAAATAATCAGAAGAATAAGAATGGGCTGGGGTGCGTTTGACAGGCATTCTCAGATCATGATCATGGTTGCCATTATTCCTCAAGAGAAAAGTGTATAACAGCTGTGTCGTACCGCTACTCACGTACGGGGCAGAAACCTGGAGGTTTACGAAAAGGGTTCTACTTAAATTGAGGACGACACAACGAGCTATGGAAAGAAGAATGATGGGTGTAACGTTAAGGGATAAGAAAAGAGCAGATTGCGTGAGGGAACAAACGCGAGTTAATGACATCTTAGTTGAAATCAAGAAAAAGAAATGGGGCAGGACATGCAATGAGGAGGGAAGATAACCAATGGTCATTAAGGGTTACGGACTGGATTCCAAGGGAAGGGAAGCGTAGCAGGGGGCGGCAGAAAGTTAGGTGGGCGGATGAGATTAAGAAGTTTGCAGGGACGACATGGCCACAATTAGCACATGACCGGGGTTGTTGGAGAAGTATGGAAGAGGCCTTTGCCCCGCAGTGGGCATAACCAGGCTGATGATGATGATCGTTGAAACTAGTCTCTAGAGCTCTTGGCACTTCCTCAATAAAACAATGCAATATTTGCACTTTGGTCGACCAGGTAACACAGTTTTTAAATTACAGCAGCAATGAAGACACGGAAGCTTCTGCCGGGTTGTCTAATTTTGTGAGTCGATGTATAGGCTGTTTTATATATGTCTCAAACAATGGTAAGTGCTCACGACTGCATGTTATCTTGATAATTGTGTTTAAATAATATCAAGTGCAACTTAATTTTTTCCATCGTGGGTTGTTTTTATCCAGAAGCATTTTGACAGCATATAGAAATTATTACAAACAATCCTTCCCGTCTTGTGGGGTTTTCACTCTCACAAGCGCATGCAGTCAACTTCAGACCAACCTTCAACCAAAGCTTGACTAGCAGTTTAATCATTAACATTTTGAACACCGCTGTGCAAGCGCTCTTATTCATTATTGTACAATATTGTGCAACACTCCACATTACAATACAGTTTCAAATAATTTTCAAAACCTGTCTGAGCAATTATTACCGCTACTACACATTACTACAAACAATCCCTCTCATCGTGTGGAATTTTCACTTACACAAGAGCATGCAGTCAATTTCAGGCCAAAGCTTGACTAGCAGTCTAATTGTTTACATGTTGAACACTTCTTGTGCAAGTGCTCTTATTCATTACTGTACAATATTAGGCAACACTCCACATTACAGTACAGTTTCACATTCACATAACAATTCTAAATAACTATCTAGGCAACTATTACTGCTTAAATCTATTCAAAACACCAGTGATCAGGCTATAATTTTATGTATCACGGTGCGAGTTGCAACGGCTACTTCTTAAAATAAGGCATTATAGCATCAAAGCACCGAAAATGAGCGCACTTCTAGTGGCAAAGGGAAGAGTTAATGGTAAAGCATTTTATAAGTGATGCATAACATGTAGCTCGGCTCCAACTTGTGGGAAGTTGTCTTTTCGTTCAGTTCAATTTCCCTTCTCCTTGTTATTTGTACCTTTCAACTAAACACATCCACTAATTTCCCCTATGTTTTCCCTGGCTTCATTGTCTGTTTATGTCACATAATCGTACTTCAAAAGTATGTTTGCCAGATTCTCACTAATCCATTGTAGTATGTGGGTTATCATTACAAATGAAAGATGGATAATTGTGTTTTCAAAAAAAGAGTTCTGAAACTTCGTAAAGCACGAATGTATTGTTGCTCTTTCCTGGAAAAAGACATGATAGTGTAACGACACTGAAAATGAACCGCACACAAGCTCAGTCTAGCTGAATAGCATCCACATTTGAAGTGTTGAATTCAAGATGGCTGACACTCTTATTTGATGAAAACAGTGTAACAGATGGGATTACACAAGAAGCACAGTGACACGGTGCTGATTACATAATCCTGAACCAACTAGCCCGACAGTCAATCCTCATCGACGCCCTTATGTTTTGAAAAGCACACACACAAATCCTTCCTCATGTAAGTAGGAGATGAAGCCAGGCAGATCCCAGAAGAGACAATTTCTAGTCTTGACATTTACAAAGAGACTAAATGAGGACTGTGAAAAATGAGGAGACTTCTATGAGAACAAAGTCATTGCACAACACAAAGAAATAAATAAACATTGTTGTGGAACAGTTTGCCAACAAGTAGTGCACATCCAAAAAATTGTACAACACTGCCTAGCAGCAATACCACTGAGGTTTTCCATAAGATAAACGAAACTCCCTCGAAATTAGTTACACATGACACATTTACCACAACACATTTACTATGTTTACTACATTTACTCACAGCGCTGCTTGCTCAGTTGAAAGCGGTTCTCTCCTGGCTTGCTACTCAGTGGACTTGGCTTGCCTAGACCAGATACAAAAAAAAGAGACTAATTGAGTCCCCTTCACAGCAATGTACTTTTGCCTCTTGGCAGCACATATTCCAGCAACTTTTTTTCTCACAGCTAACCATGCTTTCTTGCCTGGTTATGTGACCTGATGTGTTTGATGCAATGAAATCATCTCTACGGTTATTTGGCTCACATGATAATATATGGGGTATAGTACTGCACAGACCCGAGCCGACCCGAAAGCCTGGGACGGGCCGTCCGTAACATTCTTTTGGTAGGCCTGGGCCAGGCCCAGGCTTGAGACCGTGGGTCGGGCCGGACTCGGGCCCACTCATTAAAGGGCCTAAGTTGGGCCTTCGAGTACATGTGAACATTATGCATTGTATGATCTAAGGTATTCTGTGCCAAGCTGAAGCGACATGTACAAAGAGCTGGCTGGTAGGGTACCTTAGAAAAAAAAAGTGCTAATTTTTTTCTATTCCACATAACAAACAGTGTTTCTGCGTAATGAAGATTAAATTATACAAGAAAGCGCTCTTCAAACCATTTCCCTGTTACCACTTTTACGATTGCACTATTACCACTCTAAATACTACCTATTTATAGTATTTTAGCACTAATGCAGTGGGTGTCTTTCTGTAGTTGTTCCTTTATTTTATATGCTGTATGCTTGTGAATTCGCTGTTTGTACATGCAACGGGTGTTTCAGCGAACCCTTTCAAAAATATTTTTAAATTGCCTGTGCCAGATAGCACAATTCTAGTTCATGAGCTGGTCTACTTGAAGAAACAGACATTACTTTTGAGCGCAAGCACATGGTTTTAGTTCATATTTCACTGGCTTTCTTTACATGCAGAAAAAAATCACCCCACAGCGTGTACGCTGCTACAAAAAGTTGAACTTGTTGTTTCTAAATCCCCTCTACAATGTTACAAAATGCACTTGGCCCTAAAGAGAATATTAAGAATTTCGAATACTTGATCTCAGTAAATAACTAATTAAGGGGAACATAAAAATATTTCGAGGAGTACCACATGACGGCAAACCATATGTTGTTGTTTTTACTCAGCTGTGGTTAACCACATTATTAAAATTTTGGTTCAAGTTACGTGAAACACCCTATATAACCTTGAAGCTTTTTTTATCTTGGTGCAACAAATTATTAACGAAGAGCCCCTTTTATAAGTTTTTCGAATCATTAATGTTTCCAAAGTGTACACAAAAGCATTAAAGAGAATGAGCTTTTTCATGATAGCTCTACACTATGAAAAAAAAAGAAATGCTGTCTTTTATTGACACTATGCTTTTAATTGTGATGGGTTTTCATGTACCGCATAAGCACTATTTCACTTATTTCTGGGTTATTACGGGCCGAAACCACAATATGATTACGGGGCATGCCATAGTGGAGACTGGATTAATTTCGACCACCTGGAGTTCTTTAATGGCACCTAAATTTAAGTACATGGGTGTTCTTGCATTTCTCCTCCACCTTAAAGGGACACTAAAGGTTACCAGAAAGTCAAGTTAAAGTGGTAGAGCAATGTTCTAGAACGTCTAAGGCGTCAATATAATCGCAAACAGAGCTTTAGTAACCGAGAAATTGAGGTAAATGCATGACACGATTTGAGACTTCCCAGCGACATTCCGGTACTAGCCCGATGACGAAAGCACTCCTCATAACTTGTGTTACTAATACTCAACTACTCGTATTAAAAATATAATTTCATTCGATTATAAGACGGAAGAAAATGCTACTTGTCTACGTCTATTCGATTCTAAGAAAAAATAACATTTTGACGTTACCCTTCCGTAGTATGGGTGGTCGAAAGGTTTCGTTTTCGCTCGACTCTGCGCCGCGAACGCTTTGGAGTTTCAGTAGTTTCGTTATCGTGTCGTGCTGTGCAGGTTCTGCTGGCTCGCGAAACTTTCATTTGGAACAAGCAGCGAGAATGCCACGTCCATGTGATGTCGTGGGAAGCCCTCGTTGCTTTCCCGCTCCGGAGGGCCGGTTTCGAGGGCGCCGTCGCAGTACGCAACGACGCCGGCTGCGCGAGCCCTCGGTAGCAGGTCGCGCTCGTCAGTGCTCAAATCGCTGAAGTTGAGCCCAGTGTCGCGAGCCAATCTGTCGTTGTTAGGGTCCATTGCGACGAGCGTCGAAGTTTGCGTCATAGAATAAAGTACCAGCTTATGGTCGTGCGTTTCTCCTTCCGCTAGCCACCATACTCCCGCTTTCGCTCTGCTGTCGGCTCTGTCTTGGCTCTGTTTCTGGCCGCACGCTCGCGTTTTGCACAGAAAAGCCGTAGCGCCGTCTGCGGACGCCGTTCTACTCACTGATGGTGCAACGTCACTATGAGACCATGATGTCAGTACTCCTTGATCAGAGGGCGGGCGATTTGAACTGCGCTAGAGGTACGCGGATGCTTCAGAACGTATTTTCTCTAAAATAAGTCTCTCCTTGGCACAAAGCAAGCGTTTCGATGTTTTTGGGATGGTATTTCAACAGTCCACGTTGACTTAATAGTAACCTTTAGTGTCCCTTTAATGCAGCCACATTGGCCGGGAGTTGAACCCGCATCCTAGAGCTTAGAAGTGCAACAGCTTATCTGCTCAGCTACCACCAGGGGTAAAGGAACATTTCAATGCACGTGCACACCGGATTTTCCGCATGGGTTGTCCGCTACAAAGGGCAAGGCACCAATAATGATCATGACCATCAACAAATTTCCTCCAGCGTGCCCGGGCCGGGCCTAGGCTGGGCTGGGCTCGAGCTTCATGAAGCGGGACCAGGCGAGGCCCGGGCCAAAAAATCACGCCTGTGCAGTGCTCTAATATGGGGTTTTATGGCGCAAGGGCCAGGGACGGTCAAACAGAGCCAAGAAATGATATCAAGTATTCCTTTTACTTGGCTCACAAAGGTGCCTTTGCGACATTTGAACCTCAATTCAGCTGAAACAATGTAACAATATTTTTTTTGCTAAAATATTTACATCTGCTGCAAAGTTTGATAATTGATGTCTTTGATAATTTCAACTGGGAGGAAGAAAAACAAGGAAGGGGGAAAGAGGGTGCAACTAAGGTAATACCTACAGGATTGTGTTTCCCTGCATATACATAAATTCAGTCTGTGAATGAGGAGCCACTATGAGGAGGTCACAATATTAAACAATTAGTACTTCGATTGACTGAATCCTTCTGGACATCTGAAGTCTACAAAGTGTCTACTTTTCACAGCAAGGAACATTGAAGCTAAATGTGATCCCAAAAAGCTTTTGCACTAACCAATATAGGTGGCTAGTCTATACATCTGTTAACCCTCAACTGCCATATGCCCTTCTTATAGCACTAATTCTTAACCATTATCCAGTAGGTACTTTTCCAGCTGAGTGGGATGCAAAATAGGTGCAGATTAGACATGCTTAAAAGGAAGAGGTCTGGACACCGACCAAAAATGGTTTAAAAGAGTTACGTTTTGGCTCCCCCACGGGAGCCTTGTTCACTATGAAAAAATTGTGAACATTTCATTGTGAACAAGGCTCCCGTGGGGGAGCCGAAACGTAACTCTTTTAAACCATTTTTGGTCGGTGTCCAGACCTCTTCCTTTTAAGTATGCATCATCCCGACCAGACGGGCTTCCGTCATACTCTCAACTTCAGATTAGACATGCATTCTCTGGACCATGTATTGGGACCAACAGTAAGGAAAACCACTTTCAGGGGTCCTTCTGTGCATGACATAATGCGACACAAGGCTTCATTGTCACAATGAGCACTTGACACCATTCGGGAAAAAGAAGAAAAATAGTTGGGAAACGTGCCCCCCCCTCCACAGGTTAGGTTATTTCTTTGCTTCTACTGCTTCAGCCAAGTGGCATGTGGCACACACCATGAATGGCACCTGTAAAAGTGGCTATACTAAGTGACAACCTAAGAATTCAGCACAAGCTCTACCCACAAGTCTGTAATCCATCTGCCCTCTGCACTTCTGCGCTACAAAACATAGTTCGTGAGGGCCGCTAACATTCAAAAAAGTTTGCATCATCAATATAGCATAGCATCAAAAAGTTGATGCTATGGAAATTAGCAAATGAAGATTTGGTTGGTTCATCAATAAGCATATTCTATGAGTTGGTCAGCAGTGTATTTGTGACTGCATTCCTTTGGTTGTTACAGAATATTGTGAGCATACAGCACTTCGTTGCTGAATGGGAAGCTATGCTTGCTGTTCAACTGAGGCAACTAGGAGCAGCAATGAAAATGAAAAAGCAGCACTACAGCTCACCTCCAAAGCTTGTGTCCGACGGTGGAGCTGCCATCCGATTCTCCGCTTCACCAGGCGCAGCGTTCTTGTCGACCCAGCACTTCTGCTCATCCCATACAATCTGTACACGTAATACAGTGAGACAGTGGTGAGCAATGTGAGAGCACAAAGGTGCTACCAGGCACCAACCACCACCCCACCAAAAGGCGTGCAGTCAAGCAGGCAAAGCAGAAGGACTGAACAGTCAGAGATAGTGTGAAAGGCAAGAGCAGACAAATCTATGTAATGCCAAAAGGAGCATGAAGGCAGCATGCTGTTGAGCACTGCCTAGAGCAAAGGTAGATGCACACTTGTGAACAGGCGCCAATCCACTACAGTATAACCTTGTGACAGAAGTTAAAGTAATTAAATTTGAGGGTTTTACATGCCAAAACCACAATGTGATCACAAAGGACACTATAGTGGGGGACTACAGTTTAATTTTGACCACCTGGGGTTCTTTAACGTGCATCTAAATTTAAGTACATGGGCGTTTTTTTGCATTTTTCCCTCATAGAAATGCGGCTGCTGTGGCCGAGAATTGAGCCCACGACCTCGTGCTTACAAGCACAATGCCATAGCTGCTAGGCCACTGCAACAGGCATTTCCGACAGAAGAGGCAAGACATAATGCATTGTTACTAGCCTACCTGCAATGGTCAGTGAAATGTAGGGTGAAAGCAAGTGCACAGTTCGAAACCACTAATTTGCTACAGATAATTCATAAGAACTGTAGCAACGCAGGTAAGTTGTATATTCATAGACTTAAGCCAAGTAGCTGGAAAAATATCTGCGGTGACAAGATATTTTGGTAAAATCAGGTGCTTCTGTCAATTACAATGAGGTTCGCGGAAGACAGAAACTTGAAATTGTCAACAGTGGTCGAACAAGAGATGCATCTGGAGCCAACATTTCTTCGACAAGGAGCTTGTCTTTGCCCTGAGGAAGACAAGAAATGTTGTAGAAATGTTGTCTTCAGAGGGATCGTTTGTTTGACCACTGTTGTCAACTAAGATGGTACTGCCCATGCTTTTTCAAGGAACACCATCAGCTCCTGCATACCCAGTCAGAGATGCATAAAAGAACATCCACCTATATCTGCTCTCTGCTACATGACTGCACCTACTAGATAAATTTGTAATTATAGCACTTGCATGAACATCATGTATCCATCAGGAATTCTGGTATTTGTGTGAATATAATGCAACTAAACCACATAATGTGGCACTGGACTTTCTCAAGTTTGACAAGTAAATGTAGTGAAAGCTTGACAATTCAAATTTATTAAGCTGAACATTCGGAATAATTCTAATGGGATAATTCTATATGCCTAACAAGTTGCACAGATCATTTTGGACAACTAATCAATTCAAGTTAGTTCTAATAATTTAATTAAAGCAGAGCATGACAGTGCATCCAACGCAACTGCTTTCCCTATTGACAGTTATGCTGTCATGCATACATTGTTATACTTTCGACTGGTTGATTGCTTGCACTGGATTGACACTGTTACACACAAGACTCATTTGCAGCGATACCTTTTCTGATTCTATTCTTTCTTGCACTTCGTCAGTGGTCAGAGCTACACTCTGCGCATGTTATCAATAGGGTGAGCCAGCCGTGAATAGTTGATAAGAGTTAGTAGGTTGGTATGTAGGGTTTTATAGCGCAAAGGCGACTACGGCTACGATGCGCCAGAGTGGCATAGAATCCAACGGAAGGCATCACTACAAAATTGTGGCTCTGCTGTACTGGAACCTTTGGGAATGTTGTCACCTCACTAGCGAGATAGGCCCTTCATTATCAAATTGCTTGCACATCGCGAATACTGTAGTACGACGTTAAAACTGACACGAACCCTACCAACTTCTCTGGAACATATGATGACGTGTATAAACAGCAGACAGGTTCGAGCAGTGTCATAAAACTTGACAACCACTAAATGTGCTCCCTACAATCGTCCCTTCAGCATTGTTTAGCTTTTTGGGCACAAGTTTACGCAAAAAGCAGTTTGGTCCTTTTCATTCGTTCTTCCTGCAGTGTTTCTGCCTTTGCACTGTCACCTCTCCACAACAATAAGTGGCATAGCCAACATCAAACAGCCTTTACAAACACAAACACTCTAGCCGGGCTATCTCATAAAAGAGCAGGAGACAATGGAAGAACCCATGACAGAGAGAGAGATAGAGAGAACATCAAAGTAGGCAGCTTGCTTGCCAACTGTAGTTGCCACCACTCAATGGACGCATTCTAAAGCTATGTGATCCAGCTATCATAAACTAAGTGAACACAGGCTACCGACAATTTAACGTTTAAGCAGGTGAAGGTGTGTGTTTTCATTGACCCTGTTCCTTGTGGCATGACCCCCTAATTTACACTATTGCAAGTGACTGCCACCACTTTCGTCAGCGTACTCATAGATGATTCATGCTCAGTCTTGGTCAATGCCCATTAGTAGAACAATTTAGCAATCAAATATGTGAGCAATATGCACATATTTGTCTGCTTCCATGGCATTTTTGGCTCAAGCAGTGAAAATGCATGGATTTTACAATAATTGGTACTAAACTTGGATGAGTAATTGGAATGAATAACACTCAGAGAAGGCAACACAACTTGGTAGAAGGAAATGGGCGGTGCACTGTGATGTGAGAATGCAAGTAACTACTTTGCCTGTGCAAACTCTGTCACATATTGCACTTGGGTAATTGTACTTTTCCTAAAGTGCCCACATTTTTGTTTATCACTGCAGCACATTATTTCATCATGATAAGTTCCTGCTGAAAGTTTTAAGCTGTGTAGAAATGACAGTTCCTCCCTGAAAGCTTGAAATGTAAGATGAGTACTTGAAAGGGAATGTTTAGAAGGCAAACTGCCGCATTAGAGGTTTCTCTGTCCTGGCATGCAAGGCTCAGCTGTAGGTTTCTCTGAAGCCATGATGCATGCATTTACCTGTATAACAGTATTTTCAGATTTATGCATATTATTAACTCAAATTAATATTGTTGAAAATATATGGCTGGCTCAGGCTTAGGACAAAGGGCGTTCAACAGTTTCAGTTGCTTAATGGCACATGTAGCTGCAACACTTGCATGTTCCACGCAAGTACTTCAGCTGCAATCAACAAAATGTGCTCAAAAAACTAAAAAATTGCCAATGAAACCAAGAGTCGCACAATATGCATCATTAGGCAACATATAACCAACGCTACATTGAGCCTTTACAGTGTTTTACTCCACTTTAGCATTGTCAATAGTCTTCCTAAAGTTAAAGCACGAGCCAAGGATACAGCAAAATACAGCCCAAGCAACATTCAGACATGGCATAAATAAGTTGCAAGAGATCTTCGTGCAAGGTCTGAGCCTGACAAAGTCATAAGAACCAGTGTATCTCCAAAAATATTATTGCACAACTATACAATATCCTACAAATCAACTTTGAGGAGAACAAAAGACAATGTGCAAGAGATGATGCCACAACTGAAGCCATGCCATGCATAGAGCAAAAAGGGGAGAGAGGGAGAAAGAGAGCATTCCGAGTACAGAACAGGCACGTACATCAGGGTCCTTATCATCGGGCAGGATCATTTGATTGGGGCCCTTGGGAAGCAGCTTCCCAAAAATGCCCCCCAGCCAACTCTTGCCAGCCACCTACGCATACCGCAGTGGCACAACTTAGCAGTGCCCCATTGCTCTCCTATGGCTTTTGATGCGACAACATGTGACACCAGTGGTGAGCAAGCTATGATCATATATGAATTGCACCACTACAGGTCCTACAGCCTGTGATGTGCATGCCTTGAACTAACACTGCAATGCATGCCGAAGTTGCACCTCGGCTACAACGAAGCTCAAGATAAGTTTGCATGTCTATGCAAGCTACGACAAAGCTTAAGATAACCTCGCATGTCTATGCAAACATGTGCATACACAGCTATGTTGGAGTTGCAGCATCTAGCAAAATGACAGCAACAAAAGCCATAGAAACCTATAACTTGCTTCTCTGCAATTTGAGTTCGCAGGGACCATGTGAACATCAAGGAATTACCTATTTGGCCATATATAACAGCTGTGCCAAGCAGCTACCGAGTAGGAATGCTACAGACTTAAAGCAATGCACATTCGCTTTTTGCCCTATGCTTACATAACACAGAATGCCAGTGAAACAATGACTTCCTGCCTTCTCCAAAAATCCTTTGTACCAGATGTGCACAGGCATGTTTTACATGCCATGAAGACATTGTTCAGCACCACAGTTAATTGGATACGAAGACAGAGCTCCATGACATCCTAGGGATTACAAGCTTTTACAGCTAATCTTTCACGCAACCACATAGCGCTTAATGAATTCACCTTGAGCTTCTTCAATTGCATATCTCGACCATCCCACAGTACCATTACCTCGTACAATCACGCATACGGGAGAAATAAAGCTAGTCATTGTACCAAGGCTTTTGAGCCTAACTACAAATAGCAGGATATCTGATGAGCCCACCACAATGTCGAGACTGGTAGTGCAAGAAATTATGAAAATTTAGCCACTTCCTCTCATGCCACATCAGCACAAACATCTACACTGCTTGCTTTCAATGAATGACTTCCGCTGCAAAAATGCTATCAGTCACCATAACAGGCAATTTGTGGCTCCTGGCATGTGTGAGGTAGTAACCAGATAAGCTGGCTAAACCTAAGTTTACACAAAAATCTTGCTGCTGTGATGTCAATGAAACAAACACAGGCAAAACTTTTTCTGCTTGCCATAAACCTGTCATCCATAACACCATTTCCAAAACAAACACTTCAGCCACACACAAGGATAGCACCCCCAAAATGCATTATAGCCGATTGTTTGCCAATACAAGCTCTGGAGTCGCCTCTCCTGTCAAGGTTTCATAATATTCTTTTGCTTGGCAGAACAACTTACTTCATGCAGCAAGTTGGCCTTTACATTGCCATAAATAGCTATGCCTCTCAGCAACCTAACTAATCCATAGCTTTACCATAAAAGTCTGTCACCAAAATGTTTCCCGAAAGGAAAGAAACAAAAAGCTTCAATAACCTGGTGCAACTTCTGCTACACACCTCAGCTTCATGTTTCAGAGGGCTTTTAGGCTTCATCTTATATGCAGTGAGAGAACATATGGACAAAAACAAAGATGACAGGGACATGCTTATAGGCTATTAGGGCAAAGTAATAAACTCATAACGAAACAGTCCTTTGAAGTCCATGGCAGGTCACATGCCACACTATCTCGATAAGCCATCAACCAGTTAACAACATCATTCTCATAAACTGCCACCTGCAAACATTCATTCTTTGTGATGGCTGCCCCTGAACTTGCTGCATTACTTCAGACCATACAAGATGCTCTGATGCACTGGAACACTGAACTAGGAGGTCGTGTTCTTCGTGACGGCAGTGAATTTTTTTTACATTAAAATTCTGCATAAACACACTTTATTATATCCATGCCTTGTTAGCAAAGAACAAGTTGAAAATTCCAGACTGTCAATTTATGCCAATGGCTGAACTTTCAAATACATTGGAAAATAAACATGCCAGTGAACTCCTCGCAAGCACTAACCAGCCATAGGCATATAGAAAGATTTAACGTCCAGGATACCAATTTGGAACTTTATAGCACCTCTTAATTTTTCTCGTCTTTGCAAGAAAGCAACCACAACGATGGTCACTCCTGTTTCTGGTTTCCTGCAACAACCAGAACAGCAATACTTTAATTCCTCGATTCTAATGCACCTTTGGTTGTAAATTCACCCAACTTTCATAGCCAGAGGTTGAAGAAAGAGACACACATTCATACAGTAACCAAATGGCGAAGTGAAAGCTAAAACAGCTTGGAGGTGGACAATATTATGTAATGAATACTGAATTAGATGAATGTGTGCAAGGGGCACGTGAAATGGCATCTGTCCTGTACCATTCTGATATCATTCAAAGCTGCTCCAACAACCTGAAACATCTCTATTCGTCAGGGGTTTTAACTGCTGAGAGTGCATTGTTGCGAAAGCCTGTTGTTTCAGAGCACTCTGGCAGCACTAACAAATCGTGCAAGACAGCTTTAATGTTGTACTATGAGGACAGACGGGTCAAGTAAATCAGGCTTCACTGTAACCTCGAGCACCATTATGTTTGCAGTAAAGCTTGATTGTTGCGTTACATGCAGGCACTGCACTGCACAAGCACTGCCAGAGTGCCTCTGGAATGACTAGCTGAATACCATAAGACTCCAGGAGTAGACACAGCAAATATTTATAATTTAAAATCAGGGCAACTACTGACAAGCAAGTATCAAAAATATTAATTGATTATTTTAGCTCTCACAGCCACTTTTCCAGACCACTCTTTCGTATTGTGGGCGATCTTTGCAAGGCTGTTCTTCAGAGTGACCTACCGCATTTTATGTGAAGTAGCCACTCCTGAAGTTCTCAGTGACAAACCTTACGAAGATGCATAGCACAAAGATGGTGGAGGTGTCAACCACAGTCACTTTGTTCAAATGAGAGAATGATTTCTTCAAAAAGCAAACACGTCAGAACAGTGTGCAACAAAAAAATTTTTCCAGCCTTGATATGCACACCCTAATGGCACTGGAGCCCTACTGTTGGTCTCACTTCCAACCCCCGAGTTTTTGTTCCTAAGAAGAAAAGGTCTAATAACTCATCTAAACAGAAAACCAGCTAAATCTGATCATTTTCATGATATGAAGGCACATAAAAACTGAGCTCATTCACATCCTTAGCATACAGCCATGACTTGAAGGGTGCACTCAGCACTATCGTACACGACACACAAAGCTATGCACCTTCAAATTGCAGGTCGTGTGCATAGGCTAGGAAATAAGTTAGTTCACTGGGTACATGTTCAAACACCCACAAATGTTACTATACCACATCACAATTGTCTCATACTCTCTGCATCCTGCATAACTGCATATGCACTTCTTTAAAGAGATGATTGATGGTCTGTATTCATCAGGTCCCTTGTTGCGTCTCTGTGTGTTGATTTAGTAACCAGATAGCACAGTTCACCAGTACATATTGCCACCAACTGGCTGTTTTCATTGCCTTGTCATCTCGCATCGCATTGCAGCGCAATAACTGACAGCAGTAGGCAAAACTATGTAGTAATGTGCTACACATAATTTCAGATACATGAACAATTTCTCTTCTAGGCTGCCTGTTGCATTACCACTCGCAGTTATAATCTACAACAGCATTTGTAATGAAGGCTCATTTACTCATTCCAATTCTTCGCATGTTGTAACATGACTTGACCTGTCTAACTAAACCTGTAAGAGCATCAGAGTATCAGTGAAAGTGAAAACCAAAACCATATACAGACCACAGAAAAGACACAGCATGGTCATAAATAGTAGCCACTAGAATACTTCATCAGCCTACCTCAATGACTTCTTACCTTAATAGCCTAAAAATTAAATTAAATTATGGGGTTTTACGTGCCAAAACCACTTTTTGATGATGAGGCACGCCGTAGTGGAGGACTCCGGAAATTTCAACCGACTGGGATTCTTTAACGTGCACCTAAATCTAAGTACACGGGTGTTTTCGCATTTTGCCCCCATCAAAATGCGGCCGCCGTGGCCGGACTTAATAGCCTGAGCATGTTGTCTTGGTTACATTCTGCACAGAAGCAGCAAAATCTGTGTGCCTCAGAAAATACTAGTTGAAATGATGTTACTGGCACACGGACACTCCCATCTGTCACTCTTAACTGGCTACAACCAAGAATCTTCCCAGCACTTTAATGAAGAGTGCAAAGTGTATGAAGGACTGCATACTAGGATTATATAGCACCTGATTTGTTGAGCACTATACCTCTTATTTCCTTCGCCCAGATAAAAAAAACAACCTTATGGCTCGAATTAAATGCCTCACTTGCAGTAACCACAGCTTCAACTTGCAAAAGTGCTTCAGATTTTCGCTAGTATCAGCCACAAGTTCATCTCTGCGTCATGAATTCTACATGTTCTCAGTGGTAGCAATGCAATCAATCTTTGCACAATAAGAAAACTACAGTCTCTGCAGTAAGTTAAAAAATGCAGTAAAAAAGATTTTAACAGCATCTGTGAAAATGTAGTGCAAAATAACCTCCAAGGTCCCTCCAATGCTTGCATATTTAAACTTCTGACATTAATAATCATAATCATAATCAAAAGTTAGCAAATAACATACAAGACTCATTTTGATTATGCCATAATGTTACCACACTCTGCTCAGGCTTGATTTTATTACTGGAACAAGGAAGTAATAAGTCTAGGCGAGTCAGATAACATAACTACAGAGCCCAGAGTGATCAACACAATCACTTTATAGGCCAGAAATTGCAACATGACAAGGACAGCACTATTACTGTAAGATGGGTGCTGCTGCTAAAAATAAGGCCAGAACAGTCACCGGTATGCCATTAACAAGGAAGATGACTATTAACATCCTCTAAAACAATTCCACACATACTTCTCAGAAGCTGTACACTTGCCAAACGCATTACAGTAAAAGCTCGTTAATTCGAACCGCAAGGGGAAGCCGCTTCAGTTCGAATTAACGAAAGTTCGAACTAACGAAAGTGAAGGAGGGCAACAGTACACTGCGATTTGGAAGCAGTAGGGCATGTCAGAAATTTGGCGTGTCAGAAAGTGATGGCGTGTGCCGCGGGCACACGCCATCTTCAAGTCGAAGCTCTCGGTCCGACTGTGCCACACCACCGATGTCCACTGAAACGAACGTTAGCCGAGGCTTAACACCATCACAATGAATCGCGACGGCCGATACCTCCTAAGCTGAAAACAGAGGTGCACAACCGATGAAGACTGCCGAGACAAAGACGCTGAACATGTGAAGGTGGCGAAGGCCCTGATTCGTTGGTTCTTAATTGCAAGCGCAGCTGCGACGTACTTGATTCGCTGTGTTTTGGAGCTTGCCGTGCCATCTCCGCACAACATTTAGCTGTACAAGATTTGGAAAGCCTCCGAGATTCGCAACGAGCAAGAAGTCTCGGAGGTTACGTAGAACGGAGAGGCGGCAGCCGCCGCTGCCTTCTGGCTGACCGCGCGTCGATTAGATTTTTTCCGATTTTGCCTTCTCTTGCCGTTCTCTCCGTTTTGGAGGCAATACAGCCTTGTGTGTAGGCAGTAGGCGCGTTTCTCTGGCCGTGTGCCAGGCGAGCGTAGTTCGAATTATCCGTGAGGGAACCTTCTCGCGTTCGAATTAACGGACTTTTTTATACATAGACTTCTGTGGAGCTTGGCCGGACCAAATCGTACAGTTCGAATTATCCATAAATTCGAATTATTGAAGTTCTAATTAACGAGCTTTCACTGTACCATACATGAGAATTACCCAGTTAGGAATAGCAAATACTATTTCACAGAAGCAAACTTAAGTGGACTTTTCGGTAATTAACTAGAACAAATAAAACAAATAAATGAAAAACATGGAACAAGAGCAAGAACAGACAAACACAGCACTATGCCCATCTACACAGCATTACTATGTATGCCAATAACTTCCAATTCTATATGCATTCATTGAACTTAACTGCAGGAGGCTATACACCTCTTTTCAACACACTTCTCTTGAGCTCTCCTCTGATGCAGCATTACGAGATGAAAAAAAAAACTGCTGTGCTCCAACCTGTGTCTTTCCCTTGTTAGCTGCAGCTGACTTGGACCGCTCAGACTCTGAAGCCGACTGGTCTGTGGAGAGTGAAGACTGCGGCCCCGATGGTAGCCGTGACCGACCAGAGGCCAAGGCAGCACTGTCGACACTGTCCCTTCGATCACGAGTGTCTGTGGTGCTGCTGACACTGCTAAGGCGCTCTCGTGATGTTTGGCGATGCTGAAGATTCTGTGCCTGCCAGCAAAAGAGAGAGAGAGAGCAGACGGTGGGTGAAATTACGTTAACAACAAATACATGTAATAATATAAGAGACAGGCTATCCCAAAAGCATCAGTTTGTGGACACAGATGCAGCTCTGCCTAAATATATTATAACTTCTGACCTCTAGAAGCTCATCTGGACGTGTACTGAAACTACAGCTAGCAAGTGGAATTTACTGCCAAGAGGAAACCTTTCCCCGCTAGCAGAGCAGCATGACAACTTTGTCATTCCTTCAAATAGCAAAATCACATGTGCAAATCGCATATGGCATGCTGCAAGCCCATAGAAAAGACCCGTTTCATAATTTTCAAGTTTGCTCCTCTGCAGTGCAAATTTGACCAACTAATGGCAGCAATGGTTATCGTTCAAAGGAAGACAAAGTGCTTCACATGATGGAGTTTGTCTTTTGAGCATTGTTTCATCGCGAGAACTATGTCTACATTTTCCATGTTATAATACAAGCAATCTCTGCTTGTACACACTGTTCGCAAAAATCACACTGTTGCCATTAGTTTGGCAAACTTCTTTGCAGGAAAGCGAACTTTACGATTATGAAAAGGGTCAAATTCAAGTTTTCCCTGCATAGCATCAGGTGCTTTAGTGTCACAAACTCAGCTAGCATCTACAACACCGCTATACATTGTAAGCACCACCTGTGAAGTCCACAAACTAGTGCATGCAACAAAATCTGCTTTCTTTTTGCCACTGCATTCATAAACAGGGCAACAAATGCAGTTTACTGCCACCATTTGCTGCCATAGGTGCCAAATGCTGCAATCTATGTTCTGTATTGTGAGCCAGCTCAGAGGCATAGCGTTCCCATTTTCCCAGGTGGGGATTTGTGAAGAAGCCAGACTCTGCATTGAGGGAAGTATGCAAGATAAATCAATCATTGTTGTGATCAAAATTTGGAAGTTTATTAACACATGGTTCATTTCTTTACACAGAAAGAATCTCCTTGGAACTTTCTACTTTGTAACAGCTGGTAAAAGTTTGCATCACGGGTAGAGGGCAGGAGCCCCTGCATTCCACGCAATTGACACTCATGAACCAGTTCATAATTCAGCTGGGATCGTGCACAGCACTGAGAAATGTGAAGTAAAACTAATAAGCTTAACCAGTCTTGACCAGTTTGGCATAGCAGCTACCCTCAAGCTTCTTTCCCCATAGCACTTGGCCGACTCCATGTCACATCCAGCTAACAAATGTGGTCTCAAATAGAAATTTTAAAGCCTTACATGTAAAACATTATCAAGGGAGAACCTGTCCACAAAGGTTCACTAAGAGTCAGGAAACAACTTTAAGCCTTAAACTTAGATACCATATCCCCAATGTGCTTTCCTCAGCACTTAGCCTTACCTGAAACCACACTTTAGCTACCACCAAGGGATGTGAAACCAACTGCTCAAGTTCCTTTAATATAAAGAGCTTTTCTTCAATTTTTTTAATAATGTTAAAAATTAAGCCTACACTACACACTCGACCATAAAAGTAGTGCATGCTGCATTGCTGGTGGCAGTGCGGACACTAATCAGGTTGCTTGCTTGTAAACTGTGACAGGTGACACATCTCAGCAGTATGTAATGCGGTATCACCAAGCCATCAATAAATAGGTAGGTTGGCAGTGCTGGCCAAGACAGAGATTAAAGTTTTTTTTTTCTTGAATTATTAAAGGGCCCCTGAAACGGTTCGGACAAATTTTGTAGGCGCATAGGGTACAGCTTAAGTAGAACATTCGCACCACAATTTAAGTGAAGCGTTACGTATTAATGGAGTTACAAGCGATTAGAAGTTACCCTCCTCCCTAGCCATGCCTTTCCTCCTCAACTCGCTCGCCGAGCGAGCGGCGCTAAGCTCCGCCTTCACTGGTCCTGCGTCACGATGCGACGTCACATCGTCCACTTCCGGTTGTTGGAGCACGCCTCCTCCCGCGCGAGACCTCTCCGCTGGCCGCTTGGCCGTCGACCGAGAGCCATCGAAGCAGCGTGCGTTGCGAGCATTCTGTCGTAGCGCCGAAGGTGGCCGGTATTCCGGTAACCACGGGCAAGCTGGTCATTTCTGCAAATGACTGGAAGCATAAACTCAAGCTGATGAAGGAACTTCAGAGTAGACGTACGTGAGCAGCCTGATCGGTCTGCACTGTCCAGACACTTGTTGGCGCAGCGCTTAACCAGTCAAACGAAGCGCTAATATTGCTCTAACCAAGTGTAAAACATTTTAAACATTTATGAGAACAACGTGTTGATGATTATTACACTCCTGTGAAAAATACACACCAGCAGCAAAGAAGAATGCACTTCGTTGCTGCTACTGTGTATGGTTGAGCTCTGTGCCACCAGGTGGCTGCACCGTGCAGACCGTTCACATTTACCTTTCTGCTCATCTCATGGATCATCCCGGCACAGTCAAGCGGCCAGACCCTGTCCCCTTGCGCTTGTGTTTGCCCTAATAGCGGACTTGCGAAACGCTATTGCGTTAGTAATCTTCCGCTGTAAAGTGACGGCCACAAACGCGCAAATCCTGGCGCCTGTCGGATAGCCGCAGTCCGATGCGCAGCAGCCAGTTCGCTCGTATGCTGCCTTGCAGAGAGACACGATTTCGCAACTTCACATCTTTCCAGTCGCTACGTCTGCAGCCCACAACGCAAGAAGGGTGATTCATCGTGCTCACGAAAAGACTGATCGACACTGACGGCGGAGCTCTCGTCAAAGACTGCGCACGTTGTAACACAAGCAGACGACACTTGCTGTGTGCCGGAAGTGCTGAAGTGTACTAAAAAACTATTCTTGTGTATTCTCTTTGTTATTTTGTTTTTACAAAAACAAAGTAACTAACATTCCAGCTATTACGAGCATCATTTGTTCACCATAAGGTTGGAAAAATTATCGACCACGCGCACTGGTCAGCCAATCAGATAGCTCGCCCATGTGACGTCATATGGGTTTATTTGCATCATATGGGTAGGGGCGGCCTAAAATTCCGCCGGGCAGTGCGCTGCGATCGACAGCGATGTGCATTTTTAAAACCTTATAATAAATTACACGCTTTACGCAGAGCACTTAGATGTGTCAATTAATGATCAGAAGGACCTACTCTAACGACTCGGTACGTTTGTAGAAAATCGCCAAAATCGTTTCAGGGTGCCTTTAAGCTCACCCAGAGCAACCACAACAAAGTGCTCTACGAAATGTACTTGTTTGCTCAAAATGCCCAAGCAGTATGTGTTAGAGCTGGAACTACTTAAAACAGTCCCATAGAGAGATTACTTCAAAACAATCACAGGCACCATCAATGATGCCTGCCATTGCAGGAATGCCCAACGAGTGTACGCCGCGATCAGCCCATTGTCCAAAACTCTGAAGCACTAACTCCTGCCATTAACGCTGCAGTTCCACTGACCCGTAGCACAGTTTCGCTTCAATTGTGTTCTCAGGTCATGCACTTACGACAGGTGTGAATGCACACATGATGTATTCCAGGCAGTGAGACAAATATGCTATGCTTTTACCTGCTAAAGTCAGCAGCAAAATAAATAAATAAATGAATTCTGATATGGAACACCTCCTCCTCCTGTACTTTGTTGCAAAGACTTGTGGACTGACGCTTATTGCATAAAAAGCAATGGTCACAAGTTTTGAACGCCAAAACTAATGAGGAAGTAACTAATTCCTATACTATTTCCAAAAAGAACAAACAAATCGGCCATTTTCGGTTCTCAGCAATGTAGCAAAAATGAAGAACTGATCAGACTACTAACACCACATTTACTCAAATCACCTGCCCTCTGACCCAATCACATGATGTATTTTTGTATTTATTTATCAACTAACTGATTTTTAGGTACCAGCATGCAGTTTGCTGGCCTAAACTGGTGTAAATATGGCATAATAATCCCTTAATGTTGCGCTGTAGTTTATGAGCAATACCAAGAGCAAGGGTGCTGGATTAATTTTAATCATACAGGGTTTTTATACTGTGTGCCAATATTGTGGCACATAGTTCTGACATTCTGCCTACAATGCTGAGAGGATGCCATGGTCACTGCATCAAGAGAGCACTACGCCTACAGTGCAGCAAAGTGGACAGTAGCTTCTCTTTGCGGCTCCAGTAGAAGCCAGTCTATATCGATTATGTTTCATTTTTGATTTCTGTAAAGTGTGAATGCAAAGTCCAAATATTTTCATCACCTCCCGACAGTTTCCCAGTAAGCACAATACCCAGGCCAAGCCTCAGTCTCAATATGGTCCACTTGACATCACGTAGCATTCCAGCAGTAGAAAAAAAAAATCTCACAATTGTTTTCGAACACCCATCCCCATTTTTTTTTATTATAAATGCTTGCATAAATGACAATAGTATGGGGTCATCCACATGCCTTCTCATAAGCATTAGTGGTAGTGAAAAGCAAGACAGCAATACTAGTTGAAGCATCGGGTCTCTCCATTTTACCCAACTTGAACTTCAAACCTCGGTAACAGTACTCCCAGGAACTGGAGGTGCATTTTTCATCCATTTATACAACACTGACGCTACTTGTATTGAATGTGAATTGAATTCTATGGTTTTATGTGCCAAAACCAAGATTTTATTATGAGGCATGCCGTAGTGGGGGTCAGGATTAATTTTGACCACCAGGGGATTTTCAACGTGTCCCCAATGCACGGGACACAGGAGTTCTTGCATTTCGCCCCCACTGAAATGTGGCCACTGCAGCCAGGATTTCATCCCACGACCTGATGCTTAGCAGCGGACACAACTTGTCTTGCTGCCACATGTTGTGCAAACACAAAACAAAGATAAATAAATATAGAGAAAGACAAGAGACACTACAACAGCAAATATACTTTATCTCCATCCACAACTTGAACACCCATAAAGCCAACAGCATATCTCTTCAAATTGGTGCTTCTTGCTACCATGTAAATGCACAAACACCACAGCAGAAAAGATGCCATGCATGTTATAACTGGCACACATCATTACAACACAACACACAAGCTTTGTTCATAATGCAGTCAATGTACCCCCTCTCGCTGTCAAGTCGTATAACCATACTTGTCTGTCAAAGATTCTATTTCCAAGATATTGCTGTTAAACACTTCACAGAAGCCGTTAATTTGCATAATAAATAATCTAAACATTACATTGTTAAAGAAATGCAACTTTTCAGCATTGCAAAAGGAAACAAACCTTTCAACCCCCCATTCGTACAAAAAGCGGAGGTCCGTAACTTTAGCAATATGTTTAATTTTAATAGCTAGTGGCATGCCTACCTTTGGAGCATACCGTGCTATAGTTGCAAACAGTTCACTGAAGCATCATCAAGTCATTAAACTTGTCAGTACCCTACAATTAAGCACTTATTTCCATGCTGCCAAATCAATAGTGTAAAATGGTGTCTGCGTAATTAACATATTTAACACCGACTAAAAAAGCCTCCAAAATTAAATATATTTTTATATAAACCCATATACAGCCCACAGTAACAGAACTTTTCAAAGATTCGATTTTATGAAAGTTGTTCAAATGCCAGTTCAATTAAGCTTAAGTTTTTTAATGTTCACTCTTCCTTTTTTTTTTGAGCTGCTCTACTCCTGCACCAACTTCACGCTTTTAAGAAAAAGCCTTATTCTACAAGATGGGAACTTTGGCCATGGACAAGATATATTTACATCCTAAAAAAATATAATTTTAATTCTGATCCTCGGCTATGACTACAATATTCAAGTACAAAACTTAAGACGATGGACCAGTTTAGTACTTGTTTACATGACAACTTCTCAGAAGTGTACTACAGAACCTGCTTTGAGCTTGTTCTAATGTTCATATCCTCTGTACCAAAGTTACGTACTATGGCGGACAAAATTGCACACAGATGGAACATTTCAAACAGAAACAGAAAGAAATCAAATTTTCATTCTTGAATTTCATACAATGGCGCTACAGCAACTGGTGCACTGCATGTCAAATAGTATCGTATCCACCACACTGGTACATCGCCTGCCTCAAGCACCATCTTCCTATTTTTGCCATTTTCATTTGAGTTACCCCTTTTGGTTTTCATTCATTTACAATTATACCTTACAATGCAATAACCACCAAGGTACTCCAATCACATAGAAAAACAAGAACTTCTCCACTGACACACTCAGCTTTGTATGGTTACAGACAAGGGAGAGAAAAAAAAGAGCACAAAGCATGTGTATAAAAATAAGTGCGGCAGCAATGCGCAAAATATTTAAATCTGCTCTGCAGTGCTCCAAACCACAGGTTATATGTGCACAGGAACTTATGCTATTTCATTTGTACAGATTTGTCATCATTCGGCAGAACCACAACCCTGAAGCAGCATATACAGTGTGCACCAATGCCAGATAAACACACTACCCTAGTAGTACAGTAGTACCAAGGGCAGTATATATTTTGTTTTTACTAAGTTCTGCAGCTTGTACTATACAAAACCTGCCCTACCAAGCCTTGTACTACACCTATAGCCTGCCAAGATGCACTTCGAAAGCCAAGCTCAGCACCAACCGCCACTGTGAAAAGTCACAGAAGCCTGAACCAGATACTACAAGAAAGGGAGGAAGTTTACTTGTGGACTGTTAGCCAAGCGCAGAATTGAGATGCACATTTAAGGCAGAGCGTTCGGCTACAGAGCTGCGAGTTGAGATGCACAGATTGCACTTGCAAGTCGTGGCGGCATGTGCTGTGAGGAAATTCAGTTTCCTTCACTGCTTCTACATTATGAAAACATTTGCATACCTGGAGGACAGAAACACATAACCAGAAATATGCTATCTCAAGCTCTAAAGTATGCTATCAAACTAGCAGCTGAAGTGAATAAAAATGAAAAACATACTTATATACCCTTAATACTGAATACTACGTTACAGTGCAAGCCTTCATATTGAAGAGGGGCCGGGTAGAAATCCACAGTAAAATGAATGCATGCAATTACATTAACCAAAAGGAGCCTGCCAGCCATTCAAGCATTCATACGATACATGTAGCTGCACTAGATTGGTTTATCTGTGGACGTTTTGCAGAGGCTCTAGAAAACAATGTGCTCAGGAGTGAACAATCCTAGAACCATGAAGTTTAGTTATGTGACAGCTTCTGAGTATATGAGTGCCCTGTGCCTTCTTTAGCTATGCTACAAGAAAATCTTGAGATGCAGCCTTGTTTGCAACAAGACACTTCTGAAGAGTGTCAGACGGCAGCACAGTTGCAAGCAAAAATTTTAAGTAGGAGAACCTGTAAGCAATGCATGTGCTGCACCAGGCCTTACACGGCCAGTTCCCGAGAGTATATATTTTTGCATAATATGACCCTTCTAGGTGTAGAAGAACACTATTGCTAGCAGAGATATAGAAGACGGAGGACATTAAAACTTAAAAGCAATAGGGACCTATCTATCACTTTCACAAGAACACTACTTTCAATGCGTGTTGATTGGCTAAGCCAGAAGAAACAAATGTTTCAAAAGGAATGGCTGAGCACCCATAAGCATTCATTTTTAGGTCGCATAGTTCATGAGCACTCTGAAGGATGTCCATGCTTCAGCACTGCATTGTGCTGGACAATGAAACACAGAAAAGCAAAAGGCATCCCTAAAAATGATCAACAGGTACTACAGCAAGCTCCAGCATAGTTTACCAGAAGACAAATTATGTCAGCCACATGTAACTGCTATCACCAAACTCAAAGGCAAGGTAAATGAGAGCAGCAAAGAACATATGCACTGCCTGTCTATGCTTCCCTCCCCATCTTCATACCGATACAGCAAAGCACTTCATCTGCCTCCCTCTTCTTCAGTTGCTGCTTGGAATGACATTTTTATGAATCCATTGCAGCAAAATTGTGATGCTGCATTACCAAAACATAATTTACGATGAGCAAAATGAGAACAAGGTAAAAGTGGGAGCCAACGTTTCGACAAGTGGACTTGCCTCCCTCTTTTACCTTGTTCTCGTTTTGCTCATCGTTTTGAATTTCCACCTCTGCCTTCCCCATGTTTTCCTAACACATAATTTAGTAAGAGCAAAACACGAATTAGGAGACAGTGAAAAATTGCCGATCCACTGGGACACACTGAATCCTTGACTCCCAATAAAATCTATGCAAGGAACAAGTACTCGTACACTGCACAGTAAGTAGTAAGCAAAACTGTTATTGCGGCTCATTCAGGTGTAACAATTTTTGGAGAAAGCGCACTGCAACGCTGTTCACACAAAAGAGGGCCATTCTTTAAACAGTGTCAACAGACATGTACCAAGCTCTTAAAGGCTTGCACAAACATCTATAGGACAAGTTACCACAGCAATGCGATGCATGGTACAATTAAGTGACACTTAATAAAATAGCAAGCACAGTATCAGGATGAAAAAATACTGAAAGAAGGCAAATTTGAAAGGCAAGGCTAAATATCACAGCCATGATGCAAATACAGCACCAATTTCAGCAGAAGAATTGCAATTCGTCCATTTGTTACTATACATGTTCACCCACTTATCTTGTTACATTAAACTAAAGAAAGTAAAACAGGCTGTGATAGCAAGAAAACTAACATTAAATAGGTCAGAGTGGATTCTGCTGCCTGCAGCAGTAGTTGTAGATAGGAGAGAACAACAGAGTTTTAGAACTTAAAATCTTTACTATATGTAAGTTAAAACTAACAAATTTGGAATTTTAAGCCAAATCATTTCAAAAAAGTGCTGCAGATACGAGTTGGAATTTATGTACTGCGAAGTTTTGTACGAGTGCATAAAGAGCTGAAACACGAGTGTGCACGCACGCACGCACGCACACACGCACACACACACACACACACAAGTGCAGGCACACACAAATTATACCGAGCCATTTGTTAAGCGGGGTTGCTGACTACAAGTGAGTACGACGGATGCCTTGAATGCACCATGGTTTCAAAGGCAGCATGAGCACACATATGTAGTGCAATTTGAATCCATTCTATCCACAAGAGTTTATTTCCTCATTACCGTGCAGCTGTGGATGCACAAAGGCAAGTTTTCTGTTGTTGTCTTTTAAATCTTTACTCTGCACAGCTGGCGCCGTCCGCAGACGTGCGGTGGCAAGCGCCATTTGGGGGTGCAGCAAGGAACCCAGAAGTGTGTGCAGTGCTTATTCGGGAAGGGAACAGCCAAGCCGCAGTCCCAACGTCACGAAACCCAGCGAAGTGTGCAAATGAAAGCTTCGCTTTTAAAAGCAAGCTGAGTTGGGGTCATAGCTGACACAAGTTACTTTGCTGCAGGAGAGACCCAGAATGATGAAAAGCATTAAAACTAGTTGCTATCATTAGTCATGGTAACAAGTATCAAGAACAACAACAACATCTCTACCAGCTTGCCCAGAGATAAATAGGTATGCAAGGGTAGGAATTCTCCATGATCCAAAGAAATAAAAGTCAGTCCCAAGGTCAGGCAACATGTATGTTGAAGCAACCACAATGTCTTCTGCATTTACTCTCTATGTTTATTCTGTATCATCTGTTCAGATGCACAAGAAAGACTCATGGCATAAATTGTCAGGACATGAATAACATTACTACTTCTGCAACAAAGGCAGCCAATACGGTTGCCATTGTTGTATTTATGCTCACTAAAAGATGTAGTCGCACCCATAAATGTTTGAATTATACAAAAATCGGAGAAAAAGTTGTCTGCAGCCTAGAATTGAGGGGTGCACTTGCAATGGCCACGTACCCCTGGGTGCAGAGTGAACCTGTTGGTTCTGGTCTACAAGAAAATTCTGTGCTCTCCTTTTATTTTTTTCTCCTGTAGTTGTGTGCCACAAACTTTCAGGTGCGATAGCAGATGCTTAACAGTGTATAGTAAAACCTACTCATAAAGATGTTAAATAAAATGAGATACACAGGTAATAATGATTTGCATTGTCAACAGTGGTTTGCCTTAATGTAGAAATAAAAACGATGAATAACAACCCTTGTCTATTCGCCAGTTCCTTCGTCTATAGGTGGCGTGCAAGGCGACTCAATATTAGTGTTCCTGTATGCTCCCGCAGGGAGCATATATACAGGAACACTAATATGCTCCCTGCGGAACACTCCCTGCTGAATATGCTCCCTGCACTAATATGCTCCCTGCGGGAGCATATACAGGAACACTACTCAATATGGCGCCCACAGAGAGTATAGGAACCCCTGAGCACATGTGCGTCCTTTACATCAGCTCATATTTGGCTTAGCGCTACAAGATGACTCTATACCTTTTTCACAATCACTGTCGCTAAGTGACATCATGCACCGCATAGATGCCTCAGAAACTCGGATATGGTGCCTCATTGAAGGGGAACAAGTCATGAACACAAAGCGCATTGTATGTTGCCGCGTGAAGGCCTGCAGCACATTGTCTGCCGTTGTGCAAGGGCTTTGCCTGCAGACGTCACATATCCAGCAGAAGCTGCATGGGCTGGAATTTATTTGTTACCGGGAAGGTTCTATAAAGGTACGTTACCTTGTCTTTTCTGTTTTTCTTCATGTTAATCACAACAGCCCGGAAAGCTTTCCTTTCACGTACACACCGTCGTTTCGCGACAAAGAGGAATGTTACAGCTCTGTGATGTTTTCGAGCTCCTTTCATGTATTAAGTGGTTATCAGCAGATATTTATATTCGATAATTAAAGGAAGGATATCACTAAGGTTACCACAACTGCGATTTTTAAGACGTCTTTCTTGTACGTCGCTATGCTAGTGCATGCAGATGTAGAGAAAGCCATGCCAGTTGTTTTATTCTTTGCTGGTGCTGCTGTATTATCGCTCGAGTGATGATGAGCCACAATAGAATCTTTCTGCGCTCCCATCGCGAATTCAGTGTCAGTGTTTTATGTTCTACCAATCTTGTTTTTAGGGTCGCTGAAGCTGCAAAGCTTGGTCACGCCTTGGTGCATGGCATGCAGCCCAGAACATAAACGCATGTGTTCCTGGCAGGACGAGACAACGGAACCACAATGCAGGCTGCTGCCTTTAAAACCAAGTCAAATACCTATTATACCCGCCCACGCAGATCTACTGTAGCATTTCTCCAGAGCTGCGACAAAGGGCTACAAACGTGACAGTTTTTACCTTAAATGCTCGCGTGTTCTTGGTGCTCTGGCCACAAGTGCGCAGCTCGAGCCTGGCTGTGTGGCGGAGCATGGGGTGCAGCAAGAATGAAAACGTATGTTTTTGGTGAAACGAGACACCATGGTAATCCCACCTCGCAATCGCACGCTACGAGTTGATGCAGGCGAAACCTAAGCAAATACTTCCAATGCTCGCCCACGTACTCGATATACTCGGGACCAAAGCCACACCGTTGTTCGCGCTGCTGCAATAGACTGTCGCAAGCTCTGTTTTTCTAACTAGCTCTTCGATTCTCCATAGAAAACAAATTAAAGGATGTACATAAGCAAAGAACTTCTGATTTGTTAACTACGTGGCTCCAATAGAAGTCACTGTTGACGAAATGCGCACTGCACACTTTCATCAGTGGTGTGACCAACTTAATTGCTATTTCCCAACTTGACAACTCATTCTTTCTTCTATGCCGCATCTTTGTGGAACAAGTGGAGGCTCACTTCACTTGCCACAGCTTTGTTGGTGCATTGCGGCGCGCAACACATGCGAGTGCTTTTGAATTTCACCTTGCACAAACGATGCATAAAAACAGATAATCCAAGTCTACTCGCCGCCACGAAGAAAGCAATCAAATGCGCTACCACTGCGCCGCCTGCGGTTACGCCGATACACTTTGGAAAAAATTCGCCGATGGCCGCAGGGTGGCATGACAGTCTAAGGCGCTTGCGAATTCCATACCAGATACAGCAATGAAATACTGGTTTTCAGAAAGCTGTTCCCAGGTGAAACTAGGTGCAAAACGAAGTCACAAAACTGTGCTCAGCCTACAATGGCATTATTGGATGCAGCCATCACAAGAAGACCCCCATAAGCCCCCCTCCCACCCCCATCCCCTCTCAGATTTGGCACGCAACTCCCTGCAGTCCAAACAAGCCCTGTCTGCTATGTGCATTGGCTGGAAAACAGTGAAGAAGCTCTGTCTTCCACAGAAACAGGAACATATTTTAGAGCCATGATGAAGCTCTGTCCTCCATAAAAACAAGCACAGACTTCGGACCCTCCATTGTGCTCATGACTAACACAGTATTTCCTTTCACTGCAGACCAGGCGTTATTATTTTTTTTCTTCACATTTTTATTTCTGTGATGAGGTCATTTCAACATACTCTCTTTTGACACTGCACCAGTAATGACCCTGAGAGAAATGAAGTATGCCCTTAAGCTGGTCTATCATATTCTTGTGTGGCAGCTTTAGGGTCACTCAAGAAATCCTGATAGTAAGACAGACCAGATTTTTTGGTATTGTAAATGTTATGGGCGGATAACTGCTACATTCAGGTGGATCACAATTTTCCCTTTTATGACACTTCCTCCACTTTCTGGAATTCGGCAAATTTGATTTGTCATATTCAGTGTTCCTTTGCTTCAAGTTGCGATCTGCTAGCCTCCTGATTAGCTCATTGGCAGAGCAACTGCTCCAGAAAGTAGTTGGTCTCGGGCTCGAATCGCAGGCCAGGGCAAATTTTTCCTCAACTGCGAAGCTTTCCAAGAAACCTGTATGGGTTTCCTTTGTACCTTCGTGCAATATTCCGGTGGATGAAAACTTTCCCTCCGATGAAAATCTGTTGAGACATACTCCTTGATAAGATGAATAGCTCATGGACATTTGTTTAGCTTCCCATGGATTCAGTGCACTGCTGTTTAGCTGAACTTCCATCAAGATGAACAGATCTTAAATGAGTGGGAAACTTCACCTGCTTACATTACTCACTCTCTAGTAACCGCCAAACATGTCTAATTAGACCTCAAATGCAGAGTAAATGGTGGGACAGATAATGGTCAGTTATGAAAAGCGGGTACATGTACAGTTGTGTTACATGAAATTTTCTACAGGTCACAAATGTAACCCAATTACAAATATCCCTTTTTAGATAGAGATATAGATCTAGTCAAAGTCGCTCATCAATAGAGTGCACACACCCCTATGCTTCACTCCCACGTGTGTCTGCCTTTCAGCATTACACATGCAGTGACATCAGCGTACATGCGACATAACTGTTCCAATAGCCTCTGACGAATGCTTAGTGGTACTGGTACAGGTACCATAAGAGACAAACAAGGAATCTTCCAACAGAAATTACAATAAAATGGAAGTCAGTCCTGAAGTAGCTTGATCTCACAAATATTAATCATTCGACCTAGTGCCAAGTGAGGCTTATGGACCCATTTTTCACCTAGCAGCTAATAAAAGATGCAAAGTTACACAACAACTTAGTGACAATTAGCGCCTTGTAATTCTTAGTGCCATCAAAGTAACAGAAGCCACAGAAGCCATTGATACCCTGTTTAGCAGAATGTCAGGAACTGATATTTTACAAATCATTGCAAAAAAATTATTTCAAGGAAGATCGCATAAAATTAGAACCAGAGGAGATACACAAAAATGGACTATACATTTAAAATAAGCATATAGCATTATATATGTGTACACGTTTCAAGCACCATATCTCCAATAATAATTATTTTTTTCTGTGATCCACCTCCCTCCTTAATATTTGTGCAATGCACACTTACTACACTTAAGTCCTTCACCACAGTGCAACAGTTATTCTACAGAAAATTTAAGTTTAAACAACTTCAAGCAGCTGCAGTGAGGGCAAGCCTAAAACTGCAAACTACTACTACTCGGAAATCTTGTAGCTTCAGCTGTAAAGAACATGTACGCTAAGCAATGATGAAAAAGTGTAGAATTTCTAAAATATGTGTGCCACAATGTATGGCTCATCTTTGGCTGGCTAATTTTGGTGTCATGTCTACTGTGGTATCAATATGCCCATAGGCCTAAGTACACTATCATCTCAGCTTACACTTACAGTCCCTATGGCCACAATGGCATTTCAGAAAATTGAAACTACTGAGCTGAATGATCCCATTCTACAATGAAAACCTAAATCTTCACTCCCTATTACTATACGTGAAACTTCATTACTACAACTTCAATTACAGCTTCAAATACATTTAATTAGATTCTGGCCTCACATATACAGTACTACAAAGAGGTTCAAAATCTGAAAATTACCGACCCCAACTAAATTCAGTCAAATTTTCTTCACATTTTCACATTTGAAAACTTTGCCAAGAGAATAAGAAATGCAGCAGAAATACTACTTCATATCGGTACTATACAGTTACCAAGGTTTCAATGCTGATGGCACCAATGCCGCCTTTTAAAATTTTATCCTATTAAGTGACAGCACTGTGTTTGTACTGGTAGTATAGTAAACACTTGAATGCAACAGATTTCAAAGCAGAAGTACTTGTTACTGACTTGGCACTAAAGATACAAAGTGAATTTGAAGCCGCAAGGAAATATAAGACAGGACATTCTGCCTTGCTCAAAAGTCACAACGGGGTCATAAAAATTTAGCATATTTCTACACTTACAAATAACCCAGTCATGGTTATATTTCAACCAATAAACACATTTCTGGTACTTTGTTCAACTACGCAACAGGAAATGCATGCCGCACCATTTAAGGGACGTAAACATGCTGAAAGCACCAAGCAGTACTGGGAACAAAAAGAACATGTGCTGCAACCAGTACTATGCAGGTTGATGGTACAGTGCCGTACTATGAACATGGCTTAGTAACATGCCAAAAGGTGGCATAAGTGTCATTCCACACCAAATCAACCAGTGTTTTTTCAACCATCAACAGATATAGCTGAAAAAATTTGCACATGTTTATTGGGGTTCAAAACTCATCCACCACGTTTATTTTTATTTTTTTGCCTAAAATTTTGTAGCATTTTGGTGACAATTTGTTTTTGATGCCCAGCTGAGCAAGAAGGCATCAATCAACATTTCTTTCTCTAAGACCCATTGTATGATCCACTCTTTCAAACTGTGTGTATGGCAAAATAATGAAATGGTGTGACTGCCAAAATAGCCAATTTTTCCAATATTTAAATACTTCAAGTACTTTTGACATCAGCAAAAGCGATTAAAATAAAGTGTGAATTTTTTTTCTCACAAAATAGAAAAACTGAGAAGTCACAAATAAACTACATAATAGTAGTAACATGGTACAGCTGAACAATACTTGAAGTACTGAAGGTTTAGCAGATCGCATGGAAAAAAATTGTAAAGTTAAATTTTTTTTCCGAAAAGCTCCATATTCAAGGGAAAAAAAGTTGCTTTGGTGGTCGGCCTAAAGATATATGCATTACATAATTAGATAGCCCTACGTGTCTACTATGCATGCGGGAAGTTACAAAAAGATTCCGGTGTTTCGCAGCCCCCAGTTTGCTGGCCTGGGATGTAGACAACAGAAATAGAGGTCTACAATGCAGATGAAAGAGAAACAGTGTGATCATTTGCATTTCATTGCGAACAGATGTATGTGCACTTCGGTGCAATGTGGCTTGCGTTCGTTGTGCGCCAGGTAAACCAACCCGCAATTGCACATGCAACTAACTTCACAATGGGTTAATTTCCCCAGAGAGTCCTGCAGATTTGAAAGGTATGTCTCATACAGTTCATAAATTGAAATCGGTAAGTTTCTTTTCTATTTTCAGATGAACACCATTTGCATGGCTCACTGGGACCCAAAGACTGTCATAAGACGACATTACGGAAAAACACCTTTATGATTAGAACTGAGAGCGTAGACAAACATGAACTTAGTCTTCTGGTGTTGCATGCAAAAAGCGACAAGGGTAGTTTAGAAACAGTATGCACATACCATTATTACATTTACATAAAGAAATTCACGACACTATGTGCCCCAAAGATGTGCTCGGACGCTTTCTCTGCCCAGGGGTCAAAGCGTTAGGGAACTTGGATCATATCTCTGGACCTCGCTACAGCAATGCCTCTTTTGGAGTTGATTCCTCATGAAAGACTCCGTCCACAATGTAAAGTTAGGTGTTCCCAAATGTGGGCACAGTTAGACACGGCCAATAAAAGCTTGGCAGATTGTGAAACAACATGAGGGTCTACGTTTGACGCGAGTGCATCCACCTCAACACAATGTGCTGCATCAAGAGGAAGAAGCTGTTGTCGCAGATGGTGCCTTGCCCCATGATGATAGCATGGATGCTCAAGTGCAAGGCATAGCCTATGAAACGGCACCAACCACTACACTTGCTGATTGAAGATGTGAGAAACCGATTCGTACGGGAAAGAAAACGGTCAAAAAAGATTTCTCTTAAGACATTCGTGCCTCATTCATGGTCCAGAAAAAAGTTGCCAAGTTCATTGGGAAGTAAAGTTCGCATTGCTACGAAAATTACGCAACAGGAGGGAATTTTGGGCTTTCCAGCAACAAAGTAGACCACTAGACTAGAGAACAATAAAAATAACAATAAAGTTCTATGAGGATCAATCAGTCTGTCTTCCAGGCAAGAAAGATGTCGTCTCAGGCAAGCAAAAAAGATAGCTGCTAATGAATCACAAGGAAGCACACAAGGAATGGAAGAAACGTAACAGAGAGCTGACGTGTGGCTTTTCGAAGTTCGCCTACCTGAAGCCACACCAATGTTTACTTGCCGGCACTCCGGGAGTGCACTCTATTTGTGCTTGCATTTACCACCAAAATGTAAAATTAATGTTACAGTCCTTGGGCCTTTTACAAACAATCAATTCTGTCCTCGAGATGACTGTGTGTGAGATAACGAATGAGAGCTGTATGACCGGTATATGCAACAACTGCCCAAGAGATTTGTTGCTCTATTGACCGATATTGAGCTCTCCTGCACTGAGCTGGGATATGGTAGCAAGTATTTCTGTCCATCAGTAGGTTAGTGGAGTGTGGTGCCAATTGGAAACAATCCTGTTCACCACTAATGGCTTCGTGGATCATCTCCTTGAGATGATAAACGAATTAAAATCGCATCACTTGTTCAGCAAAGTCCAAGCTCGGTGCCTACACAATTTGAAGACAGCTCTCATGCTTACAGAAGCCATAGTTATAATGGATTTCTCTGAAAACTACAGCCTTCTCATCCAGAGCAGGCTGAGCGTTGGGTTATAAGGTGTAATTTTGCTTAAGAGTGAAAGATTGTGATGTTATGTGCAACTAGGTGTTATAAAATCGTACTACCTATGTTTGTCATGTGGGGTAAGTCGAAACGTCGATGACATTTTTAGTTTCTGCAAATATTGTTCGCTGCTACGAGAGAAATACTGGGAAAAGTGGGCCCGAAGAAGGTCATAGGTCTTCCATCACTCTTTGTGCTGTCCTTAACTTGTTCTCAAGCTTCTTTGTCAGTCTCCAAGTCTCTGCCCCATATGTCGGCACTGGTAATATGCACTGATTGTACACCTTCCTTTTCAATGATAATGGTAAGTTCCAGTCGGGAGCTGGCAATGTCTGCTGTATGCGCTGTAACCCATTTTTATTCTATGGATTTCATTTTCACGATCAGAGTTCCCTGTGATTAATTGACCTAGGTAAACGTACTCATTCACAGACTCCAGTAACTGACTGGCGATCCTGAACTTTTGTTTCCTTGCGTGGCTATTCATTATCTTTGTCTTCTGCATATTAATCTTCAACCCCTCTTGCACTCTTTCGTTAAGGTACTCAATCATTTGTTGTAGCTTGTCTACAGTATTGCTGAATAGAACAATGTTATCGGTAAACCGAAGGTTGCCGAGATATTCGCCGTCGATCCTTACTCCTAAGCCTTCCCAGTTTAGTAGCTTGCATACTTCTTCCAAGCATGCAGTGAATGGCATTGGAGAGATTGTGTCTCCTTGTCTGACCCCTTTCTTTGTAGCTATCTTCCTACAGAAGCACCCCACTACAGTGTGCCTCATAATCAGATAGTGGTTTTGGCATGTAAAATCTCTGAACTTGGTGCGAAAGAAATTGGTCCGTTCCAATGCTGGAAGACTTCAGTGGGTGCTAGTGCAGCACATAGTTTGCACCTTTCGATGAAGTGCTAACTCCAGGCTGTGTTGTCAATTTGGTTCAACAGCTCATTGGCCTTCATTGTGCTTTGTCTTCTAGCCTTATTCCTTCTCTATTTTGAAACAAAACTCGCAACTGTCGTAAAATTAACAGTGCAGGTAGCACTCTCAGTGGAATAACAAAAGGATGGAGAGAATCACGGTTAATAGCAGTTTTGGAAAGCTGTAGCTTGGCGTCACTGCCGAACTACCTGCCAGTATTTGCACAGCGCATATCGCCTAGTGTTTGCAGGAACCAGTAGCCAGGTGGGCATGATGCTAAAAGGTAGTGTTGCACTAAAGTTTGGGAAGATTCCTGCTCCATGCATTCACATGTTGCCATCAGCTGACCATTTTTTGTGTGCACCTTGCAGGAGAGTTGCCCCAATCACTGAGCGAGCAGTCTAGCTTGGGCATGATGCTAAAAGGTAGCAGTGCCTGGGAACTTAACATGTTGGCAAACATTGCTACTGCAAAATATTGCGTTGCCACCATAATGCAAATGGTGAAAACCACTTGTATTTATGCCGAACCGCCATGAAAAGCCTTGAATGAAGGACATAAGTGCAATGAAGTAATTGTTGTGCCTAAAGACAGATCCTGCTACAGTTTTGCCAATGTGCTCTAAAGATGTTTCCTGCCACTTTTGAAAACAAAACTAGGCTAACCTCTCAAGGTCGAAGTGCAACAAGTGTCATAGTCTTCCTTCAGCTGGAAGTAGAAACTGCAAAGATGTTGGTGAATGTCAACGTTGAAAGTGGGCAGGCAAATTTGCTTCCTGAAGGCAAAAGGCTCTGCTGCTCTGGACAAAGTGGTGCATAAGGAGAGTGTTGACTAGTTGGCATCCATAATAGAAAAAGAAAAGTGCAAGTGCTGCTGCGCAGGTCAAGTTCCCTGCTTGTGATGATTCAGCGAGCCAAGAATTTGTCTAGTCAGTTCATGATATCATTAGCATGCAAGTTTACATTGTGAATTGTAAAAAGGTTGGGTTATTTTGAATGTAAAAGCACTGTTTGCACCCACTGTGGCAATCGAAGTAATGCGAAGCATTTTGCAGACAGCTGGCTATCCAACATTGGGGTTCCATAAAGCATTATAAGGTGGACCGATACGTTTGTGTAAATTGAGTACTTGTGTGTGTGACAAGTCTGACGACAGTAGCAAGACTGTGATGACCATTGTATACCGGCAATGGCATAATTTCTACTGCGTTCGCTCGACATGAATTTATATTATAGGTCATGACAGTTGTTGCCTTCTGCACAGGTATTTAACGAGCGTAAGCGAGAGATACAGCACTTTTAGGCAAAGTTACACCCTTTGGGATGTACTATCTCTGCCACACAACAATAATCGTCATCTGCCTTGCTTGCGCTTCCATTCTTGAAAATGCCGCGCCCGCTAATTACCTGTCGCGATGCTATGTCATGCTGATAACTCGCATGCCGTTCGTTACTGGAAAGTAACGGGCTCGCCGCGTTAAAGAAAGGAAATGCGGACAAGACAAATGACGATTATCGTTGTGTGGAAAAAAGGTGTAATTTTGCTTAAGAGTGAAGGATTGTGATGTTATGTGCAACTAGGTGTTATAAAATCGTACTACCTATGTTTGTTATGTGGGGTAAGTTGAAACGTCAATGACATTTTTAGTTTCTGCAAATATTGTTCGCTGCTACGAGAGAAATACTGGGAAAAGTGGGCCCGAAGACTGTGCAGTGTAACACAGTGTCTCGAAGCACGAGGAAGGAAGACTAGAAACTGGCACGTGACGCAGGTGCAAACGTCTTGCAGCTAGCCGGCTTTGGCACACAAGAGGAATATGTGTGCGATCATGACGTAATGGTCAGAGCATTGAGCTAACCCACCGTGTTTGCTCAGTGGCTATGGTGTTGGGCTACTGAGCACGAGGTCGCGGGATCGAATCCCAGCCACGGCGGCCGCATTTCGATGTGGGCGAAATGCGAAAACACCCATGTACCGTATAATGCAGAATATAGGTCGAGGCGGAATATAGGTCGACCCCCTTGCATTGAAGCAAAGAAGTCAACATAAAAGTTATAGGGCACAAAACTTCATTTTATATGGTGCCGCCAGACTCGTAACCTGCTCATTCGTTTGAGCTCTCTGCACTCTCGTCTGAAGACGACTGCTTTTCACTGGCTGCGTCCCACAACATGTAATCCTCGGTGCCGTCCAAGGAGTTGCTAATGCACCACTTCTTGAATGCCCCCACCACCATATCGTCGGGCAGCGAGCGCCAAGCCTGCGACAGTCGACAGCAGCAGAATGAGCACTCCTGCGAGCCTTGAGTGCACGAAGAGTTTAGCCTGGCTTCCTGTCAGAAGTAAGCCACTCTGCTACATGTGCTTAACAAGTACCATTACAGCCTGACGGAGTCACAATATGATAATCTATGCCAGATGGTTGGCTGAAATGCCTTGCAAAAAAATTGGATGAAACTGGGTTGCCTGTTTTTGCCTAGCTGACTACAATGCCAAAAATAAATGTCATTTTTTATTTTCAGTTTTACGTTGATGAATTGTTGCAACTTGTGCAATCATGCAATCAAGCCAGTGCCTGAAAAATTTTGAAATGAAACGGAACTTGGTTAAAACCAGCACACTTGGAAGAACACAGGAGCAGCCAGAAATGAAGGCACACACAAAAGTGCTGTGCATGTGTTCATTTTCTGTGTTCATGTTTTTCCAAGTGCATTGCTTTTAAATAATCAAATGCTGTTAAGCAAGAGCACTTTATCGCATTCATTGAACTGTAGGCATACTATAAGCATAAATTCAAATGTAAACAAGCAGCAAACATCTCAAATGCATCCTGCACATTTCATAACTACCATTTATTAAGGCACTGCACTTTTCCAAAGAAATGGCTTAGAGAGATTCATCATTTTTCTGCACCAAGAAACACAATAATAGCGCAATGTGTTGCACAGATTATGAGGGAATACAGGCAAGAAAGCCGTCGTCCAAGTACTGCTGCAGAATATTGCAAATTTAACTGTTAGGTTTTTCTGCATCTCTCGGCTATGATTACAAAGTCGGAAGCCCACATACAATAGCAAAACCGGTCTCAAAAACTAGTTTGTTGCACCTTATCCAGCAAAAATTGGTTAACTTTCCAGATCGCTGTGGACAGACTAATCTTAGAGCAAGTTTTGAAGCACATCTCAGTAAAGATGAATGGGGAATGACAGCTGGAGCTAAAGGGATTTTTTGAAAATAGCCCAGATGGACAAGACGGCAAGAACAGGTTAAAAGGCATAGAGCAAGAAGAAAACACATGTATAGGCACTGTTTTGCACCAGACACACATTTCAGTTTTACAGCAAAGCTGTGAAGGGCTACTTTCCCCACTATCATGTCCATGTGTAGAAAAATATCCCAAAGCTAGTGCAACGCCGGACCGACCCATGGCGGAGGTGACGCAGGTGTTAAGCACTCTACAATATGTGGGCCGATCCCAAAGATAGTGCAATACTGGGTCGACCCACGACAGAGGTGCAGTTTGCCGTTAAGGGGCCCACATACGCAGCTTCGCTGGTCATATCCTCCTTCACAGAGTGGAAGCAGGCATTAGGAGGTTAATGGACAATTTGTTTATTGAATACAATGTTTCCAACTTAACAATACTCAACAGAGTACCACTCTTTAGCTATCAACCATTTAACGCACTTAGCACTCCAACATTTCAAGCTGCACGAGTATTTGAAACTTCGAATAAAAATTTAATAGCGAAGAATATCTCGTTCACATTCAATTCACATCTTTCATTGTTTGTCTGAATGAATTGAATAACATTTATTGGAACCAACCTGTAGCTAGGCCAATGCAAGCAATGCCCCTTCCAAATGATTCTGCGACAGGAGAACTCATTGCTGTGCAAGGCCACCAGTTCCTGATTGAGGCCTTGCAGCAGCCAACTCTTGGACATTAATCTAACCATGTGACAGGCTGCCAAAAAATTTGTTGCCCCTAATTATGCATGGAAATTTTTTACTTGGTGAATCTCATATTTGCATCCCTTTTAAAGTGATGTGTGGTGCAGTAATATAGCACACACAGCTCCTTTACCACAATGAGACATTTTCAATATTAATTTCACACATAAACAATGACAGCACTTCAGAAGTGTTGTTCCTTTGATTCATTATCATAAATGAACAAGCTACGAACGCCCTTCAGTTCTTATCTACAAGCAGCCCAGTTGACCAGACATTCTATTGTGAATGGCAGTACATGCACCGAGTATTTGAAAGGTTGTTGTCAATGAGGTATTTGGGCATTAAACATTTTCACCATTTGAATGGTCATTTTAACTTTCACTCGCTGGACACAGAGGGTGCCTGGAAAGTCGCTGAGGTAAACTATTTGTTTTTAGTGAAAGTGATTTTATTTCACACAGTGGGAACCCATTTTAAAACTGATTACCACCTACTATTGCTAACTTCTGTAGACATATAAATCAATCAATTTTATTCCCATCTATTCCTACAGGTAGAGATTTAAAAAAGCGACCTGGGATTTGCAGATTTCTGCAGAAACCATGGCAGAATGTTTGTCTGACATCATGGTTTTGTGGGCGACATTGTGCTACTTCGTTCAGTGAAGCTTGTTCTTTCACTCAGCCCAGCAAGAAATCGCACAGCCTCAACAGTACTGGGAAGCCACCCAAATGTGTTCACACAGTCTGCATGGCAGAAAGTCCTCTGCTCTTCTCAGTGAGCTCATACGAGTGAACTAAAAATTTTATGAACCAACCCCAGTTACTATCCAAGAATGCATTTAAGCATGCTATGGGAGGTGGTTATTTGTGGCACTATGCTGCACTATGTGTTATGGGTGGCACTCCCCTTACCACTGTGCTTTACCTATACGCGGAAGCCAACCAGGACTTTGAGTGCCATTTCCTCAAGGACCAGTTCGAAACCCCATGCAGCGTCTCAAAACACAAGCTGTCACAAGGAAAGAATGTGACAATACTCCCCTCAACACCAATACCAGTGCATGGCGATACCGTACCACCATGCAGTTTTTACCACTGTGTTGATCATGCAATTTTTAGGATGGGCTCATGAAAACGGTTGGACGCGAAAAAAGTTCCCAAAGACAGCTAAATGCTTCAAAAATTTTAACCAGGGGCCAACTTTTCAAACACCCTGTAGGTTCCATGTACTAGGACACTCATCACAGTATTTGTTAGTCAAAGCAGAAAAAGCAACTGTATTACAGCAGACAACATAATTCTAGGGCTCATAAATTTAAACAAACACTACTAAAATTAAACACTAAATGTGCAGCCAAAACAGCTATGACAGGTTCAAATGAAAGCTCCAATGTAACAGCAATGGGCGCTCAAGAGAAAGGTTGTACGGCACATAAACAAGGGTTGGATGAAAATTTTGCACCCAGATAGAGAGTTCCAAGACTTCACGACCTCTCAATTTTCACGAGGTGCAGACTACCATTACTCAAGTGAGTCATTCAATTCAGCTACATTCTCTGCATTAACTCAGGCAGTGCACTGCTCTCCTTTTCAATCTGACATTATGCAGGGCTAGCTCTGTACAAGTCCTCAGCACTCCCATGCTTGCTATGTCATTCAAGCTCTCTGTTACAGATTGTGCTTGTGAAATAATAGTGCAAGGCTACTTGCCATGCTTAAGCTTACATATGCCACTGACCAGCTTGCAGTCAAGCTCTTGCAGCATCCCGATGTTCTCATAAGCTCAGCAGGAACTGCGTACCACCCACATGCACCTTGTGCTCGTTCAAAGAGTTTGCTGTCATCCTCTCACACCAGCTCAGAGCACACATAGAGGAGGTGGTGGTTCGGCGAGACTTGGCTCTTGGAAGCACATTCCAGAGTGTGATCCAATACCATAGTCATCCCAATAGCAAAAGCAGGAGAGCCACAAGCAAGCCTTGCGAACTTCAAGGCAGCCTAGCTTACATCTAATGCCTGCAAAATTACGGAGTGGCTCCCGATAGAAATAAAAACATTCTGGATCCTCACTAAACAGAACTTGGGGCCCCGTATAAGCACACATGACAGTGTCTTGCTAATTAGAGATCATTGTTCCTGTTCAGCAGTCTGGCAACCCAAAAATTCTTGTTGCCATGGGCATCAAAAAGGCTTTTGACTCTGTCCTGCACTCAGTCATCAAAGTAAGATTACACAGCAACATGGCATCAGACAGAAAATACTACCCTTCTTCTGGTCATTCCTACCCTGCAAAAGCTACAGAGTCAAGGTTTCAAAGAAGACAGAACCCCCCATACCCGACGTCATTGGACGAGTCCCACAGGGATTGGTAATATCCCCTGCCCTCTTCAATCTCGTCTCCAGATCGCCACCTATACTCCGAGTCACTCAAGGCCTAATTTTTTCAATCTCGTCTCCAGATCGCCACCTATACTCCGAGTCATTCAAGGCCTAACTTTTACCCTTTACACTGACAATATCACGATTTGGACCACTGGAGGCTCATTGGCCAATCAAGAGTACACCTTTCAAAAGGTAATAGAGCCTACTGCCATATTTCTCAAAGCAGCAGCACTCCATCTATCAAGAGAGAAAAAATTGCGTTGTCATCAGCAACAGAAAGGCACTTCACACTGACTCCTTAAATCTCAACCTTAGCATCAATGATCAAGCTATAAATCACAAGTCATTGATGCACATACTAGGTGTGCCAATAGACTAGGACAGCAAAGCAACTATGTGGATGAAGCAAACTGCATTATCTTGGAGGCAAACCACTCACATTATATGTTTGACAACAATGAAAACATGGGGAGCGAAGGAAGCTGCACTCAAGACTGACTAATTCGCTGCTTGTCTCCAAGCTGCTGTGCAGAATAGAATTCCTGAGCCTTAACAAAATACAGCACACTGAAGTGGGAAATTTCAAACAAGGAAGCAATGTGGCTGGTGATAGGTCTACCACACTACACACACGTAGAGAAACTATTGGCCATGTGCTTGACCTATGGCAGCGCTATGAACGGCACTCCAGTGATGTCAGCTAGGAGACTCGCCTTTGTTATCGGCCATGCTGTGGCTAATATAGTGGCATTTTATTTCGTTTTCTCATGCTCAAACTGTGCGCTCACATAGCATGGCACTCTCCAAGTTCTCTCCGTTTTTTCAAGGTGTTAGTTTTATTACTGGCAGCATTAATAATAATAATAATATTTGGGGTTTCACGTGCCAAAACCACTTTCTGATTATGAGGCGCGCCGTAGTGGAGGACTCCGGAAATTTTGACCACCTGGGGTTCTTTAACGTGCACCTAAATCTAAGCACACGGGTGTTTTCGCATTTCGCCCCCATCGAAATGCGGCCGCCGTGGCCGGGATTCGATCCCGCGACCTCGTGCTCAGCAGCCGAACACCATAGCCACTGAGCAACCACGGCGGGTTACTGGCAGCATTTCAAGGCCGACAAACGTTAAATTTTATTGCTCCTTACATAAAACCACAGTGTCCATGTTCAGGGACACGATCCCGTGACTCAGCCATAAAACATCACACCAAGTGAGTAAAATTTGCACAGCTTCGAAACCAAAGCATAAAAAATCTTACAGATCACTCGCAAAATGTCGAGCGACTAAGTGGCAGTGTAGATTGTAAATATGACATGTGGCTCATAATTCCCTTCATTTGGTGCTACATTATTAAAGCTTTTTCTTACAAGAATCGTCTTTTTGCAAATGTATCTTATAATCACTTTTCAATACAAATTGTTCATTTGTGTTACCATTAGTATAATATTTCTGTTCAATGCACCTTAAGAAAACATGAACTCAGCCATAAATTAATTTTGATTCAAAAAGAAAAAAAAATGCAGCAAAAAAGCTTAAGGCAGCCATAGTGCACAAGTCTTATTGTGCTTGTGTGCATCTGCTTCCTTGTCCTCGTTTGTTTAGTGCTGCGGTTAGCCAAGTACCAACACATTCATACCAAACTGTAGATTGCTTGTAATGTAATTCGCTGGAGTCATGAACATCTGCATTATCATGACATAACATTGTGCAAAAGCTGCACATATGCAAACCATTTAGACAAAGCAACCACATATATCTGAGAATCGAAGCACATAACAGGGATGTTTGCATTGGTTTATATTTACAAATGTTGAAAAGGTCATATCTGAGAACCTGCGGTCTTTGCAAGAAGTAGACAAAGTAACACAGAAAAATATCGCCAACTAATTTTTCAGACCTGCTTAATTATTTGAACACCTCTGTGGCACCGCCACCAACCCCTTGGAACCAATGTAGAACAGTAGCAGTATAAACTTTATTTTGTCCAAGATGGAGTTTAGGGAGGAGGGGAGTGGGAGGGCCAGTCCTCTTCTTCCTCAGGCGGCGGCCAGGACTTGCTCTTTGGTGGTGTCTTCGGCCATCTGGACGAGCCAGAGTTGGAGATCCAGGTCTGAGCTGAGGGTAGTGATGAGGGTAGTGCTCTAGGGTAGTGATGGGAAGATGATGAGTATACTGTTTTGTGGCGCATGGGCCAAATATGACCAAAAAGCGCCAGGCCAATGTGAATGTGTTTAATGCGAAGCTATAAATTACCAACAAAGGATGTGACAGGGCTGTAAAGGGGCCTAAAAGACGGTAGAATACATGTAATAAAATTATGACAATGACTATGAAGCGTGCCAAGGACGTGAAAGATATATTGTGAAAGAATTGCAATGTGCTAAAATTGATCGCAGGCTGAAAATTCCTAAAAGCACTACTGCCATAACAGCCCTTGAAGCGCAAGGACCTGAAGGCGCGTGCTATAAAGGGACTACTATCACAGCAGCATCCTCTGTGGGCTAACTTTTGGGTTATTAGCATGCAAGACCACCTCTTTTAAGAAACCTAGGACAGCTTTGGTGGTAATAAGGGGTTCTTTACCAATAAACATAGCAGGATGGAGAGGGAGACAACAGCGGTATGCTAGAGGAAAATGTTTCCTTCTTTCTCATTCGGCTTCCCGACACTCCACGAGGACGTGGAGGACTGTGAGCCTCTCTGAGTCTCACCACATCTACCACAGGTTGGAGGTTCATTGCCAGTCAATAGAAAACTGTGAGTACCATATGTGTGTCCTATTCTGAGATGACACAATAGGACATCAACTTTTCATGATTTATTAACGGAGGCCCAGAAACCTAGCTTTGGCTTAATCAGATGGAGCTTATTATTTGTTTAGCTGTCCCACGAGCGTTGCCAGTGGCTTCGCAGTTTAGTTCGCCAGAAAGGCTTGAGATTTGTGGTAGGAATAGCAGTGGCAGGATTTCTAGCTTGCGATGTAATTGATGTGGCCATTTGGTCTGCCAGCACATTACCCTCGATGCATCTATGGCCTGGAACCGAGCATATTATTACATGTCTACGTGCTGAATAAATAATGCACAAATACGAGTAAAGCTGAATAAGAACAAGATTTTTGCATTTTCTTAAGGACATGAGTGCTTTTCAACACTTAACGAGTCCGTAAATATAATTGCTTTTTCTAGTCCTAATTTCTTTATGTGTTTAACCGCAGACAGTAATGCATAGGCTTCTGCGGTAAATATACTGGTATGGGGGTTCAATACACCTGATTCAGAAAAAGAGGAGCCAACAGCCGCGTAAGATGCCAACATGCAATTTTGATGCATCGGTGTAAAATTCAGAACAACAATACTTCGATTGGAGTTCATTGAAATGCATCCGAAGTTCGAGCTCTGGTGCATATTTTGTAAGTCTTACAAAAGATATATCACATTCAATCACCTGCCACTCCCACGGAGATAGCTGCTTCGCTGGAGGCATTAAGCGGTGTTCAAAGAGTGGAACATCCATTTTCACACTAAGCTCCCTCACATGGAGTGAGAAAGGCCTTCTCACCGATGGTCGATTGTGGTAAAGGGCAGTGTACATCAAATCACTAATGGTTTTAGAACACGGATGCTCAAGATTAGAGCGCATTTTAAGAAAATATGTGAAGCTGATATATGATCTCTGCATATAGAGTGACCACTCATTCGATTCTACATACAAGCTTTCAATCGGGCTAGTTCTGAATGCGCCTGTCGCCAAACAGATACCGAGGTGGTGGACGGGATCCAGCATCTTTAGTGTGCTTGGGGTGGCAGAGTTGTATACTATGGCACCATAATCTAGCCGTGATTGAACGAGGTTCTTGTAAATATTCATTAGACATTTCCCGTCGCTACCCCATGTTGTGTGAGATAGCATTTTCAGCACGTTCATTGTTTTTAGACATATAATTTTGAGATATTTTATGTGCGAAATGAAAGTAAGCTTAGAGTCAAGTATTACACCTAGAAATTTGTGCTCTTTCTTGACAGGTATTTGTTGTCCACACAGTTCCATGCATGGGTCTGGAACCAGGCCTCTCTTTCTTGTAAAGAGAACACATGAACTTTTGTGGGGGTTTACTTTAAACCCATTTTCGTCTGCCCACTTAGATATCTTGTTCAAACCCTGCTGTACTTGCCTTTCACGCACTGCAAGGTTACAGGATTTAAAATCTATTTGTGTGCCATCTACGTAGACGGAATAAAATATAGCTGGTGGTAATGAAGCGCGGAGTGTGTTAATCTCAACTATAAAGAGTGTGCAGCTGAGCACGTCTCCTTGAGGTACACCAGTTTCCTGTATAAATGGACGTGAAAACACATTGCCGATTTTAATGCGGAAGGTATGATTGGACAAATAGCTTTCTATTAGGTGAGCATATTGCCCCAGATGCCCATTCCCGAAAGTCTCTCAAGATTGCGTAGCTCCACGTTGTGTCGTACGCCTTCTCCATATCGAGGAATATGGATAGGAAATATTGTTTATGCAGAAAGGCGTCGCGAATGTTTCCCTCAATGCGCACAAGGTGATCGGTTGTCGACTGCCCTTCTCGGAAGCCGCACTGATAGGGATCAAGCATTTGCTTTAATTCCAGGAAATGTATGAGTCACCGATTAATCATTTTCTCAAACAGCTTACAAATGCAACTTGTGAGGGCTATCGGGCGGTAACTTGAAGCCGACGAAGGATCTTTACCTTGCTTCAGAATGGGAATCACAATCGCTTCTTTCCATGCAAGTGGAAGGTATCCAGCAGCCCAAATAGTGTTGGAAAGTGCAAGTAAAGTCAGTTGTGTGTCAGTGTGTACGTTCTTAATCATGTTGTACATAATTCTATCAGGTCCCGGTGCAGAGCTCTTGCATGTCATCAAGGCAGCTCTCAGCTCGGCAATGCTGAAAGGCGGTTATATGTCTCGTTCTGTGAACATTTACGATCAAGTGCCTTACTTCCTGCTATTTGTTTGTGTTTTAGGAATGACTTCGAATAATGGGCGGCGCTGGACACTCATTCGAAATGCTCTCCAAAGGCATCGGCCTGCTCTTCCAGGCTATATCCTTTATCATTTACCAAAGGTAATGGATGAATTTGGTGTCCCTTTAGCCTTCTTACACCATCCCATACTTTTTTCTTTTGTGTGTAAGAAGTGATATGCGACAGAAATCTAACCCAGCTTTCTCTTTTTGCCTGTCGTCGTGTGCGCCTCCCTTGTGATTTTGTACGCTTGAATTCAATTAGATTCTCTCCACTTGGCGATCGACGAAGCTTGCCCCATGCCCTATTCTGCCTCTTTCGAGCTTCTTTGCAATCTTCGTTCCACCACGTGACAAGTCTTTTGGATAAAAGACCATTTGTTTGTGGTATGCATTTTTGCGCTACATCGATAATAAAATGAGTAAAATATGATGCATCATCTATATTATATCCTAAAAAGGCCCGCGGTAAATAAGTACATTCTTGAAAACTTTTCCCATCGGCTAAGGCTAATTTCCATCGAGGGACATGCGGTGGAGAATCATATTGTGTTGTTAAGTTTAGAGTGCCTGGGAAGTGGTCATTTCCAAAAGGATTCTTGATGACATTCCATTTCAGGTCAGTCTATCGATGAGTACGAGTTGTGATTTACACTGTAATAAGTCGGCTCCTTCTTATTAAATAGGCATGCACAAGATGTCAAAAGAAAATGTTCTATCAGCCGACCTCTCGCGTCACAATGGGAATCTCCCCACAGGGTGTTGTGGGCATTAAAATCACCCACGAGTATGTAGGGTTCCGGAAGCTGATTTATGAGGTTGTAGAAATATGTTTTCTGGAGGTGATAGTTCGGAAGTATGTAAACGGAGCAAACAGTAACCAACTTATGAAAAAGCACTCCCTGCGCTGATACTGCTTCGAGGGGTGTCTGTAAAGCTAGATGATGACAAGCTACAGACTTATCTACGACGATTGCTACGCCATCGCACGATGCGTTAGCCTCGTCACGGTCTTTTCTGAAAATGGCGTAGTTACGAAGAAAGTTTGTTTGTGTGCTTTTCAGATGAGTCTCTTGAACACACAGCACCTTTGGATTATGTTTGTGTAGGAGTTCCTTGACATCATCTAGATTGTGAAGAAGACCCTTGACATTCCAATATAATATTTGTGTATCCATAGTGAAAGTGTATCGTGATGTGTGTTCAAGAGAGGAAAACTATGTTAGCCCACAGGAGCCTTGCCAGGCCCTGTGATACGGGATTTGCCTTTTTTGGCCAGCTCCTGAGAGCTTCGCCGATCCTTCGGCGTCTGAGACGCCGATACACTTGATGTATCCATCGCCTCCACAGAGGCGCTGGATGCCCGCTCGTGGTGTACGTTCGCAGGTGTTTCGGGCTTCTCTGTGTGAACAGAGGCCCTAGAAGTCGTAGAGCCTGCAGGTCCGGTGGACTGCTGGCTCTTGCTGGGTTGCGGAACAGCACTAGCTGATCCCGCAGTGGGAGCGAGTGGTGCTACCGTCGGTCCACTTTGCATGGTCCTAACGGCCGCCAAGAACCGTTGTGGCACTGCCCCCTGCCGTGCCACGTTGGAGAAAGAAGGCCCCACAAATGAGGCATTTTCGAGCTTCTTTGAAGGAAATATTTTCTTTTACTTTGAGTGTGATAATTTTTTTCTTTCTTCCATAAGGGACAAGAGCGAGAATATGCCGGGTGTTCATCGTCACAATTTTCACAGTGGGGTGGATCATTGCAGTTATCTGCAGGGTGCTCATGTGATGCGCACTTTGCACAGGTGGTACGGCCCCTGCAGCTCTGAGAGCTGTGACCGAATCTTTGGCACTTAAAACAGCGTCGAGGGTTTGGATTGTACGGTCTTACATTTATTTTCATGTAGCCGGTTTCGATGTGTTCAGGGAGTGTGTTCGTACAAAAGGTAAGTATGAGGTGTTTTGTCGGAATTGTTGTCACATCGGATCTTAATTCACTGCACATTCGTAACATGTTGCTCTTTCCAGCCTTCTAGGAGCTCTTCTAGCCTTTCCAGCCTTCTAGGAGCTCTTCAAGCCTTTCCAGCCTTCTAGGAGTTCCAGCAGGTCCTGATCTGATACTACCCCTCATGTACTATTCAATGAACGATGAGGACTTACAGAGACTTGGGTGTCGCCAAACGAGACGAGTTTTTGCAGATTTTCTTGCTGAGCTTTATCACGGACTTCAAGGAGAATGTCACCACTGGCCATTTTCATGACTTTGTATCCTGCACCTAGGGTCTCAGTTAGGCATTTCGCGACAACGAAAGGTGATACAGTTCTTACGGTCTTGTCGGGGGTTTCACTGTGAATCACGTGGAAACGTGGAAAAATTTCAGTGGGCTTATTAAAGAAGTTGAAACATTCTTCGGTGTGCCCTCTTTTTGTGAGAGGGCGATCAGGAAGCCTGGGGAAAGAAGAAGCCATAAAAATTGGAGTAATTTCGGCAGTGGTGCCAGCAGCCCACCACGGAGCCCAACAAGGGGGCGTGACAGGCCTTGTAAATATACAAGGCCTGCCAATGCCAGCTGTACACAACCACTATAACCAAATATGATATAACCAAGCTTGGTTATTTCACACAAGGTTAACCCTAGCTGCCAAAAGGATAAGAAATTCAGAAATGAGAAGACAGGAAAGTTGGAAAGTGAGAGAAAGACGAAGGGTCGAGGGAGAGAGAGACAAGAAACGGCAACTACCAATTTCCCCCGAGTGGGTCAGTCCGGGGGTGCCGTCTACGTGAAGCCGAGGCCAAAGGGGTGTGTTGCCTCTGCCGAGGGGCCTTAAAGGTTCTGACACCCGGCATTGGCTCAACCCCCAGGATCCCCTTTTCCCAGGACACGGCTAAGCCGCGCATGGTTACACGCGGGAGGGTCCAACCCTCGTGTGCTCGGGTACGTGGTGTCGCAACACACCAAACGCCTGCTGACGCAGACGCCCTTGCGGGGAGTGATGGGAAGGGGAGGCAATAAGCTAGTGCCTTTTCTGGTCCTTATCAGGGGACATGGCCACATGATGTGGTGAGGATCAGCTCTACCTGCGCATAATTTACAATCCACTGTATATAGCCCAGGATAGGGGTGACTGTACGTCACTGGGTTTAGGAAAGTGTGTGTCTGTAAAAGGCGCCAGGTAACTGATTGCTTTTAAAATCTTTGTGAGCGGCAGGGTAACGCCCCCAGGCCTGGCGGTAGAATTTCCTTGTAGGATAATGTAGAACAGCAACTGAAATTTCGGACCCCATGCCATGTCGCGTTCAATTACTCGGACTGATCCGCGTGTGCGCGATGTTGAAAACATGGTGAACGCGAACCAAGTTGCCGCCATTCGGGTATTGCCCATGATACCCGTGCCCTAACTTTCATTGTCGAGGTGGTTCCTCTGCTTTCCAAGTGCTGTACTGCGAAATGTTTTGTTGACTCGGCACCAAAGCTCAACATTGGTCACCGATTCCTAACGAGGCATGCTGGTTAGGCTTAGTCAGCGGTGGTGTCAGGCGGCATGCCATCATGAAAAGCTCGGCCTCTTTATGGTCGTACCCACAGACGATTAAGATTGGCCATGTGATCACACACACAGGCTGAACTGAAGGCAGCACACGTGAAGTGGAGTTCAGACAAAAGACAAAAAAAAATCTGGAATACCAAAAAATCACAGACGAAAACAAACTCCCAAAAGCTTGGCAGAAATTAAACAAGAGTTGGCTGCTCTAAAACTATCCCACAGCCATGTTGAACAACAGTCACCTCAAACTAAGCCAATACAACAGCAACAAGAAGCAGGAGATAAAGGCGAAGGGGCAGCACACCGGCTATCCACCTGAACGCAACAGATGCAACAAATGTTTATCAAAATACACAAACTTAAAAGATACACAGACGATTCGATTAACTCAGTCACAGGAAAAATCAGAAAACATGCTAGCAACAGCCCTGGAGCTCGGACCTGCCATACCAAAGTGATTGAGACATCAGACAGCAAGAGCAACAATCATGGCTAGAAATTATATTAGAGGTTGGATTGCGCAACATTTTGACGAGACGCACAGAAGAAAAACACACACCACAGAGCGCTACTTTCAACTATCGTTTTATTCCCTTGTCAATGGCATAAATACAGGACGATACTCAAGGGGCCAGGGCGGTAGCGACAAAAAAAAAAAAAAAAAACGTTTTGACAAACACGGCCATCTACCAATATCAATATCAATACCGATATCTACCAAAAGAGCATGATTATAACGTTTCAAAAGCAGTCGCCGGACACCTTGGGATACAATGTAGAGATTGCGGATGTCGGCCATTCTTTAAGAATTGTAAGATTGTGAGCAAAGATGGCAGCCAAATAATGCAAGAGATAATCGAAGCCACTGAGATTGCGCGTGTGGGAAGTACGTGCGTGAGCACACCCTCGATCTCCCTTAGTGCAAAGGAAATAGATTTCCTCACGCGCTAATCTTAAATTTCGTATCCTATTCCTTTTTTTGCAATGACGAGTGCAGCAAAAACAATCACATGACAAAGCCGGCTTGGTATTCGTAGATGGCCATGTTTGTCAAAACATTTTTTGTTTTTTATTTGTTTCTTTTGTCGCTACACCCCCCCCCTTTCCCAAATATCTTCCTGTATTTATGCCATTGACAATGGAATAAAACGATAGTTGCAAGTAGCGCTCTGTGGTGTGTGTTTCTCTTCTGTGTGTTTGTCAAAATGTTGTGCAATACAATCTCTAATATGCTATACCAACACGTCCAGTCATCAACCTTAGAAATTATATGCACTGTGCAGAAAGCCTACAAGTATGGTAGTGGAACTGTCGTACACTATGCAACAAAATCTCCGCTTTATCTCAATACATACAATTGACGCCAATCCAGCCTGACGTAAAATAGGAACCAAATTACACAATATGAGAGGGTACAAACTCCACAACTACCACAACCACCCTGATTACCCAAAATTTGCAACTTTGGTATGAAAAGATGTTGCACTGAGTCTCACAAGCATACCCAACTGCACCATACAGCACCAAGTTATTACTACCTGGTCATATAAAAGGACCGAATTGAAAGCAATCATTGGTAACATGTACAGCCCATTCAGAGAATGTAACAGATTTTGGAGATCTGATAACATGGCAACCCAAATGGCAAAACCAGGGACAGAGTGGTTAGAGGCACCAACATGCATGGGAAATAGCATTAGAGATACTTTCCCAGACCTTACTTTTAAGAATGACCTAGACCAGATAATGTGGACTAATTCAAATGAAAACTTCGCAGCAATCACAACATAAGTGGCCCATCCTTAAAGAATAAGATGACCACTTGGCACTGCAACTACAATGGTCTGGACTGCTTTCAGGGAAAAACAAGTAGTTCCAAGTGGATAACAAATGTAGCTGATTGGGCAAATTGTACTCAAAACATGCACAGGAAGACTGCTTGAAAATAGCAACAACGACAGACATCGCAGCTATAGACCCCCATTTACTAAGATTGTGGGAACCTAGGCACAGTTTAACCAAACAATGGAAAACAACAATATAACAAGAAACTAAAGATGCAAATTACAGAGCTTGCCCAAAAAGCCAATGAATATGCTCAAACACTAGATAACAACTAGCTTCAATTGTGTGCGTCCCTCAAAGGAACTTTGCACACAAAAGAAAACGTGGGCAATATTATGCAGCATGTTGGAGCCAACTAACGCATGAACAGCCACACAAAAATTCAATAGATAGAGAACCAATTCGAGAGAACCAATGAAATACTAATCACTCAACTCAAAGAAATTTATCTTGGCCCTGAGGAGGGACCAGTCGAGGAAAGGGCATACCTCAAATGTGACAGCCTAGAGAACCCAGAACTCGACACTTCCATAATGGAACCAAAGAGCATGCAGCTGTGCGACCTTTCGAAAAGAACATGGCTCCTGGCAGGGACCAAATTATGAATGTAATTATTTCCAACCTGAACAACGAAACTCTATTCCAACTCATGGGCTTCTTCAACGAAGAGATATGGACCAATGGAGAAGCACCGTGTGAACGGAAAGAAGCAGAAACCATAATACCAAAGCCTGGAAGGACAAAGAACCTACAAAACCTTAGACCCATTATGTCTGACATTGTGCATGGGTATGCATGGGTAAGCTTTTTCGAAAAAGTTACTCAAATGCAATTGGACTCCTACATTGAGATGAAATTCACTGTTGGCCTTTTGACTGCACGTAGCAGCACAGGACATCTTGCTTCCAAAGAAAGAAGTGCTAAACCCCAAAATCGGGAGCACAGACAGGTTCATCCTAGCCTTGGACATCAAAAAAGCTTTTGACATCCTATCCCACAAAACAATACTCAAGGAGCTACATATCGAATGAGAAGAAAAAATGTACAAGTTTTTTTCTAACAAACCAAACGGCTACAATTGGCACCAGCTTGACCCAATCAACATTAACGCCAATACCCAAACCGTGAAACCCCACAAGGTTGTATTCTGTCCCTGCTACTTTTTAAACGTAGAGATGTGGAAGCTTGCCTTATCGCTACAGGAGGCTTCCGAGCTAGGTCAAGCAACATATGTGGTGACCTATAGTTATGGACCTACAATGACTCCAAAAAGCAACATATCCTGCAGAAAGCGATTAACAAGGTAGGATGCTGTTCCAGAAATGCAGGCATGTGATGCACACCAGAAAAATAAGAATTGCTCAGATTAAAAGCCAATTATTACAGAAATGTGGACCGCCCCCAAATACACCTTAAACTCCATGGCCAACCCATCAGAGAAGTGCAAAAGTTAAGAATCTTTGGCCTGTTGATACAAAACAACTGCAGAGTAGATCACCCAATCAAAACACTCGGAAAGACGACCACTAACATAGTGCACATGACACACAGAGTCATGCAAAAAAGGCTAAGCTTCAGTGAGCAAGAGAGCCTACGCCTTGTACAGGCTTTTGTGATCAGCAGAATTCTCCATTCGATCGATCTCTCATTCCAAAAACTAACCAATACCAAAACAGCCAAAATTAACACAATGATAAGAGTGGCATACAAAGTGGCGATTGGACTACCAACTAATGCTAGGACTGAAAAAGTTGAGGTGCTAGGACTGCACAACATCTACAAAGAACTCACATCTGCAGCGCTGTCACAAATTCCACAGAGGAAGGTAGAGCTCTACTCCAACAGGTTGGCTACCCCTAAAGACCGCAACAAGTAGGAGAGGAGACATGTTTATTACCTAACATTAGGACCCAAATCATCACACCCCCCATCCTTAAGAATATTAGCGCAAGGTATCACCCAGGCAGATGCCAAGCCAGAGCCCGGGTTCCAAAATGTTACGATAGTAACCTGTCTTCTACACTGACGTTTGCAGACTGCATGGCAATTGCTAAACCATTGTGGCAACAAGCACAGCTACAGCCTTAGCGGCATTGATAAAAACTCCATCAGTCGGTTCGGCCGAAATGGCGGAGGTTGCTATGCGTAGAACAAAAGGGAGACTCTGCCCTCGTCATCGACTCCCAATATGCTTGCCGTCTTGCCGACTGGAGAACTTCCATGGATGTCATTCAGAATCCTAGGCAAAAAAATACTAAATTCACATTCAATAATTTGGTGCCCCGCACATACAGGATTAGAGGCTAACGAAAGGGCCGATCGGCTTGCTCACGAAATAAGCATCCGAGCACCAGCCACAACCCTTGAGGAACCCCCACAACTCCTCGCGATATCCTTGAAAAACCAAAGAGGAGAATGATAAAAATGCAGCTGTCTACATATGGATCTCACCGGAGAACAGGCGCAAGATTGGTGTCACACACAAACCAACATGTACACTAGCCTACAAAGGAAACACCACACAAACCCCACAATGTACGCAAACATCAGTCCGTGGTGTGGGGAGTGGCCAACCCTCACCCACTTTACGTAGGAATGTGAATTGCGGCCGAAGGAAATCAATTCTCCCCTTTTGGGGACAAAATCTCGAAGACAGCAGAGGGAGACCTGGCTTGCTAGCAGGGAGCAGCGAAACCAGCTGGCTCTGCTCGACCAAACCCAGCGAGCCACAAAGGCTAGTGGAGCCTTGGACGGAGGACCCCATCCAATTGCCCCAAAACCCTACAACCAATGATGTTTATACTACTACTACTAAAACGAATGCTCCAAACTGAATTTGTGGAACACGGCTTGAACTGAAAGCATAACGGAGTCAAAGTTGCATGCCCGATTTATACACTTTGCGATGATGGTAGTTGCAACAGACACGAAATGCGCCTACAGCGTAAATCATCACAAATATTTCTAAATTAATGTTTTTCGGCCTGCCCAATAATTTACATTTATGTGGCGCCACCTGTGTGCAAAAAAAAAATCAGTTGGTGACTATTTGCTTTCCACACAGAATTGAAAAGCCAGAGAGTGGCAATGCTGTGCAGATGGTGGGTGAGGAGAGTGTTTCCAGAGTACATACATACCGTATTTACTCGCATAATCGCACTTTTTTGTAAAAAAAATTGACGCAAATTCAAGGGTCAGAAAGGGGCACCCACCTAAAGGCTACAACCCCCCGAAAAAGGAAGAGATCCAATTAACGGCATCAAACGGCCTACCCATCCTTATGGTAGATGAGAGCCGTGTATTAGGAATGATGATCGAACACAAGGGCGGCAATGGCTAAGCACTTCGCAAGATAACGGCAAAGGCCACCTGCACGATGCAGCTCATTCGACGCATCACCAACAAACACGCGGGCATGCGCGAAGGCAGCATCATACGACTCATACAAGCCTTCGTCATTTCTCAAATAAAGTACACGGCAGCGTTTCACAACTGGACGGTAGCGGAAAGAAAGAAGCTCAACGCCCTCATAAGCAAGGCATACAAAATGTGTGTTCGGACTTGCGCCCGGAGTCAGCACCACGAAGCTCTTAGAACTAGGCTTGCACAACACGCTCGAGGAACTCATGGAGGCACAACAAGTGTCCCAAATCAAGCGTCTGTCCAAGACCCGCCCGGGCAGACACGTGCTCGAAAAGCTCGGCATCACATACCACACACAGCACGGCATCAAAGTTGAAATTCTAAGAACCATACGCGAGCATCTATACGTACCCCCATTGCCTCGCAATATGCACCCCCAACACCACAAGGGAAACATAAAGCCAGGGCACAACACACGAACCAAAGTTACTCCAACAACAAGGAGGCGGTCTTCACCGATGCAGCCCGTTATCAAGACAGGAAGTGTTTCGTGGCGGCAGTTACTAGCCACCGAGGCAACCACCGCACGAGCGTCACCGCGAACACGGCACATGCTGAAGCGGCAGAGGAAGCGGCCACAGCACTGGCCCTCACACAAACCAAAGCGACAAAAGTGATCTGCGATTCGCAAATGGCAATTCGCAATTTTGCAAATGGGCGCATCTCGCAAGAAGCGCATCACATACTCCAGCGACATCCCATACACCAGGGAGAGGCCGACTTCGATAACTGAAGGCATTTGCTAAGGATCCCGGCACAGACTGAATTGAGCACCTCCAACGAAGGGGCTCACCACGTTGCTTGAGGCCTGACTCACCAAGCATCATCGGAGGAAGAGCCCTCGCGGGGTACTGCAAACGTCTGGGCCAAGGAGGATCATATGACCAGGTTCCACAACATCACGACACACTATCAGTTACAAAGATGTGTATACCCATTCCCTCACGCTAGGTTAGACAGGACGCAAGCAGTACACTTCAGATGATTAGAAACAGATTCTTACAGAAACCCCAGACTCGTGCACGCCATGTATCCAGATGTATACACTACAAACAGATGCACATCGTGTGGCGAGGTTGCCACACTTAATCACATGTTATGGGAATGTCAGCACTTAACAAACAAGTTGGGCAGTGCCGACCCCTCCGTCTCTTCCACCGCAAGCGGAGGCTGGCGCTGGAAGACCGCACTGCTCAGCTCGAACCTGACAGCACAACTCTGGGCCGTACAGCGAGCCGAGGAAGCAGCTTTGAGACAAGGTCTTGGAACCGCGTCCGCGGCAGGTGCCCAGACCCACTAAAGAGACGCCGGACTCAAATCTTACTGATTTGAAAATAAAGTTTACGCTTTCTCAAGGGTGCAATCATTACGTGGGTTAAATTTCCCGTGAAAAGAATTTTTTTCTCCCACGTTTGCTGCGGGATGACAACAGGTCAACAAACAGGCGGCTTCCGCTGTAATCGTGCGGGACACCAAAACAAAAATGGCGACCGGCAGAGCAAGCCGAACGCGCCAAATGCGATTTTTTTTCTTCTCGTGAGTACATTATGCGCATTACATTACATTACGTATATTATGTACATTATGCCGGTTTTCGTTATTCGCATCACTGGAGAAACCTCGCCCGTGATTAGTGCGCACTACCCGAGGCATGATCAAAGGATCCATGTCCTCCCGCAGCTGATGCCAACATCCTGGCATGACACACCAGCTGCAAGAGCAGCCTTGGTAAGCCAGAAAGGATGCAAAAATGAAAACAAGCGGTGATGTCATGGATTTTGACAGCGTCTAGCAGGGCTTAGTTATTTCTTTATTCATAAAAATGTACCAAATTATATTACCAGAGAGACAAGACCTAACTTGGCAAGTTTGGGAAATTCTTCCTGCACAACAGCCGAAATAGGAGAAAATACAGTAGAACCTCGTTGATATGTTCCCATTATGTACGTTTTCCCGGCGCCAACATTCGCAATCGAGAAGAAGAAACTTTATTAAAGAATAGTCCGGCAGTTTTTGTTATGGTGGCCTCAGGTGGCAGCTCGAAGTCCTTGGACTCAGGCGGCACCTTCGGCTTGCCGGACGACCCAGAGCTGGTCTGCCAGCTGTGAACTTTTGAGAGCTGCCTCCCAGCGGTGGCAACGCCTACGGAGAAGGTCCCCGGCGGCTCCCGCATCTGGGCCGTCGTCGGGAAGAAGCGAGCTCGAGCCTTCCCGTACTCTGGCAACGGCCGTGATTATGGACGCGTTGCGAATGGAGCTGGTTTGATTACCGTTGTTGCCGGCACATTCCCAGAGCATGTGTCGCAGCGTTGCTCTCTGTCCGCAAGTTTTACACGCGTCTGTTGGATATAAATGTGGGTAGCAATGGTGTAATATGGCGGGGCTAGGGTAGGTGTGTGTCTGGAGCAAGCGTAAAGTTACAGCCTCGGTCCTGTTCAATTTATCGTGCGGTGACGGGAATGTGCATCTTTCGAGTCTGTAGTGTTGGGTGAGGTCTCTGAACGTGGTTAGGCGATCACCCCACGCCAACTGTGTTTCTTGTTGCTGCATTTCTGTCGTAGTGTCCCGATCCGGCAGATCCTATGCCCCGCTCTCGGGGGTGGAGGCGGCCGCCACGCAATCTGCAGCGGCTCAGCGTGCGAGACCTCGAGCCGTGGAGTGGGGCCACCTCTTTGCCCGTGATCGAAACGTCGGTGTGTGCCGGGGTCCAGAGGAGGAAGACCATAGAATTTTGGGGTTGCGAGGGCGATGACGAGTCGCCGTCGTCAGAAATTTGGAGTATGCGGGCCGCTTCCCGCGAGATGCGATTGCGCGTCACCAGTTCATATGTTCCCGGAAAACACGATTTTTCGGCGGTTCAGTACGTCGCCAAACTGCGATCGTATGAAACGTTTTCCGGCCACTAGATACCATGCAAATAAGAAAAAGCGCAAGGCACGCGCGATCGAGCACAGTATATAACTGCTCGCCGCAACTCACCCACCCGTCTCACGTGAAAACGCCGGCCCGCACTCAGTTTCTCATTTCGGTACCAGCAAACTACCTCTGGGGTCATCGCACACGGAAGTGACAGCTATCACCGTCAATCCCATTGCGATAAGCATCTTCACCTATCTGTTTCACAGGGCGTGATGCTGTCGGAAGCATAGCATACGATTTTAGTAGGCGATAATCCAAATACGCCGCCGTTCCATGCTGCAGACTGCGATCGTATACGTTTTCCGGCCACTAGATTCTATGTGAACAAGAAAAGGCGTAAGGCGTGCATGACAGTATACAGCTGCCTGTCTCACGTGAAAACGACGGTGCGCCTAGTTTCTCCCTTCAGTACAAGCAAATCACCGCCGAACCTATAGCGATAAGCATCTTCACCGATCTGTTTACAGCACGTGGTGCGTTGTGCCATTGGTAGCGTACTGCATGCTTTTAGTAAGCGATAATCCAAATACGCCGCTGTTTCCTGCTGCAGGCTGGCACGAAGTGGCCATCACGTTTCGCTTCGGCGGCATCTGACCATCGCCCACCAGCTCAATTTCGTTTTGGTTTCCCGTCGTGCTCATAAAACACCATGCGATAGGAAAACAAAACGCGTCTCGGGCCGCCGGAGCACCACTAGCTCAACACGGGTCAGCGTCTCATGCCGCAACGATCCGTGCGACGCTGCGCAATACGTAGATGTCAACAACACTTCAGTCTGTCAATTCTTTTAGTTACTTCGGAACTTACGTTTTCCCGGTTGATACGTCTTTTTCTCTTGGTTATTTTCAAAACGTATGAATGAGGTCCCACTATACTTCGAAATTTGTGACATAACACTGACATTCTGGTGTTTGGCGGGAAATTAGGAAAAAAACGGACATGTGGCCTTTATCTTCTTTTGTACTAATCAAATGATCTAGTATTCCTCCTTATTATTATTATTGCCCTTCAAATTATTCACTTGTTCCATCACCTCACGTGGCGTGACCAAGTGCTACATTGCCATATTGCCTATGCATGTTGCAAAGTCACATTGAACTTAATTAACTTGAGCACAGCATTGTTTAGTGCTTACTAAGGGTTATGGCAAGAAGGTAGCAGGGGGGGTGAGCACCTACTATGGACACCATAACAGTCTCGGTCATTGCAAACGCCTGTTGCAGCAAAGGGGCATTAGTGCTCACTATTCCCTGATGGGTTTGCTCTCAAGGGAATTGCTCTTAAGGGCTTGCTCTCTTCAGCACTACGAGAAGTACTGCACTGCCAACAGCCCTCGAGCACAGCACTTCCATGAACTAGTGCAGGTGGTGTAGATGTACACTCACTGGCAATCTCTTGTCAACCAGAAGCTCCCCGTAAACCAGGAAAAACAATTGCAACTGTAACAATAAAAGATAAGGACAGAAACAGGTGAAAGACGAACAACAGGGATAGCATGCAAAATGGACACTGTGCATCACACATTGAGTGACAAGTATTTCGTAATTATCCAATCTGTCAGCCGCCTGTTGTATTTTAGGCAACCAGCAGTAACAATCACGGCCAGCATCATTCCCCTAATTTTGTGCAACTTGTGCAAAGAAAAGAAATAACCAGCAGGGAACAACACCACGGCGTGACTGGACAAGTGTGCAGTGCTATCACCTCACGGCAAATGTCCTGACTTCATACAAGCCCTTGGGAAAACGATACTGCTTACGGTCAGCAAGCACTTGGGCACCAGCTTTTTCAAAGAGCTGCAGGATGAGCTGGCGGGGACGTGTGATGCTTCCATCGCGGTTGTCAACATCAATGTTGTCTTGGGTGATGTTGTCCTTGAGGACAAAAATGCCGTTTTCACGCAAGCCCCTGAGGCATCGCTGCACAAATGACACCAGGTCAGCATCCGTCAGATGTCCAGTCACCCATTGGCACCAGATGACATCATAGTAGCCTTCCTTGGGGGCAAAATCCTGCAGACCTGTAAACGTGTGGTGACACAAACACAAAGAACAATTTTGCCAAGTGAAACACAAAAGTAAGAATGGACAGCTGGTTTGGCATGCTGCTTTTCTCCAGCACAATGACGACACAACCAATTAGTCAAAACTAAATGCGAGACATAGTGCTCTCCCTCATTTATTCGGTTGTGTCATCTTTGGCACACATGTGCATGTAAATGTGGAGAAGTGCGTATTCGTTCATGCATATTTTTAAAATAACTTATCAGCATACAACTTGCATTTACCTTCGCAGAAAAGGTTTTCAACACGCTTTGACTCAGGGCCGATGTAAGCTGGTGCTTGGTCCAAAAAGGCCTGGTTCTGTTCCACCATGTCGACGGTGTCAAACAGTGGCAGCAGCAAGTGCTTGGTGATGCGGCCTATGCCAGCACCGCAGTCCAGTGCACGATGCCTGCCCAGTGGAGCTGCCTTGTTCTGAAGAAGAGGACAAGGTATCGGTTGACATACAGGACAAGCCACCTCATTCACAGGTACATACAAGTGACTCACTATCCTAGCTACACACGTTTGCCTCACAGAAAAGAAAACCACAATGGCCTCATAAGAAGATGGAAAGAAAAAAGGGAAAAAAGGAATGAAGAGAAGTTTGAAGGAATTCTATGAAAAACTTTTTAAGTGTCCGCAGGTAATCTAAGTTTTTGTGCAAGAATGGTGACATGTTCTCCATTAGCGAGACCGGCAATTTTTGAAGCATTCAGCAGCATCAGAATGTCAGAAAATCCAACACAAACTCAAAAGTCATGGCATAATGTCACATAAACACTAACCAAAACACTGACCGGGATTCTATTGGTACTATAATCACAAGTGAGAAGCATCTATGATTTAGCCATTATGCATCCAATCGACAATGCATGTGATAAACCAGTCGAAGGTTAATGTTCCTGAGATATGCATCCGCTTTCTGCATCACCAAACACATAAATAGTTAGACTCTCTCACACGGATCTTGAACAAATTCACTGCAGCAGCACTTTTAGAAGTCTCAAATCCTGCAGGTGATGACACACCAGTGCATCACCCGTCATATTCCTCTGATGCATCATGACCCAACAGTCAGCAATCAAGGAGCTGTGCTCCTATGAAACTTCCTCAAGGTACAGAGAGATGGCGCCATGGCATGTCTTCATAAACATTAAAATGAACGTATTATAGCCGCCATTTTGCATGTAGTTCAGATTCTCCCACCAGGCATCACTCAGTCATGTTTGGAATAAGGGGAAAGAAAATCAGCTCTTCGCTGTCGGAGCATGCTCCGGTCTATCCCCGTTGTGACGCTGCGACAGGCAATCTGCTGTAGCTGAGAAAAATGCCTCCACCGCCTATTTTTCAGGATGAGCTGTGCCTGGCACCATTGCTGTTTGGTTGCTGCACGTGGTGACCCTCTCCCTGCTGATACTTTCAACAATTGCTCGGTCAAAGCTTTCTCTATGTAAAATAGTCACTGCTGCTGATGGTGGCTATAGGCATGGTAAGTGGTTCGTCACTGCCGCTTTTTACGTGGCTGTCATTTGAATGCGGGCCGCTCCCTCGAAAGCCCGTCTTGTAGATGGCCTGCAGACTACAGTGCTCACTACCTAGGTGGAACACAACACTCGTAATAATAAAGACAGATCGAGACTGAAATGGAGGGACCTTGAGTGACATTGATAGTAAAATATTTTTTTTGTTTTTCTTCCTAGTGTCAACTTTTTCAAATTTTTTTTTAGCATTCTGCAAAGTGCAGGCTTGCTAAACGAAGCTTCGTGGCTTTAAATGGTAAATGTAGCTTTGTTCCTACAAACAGATAGATAAAAAATTATGCATGGCTCTGCTATCGCAAACATCAGAGACCAGTGGAGCTGGGGGAAGTTAAGGCTTCAGAAAAATCCATGCCGTCTCCCTGTGTGGGGGGTTTCGTTGGGACGGCACATCATTTGAGGTGCCCGCTGCAACAGAAGCAATATGCTGAGACACCATATGCGTCTGTCATGTGCCAGGCGCAGCACCGACCCGACACGGCAGCAACTGACACACCTTAGCTCTGACACACCTTAGCTCTGATACATGCTAGCTCCGACGCCATGTACCTGGTAGCTTCTTGAAATCCGTCGAAGCGTACATGGGGTTGCTATCTGAAAGCAATGACGTTGCACCACCTGTGTCCCTGCCGCGGCGCTCGGCTCCACCCACCCTCGCCGCTTTGCTATGCTGTGCGATGCTATTTTTATGCTCTGCTTTCACTCTCTCTCAGCTCTCTCCCCCCAGCTCGGCGAAGCTGCGGACTTCAAGATAAACCCAGCGTGGTTCTAACAGCTCCACTGTAAAAAGGAAAGAGAAAAAAATTGCTAATGACCACAGTAACTGTCTAGTGCAGTCTGCAGACACCTGAACAGGGGTCAGCAGTGGAGGAGGGGTGGCGGGAAAAGAGTAGGGCTAAAGGTTGGCATAAAGTAAAAACAAAATATTTACAACAGGGCAACTAAGTAAAAAAAAAAAGCCGTCTGTGGAGTGACTTTTTCGAAAAAGTTTGTCACCAGCACTGTTAGGTCGCGTGGAACAACGGGGTGGCGAGGCCCAACTGCCCAAAGTCGCAGTGCTTTTGTAAGCTACCCTGGACCACGTGCAAGTGCATAGAAATTACAGTTGTGTGCACCGCTGACACCAGTTGTGTTTGACCGCATGTGCCATGTGACCTGCTTATTTCCCTACGTTCAGAAGTGCCTCCCCCCCCCTCCCCCCAGCAGGCTCGTTTCCATTCCTGCAGTGCAAACAATACACAGACCTCTTTTTGCACGCCTTGCAGAGCGCCAAAAAGGGTGCTTTTTATGTACATGCATGACAACAAGGCTTTGCGTGTAGCCAACCAAAGCACTATTTTCTTCGTGCATCCCAAAACAGATGTTCATGAAGGAGCGCTGCTATTACTTTTTTTTTTCAGTGCTGTTTTCAAACTTCATGAACATGAATGGGGATTAGGGTGGTGAACAAATCTCCGTAGACCATCGGTCATGTTTTGGTGCAAGTGTGCCGGCTCCTGCAATCGCCGAAGTAAGGCAGCGTTGATCTGAGCTAGTACATGAGATGGAGACCACTTCCAGGAACGCCGACTGATGACAGCTCCACCTGCCACAGAACAACTTAAATGTCCGCTTTGAACTATGAGGTTTTATGTGCTGAAACCACGATCTCATTATGAGGCACACTGTACTGGGGGGACTCCGGAAATGTGGACGACTAGGGGTTCTTTAACATGCACCTAAATCTAAGTACACAAGTGTTTTCGCATTCCACCCACATCGTCCACTTTGTATGATCCAGTTACGGTAATGGAGGCGAGGGATGTCTCCATCCCCCATGCTAACAACAATTCACCAAAAATGCATCAAAAACAGAAGGAAGATGAGCAGACGCCATCCACACAAAGGTCAAGGTAAGCGAATGCAAGTGGAAAGCGCTCCTACTCTCTGTCGATGGCCTGCTTCCCTCCTTGTGTGCGTGGGACATTGCCTCCTCCCACTTTCAAAAGACGTCGTGTTTCCTATTGTCCCACAAGCTGGCTGAATGTTTTTTTGACACTTGTTGGCGTGTCGAAGCATGCCACAAAGCCCTTGCAGTGCTTGTCATAAGTATTTGCACTGCTCTGGCACCAGTATACAGATGTCACAAATAGCTGAGATTTTTCGGTCTGTACAGCTCACGAACGAAGCACTAACGGCAGCACTCCTAGATACGAAGTCATGTGATAAAACCAGGATTGCCTCATGCAGCAATGGTGCAGAATTTTTTCTGATTCCTTCATCCTTGTGCTTTTGCATCCATGGCTTTTAGGTCACTGTTTGTGTGGGATGGGCTGTGAGAGGAACTTGAGAAGGATACTATTTATATGATCTAGTACAGATAAAGACGCAACTTTTTGGATTCTTTCACGCAAGTCTTCATATCGATGCCCGTATGATGCACCTGCTTGTGTAATAATAATATTTAGGGTTTTACGTGCCAAAACCACTTTCTGATTATGAGGCACGCCGTAGTGGAGGACTCCGGAAATTTTGACCACCTGGGGTTCTTTAACGTGCACCTAAATCTAAGCACACGGGTGTTTTCGCATTTCGCCCCCATCGAAATGCGGCCGCCGTGGCCGGGATTCGATCCCGCGACCTCGTGCTCAGCAGCCCAACACCATAACCACTGAGCAACCACGGCGGGTGTGCTTGTGTACCACTTAGTACAAATATACATCCCGCAATTATGATATTACACAGAAATCATCCACGTTTTATATGCTCCTATTGCCTAAGCAACTTATTCATGAAGAATTCAACAAGTGGTCACGTGAAGGAAGGTATGCAACCAAAAGAATATACTGCTTGCATGTCACTGTATTCTCTGCTGATAAAAACAGGAGTAAAAGAAGGCATTATGATTGAAATAACAAGTGCCACTCAATGACATGATGAATATGTGTATGTGCGTATATAAAAGATGTTTATTATATGGGTTTTTTCAACACTTGCAACCTGTCAATTGGTTATGTCCACTTACTTGGTTGTTTACCCAAATAAACTGCAGTCGTACAACTTTATCATGGAACAGCAGCTATAAACATGAAGGTTGCAGGTGTACTGTGGAGGTAAGTTTTCCAGAAATGAAATACTAGTAAAGGTGTGCAAAATTTGAATAATGTATATAATAATGTCCTAATTGATTCAGGTGTCGAATCGAAAAATTGTTACTTCATTCATCTTTGGCAGTATTCAGTTCAGTGTCAAAAGTTACTATTCGCATACCCCTACGAAATAGACAGCATAGTACATGTGGTTAGGTTGCTTTATTGGGATAGAAATCACGCACACTTCCGACGCACACGCTGTGCTGTTGTGGATGTGTTGACGCACCCACTAGAAAGCCTGCTCAGCCTATGCACATGGTATCGGAGATTTAGTCATTCAAGTTTCAGAGTTGCGATACAGTGAAATGGTAAAATAAGTGGCAGCACAGAATGTTTGCTTTAGACAATGTACATACACGCGCTCACCGTGGCTAGCACTCATAGAGCAAGCAATCACGATGACCACCGCAAGCACACATGCATAGCCTTGTGCACAGCCCTAAGATATTTTCTAACTTTCACCAACAGCTGTTTTGTAGCTTTCGCGAAGGACAGTGTCTCTACCTTCCCATGACAGAGGCATCCAATGCCAAGTCCTCACACTGGCCTTTGGAATAAGATCACAGGCTCAACACAAGCAGGAACTGCATAAATTGATTATTTATCAAAAGTACCTTTATTTCTAAGTCATGAGTCTACATTTTGTAAATTGTACATGTGTTGTCTGCCTTTTTTGCACTTTCTGTGCATTTTTTTTCTGCTCAATTCAGAGACTTTTGAGCGCGTGTGTGCTGATGCACATACAATGGTGGAAAAGCTCTGCCCAATCGGCTGCAATGTACCGCTACAAGCAGATGGCAATCACTGCAGTAATGTTCGATGGTACGATGATTACTCGAAAAAGAGAATGGGCAATGTGGGAGTGTAAGCACTATGCGAGTGTGAGGATTACGCAGGTAAATACGATATATCTTTGTAGGAGAAGACCGCCTACTGGAAATCACGTGTTTCAAACTTCACTGGGCGTCAGAACGTATGACATTCGGTTTGTTGTGCGCAGCATGGAATGCTGCAGGTCACGCAGCCATCTGCACTTTTCGCTGTAGTCGGGGGAAAATAAAGGCTCACTCACTGTTTGCTGCTAATCCTATCATTCAACCGGCATCGTGCAGAATAGGGCAAACACAGTACTCCGCTAAACACAACACACCTCAACGCGTCGGGAAAGCAAGTTTCCAGATATCATCGTACGAGCCTGGCAACAAGGAGGAGGCGAGGGTAAGTTCTGTGTGCCCTTCAAAAACGCTTCCAGAGTCACTTGTGAACAAAAGCGAGCACCCAGAAACTTTCTGGAATCTTACTTTATCTGCAATTCTCCTAGGAACAATGGCACAAGTCTAACCGGCTGGCCTGCAGTCATAATGTACCGTGCACGGCGCTTTATTTCTTTCTTTATTTTCTCCCAGCAACTACAATTGAGGGAGCTCTCATTGGACTACATTGATGGTATGGTTGCAGACACGTGTGCTTGAAGGAATGTGGGAGAGGCGCAGCAACTAGACTGAGCCAAACACTCAAATCTGGAGAAAGAATCTTTTGCCTGCTGTGTGATGTTTAGTGGCACCACATCTGACAAATGTTGGAACTGATGTGAAATGGCTTGATATCTTTTTTTGTACAGATAGCGTCACCAGCAATATACACCTGTGATATTTATTATTAATTTGAAATCTTTTTTTTTTCAAGCACTGCTTAATAAAACTTGTGAGTGCTAGTAATTACAAGACACCGCATGGCTCTAATAATGTGCAACACTCATTGGGAATTAGTGTGTACATGAAAAAGAATGTCAATTTGCATGGACCAGGCTAGCAGAAAAATTTGCTAAATTCACTGCTCCCTTGTAGATTCCTTAATGAACATAAGACAATTTTCTCTTCACAGAAATGGAGAGAAAGGTTTGCTGCTTGCCTAGTGAAAATTTCAGAGTTGCTTGAGTAGTACTGAGTAGCTTGAGTAGTACTGCCCCTTTGGTAATGTCCAACCAAGTATAGTCATAAATTGACAATGTGAAGTAATGATAGCTCATGAACATGGAACTACTTCACATAGATGATAAGTGTACTGTAGTCTGGAAAACCATTAGATGTTCTGCGTTGAAAAAGAAAAAAGATATTCATTCATAAACTTCTATTGTTTTGCCAATTTTTATTGGAGTCTGTATAAATTTCTATTTACATGCAGTATCTCTTCATAGAAACCTTGTATAACATTCATTCAAAGGCACAGCAAACTTTATTTTGTTATGCTGCACAGTTTTGCCGGAAATGCAGTACAACAGAGGCTAGTACAGCAAAAATGTTTTTTGCTCACACTGTTTTGATTTCCATCAAGTAACACTGCAGGCTAGGCTATAATACTAGGTGTCATTGGAAAGCGCATAAAGCAAGCTTTTCAATGCAATATAGTTCACATTCATCCAATGAACGCAAACAGCATAGTGCATCTGCAAACAATGACTAAAATGCGGAGTGTGTGCTGCTGGAGTGGGACCGCAACCTTAAGAATTTTTTCTCTCTGTTAATTTCAAGTAATGATGTTGCTTGCGCACTGCAGAGGCTACACAAAGGGAATAACTGCTGTTGGCTACTCGTGACCCACATCACAGTGAACGAGTTAATGTGAGCAAGGGACCTGTAGTGCCCCCGAAATGTCACACATGCTAATCAACCTAAGTATGCAGGCGAGCACTCCTTTTATTTTGACCTTGAAGAATTTCTATGCCTCACAACAGTACAATCGTTTACTCAGCACAAAAGACAAATGCTGTTATTTAGAGTTATTAAATGTTCAAGCAACTCCCTGTGTATACTGAACCCTGAACTAGGCGACGACTTCCTCCACTGCCCTAGCACAGGGAAGATGTGCGCAAATATTTTCCAGGATGATGACGAACTGTTTGATGAAGCAAGACAGTTGCTGAACATTAAAATTAGAGTGGCCTAAAAGAATGGTCTTCCCCAGCTTGTCCACAAGCTGAAGAAGTCTTCTGTTGGAAACATGGAGGGATATAATTTTCCTTCTAACCATCACTGCTTAATTGGAGTTTTTGCAATAGCTTGAGCTTTATAAGTAGCCCTTGTGCACACATGCTGCTTACACTGACATGCAGGTTGCGCAGATAGGGCTTCATTCATACACTATCAAATGTAAATACACACTCAGACTTGCCATTTAGAATAAATGATGTGCCATACACCTTCAATAAAAAGGAAAAAAAAAAAGAATGCTGTTACGGCTATTTTACTTAAAAAAATTAATAGAAGGGCAAGCAAGAGGATAACAAAAAGGATTACAATTTATGCTCAAGGTGCTACAACCCCTCAAGCTTACCCCTATTGTTTCCAACCAGATGTTCCCATCTTTCTCTTTTTGTACTTTCTTTTGCTACTTCGACAAACAAAACCACTTATCTCTTCCTTGACTTGCAAACTATTTTTCCTCTAGTCCATATGCGAAGGAACTACGCTCATGTGGTGCTCTAGATGGATCAATCAATCAATCTTTATTTGCATCTATTCACTTACACAAATGAATGCTGGGACAAGAACTAAAAGCTGCTTGTTTGCAGCTTGACAAGGTTCTCTGATCATAGGCACTTGGCAATGACACCGACAGCCTTCCATTGCAGGCCAAATTCATGCAGAAGGCTCTATGAGAAGCTAACACTTGGCTCTAACTACCTGCTGTCTCAAACTACAGTGGATACTGCTGCTCCAATTGGTCAATTCTGGCCAGGTTCTGCAGAGGGCTTGGCTGGGACATGTTCCACTTCATGACACTGAGGAACATGCAGAAATGAAGCAATAGATATCTGCGATATGCTCACATGGCAACTTTTGCATGTAACTAAAAGCATCATAAGCATTTGGCACTGGCACCCACAGTATTCTTGCTGTTGAATGAATGAAATTAATGAATGAGTGAATTTTAGTTTTATTAGTTTTATTGAACGGAGTGTGCACATTAAAAGCTAAAATTGCATACCATTTATTTCTGCTTCTTTAAGTGCAGTCATGAAGACAATGAAAAGAAGACCAAGGTAACCATGAAGAAAAAGAGTTAAAAAAATATTATGTAGAACCACGCATTGTGAGAATCTGTGCTAGTGCGAAGCATTTGCTGTGCAACGCATGAGATGAAGTGTTTTAACATTTCCTACCCGTGTCACATGGACAGCCATGAACTTTCTCAAGGAGTTCGACCTCAAGCAAGTTGTCGTTTCGTCACACAACCACGAACATGTTTTTAACACAAGCCACCAGAGGGTCATTAGGTGCTGTTGGTCTATGTGCACACATAAAAATGGCACCTCTAATTATGCCTAAAAGTATTTTACCTAATGTTTCAATAAGCATAGTATTACACAAAAATTTTATGTGCAAAATTCACTCCTTGTTTAGAAGGCCAAGTGCTTTGATAAACATAGCAATGCCAACAGCGATGCTGAAAATCCCCTGCCTGCCTGTATTTTTGTTCACGGCTACTAACTTTTGCTCTTTTTGCTGCGATTGTATGCCCTGATGTAACAATTTTACACCAGTGAACTTGTAACCCTTCCTTCCACGGTTGTGATTGTAAAGCTCGACAAAAGCACAGTAAACCTTGCAGTGAACTGCAAGGTTTACTGCAAGGTAAGTGTCTGTGTGTACAGGGGTGCTCTGAATCAAAAGTGTAGGGCAGCGGCAAGCAAAAATGTGATAAAGCAGTGCTTGAAGTGTTATATTGTTCAACCAACTGTTATCACTAAAGGGCAACTTTACTACAGGCAATACAGTAGACTTCCAGTAATTTGATCTCGACCGAAGGTACCAGCCGGTGCCCATATATTTCTATGGACCTAAACTTCCATTATTTCAATCTCAAAATTGGCCTTAGCCAAATAATTTGATCTTGGCTTGTAGCGCGAAGTGAACACGGACACAGAAAAGAGCAGACAGGACTAGCGCTCGTCCTGTCTGCTCCTTTCTGTGTCCGTGTTCACTTCGCGCTACAAGCCAAGATCATGTTACCGTACCAACTCGCCCAACTGTCTACCCTTTTGCATTCCAAATAATTTGAACTTGATTGACCAGGTTCGCCGCAACACAGCCGTATTATGCGGCGAAGCATGCCAAGAATAAAGGCGGGCCACTGCCATGGGACAGTGGATGCGCTTCTTAACCATACAGGTGCATATGCACTGCCTCGGGTCACACCTAATAAGCGGAGTCACAGCCATTAAGAGTTGTTTTTGATGTTGCTGTGGCGATATGAACATTTGTTTCCCCAGTCATGCACGCTGGGCCATATAAGACTGTTAACGGGTCCTAGTATGTGCTACTTTATTATACGCGAATCAAGAAAAACCATCTGTGTTTCGGGAAAGCTAGCAATAAGGAAGGCGGTGAAATGAAAAAATTCAGAAAGTGAAGGGGACGTTTAAATCCAACAAAAGAGCAGGGGTCTATAAAACCTCTGAAGACTTGCCAGTAAACTTAGGTGTCTCGGGGCTTGTACTGAGACCAGAGACGGCGCATGTGCGTCTGTAAATTAAGGAACACGTGCTATGCCTCGTAACAATGGCACCTTTCCCCACTTGGTAAGCTTCACCGCACGACACGGTTGTAAGTGGCAAAGCTAACTCTAAAAACATAACTGCTAAACTAAACAGTATTTCGGTGTTTCTGCCTTTGGTTTTAATTCAACACGCCAGATAATTTCACTAGTTTCATCAGTCCAATCAGGATCGAATCAATAGAAGTCTACTCTAATTTTATTTATATAGCAATTATATGGACATCCCAGAGGCATTTCTGCTGTCAGCGTCACCGTGAGGTTCCGTGTAAAGTCCAAGGGTGATAAAATCATCGCTGCATGCGGTATGTGCACGACCTCAGAGGCTATGATAGCATCCTTGGAGGCTATGATACAAGTTACCAGCACTATACAGGTTGTTCTACGTAACTTGTGCCAAAGTTTTAAAAATGAAAGGCACTTTGGACGCGAGTTGAACCCCTAGCCTAGAGTTACTCGGAACATTTATTATTTTCTCCTTAACGGATTAGTTATAATTAATTAATCAACTTTTTAAGTATTGGCTGCAGACCTCAAGTGTGATACGCAAAGTTGTAGAGAACCTTGAGAGCCCTCTCAATAAATTGTTTCCAATACGATATATCTCACATGTTCCTTTCCTCCGCATCCCAAAGAAAGCCAGCAAAAAATGAAAAAAAAAAATACCACGTGATGGGGCGCTTGTGCACTATCATTGTGCTGCTCTCAAGCGTGCGATGGATGAACAAGGTCAGCTGCATCAAGACTGGCCCGCGACAGTGCGTTATGTCTGGTGTAGGTATCTGGGCATGCGGCTTTTACCGCATGACGGTGCAATTCAATTACGTGCTGCTGGCCGAGCGGTGCCTAAGCGATAAAGTGTCTAAGGAGACGAAAGAGAACAAGAACGTAGCTTAATTTTTTTATGCTTGAAATGGGCAAGAGCTAGCACCCTGCCGACGGAGTGTAACGGGGTTGGGTGGGGAGGCGGCGTTAAGGCCAGAATGATTTTCCAGTGACCTTCAATCCAAAAAGCGCCCTTTGATTATGCTGCGTGTTCGAAGAGGTCACCATCTGCTGCAATGCACATTTGGCATCTCATAGGCACATTTTCGAGGAGTTCTTGATCATGGTATCAGGGATGGAGTTGCAGACGGTACACTTGATCCTTGACATCACCCCAGAGAGAGAAATCGAGGAGAGTTAAATCTGGTGACCGTGCCAGCCAAGCAATGGGCCCATGCCATCCAATCCACTGCTACGGGAATACTTCATACAGCCCTTTGCAAGCTTTGCTGCAGCTTGCGCAGGAGCACCATCATGCTGATACCAAATATCCTTGATCCTAGCCAATAGAACTTTGAAAAAAAAAAAAAAATCCTGAAGTACAATCATAAACGATGTCATTGACGTATTTTTTGCCTGTAAGTGTGACTTATCTTTTGCCTGTAAGTGTGCTATCAAAAAACACAGGGCCAGTGATAGTGCCACCATAAATTCGACACCACACATTAACTGACCACTGATATTGGTGATGTGTCTTCAAAACCCAGTGAGGGTTTTCGTTGCTCCAGTAGTGAGCGTTGTGGATGCTCACTTGGGCATTACATGAGAAGGTAGCTTCATCGGTCCACAGTATTTTGTTGACAAAGCCTGGTTCCTCCTCTGTCTTGATTATAATCCTGTTTGCGAAGTCCTTTCAATTTTGGAAATCGTGGAGCTCCAACATCTGGTGCAGCTGCACGTGGTACGGATGAAGTTGCCTCTTCTTAAGTACTCTCCATGCTAAAGACTTTTGACGCTTCAGCTTCAGCACCCACACTACGAACACTTGCATGTGGGTCTGAAGAAAACTTTGACAGAATACCGTATTCACATGATTGTAAGTCGACCTATTCTTTTAAATACGAAAATATGAATTGTGGGGCTCGACTTACAATCGAAACCAAAACATGGCACCGCCAAAAAGCGAGACCAACGAGATATCAGGGAAGCTATAACATAGTTACAATTTTCTGCTTGCTCCATGGCCCTACTCATAGTTTTCGCTATCCCGTGCATTTGTTTGCTTTTCGGAAGGATTTGCAACATTTTTTAGAGTTTTACAGCACACACAACACTAATGGGGAAATGTCGATGGTTGATGGAAGTGCCGCTGTTCCATTCGCGGCGGCATCCCCAGAACGGCAGCGCTTGCAGGGAATATCAATAGTTCATGATAGAGCAGACACCGCTCGCTTTCTCTTTCCCTTCCCTGTTGCTCTTAGTTTGACATATTCGACTCAACTGCCAGCTATGTGCTACTTCCATGCTTCCTCGGTCGTCATGTGTGCTCCAGGCCCACTAAACATTCGGCGCTCATTCACAGCAGCATTCAAGAGGGCTGCCATCCTTTACGCTTAAGAAACAAATCACTGCGCAGTGGGCCGCAAGTTCAATGTTTCTGAATGGGTGGTGCGAGAGTGGCGACTGCAGCAAAGCAAAATTTTCCCCTGTGACAGCAAGCGTTTTCCGGAGCTGTAGGCCAAGCTTGCGGTGTACGCCACTGAAATGCGTGATCGGTCCCTGCCAGTGAAGTGCGACATGGTCATGAAACAAGCCCGGATCTTCGCCTGCTCCGCCGTGAGTACAAGTGGCTGGCGGCAGACTTCACTTCACTTTATTACCTTAAAGGCCCCCAGGATTGGGGGTACTACATAAGGGGTGGGTAGCTAATAAAAGAAATTAAATACACAAGGAAAAGATGTTTAGGTACAAGTTTGCTCGCTGGTAAATATGTTAATTATACAGTTCAAAAACATGGATGGGCAGGTGATTGCGGCGATGTCATGTGGTCATGTGGAAGGCCGTTCCAGTCCGAGGCTGAACATGGGAAGAATGATGTAGCAAAAGTGGTAGTGTGCGCACGTGGACGGGCGACTTGAAAGGGATGACCAATGCGGAGTGAAATGCGTGCAGGAGGACTGATGTAGGGTGGATGATGAAGTGAGCTGTAAAAAAACCTATGAAATAAGTACATAGTAGCGATACGACGCCGACAAGCCAGGGACCGCGAACTTACGCCAACCGGACCTGTCAAAAGAGCCTCCCTGAGGGCTGCGTGTGGTTGGGTGCATTCGGCGTGGGCTGCTGTTCCAGAAGATGTCGTGGTGCGGTCATTTGCCAAATGTGGAATTTCGCTGGGGGACGATGCGCTGTGGAACTGTAGCAGCGATGACGATGGCAGCACTAGTGAGGATGATGGCACAAGTGAAGACGAGTAGTTCAATGACCATGCCAGCTACTAATAAATTTTTATTATGGAATGTGCGCTCGGGTATGCTTTTCTTTTTTTTTCTGTCACACGTGATATGGGGGGTCGACTTACAATCGTGTAAATACGGCATGTGTCTCCGTGTCCTTGCCCAGGATTCAAGATTTATGTCGTTTCTTCGTAAAAGTCCTCGTCTGTCTCAGCATTTCATATGCACACACAATCGTCATTGAGCTCGGACATTCACTGCGATTGGCACAACTGCCCCGCTCACCATTGACGATATGTATCATAAGGCTGACTGCAGGTGTCAGCTGTGTTATACCCATCTCCAGGAAGGTCGTGGCAATGAAGATTGTTGTGATACAGTCTACTAGGCTGCAACTACTACATATAACCATGGCGTCACTGTAATGTAACTGTGGCGACCAGCAAGAATAGCTATGACTATGAAGTCTGCCGTTTATCTCCGTGCACCTCTACTGTAAAGCCATGTCTGCGCCGTGCAAGCTGTGCTTTCTGCTAGGGAATCTGGTTGTCATGTGGTGTAGCATCTAGCACATTGAGACACTGTGACATTACACCACATTAAGGATTGGCCCAGTGCACAGTGTAGCGCGTGCGAGTGTTCCTCCTTTCAATGCTCGTGTATAGTGCTTTGTGCTTCGGGTGGCATTAATGTCGAATTTCAATGGCACGGTTGGAGTGGATGACCGACTTTGTGAGCAAGTGTGTCACTACAGCGCTGAGCGACGTCTCCAAATCCGCAATTGGAACACCAGCCCTACCACCAGAGCAAAGAGGCACTCGTGTGCACCATGCAACCACAGAGCCCTGCATGTTTCGCTGCGCCTGTTTGAAAAAAGGTTCTGCGCTCAGTGCTGCACTGTCCTTGCTCAAATTTTGCTGAAAGATTGCATTTTGGAGTCTACATCACTTAGTATAACACTTACCACGGTTAGTTGCCTGGTTTTTAAGAAAAAAGTTTGAATTTGCCTTCACTTATAGGGATGCGAGCTGCTGCAGCGATGATGCTAGCATAAACTTGTGTTGTCGCCTGCTGGCAGCTGCAGAAAGCAACCGACCAGGAAGGTGTCTACTAAGTTGACATTTCCAAGTTCCCTGAGCTTTCCAGGTTTTCCCTGAGCACCTTTGCAAAATTCCCTGAATGAGCCAGAACTTTGTTTTATGTCAAGACAGGCAGACACCAACATATGTTGCTCGATGCTGTCACTCTCTAGTAAGCATGTTGAAACAAAAAAATGATTTAATCCAGTTTGAATATTAAGGTGTAATATCTATTTTATTTAAGAAGAAAACAGAGGGCACAGCAAAAGAAATGGTAATACCCATTCCAAATTGAGTCGAACATTTTCAAATACGAATGAAAAGGAGATGCTTACATAAGTAAATATTTTTGAATATGAGCTATTTCTATCGATAGCAAGCTCATCGGTATGAGGCCTGAACTTTGTCACAACTAAGATTCTCTCTCAGCAGCTGGAAAGCCAACCTGAACTGTCCTGACATACTCTCAGCCCGTACACAACATCTCAGTGTTGGATTTCACTGCTTTAAAAGAGTTTATTTTGGTTTGAATGAGGGACACCTGCATCCCGGCTCCAGCCAACACTTTGTTTTTTGAGCTCAAGCTCCTTCAAAGAGGCAGCGGCATGCTTCCTTTCCCGTTAATTCCTCAGTGTGTCGGTCCTTTCTGTTCTCATCCTCCTTCTGCCACGCATTCACCCCATGGGTCATTTGAAGCATCCTCTTGGTCAGTTGTACAGTCAACGTTTGATTTTTCGGACTCCTAGGGGCCGTAAAAACAACCAAAAGATTGAGCAGTCTGAAAAAAATGAATGCATGTCTTTAACTGCCCTCAAGGGCTGAAATTGCTACAGGCACGTCCGAAAAAGCTCTTAAGGCCTACCAGTATACTTATTAGGCATATCGATGCTCCTACTGTGACAGGAGACGGGGGGTGCACGCGTGTGTAATTAAGGAATACATACTGTGTCTCGTGAAAATTGCCCTTCCCACGCTTTTATCCTTCACCGCGTAACACTGCTGTACTAAGGCAAAGCTAACTTTTGGATACTGGCATTACGCAGCGCACTGTGCTCTGCGAGCTTCGAAGCCAATCACGAGGATTACAAAGGCGGAGTTGGTGCCATTACTGACAGCGGCAAATTCTTTCAATGAAAAACACAGCACCGCACGGCAAGAAGCTTAATAGTGAACGTAGAAGCAGATAGGCCTAACATTGCCAGGCGTCTGGAAAATAGGTCGTTGAGTGCTCTGGCAATACCTCGAGCCAATGACACGGCGTCAATGACAATTCGTTGCAATTCCTCCGTTACTGGAGCCAACATTAACATGACTCTCGTTCCCTTTCAGTAAAAGCACAAATTCCCTGAGCTTTCCCCGAGTATTTCCAGGCTATTAAAATTCCCTGACAGTTCCCGGTTTTCCCGGTGGGTAGACACCCTGACATACCCAGTGTCCCTTACATGCCAGTAGAAGCGTGTACAAGTATCGTCTGCCATTTCAGACCGCCAACGATGGCTCCTCCGTGATGCATTAGTATGTAGCATGCACGACACTACAGGGATGTAGAGATAGGCGACAACACAAGCGCTGACCAGCAATTGAAGATTTGCCTAAAAGGCAGGGCAGAAGCAAACATACAAAAAAGTATACAAGAAATAAAAAAAAAACTTTTACAAATTGCTGACTTCCCCGCGCTGCAGCTATGCACATACAGCTGTCGCTGTCTGTGAAGAAAAGGAGACACTCTCGAAGATAATATGTAGAGGGACAACTGAAACTATGAAGTACAAAAAGCTTAATGAAATGCACAAGCGGACAGGGCAAACCAATACGCCCAGAGGTCAACGGGAGACCAAGCTAATGAGACACATATGGTGACGGCACAGATGGCACTGGTGTGCACAGTGTCGAGTGTCGGGATTCTAAAGAGCTACAGGGCATTGTCGAACTTGAACGTCGGTACAAAGCAAAACCACCCTTTTGCAAGCAGAAAGCATGGCTGACATGACTCAGACATGGCTTCACAGTAGAGGTGCATGGAGAGAGAATATCCGGCTGAATGGTGCGTACGGGCACCCCTTGCTTTGGTGGCAGGGCTTGTGTTCCAACTGCAGATTTGGAGGCATCGCTCAACACCGTAGTGACGTGCTTGCTCGCAGAGTCAGTCGTCCACTCCGACTGCCACTGGAATTTGGCATGAATGCCTGGAGCACAAAGCACCATACATGAGCATAGAAAGAATGAACACTCGCATGCACTATGTGCTACTGAAGTAGATGCAACACCTCCTGGGTTTAGCATTTGGGCCAATGAAGGCTGTGCAATGTCAGTGTCTCAATGTGCTAGCTGCCACAGGAGGACGATGGGGAAAAGCAGCACGCACAAATTGATGCTACACGACATGACAGATGTACCACGCATCTCAAATCACTAGCTTGCACCAGAGAAGAACTGGTGAAGTTATTCTATTGAGGTATGCATGTATATGTAACCTAATGGGTAGAGCTGTGACACGTGTATTTGGCATCAAAACCCACCATTGAACACATAATTTTATTATTGTTCACAGAGAAGCTACCTGACCAGACGATGAAACATGGATTGATCCAAATAATGCTTCACATTAAAAAGAACTGTCCATTCTATTTTCTTACGCAAATGAGGATTAGGAAGCTCCTTCCCACCTATAAGTTGGAATTCTTAGGCTGTACCCATCCACCTACTCCAAAGTACATCAAGCTGTCAAGATGATGGATGCGGCAACATGGCCACTTCGAAATTAATGCTTCTGCTACATGCACACATGATGCTGCCCTTAGTGGTTTGCAGCATTCCTCATCATTAAGCAAGTGAAGTGCAAAAGCAGATGCCACTCTTTGCACATTCTATTTCAAATTTCAGCAGTTTAATAACTGTCATTTGCGCGTGCCAATTATCATAATCAATTTTGCTATAACTCTATTGGGTATGGCAAACACTCAAAATGGAAACACAAGGCCCCTTTAAACAGAACCAACTACTTCAGCAAGTCACTCTGCATTAGGTGTCTTATTCGAGCTGCCTCATCAGCTTGGCAGGTATACCTCTCGAAATTGCTTGAGCAGCCGGTTCGATGAGTGGATGTCTGTGCTGCTGATCTCCGAGAACCCGCCCAGCATGCCATCTACAGTGGCTGGAATCGTCTCCCAGTAGGCCTTGCCCTGGTTATAGAAGTCGTCAGAGTGCTGTGCCGATGACATGCTGACAACCACCTTTCACTGCAAAGCAAGAAACTCCTTGAAGTGCATATCCAGTCACACACACACACTTTCTGCTTCCACATACCAGCCATTAAAATCACCTTGAATTTCCACACAAAGTGTAAGCACACCACTACTGCTATACTGTTGCTATCCCTACTAGGTGGAACGCACAAAAGCTAATCTGGACTATAAATGTTGCATCTGGCAGGGACAGTTGCAGTAAATAAGTAATACTAAGCTAAAACTTCTTTAATAAAATACTAACGCTCATCCATTTTAGCAAATTCTGTGTTATCAACTTTTCAATTATGTGGGTAGTTTCACCTTGTGTGCAAAGTAACATTTAGCACAATTCCCAACTGCAGTTGGGAATTATGGTGACAATTAATGTAGTGCAGATGAAAAGAGTGCAATACTACATAACGTTTTGCCGTAAGCACACAGAGGTCATGTGACACCAGCATCAGGTACACTGCCGGTGAGTTGAGCAGACTGAACTACCATCGAAAATGACACTTGATTTCAGACTACAAAGTGTCGCAAGGTGAACCCTCTAAACTGCAAGAGCACTATTTGAGCCTTAAAACTGCCATGGTGAGGAGGATGTTGCAAGCAGTTCTGATGATGCCAAGGCAGACACCATCTGGAACTGTTATCACTAGCAAGCATTGCTCCATTAAAAGAACGTCTGAAAAGATTCATAGTGGTGAAGTGCCTCAGGTCCTGCGTTCATTGCGGCATGCAAGAACACGGATGTATGGAAGGAAACAAGACAATGCTTTTTTTCTTTGCCTGTCCTTGTCCACACACACTGCAAAAGAAGCGATGCATCAGCGACTAAATCCAGATGCATAGTTATGCTCTCACTCATTTAGACCATATTGTAGTGCTTTAATGCACTTAGTATACAAGGAGATCCTACGATAAGGCCTGACCATTAGATGTGTAGCAGTCAAGTCATTAGCACCATGAAATCTCGGCCGCTGTTCTGCTGCAACAGTCCCATTGATCAAATCCACACCTTTATATGTTCTCCAGAATCCTCAAGCTACAAGTAGGTCGCTGATTACAAGGTGGTTACAACGCCTGCAGTTATCATCTTCAATCACTAATTGGTTTGACAGAGGAAAATGCAACGCTACTCAACTGAAAATTTATCCGGCATAAAACAGACCTTTTCTTTTTTCCCTTTATACACGGTTGGATAACTATGCTTTCTAGATGCAAAATAGGTTCTACGGCCTAGTACAGGGGTGTCGGGCTCACGAACGAAAGGCCATGCGCACCGCGTGTTGCAGGTCCCTGGTCTAGGGTTATTGAACCACTTTCGAAAGGCATTAATTCGACTGAACACGTGAAGTGCGTTTGTATTTGTGGGCCTGTAATTTCAATTAATGAGAATGACTTTACATGTATTAATGCTGACGCCTCCATCACAAATGCGCGCCGTAGGTGCTGAAAATGTACGCACGATGCGCGCGCCTGACGGCCAAATTAATCAGCAGCGTCAAAGCAACAACCCGATGCCGACAAAGGAATAAAAAATAGATTCGTGCGCATCTCAATACAATTGACTGCAAATTCCTGCAAGAACTGTCCTTACATAGACAAGGTGTTATGAACGCGTTTCCTATGAATGGACGGCAATCAATTCTGGGCACCAGCTGAAAGATCAAGGATGTTGAATACAACAAAAAGGGAAAACACGGTGAAACAGACAACGTTGTTATTAAATTTGTACTGTATGAAACTATTATGAAATTTGTTACCTGGAACTAAGGCAGCAATTTGGCCCAGGGCAAATATGCGAAACGAACACGAGCCGCACACGCCGGCGCTATCTACATACGACACCGGCCACACACGAGTCAAGCGCGGAGTGCGCGCGAACGCCGACTGGGCGACTGAATGGATGGATGGATGGCAGCTACACCCTTTGTAACAGGCGGCGGCTGGCGCCACCTGGCCTTTTGCTCCCCCTCCTATTTTTTTTTTCCTTTATATCTCCTTCTGAAGTTCAGTGTTTGACGGAAGCCCGTCTGGTCGAGATGAAACATGGTTAAAAGGTAAACAAAAACCTGGGGCATTTCGCCGACCAAATAAAGTTTTAAAAGAACGACTACTCCCAGAATATGTTGACGCTGTTAGAAGACACGAATACGTACGTTCAACTTGACGGTCGGGATCCAACAGCCAAGGTGCAAAGAGACTACCAGAAGCTTTTGGCCGATGTCTTTCGTGTGGTCCTCCTTGAACGCAAGTCACTGTATTTCACATTACTTTGTCATAATGGCTCGGCGCCTGCTCTTTATGGCCTCCCCAAGGTTCACAAGCCAGGCGTTCCCATGCGTCCAATTGTAGATTTTACGCGTTCGCCCCTGCACAAGCTATCAGGTTTTTACATCGTGTCATTTCGCCCCTTGTCGGACAACGTGCCACTCACATACGCAATTCCTACGACTTGTTGGACAAAGTCCGTACTGGATAAAAACGACAATCGCTGTTTACGTGTGCCAACGGAACTGGCCGTGGATGTATGCAGTACCGCTCTGGAGTCGGGTGCAACTCTACCCGAGAGATCGCCCATTGATGCACCGGACCTGGCTCGGCTGTTACAGTTCTGTTTATCAAACACGTACTTTACGTTCCAAAAGTGTTTCTACAAACAGGTCCACGGAAGCCGCTAACTTGACAATGGAAGCACTTGAAAGTCGAGCGCTCTCTTCGTTCAGCCCTGCTCCGAAGGCATTTTTTCGCTACGTGGACGACTGTTTTTGCATCATTCACAAAGAAGCAGTTCAGTCGTTCACTTCGCACCTAAACAGCATGGAAGCAGCGATCCAGTTCACGGTAAGCTTCCGTTCCTTGATATGCTAGCTGATTGAAAGAAAGGGGCCTACTTTGTCGTTCTCAGTTTTCAGAAAGCCAACTCACACAGGACGCTACTTGCATTTCGGCTCCTTACAACCTGCTTCTCACAAAAGGGCAGTGGTTTCGACGCTTCTACGACGCGCGGAGAAAATCTGCACGAGACAAGACTACGTAGCCGACGTAAGCGCGGTACGGTGAGAACTAACAGCCTATAGTGTGTGGTTACCCGGACGTGTTCTTTCTATAATGCTGTCGAACGACAAATGGCCTCTAGTCAGAAGCGCGCCGGAATATCACATATCCCGTCCACAAGTGAAGCTCTAAGCCGTATTCTGCGTTCATACTTCAAGTGGCACACATTCCAAACCAGAAACTACGACAATCACTCGTCAATCTTAAAGGGCCCCTGAAACGGTTCGGACAAATTTTGTAGGCGCGTAGGGTAGAACATTCGCACCACAATTTAAGTGAAGCGTTACGTATTAATGGAGCTGCAAGCGATTAGAAGTTACCCTCCTCCCTAGCTATGCTTTTCCTCCTCAACTCGCTCACCGAGCGAGCGGCGCTAAGCTCCGCCTTCACTGGTTCAGCGTCACGATGCGACGTCACATCGTTCACTTCCGGTTGTTTAGGAGCACGCCCCCTCCCGCGCGAGACCTCTCCGCTCGCCGCTTGGCCGTCGACCGAGAGCTATCGAAGCAGCGTGCGTGGCGAGCATTCTGTCGTAGCGCCGAACGTGTCCGGTACTCTGCTAAAAACAGGCAAGCTGGTCATTTCGGCAAATGACTGGAGGTATAAACTCAAGCTGATGAAGGAACTTTAGCGTAGACGTACGTGAGCAGCCTGATCGGTCCGCACGGTCCAGACACTTGCTGGCGCAGCGCTTAACCAGTCAAACAAAGCGCTAATATTGCTCTAACCAAGTGTAAAGCATTTTAAACATTTATAAATCAACGTGTTGATGATTACACTCCTGCGAAAAATACACACCAGCAGCAAAGAATACACTTCGATGCTGCTACTGTGTATGGTTGAGCTCTGTGCCACCAGGTGGCTGCACCGTGCAGACCGTTCACATTTGCCCTTCTGCTCATCTCGTGGCTCATCCCGGCACAGTCAAGCTACAGTGTACTAGCTAGTTCACTGTAGTCAAGCGGCCAGACCCTGTCCCCTTGCGCTTGCGTTTGCCCTAATACTGGACTCGCGGTTTGCAGGTCGCTAGGTTTGCAGTCCACAAGGCAACAAAGTCGAATCATAGTGCTCGTGAAAAGACTGAGACCGACTCTGACCGCGGAGCTCTCGTCAAAATGGAGTACGTTGTAACACAAGCAGACGACACTTGCTGTGTGCCGGAAGTGCTGAAGTGTACTAAAAAACTATTCTTGTGTATTCTCTTTAAGTTATTTTCTTTTTACAAAAACAAAGTAACTAACATTCCAACTATTACGAGCATCATTTGTTCACCATAAAGTTGGAAAAATTATCGACCACGCGCCCTGGTCAGCCAATCAGATAGATGATGATGATAGCAACTTTATTGTACCGCCGGATAAGGAGGCCCCTACTCCCCGTCCCCGGCACACAGGCCTTGGGGACGGGGGCCGGAACCTCCGCGATTAGAAGCAAGCAAAGAGGTCTTGACTCTTCGCGGCTTCTTCCGCCAGGCGGATGGCGTGTTGCTGTGGAGTAGGGTCCTCGCTCCGCAGCAGGGCTTCCCAGGCCTCTCTACAATTTATGTTTGCTTTAGCCCCTGGTGAGCTAGCGCATTCCCAGATTATGTGATCGAGGGTCCCTCTCGCCCCACAGTGTTTGCACTTATCGGTTTCTCTGTCATGCATAACATGGTATGCCCAGACCGGGTTTACGAAGTTCCCAGCTTGCAGGCGCCGCCATGCGACTGCCTCTCTATTGTTTAGACTTTTATCCGGTGGTGGCACCAGTCTCCTGCGTAGCCGATAATTTTCGACAATCTCCGTATAATTTTGCACACGCTCGTCCATGTTCCGGCAGTCGGGCGGTTCCACAGCCACCCGGAAGTAGAGAGCTCGGGCTAACTCGTGGGCCGCCTCGTTGCCAGGAACGGACGTGTGTGCAGGGGTCCAAATTAGGCTAATTTTTCTGTTCAGCCGTCTACTGGCCAGAACCCTTGCCGCTTCGGGCGAAATCCTGCCCTTTCCAAAATTCCAGATGGCCGTTTTGCTATCGCTAATTATGAAATTTGCTTCCGTTCCCACGCAAGCGAGCGCTATCGCAACTTCTTCAGCCGTTTCCGAGTTGCGGCTTCTAATGGTGGCGGCCGATACGGGGGCACCTCGGCCGTCGACCACCGAGGCGACCGCCGCACCCGACATGCCACTTGCCGCGTCCACGTACGCAACTGACTTGCTGTTCATTGAATCAAAGCGTTTGATTAGTGCTTCTGCTCTTTTTTCCCTCCTCTCCGTGTGGAATATGGGATGCATGTTACGAGGGAGGGGAGGAATGATTATATTTTCTCGGCAGTCCAGCGGGATGTTTGTCTTGCCTCGTAGTCCCCTGTCTGTTTGCAGGCCTACCATATCGAGAATAGCTCTGCCCGTGGTCGTTCGGCTTAATCTTTCAAGCTGCGAAATTCTGACAGCCTCCGCTATTTCGTCCCAGGTATTGTGCACTCCCATAGAGAGGAGCTTTTCTGTGGAGGTGGTAATTGGTAAGCCTAAGCGTAATTCCTAAGCGTAATTCCTAAGCGTAACCCCGGAATGGGGTTACGCTAAACAAGATCCAAAAGGCAGGCAGCTATGGGAGGATGCGCACGAGCTAGGACTCACCCTACACACGGACCCTAGCTGTCCGACCAGGGTGGGTAACAGCGTGTGCGCAGACACCTCCCCTGACCTGACCTTCTCAAAAAATATGACAGATCTGAATTGGAAAAACTCGGAGCTCAATTTCGGAAGTGATCATTTCATTCTGGCCTCGATCCTTAAAAAAGGGGTGAAGACGCGTCGTGTGCGTCAACCGAGGATCACCGAATGGGGATTATTTAGGGAGAAACGAGAGAAAGCTGCCATAGGGAAAATCACAAACATAGAGAAATGGACGGAGGTCATCGCGCGTCACGTTGAAGAGGCAACCAAGACGATTGAAGGGGACGATGCCCCGGAAATAATGGATAGCAAACTGCTTCACATGTGGGAGGCAAAACGCGGTATGGAGCGCAGACTAAAGAAGCAAAAATGGAACCGTAATCTTAGAAGGCGGATTGCTAGACATAACAAAGAAATTGAAAATTACGCGATTAAATTATGCGAACAGAATTGGTGCAGCAGATGCGACGAGATGGAGAGGGGCATGAGCCTTTCCAAAACGTGGGGTCTGCTGAGACACCTATTAGATCCGACCAATTCGAAAACCCTATCGGGAATTAGATTATCAAAAGCCAGGCACGCGTATGAGGGTACAGACGCGGAATTTATGGACAAACTGATCACCATGTACATTGGCGATACGCTTAGCACCCCCCTCCCGGAATATGACGGAGCCCCCAATGAGGAGCTCGACGCACCCATCACGGAGGCGGAGGTCAGGGCAGTAATATTGGGACTAAAAACCAAATCAGCCCCGGGCCCTGACGGGATAACAAACAAAATTCTAAGAAATCTGGACGATGCCTCCATCAGCGCTCTGACGGAGTACATGCAAGAAATTTGGACTAAAGGCCACTTGCCACGCCAATGGAAGATGGCAAACGTGATCCTAATTCCAAAGCCGGGCAAACCCCCTAAACTAGAAAATCTAAGACCCATTTCCCTAACCTCATGCATGGGGAAATTGATGGAGCGCGTAGTCCAGACCAGACTGACGCACTTTATGGAGCAGAACGATCTGTGGCCGCACGAGATCATCGGCTTCCGACCGGGCTTGTGTACGCAGGACGTGATGCTCCGACTAAAACATGACATCATTGACTCACGTTCTAGAGACGCCAAGGTAATCCTCGGCCTGGACTTGACAAAGGCTTTTGATAATGTTAAACACGAAGCGATACTCCGCGGTCTCCAAGAAATCGGGGTAGGCGCGCGAACATTCGACTATGTAAAGGACTTTCTGTCAGACAGAACTGCCTGCATGAAGTTCCAAGATATTGAATCTCCAACACTGAAATTAGGAAGCAGGGGCACGCCGCAAGGCTCAGTTCTTTCCCCGTTCCTCTTCAATGTGGCGATGAGGGGCCTCCCCGAAGCTCTGAGAAACATACAGGGACTAAATTTCAGTATTTATGCGGATGACATCACCCTCTGGACCAATCAGGGGAGCGATGCTAGCATCGAGGAGCGCCTGCAGGCGGCGGCGGATACTGTCGTGCACTATGCTGCCAGTAGGGGTCTGTCGTGCTCACCGCAAAAATCGGAGTTATTCGTCTACAACCCAAAGTCGCTCCGGTGCAAGCGTAGCTGGGAATTTGACATTAAAATAGAGGGGAAACCAGTCCCAAAGGTTAACCAAATCAGAATCCTAGGACTTTTCATACAGGAAAACGGATATAATGATGGGACAATCAAAAATCTAGAGGGCTTTGCCACGCAAGCACTTGGCATATTTAGAAGGGTCGCGCTGAAAGGACGAGGCCTGAAGGAAAGAAGCTTGCTTAAACTAACCCAAGCATACGTAATAAGCCGCGTGTGCTATGCCACGCCTTTCTTAAACATCAGGTCAGAGGAGAGGAGGAAACTCGACTCGCTCATTCGACGGTGCCAATCAGATAGCTCGCCCATGTGACGTAATATGGGTTATTTGCATCATATGGGTAGGGGCGGCTTAAAATTCCGCCGAGCAGTGCGCTGCGATCGGCAGCGATGTGTATTTTTAAAACCTTATAATAAATTACACGCTTTACGCAGAGCACTTAGATGCATCAATTAATGATCAGAAGAACCTACTCTAACGACTCAGTACGTTTGTAGAAAATCGTTTCAGGGTCCCTTTAAGGACAAATTACCAAAAGAGCAATTCCCAGGTGTTGTGTACGTTGTCCCATGCGCGGATTGCGACTACGTGTACATTGGCGAAACTGGTGACTTTGAAAGGCGTCTTAAACAGCACAATTATGACGTCAAAAAAGAAAATGTGAAATCCAGTGCTTTGGCTGAGCATGCCGCTTCAAGCGACCACGCAATCGACTGGGGGAAGGCACGTGTCCTTGCCAGGGAAAAAGGGCTATCTCGACGCCTTTATCTTGAGTCGCTCACGATTCAGACTACGCCACACACTCTGAACAGGAGCGATGGCAATCTGCCGCAGTGTATGCGCGCTGCCTGCGTCACGTGTTCAATACTATTTAAGCGAGCTGCTCGAACGCCTTTGTTTATTTTACCTGTGAACAAGGCTCCCGTGTGGGAGCCGAAACGTCTTCTTTTCTTTTAAATCTTTATTTGGTCGGCGAAGTGCCCCAGGTTTTTGTTTACCTTTTAACTATATCCCCTTCTCCTTAAACTAGTTCTCACTCCACTCCTCCCCCCAAAATAATTATCTAAAATAGTATAGAAAACATTAGCTCCACGATTTATGGTATTATCACTCCCTTGACTTCCTCCACCAATCCTCTAGCCTCCCCTTCGTTAATGCCACTCTTTTCTAGTCTATGTGCCCTCGTTCCCCAGGAAAACCTAATGCCCCTTCCATATATCTGTCACTGTTCCCTCAGCCAGAGTCGGGCGAAGGGCTGTGCATATCGTGGTCTCAATTTCGGCTCCGCAAGCTGTGCACAAAAGGTCCACGTCTTCAAATTTAGCCCTGTATGTTTTCGTTCTCAAAACCCCCGTCCTAGCTTCGAATAGTAGTGAGCTGACCCACGAGTTATCAAATAAAAGCTCTCTCTTTATCTCCTGTTTTTATGCGAAGCATACTAGCCGCACAACCATGCTCTTCCTTGCTGCGCCGCGCGCGGCCGCGTAGCTACCATATGACATCATAACAGCTGCAAAAGCGGAGACTCAACTCGTGCGCTCGCTTGCGGCCGCGTAGCTACATAGCCGGGTCTCAGCTCGTGCGCACGCCGGAAGGTGACATCTGTCACGGTCACGCGCTCGCCGGCGCGTGACCGACGCGCGAGTTAGGGCCCAGCTTTTCCTCCGGCTGTCGTGACGTCACGTCACGTGGTTAAATGGTGGCTGCCCGGCCGCGCCCAAGGGCTGAACTGAGTGATTGCAATATGCAACGCGTAACAACTAAAATAAAGGCTAGTAATCATTGCTTCGAATCCTGGGCTTAACCTTATACCACAGCCATTTTTTTGTGTCCTATACATAGATAGCGCTGGCTTTCCGAGCATTTTAGAGTTACTGTATATGCTACCAAAGGTAGCTACCTTTGGTAGCATATACAGTAACTCTACAGAAACCGAAACAGAAACTATCAAAGCCAACCTTTTTTTTTTGTAAGCGTTAATCTCGTTCTCAGCGCTCGTAAGTTATTCTATAGGGCTCTTGCATTGCCCAGGGGGCGCTGCGAGAAAGGTGCTAAAAAGCGCCCTCTGTCTTAAAATGGGTCGTACCAAGCTCGGTCGTCTGCAAAGGAAGGCACGTTTACGATATGGACCCGCCACTTAATTTCGGTTGTGTTGTAGCACGGCCTGTTGCGTATATCGGGCGCCGAAGATTTTTTCAGGGGTGGCACGCTGCGTAAAGGCAAGAAATTGTGCAGTGCCGAATACGTGTACGCCGTTCAAGAATTAGGCGGCGAAGTTTTAGCACGGTGTCAATCGCAAGTGAAGCGTCGCATACGAAGTGGAACTACAGGTTAGGTTTGCCCGCTAGCTGCTAGATTCAGGCGCACAAACGCGAGGAAATGCGTGCTATAAATGAATCTATAGCAGCGATAAGCAGACATCATGTGTACGGAACTGCTCGAGCACACGACGGTACGCGCCGCGATGTACGAACTGCTCGAGCGCACGATCGTACGCGCCGCGACGGCAGCGGTCTTTCGACATGCCCCCAAACGGCGGGCCTCCTGCAATCTTTGTTGACTGCATGCCGCTAAACTGATGCAATGGATATGAGCTCGCACATACGTGCGAATCGCACTGTAGCGCGAGCTTGTGCGCTGCTCGTTTGATGTAGCTTTTAATGACAGCGCTCGAACATCGATGTGCTGCAATCAATACTGCCTTGCTGCGCTGCCTCAACGTGCTGGCTTGAGATCAAGGATGAGCGCATTTAACTCTCTTAACCTGTGCTGCTCGTAGTGGAGTAGCGAATTGTCATCGAATGAGCCCGACCATTTGTGCTCATTTGCACACACTTCCCCACTTCGCATCGGTCGAATTGTTAATTGTCGCTGTGGCCGGGTCTCGAATCGTGAATTACCAGCCATGCCTGCTGCTATGTCGGTCTGCTGTCGGGACTGTAGGTGCAAAAGACCGAAATTTCGAACGCAGATAATCAAGCAAGCTTCAAGACAGGTAAAGCAGTCAGCATGGCACGAAGTTTCGCTTACTAATTATGTTGTTTTCCTGTTGGAAAATCCTGCTCATGGAACTTGTCCTTGTTGCAAGGCCACACAAAGAAAAGTACTGGCTTTGAACATGTATCCAGTGTCACTTTTCATACTGACTGAGGGTGTACACTTGGTGTTAGGCTGCTGAGCACGAGGTCGAGGGATCAAATCCCGGCCACATGTCGATGGGGGCGAAATGCAAAAATACCCGTGCACTTAGATTTAGGTGCATGTTAAAGAACCCCAGGTGGTCAAAATTTCCGGAGTCCTCCACTACGGCGTGCCTCAAAATCAGAAAGTGGTTTTGACTCGTAAAACCCCATAACCTAATTTTTTTTTGGTGTACACTAATCAGTGGAGTGCGCTACTGTGTCATGGTCTGCCTGCTTCTGCTTTCCCATAGACCGACAGATATCACTGACTCAAAGCTGTGTAAAGGTGGCAATTGAAGTCCACAGTACTGTGAAATTACATATGGCAAAGCCAGCTCTATTGCAGACCTGACTGGAGACTGAAGCTTCTGGGCCTGGGCCCGCATCATAACTTGCTTGTGTTCCAAGCCCCGGCCACATACGGAATTTGGTTGAGCCATAACCCATAGAATAGAAACACTGCAGAATTTTAAAGTTAATTATTGATCTTCATTCTGGATACTGGCAGATTGCTGTTGGCGATATGGACAGAAAAAATGCGCTCAATCAGCTTAGTAAGTTTAAAAAGTAGGGTACGCTGTATCACTCCATAGAGAAATGTTTTGCGTTCCTGGTTCATTGGCCTTGAGACGAAATTGCCCTCGCTGTACAGAACTATAACATGGTTGAATTTCAAAAGTTCCTCCCATGAGAATGCAAAGAAGCTCTCCAGTAGGACGGGTGCAGTTGTCTAATGTGGCTATCACTAATATTACCCACAGTCAAGGTCCTATGGCACATATGTTTCTTTGATTAACAAGGCCAGCGTAAAAGCAAGATGTGTGTTTTTACACCATAGATCAGCAGCCCATAAGCTCCACCTTAAATGTGATTGTTCACCTAAATCTGCCTGCATTTGGAAAGTTAGTGCAAACCTTCTGTGCTCTTGGCACCCAATTTCAAAGTGTTTGCCCAGCCCTGTGCACAGTTACTTGATGGTTCCAAATAGCTGGTTTTTAGGCCCTTGCTCAACTGGTTTGTTCAAATAGATGTTAAAATGAATGACAGCTACAATTGCCTGAACACTTATCAATGAGATTCCACTGTAATTTCAGTGGTGTTCAGAGCAACAACAGATTTGGTGAAGTAAGGGACAGGCAGATAGTTAAAGAGGACTGTGAAATACATCAAACGGATATGTTGAGCTAACAATGTGGACTGATTGTATAAGGCGAGCAAGCTGCAGAGAATTGCTGAGCTTGATGTGCGGACCTCACATTTCTTAGGCAAATAAACTGTGCAATGTCTTGTTTTATTATTGATGACTGCTCTGCCAGTTTGCCTGAGTTGTCATTTTTTGTATTTATCATAAAGCAGGCATGCACTTTCATGTGTTTGTAGTTGGCGCTCATTCTTGGAGACCTGCAGAACACGAACTTCAGCATGTATGCCGAAATAAACAGCTATTGCCTATTTCAAATAGAACCACTGTAAGGCAAGGCCCCTTTTTTGCTGTACTGTGCTTGCACATTGCAAAGCAAAAATACACAATGAAGAAAGAGACATTTTCTTTTATTTGGCGGACATTAGAGTGTCTACACAAAAAAAAAAAATATTGAGCAGCCCCAAGTCAGTCACTACACTAAGCAGCTCCACTGTAATTCACGTGACCTAGGGACCCCAACCATGCAACCGAATGATTATTCGTATAAGTGATGCTCAAAATCATTCTTCACTTGAATGCCATGGAGCGCTGTTCAGTAAGAGCAGTCAGTTTGTGTCCCTGCAAGCAGGAATATTAATTCGTGTTTTGGTTATTGGTGCCTTAAAGAAATTTATAGTTTTCTGGCCCATCAGATGTTTGAATCAGGAATAGCTTCTCCAAAGATGTACACCTTGTCAGCGGTACATGCAGGATGATTTGCGTTGGCCAGAGACTTTTGAGTGGGACTTCGGTATCAATGGAGGTATAATGTGTGTGCATGCTTCAGTACATGGGAGATTGGAGGCAGCATCAAGGCAACCTATAGACACTGTGTGAAAAATCTTGAAAGCTATGGTATTTGCTAATGCTCTTCTGCCCTCTGCACTTGATAGAATACTTTCCAGGTTTAATTTCAATTAGAAAAGAAATTTAGTGTTTTCTGACGCTACCTTGACATGCAAACAAGTTTTTGTCATGTAGGAGAAAGGGGGTTAGGTTAAACTACAACACAATTTATCTATAAGTTTTTCAGCGTCATATTTCATGTGTGGTACACTTTCTTTAATTTGCCTTGCTGACCTGGCAGTCGCGTAGTCTTGGGCCAGGGATGACTGGATGGGAGAAGACGATGAAGTGTACTGTTCATTGTTTAATATGCGCTTGTGTACTATAAGATGTAAAAATAAAAAAAAAACGAGTGATATTTTTATGCTTTAAGCATTCTGCAGAGGAAAGTAAAGTTATAACGATTTTTTTCTATCTAAGAGATGAGAGAAGATGGTGTTGCTTGCTCATGATGTTGCTGGGATACCCTTGTACCTAGCTCATACCTCTTTAGTGCAGTGAAGGTCACCAGGTAGAAACCACATCAATATAAAAGAGTTATGAATCTTCAGCATGAAAGTAAATCAGTGCTTTATTTTATTGGATACGTTCCCTTTTGGAAAGTTCTGTGAACAAAATGGAACAAGCATGCTATCAACACAAGTAATGCAGAAGCAGAATTTAGTTACACTACATACCAATAAGGACAGTGTAGGTGTGAGAACGTTGCTGATACTTTACTTTTCCACCTATGACAAAGGAAAAAGGATACTTCAGTAATTCAGGTGAGAACACAATTTTTGTTACTCCAGGTGCGGCGAGCTCGGGAGACATCGAGAGCCGCAGGAGCCCGGGACTAAGGGCGCCTCCCGCACAAGCAGAAAGACGCCTGCTTTTCCTTTCCTTTTTCTTTAATAAATGTTTTTTCCTCCTCCTCCTCCTTATAATGTTCTTTAACACAATGGTTTACCTGACTTGGAGGCAGTTTTATCTCGGGAGCTCCTATCTGAATACATGGGAACAGAGAAATAGTTTTTCTCTGAAGCCAGCAACTGAATTCGATGAGGTTGGTTACATGAAAAAAAAACTGAAATATAGCGACTGTTTTAGGGGGCAATTTTTTGTGGCAGGAAATTCTGAAAATTTCGAATTTAGAAAGACTTCCGTATGAAGTTTACAACTTGATACAAAATCTTTCTTATATATTTTATATAGTTCATATTTTTTAAGCTTACTGACTCTCGGCAATTTTTCCTAAATACTCAAGGTACCAAATAGAAATTGTGCAGCCAAGAATGACTAAAATTTAAATTTCTCTCTCAAATGCAACAAATTTCATTGAAATTGGTCCAGTAGTTGTCTCAAAAGCATTTCTGCATTTTACATGTATTTGAATAAAGAGATTATGGCACTGAACTAAAGCATCCTCTTCGCGCTTCGCGCATCCTCTTCGTGTTCACTTCGCGCTGCAAGCCAAGACCATATTCTGTACAATACCTGAAGCAGCCATCAGGCCACCAAGCAACATAAGGGCAAATAAGCACTTAAAAGGTCTGTTCAATTCGCCTGCACAACTGTGAACCAGTTAACGGAGGTTCACGAGAAATTCAGAAATTGTGCAGCTTGATTTCTGAGGTGCAGGCACAGCGCAACACTCGAAACGAATGCCAAGATGCAGATGCGGTGCAGGCGTTAACGTTATGCCCGATTAATGTGCACAGAGTGCGTACATTTGAAAGATCGTGAACTACAAGTATTATCGGCTTGTGGACCTAACTACAAACCACACTTGTAGACACATCATACATGCGTAAGCGGGCTTTTAATGGCGCTTGTGCCCATGTGCTGGATTGTCTGCTGCACTGCTGCATCGCACCTGTACGCTTGCACCAAGTCTGCACCGACAGCGGAGTAGGTGCAGCAGAATCATGAACCAGACCTGCACCTTTTGAAACAAACGGAGTGGTTCAGCGGGCGCCATTGCTGCACCAGTGGAACGAATGGCAGGGTGCAGCACCTCATGAACTGGTCCAGGAGGTGCAGGCGAATCGAACGCACCTAAAGTAAAGCACATTCAGGGGCGCTATAACGTAAAATGATTCCATTCTCCTGACGTCAAACTTACGGTACCACCGGCGCAAGCATCGGGTGGTGACCTGCAGCGTGGTCTGAACAACCCAATCAAACACTCTCCTCGTTTATAGGAGGTTACCTTTGTTCACTCTCAAACCAATAACATATTGCCTACACTCAGCGGTCTTTCTTATCTAAATGGCTGACAAGAGGCGAGGAGCATGGTCTAGTGGAGAGCGTTTCGATGGGGCCGAGCCAGCACAGTGAAAATAGATAACCGCATGAAGAGGGTGGTGCCGGCTTCTCCGATTGGTCCGCTTCGCCTTACTTAGCTTGCGCTCATCATCATCATCAGCCTGGTTACGCCCACTGCAGGGCAAAGGCCTCTCCCATATTTCTCCAACAACCCCGGTCATGTACTAATTGTGGCCATGCCGCCCCTGCAAACTTCTTAATCTCATCCGCCCACCTAACTTTCTGCCGCCCCCTGCTGCGCTTCCCTTCCCTTGGAATCCATTCCGTAACTCTTAATGACCATCGGTTATCTTCCCTCCTCATTACGTGCCCTGCCCATGCCCATTTATTTTTCTTGATTTCAACTAAGACATCATTCACTCGCGTTTGTTCCCTCACCCAATCTGCTCTTTTCTTATCCCTTAACGTTACACCTATCATTCTTCTTTCCATAGCGTCGTCCTCAATTTAAGTAGAACCCTTATCGTAAGCCTCCAGGTTTCTGCCCCGTACGGGAGTACTGGTAAGACACAGCTGTTATCAACTTTTCTCTTGAGGGATATTGGCAATCTGCTGTTCATGATCTGAGAATGCCTGCCAAACGCACCCTGTCAAGACTGGCGAGCCGCTAAGCAAGATTGCCACCTTGCCACCCGATTACGACAAGGGGTGCAAGACGCGCACCTCTCCCTCTCCGTCGCTGCAGCTGGGAGGCGTTCAAAGAAGCGGCCTTTGTGCTGAAAACCCGCTTCCTTCCTCCAGCCCCATCGACATTGTGACGGGACGAGTTCGGTGTGTGGACAATGATTCCAGAGTTCCCCAACGCGGAGCTGATTTGACACGCCTGGACAAGCTGCCACGGGAACGACGTATTTTTGCGCTTCTCACGTTTCGGCAGAGGCAAAACAACGAGCGACCCTCGATCGGCGTCGATACTTTCCGGAACGGCACCCCCTTCAACGCCGTCGCTTGGGCTTCGGAATGTGTGTGCCTTTGTGTCTGTAAACTGATCAGCAGAGCAGCGGCGAGGTGGTGATGAGTAAACGATCAGTCGCCGCGTCGTAGGACCGGCGGATCGAGTGTATAAAAACTGTGGTTGTGCGAATGCTGAGGACACTTCTCTTGAGCAGTCATGTTAGACTGAGTCACTTCTCTCATGCAGTCATGTTGGACTGTTACTCTTCTTGAGCAGTCATGTTAGACTGAGTCACTTCTCTCATGCAGTCATGTTGGACTGTTACTCTTTTTCTCAAGCAGTCATGTTAGACTGAGTTAATTTCTGTAAATAAACCCTTTTTCCTCGTTCTCGATGAGAAGCAGTTCTTCACTTCCTCAACGATCTCAGCGTAAATAAGTTGGACGACGGCATGGGCCAGCTACCTTCGAATTCATGCCGTACTCCAATCTTGGCAAAGGACCACGGACGATGGGATTGAGCCCCCAATCCTGACAACTGGCTGACAGCGGTGAGATGGACTTTGCGACATGGTGCTGTATCTGCGGTGAGTGCTTGGTTTTTGCTTTGACTCTCTAGGCTTCATTTTGTGGTTGTTCTGTTTAGAACAGTAGGGAAGCTAGATTGTTGTGTGTTAGCTAGGTTGTGTTTTCCTAGCTAGATTTAGAGAGCAGAATCAAGGCAGTAAAGCAGCAGTCATGGAGTTAAGGACACTGCTGAGAGACGAGTTGTTGATTGTTGGTGAGGAACTGGGCCTAGATGTACGCAAGGAAATGCTCAAATCGGAATTATTGGAGCTAATTTCCGAAAAGGCCAGTGAGGAAGAAATTGAAATGGGGTTTGAACTTCTGAAAAAGAGAGAAGAACGAGAGAGAAAAGAACAAGAGAGAGAGGAACGCGATAAAGATCGCGAGTTAAGAAAAATGCAACTGGAACTTGAAAGCAAACGTTTGGAGATGTCTCAAGGAAGTGAAGGCGCTCTGGGACGATCAAGTGAGGCAGAATCGTACCGCATGGACAGGCTATTAAAGCCATTTGAGGTCGGGACCGACATAGGCTTGTTCCTAAGCAATTTTGAAAGGACTTGCGAAAAGATGAACTTCGGCCCGAGTACATGGCCACAGCGGTTGCTGTCTATGTTGCCGTGTGAAGCGGCGGAAGTAATCGCCAGACTAAGTGTGCAGGATGCATATGATTATGCAAAAGTTAAGGCTAGTCTCCTGAAGAAATACCGCCTTTCAGCCGAAGCTTTTCGGCAAAGGTTTAGGAGCACAGGCAAGAAAGATAGCGAGGGCTATCCGGAGTTTGCATATAGCTTAAAGGCCAACCTAGTCGAGTGGCTTAAAAGCGCGGAAGCGTACGACAGCAGAGACATGATCATTGAATGCATGTGTCTAGAGCAGTTTTACAAAACCATCCCCCAAGCTGTGAAACTGTGGGTGCAAGACAGAGGTAATGTAAACACTGTGGAAAGGGCGGCTGAATTAGCCGAAGAGTACGCAACCCGTAGAAAATTGAACGCCGAGGAGGGAAACTGGGACGGTCGAAATGGACCGCGGAAACCATTTCCGTTCAAAAAGAGTGCGCAAACTAGACGATCCGAGCCTGTAGACATGGCGGAAAAGCCCGCAGAAAAGAGCGAGGAGAAACTTAACGGAGAAACCGCACAAAAAGAACAGAAAAGAAAATTCGAATCTGTTAGACCAATTCGCTGTTACAAATGCCACAAACTGGGACATATAGCTGTAAACTGCGAGAAGTCTAGCGTAGTTTTTTCCTACGTGGAGGAAAAGGATGAGAATATGGAACTTTTAAGTCCATATCTCCACGACCTGCAAGTTAATGGAAAACCATGCCGAGTGCTAAGAGACAGTGCCGCCACGCTGGACATTGTCCATCCGTCTTACGTGATGGTAGAAGACTTCACCGGAGAAGTAGCATGGATAAAACAGGTTGTAGAAGAACACAGCGTGTGTCTGCCCATGGCCAAAGTCAAAATCAGTGGACCATTCGGGGAACTAGAGACTGAGGCTGCAGTTTCCAAATTTTTGTCACTGCAGTATCCCTACATCTTTTCGAATCGTTCGAATCAGTTACTGCGTGACAGAGGGCTCAAACTGGGAGAGGGCATAGTACAGGCATTGACCCGAGGCCAAGCTCGTAAGATCGCGGCGCTTTCGGCTGAAAATGCTCAAGCTCCTCCAGCGGAAGCAGAAAAGGGGATAACTTCAATACCCGAATCCGAGCGAGGCCCGAGGGACAAAAGAACAGTTGAGGAGAGCCTGCCAGCTGACCAGCTCAATGAGAGCGTAGCACTAGAGTGTCAGAGTTCTAGCCTGCAGGAAGAGCAAGCAGACGCGCTCACAAGCGAGACAGGGTCGTTATTATCACCGGCCTCAAAGAACTTCGATCAACTCTTACGCGTGGATAGAGAGTCACTGGCAGCTGAGCAAAAGAATGATGAGAGCTTAGCTAAATTACGTGACACAGCTAAAGAAGGCATTGCTAGGCGCAATGTAACGATACATGAGAGAGGAGGATTGTTGTATCGGCATTACAGAGATCGAAAGGGTAAGATTTTAGATCAGTTAGTCATACCTACTAAGTTTAAGGAGTATAGGGCAACCTCCAACTCTGAAATCGGCCTAGAAGTAGTAGTAGAACACTCGGTAAGCTCGCATGCTCTAAGACCCGAGCAGCTAGATGAGCTAAAAGGGGTGTTAGGGGAATATATCGACAGATTTAGCGATCGGCCGGGTAGAACCGAACTGATAACGCATGAAATTGAGCTGACCTCTGCCGAACCAGTAAGATCAAAACCTTACAGGGTGTCTCCAAGACAGAGAGAGATTATGGAGGCAGAGATACAGCGCATGCTAGAGTTGGGAGTTATTGAGCCCGCTGAGAGTGACTACACGTCACCGCTAATACTCGTAGAAACCCCTAACAAGGACCCTCGTCCGTGTGTTGACTACAGGAAGTTAAATGCGATCACTAGGGATCAGCTGTACCCGATACCCAACATTGAGGAACGAATTGAAAGAGTTAGCGCTGCTAAATACATTTCAACTATAGATCTCGTGCGGGGGTACTGGCAAGTTCCCCTTTCAGAAAGTGCCAGCCGCTATGCCGCATTCATCTCGCCTGTAGGCACTTTTCGCCCTCTCGCACTCAGCTTCGGGCTGAAGAACGCGCCGTTTAGCTTCTCTAAGTTAATGGATATTGTCCTAAAGGACTTGCAGGAGTTCGCCTTACCTTATCTTGATGATGTGGCCATTTTTTCGGACAGCTGGGAACAACACGTATCGCACCTCAAACAGGTGTTCTCACGGTTGAGGGAAGCCGGCTTAACGATGAAAGCGGAAAAGTGTAGGTTTGGTTGTTCGCAGGTTACTTATCTGGGCCATGTTGTCGGTCAGGGCATGAGACGGCCGGCTGAGCTGAAAATAGCGACGATTGGAGATTTTTCTCAGCCGCGCACGAAAACGGACCTTCGTTCATTTTTGGGACTTGTGGGGTACTATCAACGGTACATTCCGAATTACTCGCAATTGGCAAGTCCATTAACAGACGCCCTCCGAAAGGGAGCACCGAGTAACGTACACTGGGATAAGGACAAGGAGAACGCTTTCCAAAGTTTGAAAACGCTATTGGTTTCTCGCCCTGTGCTTCGCGCGCCAGACTACACAAAGGAATTCATAGTTCAATGCGACGCAAGCGACAGAGGTATGGGCGTGGTACTTAGTCACGTCGGCGACGATAACGAGGAGCATCCTATCCTCTACGCCAGCCGTAAACTAAATGTAAGAGAGGAAGCCTACAGCGCTTCAGAGAAGGAATGCGCTTGTTTGGTTTGGGCCGCCCAGAAGTTGTCGTGTTACTTGTACGGAGCGAAGTTCATCTTCGAGACCGACCACTGTCCTCTGACGTGGCTCAATCAAATGTCACACAAAAACGGCCGCTTGCTCCGATGAAGCCTCACTCTCCAAGAGTACAACTTCTCCGTTAGATATAAGAAGGGAAAGTTGCATAGCAATGCGGATGGTTTGAGCAGGCTAATTTGAATTCTGCGTTTGGGGGTCCCGCCTAAATTTTAGGGTTACTAGTGTTAATTTTATTAAGCGAAGAAGATCCCCTCTCATTTGGCAGGATTCCCTCCATGATTGCTGAATGTGTCAGCAGGAATTTGCTTCAGAAATTGGCATAGCGAAATGCAGCATTTTTTTTTTGCTTCTGCACTTATGTTGTTGTTTTTTTTTTTTGAAGCCTAGCGAGTCTAAAGTGAGAGCCAATGCACGTCATCTCGGCGCAGAGCCGTGTTGTGGGGTTCATTTTGCAGTTGCCTGTCCTTGTTGGATGTTTTGGGGCGGTGACATCAACGCACAAGTGGTCGCTGCGAGGCAAGACATCAATCCCCCCCTGACCAGCAGCCGTTCTCTTCCTGCCTAGCGGTTGTCAGCGCTAGACAGTCGAGACTTTCCGGGCCATGGAGGTGCTGTCAAGACTGGCGAGCCGCTAAGCAAGATTGCCACCTTGCCACCCGATTACGACAAGGGGTGCAAGACGCGCACCTCTCCCTCTCCGTCGCTGCAGCTGGGAGGCGTTCAAAGAAGCGGCCTTTGTGCTGAAAACCCGCTTCCTTCCTCCAGCCCCATCGACATTGTGACGGGACGAGTTCGGTGTGTGGACAATGATTCCAGAGTTCCCCAACGCGGAGCTGATTTGACACGCCTGGACAAGCTGCCACGGGAACGACGTATTTTTGCGCTTCTCACGTTTCGGCAGAGGCAAAACAACGAGCGACCCTCGATCGGCGTCGATACTTTCCGGAACGGCACCCCCTTCAACGCCGTCGCTTGGGCTTCGGAATGTGTGTGCCTTTGTGTCTGTAAACTGATCAGCAGAGCAGCGGCGAGGTGGTGATGAGTAAACGATCAGTCGCCGCGTCGTAGGACCGGCGGATCGAGTGTATAAAAACTGTGGTTGTGCGAATGCTGAGGACACTTTTCTTGAGCAGTCATTAGACTGAGTCACTTCTCTCATGCAGTCATGTTGGACTGTTACTCTTCTTGAGCAGTCATGTTAGACTGAGTCACTTCTCTCATGCAGTCATGTTGGACTGTTACTCTTTTTCTCAAGCAGTCATGTTAGACTGAGTTAATTTCTGTAAATAAACCCTTTTTCCTCGTTCTCGATGAGAAGCAGTTCTTCACTTCCTCAACGATCTCAGCGTAAATAAGTTGGACGACGGCATGGGCCAGCTACCTTCGAATTCATGCCGTACTCCAATCTTGGCAAAGGACCACGGACGATGGGATTGAGCCCCCAATCCTGACAACCCCAACCCATTCTTATTCTTCTGATTATTTCCGCCTCATGATCCGGATCCGCCGTCACTACCTGCCCTAAGTAGATGTATTCCCTTACGGCTTCCAGTGCCTCGCTGCCTATTGTAAATTGCTGCTCTCTTCCGAGACTGTTAAACATTACTTTAGTTTTCTGCAGATTAATTTTTAGACCCACTCTTCTGCTTTGCCTCTCCAGGTCAGTGAGCATGCATTGCAATTGGTCCCCTGAGTTACTAAGCAAGGCAATATCATCAGCGAATCGCAAGACTAAGGTATTCTCCATTAACTTTTATCCCCAATTCTTCCCAATCCAGGTCTCTGAATACCTCCTGTAAACACGCTGTGAATAGCATTGGAGAGATCGTATCTCCCTGCCTGATGCCTTTCTTTATTGGGATTTTGTTGCTTTCTTTGTGGAGGACTACGGTGGCTGTGGAGCCGCTATAAATATCTTTCAGTGTTTTTACATACGGCTCGTCTACACCCTGATTCCGTAATGCTTCCATGACTGCTGAGGTTTCGACTGAATCAAACGCTTTTTCGTAATCAATGAAAGCTATATATGAGGGTTGGTTATATTCCGCACATTTCTCTATCACCTGATTGATAGTGTGAATATGGTCTATTGTTGAGTAGCCTTTACGGAATCCTGCCTGGTCCCTTGGTTGACAGAAGTTTAAGGTGTTCTTGATTCTATTTGCGATTACCTTAGTAAATACTTTGTAGGTAGTGGACAGTAGGCTGATTGGTCTAGAATTTTTCAAGCCTTTGGCGTCCCCTTTCTTGCGGTGGCTTGCGGTGGCTGGTCGAAAATCGCGGTGGCGTGCAACAGAAGGATAAGAATGCCGCTAAAACGGATCCTCAGCAAGGAAGAGTTGGCAGAGCGATGCTGTATACGTGCTGCAAGGGCTCGATAATGTTTTACTGCCATGCAAAAAGGTTTATCATGTGCAAATAAAAAATTGGAGGACGCTTAAGCTTCGCCTTCAAGAGTGGAACGCGACAGCGTTCCCGTCGACCCGCCAAGGGGTGTAAGACAATGGGCTACGGCACAGCGACTACGCTCCCCGCATCGGACGCGCTGAGCGTCGAGCAACGCAGCGTTCGGCGCGGCAACGAAAGGTGCGCCTGAGCAAGCGACGCACACCTGAGCCTTACAAACAGCTCGTTTCTAAGGCAACACCGCATTCAGTAGAGGCACTTTTGTACCGTTTTGAAGCATCGAACTCGTGGCTGAGTGGTAGTGTTTCCGTCTCACACTCCGGAGACCCTGGTTCGATTCCCACCCAGTCCATCTTGCAAGTTGTTTTTTATTCATGAAATGCCTGCTGGAATTTATCGCTCACAACCAACGACACCGACGCCGACGACACCGGCTTTTCTGCGACACGAGCTCCTTACCGCTATCGCGTTAATACATTCTCACCGGCAGGTGCAAGTAGCGAAGGCCTGAGCGATCGGCGGGCAGCCATCTTCTATTCCTTTCAGAACGGGGCAGTCTCTGGCTATTCAGAAAACTTTTCGGTTTTGTTCGGCATATTAATGCATTTTTTTCGCGTACACGTCACTTTGACGCAGTGAGTTTTCGCGGTTTTGTGAGGTCGCATGACAGACAGGCGAAGTGGGTGTAGCCCGAAAACATTGAACCAATAGCAGAGGGCTAATGGTGAAAAGGCGTCGAATCAGGAATAACTATTTTTCTTTGTGCGGTTTAATCATTCATAATCGGTGTGTACACATTATATCAGATGGGGAGCCATCACGGTTTTTGTGACGTCGCGTGACAGACAGGTGAAGTTTGGAGTGGCCCGAAAAAGTTTTGACTAATCGTGGTGGGCTGATTGTAGAATTGGAATAGAAAAGTTTGGAATCATTTTATGTTTTAGCGCCCCAGGACTCTACAGGGGGCCATAGAATGTAGACTTCCACGCAAAGATGGCCAACCTCACAAGGTTCACAAGGCTGATGTAATGAAGTCAACGTAAGCTGATCTCAACCTCCCAAAGTGATGCGACGTTGGTTGGCTGTTTAAAATTTTTTGCTATGACAATGGCAACCTCATGGACAAACTTGAGGTTGAGTGAGGTCGAATGCTCGGTGAGGTTATGATATTTCACAGCTGCTGATGTGCACATTTGCATCTCATGAATAAATATGTGGAAAGTTTTATTATTTTACTGATATGAAGGGGTAATTATTTAATACAATAGCCCAAGCAGGAATCTGGTAGTGGGCTTCACCCCAAGCCACCTGAGGCTTTGTTTTCAATTTGTATAGACAGCTCTCATCACATATGAACCATAGGTGTACATTTTTTTTGCTTTACATCAGATGTGTGACACCAACGCAGTTGGATATGTTGCATCGGCCTGTATCCTCTGACCGTGCTTTTAAAAGACAGTGAGTCACATGCCAAACTTCTTCCTCGTCGAGTATTCCTGCTCTAAACCAACAAATGACAGTTGTTGCCTCTCATTCAGTGTTGGCCAAAGACACCTAGCCAGAATCTTGGTACTCAGTAATGAAACTAGGCAAGACAAACATCTTTTCTGGTATGTTGCCTGTAGGCAACAATCGTCAATAAAGGGTTAATGAGAAATAAATTAAAAACTGAAATACAGTAGAACCTCGTTGATACGATCTTCACAGGAACCGGAAAATAAAGTGTATCATAGGAAAATTGTATCATCCAACATATTATCCAACCAAATCAGATTCATGGGAAACAAAAAACTTAACATCCCGAAAAATGTATTAAGCAGAGTCGTATCGAGGTTCCACTGTATAAAAAGAAACGACATTGAAACTGGCTGTAGAAAAGTTAGTAAATTACTAACTGCGCTCTGAAGCTTGTCACAATTTTTTCTAGAGTTTAGAAGTCTAGGACCTTGATTCAACGCAAGAAATGAATAGTCAAAAATATAATGTAAGTACCCCTTTAAAGTTCAACATCTTGAGACATATTTCTGCACATTGAGACGTAATATTTATCGAAGCCATAAGACTCTTAACAAAGCATGTTTCACAGTATTGCAGGTAAACCGAACATTTACAGTGGTGCACCTTCAAATGGTGCAGTCAATTCTATGGACCTAATGCTTGCATTTTGCACACCTGCTCAAGCAAGAGGCAGGAAATTAGGACACAAATCTCCAAAACACTTCAATTATCTCTTTCTGAGAGATAGAAGTGTGTTTTATCCAGCAATTCTTGACATAGCCAGACTGGTCTAAAGGCAAATTGACAACTATGTTCCTCACGAAGGCCTGACTCATGTAATCGGCCCCATCACGGTACCCGCGTCTGTCAGGACAGAGCATTTCCTTGCCGATTTCTCCGCAGAAGCAAGACGCTATCGACATGTGCTGATGCTCTAAACAACATCAGTATCCTATGTTAGAGGAGAAACTGGTGTGAAAACCCTCTAATTTCATAGATACAGGTTCCGTAACATTTGGTGCCGAGACATAACAGGATGGGTCAAATGTGCGTGAACCAGAATTAACTTACAATGGCATTTGAACATAACATAAGTTATAGAACATTGCTGTAAACAGATGGCAACACAGGTGAGAGAGAGAGAGACAACTTCATGTAGTCGCCTGCAGAACGACACCATGAATAAATGGCGCCGTGACGCGGGCCCTGACGTCTTTTCAGCGGGTGGTCTCTACTCAACTCCAGCGCGTGCTACTCCCGCGGTCGGTCGCCCTGAGGGGCAACGTTCCGTCGGTTTCGCTCAGCCTTTGTATTTCAAGAGCCGCCGAGACCTGCTGGACAGCCCAGGTTTGGCTTTCGTGGTCGTAGCATTCCGCCGCAGCCGCGAGTCGAGGCGGAATCGTTGTACTTGTCGAAGCCTCACTGCGGAACTTGGTACAGGTGAAAATTTTTAGATAACGATGGCAAAGGACAGACACCATTGTTTGTAATGCTTCAGTAGAAGCACAAGGTGAGATTTTCAAGATCATAAGCTGGAATCTAAACCACGCAAGGCAAGCAAAGCCCACCTGCCAACTGTGTTCACAGCAGCTTACACATATTGTCAACCCACGTGACGTTTCTGTGGCCAACATACCATGGCGGTTGTGCCAGGATGACTGTGGGCGCAGATGGCAACGTGCCCAAAGCATTCTCGCCTTGAGCTAGCATTGCAGATGCAGCCAAGGAGCGCCTGCTGCATAAATCAGTCTTGCGTCTGGAAGCGTCCGCAACCTCCATGAAAGTGTTACAGAGGAAAGAGATGAACCAAATATATTTACTGAATATTTACAAAAACTGTAGCACCTGACAAGATAGTAGTTAGCACGCACAGTCCAAAAGTGTTCCCTTTTTCATCAGCCTTTTAAAATATGCTCTCTAGATCACTTGACTTTATCTAAAGCAGGAACAATCGATCGATCCTCTTCAAAGACAATACCACACTGACATGGGTACTCACATGAATGAGCCCACTTCATGTGTCGACCACTCGAATCTGTTTTAAACACAGGCCTATTTCCAAAGCCCCAACTGCAGTGCACTTGCTTTCATGAGTTATATGTAAATTAATTCGGGCTAGTTGATAGGTCTTAACCGAATGCACAGTGCAAAACAAAATATAAATGGGAGTGACAATGTGGACAGAACCGTCTTCCAACTGTTTCTGTTAGAGCATGACCTCCCTATAGCGAAGCAACATATAGGGAACTGACACTTATAGTGAAAAAAGTGCCAGTCCTGATTACACTCCCATAGGTATTCACATATTTTTCAGTGATATCCCATTCCAGGAAGTCTGCGTACACGTAAACCATGCCCGACTTCCGCTCTGTACGTTTCCACGGCAACCAAACTCGCCGTTCCCCCGCGCGTAATTTGACCGCGGCAGTCGCAGAGTTCGTCATTTCCATGTTGCGTCCGCAAGGATTGTGCATGGACAACGTGCATAGAAGTCTTCGCACAGCACCTGCGTCACTTCGTAATCGCTGTCGTCCGCGCTCTCATCGCTAAACGCGAGCGCTGCAGCAGCACCGAACGCAGCCATTTTGCGAAGCAACACAATGTTGTGCGTACCAACCGGGTACCGATTTCGCTTGAAGGCGGAAGTGACGCGAGCTATTTCCGCCCGAATCCGCGCCTCGGCGGCGGAGCAAGTGAGAGCGATCCGGCGCGGAGCGAGCTGATCCGAAACGACCAGTGGAACGCGCGAACCCGCTCCAGATCGACCAGTGAAATTCGGATTCGTTGCCGCGGAGCAAGAAATCCTGCTCCGAATCGACCAGTGAAAAACGCCATAATGCCTATGCAGCTAGCGACTGCGAAACAACGATTTCACTAATGGCGTTTTTCACTGGTCGATCTGGAGCAGCCGCCTGAATCCCCGAGCGAGCGCTCGGCTTTCACCAATCCGAGCCTGCCAGTGGAGCGCACGAACGCTCCGCGGGAGATCACACAGGAAGTCTGCGTGCACGTGACACAAACCGGTTCCGCAAACTATGCCCCACACAATGTTGTGCGTACCGACCGGGTACCGATTTCGCTTGAAGACGGAAGTGACGCCATGTGACGCGTTCTATTTCCGCCCGAATCCGCGTCTCGGCGGCGGAGCAAGTGAGAGCGATCCGGCGCGAGCGAGTTGATCCGAAACGACCAGTGAAACGCGCGAACCCGCTCCAGATCGACCAGTGAAATTCGGATTCGTTGCCGCGGAGCAAAAAATCCTGCTCCGAATCGACCAGTGAAAAACGCCATAAATTTTGGTCCATATGGCGAGCATTTTGCGCATTTAACACCCAGACAGAAAGCTATGAATTTCTACGCTAGTAGGACGCGCCTCCGAACTGCCATAAAGCGCTTACTGGCTCATTCGTCAGACTGATGGCGGAAACGACGGCAACCGCGATAGCTCCGCGCGCTACAAGGAAACGCCGCAATCAACGTTACTGTTGTCTTGTAAATTGCCATGAACGTGAAGGACGGAATACCAACGTTCAGTTTTACCGATTTCCATCGCGATCGTATGAAGGGGAAAGGTGAGAGCGCTGCATATGGGCTGTTCAACATGTTGGGTAATCGGATCACTTGCATTCCCCACAACACAGCGGCTCGCATGAGAAAGGGCGACAATTTTGTTCTTTTGTAATTGTGTTGCGTAGCCCTGACGGAGGACCGTGGTAACTAAGCAAAAACTCAAGAATCTGCAGCCGCCACTTTGTTGGTAGTGAGGCCCTTCCCGCGGAACGTACATCCTCAGCATAACGAGGGTAGACGTAAAGCCCGTGCGCGAGCCATATTGAAGAAAGTTGGAGATGACAGAGACTCCGCGCTCTTTGTCGATGCGGCGCAGTACGGGAACAGGAGAGTGTTCGCGCTGTCGGCTGTAGACGGGCGGGGGGTGCTTCGGTCCTCGGCCTCGATCAGAGCGGCCACCGCGAGTATAGCAGAGCAAATTGCGGTTGCGCTGGCCTTGCGTGATCCAGAGCGTTCCTACATCTACACCGACTCGAGAGACGCAATCAGAGCTTTCGAGTCGGGTAACCTCGCACGAGAAGCGGCCTCTATTTTAGAGAAAAGGGCTTGCCCCGGTTTTTATTATATCACGTGGTTCCCCGTACACATGGGGACGAACGTACTCGAGGGATTCCCAAACCTCAACGAGCTTGCCCACGACCGTGCGCGAGAACTCACGCGCCGCGACGGTCTGGAGGCTCCGGAGGGGCAGGAAGGGACTCAGCAGAACGATCCACTCCTCACATTTAATGAAATCACTAAACATTACCCACTTGGTCGGAGAATTTATCCTCTGCCTCACCCGAAGCTCAGTAGAGGTCACTCAGCTACACTTAGAATGCTGCAGACGGGATCTTTCCCGTCGCGGGGATTCCTCAGTAGGATGTACTAGGATGTGGACCCTAGTTGTCCCGACTGCACTGAAACCTTCTGCTCAATGGCTCGCATGCTCTGGCGATGTCCCGCGTTGCCTAACGACTTCCTCTCCAGCGAAGCCGGATGGGAGGAGGCCATCAGAAGCACGGTACTCCGTAAGCAAGCCCAGGCTATCCAGAGGGCCCAGGAAAGAGCGGAGCGTCACGGCGTTCTGTCCTTTACGTGGGCGCGGCCAGCGGCTACAATGGCCTCCCGTTAGGAGGTCCTGACAGTAGCTCCTCAGGATTAAATAAAGTTCGTTGTCTGTCTGTCTGTCACAACAATAAAAAATTGAGACGGCGTTGGGTGATCGTAAGATCCGCACGACTACCTCACAAGAAGTTCTCGGACTTATATTCGCTTTAGTTTAGATGTCAATAGGTATTAAAAACCCTCTCCTTCTAACTATTCTAACAGAGCCAGGTGCTGCACAATGTCACATGGAGCCCATCTGCCGTCGACTCGCTCAAGAAGCCCCAAAGCCCTTTTGCATTAGACTCCCCACGAGACAGAAAGACAGAAACTCGAGGAATTCCTTCAGAGCAAGCACGCTGCAACCGGCCGCAACACACGGAGAACGCAAGGAACGCGTCCGTACAGCCCGTGCGACTGCAGCGCCGCCGTATACATCCGGGACCTGTCTACGCTCCTGGCTTCAAAGCAGTGCGTGGCGCGCTCCGCCGTCTGAACACACTCCTCTGTTCTAGTACACTGGACCATAGAGTTTCCTACTCTATGCACTGTACCTCCACGAGCCTCCACGAGCTATGGTGGCTAGACCATACTATAGATTACGTATTAAGGAACAGAAATGTCGCTCCACAAGTTTCTCATTGACACTTTTCAACCAATTAAAATATTTTAGTAGTTGATTACTTAAGACAAGTTAGCTAACTAGGTGGAATTAAGAATATAATTTGAGTATCTCCAAGCGACAGCAAACAACATGACCTTGCCAAGAAGGCCCAAATGTACGCACGATGCGCGCGCTGGCCAAATTAATCAGCAGCGTCAAAGCAACAACCGGATGACGACATAGGAAAAAAAAATTAGCATAATTCACCGTCACCGTGCATAAAACACCGGCGGACCGGTGGCGCTCGTGACGGAGACGGGACGGACACGGAGGAAGGAAACTAAGGAGAGGCCCTGACGTCACTCTTTGTGAAGCAAAAGTGAAGCCGGAAGTTGGCGTTACTCATGGCGATGCTCCGCCTTTTGGACCACCCTCCTCTCTTGTTTACATCTTTCGCGAAACCACGCCGCGCTGCTCGTGGTATCGCGCGCTCGCTCCGCAGCAATACTAAACAATCGCGATGTCTCATTGCGTTGCCGTTGCCGAACCCATGTTAAAAGAAGTTCATAATGAACTTCGCAAATTGGGCCGTGAGGTCGAATCGGCTGCTTTTACCGGCTTTTATGAAAATAAACATGCCATAAATATAAGGCGAACCAACTGAACTGTTCTCGTTAACCACAGGTACCGGCCGCTACCCAGCTCTTGCGTGTTTCTTTTAAAAGAAGGTCCCCTTTATCGCTGCCTTTTACTTGCTTTTCTCTGCTTAGGCTTCTTGGGGCTCTCATACGGTCTTGCGAGCTAGACGTCTGGCGATGCGAAAAAAGATGTACGCATTCTTACTGCACTGCAAGAACGCACTGGAGACACGTACGACACACCAACCCATTTGCGATCCATTTGGAGTTTATGAGCACAAACACATTCTACACATTCTCGCTTGAGAAATCGTCGTGCTTTATTGAACAAACTTTAAAAAAAATTAAATTATGGGGTTTTACGTGCCAAAACCACTTTCTGATTATGAGGCACGCCGTAGTGGGGGACTCCGGAAATTTCGACCACCTGGGGTTCTTTAACGTGCACCTAAATCTAAGTACACGGGTGTTTTCGCATTTCGCCCCCATCGAAATGCGGCCGCCGTGGCCATGAACAAACTTCAGGTGGCCGTGCATCACTTCGACAGCGCGCCGGCGAGGAGGCAGAATGTCATTTCTGACTCCGCGTTTAGGTTCATTGACTGCGGCTTGAGGTGCCTTCTTCGCACGGTAAGTGAAGCGTCACGGAACCAAAGTGTTGCGGTAGCCGGCGCACAATGCAGAACAGTACGCGCGTGGAACCGGCCTACCTGCGACCATGGAACAGCTGTTTGCTGTGTTCGCAGGTACGCTCTGTGGAGCCTTCCTCACTCTTGCGGCGCACCCGCTGATCTTCCCTGCGCTTCGCGCGCGCACAGATAAGGTACGCCTGCGGTAGGGGGGATTATTTCCTTAATAAGTCAAAGCAGCCGCTTCTTTCCCATCTCCCCGGATGAAGAGTCGACTGGCCGGCGCACGGTGCCGAACAATACACGCGTGGACCCGGCCTACGTGAGAGCATGGAATAGCTAGCCGTTCGACGTGTTCGCAGGTGTACGTTCTGTGGAGCCTTGCATATTCTTGCAGCGCATCCGCTAACCTTCACTTCCCTGCGCTTCTCGCACGCACAGATGAGATAAGCTTGGGGTAGGGAGGATTCGTTCCTTAATAAGTCAAAGCAGCCGTCCAGGATGAAGAGTCGACTGGCCATGACTGCTTTTTCTGCGTTTCTTTCCCAGCGAACGATGCGCGAAAGGCACCGTTTTTTCAGTTTTCGTTCCGCGCACGGGTTTTGCGGACGCTTGCCTAGGTAACCGCTCATCCAATGCCTAGTTGTTGTGTGCCAGGATGCAAGTCGCGCACGCCGAAAAGTGGACCGCCCATATCTTTTCACGTGTAAGTAAATTTCCTTATGTGGTTGGTGTTTTATCGGAGGAAAAGCTAGAATTTATGATACACGCATTCACATAGCGATAATAATTCTATAGTTATAGCACAACAGTAAAATCTTTTATTCGCACAGTATAAGTTATCATCTTATACATATGCGCGTGATTCTTCATTATCAGGTTTCCCGGTGACACCGTTCGTGCCGCAAATGCAACTTGCGCTGTCAGAAGCAGGAATGACTGACCTGCAAGGCGTTCACTGTACAGATTCTGAAACGCATCGGTTTTTGTCTGCGATGGCACGTTAGCATGATTCCGCTGAAGTGGAGGCAAAATTTCCCGCGGATATTCCTTCGTCCGTTGTCAGTGTCATGGCGCGGTACATTGCGTACAGCGTTACATATGCGCGTTCATTTCACGAGCTTTAGTTCCTCCTGTCCCACATGGCCACAGCAACATCCGGCAGAGCACGATGCAGGTAACACAGCGCAACAAGACACGGTGAGTAACGCAAACCCGCCCACATAGCGCCTTTGCCACGGCACGAAACCTACCAGAGCAACACGTGTGAGCACTCAAAACTATAACAACGCCGCCATTGTGGCCCAAAAGGCGTGGCCATACAGCAAAAAAATAAAAATAATAAAGCAGCAAAAAAAGCGAACCCATACGTCATTTCCGCCACACTTTTCTCCTAGCGCGCGGAGGGGGTAGGGCCTCTCCTTAGACATGCGTTTCCCCGCAGGCCGGCTGAGGCCGGTGAACAATAGAAGGCAGCATCCACGTGACCCTGCGTTCCCGGATGTTGGTTCCCTAAGTTGGTTTCCAATTGTCTCTATGGGGCCACTGAATACCTAGTGCGTCACGTGATTGGGGAGGTTTCTTCCCTGTATTATTGCCGGAATATACAACAACCCTAGTGCGTGCAATGACGCAAAACCACGTGCATCCAAATGCTGCCTCTCCGCTTCGGAATGGCGCACGTATGTGATCGAGCTGCCATCGGCGATGACGATCGTCGCTGCGAACTTTGCAGCAAACTATTCATACAGGGGAAGAACATGCTGCAACACATCAGGAACGTTCACAGAATGGCCGTGGGTGTCAAGAAATTGATGAAATGCGACGTATGTGGGACTTCCCTGCTTACAATGGAGAAGTATTCGGTGCACCAGATCACTGCGCACAACTTCGAGGCTGACTACGTGCACCTGTGTTCCGGAACAATAAGGGTGAGGAACAGTTTTATTAAGTTTATTCTCAGTCATCGTGAGCAAATGACGTTTAAACGCAATATTATATGTCGGACTTTTTTAAATTTCTTGTGCGCAGTGTGCCTCCAAAAGCAGCTAGTTGTTTATACCTTGCGGGCCTTTGTTTTTTCTTTCTGCATCTGTTTCGCGAAGAGCAGCTTTTGCGCAGGTGCCCAATTTATTTCGTTGGGGTATGTTGAACTTTGTATCCTCGTTAAATATAATTTGTTTGTTTTGTATGGTCATGTGTGCGCGCTCCCAGCAATGCGCTACATGACGTACGTTTGGCATGGTCTGCTTTCCTGCACAGCAAGTGGAGTGAAATTTGACTTTTGTACATCTTTTTTTCTTTTTTTTAAGTGACAGGAGTAAGCTGTTCTGCGTTCTGACGTTGCTCTGTGCCACATGCGTGCGTGGCCTAGTCTTCGCCTCAATCACTTTGCAATGCGGCAGAGACGCAGAACCGGGACCATACTTGAATTTGCGGATGTCGCCGGGATGGTTTCCCAGCGTATTGTTGGCAAACTCTTTATTAGTACATTTCATAGAATAGAGCGAAATGTGACGCTCGCGCACCCCCCCCCCCCCTTCTTTTTTTTTTTTTTTTCTTGAACGAGAGGAGGGATTTGCTCTGCGTTCTGACGTACGTTGCTCTGCGCTACTTGCGTGTGTGGTGCAGTCTTCGCCTCAGTGCAGGCCGCAATAGGTCCGAATGCAGACGACGTATGTCCAGGACCACACTTGCAATTGCGGCTGTCAGCGGCTTGCTCTCCCGGCGTACTTTGGGAAAATTCTTTAGTAGTACCACAGTCCTTCAATTGAAGGACTCTGGTTGTAGATTTCATAAAATAGAGCCAAATTTGACGCACGCGCAATCGTTTTTTCTTTAAGAAGAGTGTGTTAGGAGGCTACTTGGTAAGACATCTTTTTGTGAACTTAAACTGCGCTTGGCAAAAGACACCAATGTCGAAGAAGACGGGACGAACGCAGACTAGCAACTGGTTTATTGAAATCACACATAATGCTGCCTCCTCGAACCAGGCGCATGCCCAAGCCAGATCATAACCGCGTGACGATGGAACACTCCCTCGCCAAGCCCCTATCTACAGTAAAAAAAATCAAGCTCTTCTTGAAAAGAAGGAGCTTTTCAAGAAGAAACTGAGAGAAGGGATTCACACTGCTCTGGGGCGTAGCTTGCACCACGTGCTCTCAGTTCGTCTTTGTCTTATCGTAACAGCATTGCTGTGAATGTACAGTCTGATTCAATATTGAGGAAGGAGTGAGCATAGATCATGCTTAAGTTTCATATTTGTTTCTTATTAAAACAAAACTAATATGATAAATTTTTTGAAGTTATGGCGCATTGCATATTTGATATTCAATTTTAACAGAAATTTGAGCAATATCAAGGGTGACCTCATGACACAGTCGAGTTGAAGGTGAGGGAGTAAAATAAATGCTACATTACCCGTGTACAAAGCCTTCAAAGTGATTATTTTTGTTTGCATCTCTCTCCACAAAGTACTTGTCACCATCTAATGCTATTTTGTGCTTTTATTACAGAATTTCATGAATGGAAAGCAGAAGAAGAGGGTAGCAAAAACTGCTGGTTCATTTTGCCCAGGGACTCCAAAAAGCTGGCCAGTGGAGAGACAAGGATCCACTATTACTGTAATAGATCAGGCGAGGCAAGGAAAAAGGAAGGTCATAGTGACCGTCGGGAGAAAAGTCAGGGGAGCTGTAGGTCTGGTAAGATATGTCTTTCATTTATTACCGTCACAATGGACAACACTCAGAGTCCGACACCTGAAGGCACCACCATAAAAGTCAGGTATCAAAGAAACCATTATGGTCATAAACCAGAAATTCAGCACTTGAGAATGAGTGACAAGGAAAAGGCCAGTGTAGCAGATAACCTAGAAAAGGGTGTGCCCATGAAAACCATACTAAAGCAAATAAGAACATCTGTGGCATCCAAGCTGAGGCCAGTGCACTTGGCAGAGTGCTCAACATTGCTGCTCCTGAACGTTGTCACACTAATGACGCTGTCAGTGTAGACACGTGGGTGCTTGTAATGAAAGAAAAAGGTGAAACACTTGTCCGCCTGTACAAGGCACAAGGTGCAGTGGACCCAAGTGGTACATTTTCTTCAGCAGACTTTGCTCTTGTTCTGATGACAGAGCCTCAGAAGGAGCTACTAGAAAAATTGGGCCCTGCAGGGACTCTGTGTCTTGACTCCACACATGGAACTACAGAGTACCAGTTTGAGCTGACCACTCTTCTGGTGCTAGATAAAAAAGGATCAGGTGTAGCTATAGCTTATTTCATCTGCAACCAGATGAACGAGCAAACTTTGACAGCATTCTTCAAATCTCTGGAGTCGGCCATGGCCCAAAAAGTGGCCGCTAAGACATTGATATCTGATGATGCCTCGCAATTCTACAAAGCATGGTCCAGGGTCATAGGTGCCGCAAAACAGAAACTTCTCTGTGCCTGGCATGTGGATAACAACTGGCGTAAGAAGACACTCGAGTGTGTAGAGAAACAGCTAAGGCCACATGTTTACCATAGTGTGTGGCTACTCTTAGAGTTCCTCGCAGAAAAGGCATTTGAAGATTATTTTAAGCAATTCCTTTCTAGTCCGGAAGAAAAACTGAGGGACTTCCTCAAGTACTTCAAAGACCACTATGCAGTTAGGCTGCAAGAGTGGGCCTATCGCTTTAGGACTAGAGCAGCTGTCAACACTAACATGCACCTTGAGAGCAAGCACAGAACGTTAAAGCATACTATGCTGGAGAGAAAACAGAATAAGCATGGTGACAAACTAATTTCTGCCCTCATGGACTTGACAAATCATTTTTTAATGAAAAGGGCTAGCCAGATGATGAAAGGGGCAAAGGGTAAGGAGCTGAGAACAATTCAGAAGAACCACAGGTCTGGCAGTGAAATGGCAGCTTGTGCCAAAATAAATGAAGATGGCATATGGACTGTGCCATTTCAGTCTATTAAAGGGCTCTCATATAAAGTGTCAAAAGTGAAAGATGGTGCTTGCTCTCCTTTGAGGTGCAAGGAATGCGCAGTGTGTGTGCAAGCACAGTCACTGTGTGGTCATCACTAATCCAACTAGCAGCAACAAGGCCCATGAGAGCTCACCCAAAGAAGCATGTGAGGCAAGTCGGGCATTGCACATTGTACAGAGTATAACAAAGCTGGAAGCAGCCAAAGCAGTGTCAAGCTCAACACTCTTAAGAGCAAAAATGGACTCAGTCAGACAGGCAATATCAGATGGTGAAGTCTCTGAGGGTGTGGCTGAGAAGGCAAACAATTTGTTTGAGCCAGTTTTCATGCTTGTGGAAAGTGAAAGTGACCCAAAAAGAAAGATGCCAGACCATTCAAATGAACCAGCCAACAAAAAAGTTGTGCACCTGTTAAGATTTCACTCTACAAAAGCCCCTAGATTGTCGCAGCCATCATCTAGCCTTTCAAGGCCCACTGAAGCTCGAAAGGAAGTCCTTAAATAACAGCTTAGGGACAGCAACATAGAAACTGAAGAGATAACCACGTCAGCAGGGCACGATTACTGGTAACAAGCCTCCAGTGCAGTTAGGAAGAGAGAAGTGGTGCAGTAGTGCTCTGCTGTCATGCCTTATAGAAGCAGGTTGAGGGCTCGCATATAAACAAATCATGACATGTGGTCTCTGATGATTAGCCCGTCTGTTTTTGTCTGTGGTGTGCAGCCATATGTCACAGCTGGATGGTATGTGTGTTAGAGCACGAGAGATGCCTCCATGCTTGTTGTATGAGCTGCTGCTAAGTGTTCTGTGAAAATAGGTACAGACCCAGTGGTTATCTCTGGTATGTGGCAGCTGTTGGATAGTAGTGTGTTCGAGCACGCCTCCATGCTTGTCATATGAGCCGCTGGTAAGTATGTCTGTACATAGATGTAAGGAAGCGCATTGGACGGTTTGTAGTGTTTCAGTGTGCAAAAGCCTCCAATGTGTTTTGCTACTTATAAATTTGTGTAAACACTCAGTAGTGCAGTAGTCATGATGTTGCACTGCTGAGCTCAAGCCTGCGGGTTCAATCCCAGCAAAGGTGGCTGCATTTCAGTGGTGGTGAAATGAAAAAAAAAAAAGCATGTAGTTGAATTCAAGTGCACATCACAGAACCCAAGGTGGTCAAAATAATACTGAGTCCCGCACTGTGGCATGCCTCATAATTCTATCTAGATGTTGTGTTCCATGTGATGTTCTTTATTGCCCATTTGAATAAACTTTTATTTTTCAGATTACCAAAATAGAGGGTATATGCAGTGGTGTTGTGTGCAGTCTGGATAAGTTGCTCTGGTCATGAGCACTCAATGAAAACTTCTGCATATTTGGCTGCAGCAGACAGTGTCATAATGATAGTAAAGACTATGCAGAAAGCTTTAGGCCACTCTACATATCAGATCAGTTTTATATTGCATCCTTTATGGTGCTTATGGTGGCAGAATAATAATTGGCAATGCTTCCTTACACATTTAATATTTTTCTTTTTTTCTTTTGGAAGAGCAACCTTGGAAGAATAATCTACAACAATGCTCCTACCTTCTCTTTCACTGTCTCCCCATTTCTTTTCTACACTTCAACTTCATTCTACGCACTATCTTATTCTCCTCTTCATCCTACATTGATGGTGTGGGAAAGTGAGCTAAGCGTGCATAAAGATTGCTGTGCAGAACTTAATTGCAGCACTGACGAAGACAAATCTTTGTCAAAAGGTTCATTACAGCTACATTCCCCCTCCAAACACTGTTTATCACTTCAAGCCTTCATATTCCTGTGAGCTTTTGTCTTGTTTAACAGTTGTAACAGTCATACTATTTATTACTATCAATAGCGAGCATACATTTTGCACTGCAAAGTGCTGTTTAGAAGACGTGTGAGTTTCTACTTCCCTTATGATAAATACTCCAGACATTCAGTCTCTAATTTATGAAAATCTTTCAAACATTGCCAGTGATGACCACCATATGGGTTAATGTCGGCATGGGACTGAGGCTTTCCCGCAAAAAGAACAGTTATGTTTTGCTCATATCATGTGACTGACAGTTTCTGCTGTAATTTTTGCACTTGTCAACTGCACTGTGAAGAGTTCGTTTCTGTGAATATGTGCTGGCCTGATTCTTCTTAATCACGCATTTCAGATCTTGTGCTGTGAGATGAGGAGGTGTAAAATAAAAACACCATGTAGATTTCACAATGCCTTTAAGAAACCACGCAAAGCTTGGAGATGAAGCATTACATGCAACTTGAACCAAGTGTCTGGACACAGCAAGTGAAAGTTGTTTTGTCATGAGTGAGGCTGTCGGCGTTACTTGTAACTGCCTTTAAATAAAAGTTTGTTTCAAAACAGTGGCTCAACTCTGTGTTCCCCCGGTAAAAAACAAAACCATTGGGATTTGCAATTCTCTTTTTAAACATAATTGACCAATATGAATAAAAAAAAACTTTATGAATCAAGATATAAGCTTGCCATACCATGAAAACACTTGAAACTCCTTTTGAGAAGTTTACTCATACGCGAACACATTATAGCAATTATTTTCAATCGTGTACCCACAATTTGCCTCGTCACCATGTCAAGTTTCAAGGCAGATTTTTTTTTAGACTCCAGGAAGCCGTATGCTTAATTCTATCCATTGTTTACTGCATTGCATTTGATTTTCTATAACAAATAAAATGAATTCTCCATTGATTGCACCGACGCTCACGTTATAATTATATGCTATTATTATTGACTAGTCTTTTATATATATTCTTGGAGGGTGGGGGCTGCACTGGTGGCGTTCTACGAATTTGCGCCGCGTGTTTGTGCGGGTAAACGTAAGCGCAGAATTTTTTTTTTTTTGCGCGTTATGAAAACAATGCACTGCAGGTATTTTAATTAATGCAACGAGCTGTATGAAATATCAGTGAAGGGGTTGGAAACATCGCTATAGAGAATCCCGACTATTTTCTTTTGCGTGTGTGTATTTGGAGTTGATGCACAGTTTTCTTTATTTACTTATTTTGGCTACATTGCGCCAATTGCGCTTCCATAGAATAAAGAAACGCGCTTCCGCGCGCTTGCCGACTCGATCGCAAGGGGACAGCCTGATCAACATCAATATCAGCAGCAATGGCGGATTTGCGCTTGCCGTGGCGCTTGCGAAGTTTTCAATAGTTTTCGCCTTTTAAGTGATTCTTTTGCTATTTTAACGTGTGGAGGTTCATTGTACGTCTGTTTTTTCAAGTTTGGCATGTGTTTTAACACATGTGAAGGTGTAGTCTTTTCTTCTTCAGCGGATATATGTACAAGACCCCGTTCACCGTCTATCAGGTAAGATGTGTACGTATGCTACACGCAAGCGTAGTGCTTCATTAAGCCACAGTGCACTACAAAGTTAAGCATGAACGGTACACAAAATTCACAAGTTCTAAGTATTGCCAAGAACAACCATTGATTGGCGAAGTTCTCACAGGTGTTGCAGAAGTTGTTGGGCGCGGCAGTGCTGAACGTAGCGTTAGCGGCTTAAATCGTGTTTTTTTACTAGTAACAACGTGTCACTATTTCATGTTATTGGCGGCGTCTCCAGGACACCAAATCGGTAACGGGGACACCAGAGCTAGAACCCGGACTGGTCCATGGGTTGGGGCTCGCCGAGGCCTGCGCGTGCTAGTAGTATATCTATGATGCCCGTAGGCTGTGTGTAAGTCGTACTTCCCGAATTTTCTGACGCATTTTAAGATCAGCTGTCCGCTTTCGCGGACAAGAAAGCAGGAGTCAGGGTGGTCCGTGGGTTGGGGCAACATAACCTGCTTCCAGTTTGGGACCGCCCTGCTTCCAGTCTAATGCTCTCCTGAGGCCTCTGTTTGCCGGTTACATGTGCCCTCCTGGAGCAGTACTTGTAAATGAATCCGATCTATCGTCGCAACGAAAAAAGCGCCCCGCGACTTCTACAACACCAGTCAGAACCTTGCCCATTGGTTTACCTATGTGTGGCCGCAAATACCTGAAACTCAATGCCAGTTCAACATATTTGTTGGCAAGGGTGTCAGGTCGTTGCTTTGTGTGGAATCGGCCTTTTCTCAATTCTTAAGAATTTAACTGGAATGCACCTGACCAGTGCTGCTCTGTGCTGCTTGCCACCAATCCCTTGGACAGGGAAGACATGAGTATCCCTGTGCATACACTTTATACGCAGTAGTGTGACCGCTTCCTTTGGGAAACTACCACGTTAGCGATATTGTGAGCGCAATGTGGCTTTCCTTCATCTTCCTCATCCGTACGTAGTGTGTCGCTTCTTCCTCGCCATAGCTCTAGCTCGGCACGAATAAAGCGGTTCCTTAGAAGTGCTGGGGTTCTGCATACCAAGGGCGTATAAGGTAACAGTGCTTGTGCCTTTAATATGTCGCATTCGATCATTTTGAGACGTGGTGGTGTTCATGCGTTACCACAATTCCAGGACATCCACAATGTAAGAGGTACATGATTCTCTAATTGTATACTCTCTCCAGGCCTTTCTCACAACCTCAGCACAAGTAGTGGGAGCATAAAAAAACTGACAAAGCTGGTGCATGAATGTTGCCCAGTCAGAAAGATCTGGCTCTTGGATCAAAGCCAATTTTTTTTTTACATTGTAGAGCCAGACGGGCATGCTTTGAAGTTTCTAAGAACTGTCCCACCATTGCTGACTCTGTTGTACATTTATCAAACCACTTGATTCTCACCAAGCTCAAGCTATGGTGACAAAGACGCGCCACATGCTTTACAGTCACATATTGCACTCGCAATACATCTGTTATGCCAGTTTGCCGAAATGAGCATGCACAGTAGTGACGAATTCACTATGCGTGCACAGGGATTTGCCTTTCCTGTCCTATGGGCTGTTGGCAAGCATCACAATGCTACACTCGTCAGGTACACCTCAGCTTTCAGTATGTTTACATTCGGTTGCATGAACATGGAGGGAGTGCGTTCGCTGTAATCAGTACCACACATTTTGCTAATGTAGGCTTGAGTGGCTTTCCCATGTCTCCACTAAATAGTCGGAATACTTCCATGCATGATAGAATGATGAGCATTTAACCTCCAGACATGCAGCAGTCTTTATACCACTGCAAGGCAGAAGCAGCCTTCTCACCATGTTCACGCTCAAATAAATCCCATTATTAAGGCATTTTATGGGCCTCCCAAACCGCCTGCACCACCTGAATGATGTGACTTGTTGTTGCACCTGGCTGTTCATTTCATTTGGCATCCTCTGTTCGCACATATTCGTTTCCAATAATTCAAGAAAATTGCAGGGCTGGTTCGCAATCTTTTCTGTTTTCCTTATTTTTTTTATGGCCTTGTAAAACTGAGAAACGATAATGAAAAAAAGAAACAAAGGCTGCCTTCCTGTTCACCAGTGAAAGCATTGTTGCTTAGAAAGAGGCGCAGAAAAAGATGTATATGCATGTCGGACAGCCTGCACAAGGTTTTATCTTTGTCTCTTCAAACATTGCGTACCTGCGTCAGTGGACTCGCTGTTCTGTAGCATTATCCCTGGCAGCGGAAGCACTGTCCCAGAGCTCTAAAGAGTCATCGGAAGCACAGTGCTAAACCTTCATCCTTGAAATGTGAAGAACGTCACTGGACAGGAGGAGAGATGACAAGGTGAGACTGATTGAGGCAATGTTGTGGTGATGGGTGCCACCTGGTTGAGCGCACAGTATGGTCCCCTGTCCTGAGAAAAGCTTTTCTGGGAGCTCTACACAGTGGAAAGGGGACCAGAGAAGTACAAGCGCACCAGGGGAGAAATGAAAGTCGCATTGTGAAGCATGGTACTGTCATTTCTGGTTGCTTCATGACGCAGTAATGATAGTCGCAGCACAATATTTTCAATTTATTCTGGCAACTCACGATATGCAAGTGAATGCTGCTTACTCTGATCATGTGGCTGCGTTTCAGTGCTTGGATATTTAAGGCCACGTTGCAAAATGCACAAGAGATTTATAATCGACTTCGTATACACAGAAAATACAAGAACAGTTCTAATAGCACTGAAAAGACAGAGCATTCATGGCGTCGTTCAAGCTCAGTGTCCGTGAGCGTGCACAAGAACTAGTCTAACTGATGTTATGACTGGCCTGTGTGGTCAACGATTTGTGTCGCGCCACCAAAGCAACAGCGAAAGGCTGGACCCTTTAGATACGCCGAGCCGCCTGCAACCGTTGGAAAACGCCTAGGAGGCCCCAATAGCAATAAGACCTTATCATTTGTGCAGGCATTTTCGCCTTCTTACCCACGGCTTGCACAACACCCTGATGTCTGCTTAGTCTCCACAGTGTTGTCTCCCTTCAGCAAGTGGGACGATTAAGCTTCGTGTGTGCATTCGTTATTTCTCTTTGTCCTCGGCAGGGAAGATGCCAGCGTTGTGTGCGTGTGTGTGTGTGTATGCGCATGTCAGTGCCTTTCCTTCTACTGAGCCAGTGGGGGTTAGAAAATTAGTTGAACACTTCCATGTATCGAGCGGCAGCCGCCAGCGTGGAGAGTGTTTTCTCTCTCCTTTTCTTGAGCGAGGGTATTCCAAACACTATAAAGGACGTCTTCGCTAATGGACTTCAGCCTTCAGTTTTTGAGCAAACTAGCATGTCTGTCGCTCACCATCGGGAAACTTGCAGAGTTGACCACTCCGTAACAATGTGAAGTAAACATTCATTGCTACTCGTTGAATTGTTGCCGTATCTCCTGCCTGGCCCCCTCGGCACTCATGAGCCGCTGCAAAATGCAGTCAGCGGCACGATCCGACAACCAATGGTAAGCTCCAGACCACCAAGCCCACGCTACTTCCACAGTCTTGGGTTCCCATCTTTAATACGGAGCAGCAACAAAAAAAGAATTGACATCTGTGAATAAGGTATGCGGATGTGGGCTGCTTCCCTTGAACATAGGAGGCAAATGCCTTCAGGAAGTTCAGTTGCACTTTGTTATATGAAAAGGCGTCTCACCAAGATTGGAAGTTGCAAACCGACAAGTGCAGTGCATAGATCACACACTAACAATCCTGTCTCCAAATTATCAAAATGATGCACAGTGGGAAAACAACTGAAATTTTAAACAAAAGCCATCATGGTCTCAACGAAGCCCTGCTTCAGCCAGAGTCAAGGTTACATGCACAAATGTCTCTATGTAAAACGTGCTGCCTGCAATATCACCAACCATGGCACGTGACTTTCGTAAGCCAACCAATGTTAAATGCCATCCCTGGATATGTGCCCCATAGCAAAAAAGGAAGAGAAGAAAAAAAGGAAAGAAAAGACGGCTCGTAAGCGAGTATGACGTGAACCCTTGGCTCCGTCATGGGGGAAGATGAAGAAGGAAGATCACTAGGAGGCAAAGGGGCTGAGTGCCGTCACTTTTAGCACTCGCGTCCTGGCAGCGTGAAAATGCAACATTTCAATTTCTTCCATTTCCTTTAATAATGAACTAATTAGAAATATTTGTTTGAGGAAATGCTCCCTTGACGGCATCTTACAACTTCCAATGTACCTATAACTAAAATTTGCCATGGTGCTTAATGAGAGGGGCTTTTCGGCCCAAATTAGATCCTGCAGACTATAGTACTGTATGGAAAATATGGTACATGGAACTGTAAAATTTAATTTTCCACAGCAATTTCTACCTGTGCAGTTGGAGTTGGCTTTGTCATAGCATAGATATGAGGACCGTGAAACAACCTTTATTCCCTAAAGATCCTGTCCTGTAGTATATTTGAGCATTTACATAAAGGCATGGAGACCCTCAGTGTGTTGCAATCTAAGTGGCAGCATATAGGTGGTGTGTGCTGCCTGTAGAGATGCCACTGTAAGCCATCTATGTATTGGCGGATTTCTGAATTGTGGATGGGAGAAGGCTCATGGCTGCTCTGCCTTTGCACCAAGCACTGCAGAGCACAGTGCTACAATTTTCTGTTTGTGCAGTTCGAAGAAAATTATTCCTGCAGTGGCAGTGACTACACAGAAAATGCACCCTACGAGAGTGGACAGAGTTCCAATGTGACTGTGGTTTGAAATGGTCCAGCCCCTGTGTATACAAGCACCGATTTTCCCAGACAAGTGTGACAGTGCCTGGCTTTGAATGCAGTGTGCTGCTTCATAAATATTGCAGTTGCCCAGCACTAAGCTGCCTGGATTATGTGGTTGCCATAATGACTTCTCTGTACCCGTGGGACAAATATTTGCACTCGAAATAGCGACAGCAGCCATGCATTTCCTGCTGACATAGAATTAGGTTCCACAATGTCATCTGATGTATGCACATGCTGTGATGTGGTTGGTGTGGCCATGCTCTTTTTTCCTCCCTTCAAGTATGCTGGTAAACTGCCACTAGTTACAGATGTCTGCAAGGAGTGCACACTGTGTGAGTGCTGCACATAAATTGAAATTACGATCACCACAGTGATGATAAAGGACACATTGAAAGGTAATCTGACAACACTTATCAAGACTGTCTACAAGTTTTCTGTGAGAGATTTCCTCAGGGTTGACAAAAACCATCTTAGGGACCATTTAATGGGGTGTAACCGCCCACATTATGAGATGGAAGAAAAGGAAGCCATTAGGATTTCTCTGGTGGTGCAAGGTGCTCAAATAGATGGCTTTGATTGCAGTAGACATAAATATTATCATTCTTTCTGTCTGGGCACATAACTTCTTTGCCAACCTCTCTGTCATCTCTGTAGCACATTAATTTAGGATAGTAACTCCACTCTGACGCAGGAGATAAAAGTGCATGCCAGACATGCTGACCACACTGACTTGGAGAGTGCCACTTTCTTAAATGTGGCAAAAGTCTGTGTTTTGGGCGAAATAAGAGCTCATAGGCAATTTTTATCTGTGATAAACAGAAATATGTGCTGCCAGTGGTCAGACGTCATTGAGGTCGAGCTTCTCAAGCAAGTAGATGCCATCGAGAAGACCAAAGAAGCCAGTGATTAGCCATTGTGCGCAGCAGCTTCAAATGGCAAAGTCCAGCTGGGATTTCTCTGCACAAGGTCACCAAGTGGCATTCCTAAGTAACAGATATTTTTTACCCTAAACTGCTACCCTAGAGTGGCTGGAACATGCACCGTTCGTTCCAAGCATGCAGCTGTTATCAAAGCTTAGTTTAGTCAATTATTGAGGCTTAAGATCGTTTTAATGATGTACAGTAGAAAACAATTGTAAAAGAATGTAAAAAAAATTTGAACTGTGTTGACTCTTTGGTGGCATACTGTTGCTATTCCTGAAGTTACGTCCTCAAATGACTTATGCTCCAGGTATTTGAGTAAAAACTATGAGTGTGGAAATATCAATTTTTTAATTTCAAAGCTAATTCGAATAATGAAACCTAAGTGCGAAGCGAATATTTTTCGAATATTAATACTATTGGTATTGCAAAAATCCATTTCTTTTCACCAACCAGAGGTGCAAAATAGTTATACTACATAGACTGCATAGCAAATAATGTACAGGGATATTATGCTTCGTGGTTAACAAAATTTTCTAATACAACACTTTTGTTTGACAATGTCATAATTGTAGTTACTTAATGTTTCATGAAGCAAGGACAACAGCTCAACATGTTCGAAGAGCAGTGACACCTAGTGCATGTCACCATCGATTCAGACATCAAAAAGAGCTGCTTAAGTGTCTGGTATCAGCAGGTCGCCCTTCGCAAGCCGAGCCAACAGTGGGCACCACGCTTACACCATCGCTCAAACGGATCTTCTTTTTGGACCAAAATGTCATCATGCAAATATCTTTAAACCTGCGATTGTGGTAGTGAAAATTTCTGCCACGAGTGAAAATTTCTGCTGGTTGATAAGCTCATCAGTCTTTCCACAGTGCTGATGTGGAAGTGGCCCGTTCAGAAGCTTTTGTTGTTGAATGCATACTTCGGTTCCTTGGTGATGAAATTACCCTTCCTTTCTCTAAATCCAAGGGCGAGATCTCGCATTCTGAATGTTTGCTTGCGCTCTCATTATTCGCCTTCACTGTGCTTTCGTCAGCAGTCGTCTGCTTGGTGAAGCGGGAGCGCCAATTGAACACTGCCTACTCACTGATGTAGGAGGTGAAGCAAACATTCAGAAAGTTAGAAGCTGGCGCAATTTCATCTCAGGTTGTTAATCCAGTTTGACATTGAAGCATCCTGGTAGTATTAAAGTACTTTAGAATGAGGTTCCAGAAGCATTGCCAAGTTTGCCACTTGGTGAAATTTGTAGTTTGGAACAATTTAGGCTCTTGGCAAGATTAGCAGTGAACACAGAGGTTTACACATGGCGATTGGTGTTGTCTAAATGCATGAAGAGGTCACAGTATAGGTACTTAAGCTAGTGTCGGGTAACCATAAGCACCTGCAGGGGCCCCGTGACAGTGTCTCCTTTAACTTCAGATATGCTTCACTGCATGATGATAAATATGCTTCGCTGCATAACACGACTCTGCTGCAGCAAAGGTGACTTAAACCGACAACAGCCGAGAAGGTGCAAATCGCACTGCGCTGCCTGGTTCTTGCTGTTGGCCTTATTTTTCTTCTTTTCACAGTGTCCTTACTGTAAGTGCACTCCAGAGTTACAATGCAGGAATATGCATGTGTGCACAAGCTTTCTTTCAAGAGTAACTCACGATCATAAGTTACGTCATCATGGTTTCGTACTATGTTACGGCATCATAAGCGAGACATAATAAAGGGGGCCTGAAAGGCTGCGGGAGAGACTAATCTTTTGTGCGAGATTGTGCTATCCTTGCTGCACGCAGTGCAATATTATGACTCTCATGTCTATGGTGGCATTGTCGATTATGAATGTTTCCTTACTGCGTTAAAAAAATGTGTAGTGCATCTTTCAGATAATAATGGCATTATAGCTTCAGAGTTGTTCCAAGTTTTGGGGACTTGTTCACTAAAAGTACATTATTAGAAAAGCTTTAGAATGTCTAGGTCATAATTGCATTTGAAGAACTGTAAGTCTTCCTACACATAGCAATTAGTAGCTTACTGTGCGATGTTGAAGGTGGTTTTTATTCATAGGCCCTACGCAGAGAGCAGCAACACAATGCCTGGCATGTGACCAGGGTTCGTAACAGTGTTTGCATTTCCAGTGCTCGTAACTGATTCCAGTATTAGTGCATAAATTTGCTTTATGAATTCTTTGTAGACAGAAGGTGCTTGAATATTGGTTGCATGAAATGCTCCAATGCACTGTATACGTATAGGGCGTCTTTTATTACCGTACAGATTTTCTTGTTTTCAAGTTATGAGCGCGGAAAATGTGGCATTCTTGCAGAGGAATTCCTCTAATGCACTCTCATTTCTTACAAATCTTGAAAGTTGCACCTAATTCAAGATATTCATCATTGAATTTCACTGGCAAATCGAGGCAATATTGGAACTGAGTGTGCTGGGAGTGCAAAAAAGAAGGTCCCGCTATCTCATCAGATGGAAACATCTTGGCCAGTCATTGTAGCTGCTGATACGACACACTTTGCCTGGCAAGCATGTGCGTCAGTGTGCCATATCAGGCTATCATTTAAGCTTTGTCCCACACTTCTTGACAGGGCACTGCCGCCTGATGTGGAGGAGGATGCACCAAGTTTTGATTGTACTCAATTGAGCGCGATAATGAATATCTCAAAATAAGTGCAATTTTCGAGATTTAGAAAAAGAAAGGGTGTGCGTTCACATGCGACTGCCTCCAAATATGCCATTTAGAAGGCTGCCGCCAAGTTACTAATAAAAAAAGTGACTGAATTTTTCAAAATTAATTTTCTGAAACTCGCATTATTAGCAGCATAGTGTGTCCACCTCACCTAGAAACTCCTTTGCAAAAACGCTGGGCTCTCCGTGCTCAAAACTTTTTGCTAAATATCTGCACGGTTAAAAAAAAGTAGATATGCACAATTGTTTATGCATGAAAGTCTTACACTATTTCAAGATTTTTGCCCTTCTATGCAACACCAGAAAAATTGGAAATAGAAGCTTCAGGTGACCTATCTGATTTGTTGCAAGTTGCATGGCCATATTATTGTTTTAATTTTTCGCTATTCCCTTTTACTGTGATGTCACCACTGCAGCAGCTCAATGGCTGTGGCTTTTCATTCCAGGTCACAAAGCTGCACCCAGGTAGAGGCAGATTCCAAAAATGCTTGTGTACTTAAGTATAGCTGCACATTACAGAAGCCGAGGCCCTCAACAATCATCCGTAGCCCTCTTGTAGCCCACGAGCTCCTTATATTTTATTGGGCTTGAAGAGCAACGTTTGTGCTATATCCCTCTATTTCAGACGAAATAATGTGCATGCAAAATTATATCTTCATTACTTTACACCATAGTACCAATATCTGTCGTGCGTTGATTTTTGATGTCTTTGCATTTGCTATAGCAAGGATTTTTAAACATCAGCCACAAAAGAAAAAATAAATGGTCAAAGAACCAAGAAATGGTGTGTCGCAGCTCCCTTCTTTTTTTAATTGGCGGCAAGTTTTGCACTCGTGTACTTCAAAAGAAGTGTTACCTTCCTGCTTTGGAACTTTGTGGTTTTGTTCTGCCAGCTGCTTGACCAAAACAAGCAAAATGTACTTCGGATATTCCACAATTCTGTATGCATTTGGTACAATAAAATTTGTTTCAAGACTGGACAAATGCAGTGATGGTTGTATTGAAAACTGCAACATGCCGATTTTAGTTTCATGCTTCATTAATTTTCTCAGAGCCCCAAAGCATGCGAGGTTTGAAAATATATCATGCGACGAAGTGCTGGCCTGCCATGACATTAGTGCACTTGGTCTAGAGAACTGATTGATGCTGCACATACATTGAACATGGTGGCCATGACCATCCCTCATGAATTGGCATTCCCTGCCTAAACCACCTCACCAACACAGCCTGTTAACAGCAAGAAAGCTGACGAGGCTTCCAAGAATTTCTATGCATTATTAGTATCACCCTACTGAAATTACTCCATTTGTTTGCTGACAATTGTCTTGACGAAAGTGGAAGCCGAATCGGTTGTGTTCAATCAGTTTTATTTACATACAACCTATTATAATGTGGACCTTTCTTCGCCTCTTCAACTGTTCCACAGCTGCTGCTGCCATCTTGCATGCCACATCGAGGGGGGGGGGGGGGGGGGCAATGTACATGGCAGGAGCATGGGCGGATTTTCCAAGGAACTCTGGAAAGCTGTAATCAAATTGCGGGCAAAGTTTAAAAAGTCTTAAATACAAAAAGGGTGAAGAGTGTTGTAACCTTGTACATGTTGATCACACCACATGTTTCAGCTGCAGCTGTAAGTGCCTTGTATCAACCAAGCTACAGTTCTTGCAATAATCCACTTTGTGATACTCGGTATGAATTGATAAGACTAGCTGCTATTCTAGTGGTTGTGCAGGCCACAAGGGAACAGTGCCTGGCCTTTGTGCTCGTATGTGTAAATTTCTCTCTTTCGGTCTCGCCCAAGCCACACCAAAATGTTATCCACAAGTGTCGTGCCAAAAAGGCCTGGCAACATCTTGTAATAAGCCGTTTGACCCATTTTATTGCACTGATGCACACGGTGCAACCAAATGTAGGAAATGACATCGCCTAGGTGATTAGTAAATTACCCTTCTAAAATACCACAAGAGCAACTTTGCTGTGGCAAGAGCCTTAGCAAAAACATAAGAGACACACAAATATGAAGGAAAAGAGACACCTTCAAGTTCCCGCACCAACTCACCGTGACAAGCACAGATATTGACAGTGTCTGCTTGAGCTTAGTTATTTGGAGATACATGCAGTTGAATGCTTTTACGAGCATTGAGATGCCCCACTATGCTAGCTTGCCTTTTATGGCTATAGAAAGTTGTATACTGCCACAAGTCTGCCTATTCCGATTAGAATCTATATTGAAGCTGCTTTGAGCAACAGGTGGTATTCTATTTCAGCGCTAATGATACATTGAGAGTAGTGTGCCTGGAAGGAATAGACAAAAGCATTGCAGAAGCTGCAGTACTTTGTGCTCGCTGAATGATCACACGAGAAGGTAAAGATGCCATCAGAAAGCATCTTTCGTATGGAGTCTCTTTAAAAGAAAAACACTACAACTAGACATGGTGACAGTTGTGGGCAAACTAAAAATATAATGATAGTTCAAGGTGTGGTATGGCATGTTTATGCTATTTCTGAAAAAAATAAACACGGCAAGTGTGTCCATGCCAACAATTGACACAGGATGTGCAGATGCAAAACTGCAATACAGCACCACGCCGTCAAAACGACAGTATGCAAGTGGTGGTCCAGCATCAAAACTTCAATGTCCCTACACTGCAACACTGGGTGGCCAGCAGGCACTGCTCTGTCGGGCACAGGACGTGGCAGCAACTATTTCTCCTAAGGATTCAATAAACGGATTTCTCTACCTCACCCGCCATGCGATGCGCCATGTGAGGGAATGACAGTGCCACTACTCTCACAGGATATGGATGGTGCACAACACCACCTTGAGCATCGGAGCGCACGTCTGTCTGTGAGCTCTTTGTACTACAAACACAAGTGGTGCATGCAAGGTAACATTTAACACATCACTGCCAAATGCCATCAACAAACAGAAGCAGCAAAGAAAGCTGCTTACATAATTTTCAGTGTGTCGGAACTGCATATTTTTTACATCCTGTCTGCATGCCGCATTGTTCATCACTGCTAAAAAGTGCATAGTTGCATGGTACTTTTTTTTCGATTTTGTGCACTTTCTTTTGTCCTGAAAAAATAACCACATAAAAATAAAGCAGATGTTTCTCAATGAGCTGTAAGTACTAAAGTTGCTCAAAAGGGTAGTTTACTGAATTGATTGCATTTGAGTACTGCAGGCCTAGTTTCTTTCGGTCTTTCTCTTTTAAAGCCTCGGCACAAGTTAGCTGAAACACCCTGTATACTGGACAGCTTGCCTGGCTGCCCGCACCGCCGAGGCGGAGTATCTTACGTTTTTGTGGTGCACTTGTCGCCGTCTCGTGGCACCGGTCGTCCATCCTCATCGCGCACACGCCAGCGTCGTCTGGTGTTCCAATTGGCTGCAGGAAAAAAAGTGGTCCGCAAGCGATCGGGCTTGCTGCCACGTTTAACGCCTGCTTTTATCCGCCTGGCCAAGAGCTTTGCCCGGTTTAGCCGCTCCGTCTTCAGTGTGAACGTGCCTTTAGAGTAAAAAATCAACAGCTTACGCTTCCACATTTTTTGCTTGGTAGCTACATTCAATTTGCTTGCTCCTCGTCTTTTAGATGTCTAGGCTCCTCACATTTTAACGTGGCTGAATAGTGCACAAATCAGAAACTAGAGTTTCTGTGGCCTAGCCTTCTCACACTTGCAAGGATACCATCCAAAATTGACCTATTTTTCTTATGGGGTGCCCACTGATTATGACGATGCTGACATCGAAAGATCTCGAGTGGTTCTCTAGCATTTTGGTGACAAACGGAATACAGTAAATGCCGAGCTACAACTGACTTGATATCTGTCAGCACCAATGAACGCAGTAAGTATTCTCACTAAATTGAGAATCCAGCCCAACAGCAGATGGACACCAGTGGTTTGAATCCCCCGTGTTGGCAAATTTAACTGGCTGAAATCAAGCATTTAAAAGACGCACTTAGTTCCATCCCTTCAATCTGTGAGCATAATGAAGATCAAAGGTCAGGTTATGTGGCTGCAGCACCTTCTGTTCATGCAGCATACCTTGTGTGCAAGCCACATCTATTTACAACAGAAACAGCGCTTTCCACCCGTGAGCTAATGTTCGGTGTTAAAATATGGTAGAATTTTTTATCCAGCCAACGCGTGCACGCTGAAATCCAAGTGGTACAGCCAATATGTGCCTGTTTAATCACTGCAATGCATTGAGACACTTCCGACAACGCACGGCTGTACCAGAAAAGGTTTTAATTTTTTTCACTAATGCCATGTACTTATGAACTTTTATTAATGTACCTGCAGCTTTCGCAGGCTTCTCGAGCGTAAAGTGGCCTGTGTGTTATTGCTATTCAGCCGGAGTGCAATAGGAGCCAGTCAAATGAGTAAAACATGAAGTCAATGTGCACACAAAGACTACATGTACCCTTGCATGACTTCGTGCCACAGGTAGCCAACAGCTTCCAATTCACAGTTCTTGTAATATGCTTGTGGCAGCCATCTACAGTGATCTATTTGATTTAACGGGGATGTGTATGTTGGCTGAAAAAGAGAAAATATGCTAGGAAATATATTAACACCGATGGATGCAATATATCCTTTCCGGTAGAGTTTTGCACAGAAAAGTTAGCAGATTCCATGCATATGTGAAAATCGGTTATAAGTGAAGCCTTTGTAATGTTCAGTAAAATGCAACCACTCGTTTACTTCTATAATTCTGCACACAATGCATGTCCTGGTCTCGTTTAGTTCATTTTTGTCCATACTCGGTTGCTTTCGATGCTGACTTTCCGACTTCTCTGTGGCTGACTTCTTAAATTTCCTGTTGTATACTTAATTTCTTGCCTCTTGTTCTACGTGTCTACCCAGTGGTACATGTTGAGCTGCACTTACAGGTAACCAAGTTGCCATTTGGACACATGCCAAGCAGCACATATCCAGTGCCATACACAGTGCCATCCAGTGCCATACAAAATATTGGCAGGACTGCAGCAGCCACCACCCACTGAGCAAGGAAGAGGCAAAGCGGGTTTCGTTTTAAGAACCGCTCATTAAAGTTATTCAATCAATCAATCAAAAATATGTAGCAGCTTGCATATGTAGGAATGCGATTTATTCGCGATGCTAATAATTTGATCACCTGTTTTGGTAGCTGTGGGCACGAGAAATTTAGACACCTAACCGCACCAAAATTCAGCTATTATGAAAACGCGGAATTTCGATCAAAAGAGTAGATTTGCCGCTGTGGTGGTTTGAAGGACGGCGACAGAATAAACCAAACATTGTAGAAAGGGAAGTAAACAATCTGCGCAACCGCTCTATCGCATGTTTGACAAAGAAATTGACGAAAAAATGTGCTTAACGTGATTCAGAAACATGTCTACACAGGAACGTTCAATGGTAGAAATTACACTTCACCGCTACAGAGTAGCGAAGTTGCCCTGAATAGTGGGACCAATATTTTCCCACCGCCCAACAAAGGGTGAAGTGCGCACAGTATGTACGGCAACACTTGCTTTGTTCACAGCAGTAATGCCACCCTGTGATGGAGACAACTACGACAAACGGTCCGCATTTCTTCAGCAGCGAGCAGCGAGAAAAAGTGAAACATTTTTTTTACCGAGTCAGAAATAAGCCAAGCGTGTTCCTGACTGTATGTAACGGCATGCCTCTGGAAAAAAGGGGTCCATACCTCGGGGTTCAAATTCCGCAGACACGGCATGCGCTTCAGCGTAGCCGTCAATTTGCGGTTGAGCAAGCGACGTTTTTGCATTTTCTGTTCCGCATCAGCATCTTCTAGCCAGCGAGAGAGCACCTTGAAAACCAGCACGACGGGCGCCGTCTCGCTGAACAATCAAGGCCTAAAATTTAAAAGAAAACACAACTATTAGCGCTTATTGTTTCAAATTTTGTGATTTCAGTAGACTTACCTTGATGTTGTTGCATATTTCTTGTAGATCCATGTTGCTTTCACGGTCATTTCCGCCAACATAAAGAACGGCGAAATCGACACGCTCGAAGCGCATCGTGGAGACAGCCCACGCCAGCCACACTGAATTGTAGCCAGCAAAACTGAATGTGCAGTCTTTAATAGACTCAATTGGGCACAGGCGCGACCTATTAAAGAATTTAACCTGACTCGCCGACAATGACGCCGCGCAAGGACGGCATGACTGAACACGATCCAGCGAGGCGTAACAAGACCACGCGAACGAACCTACGTGAGCCGGCAGAAACCACAGGGATTTAGCAGCAGCACCTAGCAGCGTCTTTCCCTAGGCGTACAAGTACCTATCTGGGGGCAGGGAGTACGGCACTGGCTCACGTCACATCCGGTTTGCCTCTAAACCGGGTACAGCCGGCCTGCGGGGATACGCTTCTCTCCTTAGTTTCCTTCCTCGCCTTCCTCCGTGCGGGACGGACGACAAGACGTTCATTTGAGGGATCGCCAGCTGCTTATGCGCAGGCGCGAGTAAGCGCGGACGCGAGAGAGAAAATATGGGGGCTCTCTGCCTAGGCACTACGGAGGAGGTTCTTATGTAGGCGTTTGTCCCTAGGCGTGGCGGCGTTATGGAGTGGGGTCGGATACGGGCAACTAGGTGAAGCAGCGGGACGGCCGATTTGGCGACCGCTGTGTCGGACGGACTCTCGCACCTGCGGCGCTCGTGCTAACTCAATCGTGGCGGATCATAGCTTTCTCGCGCCTTACGGCAATGTGCCTTGTAAATAACATCACAGATTTTTCTGTGGGAGCAGTAGCGACCGTAGTAGAGCCCGGACCACATATATTGAATATCTAGGAGGCCGAGCGCCTTAGCAACCGCGGTTGAACGCAAGTGGGGGAAAGGCCGCCGGTGACGATGACTGACTGGTGATCCATCAAACGAACGTCTTGTCAAGAACAAACGAACAATGCCTAAAATGGCAGCGCTCAGGGTAACGGCGAAGAAATGGCGTTCGCGCCAAGTAGGGGTATTTTGAGCACTCGTTCTCCGCTCGAGGGCTGCCGCGGCTCGTAATAAACTTTATTTAAAATAGTTTCGCGATGAATTAGACATTGACATTTCCAGAAATGGTAGTTTATAAGACATACTGCCCGAATATGTGGTTTTCAAAAAATCGACCTTTTCGCTATTTTTCGGTTTTCAAAGGGTGCGTCCTCGCTTAAAGGGCCCCTGAAACGGTTCGGACAAATTTTGTAGGCGCGTAGGGTACAGCTTAAGTAGAACATTCGCACCACAATTTAAGTGAAGCGTTACGTATTAATGGAGCTGCAAGCGATTAGAAGTTACCCTCCTCCCTAGCTATGCTTTTCCTCCTCAACTCGCTCGCCGAGCGAGCGGCGCTAAGCTCCGCCTTCACTGGTTCAGCGTCACGATGCGACGTCACATCGCTCACTTCCGGTTGTTTAGGAGCACGCCCCCTCCCGCGCGAGACCTCTCCGCTAGCCGCTTGGCCGTCGACCGAGAGCTATCGAAGCACCGTGCGTTGCGAGCATTCTGTCGTAGCGCCGAACGTGTCCGGTACTCCGCTAAAAACAGGCAAGCTGGTCATTTCGGCAAATGACTGGAGGCATAAACTCAAGCTGATGAAGGAACTTTAGCGTAGACGTACGTGAGCAGCCTGATCGGTCTGCACGGTCCAGACACTTGCTGGCGCAGCGCTTAACCAGTCAAACAAAGCGCTAATATTGCTCTAACCAAGTGTAAAGCATTTTAAACATTTATAAATCAACGTGTTGATGATTACACTCCTGCGAAAAATACACACCAGCAGCAAAGAATACACTTCGTTGCTGCTACTGTGTATGGTTGAGCTCTGTGCCACCAGGTGGCTGCACCGTGCAGACCGTTCACATTTGCCCTTCTGCTCATCTCGTGGCTCATCCCGGCACAGTCAAGCGGCCAGACCCTGTCCCCTTGCGCTTGCGTTTGCCCTAATACTGGACTCGCGGTTTGCAGGTCGCTAGGTTTGCAGTCCACAAGGCAACAAAGTCGAATCATAGTGCTCGCGAAAAGACTGAGACCGACTCTGACCGCGGAGCTCTCGTCAAAATGGAGTACGTTGTAACACAAGCAGACGACACTTGCTGTGTGCCGGAAGTGCTGAAGTGTACTAAAAAACTATTCTTGTGTATTCTCTTTAAGTTATTTTCTTTTTACAAAAACAAAGTAACTAACATTCCAACTATTACGAGCATCATTTGTTCACCATAAAGTTGGAAAAATTATCGACCACGCGCCCTGGTCAGCCAATCAGATAGCTCGCCCATGTGACGTAATATGGGTTATTTGCATCATATGGGTAGGGGCGGCTTAAAATTCCGCCGAGCAGTGCGCTGCGATCGGCAGCGATGTGTATTTTTAAAACCTTATAATAAATTACACGCTTTACGCAGAGCACTTAGATGCATCAATTAATGATCAGAAGAACCTACTCTAACGACTCAGTACGTTTGTAGAAAATCGCCAGAATCGTTTCAGGGTCCCTTTAAGTCTGGGTGGTGCTCAAAGTAAGCTGCAGGATTGTGTGGGGCAGTTACTCACAGACCGACTAGTTGGCATGCTCAGCAGCATGCTGCGCTCTTGGCAATTAGTATCTCTGTTTGCCATGGTTCATGCGAAAAGTACACCTCCTACCCAGTCGAACCGAACCACCTGCGAACGAACTAGTTTAAAAGCAATGCAAAGCGTTTTGCCAGTGCGGACAAACAACGAATGCCGCCTTTTAGCGAAACGTGAGTTGAAACCAAGCAGCAGTACGAGCAAACTCATTAAAAAATAATTTAAAGAAGTCCAGAGTCGCAGTCTGGTGCTTCTGCAGTGTGCATCAGCTGTGGCAGCATGCAAAATGCTTATTATTGCAGTTATTTACTTTGTGTGCAATATATATTATGCTGTCTAACAAAAATATACGCGGACCCAAAGTTCAGTCGGCAACTCAAGCCGGCCCGATGCATTGCCGGCTTGTCGCACCGACGGGCGTTTAGCGCGCTCGGCGTCCAGCCGTGCTCTGACGGAGGTCCAGCCCGTGCGGCAGGCCGCGTGCCGATGTAGCTGGAAGGAGATGTCGGGCCAATTGTTTTCGCAAGTCGGGTGGCCAGTGAAGCCGGCTTCCGCCCACTTCTCATCAATCGGGCAAGCATCGTCAGTCGGCTAGGGTTGCTTGGGTTATGCCTTTTGGGCTATGCAACGCTCCGGCTACCATTGAGCGTATGATGGACTCATTACTCCAAGGATTCAAGCGGTCGACTTGTCTCTGCTACCTAGATGATATTATTGTGCTCTCGCCCTCATTCAGCACACACACAATGAGCGCCTTTCAGTTGTACTTACCATTTTTCGCTAGGCCTGTCTACAGCTTAACTCCACGAAATGTAACTTCGGCCATCGTGAGTCACTGTTCTTGGACATGTCGTCAATGCAACTGCCATCCGACCGAACCCAGATAAAATTCGTGCCGTGAAAGAGGTCTCTGTTCCACGGTTCGCAAAAGATGTCCGAAGTTTCGTGGGCCTTTGCTCTTGCTTCCGCCGCTTTGTTAAAAACTTTGTCACCATAGCACGCCGGCAGATCTCCTGAAGAAAAGTGTGCCGTTTTCATGGGGATCCTCTCAGGCCACCGCCTTTTCTTACCTTACCACCTTGCTCACCACCCCACCGATTCTAGGACACTTCGCTACTTCAGCTCCTACAGAGGTGCGTACCGATGCCAGTGGCCACGGTGTCAGTGCCGTATTGGCACAAGTTCAACACGGCCATGAACGTGTCATCGCATATATACGCTAGCCGTCTTTTGTCACCTGCGGAGCGGAACTACTCTATTACCGAGCGCGATTGTTTGGCCGTTGTGTGGGCAATGGCGAAATTTCGCTCCTATTTATACGGCAGGCCCTTTTCTATTGTAACGGACCACCACGCCCTCTGTCGCCTTTCGTCCTTAAAGGATCCCACAGGGAGGCTTGGACGATGGGCTTTGCGGCTACAAGAGTATTCCTGTTCGGTTGTGTATACAGGTCTGGTCGCCTACACAATGACGCCGACTGTGTGTCCCGTTACCCTATACACACGCCCGCCAACGCCGACATGGACGCTTCCGCAAGTGTTCTTTCCATTCCCCAGCTTTTAGCCATGGCCAACGAGCAACGCCATGACCCTACTTTGAGGACCCTCATCGACCGAATGGAATCTGCTCCTACTGATCCATCGTTACGGTGGTTCGTTCTCAACGACGGCATATTGTACCGACGCAGTTTTCTTCCTGACCGTCCTCCCCTTTTCCTTGTCGTTCCTCAACACCTCCACTCAACCGTGCTTCAGGAGCTTCATGACTCCCCAAATGCCGGACACCTTGGGTTTGCTCGCACTTACGAACGCGTGCGCCGCTACTTCTACTGGCCCGGCCTCGCACGCTCCGTACGGCGCTACGTAGCTGCTTGCAAGCCCTCTCAACATCGCAAAAAGCCAGCAACGCTTCCTGCCGGGTACTTACAGCCGATCGACATTCCACCTGAGCCGTACTTTCGCGTCGGTTTGGATCTCCTTGGCCCTTTCGCCGAGTCCAGTTCCGACAACAGGTGGATCGCTGTCGCTACTGATTACGCGACGCGCTATGCCATCACTCGGGCACTTCCCACGAGCTGCGCAACCGACGTCGCAGATTTCCTACTCCGGCATATCATTTTAGTACATGGCGCCCCGCGACAGCTCCTTACTGACCGCGGCCGCACTTTCCTCTCCCAAGTCATCGCCGATATCCTACTCTCATGTTCTACCAAGCATAAATTGGCCACCTCCTATCATCCCCAGACCAACGGCCTTACTGAGCGACTTAATCGGACCATTACCTTTCTCTATGCCATTACTGACATGCTATCGAAATACGTTTCACCCGACCACAAGGACTGGGATGTGGCGCTACCCAACGTCACGTTCACCTATAATTCATCATGCCACGATACTGCTGGGTATTCCCCCTTTTACTTACTCTTCGGTCGTGAACCCGTGCTACCCTTGGACACTTCACTCCCTTTGATAAGGATTCGTGGACCGAGTATGCCCGCGACGCCATCGCCCACGCTGGCCATGCGCGACAGCTTGCCCGTACTCGTCTGTTGGCATCGCAGGAATCTCAACGGCACGCTTACAATCGCCACCATCGTGACACACATTTTTCACCAGGCTCTCTCGTGCTGCTTTGGTCCCCTTGCCGCCGAGTGGGGCTCTCCGAGAAACTTCTTCCGTGCTACAAAGGCCCTTACCGTGTTCTACGTCAAGTGACCAATGTCACTTACGAGTAATCCCCGAGACCTCCGTCATGCCACCTGGTTCCACATCACCTGACGTCGTACACGTCTCTCGGCTTAAGCCTTACTATGCCCTTACCGACGGCCCGGTGCTTTTTCTGCCGGGAATCGTATTACGGCGGGAAAAAAGGTCAAGGTCGTCGATGGTGAAGACGACGAAGTGGCAACAGTCTCTCGGGATTCTCGGCTGCTGTTTATATATGCTTTGTAAATACATCTTGTAAATAGTTCTATACCCGTGACAATATAATGAGCATGGATGTAATTATAGAATTATAAAACAAGGTACCAGGCACGCACCCAAGGGGGGGCCCGGAGGCCCTCCCCCCCCCCCCCCCCCCATTCCCGCCCACGCCACCGCTTCTCCCACACATTCCTAAAGCGCCGCCAAATCAATGTTGAGACTTGGACAGCTATTCGGTGGTCAACATTTGGCTACCTTTTTCACTCCTTTTGGATGGCGGTAGTTATCGGCGTCTCCTGGGATCTGAAGGCCAGTTTCCTCATCAATTCGGCGCCCGCGCGGATAACTCCAGATGCATTCAGTTGTCACCGTTTATTCTACGGTCACGCACATCCTTGTTGCTTGGTTAGTTCAACCTTCTTCATTTAGACTGATCCAGGGATCAGGAAAGAGATTCGGTTCGTGGTCAGCTGGTCTGTATGCACATGGAACGAGTTGGGGTCAGAAAAAATGCCAATTGCGTTTAACTTTTCTTTTTGTTTCATTATTTCCTCGAGTGACGGCTCGCCGCGACGCTGACAGATCCCCGGAACCTTATACCCGTGATGTGGTTTAGATAAGGTGGAAAATAAGATATTGCGAGACTGCTTCATCATCAAACACTGCAGTAACCCTTGCACCCATAGGCAATATGACTGTCACCCGTTAACTCGCCTGGTTTTTTCATAATTGTACAGCTCTTTTCGTGCAAAATTGCCAACTGGAAACAAGAGTCGCAAGGATTTGAGAAATTAAGCGATCTACTAAGGCAGAGTGCCAAGGCAACAGCCAAACAGGAAGGCAAAGCGAAAATTAACAAATTTAACCGTTTTTTATGAAAATATTAATGGATCAACATCTTTTTATTTAAAAAGGAAGTAGAGAAAACGCCGCCAGAAATGGAGGACAATTCCGTGTGTTCTGAATGACGCTGCTACAGTTATCATTTGAGCCGCCTAACGTATAGCCACTTCTCTGCTGTGCTTATGTAGGTGTTTTTCTAACCTTCCGCGGTGGGCGCAGTACGTGTGTAATCGCAGCTTCCTGCCGGTTGTACGCGACTGGCGGCCACGCATCGTTACGTAACTTCCCAATTAACAATACAAGTCGGTTGTGGCACTTGTTAGAGCAGTAAACGAGGGACCTAAAAGAACTGTGATCGTTCCGCAAATATGTATTTCTGTATAATTCTTCCAGAGCTAACTGAAAAAAACACTACTATAGTCGGATACAACTTAAGTCTGCAATGCAGCCCACCCAGGCCCTTATAACCGAGAGCCACTGTTCCTTCGCGAGGCTGCAAATAAATCGTACTTCAATCTTTTTCTGTAACCCAAATAAGGCGGTAACTACGCAAATAAAATTATTAGCACATAATTTTCCCTCGCCTTTTATAGTGGAATGGCGAATGCCTAATTCTTCATTGAACTGAAATAACATGCTTGCTTCGCTACAACTATTCTTGTTGTGAAGTTTCACTTCAGTTGGCAGCGAAGTTTCATGCGAAATGCGCAGACTCCATACATTTTGTCCATGTCTGTTGCACACCTCATTGCTTTCGCCGATGAAAAGACTCTTCGAGAAGAGCAGATGCTACGGAGGTGTCAAGTACGACGCCATGTTGAAAAGGCCGCATGACGACGATTTTGTTTGCTTTTGTGATTGGCTGGCGGAGTAACACAACTACGCGCGGTCCGTGTGCCTTTGTCGCCAACTGCTGTTTTTTAAGATCTACTAATCTTTATTTAAACTTTCGGGAGGCTTCTTTACTTGTTCTTGGCAATGTTCTTCCTGCACTTCTTTCCTGCGCGAGTCCATTTGACGTGGTTCTTTGCTTGCCACAACGAGCGCAGACGCAAGGCCAGAGCAGCAGCCATCCTCAAACAGATCAAGCAACAAGACATTAGAGCAAGCTTCGTCGACGCCGCGGAGTACAATGACGGGAAGACCTTTGCCGTCGTTGTGGTCGACTCGAGCGGAAATATTTCCAATTGCGCCTCGATTCGCACTTCAGACCCCGGAGTCGCCGAGCAAGTCGCCATCGCCCTCGCCCTGCTAGACGGTCGTGGGTCAGAAATCTATTAGCGGCGAGAATTAGGAGTGGCGCCCTCTCGCGAGTGACGTCACTGCCAGGAAGCCGCTCGCTCCGGCGCGCTCGTTCCCTTCGTGTATGCTTGGGGTATGGGTGGCTCGAGCCGTACGTATTGAAGAATACGTCGGCTTCTTTCAGCTGCCATACCGTAACCACAGTTTCTTCTTCAAAAGCGTGTGAGTCGAGAAACTTTGCGGCTTGGATATCGCAAGCTAAGTAGCGTTAAAGGGGTCTACTAGATTTTGCAATGCATATATGCGCCGTGTCTATCGGTAAATTTTGACTAAAAAAAGAATATCTGCAAATTCAACGCGCGAAGTTGTGTATGATGCTTCGCTAAATACTTAACATTCCTTTAGTATTTAGCTATGAGAGGCATTGCATTTTACGTGGAAGAAAAATTTGGTAATTGGCGTCAACATGTTATCCGATGTTAGAAAGACACTGCCCAGCGAAGCTGTCATCATGATTCCTATTACTCTGGTGTGTTGTTCTGTTCAAATATGGCCATTCATTAATGCGTAAAAAAATAGTTAGGCGCGCATTTCTTATGAAAAAGTTTGCTGCTACTTTCATCCCCCTCTGAAACAGGCCTCCAAAAAACGAATTGCTCATGGCTGCTAACACGACGGCGCGTCATGTAGAGTATTTACATAGTTAATTCACAAACACCATAGTAGCAATCACCTGAGAGAAAAGTTTCGTTGTTAAGATCGAGAGCCACTCAATTGAAAGGGATGAAATGTTAAATAGTGGCCCTCAGTAGCCTCTATCGACAATATGACACACCCCTGATCACGTAACGGTAGCAATCGACTGTCCGTATGGCGAGGCACGCTATCTTCGCGAAACCCATCAGTTCACTACAACTTCGAATTAAAACCATAAAGCATTTTTTTACAGCGCCAACTGGAATGGCTAAAGTATTCTCGAGCTACTACACCGCAGCTTAGATTGCCTACAAAAGGAAAATTCAAGCACCTTTTGCCTCACCATGTCTCGATCCAGCGTTATTTAATTGTACAAACGGATAACTATTCGCTTCGTCGGTACATAAAAGAGAACCTTGCAGGCTAAATTAAGTTTGCTCCAATCCAATCGCAAACATTCATAAAGAAAGCACCACAAGTCTTTCATATACTTTCACTCGATTTCTGACCCTCCACTGGGGGAATTTCGATATCTTCAATATGTCCCATACTACTAGTCATTGACGCTTCGACTTCTTTCTGGCTGCAGCTATGCGGTCCAGCAGGCATACTTCACTAAAAAAATTGGGCCGAGCAGCCTGTGTCAGTTCGCCAAACAGATTCGTCATGTATATTCCTCAAGCAACAAGCACCAGTAAATTTCTCAAGTGAGTTTGATTTGATTTGATTTATTAATTTCCATTTACACACACACATGTACAGAGGAGTGGCAAATGGAGGTGGATGAGGGAAAAAAAGCCGCACAGACGCGGCTTGAGGTAACGTCACCCCCTTAGGTACAATATGGCTGCATGAGGTAACACATCAAGCGCCATATAAATTACATTTATATAGTGGCCATAAAACATTGCAGTTATACCATATATGAAAGAACAGTGAAATATTTCCACAATAACAATGCAAAACACACTGCGGCATTGAAATAAATAAATGATATACACTTGGTAACATAGACAAAAAAAGAGCAACATAACATACATTATTAATCATTAACAAACGTGCTCTAAAGAGGTGAGTTGAACGTGTAGCACGGAAAAGGGAATATATATTGGTACATTCCTATTTGTACTCTGTAAATAGCTGTAAGCCTTCATTAACTTTACTTCAAATTTCCGCCGCTTAAAAAAAATTAACACGTGAAGAACCGCCTAATGTTGACAAGCAGTTAAAGAAGCAAGTGAGGCGTGTAGAATCTAAGCTCCAGTATTAGTTAAGTCCCCGTGCTACTGCCGAGCGTTTCTGTGAGGAAATGCAAAAATTCGATATTATACCATGAACTACTCGTCGTGAGCAAACCTGTTTTAGCGGAATAAAATCAACGTAACTGCTGTAGAAGTCATATATAGCCAGCTTTGTGACATACTTGTTGCACCGCGGCAGGTATGGTATCATAACTGGATTCCTATAGGCTATGCTTTTGCGATTGTCTATCCGCGTATGAAAAACCCGCAATGGGCTGGTCTGCGTCGCTTCGGCTGGCACTGTAGCGTTGCCTTCGAAAGTTGCATTGTTGTCTAATAAATTAGGTCTTTGAATAAATGTTCGCAAAGGAAGACGTCGTAAAAATATATTTGAGACGACCACCATAAGTATACAAGCAGAGAGAACGAGGGCGAACAAACGAAAACACCGCAGAAAGCGCCCGGACAACGCCCGAACTGTAGCAGACGACAGGCGCGAGTCCGTGCCCTGACGTCACGCGAGCGCAGCGCTGCTCGCGTTCGTTCTCGGGGCTAATAGTGATTCCAAAACGACAGTTATGGCTTTTCAGAAGGGTTGCATCGCCAAGGAAGCTGTTCGTCTTCTTAGCGGCTCAAGTCCACGTGCTATCGCAAACCATTCAATTCACTGGTTTTCCGCTCACGTAGGGTCGGTCGAGGGTGCTCCCCCGAACCTCAATGAGTCTGCTCACAACGCTGCGCGTGACCTCACCGACCGCGCTTCCTCTATAAGCAGCAGCAGGGGTACACTCTAAGAACAGTTTACACCCTTTGGCTTGCCCCTTCTGCCACACAAAAATAATCGTCATCTGCCTTGATGCGTTTCCTTTCTTTATCGCTGCAAGCCCGGAACTTTCCAGTGACGAACGGCACGCGCGTTATCAGAAGGGGCACTCCAAAGGGTGTAAACCGTTCTATGCTGATAACGCGCGTGCCGTTCGTTACTGGAAAGTTCCGGGCTCGCAGCGATAAAGAAAGGAAACGCATCAAGGCAGATGACGATTACTTTTGTGTGGCAGAAGGGGCAAGCCAAAGGGTGTAAACTGTTCTTAGAGTGTAGTACACTCTCAAGTTCAACCACGGAGGAAGGAAACTAAGGAGAGGCCCTGACGTCACTCTTTGTGAAGCAAAAGTGAAGCCGGAAGTTGGCGTTACTCATGGCGATGCTCCGCCTTTTGTGCCACCCTCCTCTCTTGTTTACATCTTTCGCGAAACCACGCCGCGCTGCACGTGGTATCGCGCGCGGAGCGCGCGCGCTCGCGCAACATCCGGCAGAGCACGGTGCAGGCAACACAGCGCAACAAGACACGGTGACTAACGCAAACCCGCCCACACAGCGCCTTTGCCACGGCACGAAACCTACCAGAGCAACACGTGTGAGCGCTCAAAAAATCAGAAGAACGCCGCCATTGTGGCCCAAAAGGCGTGGCCATGCAGCAAAAAATAAAAAAGCAGCAAAAGAAATGAGAACCTATACGTCATTTCCGCCACACTTTTCTCCTAGCGCGCGGAGGGGTTAGGGCCTCTCCTTAGTTTCCTTCCTCCGTGAGTTCAACAAATGGCCACAGAGGGCGAAAAAATCGACCGCGCGGCGCTGCTAAAGAAACAGGCACAGTACACCAAATAAAAAGGTTCCCCGTTGAGCGCATTATCTCCCGCCAGAGGCGCCGTAGTAAGCGCAATTTTAACCTACAAACTTTCTTCAGCAGTAAACGAAGCGTTTTTATTGCACGATAAAGACTACAAAATTATAATTCCTAATTTTACAATGTACTTTTCATTACCAGCTTTGTTGTTTTTTGTCATTTTACACGCAAAATAGCGTTCAGCATCATCGACCTCCCACGTGACCTCTGGCCTGGATTTAAAATTTTTACCGGTATGTTCGCGTGCACGGCAGGTACGGATTCCTTGGTTCGTACACTGGTTGGTTATTTTGTGCTAACACCAGTTTATTGCGCTTCGATATCTCGCGTTATTTAACTTGGGGTGTAAGCCTGAAAGCTAGGTTTCAGTCGTGAGCCATGTGGAACACGTCTGCATCGAAATGGGAAGCCGGGTCCTGCTGCGACTGGGGGCAGCAATACCGGTGAGTCGTTTAACATCACTGCTTCAATCGCTATGTAATTTATTCGTCTCGTTAACTTACAGGCGGAGGTAAGTTAATGAACTAGATGCTGCATTACATAAGGGCAGTCAGGACCCTCCGTTGCTGTTTCCTAAATTAACTTTCAGTTGCGAGGCCATCATTATACACACATTCACGAAAAAGAAACGATATCGGAACGCGCGTCACATTTTTCATCTCGTTGTAGCCGTAGCCATAAGTGACTGAGTTGCCTTATCAATATTTTTTTTTTCGAGTCGGCCGGCAACTTCTTTCGTTCACAGAACCGAATAACCTTTTGATAAACTGAAGCTAAAGTACTGAATTTAATGTATTAAACAGTTGCACACATAATAATTCACCCATATTTCGTACCTGTTGGTTCCAAATGTTCTTGCTGTTCCGTTTGGCTTACCTCAGGACATTATTTTTGCAGTAGTTATTTTTGCAGTAGTGAAGCGGTGCATCACGCTCATGCACAAGAAGAATGCATCATTTCTAATAGCTTCATGTCTTTCATCTATTTGCTTGTGAAATCAGCAGTGCGATCTCCTCTAGTGTATAAACGAGCGCACAAATGTTCTTATTTGTGATCTTAATAATACTTCTGTTGACATGCATTGTAGTTACGTAGACATCAATTTTACGGAGAGTAACCATATTTATTTACCGTGCTGCTTAAGCACTCTAGAACAAACAGTGTACATTTGCATGTGTTCTGTAGCCACAAACCATTGCAATGTATATGTCGCACCTTTTCGCATTTTATATTGCAAAATTGTGCTTACTCAATTTCTGATGCAGTCAAAATTTCTGTTCCAGACATGCAGTAATGAGGATGGCACCAGTATAAAGCAACACACTCCATGCACTAGACAGAAGCTGCTGCCTGCTACAAGGTCATTGTGTGGACTTTGGATGCTACTACAAGGTAAATAACACCCGGTTCAGAAATAAATGTGCTTGATATATGCTGTATTGGCTTGCTAGTCTTGAGATACATGTCATTTGTTTGTAGCAGATGATATGAACATTTGTTCATGTTTACAGTTCAGCATAATTAGTTCGAACATAAAAGAAAACACTACATGAGTTTGGATAATCTCTGCTGTATCTCATGTGCCATTGTTCTGCCCCAACAGAGTCTGTGCCAAGTGCATCTTGGTCATCACGGGAGCCCCCATCTACAACAACAGGAAGGGGCTGGAGCTGAATTCGCAAGACCACGAACAAAGAAGCCATTCCAGAATTATTTGGATGAGATATCAAGTCTGCGGACGACTGTTTCAAGAGTGAAAAGAGCCTATGCCATCATTCCACCAGCACGGATATTGGCTGAGTCATCCAGGTACCTCAACAACAAAAATTATTTGTCTTCAGATGGACCTGCAACCTCTGAACAAGCACAGACGACACTGGCTAAGAGTGTTCTGTCAGCTTGCCCTTCCTTAGTGAGCTTCCTGGCCTTGCCAATTCTTGCCAAGTATAATTTTGTTTCAATGAATGCAAGCTTTTTCATTCCACACTTTTGTTAGAGATCATTCCTATTCCTCATCAAACATTAAAGGTCAACCGATTCTTTGCTCATACTTAATGCCAGTCACTGTCTAGTAGCATAACATATGTGTAGCAGTTCTTTCTAGTGTATGTTGCCATGTGCAATTCCTCTCCTGAAATAGCTGATGCTGCATTGGCGTGTGTCTTGCATTAACCTTTACACTGAGTGCTATGTAGCATTTAACTTTTGTTAATGTTTTTGGCTTTCAATGCTTGCAAGGTAGAGTGGCTTCTTTCTTGAATGCAAGCTTTCTCATTCCCATATTGAATTCCTAGTCTCATTCAGGATTGCTATTCTTGCTCGACAGCCTGTATTTTTGTGCAAGCTACACTGAAGTGATTGATTCTGGTTTTGGCGCTGTCCGACTTGGTACTTGTCACCGTGTTACGTTTCTCATATGTGGGAGCCTGGTCAGTTGCATTGGGAAACAGTCTCTCGAGGCAAGCACCTGCTCTTACAGTCCGCAGAGTGACATAGACTGCGAATTTACACGCACCGTGGTTGGTTATCCCCGTTCCGTCCTTTCCTGCTGCTGCCGTGTGCAAATTTTGCTTGTGGCCTTCCTCGGCCATGATTTGGCGTCAACGGAGACTCTCATACATAATTACATGGTTCTAAGTGTATGAAGTTGATATCCACATGTGTGGAAAGGCCTGCAAAAGCGACTGCAAAATAGTGATGTCCACAAAACCGACCATGCCCATATATAGAGATTGTAGGGGACCAAGTGTGAGTTACACATTAGTGGCATGCAAAAGAACAAAAAGAAACATGCAGGTTGGAAAGGTGGTAACGCTAAAATGCCGGGCACTCCATGTTGCTCTAGGCTGTGGCAGCAGATGCTTTCGTCACCCGATTTCTTCGCTATGCAAGTTGCTCATATTCAACGCCGACTGTCGGTACAAACACGTGGGACACACTGTCCAATCTGCTTGCGCTGCTGGATGTTGCTTGTTACCAGACTACCACGTGCGACGAAGGCAAGCACTATGCCTACAGTCAGACGGTTGAATGTGCCGCAAGCAACCCGTGTACGTGTATGCTCACTGTTGTCATGTTGATCGTAGCCAATGCATAGTGCCAATGTATAGATTGAGCGTTATGTTAGAGTATGCTGAAGTGATTTGATTGCATAATCTTGTTTCAATGTTGTCCCACTTGGTCATGGTTGCCGTGTTACATTCCTGGGATGTGGCAGCCTGTTCAGTTGTATTGGCCAACGGCCTCTCGAGGTCAGCACCTGCAGTCCACACAGTGACACAAACTCCCTGTTTACATGTACTGTGATTGGTGCTCCCTGTTTGTCCTTTCCTGCTGCAGCCGTGGGTAAAGTGTGCTTGTGGCCTTCTTTGGCCATGATTTGGCATGAACAGAGACTATCATACATGATTACATGTTTTGAAGTGTATGAAGTTGATATCCACATGGGTGGAAAGGCCTGTAAAAGTGGCTGCGGAATGGCAATTCCCACAAAACAGACCACATCCATATTGAGAGCAGGTGGGGCACCAAGTGTGAGCGACACATTGGTGGCCACCGACAGAACAAAAAGAAATGTGCATGTAGGAAAGGAGGTAATGCTAGGATGCCAGGTAGTTCATGTCGCTGTGTTGGCTATGACAGCAGGTGCCTGCGTCACCTGATTGATTCGCAGTGCAAGTTACGGCGACTGTCAGTGCAAACAGGTGGGGCACTGTCCAATCTGCTTGTGCTGCTGGTTGTCACTCGTTACTAGACCACCATGTACGACGTAGGCAAGCACTGTGCCTGAAGTTGGATAGCTGAATGTGCTGTATGCAACTTGTAGTGCGTGAATGCCCACTGTTGTCATGCGGATCTTAGCCAATGTACAATGTATTGTCTGAACCTTATGCGGTGATTGAATGCAGAGTCTAATTTGATAATGGTCGCCGTGCTATGTTTCTTCGATGTGGCGACCTGGTTAGCTGCATGGGCAACAGTCTCCCGAGGTAACCATCTGCTCCTGCAGTACACACAGTGACAAAGACTCCCAATTTACATGCACCGTAATTGGTGCTCTCCCCATTCGACATGTCTTGCTGCAGCCGCCGGCAAATTATGCTCGTGGGCCTTCATCGGCCGTGATGTGGCGTGAGCGGAGACAGCACACGTTATTACATGGTCCGAAGTTGATAGCCACATGGGTGGAAAGGCCTGCAAATGTGGCTGCAAAATGGTGATGCCCACATTGAGAATGTGTGGCACCAACTATGAGTTACACATTAGCGGCCCCCGAAAGAACAAAAAGAAACGTGCAGGTTGGAAAGGTGGGAACGCTATAATGGCGTTTCGTCCATGTCGCTGTGTTGGTTGCGGCAGCAGATGCCTTGCGTCACCCGATTGCTTCGCAATGCAAGTTACGGCGACTGTCGATGCAAACAGGTGGTGCACTGCCCAATTTGCTTGCGCTACTGATTGTCGTTCGTTACCAGATCGCCATGTGCGGCGACGAAAGTGAGCTGTTTACGAGCTCGCGTGAATGGTTTCAGCGCATCTCGACATGCAAATTTTATTTCTGATCTTGTATGAGAAGGTGCACTGCTTTTCTTCTGCCAATAAAGTCGCACGTCCTGTTCACTCACTTGTGGCTTGTTTTTATGGGCGTCAGTAGAGGCTCTTTAGTCTCCTGGCCATTAAAACGCGGCAGCTGAGGCATGCCACAAAGCCAGCGAGGCGAGCACGGCGCGTACCCAGCGTACGCCACCGGTATAAAGCGGCCATATTGAATATTGTACTAAAAAAAAAAGAACATTTCCGCTTCCTGTTTGTGTAGCGCCATCTGTCGGGTCCCCCACTAAGTTTCATGTGCTGCCGCTTCTTATTTTCGAACCACTGTGGAAGGTACAGTTTCCCTTCTCTAAAGTTGTTCTTTATTCTATGGCAGCAGTGACTCTCCTCCTCTCTACGGTCACAGGGACGCTCCCGCTACTCACAACGAGATTATTAAATATTTCTACATGTCCAGAAGGGTCTTTCCACCTCCTCACCCCAAGTTGAATACGGCGCAAGCCGTTTCGCTTAGGCTTCTACAGACCAGCACATATCCGTGTCTGTCTGCTCTCCACGAGGCTTACCCCGACGTGTATCGCGACGAGAGACCTTCACTCTACCTCACATGCTCTGGGAGTGCGGGTCGACATATCCCAAGTTCATCAAGGAGGAGTGGTACTAGCTTTTGCGTAGCCCCGCTCTAGAAAAGCAAATCCTGGCCGTCCGGCGTGCCCGCGACCGGGCCGGTAAGCTAGACCTGCCGGTCCCGACGTGGGACTAGCCGGGTGCGCGACGAGTTCGCGTCCTCGCCGGACCTGCAATAAAGTTTACTCACTCACTCACTCACTCTCTGTTTTCCAAGTAAAGGAGAGGTGTATCGCACAGGCGTACCTGTAAAATACACCTTATTTCATTTCTCTTTTGTGGGTTTACGCTTTTTTTTTGGCGAATGGTGGGCGTTATTCACATTTGTACTAGTAAAGGTACCCCCCCCCCCCCCTATTTACATAGAAAAGTTACCTTGGATTGCCCCCCCCCCCCCCGAAAAAAAATCCTGGGTACGTGCCTGCAAAGTATAAAACTGTCAATATCTGCATGTAAGGAATATATTCTTATAACAAATTATAGAATACAATGCTGCTATTTTAGTGTGAGATGTCATTTCATTTTAACAAACATTGACAGCATTACCTATGTGGTTTCATCATCTTTCTCCAATTTGTATGAAAGCTGTTCACATAAACCACACTGAAACAGCTACGCTGCAGAACATTTTGTTTACAAGAGATGCGACAGGTGCATGCAGTAAGCAGTGAACACTGAGTAGTCATTACTTATCAATAAGAGTACCCCTGACCAGTTTTTTCTTGACCTCTTGCTCCCCTTGCAAAACCTGAAAAGAAAGAAACAAAAATGTTGGTAGGCATCAGATAAAAGTGGGTACAGCTTGCCAACACATGATGGCAATGGTGATCGCTAACTGATCCAAATGACTACCTATCCCCATACCTGCCAAGTCTCCCGGATTATCCCAGGGACTCCCGAATTTTAACCATTTCTTCCGATTGACCGGTTGACAGGAAAATTTCCCAGAAATTGCAGTTGTGCCCCGTTTCTAACTGCGTCCAGCGTTTTGGCCACATTGGCAAAAAATCCAACCCAGTTCAATCGTTCGAAGTTCATGCCACATAGCATTGTTAAGAAACTAGTAGGGAAACCCTACTTGGCATTATTTCATTAACTGCAGTGCCACTCATTACGCTGCCGGGGTTGTTAGGTACCTTAGTGGCCCTAGTCTCATTCAGTTAGCGAGTGAATGCTGCGTTTCACAGCTAGCAACACTAGACTGTCCATCGTTCTCTTTGGTGTCAGCTACTGTTGAGTTGCATACGCCTATTGTCAGTCATTAAGCAAGGAGTGCCAGCGCAAAAAATATTTTCAAGTACTTTTAAAGCAGTACTCAATCAAAGTGATGGTGGGTATTTTGTTGATACCACAAAGCAATGCAGAGTGCATGGTTCAATGCACAAGAACATGGTTCTGCTCATCCATGTGTGATGAGACGCTGGGTAATGTCCTCCTCGCAAAATGTAAAAGAAATGGAATTCGTTACACTTAAACATACCCTGAAGAATTTTTGAGCACCCACCATTGGCCACTTAGTGGCTTTGGCATTGTGCTGCTAAGCACGAGGTCGCGGGATCGAATCTCAGCCACAGCAGCCACATCTCGATGAGGGTGAAATACAAAAATGCCCACGTATCATGTATTGGGTGCACGTTAAAGAACCCCAGGTGGTCGAAATTAATCCAGAGTTCCTCACTATGGCGTGCCTCATAATCAGATCGTGGTTGTGGCAAAAAAAAATAATTTACTTAATTATAAAAAATGTTAGTGTGAGATGTCATTTCATTTTGACAAGACAAAATCATCAACAACAAAATGCTTGCAAAAGTGCGACCCTGATGTTCATGTCGTCATTTGTAAATCTGTAAATAAATATCTAACAAGTCTAATCAATTTATCTGTATGTGCACGCACTGTCAGTACTTTAAAAAATAGAGCCCCCCCCCCCCAGCTCCCGGTCAGAAAATCTAATGGATTTGGTTCCTCTGAACTTGGCAGGTATGCTATCTCCTAAAAGGATGTTATCAACAAGAAGCAACCATAAACTTAATATTTCACCCTTTCATTATTGCACTGACTTATACGAGTAATAGCTGTTTCCCTAAAACCATGAAACTTTGAAACTCAATGTCTGGTGAAACACGAAACATGATCCCTCCCCTTCACGGTATTTATTAAAGTGCATTGAATAATGTTTCATTTGTGGTGTGTGTGCATTTTGTATGTCAACGTTTTCTTTTTCACCTTGTAGTTTCTGTATAAGGTGCATGCATATTAGTGATTACTCTATTTTTGTACCAACCCACTCTTACAATAGCCCTGATGAAATGCCGTATCTTCAAATAAATATATAAAAAAAATGTACCCTGCCTATCCCTTCATATTGACTTTGCTTTGTATTTGCAGGCACAGGGTGCATCAGAAAGCTGCACTGTCATGGGAGGCAACGGCGCAACGCCCCTTCCCTTTTTCCCCCAACATTCACAACTAACGAAGAGCGCACTGGGGAGCTGTACACTGCAAGCATTCTCATCCTTCGATTCTAAATTTTAAGGGTGATGAATAGTGAAGTCCTTTAATTGAATACGAATATTACCAGACGAACAACCTTCAAATATCAAATCAAATAAAGAATATTTCATCGTTTCTATTTGAACCGAAATATAAAGTTTGCTCGGTAACAAAATCTTATATCGTTTGATGCAATATGTAATGCCATTCACAAGAGGATGTCCACTCAATTGGGGACTTAAATGAGAAACGATTGCTTTCTGTTATGGCTCTCCTGTAGCAGAATCAGTTGGAACAGTGCTCGCCTGCATTGATCTCTCTCCATTTTGACTCCATAAGTGTTGTTATCCCTCACAACGGAAACATTCATTAAAACTTCTTTCTGGGCGAGTTGGTGCATACTTGACATAAAAATTGTTACAGCGCAAACACATGCAATTACCAAGTATGAAGGACAGGACACAAGCGCTTGTGTCCTGTCCTTCATACTTTGTGGTTGCATGTGTTAGCGCTGTAACAATTTTTATGTCAACGGAAACGTTGTCTGACAATTTCGAATAGTGAATTCTCTAATCAAATATCTATTGAAGAGCAAGGACTACTCAATTTTTATTCAATATTTTGAATACGCACACCGATACATAATTTATTACCACACAGTGGAGGACCCAGAGGCTGATGCCAGCTTGGTGTGATCGAGTTATGAAGGGCAAAAAATATAAATATGGAAAACAAAATGCATTGTTACAGAAGACAGCCATATGTTAAGCATGCAGAACCACAAGCTGAGAAAGCCATCTCACTTCTTTGGCAGGTGAGTTCAGTGGTAAGTACACATGCAAACAACCCTGATGCCAAGTCTCGAGCATCGGTAAATGCCTAAAAAAAAAGATGCCTTTGAATGAATGAATGTTGTTGTTTTACATGCCAAAACCATGATTTGATTATTAGGCAAGCCATAGTGGGGGACTCTAGATTAATTTTGTCCACCAGGGGATCTTTAACATGCCCTCAATACACAGGACATGGGCTTTCTTGCATTTCACCCCCATCAAAATGCGGCCACCATGGCTGGGATTTGATCTTGCGACGTCGTGCTTAGCTGCACAATACTCTAGCCGCTAAGCCACCATGGCAGGTGAAAAAATTCCTCTCAACACATCTGCTGTTACATTTACTTCATATACAAGCCACTCCACATGTGATAAATCAGACAATCAGACCACATGATAAATCAGGTAATCTGCTGGTGTCATCTGCTTCTTAGATTAGCCACAGCCATAGCTTTATCATCCATGTTATGAACAAGGAATCCACATGGACCCCAAAATACCAAAATCGGTACTTGATATCATTTGGCCTCAGTGCCATATTACACGTCAATAAGCTCCTTCCTCACCAAATGGGATCACTTGAAACACTGGGCTATCAATATTATGAACATTGATTCAATAAAACTGGCAATGCAAAAAACTTGTAATCTTAGTTCCATTAAAAACAAACATTTCCTTTGTCAGCATTAAGCGAACTAATCTTCTGCAGTTTCGATACATGTAATACCTTTGTGACAAGCAAAATAGATCACCCAACACAGAATTTCTGCGCACATTGCTTCACATGCAATCATTCCCTGCGAAAGCCGTAATCAAAGGGTTAAATTACAGCTTATGTGAAATCATTGCATCACTGTGCAAGCGTTGAAAAACTGCCATTTAGTATCAAGCTGTACATGTTGCAGAGTCAAGCTTTTGATGATTTTGTTCACTTTGAATGCCTGAGCAGTCCCAGTTTATAGGATTTCAATGAGTTTGCTACAAAAGCTGCAAACGTGGAAACATGAGTGGTTAAAAAATGTCGAATTCTGACATTTCTGGCAGATGAGGAAAAAAAAAGAAATATGGAGGGAGGAGCCACCAGATTTTCTTAAAGAGGTCCTGAACCACCCTTCAGGCTTGGTGAAAAAACAGCCCATGGATAGCATATGCTGCTGTGATATTTTGCAGTCGTGCGTGGCGTGTGGAGCTCGTAAGCGGAGTGCTAAGTCATCTTCCTCTCACTTTTCAACAGAAGCCTGCTCATCACTCTTTTCTGGACGCTTTATTTTGTAATACAGAAGATTCCCATACGTGGCTGCTATTGGCCAATTGCTGACATCAATAAAGAAGGGTGTTTGGATCACTGCACTTCTTCCCACTGTTACTGTGTATATTTACTGATGCAGTTTAATAAACAAGCTGAAGAAAGCAAAAATTTGAAATTACAATAATAATTACGCTCTTCCGGAAGAAGGCGACTATTGTCCTCTCACGTTCAGCTGCGGCCACCCGTGTACAAATTAAAGTCTGGCCATCCTGCTTATTATCAGTGTCGTAGCTGTTGGCTCCCACTAATTTCGACTAGTTTTGAACACCCAACTAGCCTATAGCCACACGAAACTTAAGGTCAGACCACATGCATGCTTGCCAGCTCACGCTCACTCCTGTCCATTCCTTGTTAGACGCCTTGGCAGACTTCACTTTGTATTGAGTTATTGATAGCGCTTTAAAATGCGAAAGTTTGATGTATCTATATGAGCTCTCACGGACTATATGAATAACTGCTGGGAGCAAAGTGGCATTCCAAGTGAATAAAAACCAGCCCAAATTATTTTTATACCGAAGTCTGGGAAAAAAACCATAACTGATGAACTTAAGGCCCATATCGCTAACATCCTGCATCAGTAAACTCATGGAACACATGGTTCTCACATGCCTCATGTGATACACGGATGATGGATGACTTTACCCACATACCATGGTTGGATTTCGACCCAAGTTATCGACACAGGATATTGTGCTCAAACTAAAACATCAGATCATAGATGCGGGTAAGAAAACTCTTAGACACAAAGGCGATACTATGTCTTGATCTAACTAAGGCCTTTGACAATGTCACACACAAGGCAGTACTCCAAAATCTCCAAGAGCTGGATGTAGGACATAAAACATACGCATAGTCAAAGACTTCTTGATGGATCGTACGGCAAAGATTTCAATCGGAGAATCGAAATTGGAGGCGTTCAAACTAGGTAATAGGGGTGCCCCGCAGGGTTCAGTACTATTTATCTTTCTATTGAATGTGGCAATGATCGGTGTTCCTGCGAGACTCGAAAAGATAGAAGGACTCGGACACAGCCTATACGCGGATGACATCACCCTTTGGGTGGCGGGTGGAAGTGATGGGCATGTGGAAGAGATCCTTCAAACAGCATAAACACAGTCGAAGACTACATCAGAGACAAGAAACTGAGATGCTCCTCGCAAAAATCAGAACTTCTGCTCTATAGACCCACATGCCGGGGTTGAAAGAGCATTAGGGAAAGGCCGGGCATTGTGGTCACAGTAGAAGGTACCACAATACAGATAGTGGTGGGCCTGAGAATACTGGGACTCTGCATATTCGAAAACAGCCATAACGCAGATACCATTAGACTACTTGACAATAGTGTTCAACAAACAATCAGACTAATAAAGAGGATATCCAACAGGCACTATGGCATGAAAGAGCACAATCTCATCCGATTAATAGAAACATTCGTAATCAGTCGTATTGTATACGTGGTCCCTTACCTCAAGCTTTACGCTGTGAAGAAAGCCAAGATAGAATGCATTATTAGAAGAGGGTATAAGCAAGCCTTGGGACTTTCGGCAAATATGTCCAACGAGAAGTTCCTTGCGCTGTTGGATCTGGAGGACAGCCCCAATCGCTGTTCCCCAGATTTTGGACCTTGTCGTTGAGTGCGGGAGTTGGCTGAAGTTGAGGAGGACTTTGAGAAGAAAAACTAAAGGTTTATTTACATTATTTACAGTGAGAGTACAAAGAAATTAACAGTCATAAAGTCATTACAGGCCGGCAGCAAATCGGACGCTGCGGCCAGTGGCAAGAAGCTCGAAAGAGATGAATGAAGGAATGCTCTCTTGCTGCTCCTGGTCTCTCGCTTTTAACCCCTTCGGTGTCTTGAAGTCACATCACGTTCGGCCAATCGGCGAGCCCGCTCAGGTGGCGTCATTTTCGGCCAATGGTAGGCGCCCGTGCGAGTGCAAGTCACATTTGGCTCCACTTGTACGAGGGCTTACTTCTCTGCGGTATTGCCTTCCTGGTCTGCAACTGCCGTCTGCAGATGGGGGGTTGCTGCCAGGGCTTCACGGTGCATTACAGCCGTCTTGCCTCGCGGCTTGCAAGCGCACAGCGGGGGCAGGCGGTTTGTTCTCGAATGACCTTTCAGAGCCGCAAAGCAGCTTTGCTCGGGACCCTCGTTACCTGGAACCGAGCCAGGCTCCCGCTACACTTTCGGGAAGAGTCAAGCAGTGGGACAGCAGCTCCACATAAAGGCACACGAGATGGGGGACGCCATCTGGCGTGTGGCAAGTCTTACATAGGGCAGACGGGATGGTGCCTGAATGATTGAGCCAGGGAACATGAACAAAAATTAACGAAAGATGAATTGGCGCACTTGCTTGCGCACTGCAATGCCTGCCCCTGTGAACCACTTTTCAAGGAGATAAATATTCTGGAGAGAAGCCAGGACCAGACTGCACGTGAACTGATGGAGGTATACAGATAAAGAAGAAAGGCCAAGACTGTGTTAGTGATACTTTAATTAGGTTGCTTCAATTGGAGATAGATTTTTTTTATAATTGGTTGACCCGCTAGGCTGATCAGTGTTCTTGTTCCTGCGTCCTGGCATGTTTTATTTGTCTATATATTGAAACAGACTGCCGTGAAGAAACCAGTTTAAAGTTACCGCCCATGTCGTTTTTGTGTTCTCTTCCGCTGTCCCCATTTGCAGACAATATGATATCCCAAGGAAAATAAAGGAACATCTCTCAATACCCCCAATTCCCCAAAACATGCACCCAGTGTTTCACCGAGATAGAAGAATTGCAAGAGCGAGAGCTCTCCACAAAAGAGTCCGTAGTGCCAGGGACGTGGTCTATGTGGATGCGGCAGAGTACGCAAATAGTGTATGTCGATAGTTGGTATGAGTCTAGAGGGCGACTCCAGGGCTAGTGGCACTGTAAAAACAGCAAAGGCAAAGGTGGCGGAGGAGGCTGCCTTAGCACTGGCAATAGCCTCTACGGAGGCTAACATTGCAGTCAGTGACTCCAAGACAGCCGTCAAAAACAATGCCAACGGAACACTCTCATCGGAAGCACTGAGAATTTTAACCAACTTTCATGAAGGTTGAGACGATCACATTATGTAAGCACCTGCGCACTCCTTCCTTCCCGGAAACGAAATAGCACACAATCTGGCTCGAGAACTGACGAGCTGAGCAGGTGACATACAAATACTGGGAATGGAGAGAGACCGGATGACTAGCTTTGACGAGATCACCAAACACTATAAATTGGGAAGGGCTCATTTCCCCCAGGCACACTCTTCGCTAAGTAGGCAGCAAGCAACAGTATGGCGCCTCTTACAAGCAGAGAGATATCCAAACCCGATGGCTTACCGCCACTACTACCAGGACCTTTACACTGATAGATGTAGATTTTGTCAAGAAAGGGTGGACCTACAACGTATGGTTTGGGCTTGTACTCGGACACATACACAGGATAAAATACACAAGACCAGAGCAGTGGGAGATGGTGTTGCTCAGCTGTGTACCGGAAGGCCAACTTAAGGCAATCCAACAGGCCGGAGATGCCGCCCGGACCAATCGATTAAAGGCTAAAATCATTAATGATTAATAATTACTCAAATAAAAAGAATAATCGAACATCCCTAATTCACATTGTTTGTCTGGTCTTGCCAACCTGTTCATCACTACATACAGTCGAACCCACTTATAATGATACCGGTTTTACCAATATACCGGTTATAAAAATGAGAAGCTGCTGCACCATCGACTTTTGTATGTTTTCCATGGTGAAATAACCCACTTACTACAATGCCCTGATGCCACATTACCGGTTATAACAATGAAGCCTGGCTGCTGGATGTCCAGGCCGAAAGGTAGTGAAATGCGAAATCCTTGAAATGAAAAAAAGAAAACGAGAAATTCGAGCCGCTGCATGGTCGGCCACTGCTCCAACAGCCGCCATACTCTCATTTTCCAGCCATCTCTGCACAGCTCTCTCACATCGCCCTTCCACCCCTCAAACCCGAATGGACTGCACCCATAGCTCTACGCCGCCCCAGAATTCCTTTTTTTATGGCCCCACCCTCTGAAACATGAACAGACCGTGCCAACTGCGCTGCAGGTAGATTGCTTGCATGTCGCTCGGTGGCTCCTCATTCAGCGCAGTTCTGCGAACAGCTTAATCGCTCACGTTTGTCTTTGTCGGTTGCATCAAAGTCATTCCTGGCCATGCGGTTTCTCAGCTTCTCTTGACTTGCTGCCGAAACGGAAGATGGCTGATCCGCCTGCTGGTCATCGGCAATGCACGACGCTGCTAGTGAAAAAAAAAAAGCGCACAGCTATAGGTTTGGAAACTAAGTGCTTCTAACTGATGAGACGATCGTCGCGAATTTGCTTGCATAAGATAGTGACGACGATGACGGCAGCGACGACGCGGTAGGGCAGGCTGCCTCAATATTGTCTTCACATGAAAAAATAAATTATGGGGTTTTACGTGCCAAATCCACTTTCTGATTATGAGGCACGCCGTAGTGGAGGACTCCGGAAATTTAGACCACCTGGGGTTCTTTAACGTGCGCCTAAATCTAAGAACAGGGGTGTTTTTCACATTCCGTCCCCATCGAAATGCGGCCGCCGTGGCCGGGATTCGATCCCGCGACCTTGTGCTCAGTAGCCTAACACTATAGCCACTGAGCAACCACGGCGGGTTGTCTTCACAGGAGGCCCGGCAGATGATTCAGTACCACTCGCCCCTCCTTTGGGGCTTTGTTTTTGCAAGGAACCTTCCGCTGCACTACGTGGAGCACTTAGAGAAGGACGTCGGCAAGCTTCGCGTAAAGCATGCATGGCTGACGGACGTGGACTTTTTTCGTGGAAGCCAGTGAGAAATACATGGCAAGATGCTTGTGGCGATCTCTCCTCAGTGTTTCTTCTTTATTTCTCAAGCTGATAGACTGCCACAGCAGCCTTCTCGCAAATTTAAAAGCACAGCAGTGCCATTATTTAACACCGACAGTCGCGGCTTGTTACACGCGATCAGAGCGCCCAGGAGACAGTTAAACAAGATAACACAATCAGCAGTCAGGCGGAGTAAGGTGGTGGAGAGGGGCACTGGCCTCCCCACCTATATGGTTTTCTCACACCAGCTCTGCCATTACCCTATTTTGATTTTTTCATGCAACCAGGTTATAACAATTATTTGTTATAACAATGGAATTTTCGTGGCACTTGAATATTGTTATAAGTGGGTGTGACTGTAGTGCATAAAATGTCCATCAAATGTGAGGCATTTGCTGTACAGCAATTAACTCAGGAGCATAGACAGCACTGCAATAGTAATGATAAATGCACAAAAAAATGTGTTTACTCCCACATGGCCAGTAATATATTTGTTTCCAATATCTGTATCCTACCAAATATTCGAATTCAAATAGGAAGTTTTCAAATCGAAGATGAATATAGAGTAATATTCAATGATATCCAAATTTTCAAATATTTGCACAAGCCTAGTAGAAATGCAACTGCTTACTACACAGTAGAACTGGAAATTCCTCCTCATGGACCAGAGCTCTTGTTACTGGGTTTTTATTACACCGTGGTTTGGTTACTAAAAGTCAGGTGAGCCAATGCACTACCCCGAGACCAGGATGGCCCGTTATGCAAAAGTAGTTATAGTTCTTGAGTAGTCTGTGCTGTGTGATTTGGAAACATTTCATTGTGTAGGTCTACTACACTGCAATCCAAGAAAAAATATTATCTTAAGATCTGAAGTTTTACATGCCAGCACCACAATTTGATAATGAGGTAGTGGGGGGGGGGGGGACTCCAGATTAATTTCGACTATCTGGAGTCCTTTAACATGCACCCAATGCATGGTACACAGGCGTTCTTGCATTTCTCCCCCATTGAAATGCAGCCGCCATGGTTGGGATTTGATCCCGTGACCTTGGGCTTAGCAATGCAACGCCATAGCCACCAAGCCACCATGGTGGATAATCGGAGAAAACCCAGCCATGTTGCATAGTCAAGCACCATTATGAAATGAATCCTCACATATTCAAGATCATGCACTGTAATTCATAGTCAGTGATTGCATACATAGATATTTAACAAGATTTTGATGCTTGGGCTGCTGCTTCAAGTGAAAGAGTCCGAAGCAAACCGCTGTCATCCACATGCTACTCCCATTTGTGCAAGATCATAATAATTCACCTGTTCAACCAACTTGCGCTTATTCATGCCTTTACGTTCCAGTTGCTTCTCGATGATGCGGGCATTGTTGGCATAGGAGTCGGCCACTTCTCTCTGCACCAGAAGAAAAAACAAAGCAACGATGAGTTTTCAAAATTCTCAGTAATCTGTTGGAGCCCCCTGGTTACAATATAAAGGTATTCGAGGGCTGCAACCTCAGACTTACCAACAACGGGCTATAGACAATAGCATTTCTTACTAGGAATATGTCCCACAGGACGATTGACAAGACACACTGAGTCATTACCTAACACTATTGCTACCACTAGAAATGTCTTCATTTTTAGGCCTTTAATGTCAATTAGAATATCAGCTACCTCCATTTACTCTCTGATCCACACCACTCTCTTCTTGCCTCTTAACATTACGCCTAACATTCTCCGTTTCGTCGCTCACTGTGCGGCCCTCAACTTGTTCTCGAACTTCTTTGTAAACATCCAAGTTTCTGCCCCATATGTTAGCACCGGTAGAATGCATTGATTGTACACCTTTCTTTTCAACGATAGTAGCAAGATTCTAGACAGGATCTGGCAATGTCTGCCGTATGCACTCCGACCCATTTTTATTCTGTAAATTTCCTCCTCATGATTACAGTCCCCTGCGAGTCCACCTAGGTCAATGTACTCGTTCACAGACTCTAGAGGCTGACTGGCGACCCTAAACTCTTGTTCCCTTGCCAGGCTATTAAGCATTATCTTTGTCTTCGGCATATTAGTTTTGAACGCCACTCTCACACTCTCTCTGTTAAGGTCCTCAATCATTCGTTGCAATTTCTCCTCAGTGTTGCTGAACAGGACAATGTTGTCTGCAAACAGAAGGTTGCTGAGATATTTGTCCTTGATCCTCCCTCCTAAGCCTTCCCAGTTTAATAGCTTGAATACTTCTTCCAAGCATGCAGTAAAAGGCACTGCAAAGATTGTGTTTGCTTGCCTGACCCCTTTCTTTATAGGTATCTTTCCACTTTTTTTGTGGAGAATCAAGGTAGCTGCAGAAGCTTTGTAGATATTTTCAAAGATACTCATGTAAGCCTCCTGTACTCTTTGATTACGTAATGCCTCTATGACTGTGGTATCTCTACTGAATCAAGTGCCTGATTGTACTCTGCAGATTTCTCGATTGCCTGATTGATGACATGGATGGGATCCATTGTAAAGTATCCCTTCCTGAAGCCAGCCTGAAAGGGATACTTTACAATGGATCACATACATCTCATCAATCAGGTAATTGAGAACTTTGCAGAGTACAATCAACCTCTCTATATGGCTTTCATAGGTTACGAAAAGGCATTCACAACGGCATACATTCTACTGCATTTCACATCAGTCACGTGATGCAAACAAGAAGCTAAGGATCATATCTGTCTAATCCAAGAAGGAGATCTTTTATGACAAAGGTCTCTTAAAAGGCCCCTCACCAGGTCTGGTCATTTTGAGCTGACAAGTGCACAGCATACACTGTGCGATAACGATCGTGTCTGCAAATATTACATTGCTATGCGGCATGAAAATATCTGAAATTTCAAACCAAATGGTGTTTTTCCTTCTCCTTGTGGCTGCCGCACTCCAAGCCAGATGGTGACGTAGTCGTGCCCCTGTTACTATGTGGTCGTGTCCACAGTGTGACGTCGCTCGTGGTGACACGTGACTTCGAGAATTATTCAAGACAACATCTGTTATCTGTGCGATCTGTTGCTTGAATTGACGAACTGAAGTTTAGAGAAATAATAAAACACACAAACGGAATGTCTGCATGTTTTGTTTCACTGTGCACCAAAGCAAGAGAGATGTATTTCCGCTTCGTCTGCTTGTTCCCATGGTCGTGCAGTCACGTGCGCAGGTATCGAAACTATGCCATTTTCTACCGTGTTCCAGCGCGTGATCATGCTCTGCAATCCGCTTGTTCTGCCTCAGTACCGTATTTGCTTGCATAATGATCGCACTCGCATAATGATCGTACCCCTGAATTTTGTTGTCAAAATTCAATTTTTTTTTCCTGTGTAATGATCGCACCCCAAACTTGCCGCAGCGATATGTCGTGTGCCAAGTCTAGCTAATGAGGATCGCACTTACCATCTGTCGAATGCTGTCGAGTGCTACGTGAACGACTCTTCAAGACATACCAAGCAGTCTGCACGCACCAAATATTCCTAAGCAGATGCCCCATTTATTCCTTTCATCACTTTCCGCACTTCCATGAAAAAAAAAAAAGAAGCTACAAACAAACTTGCCTTGGTTTTATTATTTGTAGGCTTTATAATTGTTGTGGTCAACAACAACAAAAAAGGCGCCTTTCGATTCTTCTCATCTGCACTTGTAGGCATGCAACAAATCGCGAGCGGTAACGATGGTAGCCACATTTACACTGATACGTTAGAAGTGTACCTTATTCATATGCCGACACTTGTAACACAGCTATGATATTCGCCCACCCTTAGCGGAAACGTGCCGTATTAGGATAGTTGTGAAGACAAATGCCGCAGTTTCCGCAGCATGCCCCGCCATGTGTTTCTATGCCATTGCCAGCTAAGCGCACCCATCTCCATTGCTGTTCCCTCAAAGTGGACATGGCTACGTTATTGCTGCAAACTTGCCAATATTAACGATATTATTCATTACTGATATGGAAAAAACTGTTCCACTGCACGTAATGTACTCACGAGAATAAAATAAATCTTGTTCGGCACGTTCGGCTTGCCCCACTGGCTGCCATTTTTGTTTTGGTGTCCCGCACTGTACAGTGGCAGCCGTCTGTTTGTTGACCTATTGTCATCCCACAGCAAATGCGGGATGAAATAAAATGTTTTTCTTTTCGCAGGAAATTTAACCCGCGTAATGATCACACCCCTGAATTTGCTTCCATTTTTTTTACAAAAAAGTGCAATCATTGTGCGAGTAAACACAGTATTCGTGTAGCACTGAATTATACCGCTAGTCATGTTTCCTTGTGCACAGTGTGTAAAACTGTGTGCTGTGCCAACGAGACAACAGCTCGCGTGCGACGCTGTCGGCGGAAGTGCATAGCGCCGAAAATAAAAACAGAAAAGCGAGGAGAAAAAAATAAGTGAAGGCAGGGCCTGTGACGCATGCACGATCCTTGAGGTCCGGTATGGGAGAACGCAGGGAAGGGATTTCGCTTGCGCAGGCTAGACGGGGCAAGTGAAGGGAGCGTCTTGCTTGGCAGTGGAGCCTGCCTGCTGAAATCATGGGTTTGCAGCGCTGAAATATTTCTATCTCAGCTATTAATGAGCCGATCTGAAAAATTTTTGCGGCAGAACGCTTCCTACACTCTTAAGCAAAATTACACCCTTTTGCCACGCAACAATAATCATCATCTGTCTTGTCCGCATTTCCTTTCTTTAACACGGCGAGCCCAGTACTTCTCAGTAACAAACGGTATGCGTGCTATCAGCATGACATAGCATTCCCGACAGGAAAGTAGCGGGTGCGGCGTTTTCAAGAAAGGAACTGTCAGCAAGGCAGATGACAAATATATTAATTTGCCATGGGGCCTGGTGAGGGGCCCTTTAAGGAGAAACCAGCTTGTGACACCAAGAAGGCCGAATTTTCAGAAACTAGAAATAGGTACCACTGTTACCACTGTTTATCTGGACATTCAAGGCAGTGTACTAAAGGGTGAACACATTGCTATCCTATCTGGAATATACAATGTCCAAAAAATGTCACCCATGTCATGTTTCTAGCTTCAGCAATCACTTCTGGAGCATGCAGCCTGCAAAAGCACAGCCTTTGAGATCTGCTTCTGTTAATATGGGTCACTGGGAGATGGATTTGGACACCATTTATACTTGATGGGTTTTAATGATGCAACGGCATCTTTGGCCAAAGAATGCCAGGTCTATGGATATATTCAACGATTTATAGCATAAAAACAAGGATCAGATCTAAAGGTGTTTATTAGGCAGAGCTCGGACCAGCGCAACGTCGATGGGCAGGGCAGTCACAGCTTCCAAGCACGAGAGCCGTTGCTGAGCAGGAGCGCTCGACCCACTACCGTTTAGAGCCAGTAGCGCTGAACCCACTAGCGTCTCTCTTCGCTACAATCACCCCCCGGGAGCGCGAAGAGAGCCGTCCGGTGACCTAACAGCTCGTCACGATGAGCGGGTCGTAGTAAGGCTTTAAACGGTCGACATAGACAATGTCTCGTCCACGGCGGCGCATGTCTGAAGATGGCTCAACTGGTTCGATGACATAGTTCACAGGAGATGCACGTTTGAGAACACGATAAGGGCCTTCATACTTAGGGGCCAGTTTTGATGAGAGGCCAGGGGCAGTTAGAGGAACTGAGAGCCACACGAGCGCTCCCGGATCGAAGGTGACCGTGGCAGTGGCGTCACCGCGAGTGCTCCTCTGGCACTCTTGATCAGTGGAAGTAAAGGCCCGTGCGAGGTCGCGGCACTTTTCTGCATGTCTGGCCGTGGCAGAAATAGGCACGCACTCGGATGCATCCGGCCGGTACGGCAGAATGGTGTCAATGGTGTGCGAAGGGTGTCGACCATACAGCAAGAAATAGGGTGAAAATCCAGTGGTGCTCTGGGTAGCGGTATTATACGCGTAGGTGAAGAATGGCAGAACGGCGTCCCAGTTCGTGTGGTGGGAGGCAACGTACATTGAAAGCATGTCGCCGAGCGTACGGTTGAAGCGTTCTGTGAGGCCATTCGTTTGAGGGTGGTACGCCGTAGTCGTACGATGAACAACATGGCACTCTTTGAGAATCGCTTCAACAACTTCCGACAGAAAGACGCGTCCGCGCTCGCTAAGCAGTTCTTGAGGTGGACCATGCCGCAGGATGAATCGGTGTAGCAGGAATGATGCAACATCGCGCACTGTAGCTGCTGGGAGAGCGGCGGTTTCGGCGTATCGTGTAAGGTGATCTACTGCCACAATGGCCCAGCGGTTACCAGACGATGTCAGGGGAAGTGGCCCATACAAATCGATGCCAACGTGCCCGAACGGCCGGGTAGGGCAGGGTAGAGGCTGCAGGCCAGCTGGCGAGAGGTGGGGTGAAGATTTTCGGCGCTGGCAGTCGGGGCATGAACGAACAAACTTTTGAATGTAGTTGTACATTCCCCGCCAGTAGTAGCGTCGTCGGAGGCGCTGGTAGGTTTTGAAAAGTCCCGAGTGAGAACACTGCGGATCAGAGTGGAACGATGCGCAGATTTCAGAACGCAGGCTTCGAGGTACAACTAATAACCACTGGCGGCCGTCAGAGGTGTAATTGCGTCGGTGAAGCAGGTCGTCTCGAATGGCGAAATGGCGAGCTTGACGGCGCAATGCACGAGTGGTTGGCTGCGATGACGGATCAGCAAGGCAGTCTATGATGGAGGCAATCCAGGGGTCCTTGCGCTGCTCAGAAGCGATGGTCCCAATGTCGACGGAAGAAACGTCAAGCTGGGATATTGCGCAGCAGGGATTGTCGACTGGCAAGGGAGAATGGGAGAGGGTGTCAGCATCAGCGTGCTGGCATCCGTTCCGGTACAGTACGCGGATATCGTAATCCTGTAAGCGAAGCGCCCAGCGGGCGAGACGGCCTGAGGGATCCTTCAATGACGACAGCCAGCATAGTGCATGGTGGTCTGTGAAGACATCAAATTGTAGACCATACAAATAGGGCCGGAACTTGGTAAGCGCCCAGACGATCGCCAGGCATTCTTTTTCCGTGACGGTGTAATTGGTCTTGACTTTAGTAAGCATACGGCTTGCATATGCCACAGCATATTCAGGAAACCCTTCTTTGCGCTGCGCTAGGACAGCGCCGAGGCCAACACCGCTGGCATCTGTATGTACCTCAATAGGTGCCGTTGGGTCGTAGTGGGGCAAAATGGGAGGAGACGTCAGCAAACGACGGAGCTTAGTGAATGCCTCGTCGCACTCAGACGACCACGAATGGAGAGGTCCGTTGCTGCCAAGGAGCTTCGTCAGGGGCGATATGACGGCGGCGAAATTGCGAATGAAGCGCCTGAAGTAGGGACACAAACCTACAAAACTGTGCAGTTCTTTGACGGACGTCGGTTTAGGAAATTCAGCTACGGCACGAAGTTTGTCTGGATCGGGGAGGATTCCATCCTTCGAAACGACGTAACCTAGTATCGTGAGCTGCCGTGCTGCAAATCGGCACTTCTTTAGGTTCAGTTGGAGGCCAGCGTTTGCTAAGCACGTCAAAACACACCGTAGGCGTTGAAGGTGCGTGGTGAAGTCAGAGGCAAAAACAACAACGTCGTCGAGATAACATAAGCACGTGTGCCACTTCAACCCGCGGAGAACTGTGTCCATCATGCGTTCAAAGGTTGCTGGCGCATTACAAAGTCCAAATGGCATTACGTTAAATTCATATAAGCCGTCGGGTGTGACAAAGGCTGTCTTCGGCCTATCGACGTCAGCCATGGGTACTTGCCAATAGCCGGAGCGTAAATCTAGAGATGAAAAGAATTCTGCTCCGTGTAGGCCATCGATGGCGTCATCGATTCGGGGCAGCGGGTATACATCTTTCCGAGTGATCTTGTTCAGGCGCCGATAGTCTACACAGAACCATACCGAGCCGTCTTTTTTCGTAACAAGGACAACAGGAGATGCCCATGGACTGTTCGAGGGTCGAATCACTTTGCGGCGAAGCATATCGTCCACTTGCTCATTAATCGCACAACGTTCTGTGGCAGAGACACGATATGGTCGTTGCCGCAATGGCGGTTGGGAGCCAGTGTCAATATGGTGTGTGACAGCAGACGCCCAGCCAAGGGAAGGTTGCCCGACATCAAAAGAAGAACAAAATTCTTCTAAGATGCGCAGAAGCTGTGAACGCTGAGGTGGGGTGAGGCCATCGGCAATAGATGAATCGAACACACCTGTGGGCAAAGGGTCCGACGTAGAGAGAGAACCGAGCGTGTTGTAACTGGCGCAGGACGTGTCTTCGGGAACATCCGTAATTTGTACGGCGTCGATCACTTCCACGTGGTCAAGACATTCGCCTTGAAGCAGCATCACAGGGTATGGGAAGGGGTTACAGACAAAAATAGCTGTGGAGCCCTGTTCGACGTTCACAGTCGCAAAAGGCAGCAGCAGACCTTTTCGAATATAAAAGTGGCCCGACGGAGAAAGTAGTGCGATGGCGTCAGAGAGGCTGCTGCATTGCATTGACACAATCGCTGACGAGTTGGCAGGAACGTTTGTGTCGTGCCTGACGAGTAATTTGTTCGCAAAAGAAGCATTATCGGCAAGCGTCATATCTGAGATCGGCGACAGTTCTAGTTCGGCCCGTGCGCAATGAATGACGGCATCGTGGCGGGCGAGAAAGTCCCGCCCCAGAGTAACTTCGTGGGAGCACGAGGAAATCACAATAAATTCGACGGTGTATACAACGTCCTCAATGAGAACACGAGCGGTGCACGCCGCAATCGGGTGAATACGCTGTGCGCCTGCTGTTCAGAGGGCGAGTCCAGCAATGGGCGTCGTAACCTTTCGAAGGAAGCGACAAAGCTTTGTGTCCATAACTGATACAGCGGCTCCGGTATCCACGAGGGCATATGTGCGCACACCGTCAACTAACACGTCTATCGCATTGGTCGGGCTACGTTGAGGACTTCCGCGTTTCGATGGGGTCGCAGTCCTTGCCTCATGGACTGCGACGATTAGTTTTCCTCATCCCGAGCTTCGGGCTGAGGCCGCATCGGTGATGGGGAGCGTCGGCGTGGAGAAGTTGAGTGGCGGATGTTGGCGGACCGGCAGAATGGTGGTGACGCAGCCCGAGGTTCGTCATCGTAATAAGGGTGCGGAGAACCCACCATAGAACTTGGCCCATATGGTGTAGCGCTAGGCGACTGCACGCGACTGCAGTAGCGTGCGACGTGGCCTGCGTAGCCGCACGCAAAACATATCGGTCGATTGTCCGCTGTATGCCACCGAGTTGTTGCGGCAGGTCCCATCCATGTGGAAGGACGCGTTGGACGTGGCAGCTGGTGAATTGATTGCATAGCAGGCTGTTGTCGGGGCATAGCGAGGACTTCGGCGTACGTGAGAGGTCCCCGCTGAGGGAGTTGTTGAGGCTGGGTGATGACTTCCGCGTAGCTGAGTGGCACAGCTGTCGGGATCTGTTGGGGCCTGGCCATGACTTCGGCATAGCTGTGAGGCGCAGCCGCAGGAACACGCTGGTGGTGCTCAGGCAAGACCTCGTGCAGTGCTTGCACTATGACACGGCGAAGCGGAGGCGCAAAACTTGGCGTAGGCGCGTGTACCGACTGCGGCTGTGCAAAATCCATCAACGAGAGTTGCCGGGCAACCTCCTCGCAGACGAACGCCTTCATTTCTGCGAGCAACGCTGCCTGGTTGGACATGGCAGCCAAACCAGCGAGGTGTTCGTCACGCGGTAGAGATCGACGGGTCAGTGACCGCTGCCTGCAAAGTTCTTCATAGCTTTGACACAGTGTGACAATTTCAGCCACAGAGCGTGGACTTTTCGCCAGCAACATGTTAAAGGCGTCGTCTTCTATGCCCTTCAGGATGTTTCGGATTCGATCAGACTCCGCCATGGTCGAATCGACTTTCCTGCATAGGTCCAGGACATCTTCGATATAGCTGGTGAACGTTTCGCCTGGCTGTTGAGCTCGTTCTCGCAAACGTTGCTCGGCACGCAGCTTGCGAACAGCAGGGCGACCAAATACATCGGCGAGGGAAGTCTTAAATTCCGACTATGTCTGGAACTCTGCTTGATGGTTGTTATACCACAGGCTGGCAACTCCAGCGAGGTAGAACAGAACATGGCTCAGTTTGGCCGCTTTGTCCCACTTGTTATGGTCGCCTATCCTGTCTTACGCCGTGAGCCATTCGTCCACGTCAGTGTCGTCCGCTCCAGTGTAGATAGGAGGGTAGCGATGACGAGGCACCCCGGGACACGCAGTAGGTGCAGGAGGAGGCGTTTGCTGGGAGGCGTCTTGGGGCATGGTAGATGGTAGGGTACGAGACCGAAGTTCCAGGATGATCGTCTGAGGGTACCCCGCACACTCCACCAATTCTAAAGGTGTTTACTAGGCAGAGCTCGGAGCAGCGCAACGTCGACGGGCAGGGCAGTCACAGCTTCCAAGCACGAGAGCCGTTGCTGAGCAGGAGCGCTCGACCCACTACCGTTTAGAGCCAGTACCACTGAACCCACTAGCGTCTCTCTTCGCTACACAGACCAGAGTGGTAGGCATGTCGAAGTGTGCTATATAAAGGGGCAAATATTTCCTATTGACAAAGATATAAAAGGCCTCGCAAAACAATGCTGTTAATGTTATATCAGATATTTCAAACTATGTGCAGGTTAGAGATTTCGGTGACTATATGCGATCACTTGTTATATGTTATATGCTATGTAGGTATGTGTTATACAGATTATTTGTAGTTTTCAGTGATTATAAGCAATAAATTTTGCCTCGAAGTCGTCAGCAAAGTACTTTTACCTTGTGAAAAGGTGCATGACCTCGAGACATTTAGCACCTCGGGCTCCTCACATTTGTGATGGAACATAGCGGTTTGGGTTGTAGTATACATTGTTTAAAAAATGGACATTGGCAAGGTATCTTAAAAGCTCTGCTGACACTAAACATTGGGTCATAGAATAAAAATAATGCAAGGTGAGATGGTATATTATGTGTGTAAAGTTCTTGAAAATGCTGTACTCTTGCATGGTGAAGTCTTGGACATTTAATTAAGATGTGCCAAACTGTGAGTTGCTCTTCACGTTTTGCGCATATGGGTGGTAGTGTGCCTGTTAATAGGCGAATGTGTGTTGTGTGTCCTATACATAGCCTGCACAGAGTGGTTTCTGTTAGTCTTGTGACCTTTTGCTGGAGAAATTTGCCTCGTTGTGGTTTTATTGCATGCAACTTGTTTTCTGTTTTTTATCCCACTGATGCTGCCAGTGCTGGCATAGCCAGTTATGGACGTAAGGTTTAATATCTCGACCAGGGACATTAGTAACCTCAATGTCACCATGTAGACCAGCTTCTCTAGCATTCTGATCTGCCACCTTGTTTCCTGTTCTGTTGCAATGCCCTGGTACCCAGCGTACCAGGAGAGAAAGTTCTTCATTGTAAGCATCATAAATGTATTTCAGCAGGTGATTAAAAACAGGGTTGTCCCCAAGCTTTCCCCCAGCTAATGCAGTTACAACACTTAGTGCATCTGTGTAGATAATAGCTTTTTGTATGCTATGTTGTCGTATATGATCCACAGCCAGTCGAATACCATATGCTTCAGCAGTGAATATGCTGCAGTTTCTATTGAGCGCTTTTGTAATATTATAGCAGTGACTATGAGCAGCACATGAGACTGCCTTAACTGCCTTTGAGGCGTCCACAAAGATGGACGCTGCATTGTACTTGGCTTTCAGTGATAAGAAGTGTTGCATATTAGCCTCGCGTGGTAAGTTTGTCTTGTCAAGTGCTTTAAAAGACATGTCGCACAAAACTGGGAGGAGGCACCAAGGAGCAATGAGATCACTAGGTCAAGTTTCGTGGAAACCAGAAAAACTAAGCCCCAATTTTTTGGCAACAGTTGTGACAGTCAAAGGAAACAGCTGAACTAGTGACAGCCTATTCGCGTACAGCTGTTCCGATGTTCAATCATCCATTAGTGTTCTGCACGGGTGTTCCCTCTGAGCTATTATGTTCAGGGAATATGTAATTCCTAAGTACGTTCTCTGATACTCCAAGGGCCACTGATTGGACACTGCATAGAGACTTTGAACAGGGCTGGTGCGAAAAGCACCAGTGGCTAGCTGAATGCCTAAATGGTATATGGGGTCAAGCATCTTTAACACTGTTTTAGACGCTGACTGAAATACTATGCTGCTGTAGTTCATTTGGGACCTCACAAGGCTATTGAAGAGTGATAGCAGACATTGGGTGTCAGTTCCCCAGGAATAATGAGCAAGGATTCTTATAATGTTTATCGATTTGAGGCATTTCATCTTTTAATTCTTGATGTGTGGAATAAATGTATGTTTGCTATTGAAAATGACGCCAAGGAATTTATGCTCGCTCTTGACCATTACTTTGTGTCAATTTAGTTTAATGGATGGATCAGGGTGCAGGCCTTTCTTGTAAATAGTACGCATGCTGTTTTTTCTGTACTAAAGTGAAACTATTCTCATTTGCCCATGTCGATAGTCTAGTTACACAAAGCTGAACCTGACGCTCACATAAGGATAAATTACAAGATTTAAAGCTCACTTGCAGATCGTCTACATGGACCGAGTAGGCGATTGTTGGCAGCACAAAAGTTCAAAGCGAATTCATTTTTATAATGAAGAGCGTACAACTAAGTACACCTCCCTGGGGAGCACCATTTTCATGCACAAAGGTCTAAGATAGTCTGTTACCTATCCTCACTCGAAACTTTCTATCGGAGAGGTAACTCTGTATGACTTGGAGCATGTTTCCGTTTATGCCATATGCGGTCAAGTCTTGCACTATACCATACCGCCATGCTGTGTCGTATGCCTTTTCAAGATAAAAAATGCAGAAAGACAGTACTGATAATGAACCAAGGCATCTCGTATGTACGATTCAAGGAGGACCATGTTGTCGGTTGTTGATCTACCTGCATGAAAACTGGCTTGTAGCAGATCTAGTATACCATTGTATTCCAAAAAATGTACAATGCGGCGATACATGATTTTTTTCAAACACTTTGCATAAGCAACTAGTTAACGCTATCGGCCGATAATTTACAACCATGGAGGGATCTTTGCCTCGTTTGAGGCAAAGATGCCTCCATGGTCCCTCTTTGATCCATGATCCCTCTTTCCAGCTGTTGGGCAAACAGCCAGCATCAAAAATTTTATTAAAGAGGGCCAGCAAGCATTCAAGCGCCTGCTACGGCAGTTTCTTTAGCATGTCGTAACTGATTTGGTCCTTACCCGGAGCTGAACTTCGGTAGCTGTTTGGAGTGATGTTTAGTTTGTGTATTGTTATAGCGCTGTTATAGCCCTTTTGACTTCGTTTATGGGAAAGAAGTGGTCTGCGTTCAGCCTGTTTTTTGGTGCGCTATAAACTCCTTTGTATAGTGAAATGAACCAGATATGTTTTCAAAATGCTCACCTAGTGTGTCAGCTTGTTACAGTGTGTTTCCCAGATTATTTACCAATGGGAGTGGGCTAGGATCTTGGCCCTTAAGCTTTTGCGCCCTCGTATAGAACTTTTTATCTTCATATGGGGTTATGTGTGATAGACAGCTTCTCCAGCTTTCTCTCTTGGCCTCACGCTGGATGTGCCTTCCACTAGCCTTTGCTCGCTTGAAAGTGATTAGACTTTCTGTATTGGGATAATGCAAAAGCTTACCCCACGCCTTATTTTGCCTCTTTTAACTAATTTACACTCGCGGTTCCACCACGGCTTAGTATTAGGTCGAGTGCATCCTGTTTGTAGGATGGACTCTAGGGCCGCATTTAATATATGTTCTGTGAGAAATGCATTCATCTCCTCAACTGCTAGGTGTCTGATTGTGTCATAGGAGAGAAGGGGGAGTTCTCTAAATTTCTCCCAATTGGCTGTATTAAATTTACATTCATTCGGGCAAGCTATGGGATCAAGTGTATTTGCAGTGGTTAGAAACAGCGGAAAATGACGACTTCCGTAAGGATTTTTTTATAACATTGCAGTCTAGACATGGCAGTAGTGATGAGGAACCTATGGTAAGATCAACTGAAGAAAATGTATGGTGTCCTGAGCTATAAAATGTAGGTTCTTTTTTGTTAAAAAGAGATGCCCCAGTTGAAATGAGAAAATTTTCTATGAGACGTCCTCTCGAGTCGCAGTGTGGGTCATCAAAAAGCGGATTGTGGGTGTTCAGGTCTCCGAGTATTATGTAGGGCTCCTTAAGCTGGTCTATCAGGTTCTCAAACTCAACCATGGTCAGATTATGATTAGGAGGGATGTACAAAGAGCAAACCGTTACCAACTTGTTAAACAGTATGGCACGGATTGCTACGGCTTCAAAAGATGTCTAAATATTTAGATGTTGACAAGCAACTGATTTGTTTGTAATTACAGCCACTCCACCTGAGGGGGCAAGACAGTTATTGCAGTCTTTTAGAAATACTACGAACTGTTTTAGAAAATTTGTGTGGCAGGGTCTTAAGTATGTTTTTTGAACACAGGACACTTTTGGTTGGAATTCATATAAGAGTTCTTTTACATCATCTAGGTTATGAATAAGTCCTCTGACATTCCGTAGCAACATTTGTACAGCCATTGTAGCTGGAACGAGTGGCTCTGTGTTCAAGATTACACAGCTATGTTACTGGGCCTTTCACAGGCGCAGTAAGTCTTGTGAGTTTTGCTGTCGTGGTGTGCTCTAACGAAGCACGCCAATTCTTCACCACTGTTGACGTCGAAGAGCCTGGGGCTACCTCCATTGCCTCCTGTGAGGTGCTGGACGACCACACGGGCAGCAGTGTGCCACACGCCACGGGCCTGGACTCTCGCGGGGTTTTGAGAGTCATTGACTCAGCGGTCAGCTTCCCTTCTTTCGGGTTAGGTGAGGCAGCGCTAGCTACACTCACAAAGGGGGTGGGTGGCGGAACTGGAAGCTCACCGCTAGTGATCTTAGCAGCCGCCCTTGGCCGTGGTGGTGCCGCCCCCTGACATGCTACATCGGCATAAGTTGTGTGCTCAACAAAGGAAAAACGCTTACGCGCTTCTTGAAAGAGATGTTTTGTTTTACCTTAAGCGCTAGAATTTCTTTTTCTTGTTTCCATTTGGGACATGACCGCGAATATGTGGCGTGCCCTCCATCACAGTTAGCACAGTGAAATTCGCCTTGACAATGATCTGCAGGGTGCTCATTTGCTCCACATTTAGCACACGTCAGCTGACCACGGCAGCTCTGTGAGCCGTGGCGAAACCTTCGGAATTTGAAACATTGGCGGGGATTCGGTACATACGGTCTCGCAAGGATCTTAATGGTAGCCTATCTCAATGGACTCTGGTAGGTTACTCATGGCGAAGGTCAGAATTAGGTGCTTTGTTGGTATCTCTTTGTTATCACGTCTCAATTTATTTTTCTGTACAGTGATTACATCTTGCTCCTTCCATCCTTCAAGCAGTCCTGTTTCAGTTAGATCCAAAAGGTCATATTACTCCCCGGACTGTGCTAAGTGAGCGGTGAGGAGAAATGGTGGCAGGGTTATCTGCAATCGCCACGAGGTCAAAGAGCTTGCTGTGCTGTGTTTTATCACTCAGCTCAAGCAGCAAGTCACCACTAGCCAGCTTCATTGCTTTGTAACCTGGCTCCATTGTTTCAGTGAGTGATTTTGACACGAGAAATAGTGAGATAGTTCGAATAGTCTTGTCTGGATTTTCACAATGCACAACATGGAACGTCGGGAATGTTCTTTTAGGTTGGGCGAAAACGTTGAGTGTAGCCTCAGTGCGCCCCCTTTTACGAGGGGGACGATCAGGAAGTGGAGGATAGCTTGATCTCATAGTATGTAGTACGTATTATGTTCGGCAGTGATGCCTGCCACCCACCACTGAGCCCAACAAGGGGACGTGACGACATAAGTGGAAGTTGTGTACACGTCAGCAATACATCATTGCTATAAACAAATATGCTGTAATCTTGGTTGATTACCCACACAAGGTTAACCCTTGCCCCCCAGAAATTCAGAATTGAGAAAAAGTGACTAGAAGAGAAGGAAGATGGGAAAGTGATAGAGAAAGGAAAAGACTGAAGAGGGGGACAGGAAAAGGCGACTGCCGATTTCCTCCAGGTGGGTCAGTCTGGAGGTGCCGTCTATGTGAAGCAGAGGCCGAAAAGGTGTGTTGCCTCCGCCGGGGGGCCTTAAAGGTCCAAACACCCAGCATCAGCTCAACCCCCAGGATCACCTTTTCCCCGGACATGGCTAAGCCGCGCACGACTACACGCGGGATGGTCCAACCCTCGTGTGCTTGGGTACGTGGTGTCGCAACACACCAAATGCCTGCTGACGCAGATGCCCCTGCGGGGGTACACCATTTATAGGTCACCCGGTTTTGAGACCACTGAACAATGAAAGAGCTCTGTTCTCTGCATTCCATTATGGCTTCAAAACCACAATAAGCCAAAGCCAATGGCTTAACAATGTGTTTCATTGCCACTTTCCCTTTCTGGCAGCTGCCATTCGCAACACCTACACCCATAAGACTCAGGAATGCCAATCAACTGCTAACTCCCAGCATACCATATTGCCCCTTTTAAGGACGACAGCAGCCAGAGAGCCAGGACACCTCAAAGCTTCAGAAAATAAACACAGTATAGACTCGTGTAAGGGCCACAATTTTTTTCACAATTTTGACGAGGTATGACCCTTACAGGGGACCGAACCTTCAGGTCAAAATTGCACACGCCCCGGATCCCCGGATGTACCATTGTATCAGAGGTCAACTCACAGCTCTTGTTATCTTGTAGCGGGAAACGGAAGTATGCAGCATGCAAAAATTCGCTGATGCAAGCAAGCGGCATCAGGGCACCAAATGCAAGTGGTTTTCTGTTGGAAATTTTTTTCCCAAATTTTGGGCTGCCAAGTGGGGGTGCGGCACTTACACAGGTGTGGCCCTTAAACAAGTCTATATGGTAAACAAATAAATAAATAAAAATTCTGATCTCTCATAAAGAAACAGGGAGACAGGAAAAAGCAGCTTAGGTACAGCTTGACGAAACCTGCTCTATTCTAGCAGCAGATAACTCATGTGCAATATCCAATTCAGTGCAATGAATAAATTCTGTGTTACATCGCTTTTGCTATGCCTTTGCCTTTTCTTCATTATTTTTTTTTAGGATATTTGTCACTTACACTGTTTGTCACTTACACCAAGTCCCCTTACACCATGCCATGCTTTAATGAGGAGGAGCCTGTGAGGTACTCTGACCAAGCAATCAAACAAACGAACTCTGGCTAATTATGCTGCCAGCAATGTGCAGCAATTTTCAAGTTTTTTCTTTCGGCTACCCAACAAACATAAACCCATGTATTGCCAGAGAAGACAGAGGCATGGCTAAGAATCATATATATAACCTGCACCTCATGGTAGCACCACAGGCACAAACAGATACCGAGCTTTAAAAAAGATTTTAAAGCTTTCTATGAGGATGAAGACAATTGCATGCATTTGCAATGGTACAGTAAATTGAAAACCTGTACCACAGTTCCTGACAACATTTAGCTTCCCCAGATTGTTTATACCACTATGACAAACTCACACACCATCAGACTCCAGCTAGACTCGAGGCTCACCACTAGCATCAATTCAGTGTCCATACTTGAATAAATGCTCCACCAAATTGATGCAACTACTGGGTTACACATGGAGCGTGCTTAGTTTGTTCACAGCACATCTTGAGAGCAGCAGTGCTGCTTCACGCAGGCAAGTGACTGAGTAAGTTTTTGAAACATTCTACAGGCTTTAATTTAAATATATAAAATGGAGTTACACAAGAGATGGCATGCCACGAACAGCCAAAGCTGGTCTTCTTGAATATGTTCCAAAGACCTCTGAAAATACAGCCACCAAAAAGTTAAAAGAATAAAATGTTGGTTGACTATAGCGACATCTGGCATCATTGTGCGGAATAAACAGCTGTCAGTTTGCACTTGTCTAGTGTTGTCTGCGCCCTATTTCCCAGTAGTACGCTGCAATCATACAATCAGGTACAATTCATAACCTTAGCATTGGGCAGCCACAGGTGTATTTTGTCAGAGCGCTCAGCAACTATGTGGCATGACAATGATGGCTGAGAGGGTGTAAGTCAACCCAAAAGTTAGTCGTCATATACATCACACAGTATGTATGTAGAGATGCTGCTGCCTTCTCACATCGACATGTAGACTTACCGCTTCAATCTCCTCTTCCTCCTCATCGACGGTTGATACGGTGACGGAACTGAACTTGCCCATGTTCTTTGTGTGCTTGGTCACCATGATCTGCAAGAAGGACCCGCACATGGCAATCGTGAGTGTCTGCAGCTTACGACACGTTAGCTGCTCACTGTTCCAACACGCTCACACAATGACAGTGGGGCTGCAAGTCACCAGAGCGCAACTTACACAATGCACTAAAACAGGGCGTTATGAAATAAAATAAAGAGCAAGGCCAATTCTGTCTACATGACAAACATTTCACATCCGAGTTTCATTCCTTGATGTACCATAGAACTTGCTAACTTGCTCCCCAGTGAAGCCACCTTTGCAGTATATAACAAGTCAGACAGCAATGGATTATATTAAATAGTGGTATACATAGGCACTGACTACGAGCCCCCTCTGGAGTTTTCCAAGAGGGGGGGGGGTGCCGAGGCCCCCACGGCCACGCTGAAGCCTCCCTCCCCCACCACCTAACGTGTGTCACTGCTAGTTTTGTCACCCACATAATTTGAGGTTTCTTTTGATTTGCCTCGACCTTTTCACTTAAAATTTTTATGTGGCTAATAGCTTATTGAATCATTGTTGGCGTGGATGTGCACAGATTTTAATACATACTTTGCTTTATTTCTGCAAATCCTGACAATAGGAGAACAAGTGCGCATTAGAAGTACCAGCGGCAACTGCCTCATCCATATTTTCTCACTTAAACATTATTTTAAATTTACACTGTAAACACCATGCACATAAACAAAATCTTTAAATATACCATCATCATCAGCCTGTTTTATGTCCACTGCAGGACGAAGGCTTCTTCCTTTATATATATACACAGGACAAAGTTTATTATATATTAAAATAGAAGGAGGTAGCCAGCTAACAGTTATTTCTAAAGGTACGGATAGCTTAAGCCTAGAAAATGAATACATTGCTGTATGCCCACCTCGCTTCAGTATGCTTTGCATGCTTTTTTGACCCTGAAAAAACCTGTAGTCTTAGTGACCCCTTCGGCAGAGTCTTTTATTAAAGGCATGTGCAATGCATGTGAATCATAAGTGTCTCAGTATTGCTTCTCTTTCCAGTAAGCAAAGCTAATGGCTCATTAAAAAGAACACTTTTAATAATTTACAACACTTATTAGGAATGCAAACATCATCACTTGCATGCAGAGGTCATAAATATACACACGGTGTCCTAATTAACTTTCATGCACAAAGATTTTTTTAAATAAAGCAATGCCTTACTCGAATAAAACCTAGTGCATATTGTTTCCAGCACAGCGGAGTAGCTGCCAGTAATTTTTGTGTTACTGATATTTAATTAGATAATTGTAATTAATTATATACCTCGAGACATACTATCATAATTATCAGTCTCAATGAGGCATTTGTAGGCACAGCCAAGGGACATCTAACTGCGGTATTTTTCAGCAACATACTGAGCCTGCATACTAATTTTTTCCAACTGATAAATAAACCCTGCAAATTATGGCAAATACCACGTGACTGTGCTCCCACCCGCATCATAAAGCACCACCCTCGAACAGGCTCCTTCCGACTTAGCCAGAACAAAGTGAAGAAAATAAAGAAAAAAATCACCGCCCAAGCACTCCGTACAGATGGTTAACCAGAGAAGCTGGAATGTGCGGCCCCGGTGTTTATCACACTGGGTTAATCCCGACGGTTCATTAAACAATGGCTTGGTAGGCTGCCGGATCCTTTATACGCAGTTGCGGCTTGCGCTCGGCTGCACGAGCATGTTCTTGGGCCCGGGCTGCAGCATCGGGACGGCAAAGACGAGCTCGGTCCCGGTTCTGCTCGCGGCGTTGCTGATCGAAAGCTGCCTGCTCCTCAGGAGTACGTATGACGCGTGGCCTACCTATTCCAAAGCAGGAGAGAAACTGCTGCGCACCCGCTCGGCTGCGATGGGGAGCAATGACGCCACTACTGGCGCAGCCAATCGCGCTCCTCTCTTTCACTTCTTTTTATACATCTGCATGGGGTTGTGCCAGAGGAGTTTTCAGCGTACAGGCGAAAGACGGATGGATGGACGAATTGGCAAGCCATACACACCTTTGCTGTAAAACATAGTGATCGAGCTAGTACCTTATTTGTCGCGCCTCCGCCAAAGTCAAAGTAACAAGTCGTGTTTAGCGTTATAGTTGGAAACAAGCTGTGATAGCTGTTGTCTTAGCGTAGATAAAGTGCACCGATGGTCCTTTTCTTCCTTTTTTTTTGCCACAATACCTATCTCCACAAAACCGAATTGGCAATGTCAGTACAAATGTTTATAGGTGCGTTTTGTTCTGCCCCAGTCGCCATGTCTTCCTGAGAGCTGTAAATGACAACAAGAGGAAGGCCACAAATATATATAATATACATCAGTCATGAAAGCGTGGCGGTAGACCAAATGTGTCGACTATCGTCAAAAATGATGAAAACCTGAGACAAACCGGCAGCTCCAAAAAACAGCAGCGTAGGACTCCATCTTTGAGTCCTAACCTATGCACGTATATTCTAGCATTTATGGCCTCAAACCCAACATCCGCACGGCCCCGAGATCAGTGTGACACAGTCCCATCTTCTTTGATCACACAGTGACTGGACAGCATTACGTGAACGAAATCACTGAAGGAGTGGTGGATGAGTTTCTCAGCGAAGTCCTGCAGTCACGTCTTCCACTTCTGTGGTATCAGCAAGATGGAGCACCAGCACACAGCAGCAGCCAAGCATGAAGCTGGCTGGATGCGACTTTTCATGCCCAACAGATTGTAAGGCGTGGGCCTGTAAATTGACTGGCTAGGTCACCTGACCTCTCTCCACTTGATTTCTTTCTTTGTGTTTATGGGAAAGATCGTGTTTACATGATTGAGAGGGACGTCAGATTAGCTCAAGACAAGGGCAACGGATGTCTGCTGTAGAATTCAAGTGTCGGTCATCAAGAAAGCCATTGAAGATGTGATAAAGTGGACTCATTACTGCATATAGCTAACGAAGGAGACTTATTCGAACACGTCCTCTAGACAGCACCTGGTGTTCAACAGCGCTTACAAACTCACAGATAATAAGGACACAGTGAAATCTGGTGTATTTTTTAGTTTATTTTTCGTGCAGGCGTCCCGTTTCCCAATTCTGTTCATCTAGAAGTTCTTGAACGCATCAATTTTGATTATTCACAACACGTGGGTCCCTCCCTGGTCTGTTTAATTTGCTTTTATTTTATGCCATGAACCTGCCTTTGCAGCACGTAAACACTTTCATGAAAACTAAAACCGGCGCTTTAATTTGGCTTTGGTCCAAAGCAAGTTTCTGGCGTAAAATATAGCTGCTCGCTCACTCTGTTGATGCGGTGTGAGCAAAGCTGAGATTTTGAAACATCCCATGCCTATTACATTGCTTTTCGTGTTTCGGTCGTGGTAAGAGCAGCGTTTCGGACGCGTTATCAAGGGGCTTTTGTTCTCAAAGTGATCAGCTGGCCTTGAGAGACTGATAATAAGTAAGACGTAGAGAGCAAGGAATAGCTGCAAAGCTGCGAAACCTGCTGTTGGTGCTCCTTCCGTACCATCATCAAGGTGATGTGCTGTCTCTTCGGGTTTGCACCAGGCAATGCTGTTGCTTTCAATCAGCTTATTTGAGGGTGCTGGTTTATGATGCGGGTGGGAGAGCATTCACGTGGCATTTTTCATACTTCGTGAGGTTTGTTTGCCAGTCAAAAAAAATTGCACGCAATTAGTACATCACTGAAAACACAGCAGTTAGATGTCTTTTGGAGGTGCCTACAAATGCCTCACATTTTGATAATTAGGGCTGTACTTCTTTAATTAAATAATTGCAACTGTCGAATTCAATTTCAGGAACGAAAAAATTACTGGCGGCTACTCGACTGTAATGGAAACAATATGCACTAGGTTTTCTTCGAGTAACGCAACTGCTCTTTTTTTAAGTCTTGGTGAATGATAGTTGGGGCACCCTGTATAGTTCACTCATTATCCAAAATGAGGCCAAGCCAGATTCACTCAAAATTAGAATCAACAGGAGTCATGCACAGGAGCGCTTATACTCCGACTCACAGAAAAATAAGAAAAGCGCAGAGAGCCTGCAGTTTCGCCAAAAAGATGAAGAAGTATTAGTGATAGCGAAGCATACGACAATTACACGGAGGAAGATTGCACCACCAAGAGGCGCCAGATTCTTGGTGGTGGGAGAGGACTCAGGCTGTGAAATTGAACTGTCTCCCACTATGAGGTCTTGTCAATTTCAGAACAATTCTTTGAGGTCACACGAAGTGTCTTAAAGTGCAAGAAATATATATCTGTGTGTGTGCATATATATATATATATATATATATATATATTGCGAAATGTGAAGGTTGTGGGTTCGGTTCCCGCCTGCGGCAAGTTGTTTTTTCATCCACTTTAATTTCCATTATATTAAAGTTTCTTTATTTCATTTATTAGGCACAAGTAATTTCCCCTATGTGGTCCTTGGTGTCAGTGTTTGTTGGCTTCTTATGATATGACTACATATATATATATATATATATATATATATATATATATGGCGTTCGGAAAGATGATCAGCCCCCCCTCCCCCCTTCCGGAAAACTGAAAACTTTCCACTTTCTGCCTATGGTGGTATATGTGTGCCAATAGTCACGGTAATTCTGTGCAGGACTGTGGAACCTGCAGGTGCCTTGAGCAAACAGGAAAGCAAATACATTTAAAGTAATCTATCCACACTTTGATGCCAGCGCAAGCATCTGTGTTTGCAGATCTTGCAGCCTAGGCCCTGCTGCACAAAACTACCGAGACATAATATAGAGGAATACTAGCAATGAGCGGTGGCGATGACGTAAGAAAACTAGAGAATGAAATGCACAACTAGAACTTTTTTGCAAAGGCTGAGTGAAGGATTTTAAAGTCAGAAAGCCATACAGGGACTACAAGAGATTGCATAGTCGAAGGTTCCGGTAAATGAAGTTGCAGGGAGAAGAGGAAAACAAGTCATGCATGATAGGTGGTCAAGAATCTTTACTGCCTTCCTTTTACTGGGATGAAAAGAATACAGCTACCCTGATATTGCAACAAGCTAACACCAATCTGCTGAAGAACATTAACATTCAAAGTTACAATTGGGTAAAATGAAGTGATCTGAAGGGATAGCCTGAGAAGGAAAGCTGGAACTTGAAACATCTAGAGCTGCAGAATGATGAAGGCTGCCGATGTTACACCTGAGGTTCAACAAAGTTTGGGCCACAACAAGAAGAAATAAAACCTACAGCGGCCAAGGACTGCATGAAACCATAAATGTTTGTGACTACATGCTTAGCTACATTCACAGCAACCCGCCTTTTGCATGATCTGAGTGTGCATGTGCTGTACCCTAGCGGTGGTGGCTCGTGCAGCAGACAATGTGTGTGTATGCAATAGCGTGGGCAATCTGCAGCAAAGTCAACGAGGATACGAACTCGTATATTGTCGGCACGGTGCCAATGACAAGGTACTTGCACTGTGCTTCAGTAGAAACTTCAGCTATATTCACAACGATATTCGATTAACGTGCAGTACGTCAGAAAATAGGTCAATACAACTCCGATGTCAATAAGAAGTTCACCTGATGCCTACACCAACCTTCGGCTGACTAGTTGGCAGACTGTGTCAGTGGGAGACCTATATTGTCATGCTAGTATGAGAAAAATGCGCCCAACAACGTGACAGATGGTACTATGTCATCATAGTGGGACAGGCTTTCGTGTCGCTGCCGCCGACAAAACCAGTGTGCCGATCGCCGTGCAATCGGCCGCCGAATGAGACGATCGCACCAACACCGCAAATGGCGCATGCAACTGAGCTTGTGTATGCGTTTATTGAAGCTCAAATTGAGTAGAAATGGACTTTCTAAGTTGAAATTCACGATTTCCAGCCCTTGCCAGCTGCCCACATTGAGTTTGAGGCGGCGTTGATCTCGTCCAGTGCAGCTTCATTAGGACTAGCAAAGCCTACACACTAGTCCACTATCGACAGATCTGAAACATAGGATAAGCAAGGACGGAGAAGAAAACTGCTTTTATAGTTCAGTCCTGGCCATACCAACATGAAGTAAACTACTCTTAACATTGTACGACGCACACATAAAAAGTGGGAAGCGGCGGCACGGTGCAGGGCCAATGCCGCAGTAAGTCACCATTATTAATCGAAGGCTGTCGGTCACGTTTGCCGGCGCTTCCACGAACGAAGTGCAACTATATGGAGAGGTAGATCTGTGTGTATTGTTGTGTTGACAAACTCATTAGTTACCTATGAAACACAGTTTGCCTCTTATGCCAAATAGCCAAGAAGTGATAGCCCTTTCGATACTACAGCGTAAACATCACTCGATGCCATGCGAGTACAGCAGGCATTGGCATTTTCAATTGGCAGCTAGACGCACTCTCTAAATAAGTGCATATGTGCGCAGGGTTTACTCTAGCAATACACAATAAAACACACTGACTATATGGCTGAGGAATAACACGAAAAGTGGATTTCACCTGTCAAAATCAACAGTACCCGCGCTCCCCAAGATGGTGACTATATACGACCACCTAGTTGCCATTTTTGAAGTGCCTGGGACGCTCCTGCCTCCTCGTCTCAGTGCGATACAATGCTTCTGATATGCACCTGAGAAGTGTTCATACGTGTTTTGAGCATTTCATCATTATTTTGTGCCAGCGGTGCACGGTTGCTACTGAACTTGAAGTGAACAGCTAGCGGTGTCCGTAAACGTGCCGATATAAACAAATGCGCCAGTCTTGTGTGGCATAAATACTCTGCATGCAGTATCGCCCCTTTAAAGAGCTATGGCCACTATGGTCAAAAGTGAGCTATAAAAGCAGTTTTTATCATCCCATTGGTGTACGTTCAGTGCAGGTCTAACAGTGGCAAATGCATCAATTCGGCTGCTACAATACAGCTAACCTCCGCTGAGCGGAACCGACCCCAGCTTGAACCTGATATGGGCAGCTGACGAGTGCTCATTGTGGTATCTGTAACTTCTGGTTTCGGTTTTGGGTCTTTACATCAGGGCACCACTCAGCGCCAAACGCTGTAAGTTGCCTCCTGTAAGTTGCCTCCTGAGAAATAAACATTCATTTTTTGTCTGGTCCCCGAGCGAAGCAGTCCGGCTCTTTCTTCTACTTCTGCTGCTCCCCTGCTTCCGGCATGCAAGACGCTACGTCCACTTCGACGTCGTCCCCTGCAACTTCCCTGCCTTTGTTCTCCGTGCCCAGCATGGCGTTCGCACCACCCATGCTGCCTTTCCTTGCATTACCCGGTACTCCTCCAGTACGGTGGCTCACATGGAAACGTTCTTTTCGCACGTTTCTTCAGGCGACCGGATGCGAAGCATTACAAGACGAGAGGAAGAAAGCCATTTTACTGAGTAATTTAGGCTTTGAGGGGCAGCGTCTCTACTATGACCTCGCGTCGCAAACGGACCAGACGGCCGCTACGTTCGAAGACATTCTTCACATCTTCGACCAGCACTACGAAGAAAGCTCCAATCCCCTGATGCACCGCATTATCTTCCGGGACAGGAAGCAACTACCTGGGGAAACCTTCCAAGACTTCGTCACCCCGCTACAAAGCAAGTCACCGCACCACAAAGCAGGTGCGGTGACGAAGTCACCGCGCCTGCTTGTGTGTTCGGCGCTTGGCACGACGAGTCTCTTCGCGACCAAATCCTCCAAGGCGTCGCATCGAAAAGAGTACGAAAACGGCTACTATACGAAGGATCGTCCCTCACGCTCAAGAAAGCCGAGGAAATCGGACGAAGCGTGGAGCAAGTTGACAAGGAGCTTCAAGTCTTCAGCAGCTCGTCTATTCAGTGCGTCTCGACGCAACGCCAAGATGGCATCACCAGCCATCTCCTTCCTCGCCCGGGCGCGCAAGATGGCGGTCCCCGCCCCCCTTTTCCCTCGACCCGGCGCCTTCAAGATGGCGATCAATGGCGTGGCGGACAGTCGCATCCTCGAGCGGCCGGCCAACGTGATGCCTGAACCGAACTCTGCGAAGCCAGTCGAGAATTCGCACCCCATTGCTACCGATGTGGGTCACCTCACCACATCGCATCCGATCCAGCCTGTCCGGCAAAGCACGTTACCTGCCGTGCGTGCGTAAAAGTGGGACATTATGCTTCGGTTTGCCGTTCGAGGAACCGAACGCAGTGACAGTCTCCTGCTCGAACGCAGCTTGTTTCCATTACTGCTGATACAGAATCAGCCTCTACAGTCTCGTTTGTGCTTACAATTCAAGCACCGAATTTCCGTCCGGCAACAATTCGCGCCGAAGTTCTCAGTGCGAATACTACACTCAAGTTGCTCGTGGACACAGGAGCTACAGTGTCGCTGATGAACAGCTCCCTATACGAAGAACATTTCAAGGTTTTTCCATTATCTTCTTCGAGTCTTCGACTCAAGAATTATTCGCAGCAAGAAATTCTGCATTCAGGACGTTTCTCCGTGCTCGTCAAGTATCGCAACAACGCTGCAGTAGTAACATTTCACGTCACGAACCAAGGCACTTCTCTTCTGGGCTTAGATGCCATTCAAGCTTTGGGAATTGACATTCAAGGGTCTTCGCTCACATGTCAAGTATCAGGACTTCCAGCTGACCCAAGCGTTCAGCCTCTGTCTCTTCCGCACAATGCTCCAACAGAGTTCGCCCATCTGTTCTCGGGGCAATTGGGACTTGTAAAGGGCTTCATCCACGACCTTCGTCTCAGACCTTCAGTGCAACCAGTCTCAGCGAAACTGCGTCCTCTACCTCTGGTTCTCCAGGAGCAAGTCTCCGCCGAGCTACAACGCCTGGAGTCAGCTGATGTCATCGAACGAGTCACTGCGTCCGAGTGGATTTCTCCGCTCGTCGTCGTTCGAAAGAAGGACAATTCCATTCGACTCTGCGTCGATCTTCGTGACCCCAACAAGGCTATCATTATTGTCGCCTTTCCACTACCGAGAGCTGACAAACTGCTGCATCGACTCGCTGGTGCTACTGTCTTTAGTAAGTTGGACTTGCAGTCTGCTTATCATCAGGTTTTATTATCCGAGAAAAGCCGTGAGCTTACTACTTTTATAACTCATGACGGTCTTTTCCGCTTCAAGCGTGTGTGTTTCGGTTTGGCATCTGCGCCATCCGCTTTCCAGCAGATCATGTCATCTGTTCTGAAAGACTGTCCAGGCACCTTGTGTTACCTTGATGATGTGCTTGTATGGGGTCACACTCAACGTGACCACGACAGAAATTTGCAAACAGTCCTGTCTAGGATAAGTAATGCAGGCATGCAGCTTAACCACAAGTGCGTATTCAGTGTCCCAGAATTAACTTCCCTAGGACATAATATTCTGCAAACGGCATTTCGCCGATGGATAGTAAAATTCAGGCAATCATGGAGGCACCACAGCCTAAGGACAAAAAGGCTCTACATTCATTTCTGGGCCTCACGGGATATTATGCTAAATTTATCCCGCAGTATGCCGACATAGTGGAACCGCTAAGGAAACTCCTAAGGCAAGGACAAGCCTTTGTCTGGGATCGGGATACTGAATGCAGCTTTCAGGCTATTAAAGACGTACTTGCATCACGTCCGGTGGTAGGCATGTTTCAATCGCATCTGCCTATTGTTGTAACGGTTGATGCTTCTGACGTTGGCATAGGAGCTGTCTTACAGCAAAAATGCGGAAATGAGCTCTTTACAGCAGCTTTTGCATCTCGTACGATATCTTCCGCAGAACGACGGTACTCTGTAGGCGAATGGGAAGCATTGGCATGTTTGTTTGCGTATGAACATTGGCATGTTTACTTGTGGGGTCGACAGTTCACTCTACGAACTGATCACCAAACTCTAATTGCATTGCTATCTTCAAAGGGTCCTGGACAGCGACCGTTAAGAATTTCAAGGTGGAATGCAAGATTGCTGTATTACAATTTCTCCATTCAGTACTGTAAAGGTGACCAAAATGTCATTGCGGACACATTGTCACGCCTACCTGTCCCTCCCGAATGTGAACCAGCACTAGATGAGGAAATAGTGTCTTTAGTTTCATCTTGTATTACAAAGGAGGAATTCCAAGCAGCCACACAGGCAGATCCAGTGTGCTAAGCATTAAAAGACAAAATAGTAAAAGGATGGAGAACTGCGGCGGACCTTCCGCCAGAGTTACAGGCGTATGCTGCTGTACAGTCCGAATTGTCCTACATGGATAATCTACTTCTCCGAGGTAAATGTATCGTTCCTCCTGCTTCCTTGCGTCAGACACTCCTGTCTATTGTTCATGAAGGTCACTTAGGCATCACGAAAACCAAGCTCAGATTGAGAGGCATCTACTGGTGGCCTCACATGGATAGGCAAGTTGAGGAACTTGTGGGAAACTGCTTTGTGTGCCAACAAGCAGATAAATCTGCCAAACCATCTTTTGCGCCATTACAACCTGTCGAATGGCCATTAAGACCATGGGAAAAGTTAGCCATAGACATAATAGGCCCTCTTGATGGTGCTCCACAGTATGCTCTTGTTGCTTTGGTCATGGTTGACTATTATTCCAAATGGCCCGAAGTTGCTTTTATGCCTTCCGTCACATCGGAAGCCATCATGCACAGTCTCATGTCCATATTCAGTAGGGAAGGATTTCCTGATGCCATAGTGTCCGATAATGGACCACAGTTTGTTTCTGCACAGTTCGAAAACTTCCTGAAGGAAAGAGACATTAAGCATTTCTTGTCCTCTCTTTACTACCCACAGGCCAATGGCCAGGTAGAAAGATTTAACCGTGTCCTTAAAGAATTCATACAGATTGCTATTTTGGAACAGCGAGACCTCAGACTTGCGATCTTAGAATACTTGGCAATTTACAGGTTTACACCACATATGACTACCGGTGTGTCTCCAGCTATGCTGCTCTATAGTCGACAACCAAGAACTCGGCTGAACGTTGCAAACATGCCTCCAATTCATCCTGAATTTGCTTCTCCAAAGTTGCGCCAGGAAGTGCAGAGTAGAGTACGTGAAAAACAGGAAAATACTAAAAAGTATGCGGATCGTCGTCGTGCAACTAAATATCCTCAGTTTCAGCCAGGCGAGCTGGTTAAGGTACGTACTTCACGTAAATCTGGTCCTAAATAATCCGGTCCATTCAAGATTTACCGGAAAGTAGGTCAAAGTACTTTCCAGCTTGAAAATGGCAAGCGTTGGAACGCGTCTAAACTGGTGAAGTACTCGGTACGTCAGGGGGAAACAAATGAAAGGAGCCATTTCAATGACGGAACATCCTTTGATGATGGTTTTCCACCTTTTCTTCCAGTTCCTACTGGTACTCATTTTCCTGCTGCAACCCCTTCTTTGCAACCACCTGTCTCACCACCATCACCTCTGGGTTCACCCCGTGCAGAACAGTCTACTGAACGTCCGTGCTACACACCTCCCCAAGATACTGCCCCTGAAGGCACTCAGGTCTCTGACACACCTTCCAGTCCCAGTACGAGTAACAGTTCTGCTGTTCCTCCTCTACAACTTGAACCAGTCCTCCGTAGGTCTACACGCCATAGACAACCTCCGGAACGGTTTAAGGATTATGTTTCCAAGTAGCTTGTTGCCTTGGGTTACTGTCCACAGAGGTTTCAACCCTTCCATGCGAATTCGGCTATTAACGCCAAAAGTATTTCCTTTCATGTTCGTTAAATGAATAGGACATATGTAGTATCCTTCAAATGGGGGATTTCTGGCAGCATAAACGGTACTATACGCACGCTGTACTTACTGCTATACTGCAGATTTATCAGTGGATCCTAGCTGTAAGACCACTTTTCTTCATTTCTTAGCATCCCCGCAGAAGGGATACCATACATTTCTTGCAGCATAAACATGTATGCACATTTTACTACGGTAGTAGCCGCCATACTAATTTGTCTTTCATGCCAAAAAGTTTTAACATTAAAAGTCGTTAGCATTCTTATGGGGGGGGACTATGGAGTGTAAAGTGCTTTTACGCACAATGCCCAATCTCTGACAGCCACAAAGACTGTCTCGAGTCAGGCTCAGGGCGAATGAGCCACCCATCTGTGCTGTCCCAGGGGGCACACAGATGTTTGTTACTGTATACTTCTGTACTTTGTGAATTTTCTATGTGTTATCTGTGTGTGCAAGGCTGCATCTTATCGTCCTCCCAAGATGGGTACTGGAACGGCAGAACTGGAGTGCATTAACTCATATTCAGTGTTCATGTGCATTTTTTTTTAAATGGGGAAGCCAGAGATATCATTTTCTATTGTGTAAAGATGTCATCACTAATCATGTGTGTTACAGTGCTAACATGTGTTCTTTGACTCGTGACTTACTTTTGTTGCGAGGAGAGCGAGTAGAGCATTTTTCCTTTCAAGGGAGAGGTGATGTGGTATCCGTAACTTCTGGTTTCGGTTTTGGGTCTTTACATCAGGGCGCCACTCAGCGCCAAACGCTGTAAGTTGCCTCCTGTAAGTTGCCTCCTGAGAAATAAACATTTATTCTTTGTCTGGTCCCCGACTGAAGCAGTCTGGCTCTTTCTTGCGGTGCTGCGCCCCCCGGCCGTTTCGGCCTCATGCCGTAAACCTTTCATCCGGCCGCCCCGTCGAAGCTACAACACTCATGTTTGTGCATTTGAACTTCCGAAGCATGTCTGGATTCATATTAAATACAACTAAGTAGGAATACAAGAGTAGGTGCTGTGGCAATCGTGTTACAGGGTGATATATTCGTTCAGAGGCACATTGCACGCTGACGGGTTTTGTCGACGTAGCTGCACGAAAGCCTGTTATCATATTTTGACGACTTGAGGTTGCAAGTCGAGCCAGAGTCATTGCCAGCCTAGGTGTCCTGCCCAGGAAGCGTCCAGTCACACAAAATAAAAATTACGACCAACATGTGTGCAAAACCATTTCAGCTCGCTTCGCGCAGTGTGTTCCTCTGCTTCCCACAGTGCCCTGATGCCAAACATATTGTTGTTGTTGTTTCTCCCGCGCCCACTAAGGTGGCGCAACAGCGTAATGCAAAAGGCAGATTACAGCTGTGTATAAGCTCTACATCCTCTCCCGCCCCGGAAAAATAACTGAGTAGAAGTACAACCACCTCAGAAAAATGATGCAAAGAGAACCAACAACTGTAGTGTTATTTCTCTGTGCCTCATTCTACTTCAGACTTGAGTGCTGCAGAACTACAGCAATGCACTATTACGTTGCTGCCCCATGTACAGCATGCTAAAGCAACATCCATGCCCCTGTCCTCCCACATAAAAAAAACCCGAGCAGTGACCCCAGGGGCTCAGCACACCTTCTTGGGTTCCACAGCTGCCTGCAGAAGCACACCAGCCTTGAGGGGTCCCTCTCCTGCCCGGTACACAGCACCCTTGACCACAAAGGTAACGTTGCTCGACGGGTCATGCTGGTAGAAGAGCAGCAGGTCGCATCTGCGTAGAGCACAAATGAAATATTCCAAGACTTCGAGTTGGACGTGAGCTCCTACAAATGCTGAACCACGTAAGGCACATGATCATTCGACTCGTTTGGCAGCAGTTTACAATGTCTGATAATGTTTTCACTCACTTACATTTGTGAAGACAGGTAAAACTGTATGTTGACTGCACATGTGGTGCTAGACTTGTACAAAGCATCTGTCACACACAAGTCCTTCGAAGAGGCAGTAGATCGTTAATGCAGTAGCAGCAATTGCCACTGAGCATGGGTTCATAAACAATACGATAAAGCTGCCACTAGCTGGGCTTCCTTGGGTATTATTGTATTCCTTTAAAACTGATGCTTTGAAAAATCAATTTCTACTATTATAGACAAGCAGAAAGCCTTTAATTTACCATGAGAAGTGCAACAAGACTGTGAAAACAAGCACATAATGAAAAAGATATTTTTTTTTTCAGGAACTGCAGCACCAAATTTTCTTCTCATATTAATTCGGGTTCCAATGCTCTCGTGGGCCTACTTCATTCATTCATTCATTGCTTTGCCTTCAAAATATAGCAAAATGAAACCATCTAGGTATTGTAAATGCCACCAGGTGCAGAAGTGCAAATTTCCAACATTTATACAAACAGGGAAATTGGAAAATTTTCCACATTTCCTTCCTTCACATGCGTCCGGAAACAGCGCCACTGAGAATGAATAACCACACACTAAGGCGCTAATGAATGTTTAAAAAAAAAATTCCACAACATCTAGACGTCCAATGCAGCCTATTAGCAACCACTGCATTAAGTGGTGTCTTGTTACAGCCAGTTGCTCATCATTAATAAAAGGCACAAGAAAACAAAGTACCGTAAACCTTCGTTAACTCAAACTCCGATACCTTGATATATCGGTTAAGTAGAATGTTTTTTACAGCTGTGGTTTCAACCCATGTATTTTTTCACCTTATTCCGGACATCTGAAAATCTAGACTTAGAAAATACCAGGAAAAAGGCAACAGGGCATCATTGGCAGCGCTGCTTGCACTAGCTTTTTACCCAATGGCAGCTCGCTAGGCAAGTCAGGCTCCACGCTGGGCCGCACTCTCCACTCAACTTTCCCGCTTCTTTCTATCCATCACCACTTGCGAGCACTTGCTTGGCTGCTCGCTGCCACTCTGTTGTGGTCTTACGTGACAGCAGCGAGCTGGCAGTGGGTCTTTCTTTCACACTCATGTAGGACGCTGTCAGTGATGCATAAGAGTGCTCACAGCGTATTGCTTGTCACCTTGGGCAAAACAATCGATACTTTTGAGCAAGTGTGATCAGCCCATGTGCTGCACCCAAAAGAAGCCAGCAAGTGAGCCCACAGCGTTTCAACAAAATGATGGGAGTTTACTGTAGTCTATTAATGAAAACAACTTACTTTCAAAAAACAGAAATACACAGAGAGACATCAATTATCATTCAGTGCTCATGAATCACATCCTGCAAGACCAGGGCTGAGCAATTATTTTTCTTGCCTCAAGGCACAAGGCACTGGAATGTTTCTGGTGGGTCAGACCAACTTGTTGAAGAAAATTCTATCCACATCAACAAAAAACATGTTCCTGCCCTCTTTAATGACACGACCTGATGCATCACAGCGTGAATCACCCCACAAACTACTGTGTGCATTAAAATCACCAAGAATCATATAGGGCTCTGGGAGCTCATCTATTAATGATTCTAAGTCGCGTCTGTGAAGCTGATAATGTGGTGGTATGTACAAAGAGCAGATGGTAATGAGTTTATTTAAAAGTACGGCTCGAACGGCCACGGCCTCAAGGGCCATTTGGAGTTTCAGATGCTGACACGCTACACTTCTGTCAGCAATGATGGCTACACCGCCAGATGATGCGACAGCATCCTCGCGGTCTTTCCTGAAAGTCATGTATTGCCGGAGGAAGTTAGTGTGCTTGGAAGTGAGGTGGGTTTCTTGAACACACAGCACTTTAGGTTTAAACTTACAGAGGATTTCTTGGACGTCATCTAGGTTTCTTAATAATCCTCTGACATTCCACTGTATGACGTCATCCATGTTTAAAAAGAAATAGTGCTGTGTGTCTCAAAAGTGACATTACTTCACAGAGCCTTTGTTAGGCCCTGTAATTGGTGTTTTGTCTTTTTTGGAGCGGTCAAGAGAACCTCGCCGCTCCTTCGACGCTACTTATGCCGTTGGGCTTGGACCGGTGACCATAGCCTCTTGCGAGGCACTGGACATCCGCTCCAGAGAGCGATGTGTGCGTCGCGTAGACTTCATCTCAAGCGATGAAGTCTTCGTCCCCACCGGGGCAGAGGTCGACAAGACCCTTGTGGCCTCTGCGGTGCCCTGGCTGCTGCTGGAGCTTGAAGAGGCCACTGGTGTGGACAGTTTGAGAGATGGCAGGGCAGCGCTGGCTGCTCCCACCGTAGGGGCGGGTGGCGCTAGCCTCGGCACACGAGGCGTGGTCCGGGCTGCCGCCAGAGGCTGTTGTGGTGCCGCCCCTCGTTGCACCACTTCAGCGAAAGTTGTTTTTAGTGAAAATAACGAGGAAACCCTTTGTCGTGCTTCACGGAATGTTATGTTCTCCTTAAATTTTACAGTAATTATTTCCTTTTCTTTCTTCCAGGCTGGACAAGCTCTGGAGTATGCAGGGTGACTGCCGTCGCAGTTCGCACAATGTACCTAATTATTGCAGTCGTCAGCAGAGTGACGGGTTGTGGCGCACTTTGCACACATAAGTTGTCCTCGGCAGCTCTGGGATGCGTGACCAAATCTCTGACATTTGAAGCAACATCGCGTGTTCGGAATGTAGGGTCGAACATGAAGTTTTACATAGCCAGTTTCAAGTATTTCGGGTAGAGTAGGGTAGAGCGGAAAGTGAGTATTAAATGCTTTGTTGGGATTTCATTGTCATTTCGGCTGATTTTGATGCGCTGCACATGGATTACGCCTTGGTCCTTCCATCCATCCAGGAGTTCTTCTTCATTCAATGTCATTAGGTCTTCATCTGATACTACGCTTTTTACTGTATTTATGGTTCGATGTGCGCTCACAGAAACAGGGATGTTACCAAAGGCTACGAGGTGTGCGAGTTTGTTGTACTGTTCCTTGTCTTTTAGCTTGAGGAGCAAATCCCCACTTGCCATCTTTGTTACCTTATAGCCAGCTCCAATGGTCTCTTTTAGGCACTTGGCCACAAGAAATGGTGAAATTGTTCTAGCCTTTGTAGATAATTGTTCACAGTGAAGAACGTGGAATTTTGGGAAAGTTTCTTTGCTTTTTGGAATAAATAGAGAGGTTGCGTCGGTGCGTACCCTTTTCGAGGCACGATCGGGTGAAAACGGGTTCGAGGATCCCATAGAAAAAGTGATTTGTTCAGCGACGGCGTCTGCCACCCACCACGGAGCCCAACAAGGGGACGTGGCAGAACATGTAAACAAGTCTGCACAGCGCCAGCAGTATGCCGTTACTATAACCCAATATGGTATACCCAAGGTAGGACAGCCACACCAGGTTAACCCTTGCCGCCAGGAAAATTTGAAGTGAATGGAAAAGATGAGAGGACAGGAAAGATTAAAAGTAGAAGAGAAAGGCGAAGATGAGGGTAGAGAGAGACAGAAAAAGGCGACTGCCGATTTCCCCCACCCACCCGGGTGGGTCAGTCCGGGGGTGCTGTCTACGTGAAGCAGAGGCCAAAGAGGCGTGTTACCTCCGTCGGGGGGCCTTAAAGGTCTGAACGCCCGGCATCGGCTCAACCCCCAGGATCCCCCTTTCCCCGGAAACGGCTAAGTCGCGCACGGCTACACGCGGGAGGGTTCAACCCTCGTGTGCTCGGGTACGTGGTGTCGCAACACACCAAACGTTTGCTGACGCAGACGCCCCTGCGGGGTAACCCTTGTAAATATATTTTGTAAATAGTCTCCAGTTTTAATCCTTTGTTCGCATTACAATATTACGGGACAATGGTTCAGGCTTGGCAAGCTGGATGGGGCCATATACAGGGCGTCCCTTGTAACTTGAGCCAAGATTTTAAAAATGAAAGGAGCGTCGGAAGCAAAGTGAACCAAATGCATGCTATTCGCAATGCTTTATGGTGACTCAGACAATTTTTGGTTTTCCCCATAACTCACTAAGTAATTAAGTTTCATTACATAACATTTTAATTATTGGCTGAGCACCCCAAGTATGATACGCAGATTTGTAGAGCACATTCAGAAACCACCGATCGAGTTGTTTCCTGTACGATATATCGCATGTAGTCATTTTTTCTGGGTTGCAAAGAAAGCCTGCGAAATATGAAAAATGCCACGTGATGGAGTGCTTGCGCAGCGGTATCGTGCTGCTCTCAAGCGTGCGTTCGGTGAACAATTGGTCGGCTTCCGTTGGATGATGGCGAAAATGCATGCTGCTGGCCAAGCTCTGCCGATAAGATAAAGAACGCCCTGCTCCTTCCTTGTCACCAGTAACGATGCAGCACGGTACCACTGCAGAAGCGCTCCGTCACATGGATTTTTTAGTATTTCACGGGCTTTCTTTGCAACCCGGAAAAAATGACCACGTGAGATGTATCGTACAGGAAACAACTCGATCGATGGTTTCTGAAGGTGCTTTACAAATCTGCGCATCATACTTGGGGTCCTCAGTCAATAATTAAAAAGTCTGGCAATTAAACTTAATTAGTGAGTTATAGGGAAAAAAAAATTGTCTGAGTCACCATAAACCATTGCGAACAGCATGCATTTGGTTCGATTCACTTTCGACACTCCTTTCATTTTAAAAATCTTGGATCAAGTTACATGGGACACCCTGTATTGCTCACAGGCTATATCTTGTCTTGGTGAGTATTAGATTAAAAACGTGACTGCCTGAATATGACTGGGAGATTTTTAATTATTCATGAGCGGCATAGGCAGTTCCAAGTTCCAAACAAGTTCTAACATGCTCCTTGCTTCTTTTTATTAAATACTACAGCAGCAGACCACCACCAATCCAAAGATGCAAAGGTCCTCGTCAAAAATACCGCCTGGCTGACATGGACATATATGATTCTCCACCAAAAGCATGCACCAAGCAGGTCTGTCACGAGCACTACATTGCATTATACATGAGAACATTTTCTTTATACCCCCCAGACTAGCAGCTCATATTACATTTTAGAACATGCTATATGCAGAATTTTTATTATATTTTTCAAGTTCCTACTTATTTCTAGACTGATATATACTAGAATGCTCTCATGATAAGCTTACACAAATGCAGTTACATCAAAGGGTAGCAACAAATGAGAAGCTGCCCAGCACACACAAGCTAAACTCCAGTTAAAGAATTATTGGGGAACTACAACAATTTACTATCTTTCTATACAACACAGATTCACAGTATGTCTTAGAACTGACATAGACTACGCCTGTCCAATTTACATTCCAGGGTATTTTCTGAAGATGGTAACATGGCAGTTTTTCATCCAACTTCCCTGTTGCAAGAGCTAAATGGTGATGCATTCAGTGTGTACACAGCAATAAATGCAACTTATTTGAAAGAAAGGAATAAAGCAGGACGATTTACAAATTTCCTTGAAACGTAAAGTGCAAACAGCATTGATTTGACCATTTTCAGTTGATTTAGTTGGCTAGCTACTCACACTAGATACACAGATACGCAATCACTTGATCAACTGCGAGGAAAATGTCTAATCACAGTACAAGCTAAAATTCAACTAACAAAAGTGAAAAAGCGCACGTGCATGCTCAACCATGACATATGTACAGTGCCAATGGACTAAAATGCAACAGGAAGCATTTAGTAGAACCCTGCATATGTGCAAAGTACTCGAGTACCATATCATGTCGCTAGGAGTCTGCCCACCAAAGGTCATGCGGACTCCATTCTAAGTGTACGTGCCAAAATTACGTCAATGTGACACAAACTGTAGCCAGTGGAAACGAAAGTATATGCGCATTAGTTAGCCCTACATTGATGCATTTTATTCCGTGAGCACTGTAGAAGCTTAACTATGAAGCAGTGGCTCACACTTTCAGACAATGCGATGCGCAGGTACTGGTGCTGTCAGTTGTTAACGAGATCAAGATACTGGGCAGAAGTAGCAACACAAGGACACAAGAGTAGTTAGAGGATTTTCACATTAAACGACAAAAAACACACCAGTGGTACTATTTATCTTTCTGGCAATGAGTTCAAACTGTTTGACACGTTACAGCAATTTCCTTTTTCACGTGAATGCTACACATCTGGTGTATTCTTTCAACTTTGCTCACGGAACAAAATGTTGAAGCCCAGTGCGTGCTCTGTTCTTTTTTACCTTTTTCTTCTTTGTTTCCTTGTTGCACTAATATGCATCCCTAAGAAACTGTACAATCATGTAGCTCGATAGCAGGTCTTTGAGCAAAGACAAGGTGATTATCAAATAGTGCATAGCACAAATAAAAGAGGGTTCTTTTTTTTTAGCCATACATTATCTTACACTGGGTCACACCAGAAATTGCGCAATAATGGCTGATCAAATCTTTAATGAACTAAAATTCCCTACATGGCATGTTATTTGTCAGTCTAGGATGTTAGATTCAGCAATACTGTATAAGTAGGTCGGCAATACTACTATGATGCTCCAGTGATGCTACTGGCCCAAGCCATTTTGGAGCAGCCAAAAATGCATTTTGGAGCAGATTTACAAAAGCGATTGCAAACTATATTATATATAGAGCTTTCAAAGTGAGCAAGCCATGAGAAAACAGTAAGTGCTCGCTGGTTTATAACCTCCATTAAAAGCACTAAGGACGAATGTGAAACTAGCATACTGAATATCAAAGTTGATGATGAAAACAGACACCGACCAATTTTCCAAATTTTTCGGAACGTCAAAATGATCGGCAAGTCTAAAAACATGAATTTAGCGTAAAATTTACTTAATTTTGTCCTGTGCTTCATTGATATACCATCACTTAACGTACTGCAATGGTTGACATTGTAGGAGCAGTTGCATAGGCAGAAATTCTTTTTCAGAGGCAGGGGGCACCTATTTGACTGTGGACGGGGATTGGAAGTGGAGAGGGGGGTGGAAATTTCAGGGGGAGAAGGGGGCACATGTCCTGTGTGCCAACCACTGGATATGTCACTGCATGCGGGCATTTTGTTTTCGCTCATCACACAGCTTCATGTATGTCGCATGCCACTGTGATGTTTAGATAAGCATGCGTGACCTTTAACTGTGCATTGCTCTCAGATTAGGCTGTGATGCATGAATTCAGTTTGCAGCCTCTCTGCCTACATGCAAGCTTTCGCCATTCTATTTGGTAAGCGAAAAAAAAAAAAACTTTGCAAAAGGGTTTGCGGTAGTTGCCGGCATGTTGCTTACAGACCCAATCACGGCCGCCGGTGTAGCCCATAATCTCACGCCCAACTGCCAATATGGCTTACTGGTCCAAAGATATTGATGCCCGTTTTGCTGTGAAAGCCTGTTGCCTGCCACCACTTTGGCTGACAGCGAAGTTTTGTTACAGCCGCATGTGCAGCTAGGCCTAACTACGGTGGCACTGCTTCATCAGTACCCAATGGTGAAAATTGCTGTTTGGTGTAGATTCAACCAAAATCCTCGTTGCAGCCATGAAATCGGCTGCCACTAATCGGTTTCATAATGCCATGAAATTGCTTCACCAACAAAAACGCGGGATAGGTGACGAATTCATTGGTGGTAACTTTCTTCATGGCCGCCATGCCTGCGACATCATGCGCACTATGTTAGAAAAATCTAGCTACAAACACACAGCATCCGAAACTTCGGTCACCGCTTTGCATTGGTCATACAGGAGAGGACCGTGGGGTCTGGCTTGACACCAGTGCCATTGCTCACTGCTGCCTGAAAAGCAACGCTGTCCTGTTGCCTAAGCAACCTGCACAAACAACGGCCCCGGAAGGAACGGCATGATCCAGGCTTAATTGGAGAGGCTTGGCTTTGTCCGCCAGGGAGAGAACATAGCCACTGGTCCAGACCATGTTGCTTTCAATGGTGCAGAGAAACGGCACTTGACGATTTTAGTTCCATTTTCAAAAGCTCAAGCAACCCTTCTAGCACAAGGTGGGCATAGATTTCTCATATTTTGCTGAAATGTAGCAGGATGTAGCAGGTTTCGCCCCTCAGTGCAATTGGCACAGTGGTAGCATCACTGACAGTCCAGCCATCTGGTATGGGTCAATGATACACAGCTTCATAAATCCTGACATAAATCCACTGCCAGAGTGCTGTCTAGCAAAATGGAACCATACACTAAAATCTCATCTAGTGCTGTCTGGCATGTGATGCACTTTGAATTCATTAGAAATAAATGTAAACAAAACAAAAGCTGTCCTATTTTTACTCCCCCAGGTAAAATTCTCACTAATGGACACTGGTTCCACTATAGAGGCGATTCCACAATAGAGATTGCTGATACACATATTAACCCTCTCATTTCTTGCACTTACAAAGTGATAGATGTATCATGCATTACTGTACCAACTGAATCAGGCATTATTTTTCTCTCAAGTAAGCTAGTGTTTTCTTGTCTGGGGCACCATGACAATAAAAAATATAAATAGATTACACATACTACAAAAAGAAAGCCATCTGCCATGAAGCTGTGGAACACCACAAAGCATACACTGCACCCTTTTTCACACGTTCTTGCATAATTTCTCTTCACAGCTTCTAAGCATACAATTTAGCCCTCACATAAAAACAATGTTTTAAATTTTTTGATGGAACACTACGTTCATTAGTTCATCCAGCCAAGCTCCGCACTGTCACCGACTTTCCACAACCAAAGAAGTTAAAAGAGCTTCAAAGTTTCCTTGGTTTATGCTCTTATTTCCGAAGTTTCCTTCGAAATTTTGCTTCCATGAATGCACCCGACCGCCCTTCTGAGTGGCGACAAAGGACTTTCCACTTGGTCGCCCGCCTGTGATGACGCCTTCCCGAAATTACGCCATCTGCTAACCTCGCCACGTATCCTCTGCCACTTCAATCCTGCAGCCCCCACAGAGGTCCACACTGACGCCAGTGGCGTCGGACTCGGTGCCATACTTATGCAACGAAAAGCGGGGTTCGATGAATATGTTGTTGCTTATGCGAGCTGAACTCTAACAAAGGCCGAGGCTAATTACTCTGTTACAGAGGAAGAGTGTTTAGCCATTATTTGGGCCCTTGGAAAATTCCGTCCTTATTTGTATGGTCACCCTTTCGATGTTGTCACTGACCATCACACCCTTTGTTGGCTGTCTACCCTTAAGGACCCATCTGGCCGACTTGCTCGCTGGGCCCTTAAGCTACAGGAGTATGACATCCGCGTTCTCTACCGTTCCAGCTGCAAACACACGGACGCTGACGCCCTTTCTCGCTCACTGGTTTCCACTGACTGCGCTTGCCTATCCGTCCTTGAACCCACACTTACATCTCATGCACTGCACAACATGCTGTCGGAGCAGCGCAAGGATCCCTGGATCAGTTCTCTCATCAGCATCCTTTCTGATCCATCCACCTCTTCCACTATCTCGCACTCTTCGCCGCCAGGCTACCCACTTCTTCATTCGCGACAGCCTTATTTATCGTCGTAATTACCTTTCTGACGGTCGAAAGTGGCTTCTTGTAATACCCTGCACCTCCACCACTTGCTAAGAGATTTATCAGCAACAGGCACAGGCGAATGGGTAGCAGTCAGAAGCGTTCGCCAAGGACAGCAACCACGAGCTCATGCCGGTAGCGATGGTGCTGTGGTGCAGGCAGGCTACTCTTCTTTGTTACAATATATTTAATTAAGGCACCTGGACCCACAACATTCGGTGGGAGTCAAAGCAACGACCTTTAGTAGGAGTTGAACCCATTACCTCTGGTGTTACTTAAGGTGAAATTAATTAAGATAGAGTTCATTAAGGCACTCGAACCTATGACCTTCATAGGGGGTTGAACCCACGACCTTGCATTGTGGTATAATGTCTAAGCATTACGTGATGGTCGTAATCTTTTCGCATTCACCCCTGTAGAGATAACTAAGTGCGGCTTGAACTTTATGTGCTTTTACAGCGTTTCTTCTGCGAATTGTAATTACAGATATTACATGTGTTTCTTTGTGCCAAAAATAACATGTAATGTCATGCTGTCTGTTCTGTGAAGGGGGGGGGGGGGGGGGGGGCTCGAATCCCTATCAAGTGAACAAAGATTCACTCTTTGTTTGGGCCTCCTCCATTTTTTATGTGAGAAATGTAATAAAATTTAACTGAAAGAAAAAATGGAATCACGGTCTAAAACCTCTTCCCCGGTGATGATCGTCATAAATGTTGAGCCACACTACAGCCACTGGCTAAAGTGCTGGCAGTTGTCAGAAATTTGCTGTAGCTTGCAGCCTACAGTGGAATCTCAAAGGCACTTACGGATGTGATCACAAAAGCTTGCGCAGTAGAGCTGTTGATGTTCATGGCATCGCGCTTTTTGGCAAAACACTGAGTATGATCCGTCATACCTACTGTCCATTCGAACTTATGCTGACCCTTGCCACTGTGCCAGGCAAACAGTTCAGGTACTTTTTGAGCAGACCTTGTACGAGTGTTAGACAACTCACTCGGGAGCATTAAAAAGAATCACACAAATTTAGGCACTCCCACAAGTACAAAAGTATTGCCACATCCTGCAAGGTGGGAATAAGAAGAATGTGCTGCAAAGTATACTTTACAGGGGCTTTTCAACTATGAGTCACCAAAATGTAATAGAAGACAACTATAGTTTCCTAGGTAACGTATAGTCACGCAGCACATTGCTTACTACTTTCAGTCTGCAGCACAGGTGCGATTTCACAATCAGTGCACCTAAGAACATTTCACCAGACACAATACTAATCACGCAATATGCTCTGTTAAGGCTATTTATATATGTAAATGATGTTTAAATAGTTATTTTCTCCCTTCTTTTTGCCAACACTTACTTTCGGCATTTCTTCCGGTGCTGTCTCTCAATTCCTTCTGGCCTGCAATGAAGGCAAGAATACCACAATGAGCTTTCTTTTTTCTTTCAATACAGCTGAGTGGCAATAAATACACAAAGCCTCGCTTCATAAAATAATACTGAATAAACAAATAAAAAAGGGGGACACATATACCATGGTCACTTTTGAAGTAATGTGTGAACAAGTAACGCAAACCACAGAGTTTCCAAAAATTACTGCAGAGGGAACTCTAGTGCTAGTGTCTATAAGGAAGCTGTGCACGTATATCCATTCAACCAGTAAGGGAATGAAGCTTAATACATGGATTTACCTACACTTCAACCTACTGGCTTCAAATGGCTTTTGTGACTGCACCATTTTCAGCAAAACATTGTTTTGGAAATCATACAACTTGCTATGATTACCCATGCGCACAGATACTTATTGCCTTGCTATGTTTAGAAAACCATTATTACTTGGAAACATAAACAATGTGTGCAGATACTTATTGCCTTGCTATGTTTAGAAAACCATGATTACTTAGAAACATAAACTGACAGAACATAGAAAGAATAATGTTGCAAGAACATCTGAAGCTAGAAGTGCAAAGATGAGACAAATCCACAAACTAGCCATCATTTTAACTATAGCTGAACCAGTGCCAGTGCCAGCAGTGCCAGATTTCCCTCTAAAAATTTTTGTAGTAAACTCTTATGAGTCAGCTTGTCAGCTCAGGTGAGCGCTGAAATGAGCTGAGCCACCCCAACACACCTGGAAGGTGTGTGCAAGTCTGCAAGGAGTTGGGTGTGAGGCTTGCAGCCAGCAACGAAGAAGTGAATGTGGCCCTCACATACTCTTGTTAATCTCAGTTTGGTGTAGGTTGCTGCTGCCCATCTTGGCCAGACTGGAACGACTTCACATAAATGCTGTCAAGTTGGGCTAAGCCCAACTTCTGACTCAACCCGCTACTGCCAGGTCCATGTAAATGAAGGCAATATGTAGGAGTGAAAAGATGTGCATGTGACAAAGTGGGACTAAAATGATCATTAGTGAGCCATAGAGAGCAACAAGACCCAGCACTTTTTGTAAAGTATTCACGTAATGACATGTCACAAGCTTGCACAGGTATATTCGCAGTGAGTTTATTTTGAATGTCCAAAATAAGCTTCCTCATTGCCATTCACTGTTGAGGGGATGAGGCTATTTAATATCCTTCCCTCCCAAAGCGCAAACCTCACCTCTTGATGTGCACCACTTCGTCGGGACTGAATGACAGCTTATGAGCATGCTTGGCACCATCGATGACCCTGGCTCCGTCCCTGGGACGCAGGGGCAGCTTCTCAACAGCACAATCTGAGAGAGCAAACACCCATGGGCAACAAAGAGGTAAGTGGGCCAAAAGCGAATTGGCAGACCAAAAACACCAAACGAAGTTTACTGCTCAAAGATGCAGCCAGAAAGGCTACCTTCAAATTCTATGAGGCATAGAAAGCAGTAACTGTAAGTTGTGTGCATCAAAGCAGCTTGACATCTCCAACCATGATGCAACATTCGCGAGGATTACATGCTCGTCACACTGAGACAACTGTGTGACCATGACTGAACTCTACCAAAAAAACTCATGTTGCCTGTACTCGGGAAGACAGAGCCCTCTGCCTCATCAGTTCATTGCTTAAAGTGTTTGCTGCAGGCAGGGTTGGTTTGGCAGTCTAGGCCGTCAATTGCTATACTTCATTCAGAAACAGGTTACCATGTGTCCATCAGATTAGCATCACATATGAATGCAAATAGAAGAAGCGAGACCTCCAGGGAACACTACCTGCTGTACATATGCACGTGGGAAGCCTCATTGTTGCAATTCAAGGAAAATGAAGTGCCGACAGGATCAAATGAAATGTTCTGCACTGCCAATTTCATTGCACTCTATGCATAACAGAGCTCACCCAGTGCTTAATGCCTCAGCTGGTATGTACACCGATCCTGTTTGCACTCTATAAACCAACATTGCACTCAAACCTACCGTCTCACAGCTGTGCACTACACCAATGGAAACTTGACATGGTTTCACTGCAATGACTATCCAAATAACCAGCACACACTAGGGGATGGGCCCCTGCCTACTTTCACCAATTCTCTCCCAAACCTGCCATGGTAGCTCTCAGAGGCTCTGGCATTCTGCTTACTTGCAAGTTTGACTCCTGGCCACTGTAGCCACGCTCCTATGTGAGTGGATACACAAGAACGCTGGTGTACCACGTTCTGGGTGTAAGCTTAAAAGCCCCAGGTAGTAGAAAATTACTTTGGACCTATCACTACAGCGTCTCCCATGGCCTTCGTGCTGCTTTATGTTGCCAAACCCACACACCAACCAGTCATTCCCAGCTGACATCTCACCTAGTGGAACTGGCTCGATCACCGACCTACAATATTTTATCAGGCATGCTCTGATAACCCTCCAGAAATTTGCAAGATGACTATCACAGGCACTAATGAAAATAATGTCTAAAACATGTCACATACATTTGAAGAAATTTCTACTTAGAACTGTGCTGAAAGATGCATTACTATGAGTGAAGCACGTCAGGAAAAATCTGCTACCTGGGTAGCTGCAGGCGACACCAATGTGTCGTCGCATAGCATGTAAAGGGTTCTCTTCCCCTTTTTGACAGCAGTGGTTTACATATGAAAAATTTATAAAACAGCCATTCTTCTTCAAATACACTAGACATAGTATAGTCGATTTTGTTCCCACTGAAACACTTCACCAAGTTGAGGCTCACAGCACACACATGGATAAAATCAACCCGAATGAAAATTTACATATTGTTCTGCTGCTGTCTGATTACAAGAACATTGAAGAAAATGGGCAAGAATTTTCAATAGACAGAATTACTTGGTTCCTGAAGCAGGCATCAACACCATCGACTGAACAAAGTTCTGGTTCCGACACTTTAATAAAGCTTTCTCTCTACGTGCAGGACAATCCTACAACCTACAGAATGTGGACACGTTCAAATGTTCCGAGAGTGCTAGTTGAACACGTGCTCCATGCTCTTTGCAGCACAAGACACCATCATTCACACATACAGCATTCCAAAAGTCCACTAGATTTCTTGATGTGACCTTACATACCGATGAGCACCAGTGATAAGGCAATGGTTAAAACCAGCAGTGCAGCAAAAACGAGTGGCAAAACATAGATGCCGACTATGAGTGAGCGTTTATGCTATGCCCCTCACCCTCGTCACTGCTGCACTGTTAGTTTTAACCATGAACTAGTACAAACTTGTACAGTTCTCTTTCCTCTTCAGTGATGAGTTGTTTTAACTACACTCCGTCTACCAAAGTGACAACCCGCTTTATTTTCTGTTGTGTGTGCATGTTTCAGCTTAATGAAAAGACTAGTTGGCCATCGCTCTGTTTCGAGCAGACCAAAAAATAAAATAAAAGGAAAAACAATAGGGCGCTAAACAGCACCGCTCTCTCTCTCTCTTTTTTTCACTCCTGATCACTTGTGACCTCCAGCTTTTTTAAAATACTGAGCACTAGTCTGACCTTCCTGGCTGTGTAGATCATAGCGTACAACAACAAAAAAATACCAATCATGGGCCTTCACACCTTTGTTCTAGAGCTGTGCTACAGCAAGCTCATGAACACATATTGCAAACCATGAAATCTACCCAAAATTTATATCTAAGGGCCCTACTTATGCAAGACGTTTAATAGCAGAACAATGCCACCCCACAGCAGCACTGCCAGACATGCCACAAAAATTTTGAAATGCAACATTCTGGTCTGCAATTTCTTGTTCTATGTTGGATACTTGTAACATAGTCCAGTTAAGAGGAACAGCGATTGCTACTTGCATTGCCTTCAATATTCATGCCGATGTGCAGGGTGCGAGTGTCAAGTTTGACGGACAGCCAGGCAGCCATCGATGGCCGTATTTCACGCATTGATAAGCTTTGGGAGCCAGAGAAATCAGGCACGTTTTTATGGCCAAAACTGTAATGCGCTCATCTGTAACTATGAAATCTACTATGTGTGATCATGCAGTGAGTATTTGCTCATTGCAAGTCACATCTACGCAAGTATGGCACAATAGCACAAAGTGAGATGGCTACAAGATAGTGTTTACGTGGGCTGGTTAACACATGGCTTGCTAAGAAAGAACACAGAGCAGAGGGAGGTCACAGGATAAATTAACTGTGCAACGAAGCTCTGAATAGCAACCGTTGTGTTTACTGCTTGTCCGCTCCTTATAGTGAAAGCACACACAATACAGAAAAAGTCGCAGTTTCGCCCGAAAGGTGAAGCATTTATTGTGATAATCAAATTAGTGGACAGTTATACGAAGTAAGGATAGTAGTTTTATTGGCCATATAAACTTGTAAATATAGGCATACTAACTAAATTAATAAGCATGGTGTCACACGCACACAAGCAAACATGAACACATCTCATTCGATGAGAGTGGAAACTCGCTGTCAGAATGCTGGAGTGATGTAGAGCGGAAGCAGCAAGTGAGTGAATTGATCTTCGTGCTGGGTCTCACATCAACGCGAAGCCGTGAAAACACAGTGTGTGGCGGATTCTGGCCCTGTTGCCAATGGCTTTTAAGTTACAGCGGCCTGCGCGCAGCCACTCGGGTTGCCTGGAATAGAAGGTGCCTCCCCCCCCCCCCCCCTTCGTACCTTCCCCCAGGAGCCTTGCACGTGACGGAAGAGGGGCGTGCTTCCTTCCCGCTTCCCTCCCTTGCATGCACGACATTGAACCGCAATCGCCTGCTCACCCTTGCACGCCTTCACTTGCACATACAGCATACAGCGCGCGGCAACGATATTGTTGTCTTTGCATTTTATACCAAACCTTACGAGGACGCCACAAATGCGCCTGTAGTGTCCATATAATTGCTATCACAATAAAAAGAAAACAACAAAACCAAATCTACACTTACAATTACACTTACAATCGTATCCGTAATGTTGACTTCATGGTTAAATGTACGACAGCCTTTTTTGTGCAGGTTCAGCGATGGCACACTTACAGAATTGCTATCCCTTTGCAAAATCAGGTATGCTTCCCATATCTCGAATTTTTTTTTGCTCCCTGCATCTTTTTTGTGACACAGCAGTATTTAAACTCTGGTATGCAGTGGCAAGCTCACATAAGCACTCATTTATACATCTACTGGTTTGTCTTATAACAAATGTAATAACAAGTGCTGTCATACAAGTGTTGAAGAAACATTGCTAGCTTAATTAAGGAACAGTAATAAAGGAGTACTTTCACTAGAGAAAAAGAAGCTAAAGGTTGTGGTTATATTGTAAACTTACAAAGCAGCGAACAACCCAAGAAAAATGATCACAAAGGTGGGAATGCAGTAGCTCTCTTCAGAAAGGTAAACAATGACATACACAAACATGTACATTGTGTGAAGAAAAACGTAAGTATGTAGACTGGAAGAATGTAGCTGTTATGAAGATACCCTGTTATGTGGATGCTGCTATAAAGTACAAAAGGGTAGATGTATCAATCAGGTAGCGCTTCTGTGTGAACATGCATATCCACTGGAGGTAACACATGTTAGCCACTTGTAGACTGGAAGAATGTAGTTCTTATGAAGATACCCTGTCATGTGGATGCTGCTATAAAGAACAAAAGGGTAGATGTATCAGGTAGCGCTTCTGTGTGAACATGCATATTCACTGAACGTAACACATGTTAGCCACTTGTACTCTATTCCATACTGAACAGGCAACACTGCTGAAGTTACATAAACAGTATGCTTCGCATTCGGCGCATTCATCAGCGCGCAGCTGTTTTGGTTTGCAACGCTTTCTATGGAATAACCACTTCATATATTACAACTTGTGAATCTAAGGTTGCGTCAAATTGTACATTATTGGTGCACCTCGGTGCTCAGAGTATGTGACGTACTATGCTTCCGTTGCAAGTTCAAGCAATTGTGGTCACTGTGGTCGTTCACTCAGTGGTACATGGGCTCAGATCTGTGACGGGTTTTGATATAACAATTACGTCATACTTTGCACCATAAATGTATTAGACAGACTTGCATAATGTGTACATTTATCTTTCTTTCAAATGTGTCACACTATTTGTTGGTCACAAATGTGTGCAGTGAGCACTATTTTTCGGTACCATTGCCTGCTACGTATGAAGTATAGTATAGCTAGCCACTGCAAAGACTGCGGCTGTGCACCAGAGGTTGAAAATTGCCGTGTCATGAAAAGAAATAGGTAGCAATAAGAATTGAGAGATCTATGAAATTTACATGATTTTGCAAAGGGGTAATCTTTCAACTTGAAGTCGAAGGTGGTGATATGATTTTAAGCGTATGTTATTCTTCTTGCTTGATGTTGCTTATAAAAAGCAGACGAGCAATAAACACAATGGTTGCTAGTCAGTGCTTCTTAGTGTGGTTTGTTTACTCTGCATTGTCCCCACGTCGTTTTTTGTTCACACACTCCGTGCTAATCACATGGGAAGAGTAGTAAGACACATGCACTTCTGAGTGCCATCCTAAAATTAAGTATGGGGTTTCACGTCCCGAAGCTACACAGTGGGCTATTAGGGACGTCGTATTGCAAGTCTCAGTATTAATTTCAGCCACCTTGGGTTCTTCAGTGGGCACCCAAAGCAAGGTACACTAAACTTCTTGCATTCCACCCCCATTGGAGTGCGGCGGGGGGTCAACCGTAGAGCTACCCGCTCCCCCAAATTTCCTTCAGACACCTTTCCATCGCCCCTCTACTTTCTTACCACATCAAGGTGCCTTCCTGCATTCTCAACAAAGATGGTACATCATGCTCTACCCTGCCAACAGAAAAAAATCATGGTGGCTGCTACAGCATGCCACGGCCACTGCTTCTCTCAGTTTTGCAAATATATTTATGTAATTCTTTCTGAATTTAGGGATTAGAACTTGTTACTGTGATTTTTGCTTTCATGCTCAATTGGAACGCCATCAGGCCAGAACTTTCTCTTTTGTGATACAATTTGCATGCAATTTTGATCAATTATTAGTCCTTTTAGTACAATTACATTGCCCAATGGCAATACACATTGTTATGGCTGATTGATGAATTACGACAACGGGTGTGAATAACGATGCTAACATTGACACCAGTCAAACACAATTCAGCATTCAAAAGGCCTTTTTTTTTTTTAATGCTTAAGAAGGCTCCTCACCTATTGCATAAAGATAACCTGAGGCTATGCTCCTGTACCTGTGCGTGCAATAACAAGTAACCATGTATTCCATCACAATCTAATACATGCTGTATAAAAAAAAAAAAAACAGGCGCAAAAGGTACCGAACTCAAAGTTGCTAGTTAACCCTTCGGTATTTGGAGGCTGTCATAGCGCAAGATGTTTGCTCGCAGACTTGTTCATAAAGGGTACTCTTACCAGCATAAAAATACTCCGCGATTCTGACCAATGCGCAAAGTTACGAAACTCTCTCAGAGTTCAGGACTGATTGATGAATTTCTTTTTTTTAACGACCTTCTTTTTCAGTAAATACTTTTCAATGGTTTAATTACAGCTCATATTGAAAACAAACCACATCGACGCACAATTCGAACAAGCTCGATTTCAGAGACGTGAGATTTTGACACCAGAATCATGTTCAGATAGGCCAGGTCACTGCTATCAAAATCTTCGTCCCTCAGAAATATATGTACACAATGCGTTTAGAATCCCCACTTCCTACGCAATGGAAGATTGCTCCTCATAACTCAAAAGCACTTGGCCAGCAGATATAGTAACTAGTGTTACTGAAAACTGGTCCACAACGAGCCGACACAGCAAGATTACCAGTACGCAAAATCCTCAGTCTGAAATCACAGGGTTCCCGGCAGTAACGGGATCGCAGGGACGTACCAAGAATCATGGCCATACTACCGCAGATACAGTAATAAACGTTAAGCGGCTTCTCTTCGTTGTATTCCTCTTGATCTTTCGTATCAGAACAAACGATGCTCCTCGAAACTACTTTTGGCATAGCGACACAGCACTGCAGAGGCAACAAAAATAAATGTGTCGTTTTTATCGCGCAGCAACGTACTATCAAAGAGACGTTAATTTGTGTGATCGCCAGCCGTTTATGCGCAGGCGCGAGTAAGAGCGGACACGAGAAGTCTGTGGCATAGAATAAATACCCTAGAGGGAAATGTGGCGCTAGTGTCTACGGGGGTACAACACAACAACAAAGGTCAAGCGGAAAGTCAGGGAAGCTGAATTAATCTCATGGGTGGCGGCAATGCAAAAGAAACCTTCCATGAGTAACTACTTAAGAGGAAAAAACGAAATCAAGAAAGAAACCATTTATGATAACTCAAAGGGACGCTCATTACTATTCGAAGCGAGATCAGGATGCCTTAGAACACGCACCTATAAAGCGAGATATTAGAAGGAAGAAGAAGCATGTGCTTGCTGTGGTAAAGCTAAGGAAACTACGGAGCATGTTTTATTAGAATGTGAAGACGTCTACCCAGCGGTCGATTTAGGCACCACTGGCCTCCTTAAAGCCCTTGGGTTCAGAGGGAGCAGTGGTAGAGCCACTGTAGCAGTGGTAAAGCAAACATGTCCGCAATAGACATCAGTAAGAGGCGACTGGAGGATTGGTGGAAGAAAAGTAGGGAAACGACAAAAGACGGAGACGTACAAAAGCACAGTTCGCAATAGGGGATCAAAAAATTTGGGCGTGGTAGTTCGTAGTGTTTTTTTGTGTATTTTTTCATTGTTTAACCTAGGTAGAATATTATGCAGTATAGTAGCAAGAGCTTGGTGGCGCAACCCACTGCCCCGTTTCAAAGGGGACGATCATAACATCCATCCAGAGGAGGAGACTACAGGCGAGGGAAGGGCAGCGCGTTTTGCGGCTCACGTTCCGGGCATAGTATATTATACGCTCCTGACACTGCCCAGGCGGCGCGACCGAGCAGCGATCGTCAGCGCCTCTTGCGGAACCTTCCGTCAAAACTGACACTGACGCACGGCCGGTCTCGAGGGGAGCGCGCGCTCGCGCTCCTAGAGACCGGCCGTGACTGACGGACCGCGCTACTCACGCTGCCCACGCGGATCTGCCAATGTGACCGCTTGTTCATGCTTGTTTTGAAACGAAGAAATGGCGCAAGTTTTGCTGTAAGGTTTCAGACCAATCTTAAAATTAGACGGTCGGATAAGCCCTGCCATTCGTCGTAAAGGGGAAAAGTTGTACGCTGCCGGGCACGTACACAGCGTGAAAGAAGTTGCCGGTGTGACTGTGCTGGCGAAGTAAACAAGAAGAAAGGAGGTTAACCGAGGGGCCCGATTTTTTTATTAGTCATCTCATGAGAACTGAATCATGAGAAGTGTCACTTCCACCAAGGCAAACACAACTGCAGCGTATCTGTAGCCTGAGTACACTCAACTATCACATTATGCTGTGATCAAGCAGCTCAATTGAGTGTGCAGGCATGGCTGAGCTTATTAAGCGTTAGGGGCAGGTAAAGAAGGGAAAATAAGACATCCACCCGTTCGTGCTACAAAGGAAACCTAAACGGGTTGCTCAAAAGAAAAGCCTCAAAGTTGAAGAAAAAATCGTCCTGGTCCGGGACTCGAACCCGGGACCACCGCCTTTCCGGGGCAACTACCATCTGAGCTAACCAAGCGGCTAGCAGATGGCAGGGCGAAGTCGAATTTGTCGACAACACGAAGCAAAGGCAACAGTTTGACGTAATAGTTCTGCGGAAACCCGTAAGGTGGAGATAAGTAATTAAATAAGGGAAAATCAGACATCCACCCGTTCGTAGCAATTGCTACTAATGAAACCGTAGGTGTTCTTATCCAACCTTTTGAGTTACCGTAGACCCGTGCCGCAGACCCGTGCCGTGTCCTTCCGTGGTGCTGTTTTGACACGCTTGCAAAGCCTCATTAGCCAGGGATGATAGGCGCCATATCTTTTAAAATTACTAAAAGGCTCTTGTAAACAACTTGCAGAAAATTTTTATTAGACTGCTATTAGACAAGCAACCGCAGTACTTTGTTTACAACTGCCGAGGCACCGGCACGACCAAGCTTGGGCCGCTTCTTCCGCCAAGACTCGGGTGACCGTATCCGGCAATCTGAACCCAAGCAGAGCCACACAGCGGGAAGTGCTGTGCGACTCACGCAAGCCAGAACACCTGCAGCCACCGCGCAGTATGCCTCGTACACAGCAAAATAAATAGTCCTAAAAGATATGGAGAAGTTTCAAAAATATGTAAGTCGGCTGCTCGGCAAGACTCTTTCTTGACCAAAAACTTCAGTCTACTGACTACAATGCTTTCTAGTACGATCCTCCAGGAAGGAAGCGCGAGCACAAAACCACGGCCGGCCAGGAAATCTGGAGTCGGAGAGCAGGCAGCCCTGCACGGCTGTTACAGCCTTTGACGCAGCAGTACCGCCATCCCCACGCTATTTTTTCCTGGGCAGTTTTCGATGTCTTGCACATTTGTCATCGTAAAACAGCGGTATGAGAACGTTTACCCGCAGGGTGGTGGCGCACGTGGTTCAGAAGTTTCAAATCACACGCGGTCATAACAACACGTGCGCCACTACGCCGGCGACTGAAGTTGTATCAGTACCAGAGTTGCGCTTTCAACGCTACAGGTGGCGCGGCCGTCGCCGGGAAACTCCACTGTCAGGAGCGTATAGGAGGATAGGAGGCGTTGCTCAACCCATAGAGGTTCTCACTACAATACCTAGAGTTTAACCTGGCGCCACCATCTATGGGAGTTTCTTAAGGGGGTACTGTGTGTCTGCGAGGCTCGTGTTGGCTGTTGTTGTAAGAGGCTTCGTCTAAAACGTGGATATGGCTACGCAAATCACGCGTTCTCAAAAGGCCTTTCCAGACGGAACGGTGCTTGCCTGGCCCTCCGAGAGCGATGCCAAGCCGAAGTTACAACATACCTTGCTCACTGCAGAAGTCTCGGAGGCCATGTTCTACGTGCCGGCAAACGTTTCTTTCCGTGAGCATAGCTGTGAGCTTTGTAAGATCCGTTCTTCAGAAATAAACCACCAAATAGCTGCTAAGACAATACTGGCGCTATCTTTAAGCTGAAATAAATTAATTTTACTATCTAATTCACTGTTGTTATCGCGCTTGACAATATTTGAATCACAGTAGTGCTAAACTTTCCGCACGTAGCGTAACAATCGCAAACGTGAAGCGCGCCAACGGACAACGCAACAAACAACGGCGGGAGTGCGAGGAATGCATTTCGTATCCACAGGCCCGTACACTCTCAAGTTCAACAAATGGCCACAGAGGGCGAAAAATCAATCGAGGCGCGTTTCAGCGTAAGCGCGCAAGTGGAGCTACTGTAATTTGGTCGAAAACTTTAATTTGTGCTTTCTCTGCTAGGGGCGCTGAACATGCTGAATTTTTTACTTTACACAAACCATTGACATAAACAATCGAGGCGTCTAAGGATGTTTTGTTACCTCAGGCAAATAGGCAGTTGATTTTTTTTTAACTTGATTGTTGAAGCTGCTGTTTAGTCATAGCGTCAAGGTTTTTGTACTTGATTAACCACCGACAGATTGGTATCAATGTGTTTCCTGGCCGTTGGCGTTCGAATACTGCGGCGGTAAAACATTCTATGGTAAAACCGGTAAAACATTTTCGAAAGCATGCTGGTTTCGTCTGCGAGTCATTACATTGACTTGCTGTAAAGAGGTCTGCTCTTGGCAAAAAATAGTGCCTCATTTTGTTTAGGCGTTGGTTATCATAATGAATGCGGCGGATGGTTGAGGAAGTACGCTTGAAGGTACGTTTTTCTGCCCTTGATCTCCATAACACCGTGAGTACGCAAACCGATGTCACAGAACACTCGATGCATCATTATTGTGTGTTCTCCGTCATCGCTTGTTTGCTGTACGCCTACTAATTCTTCATTTCTTGAAGTGTTGTACCCTCCTTTTGTTCTTGTTCTCTTGTGCTTCACTTACAGTATGTCGTTCCGTCAGCTGTAATGCGCATTTGCAAAACCAATACGTTTGATAAGACGCAGTGGCTATCATAATTTCACTACACTTGTATTAAGCTGGCACATATGGTTCAGATACAGATGCCTGTATGCGGACTTGCACGACGTTGATGCGGAGATTAGGATAATTATGACACCCGTAAGGAAGAGGCAGCTGACGGCCGTAAGCTGTTGCGTTCTTTCGGCCAAACTACCCGGCCTGGTAGTGCTGTAAAGATGCTGTATAAAAGTGACACGCGGTGACAGGGAAATTATTATACTTAGCAGCCGATCGTACGTTTTGTAGCTTCGGTCTTGCTTGTGCGTTTGTGCTACCCTTATTAATGAGCCATTTCTTGATTATGTTCTTGACTATGTAACCGCGTTTGTGTGGATGCGTAGACGTGTGCTTTCTGTTTGTACTTGTAAAATGCAAATAAAATATTTTCAGGCTTACTCAATCTTTGGTGTCATGTGCGTTTATTCCAGTCGAGGCCATCGTGCCACCTGGAAACCGCATTCTGTCAGTAGCCCTACACAAAATGCAACAGCTGGAGCGCGGCGGCGTAATAAACGAAAAGCGCTCGGGATGCCCTTAAAAGTCAGTTCAGAGTGTGCCTTAACTCGATATGACTCAGCGCTACATGTATTCTGCTGCGCCTCGATCGCGCTCTCGCCAGTTTGGTTGCTGTGTGGCAAACGTAGCGATCTATGGTAGCGACATATGCCTGTTTCACATGCTGCGACTGGAACGACGAAAATCGGTGCTGTCGCACGCGTCGCAGAGCGATTTTTAGAGGGCCCATTTCACATGATTGCGATTTTAACAATGCGACTGGTGCGATTCCCAGGGTTGCTTACTGCCAGGTTTCATGGCACACGTTGCACAATTATTTTATTGTAATGAATAAAACGTTTAACTTATAATATTGTTGACTTTTCTTTATTAGGAGCAAATAATATGCTTGTTTTGTAATTTAAAAACGTGTTGAAGTTAACATTTGTTTCGGAGTGCGCGACGGCGGTTTCTGTAGTTCAGTGCGACATCGCGCACGTAAACAATGGTAAACAGCTGTTCGCAGGTGGTTCAGCGATTCTTTATTCTATGGTTCAGCGCTGTGTGTTATTTTATCTACCTTCTATGACCGTTTCGTTCTGCCTGCGCTACAACAATATACAAGATGATCTATCGACAAGTTCATATAGCTACCCTCACCGTATATGCAGTATTCGGAATTCGGCTGCCACGAAGTTGTCGTGTCAGCCCAACAAGATCCTCGCGCTACCCGTGCTCGGCGTCAGCTTCTGGAGAAATGATGCGTGTATATTGCCCGTCATTGCGCATATGTGGTGCCTGCTCCTAGCCATATTCTTACGCCAAACGCAACAAGAAGCACCAACCCGAACGCCCGCGTGTGCCCCTGAACGAAGCCTCAAACGATCTGTGTGATTACGACGTGGAATGAAAATTGTGTTGTGAAATTCAACCTTAGCGCTAGCCTGGTTCGTCCATCGCCGCGCTCGCGCTGCGAATGTATATATGGGAGCCCTCTCTAAATATTTCTAAAGGCGCAAAAGCCGACGCATCAAATGTTTCGAGCAGTTACCGTCACTTTTGTAAAAACCTGTACGTTGTAACATAGCATTCTAAAAGACACGCTTCTCGTCCACTTTGTTGTCCCGTGTCTCGCGCTGGTAGTATACTAGGAACTTCTAACAAGAAGACCATATCAATACGCGCTATTCATAACGCAGGATCGTAGGCCCACGGCAGGCGGACTTGCCGTAGAATTTTTCAGCTTTCTGCTCAGCCTCGCACGCCTCTCAAGGTTAGCCTGTTTTGTGGAAATAAATATTATTATTATATTATTAATGTTATTAGATATTATAGCTTCTTCACTGTAATTTATAGCCATCATCCGGATTTCTTAAGCTAGTCATGCATTTAACCTGTATTAGATCAACATTGTTACGACGTGTTTACGGGAGTCATTTAAAACTAGATTGCTCAGCCAGAGAAAGAACAAATGCAAGCCTCAGTGTTTATTCCAATTTGGTATTCCTAAACAGATTGTATTGGCAGAATTTTATGCCTGCTTGCATTTCCTGCAATTCAATGTTCAGAGCTGGAGAAACTTATTCCTTTTCTTGCTGTCGAAAGGCTGCTTCAATGTCGATAGCAAGCTATAATTATTCATTTCGAAAGTGTTAAGCAATGACTATATGTCTAAGCTTATCAATGCATTTTTGTTCTACGAACACAATTAAGTTTTCTCTCTCCCTCTCATTGACAGCCATGGAGTGAAACTGTTCACTTTCATAAGTATCCGGATGCAAACATTCTGGAGTTTGTCCTGAGCATTTATCTGCATCCTATAGTGTGCATGTATGTATCAAGTTTTTGTGTTACAATCGCAGTGATCTACACATATTGTTATATTGCAACAAACAAATTTATTTCACTTTGTTTTCAAATCTACAATGTGGCCATGCAGTAACGACTGCATTAATAAGCAAAGAAGAAAACTGCAGATTCAGTGTACGTGTTGGAATCTATGCGAAGTGAAGTTTTTGTCAAGTGGTCAATTAAATACTGTTAAAGTAACTGCGATATATACAATTTGTCTTATTTTCAACAATCCAACATGTCATCTTTTGCAAGGTTTGCTTATGCACCGCATAGGTCACAACCTTAATGTAATGTAATTTTTATGCATTACACTGTTCACAAACCATACCGAAACGCAAATGGCAGTTAATGTAGATGCACGCTGCAAGACATCAATGCAGTGACGTTTGTTGAGCAAGAAATGATGCGAGGTATATGCAGATAAATGAATGACATGTGCTTATATACATATTTATTTATATACCTCGCAGGCTGCAAGGTTGGAGTATTATGCGAGGGGGAATAGAAAAGTAGCTACAGAAGGAAGAAGGGCACAACATAAAAAAAACATCAAAAAAAGCAGTGCCAATACATTGCACCAACTAGTCCGTGTTTTACTGGCACAACATTATACAATACTTAACAAACAATAACAGAAAAAGTTACTGCCCGTGCACCCTGTACAGACAGTAAACCAGCAAAGCTGAAATGTGCAGCCCCGGTGTTTATCACTGGGTTAATTTCAATGGTTTATTCAAGTCTTTCTATATTATTGGTTATGTCTGTGTTTCTTAATGAGGTTATGCACATGTTTGGCTTGGGTTTATCACATTGTTTATTTGGAATGCCACACATTGCACTTTGCAAGATCACTATCATGGAAAGTGCAATGAGTGGTTCATTGTGGTATTCCAGCGGGTCCATCAAAGTCTTTCTGAATTATGTTACACACTTGTGTTTTTTAATGCATTAATCATAATGTTTATGACTCAGTTATGCACTGCAGTTACGAAGTGACACACCGGGGCTGCACATTTCATTTAATTAAATACAGGGACACATTTTCGAACCTATTGGGAAGTCGGAGAGAGACTGCTGCACGCGTGCTCTGCTACTAGAGAGAAACGACGTCACTATCGGTCTAGCCAATGGCCCACCACACCTTTGCTGTGAGATAATAATGACATCATGATCTTGTCTTAACCCCGTCCCCCTCTGTGTCCCTTCCCTGCAATAATACGCAGATAAATGTATGTTTGAAATGCATAAGCATTTCTGTCTACCCAAAAAGAAATGTCGCCGTCCATCATGCAAGACGAATGCAATGGCTCACACCCCCTTAAACAATGGCTCATACCCCTACACTAGGGTTTTTGGGATCGGACCATGAGTGTTTCGCCTAGGCATATACAGCTTCACTGTAAAAAGAATGAACACCTTTCTGCTAGAAACCAAGGCAATCATGAGGTGTATTAATATATGAAAGTTTATTGAACATGCCGAGTAAATGCTGTTCGACAAGCAATAAACCGAATTTACACAAGAAGCAGAAGCAAGATCTGATGTGTGTCCATACAGATTCCAACAGGAAACGCATCCATCTCTGAAAGTGTAACAGTGGCCATGCTGACACAAGATTCTCCCAGTGTGTTTGCATCTACAACATCCATAATTTCTCTAGGCAGCCGATCTCCACAGAATGCTAGCTTCTTCCTCTACAATGCACTCTCCACATCTGAGCGTGCATTGTAGAGGAAGAAGCTAGCATTCTGTGCAGATCAGCTGCCTAGAGAAATTACGCAAGCTGTAGATCTAAAAATGCTGGGTTAATCCTGTCAGCACGGCCTCCGTTAGAAATGGATGCATTTCCTCTCGGGAAACACACATGAATTTTTGATTCTCCTTTTTGTGCATGTTCAGTCTATTGCTTGTCAGCGAGCATTTACTCGGTGTGTACATTAAACTTTTGGTTGTTAGATCATCTCGGTTTTCTTGTTTGTCCTATGTGTTCTCTGGTGCCATCTGCAGCCAGGCTATTCGTTTTTTTTTTTTTTTTTTAGACTGCAACAAGTCACTTTAATGGCCCTCATGATACCTTATAAAATCTTTTATTTGGCCAATGTAGCAAGAATGTACAGTGTGAAGCAGTAAGAACAGGGTATGCTAACTTCTGATTAAAAGGTTTATTGTGAAAATGCAGTGATCTATAAAGGTTACCACAAAGTAGTACAGCAATAAAACCTGATAAAGACTAGTGCTTGATGAAACCAAACATAAAAGCAGGAAAGGGAGAAAATACATATAGATATACAAGTCCAGGGAAAAAAAAACATTGTGATCATCAAGTGTGCATGTGGCTACCTTCCAGGAAACTCATTTTTTTCCCAGTGGCATGGAACTGGAAGTATGTGCTTGCATAAACAAGCTGTCAGTCCGTCTATTGGAATAACAACAAAGTTTCTTGAAAGGTGCTGGCATGCAGGATTGGCAATTGTAATGATTTTTTTTCTTCTTGCACTTGGAATTTTTCTATATTTTCTTTCTGTAGCATCTTTATTTATGTTTGCCTGTATCAAGCACCAATTTTTATCTATCCTTCAAAGATGTCTTTCTTTTTCTGGGGAAAACTCGGGGAAGGCAGGAGATGGAAATTCAAGACGATGAGCAACATGAGAACAAGGTGAAAGTAGGAGCCAACGTTTTCACACGTGGACCTTGAAGAAGACAAGTCCACTTGTCGAAACGTTGGCTCCTGCTTTCACCTTGTTCTCGTTTTGCTCATCGTCCTTTTTTTTTTGTGCTAATTTATATAACTCGCCACATTTTTACAAATGAACCTCAGTTGAAAGTTCGTCCTCATCCATATCTAGTGTCATCCTGTTGATACTGCTTCATGCTATCCACTCTTGCAACATTTGTGTGTGTGTGTGCACACGCGTGGATTTGGATGTGAGATCGGGCCCTTGGGCAGAGGTATCATTCTTCTCCTGTGCAGCCTTATGAATTAATTAACTATACTGCAACAGAAATTCGATGGACAGGAACGAAGTGAACACACCGAGTACTTCTTTCTTGTCTGTTGTCTATCTGTAGCACTTTAGTTAATAATGAATATACACAAACTCATCTAGTTCTCAGTTATTATGTCAGGCTTATAAGCCCGCTTGTTTCCTGAAATATCTGCATGGCTATGTATTCTGTAATTTAATTTCTGGCTATGTGCTTGCAAGTCGCGTGTCAATCTCCTGATTTTCCCGACAATCTTGTGTGATGTGCAGGCCCAGACAGTTTCTGGTGAATCCATGCAGGGTGTAATCTGCACTACAAGTGCTGCTTTGATTGCCTTCAGTTCAGCTTTTCTAGGTGTAGGATGACCTGGAATGGTACTCACTTATATGGCGTTTAGTTTTATGTAGTGTCATACTACTGTTACACTGGTATTGCCAGATGAGTCTACTATATGTGCCTTATGTTTGCTTGCATTTTCATGATTAGCAACCTCCTCTGTGTGTTTGGCAGTTGCATATAGTCTCCTGCCCTAATTGTTTGCCCCCATATTCCACGGTATGGGCCTGTTGTGTTTCAAGTTCAGGTACTCCCGAGGTTGTGTTTCTGAAGGGAGGGGTAGTCATCTTTGCATCTCGTATGCTAGCTGGCATAGTATCTTGGGACGAGGTTCTGAGCTCTTGAGACAAAGAATTTGTGCTGCAGGCTGCAACTCTACTCCGTCTAGGAGCTTGTTCGTCAGCTCTTTTTCATAGAGGTCATCAAGCATGGTACAGTTGGAAAGACCTGTTATTACTACCCGATGCCTGTATTCGATGAGTTGTCTTTTTTGTGTGCTGCTGGTAATTCATACCGTGCCATACCTTGGACACAAGCACAGCATCTGCGATTTTCTATAGTATGCACTAGTCCACCCCCATTATTTCGAGATTATTCTGTTCACCAGGTGTGGAAGTTGCGTCCAGGCATTGCATAATTGTTTCACCCACGTGCTGGCTCTGCCGTCACGGGCTTACACTAGCTGAGGATTTGTGGATGTTGACTTGCGGGCATATTTGTCCAGCTATGTGGATCACAATGTGCAATCTTGGGTAGTTCTTGATTCTAGTCTTTCTTTTTTTTTCCGACGTCCATATGAGCTGACTTATCAGAAAGCGAGAGGCCAGACTGGCCAAGAAAGTCTGCAGTGTTGTCGAGGGCTTGTTGCATCATTCTTGATTTCTGTATAAGATAGCTTTCCCATGGACTGTAATACACCATAGGCTGTAGTGTTTCTTGTAGTATGCCCGTGTTGTTGGTGTGTGTGCGCCAAATGTACCTCCAACTCTCACCTGAAATTTTCTGTCTTTCAGAAAGTTGCTGTTTAAGTGCTCTACCAGAAATGTTTTTGCTTATCGTTCCTCTTATTAGAGCAGCATGAGGTACTGCTGTTAAAAGCCTTTTCACTCTCTTCACTCTTTCATAAGCAGTATTACACAATGTCCTGCCATAAAGTTTCTGCTGCTTATGTCCCACTCATATCTGCCAGAAGGGACAACTCTCGAAAAAGGTTTTCTTTGTGCTATGTGTGCGACGTAGTATGAGCATTCATGCCTTTTATACATCTGTAGAACCAGCTTCCTGACAGAGTACTTGCTACACCTGCTCATGCTTATTTGTGCAGTGCTGTTGAACAATACATATCGATGCAATGAATATTTACACACTCGAATTATCACGAAAGATGGTTGGTTTACAATTCTGCCCTTTGCTTTCTATTGGTGTTAGATTTTGCATAAGCATGCCCCCCTATGCAATAGTATTTTGAAGTGTAAGGGTTCAATAAAAGGTGATGAACTAAATCTAAGTGCAAGAGCTTTTTTTCTCACCTACAACTCCCATCGAAATGCGACTTCCATGGCTGGCAAATCAACCCCTCGCCTTGTGTTGGCAGCAGAATGCTATAGCCACAGTGGCAGGTGAACAAATTGAAGAACAATATTTCTGTCTATAATTTTTTTTCTTGCCTGTATGTAAGTAAAGTTTGGAATAAATTTGTCATGGCAAAAAAGCCCAGTTTATGGTCTTTTATTGAATAAGCCACAAATTGTGTATAGTTAAAATGCAGAAATTTGTTCTGAAATCCTTGGGTGATATATGTTCTTGCAAGTAGCATGGTATTTCATTACTTATAAAAATAATAATCGCAGCGGATATCGTTATATGGATTTACACACTAATATATGTGATCACAAACTTATTAGAAACTTACTAGAAACATGGAAGGCATGTTTCTGCACACTTGATCCGCTGGCTGACTTCACTGCACAGTTTTGATTTACTTTTCTTCAGCGTGTCGTTTTATACTGTTTTATCCCCACAAGAACAGGCCGTTTGCCTGCTTTTCGCATTGTTGCACGAGTTCTACATAATTGTGCTGGAGGGTACGTTGTCACTTTGCCTCTATAGCAAGCAATTTAATTAATCTGCTAGCTGTACAGTTGATTACCTTGCAGAGCAAGTGTTCATACAGATGCAGTAAGGATACAAAGTCCGCAACATAGCCTATGTTTATTGGTTTCTGTGCAAGAAAAAAAAAAAATCTCCAGAGAAGAGGTGCAACTTAGCGTGCATGTAATATTTTATTCAAGCCACGGATTTAATACTACCGTAGCAAATTCATTACGATAGCCTACACTTTTGCTCTGTCAAATTTAATAAGAGGCAAGATAAGCTTTCAAGATGAATCGGGAAATTCATGCTTGAAAACCGACAAGAAAATGCAACTGAACGGTACCGCGTTCAGCGCAACGTAGAAACTTCGGGTACTTTGCTGTCTTGTCATTTGCCCTTGCCGAGGTTGAAATAATTCAAGCTGCTCCGTAAGCGCGATTTTTGCATGCTACTCAACAAAAGAAAATTGTGACGACCTCGTCGTCTGCTGGGGATCGAACACCTCCTAGGACTGACAACTCGCAAAGGCGCACGAAGCAAAGGTGAAAATGCACTTCATTTGCTGTGTAGCGTGTCAACAAACGCATAGCAATAGGAGAATGCAATCTGTACAAGTTTTTTATTCTCCCTTAATTCGCGCACGTACCTAATTCGACGATCCACGTCTCCGCGATTGCACTGCTCGTGCGAGACGCCATCAAAACAAACCGGCGCAATAGCTCCGTTGACAGCTCTCCGCGCAATTTCGACGGAAAATCGCAGCGATCGGTGCGACGGTGCGACTGTGCGACCAACCGGTTGGTCGCAGCCGAAAATCGGGGGGTCGGCACTGCGACTGCGATTTTCATCGCAAACGACGGAAATCGCACTTCCGGTGCGACGAAAATCGCATCATGTGAAACAGGCTATAGGCGCAACGTTTGCCACGCAGCAACCAAGCTGGCGGGAGCACGATCGAGGCGCAGCAGCCAGAAACCCAGTAAAGCCACAGAACATGTGGTAAAGCGTGTGCAAAACCCCGTTTCCGTTTCCTGTTGTACAGCGCCACCGGTGGTCGCATACTTTAGTTCACGACGCCACCGCTACGCTTATTTCCGTAGCACTGTGGAAGGTACAGTTTCCCTTCTCTAAGTTTGTATAGGTGTTCTGTATCCATTCGTGCTTGCTTTGCCTGGTTCATCGAATATCAACTTCATCCAGAAAACTGTTCTACTGTGCGGACTGCCGCAGTGACACAAGATGGATGTGACGTCGATGACAACGCTGCGTGACGTTTTAACCGTTTGTCAAAACAGGCCCAATGCATTTGAAAGAGGACTGGAGGTTGCCCGAAAAGTGTACGGTGACACGCCTTTCGACGAATTCTTGAAGGAACTCGTATTGTGTCTGCAATTCATCATTCCTAACACCGACAGCGGCGAGTACGTCGAATGTCTTCTAGATTTCACTGCCCGTTTTGTCGCCTCGCCGACTGCTTCACAGGAATCCGACAACACTTCTGTGAAGAACGAACTTTTGGAGCCCATCCTCCGTAATGTGCTGGAGTGGAGCGGAAGTGGCAAGAAAATTATCCGCGAGAGATGCTGCCTTTTTGTCGAGAAGCTGCTCGGCTACGTTACGGACGACAGCGTTATTGACGACAAACTCTTTGAGGAAATTGAAAGCGCGATGCTTACAAGGCTCCGCGACCGCATCGGAAGCGTTCGAAGTCGCGCCGTTGGCGCCTTGTCAAGGCTTCAGGACCCCAGTGACTCGAAGTGCAAAATTGTGAAGAATTTTCTGTTCCACGTCGAAGCTGACCCATCCGCAGACGTTCGAGTGGCTGTCGTTAGCCACATGATTCCGTCTTCACGTACACTGGGGGCACTGGTTGAACGGTCTAGGGACACGAGTGAAGCAGTCCGGAAGCGTGCATACGAGCGCATCGCAGAGAAGGTGCCGGTGAAGTATCTAAAGATGAAACAGAGAACAGAGCTTCTAGACAGTGGTCTCAATGATCCGTCTAATGGAGTCAGGCAGGTTGTTGTAGCAAACTTAATCCCTGCTTGGCTCAAGCATTGCCAGGACAGCGTTGCGGACCTCATAAAGCTTCTCGATGTCCATGGATCAGAGAAAGTCGTGGAGGCATTACTGAAGGCATTACTCAAGACACATGGCATTGAAATGTTCGTCAAAGACATCAAACAGCGCTTGCTTAACCAGGGCAAACTCATTCCAGAGGACAAACTTAGCTGTGAAGGCACACTTTACTGGCGGATTCTTGTGCAGACTCTTCGAGCTCAGGGATCGGCCGAATCAGAGTCATGCTTGGATGAAATCTTCCCTGACCTGACAGTGTACTGTGGGTTTGTTTCAAAGTATGTGCTGTCCTTTAGTACGGAGTGGGGAGCACTCCGTCAGCTTGACTATCAGTTTGTTTCACAGCAGCTCATACTGCTGTTGAAGTCCGCTGACCTTGCTGACACTGCTGGGAGGGAACGCCTCCTTGAGACTGTTCGGAGATTGCTGCTCTCAACGAAGGTAGGTTCACTGCAGATACCTCACTTGATGAAGCTGATCAGATACATTCACCCAGATCCATATGATACACTGCAAGAAGTTGAAGCGTTGCTACCTGAAATCCAGGCACCTCTAGCACCCACCCAAACCTTCCAAACGCAAGAAGCAATGCAGAAGGAACCTGCATTAGACATGTTGATTGCCGAGACTAAAGTGCAACTGAACATGCTGAGAGAGGACCTCTCAACTTGTATTGGAGAGGAAAACTTTGATGCGGCTAAAGAAACTAAAAAGAACATTACTGAACTGGAGGGTGAACTCTCCAGCCACCAGTCTAAATTGGCAGAGCTGTCGGCTGAGCCAAAGGAAATTGAGTGTGAAAAAAGTGAAGCCATCATTCTAAAGTGCCTGGTACTGATTGCTGAAATGATGGCAGTCACACCCCTCACATCACTGACTCCTTTCCTTCAAACATGCCTTGAGGACATTATTCTCCCTGGGATTCTCAGGATGGACATGGCCATCCGCAAGCAGGCAGTAAGAGCGCTATCCTACTGTTGCGTGCTGAACAAAGATGTTGCAATGCGAAACCTCAAGCTTCTCTTTGAGGTTGCTCTTGTGGACCAACCACAAATCCAAAGTGTTGCCTTAGCTGGGGCTCTCGATGTTCTTCTAACCTATGGACTAGAGACATTCAACAGCATGCTCAGAAGTGTGTTTGAAGGGGAGGATGACGATGAGAGTCCAATACCATGTAAAATATCATCAGGCCTACTGGTGGACTTCTTGACCAAGTGTATGGACATGGAAGAGGAAAATATCAGGGCTGTGGCAGCGGAAGGTATGGCCAAACTACAGCTCTATGGTCATATATGTTCTCCGAAACTCATGTCTGCATTGATCTTGCGCTGGATTAATCCAGATGCCGACAAGAACAGTCGGTTTCACCAAGTATTGGGTGCCTTTATGAAAACATACTCACTAGGTGGGCCAAAAAATACCCAGTGCTTCGAAGAAGCATTTATGCCCACATTAGATGCCATATTGACAGCGCGCTCGCAAGACCCTCTGACTCATCTTAACCCTGCTGATGTCCTGAACTTCCTTGTTGAGGTAACTCTGCTGAGGTCACCAGAAAATCCATTTGAGTATGCCTCTGATGATGAAATAACTGAACAGACACCACATGATCGTCTTGCCGAGCTACTTTGCCAAGAAGTGCTGAAGGACCCAGACTCGCCTAATTCCTTGGTCTTTGTTAAAGCACTAACCCTCCTGAGGCTTACCCATAGGTGTGCCATCTCGGACCTAATGTCAGCGGTGCATAAGATGGAAAAGAGAGTGACAGCAAAGCGCACTATTGCACTGGTGAAGAGGTTCAAGGAGAAGCTGTTGGCACTTTCACCTGCTGTGACAACCTCAAACGAAAGCACCATGCTCACAGCTTCAAAGAAAAAACGTGCCCTTACTAGAAGGACTATCCATCAAGGTAGTGTCCTGTCAAGCCCTCCAAAGACAGAGTCACCAGTGCAGCCAATTTCTCAGGAACTCTTTTCATCTAGCATCAGCTCATAAAAGAGCATTCTCATTCTTGATGTATTGACATTTTGTTTATGTATGTCTCATGTTAAAAGCACTGTTGTGTGCATGTGTGCTGAAGTATTTTCTCTGTTTTAGATCAAACAAAACAAAAAAAGACCAAAATTTACAGCAGCGCGAGCACTCTCACATTTAGCAGCCTAACTCGATGTTCATGCACTGTACATTCAGTTATGCTTCAGGCACGTGCTCTACTGTTCGCATTTAATCTTTTGCTTATAGTACCAGTGCTGCAAATATGTTTGTCTAAATACATTGTACTTGGAGTAATTCAACTTTGTACTTTTTTTTGCATGAAATATGTAGCAACATCGCTGTACACTTGAGGCTGGTTCATTCCTGAAAGGCAAAGAAATTGCCCTCTGTTGTTCAACTATTAACAAGCTTGTTCGTGGCATTATGATGAAGAAAATTGATTCTGACTTGCCACTTGCGCCTATCACAAGAAAATCTTGCTCTAGAAAATTGCCAACAATGGGGCATTGCTCCCATCCATATTACTTACCACTTTCTCTCATAGCTTGGTTCAATTTAAATGAAACAGCATATTCTGGGTGCAGCATTAGCAAGCGTGTTCAATCAACTGTACACTCTATGTATTTCTCACTTAGCAGGCGGCGCTACAAAAGCTATGCAATTAGTGTGGTCACAGAAGTCTTGCTCTGCACATATTGCAGTGCAATTGTTTTTGACCGCCGATGATTTAACAGAAAATAAATATTTTATACTACAACTTGTGAACGTAAGGTTAAGTCAAATCATATTTTTTTACCTTTGTGCTTCCAGTATGCAACACACTGTATTCTGGTTGTGAGCGCAGACGGTACACTGCGGCTGATGGTCGCAGAAACATGTCGCTCCACTCATTCGCTGACGAAGAAGTTCAGATCTGTGATGCCTTCCACGTAACAATTATGTCGCATTTTTATACATAAGAGTGTGGGACTTGTTTGGATTGAACTAAATGACACATACCTGTATGTGATGTATCATTATTTCGTTAAAAGCGTGACAGTGAGAGAAGTCCCTGTAAATTTTGTAACATTGCCTGCTATATATGAAATAGTATATTTTACTAGAGGCACTTCTGTACAGCCTTCTGCTGTGAGCGCAGGAGCTCATTGATGGATATATCTGTTGTTGAACTACCATAGCGAATGAAAACACTGGCCAGCCATGCCTGGCACATTGACACCACCACACAAAGCCAGTGCTGCTTTGGGAATGTTTGTAAACATTTGGCTGCACCTGCATAGTTCAGAAATGCACACAGGCCTGCCCAGTTTAATGGGGGCACTGCAACACTTTTTGAACATGGCAGGAAAATGTTCACAATCTGTAGACAGTGCTGCCATGAACATGTGTGCCAAATATTACGCTGCATGTAGCAATCTCTCGTAATAGGCTGCTTACTCTCTCCTGCGACCCCCCTCTTGCGACTGTCGATATCACATACGCATACGTCAACCCATAGGTGCCACCCATTGGCCAACCATTCATGGCCACAAATTTTTTCGTTAAACTTGCCCTACAGCATGAATCAATGAATCACTCCAGAACGAAAGCTCACGTACACATGCGCACCCCTCCGGTCTTCTTTGTGATAGGTAAGTGGTGATTGTTAAGACATCGCAGACATCATGTCACTGCTCCTTCGTCACTCTTAGATGCTTTAATCAGGTACCAACTTGAAGGGTCGTATGTGCACCGCGTGAAAAAAGAGAAAAAGTAATAGTTTGTGCCATGTGTACAGTTATGCATTCTGACTATTTACAGTCTATTCGCAGGCACAAAGGCACAAAACTGTCTGATGAATAACAAGGGCTATCAGAAAGGCAAGGTGTTGGGCGGATGTAGCTGGCTGTTCTGCAGTGGTCGAAGTAGAGGTTGACTACTATTATGTGCGGGCAGCCTGGTCAACTAATGGAAGAGAGAGATGAAGAGGTAAGGCAGGGAGGTTAACCAGATATTAGTCTCTGGTTTGCTACCCTGCACTGGGGTTGGGAGATAGGGGTTAGGAAGAGGACAGAGAGGAAAGGGTTAAAAAAGATACATGCAATGACATGCACACGGAGGGTGTTCTAGTTAGAGACATTCACAAAGGCCGGTAGATACAAAAAGTGCATTAGCGCTTGTACGGCCTTCTTCTGTGACGTTAGGTCCTGTCGATGGTGTATAATTCCTTCTTCCGATAGTGGTCAGTCGCCCAGCTGGTTGAGTTCGTGGCAAAGGGATTCCCTCTGTGGACTGTACTGTGGGTAGTTGCACAAAATATGGCCAATCGATTCACAAGTTAATTGCGGTGTCGGCCATTCTTATGTGGAACGCATAGGCTTTGGTAAAAGCGATGCCCAACCACTGTCGATACAAATCAATGTATGGAAAATGCTTACATGACTACAGGAACACTGCGGAATGTATGTAGGATCAGGCGGTAGTAGTCGGGAAAGTAGGGCATCACGCATTGAACTGGAGGCTCAGGTAATTGACAATGGCTTCTCTGCTTCAACAATATCTTGGGTGTAATGTTGTGAAGGGCATCCAACAGGTATTCAATTTTAAAGGTGATCGGGACCGACTGTGGCATGTTGGTCTATTCACGCATACTTCTTTGCGTGAGGTCCGATAAGGCAGGGTCGGAAAGATGTCAGATCTGTGGGTTGGTCGTGGCAATGCCACTGTTTTTATGACACAGGAACAGAGTGCCTGAACGTGTCGACACTGCCTGCATGCTCTGCTCAAAGGCACGTAGCGTTGTGACCGACCACTCCAGCAACGGAAGTGTCGGTGCAGTTGAGATCGCTGGCATAGATGCGAAGCTAGTAGGCACTGTGCAGGATACATTCGCGGCAGTGTGGTCGTGCAGTTGCTGGTTGCAGTACAGTGCAGTTGACAACAGCTGCTGCATTCGAGATGCTGGAGCTTACATGACTGCTAGTGTCGTCCAGTGTGAGGGTGCCGTCGAATGAAGGAGCAGTTGATGCAGTGATGGGTGTCCTTATCTCACTCAGAGAGGACTGCATGTGGCTGAGATCATGAGACCAGGTGCAGCCAGATGAACAGTGATGCAATCCACACACGAGAGAACAGGTGATGAGGCAGAGTGGAGCGAAGACTGGGCGCTTGCAGTCGCTGCGCCCTGTTGTCTGGTGTCTGCCGTTCCAAAGCACCCTGAGGAGTTTGTGGCGCTTTTGTCATCGTGCTGTGCAAGGGGCAGGTACATCCACGGTTGTGGCCATGAGCACCCCATCAGGCCTGTTCAAGGACTCGACGGCAAGCGCGGAGATAGGCGTGCCGATGCTTGAGCCATGAGGCATGAGGCAATTGAGGTAAGCCGAGACTCTAAAGATATGGGAGAAAGCAAGGATGGTGACTGGAACACAGTCTGGGCCAACCGGCGTCTTGGAAGGTACACCATGTAATAGCCGGAGCCGTCGGAAAACCTGCCAAAGGACCATGGATGGTTGCCAAAGGCAGTTGAGGTGACGGATTTTGAGGAGTAATTACCATTGGGCAAGGGCTCAATGTGGTTGGTGCTGTGGCGAACGAAACTTCCTGTCTTGGCTTTATGGCAGTGAGTATGTGATGTGGCACTGCTGGTTCTGGTAGTGCCAGCACAAAAGTCTGGAGCGCAGTGCAAGCTTGTGGCCCTCGAGGTGGGATATCATGGCACAAAGCAGGATGAAGAATAGCTACCATGATGTGATATTTGTCCTGCTATGATGTGATGCTATGTAGGTAGAATCCTGCCTCCAGTTTGAGTAGTTAGATGGTTGGGCTCCCCGGCCAGAACTTCGGGAATGGCGATGGCTTGAGGGTGCCGCTCTCCGCCGAGTGTTCAGGCAAGATCGAGCGCCATTCTGCTTACGTCTGTGGCCACCATTGTGGAGATGGCAAGGTCTGTCGTACCATCTCCACTTTATTAATGTATTCTGTGGCAGGGCATGGTGACCAAGGAAAAATGAAGAGAAGGCAGTGCCTCCGTTGCGGCCGCACCATTCAAAAACTGGCTTGGTTCTCTGCACGTGGCTTGCATGCCTCACGAGCCGATGGCATTGGGGGCGAAGTACTTAAATTGGCTATGAGTGCTTCACATTAAAAGTGATACAGAAACAGTAGCAATCAGTGGCGTAGCTAGGTCGTCTGACACCCGGGGTCCATAGGTCTTCTACACCCCCCCCCCCCCCCCCGGGTGTAGCCGGCAGAAAGAGGGGTGTCTTCAGACGTATATAACACGTACCCCACAACCCCCCTCACTGGCCCCTTGCACCCGGGGCCCCCGGCCCCCCCTGTTGCTACGCCACTGGTAGCAATAAGGAACAGCATTTTTAACATGTTCACTATGGTGCTCATTTTCTACATCCCAATTCCTGTGCACCATGACCCACTAGTTGGTCACATGTAATAATAACCCTTAGGTGCCACCAGCAAGTCATGCTCCTTGGCAAGTTTCTCTAGCTTCCAAGAGATGGTGCCAGAATGTGTCCAGTCACAAACAAGACTTTTTCCCATCCATTGATCTTTCATTCCTTGAGCACTGCAGGAATACCCTACACAGGACTCGGAACTGTCCCGACTACTACTAGCAGTAACTACTACTATGCATTCTATTCATTTTGAAGCTGTTTAATTCAAACAAATGGAATGAGAGATTCTAGTTTGTGTGTAAGAGCATATGAATAGGTATCATGAAACATGGTTGATAAGAAAAGTAAAAGAAAGTACCTATTATGATGCTGATGTTTATGCCAACAGCCACCACCGACATTGTTGCTGTGAAAACAACTGGATCACTAGTGTATTTGTCTTTACATTTTTAATTGTTTACCAGTTTAAATGCCATTGTCACATACTTTATGTAATAACTCGTAATTGCTCTTGGTGACATTTTATATAACATTGTGTTATTCAAACGTTTGACATCCCAAGCAATAACCTCGGATCTCTAAATGTTCGATTCAAGGGTAATACCAATTACTACTGATCTCACATGTTAAATGTTTATTACATACAAGAGGTTTCTAAGGTCCCTTTATGTTCCTATTAGAGATCCTGCACACAAACAAATGCACACAATAGTGTCAAACATTCAAATCAAACAAATTCTCTTGTAATGTGAACAGCTTGAAGATATCTATTGAGCTTCCCATTGATTTCGCACACTTATAATAAAAAAGTCTTAGCTGGAGTGTTCTTATTCATATACACAGTAATAGAGAAATTATTTTTCTTGGCGACCACTGGACCCAGAGTGATGAAAGCAGCATGCTGCTCCCTTGTTTCATTGCTATTATTATCTCGTGCTCCAGATAATTAAAAACAGTTTATGATTTACAGGCTTCTCAATATAGCGAATGGTATTACATGCATGTGCCACTGTCAGGCACGTACCCAGGATTTTTTTCGGCGGGGGGCCCACCACCTCAATAATAATAATAATAATAATAATAATAATAATAATAATAATAATAATAATAATAATAATAATAATAATAATAATAATAATAATAATAATAATAATAATAATAATCACATTCATCATCATCATCCTCATCCTGTTTTATGTCCACTGCAGGACGAAGGCCTCTCCTTGCGACCTCCATTTACCTCTGTCCTGCGCCAACCGATTCCAACTAGCGTCCGCGAATTTCCTAATTTCATCGCTCCACTTAGTGTTTTGTCGTCCTCGATTGCGTTTTCCTTCTCTTGGTACCCATTCTGTAACCCTAATGGTCCAACGGTTATCTAACCGGCGCATTACATGACCTGCCCAGCTACATTTTGTCCTCTTGATGTCAATTAGAATATCGTCTATACCCGTTCGCTCTCTGATCCAAACCGCTCTTTCTCTCTCTTAACGTTATGGCTAGCAATCTTCGTTCGATCGCTCTTTGCGCGGTCCTTAACTCATTCTCAAGTCTCTGCCCCATATGTCAGCACTGGCAAAATGCACTGATTGCACACCTTACTTTTCAATAATAATGGCAAGCTTCCAGTCAGGGGCTGGCAATGTCTGACGTATGCGATCCAACCTATTTTTATTCTTCTGTGTATTTCCTTCTCATGATCAGGGTTCCCAGTGATTAATTGACCTAGGTAAACGTATTCCTTCACAGTCTCTAGTGGCCGACTGGCGATCCTGATCTCTTGTTCCTTTGCCCGGCTATTTATCATTATCGTCATCTTCTGCATATTAATATTCAACCCCAATCTTGCACTCTGTCTGTTAAGGTCTCCAATCATTTGTCGTAACTCGTCTGCATTGTTGTTGAGTAGAACAATGTCATCGGCAAACCGAAGGTTGCTGAGATATTTGCCATCGATCTTTACTCCTAAGCCTTCCCAGTTTAATAGCTTGACTTCTTCTAAGCACGCAGTGAATAGCTTTGGAGAAATTGTGTCTCCCTGTCTGACCCATTTCCCTATAGGTATCTCCCTGCTTTTCTTGTGTAGAATTAAGGTAGCTGTAGAACCTCTGTATATATTCTTACGCGAAGGACGAGCCAGTCAGACGAGAAACTTTTTACAGATTATATTTACAACAACGGTTGCAGCGCTGACCGGTTAGATTCACAGCGCGAGCCCAGTTCGTTCTTCCTCCTCTTTTCTGGAGTGATGGCGCTCACGCACCTCGTTCGAACAAACAAATACCAAACGCATGTAGCAATATTTTTCAAGCTTTTTACGTAAGCGTTCTGTAGTCCTTGATTACGTAGTGCCTCTAGACTGCTGGTATCTCTGCTGAATCATATGCATTTTCGTAATCTATATAAGCCACATAGAGAGGCTTATTGTACTCTGCAGATTTCGCGATAACCTAATTGATGACATGGTGGTGATCCATTGTAAGGTATCTCTTCCTGAAGCCAGCCTGTTCCCTTGGTTGACAAAATCCAGTGTCGCCCTTATTCTATTCGACATTATTTTGGTAAATATCTTGTATAATACTGGGAGCAAGCTAATGGTCCTATAATTTTTCAATTCTTTAACGTCTCCTTTTTTGTGGATTAGTATAATGTCTGCATTCTTCCAGTTTTCTGGGACCCTTGCAGTCGATATACACTTCGTATAAAGAGCCGCCAGTTTTCTAAGCAATATGTCTCCTCCATCTTTGATTAAATGGACTGTTGTTCAACCTTCTCCTCCCGCTCTTCATCGTTCCATGTCTTGCAGGGCCCTTCTGACTTCATCGCTAATTATAGGAGAGTTTCCGTATCCTGTTCATTACTGTTTCTAAGTGAGGTATCGGGACTCCTCTGGGTACTGTATACAGGTCAGCTTAGAATTTTTCTGCTGCTTTTACTGTATCTTCGAGATTCCTTATGATATTATCCCTCTTATCTTTTAGTGCATACATCATGGTTTGTCATATGCCAGGTTTCTTTTTTACTGATTTCAGGCCGCGTTCATTTTTTTACGGCTTCTTCAGTCTTTCACATGTTATAGTTTCGAATATCAGTTATTTTCGCCTTGTGGATCAGTTTTGACAGTTCGCGCGAATTGCGTAACGCTGTGCGGCCGCCAGTCCCATACAACCGCGTAGAGCGCAGGACTCTGCGATTCTAGACGTACTGCGCTCACCGAGAAAGGTTAGAAAAACACCCACATAAGCACAGCAGAGAAGTGGCTACGTGAGGCGGTTCGACCGATAACTGTAGAAGCGTCATTCAAAGCAAGTAATTATTCTCCACTTCCGGCGGCGTTTTCTCTACTTCCTTTTTAAATAAAAAGATGTTGATCCATAAATATTCTCATAAACAACGGTTAACATTTTTATTATTCGCTTTTGCTTGCAGTTTGGTTGTTGCGTTGGCTCTCTCCTTTAGTAGATCGCTTAATTTCTCAACTCCTTGCGATTTTTGTTTCCGGTTGCCAATTTTGCACGAAAAGGGCTATACAATTAAGGAAAAACAGACGAGGTAACTGGCGACAGCCATCTTGCTTATGGGTTTAAGGGTTATTGCAGGGTTTCATGATGGACGCTCTTTCACATCCTTTTATTTCCCACCTTATCTAACCCATATCACGTGTATATGGTTCCGGGCATCGGCCAGCGTCGCGGCGAGCCGTAACTCAAGGAAATAATGAAGCAAAGGGAAGAGTTAAACGCAATTGGTGTTTTCTCCGGCCGCAACTCGTTCCATGAGAGTACATACCAGCTGAGTAACAGCGGCATCCCTCTCCTGGTCCCAGGATCAGCCTAAACAAAGAAGGTTGAACTAACAAAAGCAACAGCTATGCGCGTGACGGTTGAATAGATGGTGACAACTGAACGCATCTCGAGTTAATCGCGTGGGTGCGGAATCTATGAGAAAACTGTCCTTCACATTACAAGAAATGCCGATAACTACCGCCATCTAAAAGGAGTGAAAAAGGCAGCATAAGTCTGACCGATCAACAGCTGCCAAGTCTCAACATTAATCTGGCGGCGCTTTAGGAATGTGTGAGGAGTGGTGGCGTGGGAGGGGGGGGGGGGTATGCCACTTGATTTCGGGGGGGGGGGGGGCCGGGCCCCACCGGGCCCCCCCCTGGGTACGTGCCTGGCTACTGTATACAAACCTGATTTCTGTTTGAAGCAAATAACTACCTTTGGCTCTTTCACCCGTATTCAAGGTGGTGGGATAATGGTCCAACTTCCATTGCCAATACGAAAGTGCCGATGCAAAGCGTGTGTGTGCTCTCATGCGACTGAGTTGCAGGGCGTGCTGAACGCCAACTATTATTGCATACATAACTCCTTGAGACGCACATGCTGTCGTGCGAGAGCTTTGGGGCACTTGGGATGGACAGGCCTATTCTTCTCCTACCCCTCTCTCTCCCTGTAACAGCTGTGGAAGAGGGCTCTGGGAGAGGAGGATGGTAGTGCCTTTCAAGCAGGCACTCGCACCACTGGACACAACACGCATATGACAAATCTGCTTGTATGCACAGCCACTTATACCACGATAGCGCAGTGGCTGATGTTACCCTGCTGATCTTGAGGTCGCAGGTTCGATCCCAACTGCGGCGACTGCATTTCGATGGGGGCAAAATGCACAGATACTTCTGTGCTTAGATTTAGGTGCACGTTAAAGAACCCCAGGTGGTCCACATTAATCTGGAGTTCCCCACTATGGTGTGCCTCATAATCACATTGTGGTCTTGGCATGTAAAATCACAGAACTTTTTTTGAAGCAACCACGCATTCAAATTGCTACGAAAGTAATGCATTGCCTTTAAAGGCATCCCGGAAAGCATGTTTTCTGAAAACTTTCTTGACACTGGGCAGTCCTGAAAGATGATACTGGTCCGAAATGTGAGCCATGAAGATACATGCACACTGCTAGATGAAAATGGCCTAGGTGGATAGCGAGACACGTAGCGTCCTGCTTTTTCCTTTTGAACAAAATGTTTCTCAGATTTGAGGGTTGACTTTTTGTGAACCATACCTTATCAAGAACACACTCATTATGCTTTAGAAAGAATGTGATTTGTGGTCTTGCTGTGTTCCTGCAAGGGTTAAGGTGAATTGCTAATGTGAAGAGATTTCCATGATTTATTGTTCGATTTAAATAATGTCTGCTGCAATGCTTCACTATGAGTGTTGAGCCAAACAATTAGGCTCAATAAGCTCGTTAACACAAAGTTTGCTTCTACACTGAGGGCTTTATATACCAAACCAGCACTACCCATGGACACAAGACAGAAATGTTTTATTTTCTAAACAACATCTGTGCTCAAGTGCATACGACGACTTCATATATATTTTTATTCTGATGGGAGAACCATAAATGCATTTTTCAAGAGTAGATGGATGAGATAACTGGCATAGTACACAAAAATGAAATTAGGCAAGGTAGTATTATAATATACTTAAGGGAAGATGTGCACAGTATGATAGAAACCATAAATGAACTGCCTGCAGACTACTGGTGAAGGCATTAAACCATGTTTACGAGAGAAATAAGAACAGTAAAATGAAATAAATACATATCAAAAGTTCTTAGAGGCTTAGACACATTGAACCTAACTGGCCTGCTAAATGTTTCATCATAGAAGAATCTCTAAAAACATATATCAACATGCAATGAGTCTTAGAACAGAAAGAAAAAAAAAGGACCAAAATGTGGAGCAACGCCTTTTTTCGAGGCTGCAGAACTTAACAGGTGAACTGTTGTTACTCATGACTTTTAAACAAAGGACAAAAGACAAGTTCGTGATGCTAAGTTAACGTAACTATTTGTTGTCATGGTAACAATATTGCATTGTGTACTACTATTCCTAAGTGCACACATCACAACTTTGAGCCAGCATCACACATTTTTGTGTTACAAGCAAAAACTTAACTCATCATGAAACTGAAGACACCATGAAAGCAGAAAAAAATGTTACTGGGGAATTAATATGTACATAAACATCAGTAACAATTAGACCGGGCAGAAAAAGCAGCCAGAAGGTGGCACATATATACATATATATACAATACTTGTGAGGAGAGTTCAGATTGAAACATGTATCTGTTATGCATATAAAATCAACTGCTGGTTTTCTTACACAAACGAACTACAAGAAAGATGTTACCTCACCTCACTATTCAGTCAGTTACCCTACATCAAGACACAAGAAATAATGCCTCGCATTTGGACAACAATAAAAATAGTAAAATTTCAAGATTTCGCAGTAATCTTCCTAGCTAAAATAACATGGGCATTTAGAAAAAAAGAAGGATCTATCAAACTCATTACAACTTATGAATGAATGATAATGATGAAAGAATGTCAGTTCTGATGCAAGAATTGCAATATTACACTTTTGAGGCTCTCACAATAGACACAGGGAAAAAAAGACAAGAAATTGCGCAACACTGAACCTCTTAAAAAAATACAGTGGGAAACTATTTAAAGCAGTACTGCATCCACTCAAGTGTGGAATCTCCCTGCACAATATCAAACATTCCCATCTTGACGAGCACAGGCATTCAAGCAATGGCGGTTTTGGTGGAGACCACTAAAGAAAATGTAAAAGGAGCACTGCAAGGCAATCATTTAAGTGCTGCTTTATGCAAATCAGCAGCTGTGGCCCACTGATGCTTTTTGAAAGTCGCACCACAGCATAGAGCCAAGAGGGTGCAGAAAACACGATCAGGTAGTGCCGAGTCCTTGGATAATTCTTATTATCTGCCCCAAAAACCTCCCATCTACGAAAGCTGACTGTGTTGCACAGAGTAGCCACATGGTGCAATGTCATTTGGAGAGCACCACCTTATTCCAGCGAGCTGTGCAACTTTCCTATTGGAAATTTCAGAAATAAGCAAAATAAGCAATGCGTTAAGACTACTAGGTGCATAATTCTTTAAATCCAAAAACTACTAGAAGCGCACTGAATCTAGATTACTAGTAAGTGAATTAAAATTCACTTACTAGTAATAATAACCATTGCATCAGTGTTGAAACTCCAAAGCGCGCGCGGCGCAGAGTCGAGGAAAAATGAAACCTTTCGACCCTACTGAAGGGAAACGTCAAAATGTTATTTTTTCTTAGAATTGGCAAGTAGCATTTTCTTCCGTCTTATAACCTAATGAAATTATCCTTTTAATACGAGTAGTTGAGTACTAGTGACATAAATTATGATTAGGAGTGCCTTCGTCATCGGGCTAGTACCGGAATGTCGCTGGGGGTCTCAAATCGTGTCATGCATTTACCTTAATTTCTCGGTTACTAAAGCTCTGTTCACGATTATATTGACGCCTTAGACATTCTAAAGCATTGCTTTATCACTTTAACTTGACTTGATAGTAACCTATAGTGTCCCTTTAAAAAGCAAAGTGTTGGCTGACTCAAAGATGCAGGTGACCCTCATCCAAACCAAAACAACTCTTGAAAGCAGTGAAACACAAAACAGGCATTGTGCATGGGCTGAGAGTATGTGAGTAGAGTTGAGGTTGACTTTCCAGCTGCTGAGAAAATCTCACTTATGATAAAGTTCGGGCCTAATACCAATGATCTTGCTATCACTCGACAGAGCTAGTTCATTTTCTATAATATTGTTGCAGGGTTAAAAGAAGCCAGAAATATATTTACGGGATATTTACCATAATTGTAGCAGCTGACAAGATGGTAGACAGCGCGTGAAGTCCAGAGCATCGTCTTCTTCGCACCAAGCTTAAGACGTCTCGTCAGCGTGTCACATGAACCTCGGTGGCTGAAGCGCTGGCTCGGTGCTGGTTAGGAGGCGGCTGAATGATAAGACTTAAGACGCACGGCGTGGACCACGTAGTAGCGTTGCTGAGCTACAGTTGGCTCAAGAGGGGAAATTCGTACGTGACGTCAGTTACTTGACGCAAGACACGGTAAGGGCCAGAGTAGCGTGAAAGTAACTTCTCCGAGAGGCCAACGCGTTGTGACGGTAGCCAAAAGGGTATCAGGGCGCCCGGTTTGATGGACGTCACGATGGTGTGCATCATATAAGCGCCGCTGATTGTCCTGCGACTCCACAAGTCGACATCGGGCAATATGGCGCGCTTCTTGTGCTTTGAGTATGGCTTTATGGGCGTACTCAGATATGAAGTTCAAGATAGCAGGCAGAACGTCGAAAGGTAGCGTAGGGTCGCGGCCAAACAAGAGGAAGAATGGAGAGAAGCCTGCGGTATCATGGCGAGACGAATTAAAGGTGAAAGTATCGAACGGCAATGCAACGTCCCAGTCGCGATGGTCAGCGGAGACATACATGGACAGCATTGCCCGTAAGGGTTCGGTTGAGACGCTCGGTTAAACCATTTGTTTGTGGATGGTAAGCAGTAGCAAGTTTGTGTTTAGTTGTGCATGAGTGTAGAATGTCATTGACAACTTTAGAAAGAAAGTAGCGGCCTTGGTCAGTGAGCTGTCGTGGGGCACCGTGTTGAAGGATGACATTCTGTAGGAGGAAGAGGGTGACATTGGTTGCACAGCTTGTCGGAAGAGCCCGTGTGATTGCATATCGGGTGGTGTAGTCTGTTGCTACAGCAATCCACTTGGTTACCGAAGCAGACATAGAAAAATGGCCTAAAAGATCAACACCTACATGGAAGAATGGTTCGGATGGCACGTTAAGTGGTTGAAGGCGGCCAGCAGGGAATGTGGTCGGCTTTTTGTGTTGTTGACAACGGTCACACGCAGTGACATAACGGCAGACGTCACGGTATAGACCAGGCCAAAAGAAGCGCCGACGAACGCGGTCACAAGTCCGTGACATGCCACGGTGACCGGAAGTCGGTACATCAGGAAGCTGGGCGAAAACAGCTTGACGCAGATGCTCAGGCACAACGAAGAGTCAGTCAGGGCCGTCCGGACGCATGTTAGAGCGTTACAACATGCCATCGTGGAGTTCAAACATGTGAAGGGAAGGATCGGGCATCGTTGAAGTGAACCATTCAATAAAGTCTTGTAGGAAAGTGTCCCGACATTGTTCCTCTCCAATATCGCGAAAAGCAGCTAGACAGAGAATGGTGACAGGTGTGGCGGTCGCAGAAATGTCAGGTGGGTCGACAGAATGGCGCGACAAGCAGTCCGCATGTTGATGTAACCAACCCGTCTTGTATACAACTGAATAGTTGTATTCTTGAAGGTGCAGAGCCCAGTGGCCAAGGCGCCGTGGAGAATCTTTCAGGCACGAAAGCCAACACAGAGCGTGGTGATCAGTGATGACTGTGAATTACCGGCTTTACAAATAGGGGCGGAATTTACCCACTGCCCAAACGAGAGCCAGACACTCACATTCGGTGATAGAATAATTGCGTTCAGCGGGGGAAAGAAGGCGGCTGGCATAGGCAATAACACGTTCTCGCCCTTGTTGTTTCTGGGCCAAGATAGCTCCAATACCGTGGCCACTGGCATCGGTACAAACTTCTGTTGGACCTGACGCATCAAAGTGAGCGAGAATAGGGGGGAGGTAAGCAATCCAATCAGTTCGGTGAAAGCACCCTCTTGCTCAGGGCCTCAAATGAAGGCAGCGTCTTTCTTGAGGAGCTAATTAAGAGGGCGTGCAATGTCCGCAAAATTTCGGACAAACCGACGGAAGTAGGAGCAGAGGCCAAAGAAGCTGCGAACGTCCTTGGCACATGTTGGCACATGTTGGCACGGGAAAGTCCTTCACTTCCCGTATTTTATCGTGATCAGGGCGCACACCAGAAGAATCGACGAAATGCCCGAGCACAGATTTTTCACGATGACCAAAGTGGCATTTGGATCAATATAGTTGTAGCCCTGCCTGATGGAAAACAGATAGGATCGTCGATAGGCGTTTGAGGTGTGTCGCTAAAGTTGGCAAAAAAATGATCACATTGTCCAGGTAACAGAGGCAGATGGACCACTTGAAACCATGTAGGAGAGCGTCCATCATTCGTTCAAATGTGGCCGGGGCATTACATAAACCAAAAGGCATCACTTTGAACTGATAAAGGCCATCGGGAGTAATAAAAGGTGTCTTCTCGCAGTCCATGTCATAGACGGAAATTTGCCAGTAGCCGGAGCGAAGGTCGATGGACAAAAAAATATTGTGCTGCACGCAGGCAATCCAGGGCATCGTCAATGCCTGGTAGCGGATAGACCTCCCTCTTTGTTACCTTGCTGAGGTGTCGATAATCCACGCAAAATCGCCAACTGTTGTCCTTCTTTTTAAGTAGTACAACAGGGGATTGCCATGGGCTGCAAGACGGCTCAGTGATGTTATGAGAAAGCATGTTGTCAACTTCATGTTGGATGATGTGTCGCTCAGTAGAGGAGACTTGGTAGGGTTGCCGATGGAGCGGGCTTGCATCGCCGGTGTTTATTCGATGTTTTACAACAGCTGTTTGTCCTAGAGGTCGCTCTCCAAGGTCGAATATGTCCCAGTACGAGGCAAGGAGGCAACGTAGTTCTTGAGCATGCTGGGGCGGAAGGTCGGGAGCAATCAATTTCCTGAGGGCGTTCAAGTTTGAGGGGGTAGGAGGCGAAGCAAGAGTTGCGCACGAAGAGCTGTCACACGTTAAGACCCGCCGTGGTTGCTCAGTGGCTATGGTTAGGCTGCTGAGCACGAGGTCGCGGGATCGAATCCTGGCCACGGCGGTCGCATTTAGATGGGAGCGAAATGCGAAAGCACCCGTGCACTTAGATTTAGGTGCATGTTACAGTACCCCAGGTGGTCCAAATTTCCGGAGTCCTCCACGACGGCGTGCCTCATAATCAGAAAGTGGTTCTGGCACGTAAAACCCAATAATTTAATCCACACGTTAAACCCGAAAAGTGGTAGTCTCGGGCCGGCGTGATTTGCGCCAGGGAAATTCCGTGCGGGAGTACTTGTGTATAAAGTCCAAAGTTCACAAGCGAAAGGCAGGACGTGTTGGCCGATATGGTAATGACGGTGTGAGGAAAAGCGACATTATATGAGAGCAGGACATCTGGATTAGGGGATACGATGTAGTCATCGTCTGGTACAGGTGGAACGGGTGAAACACCTATGTAATGGCACGGTGAGGGAGGCGAATATGCTCTGCGGAACATAGTCGTATCGGAGCACCATCAGGAGGGTCAATAGCAGCAGGTAGAGCGAGTTGCAAAACACCAGCAGAACAGTCTAAAAGCGGAATGTGTCGAGAGAAAGTCAAGTCCCAGGATTAGGTCGTGAGGGCAGTGCTCTAAAGCATAATATAAAACATAAGTGTGATGTCAGGCCATCGACACTCACGCGAGCCGGACACGTGCCAATAATGGCTGGTATTCCACCATTGGCGACTCAAGCCACAGGCAACGGGGCAGGAATGAGGACTTTCTTGAGATGATTCCTAAGCTTAGCATTCATCACAGATACGTGCGCACCAGTGTCACTCGGAGCCGCAACAGGTACACCATCCACATTCAATTTGATGAGGTCCCGACGTGTGGGCAAGTACAGAAGAGCATTCTTGCGTCGGGTCGTTTTGGCAGCATCACCTCCAGGTGCTGCACCCATTAGTTTTCTAAAAGGGTGCGCCGGAAGGTGCTAGGGGACGGTGATTAACGAGATGGGGGAGATCGGGAGAAGCGTGGTCACATGGCGAAGGAGAGCGGCTAGACCGGGTAGGCAGAGAAGTTTCGCCAGAATTTACTGGCTGCATTTTTGGAGAGAAGCGAGGAGCAGCATGAGGGCCATGGAATGGCAGGTAGGGCCAAGGGGTCGAATTCCACGAAGAGCGGTAGTGTCGTGAAATATATGGCCGATACAGCCGCAAGTGAAGCATATAGGTCTATCGTCTGGAGTGCGCCATTCGGCCGGGTTGCGATACCGCATAGAAGCATTCAAGTTGCCGTTGCGTATGACAGTGCTGGACGGAGTGTAGTCAGACCGTTTAATTAAGCAGACGTTGGTCAAGCCAACGTTGGCCGATTCCTGGCGCACGATGGACTGGATCAATGAGACGGTCACCTCGCAATTGTCGGGACCATGGGTTGGGGTCGTGTCAGGAGATGCGGCTCTTGTTTCATGTCGGATGACATTGTTACGGGGATGTTGGGAGTATAAGACTGTGTTTACAATGTATATACAAGAAGAATCAATGGGGTTAAGATGGCTGACTAATAACAACGCGCAGCAGCCAGTGTCTCGCGATCTTCTTCCTCTCTCTTTTATCCTTCCGTAACAGGACCTTTGGGTGCTGAAGCGCCGTCTCGGCGCATGGTAGGCGAAGAACTGCGAGCAAAGTATGGCTTCAGCCGCGAAACGTGCACGATGTCAACAGGCGGCGGACTTGAGGATGGATGAAACTGTAACGGCGTAATCTCGTAACTTGACGGAGGACTTCACAAAGCCCTGTGTAGCGACAGAGAAGCTTTTGGGAGAGGCCGACCCGACGACATGGTGACCAAAGCAGCACCCAAGCACCTGGGGCAAACTGAACATCGCGATTGCACCGGTCGTAACACTCTTTTTGCAGATGCTGCGAGGCTAATAAACGAGATCGGGCGACTTGACCCGCCTTGTGTGTGCGATCGATGACTTCGCGAGCGTACTCAGTGGCAACGCGTGGCACAGAAGGTATGATGGTGTCAAAGGGCAAACTGGGGTCGCAACCATACAAAAGTTAAAAGGGCGAATATCCTGCGGTGTCATGTCGGGACGAGTTATACGCGAATGTCACATAGGTCAACGTGGCGTCCCAGTCGCAGTGATCGTTGGAAACATACATCGACAGCATCTCTGTGGGTGTTCGGTTGAGACGTTCCATAAGACCGTTCGTTTGTGAGTGGTAGGCGGCGGACAGCTTGTGCTCAGTGGCACGAGAGCGGAAATGGTCGTCCACAACTCGGGACAAGAACGAGCGACCGCGGTCTGTAAGTAACCGTCAAGGTGCACCGTGGTGCAGAATGACGTCGTGGAGGAGAAAATCGGCGACGTCAGTTCCGAAACTAGTCAGCAACCCCTTTGTTATCGCATAGTGTGTCGCATAATCAGTAGCGACAGCGATCCGCTTATTCCCTCGAGTAGTCGAAAAAGGGCCAAGCAGGTCAAAGCCTAAGCGAAAGAAAGGTTCAGAGGGAACTTAATTGGATGGAGTCTTCCGACAAGTGGCAGGGCAGGTTTCCGGCGCTGACACAATTCGCACGTTGCGACATAACGACGCACAGAGCGGTAGAGACCCGGCCAGAAGAACTAGCATCGTACGCGGTCGTATGTACGCAAAACTCCAAGATGTCCCGCCGTTGGTGAATCGTGAAGTTGTTCGAGAACGACGGATCGCAGATGACGAGGAAGGACAAGGAGCAACTCACGGCCGTCAGGGTTCATATTGCGGTGGTAGAGGATGCCGTCATGCAGCACTAACATGCGGCACGTGCCGTCGGTGCTGCCAGATTGCACTCCGGCAATGATGGAATGTAAGGATGCATCGCATATTTGTTCAGCGTGCATGTCGGTCATGTCATTTCAAGCCATCACGCAGGTCATCGGATCATGCGCAACAGGATCAGGAGGATCCACGGGGTGACGCGAGAGGCAGTCCGCGTCCTCGTGCGGACGTCCAGACTTAGAGTTGACAAGAAATGAAAATTCCTGGAGCCGCAAAGCCCAGCGACCAAGCCGTCCTGCGGGCTCCCGGAGGGAAGACAGCCAGCAGAGGGTCTGGTGGTCTGTAACGACTGAAAACATTCGGCCATATTAACATGGCCGGAACTTGGCGACAGCCCAAACTAAAGCCAAGCACTCCTGCTCGGTGATGGAGTAATTTCTCCCAGCAGGTGACAGCAGGCGGCTAGCGTCAATGTGAAATTCTGAAGTACTAGAAACGCTGGCCAAGAACATGCCGGCTGGAAGCACTTGAGGGCACAGGCTGAAATTCAGAAGCGGAAGAACAGCGCCGTTAATAGTAATCGTCACCAGTGTATGCAGAAAAGCAACGTTCCGGTTCAAAAGCACGTTGATGATGAGGCCAAGGACATATTCACCGTCACGAATCTGTAGCTGTGTGGTCAAAGCGACGTAAGTGACTGCCTCGGGTGACAGACGCGCATCTTCAAACGAACACAAGTGCGATGGAGCGGTGCTCGGAGCATCGGCGACTTGAGGCAGTTCCAACTGAAGAACGCCGGTTGCGCAGTCGATGAGTCCGGAGTGATGGGATAAAAATTCCAATCCAAGGATAACGTCGTGAGGGCAGTTGTCGATCACAGCAAAGAGAACATAAGTAGGGCGGCTGGCTATAATTAAACACAGAGTACACATTCCAAGAACAACCAGCACGCCGCCGTCGGCCACACGAAGCACTCGGGCAGCTGCTGGGGTGAGGACCTTCTTTAAATGTCTACGTAGGCTAGCACTCATCACAGATACGTGGGCTCCAGTGTCGACGAGGGCTTGGACAGGTAAGCCCTCTATTTTAACGTCAATTACACTTCTCTTTGTGAGCACAGACAATGGATTTGCTGCAGTAGTAGGCAGCGCTGTCCTGTGTGTTCCTGTCTTCTGTCATCGTCTTTTTGCGCTGCCCCTTCAAGATGTAGCACCATCTCCGAGGGCTGCATTTCTTAGTTTTCCGAAAGGGTGCGGCCAAAAGCCACAGGGGACGAAAGGCGACGTGGCTGCGGCGAATGGGAAGATGGACGACGCGTTTGCGGTGAACGAGACTGGTGTCTACGCGGCGATGGTGAGCGACTGTACCAGGTGTTCCTAGCAGAGTTGTCGGCACTGTTAGACTCGGCGGTGGGCAAAACATAGCAGGCATTGCCATTAAAGCGGCTCAGGTTGGTCGGTGTGCGAGGTGTTGAGGGCCACGAGTTGCAACAATATGTACGATGTCATCGCAGCGATTGGGCGTGGGCAGACTGTTGAGGTCTTCGAGGGTGGACGTAGCAGCCGTGGTGGGAAGACGGGGAAATGGGTGGGCAATGCGGTGACTCTTGGCTTCTTCAAACCGCCGGCATTCGGTAATAATGGCTTGCGCAGTGGAAGAATTCTTGAACACAAGGACGTGGAAGGCATCATCTGCTATGCCCTTAATGACATATGTGACTTTATCAGGTTTCGATATCTTCGGATCCACTTTGCGGCACAGAGCGAGCACGTCCCAGATGTACGTGAGGTAGGATTCAGTGCATGTCTGGACATGTGAAACGAGGTCTTTTTGGGTGGCGCGCTGACAGCCAACAGGCTTTCCAAACAAATCCTGGAGCTTCTGCTTATAAGTGTCCCAGCTAGTAAGTTCCTCCTTGTGGGTCTGAAACCAGACGCGTGCCGTGCCTGCGAGGTAAAATATCAATTAGCGAGCATGATGGTCTGGTCCCAATAGTTGCTAGCACTGACCTGCTCATATAGTTGAAGCCAGTCTTCAACATCAGTGTTGTGGGTACCAGAAAAGGGTCCTGGGTTGCGGGGTTGTGCTAGAATGACGATGGGGATGGGTTCCGACGTGCCCGAAGCATTGTCGCCTTGAGCTGGCATTGTAGATGCAGCCAAGGAGCGCCCGCCACGTAAGTTCGTCTCAATATTCGTCGCGTTTTGACCGCTACGCCAGCAGTTATATTTCTTTTTAGGCTGAGGCGAACTTCGGACTCCCCGCAGATAAAGTTCCACATGTAATCAAACTATAGAAGTTGCGTATGTCTTAATGTAAACATAATTAGGCTATTATTGACAGCAATTGCACCAGTAGGTTACGTGGGAAGGTGGGCGAATAGGATGGAAATAAATGACAGTGCCACAGAGGTTTAAAAAGCAACTTCTTTTATTCATACAGAATAATGCACTCAATATAATTGACCAAACAAAACATGTTTTAGTGGATAAAGAGTACTATGGCAAGTACACAGTCGTAATGTATAGCAACATATGCGGAACCCTTTCACAGAATCATTCGCAATTCCGCGCGACACCATGCATTTCCATCTAAAAGTTATCAGACATGACAACATCGTCCCATACTATCATTTAGAAAACATTCATTTACTAATTTTGCGGCCCATTGGACACTCAGAGCCTATGTTACGGAGAGTGAACAAACATAGCGTGACGTTTCTTTGTGGAGCGTTCTGCATTTATCATCACAACGAGACACAGTGTGTCGGATGCCGCAGCGTGAACTTGGACAATAACAAAAAGCCTCCACTTACCTTTAGCCAATGAAGGTCGTGTGCTAGGCTAGGCAAAATTTTGAAGAGTAGCACACACCACACTCTGAACGAACATGCCAGGAAATAAAATTTAAAAAATCGGATGAGACTGCCGTGTAAGCAATGCAATTCTGCGCAACACAACCTGGTTTGCACAGTCATATGCCAAGTCTTGCACCAGAATCACAGATTGGTAGGGGTCACCAAGGACAAACTAATAAATTGTGAAATAGTAAAAAAAAACGCTTTTTGTTTTAGGACAGCAAAAATATTTGAAACACAATATTTACTCGTGTGACAGTATTCTGAATAAACATATTCGAACCTTTTTTTTTCGCATTGGTTTTCTAGTTTCAGTGTTTGTCCCCCCCTTACCTAGTTGTGCTTCAATCATGCACCGCTAATATCTCTGGCGATAGGTTTTTTCATGCTTTTCGTTCCAAGCTTCGCGACCTATTTAGATGGACCTTGTAACGATTCTGAAATGATAACGATGGCATGACGATGATGGCGCGAGCACAATGGGATGACGGCAAGTGTGTGAGGGTGATGGCGTGATGACGACTGTCTGACTATGACTGTATGGCATTTATGGCATGACGATGGTGGTGTGATGAGAATCAGATGACGACAATATAACGGCCACATGGCATCATGACAGCGGTATGACAGTAAATGCATGACGATGACTCTGTGGAGATGATGGCACGGCAACGGTGGCACAACACGATTGAATGATGACGGCATGATTATAGTGGAATGACGCAGAAGGATGACGTCAACACCCATTTACTTAGATTTAGGGGCACATTAAAGAACGCCAGGTGGTCCAAACTTCCGGAGTCCCCCACTACAGCATGCCTCATAATCAGATAGTGGTTTTGAGAACTAAAACCCCATAATTAATTTTTTTAATGATGATGCCAATAGAAAGACGAAAGCGGTATGGTGACGATGGCAAGACGACAATGGGATGGTGTTTCTAAAACGATGACAGTGGTATGACGACGACGTGATGAGAGTCTGTTGATGGAGTTGGTATGCCAACAATTAAATGACCATGACGGCATCACTACCACGAGCACATACCTAGCAGCCCAAGTTGGTAGACAACTTAGGTCACTGGGCGGGAAAATGGTTAGAGACATGTACACATAACACCTGAATGTGGGCAAAGTATCCTAAGGATGCTAATCGCAATAATATATTTATTTAAATATTCTCTAAGTGTTTTCAGTGAGGCGCAAGTTTGTTCCACTTGGTACGAGTATTCGGAGTGATATTAGGCCATCGGTATAGGTTGACGGGACTTTGCAAATTAAACAACTAGCAGGAACACAACCTCAGTACAGTGGAATCTTGGTGATACAGTTCTGATGAATACATTTTTTCTGATAATACATGTATTCATATACGGTCATTGCGATCGCGTTTTCACCCAAAATTTTATAATAGGACTGCAGAAGTGGGTTTTTATTGGTATTTCTAAAGCTTGTAGCTTTATATTCCAGTGTACTAGCTTAACATTCCAACGACCCACGAACAACGCGTTGAGCCCCGTAACACTGGAGGAAAAATGCTGGTGGCGCGCCGCCGGTGGGGCAAAACGCTGCAGCGGCAGTGCAGCCACACTGACATGCAGTGCGCTGGTGCTTAGTTGAGGGAGAAAACGTCGTGCGGCTTCTTAATTTCTGGAAGAGCTTTTTTTTTACAGACATTAAAAAGAAGAAAGTTCAGCGCGAACTGACGAGCTATTTCAGTGTTGCTGAATAAAAGTGCCTTGGCTGCAGTTTGCGTGTACTCGAGGGATGGTGCTCCGCATAACGTATTATGCGAAGCAGTATCACTTGATGCCACACGAACCTTTGCGATTGAGTTTGTCACCGAGTACACCTATTGTCATGCATTCTGGCGCTTGCTTTGGATAATATGATTATCGGCTGATAATTTTCGAGGGAACGATTTTCATACGGTTTTCGGATGAACTACAAATTGGCACAAAAGTACATAACATAAAAGGTGTGTTAATTCAAACATTTACGGGAAAAAACGTGTACCAGTCTAAATTTCAGCCCTTTGAAATAGTGGAACTTGCTTGACGTGTGTCATAAGAACTTAATTGCAGGCTGTACAGAACCGAACACCCTTTGTAAGGGCAGCACCTGTCACGCAGGTCTGTGTCTTTGCTAAATATTAGTATGTACATTTAATCCATATGTAATCTTAAAGTACGTGGGCGCAGTTAACTGCAAAACGCAGCACCTCGCGACATCGAAATCAAGGAAGGATTGTAAACAACCGAGAAAACGCTACGTCGCGAGTTTGTGCTGCCATCGGGATGGGCCCGGCGAGCAGTTTTTTATCATTTCTCCGTGGTCGTGACACTGACCTTTTTCGCCGCTGACGGCAGCACGAAAACTGGCTAAATTTTGTTTCTGACACAAAATAACTCATAATTAAAGTGACCTCAAAAGTGTGCATGTTATAAAACGTTACACGATATAGTAAATTGCTGGCGTGGTTTGAACTCGCAAGCGGTCAGCGCAGCTGCCGCAGCAATTGTCTCTGCAGAGCGACTCGCCTGGCTAACGCGTTTTGTTATAGCTACCAACGGCGTCGGGAAAACTAATTGTATTTTCACTTATGAGCGATATAAATGTGCAGACGTTGACTGTGTTGATTATTATAGGTACTTTATTATGAGCTGCGGACGGGTCGCAAGGGCCGTTGGCCTCAGTTCCGACTCCCAGCGATCGCGAGTTCGCTTGGCTTGCTCGTTCGCCATATCGTCGGCATCGATGAGCGGCAGGATCGAGTGGTCCGAGTTCGTGCGCGACACTGGACGCTTAGAATGAACCCCGTTGAAGAGCAGCCAGATCTGCCCATTTCGAGCGTGCCTGGTATGAACAAAACCAGCCAAGCTTAGAGCAGGCCGATGATCTTCCATCAAGACTACGTACCCCCAAGCCTGATGCTGTGCCGACTTTTACACCGCCTTGTGTCCTGCTCCGGAATGTGCTTCATTCCCAAAGCGCTCTCGACGAATGGTTCGGACTACTTGTAGCAGTGCGGGCGCATATTGATAGCTGTTGATAGCCGCATTTTCTGAGTCGCTGCTTTGTAGGCGGCGATTCCCGCAAGCAGGAAATAATCGCCGCTGGACGATGATGATGGCCAGGGCATCGCAAAGCACGTGCAGGCGTAGCAGACGAACTAACAACATGAAGCCCGTGCGCCGGCAAGCGCGCTGGCGTGTGCACGTCACAGTTCTGTGCGATCACATGCCCAGTTGCGTTTACATTCCTTCTTTGGTCCCTCTCGTTGCGCTCTGAAACCGAAACTTCGACTGGTCGTTACAAGCAAGACACCAAATAATTACCTGTTGCGCTCTGAAGTCAACGATGTTTCTTGCCGTAATTACTGGGTGATTATCTACTTATTGCAGCAGAAAAAACAAGATTGAAAATTTTTGTGTCAGTATTCCTTCAAGGGTCTTGTGTCGCAGCAAATCGGTGTCCCGCATCCAATGTCAACTGTCGTTTTGGCAAAGATCATTTGGAACCATGCATACCCAACCACGCAGGCCATCCATGTAGCGCAAGGAAGTTACTGAACTAATTGAATTTCTCAAGGTAAGTTGCATCAGAAAAATCGTAAAGTATGACTTACACACAACCTATCGCCATGATAGCGTCGGATTGTAATTTGAATATACGAGAAAACATAATTCCGTTATGCGGAAACTCAAAACACATATCCTTTTCTAGCATTTATTAGGCATTTGTTACATTCTTTGAGATTTATGCGCGCCAGCGCGCACAAATCTCGAAGGCCATAAAGCGGCGTGCCTGGTTCCTTGCAACACCTCCAGATGGCGCTCACCTCCACCGGAAGCTGCCGGTAGCTCCGCGGCACGGCGCTGCTGTCAGTTGTTGCTGTCAGTTGTGGGGATTTGGTTTGGATATTGTGGCGGATGAACGTGCTTTTCGGGGCTCCGTGGCGACGACGAAATCATAAGTTCTTTCGACAATGAATTTTTTTTTGAATATTGGAAGATAATGATTTAGTTCGTTATTTATAGCGGTGTAATTTCCCTTGTCGTAGAGTCGTATGGTCTTTTTGGTTGTTTGTCGTTTTAGTGGAGTAATTATAAAGTCGGCTTGAACTACTTTGTGGTCACTTATTTCTGGCAAGTATGAGATGGATTTTATGGTTTCAGGGATACTGGTTAGTATTAAGTCTAAAATGCTTTGACAATCTTGGGTTACATGGGTTGGTTTGGATATGATTTGAGTAAGGTTAAAATTAAGGCAAACATTTATAAACTCGATTGCCTCGCTGTGGCATCCTCCATCAACAGTTAGGTTAGGCCAATCAATGTTTGGAAGGTAAAGTCACCCAACCAGATTATATGTGTATTAGGGTGCTTGGTTGAAAGTTCACTTAGTACGGAATTATGTTTGCCAGGGAAATCAGGGTTTCTTTGCTGGGGTCTGTAGCACACGCCTAGTAAAACGGATTGGGGTGTAGCTTGACATTTTATCCATAGGGTCTCGAGATCGGATGAAAGATTAATCAATGTGGATGGTAGTTCCTGGCTAACCGCTATGAGCACTCCTCCTCCATTTCTGCCATCGCGGTCCTTGCAGAATACTTGAAAATTCGGCAAGTCAGCCAGGATCTCGTAATCAGTGACGTCACTATTAAGCAATGTTTCTGTTAATACGAGTAAGTTGGTGCTGGAGGATGAAACAAGATTAGAGACGAGTTCACGTTTTGAAATAAAGCTGCGAATATTCGTAAAAATTGCGGAAAGATATAGGGTAGTTTGCGGTGCTGATTTGGGTGTGCTTGAGGATAATTGACATCGTGGTGATTGCTACGTTAGTTCCTTTACTGTCTGGGAGGATTCATCAAATACGTAACGTTTTGAACCGATGAACAATGTTTTGAAGCTCAACTTAAATGCTGTAGATTTTGTTTTGGCGAAGGTTACTAGATGCTTTCGGGCATGCCGGACTGAGGGTGAGAAATCTTCACCAACGCTGTAATTTGTGTCTTTGAATTTCTTTCCTTCCGATAAAATTGACTGTTTGACTTTAAATGAGTTAAATTTTACGATCAAAGGCCGGACGCGATCAGGTGAATGGCGTCCAAGGCGGTGTGCGCGTTCTATATGTGAAGGATCAGTGGTTAGTTGAAGGTTTTCGCTGATGTGACGAATGACTATTGCTTCAGAATCAGCGAAGGATTCTTTAGGATTGGGATCATGAATGCCATAAAATATAAGATTGTTTCGGCGCGAGTGGTTTTCGCTGTCGTCTATACGGGATTCAAGGTTATGATACTGGCCGGTTATTTTAGCGCTTAAAGTTTTGAGGTCATCTAATTCAGTGCGCATGCTTGAGAGCCGACTGTAATGTGCTTCAAGATCAGTCAAACGCTTGCATATGTCAGTCAATGTTACGTCCGTAGATAGCAGGTGATTTTTAACAGTCTGAAGTTCGGAGATTAGTTTGGTTTGGCCTGCGGACACAATTCTTAGTTCAGCTAGCACAGAATCTAGCGTGGGTCCCGGGTTAGTTTCAACATCCCCTGCCAAAAGTATTAAAGAACGGATCACTTGCGAACATTCGACAATGATAACAACGCAGCACTGCGGGCTCGGCAGCTGTACTAAGAAGTAATTGCTTGATTTTTTACAAAACAGAACCTGCGAGTTACCAACTTGCATGGTAAAGATGAATGGATTAGTAGACTGTGCTTTCACACAGCTACCGAGTCCACAGAGCGGCGCAGATGGGTGGCACTCTCTTATAGCGGCTGAGGTTGACGTTTGTTTCGTTGTGATTGGCCAGGCTGGATCGAAGATTGCGACATATGGTGGCGGGACAGTTACGTGCAGAGTGGTCAGTGGATGGCGCCAGTTGTGACGGCCATCTTCGAAGTAGTTGGGGGCGAGATTCGGTGCAGGTACGGCATAGGCAGGCAGTACAGCCACCAGGAGCGTGCTGGCGACGACGGTGAGTGTCTGCATGGTAAAGATGAATGGATTAGTAGACTGTGCTTTCACACAGCTACCGAGCCCACCATATTTTGTATTGTAGTTGTTGACTCACTACGTACAACAGCGTGATGTGGAATGTAATGAATACAAGACATGGTGCACCACTTCTTTCCGTTCTACATTCAGTAAGGCATGTACTCACATAAATTTTAATGGTTGAGCCATATTCCACAGCGAAATCCCCATTAAACTCACTGTAAAGCTTCTCTTTGATTGCTGTCTAGCTACTCACAATCTTCTCTCCATGAGAAGGCTACCTCATAGCAACCACCGTCAAATCCAATTTTACTTTGAAACAGTTCAAGGACTGATAAAAGCATTGAGTTTTTCTAAACTGACCTCTTCTGTCAAAAATCCCATGCTCTCAAATTCCCAGAACTTTCGCCATGCTTGGCGTCAGCACCCGGCGCACCCGGGCCGTCAGCATCCGCGACACTGCAACCGTCAGTCGACTTGACCCATCCGCGTGACCCCAGCACCTTCTCTAGTAACGGCACCGACAAAGTTAATATCGAAGAATGGCTTGGCATATACGAATGCTTCGCTGCACACAACCGATGGGACCCGACATTGATGCTCGCAAGCCCTGGTCGTCTGTCAGCATGGTAGGATGGCCTAGGAGAAGCCCACTGCGGAGTTCCGTCTTTTCCAATACCCAGCACCTCCACCGAAAATGGAATGGGCAGAGATGTAAGGTTAAATGGGATCGTCATTACTCTGAAGAAGATATGGCCGCTAAAACCAGTATGGCCGAACGTTATGTTAGCCCCACTACGTCGTCTCGTACGTCTTGTTGGTGATCGTCGTCTTTGTCCCTCCTGTGGAACCGTGGCATAATGTTCCATAATTTTAAAGCATATACACGTCAACAATATCAGTTGGTAGTTTTCAGCCATGTTTTTGTTGACGTCTTTGAAGATTGGTATGACTGGCGGTTTCCAATCTTGTGGAATCTGACCAGTATAAAAGATTGATGAAAAATATGGAATAGAAACCTGCTCAGAGACAGTATTGTCACGCGGTGGTGACGTTCAAGAACACCGTAGCAATACATGGCAATACTGTGAAAGACAAAACTAACTTTTATTGGGCGAACCTGTGCCCACAAAAACAGGCTACACTTATAGCACAACGATAGCGGCGAACAAGGTCGGCGATCGTCGAAAATCTGATCAGCGGGTCCAGCGCATCGGCTTTTATACAACAGCCTTCGAATGCTCCATACTAATCGCTGGGACCCGCGTGACTTCCACAAAGTTCTACACCATTCGCGTTACGCGATGAAATCAGATAACACAAGGTTCGGCGACAACAGACAGCGGATAGAAGCATCGATAACTTTCCAGAAACTTCGGATACATGCAGGCGCGTCCCGCGCTATGCGATAACATTTGTTAGGCGGCGAAACGTGGTCGCCCGATAAATATAGGTACACGTGTCAATCTTAAAATGCATCGACCCGATGCTGCAAACAAACGAAAGTAATAAAGAAAAGCGCTCGTAGCAAAGAAAACAACAAAATAAGGAAGTTCGTCAGCGTCCGTAAAAGGGTTTAAGACGCACCACGTGGACCACTTCAGGACGTGCGCGGCGCCGCTGTGAATGCGAAATGCCGTCTGGAACGACCTCATAGTCCAGTGCGCCAATACGTCGGATACGTCGGATGACCTTGTAGGGTCCGAAATAGCGTCGCAGTAGTTTCTCACTCAGTCCCCGTCGGCGTATCGGGGTCCATACCCAAACACGGTCGCCGGGTTGGTACTCGACGTAGCGTCGTCGGAGGTTGTAGTGTCGGCTGTCGGTACGCTGCTGGGTCTTGATCAGTAGGCGGGCGAGCTGTCGGGCTTCTTCGGCGCGCTGGAGATAGCTAGCGACGTCAAGATTCTCCTCGTCAGTGACGTGCGGCAGCATGGCGTCGAGCGTCGTCGTCGGTTTCCTGCCGTAAACCAGCTTAAACGGCGTGATCTGTGTTGTAAGCGAAGGTTACATACGGCAGGACCGCGTCCCACGTCTTGTGCTCGACGTCGACGTACATTGCTAGCATGTCGGCGAGGGTCTTGTTCAGGCGCTCCGTGAGACCATTCGCCTGCGGATGGTAGGCAGTTGTCCTCCTCTGGCTTGTCTGGCTGTAATGCAGAATGGCTTGCATAAGCTCTGCTGTAAAAGCCGTTCCTCTGTCGGTGATGACGACTTCTGGAGCAGCATGTCCCAGCGGGATGTTCTCGACGCAAAATTTCGCCACTTCGGCTGCGCTTCCTTTTGGTAGAGCTTTAGTTTCAGCAAAGCGGGTGAGATAGTCCATCGCCACGACGATCCACTTATTCCCGGATGGTGACATCGGAAACGGCCCCAACAAATCCATCCCAATCTGCTGGAATGGTCGGCGAGGAGGTTCGATCGGCTGTAGGAATCCTGCTGGCCTTGTCGGTGGTGTCTTGCGTCGTTGACAGTCTCGGCACATCTTGACGTAACGGGCGACGTCGGCGGTCAGAAGCGGCCAGTAATACCGTTCCTGTATTCTCGAAAGCATCCGGGAGAATCCGAGGTGCCCAGCGGTTGGATCGTCGTGTAGGGCGTGCAGTATTTCTGGACGCAGCGCTGACGGTACAACAAGAAGGTAGCTGGCGCGCACTGGTGAGAAGTTCTTCTTCACGAGCAGGTTGTTTTGTAGCGTGAACGAAGACAACCCGCGCTTAAATGCCCTTGGGACAACGTCGGTGTTACCTTCCAAATACTCGACGAGGCCTTTTAGCTCCGGATCTGCTCGTTGCTGTTTAGTGAAGTCTTCCGCGCTTATTATCCCAAGGAAGGCGTCGTCGTCTTGCGGCGGGGGATCGATCCGCGTCGGAGTGTTTTCTTCCGGACTTGTATATTACCGTGACGTCATATTCTAGCAGTCTGAGGCTCCACTGCGCCAGCCGTCCTGAAGGGTCCTTTAAGTTGTCAGCGACCATCACGCGTTGTGCTGGCTAGCTGACTTTGAATGGCCTGCCATAGAGGTAAGGGCGGAATTTAGCTGTAGCCCAAATGATGACGAGGCATTCCTTTTCAGTCGTAGAATAATTGCTTTCCGCTTTTAACAGCGACCGGCTATCATACGATATCAACCGTTCAAGTCCTTCTTTACTCTGGACTAGGACGGCACCGAGGCCTAGGCTACTGGCGTTAGTGTGGATTTCGGTATCGGCGTCCTCGTCGAAGCGTGCAAGTCCCGGCGGCGACTGCATGCATCGTTTGAGTTCTTGAAATGCCTTGGCCTGCGGCGTTTCCCACTTGAATTTGACATCACATTTGGTTAGATGTGTTAGCGGCTCCGCGATGCGTGAAAAGTCCTTGACAAAGTGCCTATAGTAGGCACACATGCCTAGGAATCTGCGCACTGCCTTCTTGTCAGTTGGCTGCGGGAACTTTGCAGTGGCAGCTGTCTTCTGTGGGTCAGGGCGTACTCCTGATTTGCTGATTACGTGGCCTAGGAACAAAAGCTCATCGTAAGCGAAGCGGCACTTTTCCGGCTTCAGAGTGAGCCCTGATGACTTGATGGCCTGTAACACTGTCGCAAGCCGCTTAAGGTGATCGTCGAAATTTCCGGCGAAGACAACGACGTCATCCAAGTAAACAAGACACGTCTGCCACTTCAATCCTGCTAACACCGTGTTCATGACGCACTGAAACGTTGCAGGCGCCGAGCACAATCGGAATGGCATGACCTTGAACTCGTAGAGGCCGTCTGGCGTGATGAAGGCTCTCTTTTCGCGATCTCTCTCGTCGACGTCTATTTGCCAGTAGCCAGACTTGAGGTCCATTGGCGAGAAGTATTTAGCGTTGCAGAGCCGATCCAATGTGTCGTCTATCCGTGGAAGGGGGTACACATCCTTCTTCGTGATCTTGTTTAGTCGACGATAATCGACGCAGAAGCGTCGGGTTACGTCCTTTTTCTTCAGCAGGACTACAGGAGAGGCCCACGGGCTTTTTGACGGCTGGATGATGTCATCGCGCAGCATTTCGTCGACTTGTTGCCTAATAGCTTAACGTTCTCGCGTCGAAACTCGGTAAGGGCTCTGGCGGAGTGGTCGAGCGCACTCTTCGGTTATTATGCGATGCTTTGCAACTGGTGTTTGTCGAATCCTCGATGACGTCGAAAAGCAGTCTTTGTATCGTCGGAGAAGACTTCTGATCTGTTGCTGCTTACTCATAGGAAGACTTGGATTCACGTTGAAGTCTGGTTCGGGGACTATGCTCATCGGGGTAGATGCGGCTGAATCCGAGAGGACAAAGACATTGCTGGTTTCCACAATTTCCTCGATGTATGCGATTGTCGTGCCCTTGTTGATGTGCTTGAACTCATGGCTGAAGTTGGTTAGCATAACTTCCACTTGCCCTCCGTGCAGTCAAGCGATCCCTCTTGCGACGCAAATTTCACGGTCGAGCAATAGATGTTGGTCGCCCTCGATGACGCCTTCTACGTCAGCGGGTGTTTCGGTGCCGACGGAAATAATGCTGGAGCGCGGTGGGATGCTCACTTGATCTTCGGGCACGCTCAAGGCGTGGTGACTACGACAGCTCTCTGGCGGTATCGCTTGATCTTGCGACAGCGTTATCGATTTCGACTTCAGGTCGGTGACAGCGCCATGTTGATTCAGGAAGTCCATGCCGAGAAGACGTCTCGTGAACACTGTTGGAGGATAACGAAGGTGGCAGGATAAGGCCGGTCATGAACGGTAATTCTTACCGTGCAGATCCCAATCGGCGTAATCAGGTGTCCTCCAGCGGTCCGAATTTGAGGGCCTTCCCATGCAGTCTTAACTTTCCTCAACTGGGTGGCGATGGGTCCACTCATGACGGAGTAATCGGCTCCTGTGTCTACTAAGGCGGTGACTGCGTGGCCGCCGAGAAGCACGTCGAGGTCGGTGGTTCTTTATCTTGCGTTACAGTTAGGTCGCGTCGTCAAGTCGTCTTTCGTCGGTGTAGTCTTGGCTTCCTGATTTTGTGGGAACGATGGCGTGTCGTTATTATGTCATCTAGATGGTCTCTTCGTCGTCTTCGTCGGCGGCGAAGGATCTTCGTCAGTTCGACGAACAGCAACCGCACCTCCATCGGTTGCTGCTTTTAGATTTCCGGATGTGGGCTGACGGACCGGCCCCTGATTGGGCCAGTGTATGGTCGCCGCTGCGGCGACAGGTACCGGCCTGGTGACGGCGAACGGGAAGGTCGTCGAGGGCTCCACTGAGTGGCGGCGAGGTAGTCGGCGATATCGCGAGGTCGTTCGCCAATCTGTGGCCGCGGCGCGTTAACGGCGAAACCTCGCAGTCCCATTTCCCGGTATGGGCATCGGCGGTACACATGGCCGGCTTCTCCGCAGTGGTAGCAGAGCGGGTGGTGGTCGGGGGCGTGCCAAACGTCAGTCTTTCTTGGAATGCCGCGTGGGTTGACTGGTTGACGCGCTGGCGGCGGGGGTGGTGGTGGACGACGGAACTGTGTCGTCACTGGGCCCGGCCATGGGCGCAGAGGGGGAACGTGACGGCCGGCTACAGCGACGTATGTCATCGCTTGCGGCTGAGCTTGCGGTAATTCAGGGGCTACTCCGTGTTGTTGGAGCTGCTCACGCACGGCGTCGGCAATCGAAGTCACTTGAGGCTGTGATGACGGGAACAGCTTCTGTAGCTCCTCCCGCACGGCCACTCGGATAGTCTCGCGCAGGTCGTCGGTGGCCAGTGACTGAACTCCCGCGTAGCTTGTCGAGTTCGGGTGGAGGTCGAATTGCCAGTTTCGCATCTCGAGTGTCTTCTCGATGCTGGTGGCCTCGCGAAGAAACTTGTCGACTGTCTTTGGTGGGCTTCGTACCATTCCGGCAAAAAGTTCCTCCTTCACACCAGGCATGAGCAGGCGGAGTTTCTTCTCCTCGGGCATTTCAGGGTCGGCGTGGCGAAATAGACGGCTCATTTCTTCCGTAAAGATGGCAACGTTCTCGTTTGGTAGCTGCACTCGGGCGTCCAGCATAGCTTCGGCCCTTTCATTGCGCACGACGCTTGTAAAGGTGCTTAGGAAGCCGCTACGGAAGAGGTCCCACGTTGTCAAGGTCGACTCCCTGTTCTCAAACCACGTTCTGGCGGCGTCTTCTAAGGCGAAGTAGACATGCCGCAGCTTGTTGTCAGCGTCCGAGTTGTTGAATGTCGCAATTCGTTCGTAGGTCTCCAGCCAGGATTCCGGGACTTCAGTCGCTGCTCCATGGCAGGTCGGTGGGTACCGAGGTTGTTGTAGGATAACGGGGGACGCTGGGGCAGCCATTGGGGTTGTCTTGACCACGATCTTCTTTGTCGTCTCAGGTAGAAATCCGTGCTCTGGGGGCAGTCCTTGCAGTCTGCGGCTAGCACGCTGGTCTTGGGCGATGTTGGTTTTGTCCTCGGGCTTCGGGCTTGGATCGCGGCTTTGCGGGGGCATTCGGTACATGAACGCACAAGCACCTCCACCAGATGTCACGCGGTGGTGACGTTCAAGAACACAGTATCAATACTGTGAAAGACAAAACTAACTTTTATTGGGCGAATCTGTGCCCACAAAAACAGGCTACACTTATAGCACAACGATAGCGGCGAACACGGTCGGCGATCGTCGAAAATCTGATCAGCGGGTCCAGCGCATCGGCTTTTATACAACAGCCTTCGAATGTTCCAGACTAATCGCTGGGACCCGCGTGCCTTCCACAAAGTTCTACACCATTCGCGTTACGCGATGAAATCAGATAACACAAGGTTCAGCGACAACAGACAGCAAATAGAAGCATCGACAACTTTCCAGAAACTTCGGATACATGCAGGCGCGTCCCGCGCTGTGCGATAAGATTTGTTAGGCGGCGAAACGTGGTCGCCCGATAAATATAAGTACACGTGTCAGTATTATGTAGTAACTTAGAGTTAATGTTGTGAGTACCTGCTGATGACGAAACTTTCCAATTATTAATAAGTGCTGAGCAGTACCATCAATAAACAGCCTTATACCGTGATGCACGCAAAGGGTTGACCATTATTTTAAAGGTTGGGTTCTTTTTATCCCGAATTCCTTATTGATGCACATAAACAGGTGTCAGCTATATCAGTCATCTATTTCAGTTAAAATTACACTATTTGGTTTTGTGCCGAATTCACCTTGAATAACTAAATGAAAGAAAGATTGATGTAGGTTTGATACTGTGCCCAAAGTGCTAATTTCTATGCAAAATCAGCTTCTTGCTGGTGCTAACATCTGCGCCAGAAGGTCAAATGGCTGTTCCATCACTGCACAATGTACTTTATGTTTTCTCGTGAACGCAGCATAAACTGTGCTCCACTGCCTCGACTGTACTCTAGCACTCCAACTTGTGCCCTAAAGGACTGTTTCATGGTTTCAATTCAACTTTGTAGTGAACGGATGGGTTTCGCAAGCAATAAGTGATTTATCGTAAGAACAGTCGGTTCCATTGGAGAGATGTGTGCCGCATCATCGAATGAATGCTGCTGCAGGCCACTGTGGAACATTTATTGGCTTGGCTCTTGAACAAGAACATATCCTCTGCGAAACTGCCGGTTAAGTATTCGTAAAGTATACACTGTTCAGTAAAGTGGAAAGTTGGGCTATTTGGTGAGTAATCATCATACCTTGCTGGTGAAGCAGCGCAATGACACGGACACAGTGTCACAGACACACGGACACAAGACTTTTCCTGTTTGTCTTCACTGTGTGCGTGTCAGTGCGCTGCTTCACCAGCAAGGTATATACTATTGTTGGCCATACAGCATATTGTGTGTCCACTCATTCATTACCAAATACACCTGCTCCCAACACTGCGGGTGAATCCCCTAAACGTGCAAAATCATCGTCCTATCTCACTGACCCAAATTTGCAGCAATAAGTTAGAGCATGTGATCTGTTGGCACCCGAGACAACATGCTGTTTGGAGTCCAGCATGATTTTATATAAGGCTTTTACTATCACTTAGCTTATTGCCTCATATAACAACTTAGCATTTAAAAACAGCGAACAAATAGAGGCAGTATTTTTTAGATTTTGCCAACGCCTTTGATTCAGTGCCTGAACATAAAGCTCCATGTAAGCTTTACGCAGTCGAATAGAGATCAAATCTGTGCATTTTATCAGATATTGAAATATCAGATATTGAGTGTTCAGTACGTAAAAGTCAGCGATCGTATTTGAGGCATTTCCTTTCACGTCAGGTGTAGCATAGGATAGGGGTCATTCTTGGGACCATTTCTGTTCCTAATATTCAATGACAGAAGATATAATTAGATGTATTGTACACAGTAGTTAAATCACAAGCTGATGAAACAAAGCTCAGCAATAACCTTGATAAGGTTTGCCACTGGTGTGAAGGGTAGGAAATGAGCTTGAACATGAATTAGTGTTGTTAAAGATCAGCAGCAAGGAGACACCTTTACACCTATTTTATTGGCAACAACACCTAACAATGTTTCTACCTATTAGTACCTCAAGGTAATTCTAACAGAACACATGAGGTGGGACGAGCATATTGCAAACATTTTCATGAGCGCTTTCAGAAGTTTATGGACTTTTGTCGCAATTTCAAAGGAGCCCCTATACAGGTAAATGTATAGAGGCGTTCGGTATGCTGTCAGACCTAGCTATGAATATGCATAAGGTTTGTGCGATCCATATGGCAATAAAATATTGTAAAATTAGAATTATTACAGCAAATATAAGTTAGGTTCATCTGCAATTTCTGCAGAAAAACTGATAGTGTGTCGCAGATGCTGAGTACTCTCCATCTTGAATAGCTGCAGGGAAGACGCGCTAGACTGGCTAAAACTCTTGCATTTAGTGTACAAGAGTCCAACATTACGAAATAATTTTACCTGTGTCCTCCTTCTTGTGCCAGCATTCGTCAGTACCACAGTAGAATGATACAGGACCTATGTGCTGCGAATAATGCTTATAGATAGTAATTTTTTCTAAGACTGAGTGGAATGAATATCCTAAGAGCGTTGTTGAAAGTAGATATGTTGTCCTGTTTGTCATTTGTATTGTTTGGCTATAATATCGTTTTCCAATGTTTGTGTTTTTTGTCCCTTGATTACATTTTCTGTATATTCATTCCTCCTTGGACTCAAGTGAGTCGGCAGCATTTATAAATAAATTTCAAAAATGTAATTATCTACCACAACAGACAATACCATGAAACCTAGTTCGAGATGAAGTGCTGCTGTTCTTAATTTGGTCATCAGGCCCATGATGGTAGTACTGAATGTTTGGGCTTTTGCACTTGTCTGCAATGGCAGCTTGCACTAATACGATGCTCCTAGTCTTCTCACTATATCTTACAGTAAAAAATGTTTTAAGCAAAAATTTGTTCAAATTTCATGGACTTGGCCATTGGGCAATCATAAAAATATATTTATATTTTCCAAATCAAAATGCTGCTGATGATGAACCTGCTGTGTTCTGATTTGATCTGAAATCACTACCAAGACATTGAATGAAGAAAAGGCTGATCTTTACCAATACTATCTATATAATTTCATTTCTTCAGCATTTTATGATTATTTTTATGTGAAAATCATTACTCGGGTAACCTGTCTTGTTTTCTTGGTGCAGCATTGAAGCATTCCAGCTGTCCAGCAAATGCAGATGTTGCAGTTACATCAAGGATACCGCCACCGCTGTACCTTCTGTGTCTACAAGATAGATAAACTGTGATCTGAAGTGCTCACCAGGATCTATGCAGGCCAGTGTGTGTTTGAATTCCATTTGTGCCCTCGGAGCTTCTCGCGAACGTTCAAGCTAAGGTAACACCTCCAAACTCATACAGCCAAAAGGCCATTTCAGAGCCCTTTACGCTCTTAGAGCTTCTCACAAAAAGTCATTCTAAAACAACACCTGTGCATCCACAGAGGTGAGACGCCATTTCATTGCCATTTATGCGCTAGGAACTTCTCTGTGAAGTCTACATTGAAGGAACACCTGCGCATTCACACAGGAGAAAAGCCATTTCAGTGCCCTTCGTGCCCTCAGAGCTTCTCACAAAAGGGTACTTTGATCAAACACCTGCGCGCCCACGCAGGTGAGAAGCCATTTCAATGCCCTTCATGCCCTCAGAGCTTCTCACAAAAGAGTACTCTGAACCGACACCTGCACACCCACACAGGCGAGAAGCCATTTCAGTGCCCTTCGTGCCCTCAGAGCTTCTCACGAAAGAGTCATCTGAACCAGCACTTGCGTACCCACACAGGCCAGAAACCATTTCAGTGCCCTTCGTGCCATCAGAGATTTTCACAAAAGAGTAGTCTGAACCATCACCTGCACACCCACACAGGCCAGAAGCCATTTCAGCGCCCTTCGTGCCCTCAGAGCTTCTCACGAAAGAGTCATCTGAACCAGCACTTGCGCACCCACACAGGCGAGAGGTCATTTCAGTGCCCTGCGCGCCCTCAAAGCTTCTCACTAAAGAGTTATCTGAACCAGCACCTGCACACCCATGCAGGCAAGAAGCCATTTCAATGCCCTTTATGCCCTCAAAGCTTCTCACGAAAGTCGACATGGAAGGTTCACCTGCACTTCCACTAATCTGAGAGGCTGTTTAAGAGCCGTTCATGTCCTGAGAACTTCTTATGAAAGTCTGCAATAAACCAACAGCCAAGCATCCACACAGGCGGGTGGCCATTTCAGTGCCCTGCATGCCCTCAGCAATCCTCAAAAGTCCTTACTGAAGGAGCACGTGTGCATCCACTCAGTGAGAGGCCAAGTCAGTGCTCGCCATGTACTCGGATGTACTCATGGAAGTTCGCACTGAACTTCACTACCCCTAATGTGAGAGGCTGTTTCAGGGTCCTTCATGTCCTGGGAACTTGTCGTGGAAGTCTGCACTGAACCGACACCCGCTCGTCCACACAAAGTCCGTAGTGAAGGACCACCTGTGTACCACTCAAGGAGACACCATGTCAGGGCTCTTCATGTCCTCAGATTTACTCGTAGAAGTTCGCACTGAACTGACACATGCCCCACATAAGTAAGAGCCCGTTAATTGCAACTTCTACCATCAAACTTTCGGACATAAAAGCCACCTCAACAGGCACTTCGCCACCACGAGTGCACCTGACACGTGCAGTGCAGCAGCGCTGAGTTGTGTGTACTCCTCATTTTACCTTCTTGCTTTTCATATTTTCCTTAGTTTTTTCATGGAAGCTCAGCATATGTGTACACTTGTAGTTCTATACTGGGATGAAATATTGTGAGTCTTCACTTTTCATTATGATATTTAAGCTCTTTGTTGCAGACAAGCACTTCTTTCTACATTGAAACGTTTAACTGCTCTTTACTAAATCAGTTGTGTGTTTGTTTGAGTGCACTAATAAAATTTGGGATCGGGTTTTGTTTAGATATTTCAATACTTGCACTAATAGCATGAAATGTTTCAATTCATTCGCATTTATTCTGCTGAACACTTCAAGAGAACTTGAGTGGCTATTTACTATTGCTATGGAATGCAGTTAAAACAACCTTTTCTCAAGAATTGAAATTATGCACTTATGTGCTTTTTTATTCCTACTATGAATCAACTGGTTTCAGTGATACTAAATGCACTGGTATGAAATTTCTTTTGCTTGTAAAGATCCATGCAGACCTTTGAGAACCTTGAAAATTGCTTTATAATAAAACATTGCTCTCATGGATTGAAGGCCCTTTAATTTTTATGCATGCCCTTTCAGTGTCATTTCTTCCACCCAGATAACATAGAAGAAACGATGACCTATTTTCGATTATTTGGAAGGGAAGAAATGGAATGGATAATGGCACATGCACTCTTAGTATGATCCTCACACTCTTGTTTTCATTTTCTATAACCTACTTAAAAGAGATTTGTTAAATGAGAAAAACAGTCATTCTAGTTCACTGCTTGACCAAGTGGTCACTGCGGTTGGGAGCAAACTATAAAAAAGGCAAGCAATGGAGATAAACACAATGATCTAGTCCTCACCTTAACCTAATATGTTTGCATGAGAGAGTCAGCTTAGCTTTGCTCAGCTGTCCAGTCAGGCTATTCATTCTGGACTCAAGTAAATGTTTCAAAAGCCAGCGATATGGGCATAGCTCACATTCCTCTCATGGGAATCTCGATGTGCAAAGTGCTGATAACATCAATATAAATTGGACAACAGTGCGAATGCATTCACGAAGTGTCATGACTGCAGCAGTCTGCATGCAGCCTACTCTGGATCATGTGTAATATTAAAAGAAGGGACAAGGTAATCTAGGTAGAACCTAAAAAAATTGTCTCACAGTGCATAGAGGACGTGCATAGTTTTCAGGTGTAAGCTAGGGCGATGCAATTCACTGGTGCTGGTATGCGTTATCTCTGATTGATGGGAGATGTTAGCATGGCCTTGCTGACCCCGCCCTGTCCACCTCCTGCCTGGTACAAGGAATATTTCAAAACCTGGTATGGAAAGACAGCCACCTTCTCCTCCGGCTCTTGACTCTTCCAGTGCTCCACCTGAGCCCATGGATGTAGGCTTTCTTGACACTGGGGAGCAGTGCCAGCTGAATCCCAAGACCTTTCTGACCGGTGAGGTCAAGATCAGCTAGCATAAGTTGAAAATTGTCTTGATGGAATCATCCTCTTCTTAACCAATCTGTCAGCCCCTCCAGCTCTGATTCGCCTTATGGAAGTAGCGGCTAGCCTATCAGCCCTAGTGAACAGGGAAGTGAGAAACTGTGGTGGTTTTCAACGAGGCGGGTAACACTTCATTTACAGGCTTGCACGAGAAGTGGGCTGGCGACTTGCTGGTCGCGCTGTTGCTTATTTAGGGGGCCCGCGGGCGCTCAGGAGGCCAGAGTAGATAGTAATGAAGGAGGTCCCCTAGGGCAACTCCAAAGGAGCATCACCGTCGATAACAGAAAAAGAAGGAAAGCAAGAAAGCGAGCTCACCATGCAATAGGCTACATAAACATGCAGGGCGGCAGAAGAAAGGAAAAGTGGGCAGAGATTGAGGAGCAGTTATATAGAGAACAAATAGGGGTGTATGCGGTTACAGAAACGCACCTTGGAGACTCAGAAGAGCCGCCAGGTATTGAGAATTATGTATGGGAAGGGTGCAACAGAACTAAGTCGGAAAGAAAGGGAGGGGGAGTCGGAACGCTCATCCATCAGGGAGCCAAATGGAAAAGAGTATATTCACAATGTCTAGAGCATCTTTGGTTATCAGGTACAATGAGTGGGAAAGAAACTTGGCTGGACGTTACGTATTTGTGGACCGGAAAAAATTGCACTAGAATAAAGAGAAGAATAAAGAGTTAGTGGAATGCATAAGCGCTGATATTAAGGGTTTCGGGAATGATGCTGAAATTATCCTATTAGGTGACATGAATGCCCACTTACAGGATTTAGATGGCTACACCGACAACAACGGGAAGTCAATGCTAGACCTTTGTGAGCAACATAACCTCGTTATCGTGAATATAGGGCCTAAGTGTGAAGGGCAGATTACGTCGGAAGTGGGAAACCGGCAATCAGCCATTGATTTTGTCTGATGACAGAGGGAATTCATGATAAGTTGAAAGAAATAGTCATTTATGAGGAAGGGTATAGCAGCATAGGGAGTGACCATAAACACATCATTTTGAAAATGGGATATGCAGTTGGGAAGGAATAAGGAGTGCGAAATGGCCACTTCAAATTTGAGCGCTGAAGAACTAACAAATGTAGTCACTAGAGTGGAGTAAGAACTTGGCAAGTGGGCAAATAAAAAGTGGCAATATAGTGAGCGTCTAAGTGCATTAACGGCAGAAATGCGGAAAGAGAAACAACAGGTTCATTGGGAAGGAAAAAAAGAAACCGCATAGCTGGTAGAACAGGGAGATACGAGAAGCGATCGCCGAACGACAGAAAGCCTCCCGAGAGCACAGGCAGGCAAAGAAGACGCAGTTGCTGCAGGATGAAGTAGCCAGTAAATGGGAAATATACCAGGAGAAAAAGTCTATGGTTCAAATACTGGTGCAAGCAAAGATAAAAGGTGAAAGTGAACGCTGGTTGTCGGAAATGCGTGAGAAAAAGAAGGCCGCACCTAGAATATTTTGGAACCACATAAAATTATTAAGGAGGAAGTCAACAACAATACAACAACATATCCTAGACGAAGATGGAAACAGACTTGAACGAGAAGCGGCAATAAATTACATCCGAAAAATAGCATCCGAATCTTTCCAAGGCAATGACGAGTTTGTATTAAAAAAAAAGAACATGAAAGAAAACCAGGTGGAAAAGGAGCTGGTGCTGACGAATTTCAACTGGAAGAAAGCCTAAGAGAAAATTTCATAGCGGAGAGCCACATGCCAAGACGAGGCTCCCGTTAGGCTGATTAATGAACTAGGGCCAAAGAGTAAGGAAGCTCAGGTTAAAATAGTGGAAAAAAACGTTAAAACATACACGAACATCACACAGTTGGCGACAAAGTAGAATTAACTTAATTTATAAAAGTAAGGGGGAGAAAGATAGAATTCACTTGTATAAACTGTTGATCATTACATCCGTAATATACAGGCTAGCAATGCAGGTAATCCAATTAAAGCTGCAAGCATGGGCAGTGAATAATGACATTTTGGGAGAACTTCAGAAAGGCTTCAGAATAGGTAGGCGTTTGGATGATAACTTATTTGTTCTTACTCAGTGCCTTGAAATATCAAGAGTAGAAAGCAGATCGTTATATGTGACCATTTTAGACATTACAGGAGCCTATGACAACGTACACCGCAAGATTTTGTGGGATATCCTGGAAGGGCAAGGTTTAGGTGACGATTGTCTAGAGCTTTTGAGGGATTTACTTAGAAAATACAGTTTTCGTTGAATGGGATGGGATGAGGAGCGAGGAGAAAGTGGATACCATCAAGTGACTGAGGCAGGGGTGCCCTTTATCCCCACTGCTGTTTATGATGTACATGGTGAGGATGGAGAGAGCGCTAGAAGGAAGTAATATCGGGTTTAATCTCTCATACAAACATGCGGGTGCAGTAGTAGAGCAGCAGCTTCCAGGTTTATTTTATACGGACGACATTGTGTAGCTAGCTAACAAGCAAAGTGATTTGCAATGTCTGGCTAATATCTGTGAACAGGAAGGCAGCAATTTAGGTCTGAAATTTAGTGTTAGAAAATCAGGTGTTATGGTATTCAATGAAAACAGTGAACAGAGAGTTGCAATACAAGGCCAGGAAATATCTCGGGTAGCAGAATATAAATAGCTTGGTATGTGGATAAACGAAGGCAATAGATATATGGAAAGACAGGAAAAAACAATAACAGTGAAGGGGAAGAGAAATGCAGCCATATTGAAGCACAGAACGCTATGGGGATACAATCGGTAGGAGGTGCTCCGAGGTATGTGGAAAGGTGTAATGGTTCCAGGACTTACTTTTGGAAATGCGGTTGTTTGCTTTAAATCAGGGGTACAATCAGCATTCGATGGGAACCAAAGGTCAGAGGGTCAGAATCGGCGAAAGCGGCCGATTCTGCAACAGTATCTTCCACTGTTAGATGTGATTTCTTTTGAGATTGCGCTGCAGGAAACTGGGCGGGGGGGGGGGGGGGGCACAAAACTGCCATGCTATCAGGCATTTCGTAGCGGCATGGGGGTGAATTTCTCGGTCACAACGCTCGCGAAAAGAAATACCACAGCCACTGAACACGATCTAGAGTCGAGAGAGAGCAAGAACGTGTTTGTCGAAATTTTAACAGAAAAACAGAAGGACTCTAGTCTATTCGTTCTTAATTTATAGAGCTCACCCAGGCGAAGGAAGGTGATGTTCAGGGCTTTGCTTGGCAAGGCCCTCAAAATTTGAAGCAACCAGTCACTGTTGATAGTGAGGGACTTTAATTCACATCACCGGGAATGTGGTCCCCGCACCAAAGCTCGAAAGGCAGACAGCTGTGCGAAGATACACATGACCTAGGGCTCACTCTGCAACCGGACCCCGAGAGTCCAACGAGGGTGGAAAATAGCGTTATTAAGGATACACCTCCCGATCTGGCATTCTCGAAAAACGTAAAAGGTCTAGAATGGCATAACTCGAATCAAATGTTTGGCAGCGATCACTACGTAATCGTTTCCATACTGAAAGAAGGCTCTAAAACGCGCAGGGCTCGCGCGCCAGCCATCGTTGAGTGGCATCAGTTTAGAGATATCAGGAGGGCGCAGGAAGCGGGCCCCACCAGAAACATCGAGGAATGGACGACGGTGTTCAAGCCGGACGTTAGAGAGGGGACAAAAACGCTCGAAGGGGATAACGCCCCGGAGATTGCGGACAGCCGTCTTCTGCATATGAGGGAAGCTAAGCAAAGCATGGAGCGTCGTCTCGAAAAACAGAAATGGAACCTCAGAAGGAGCATTGCGAGGCATAATAAGGAAATCGAAGATCATACTTTCACATTATGCGAACAAAATTGGGGCAACAAGTGTGTCGAAATAGAGGGAAGCATGAACCTCTCCAAGACGTGGAGCATCCTCTGGCACTTGTTGGACCCCGAAAGCTCGAAGACTCAATCCAGTATAAGACTGGTAAGCGTGGCAGGCGTTGGAAGGGAACGGTGATTATTTCATGAAGAAATGAATTGAGACGTACGGTGGGGAAACATCGAGAACTCCACTTCCCGAATATGGTGGAGCACCTAACGCGGCGTTGGACGACCCCATCACACAAGCGGAAGTGAGGGCAGAGATTGTAAGACTCAGAACGAAGTCGGCTCCGGGCCCTGACGGGGTAACGAACAAAATGCTCAGGAACTTAGACGATGACTCCATTAGTTATCTAACGAAGTACATGTAGGAATGTTGGGATAAAGGCGAGCTCCCACAACAGTGGAAGACGGCAAGCATTATTTTTATACTGAAACCCGGGAAGCCTCCGCAATTGGATTGGCAAACTTACGGCCAATTTCCTTAACTTCATGCGTGGGGAAATTGATGGAGCATGTCGTCCCGACCAGAGTGATGGGCTTCATGGAGCAGGGCGATCTGTGCCCACATGAGATGGTCAGGTTCCCACCTCACTTGTGTACGCAGGACGTCATGCACCAAATGAAACGTGATATAATAGACTCAAGGTCTAAATACGCAAAAGCAATTCTGGGGCTGCACCTCACGAAGGCTTTCGACAACGTAAAGCATGAGGCGGTCCTGGGAGGGCTGAACAAGATTAATGTAGATACCAGGACATATCGATACATGAGGGACTTCCTGACGGGTAGAAGTGCCTGCATGAAGTTCGAAATGCTGGAATACCCCACAATTGAGTTAGGGAGTAAGGGCACATCTCACCTACTCTTCAACGTGGCTATGAGGGAACTCCCCGCGCACAATCGGCAAAGCTTGAGGGAATAAAATTTAGTATATATATATATATATATATATATATATATATATATATATATATATATATATATATATATATATGCTTGGTAAACGGGGTACGTGATTCTCCAGGCCGCCACCGACATCACAGTCGATTACGCGGCCGAGAGAGGCCTAGCATGCTCGCCGAAGAAATCAGAATTGTTTATGTACAATCCGAAGCACTTAAGGTGCAAGGCACCGTCGGAGATCAAAATTAAAGTTGCGGGTAAGGAGGTACCAATAGTCGAGCAAATCAAAATCTTGAGCCTGATTGTCCAGTCACGGGACCATCATGGCGAGGCTGCCACGAGGCGGCGGAATCACGCGATGCAGACCCTGAGCCTAATTAGGTGGGTGGCTAGCAAAGGCCGAGGGTTAAAGGAGAAAATTTGATTAAACTAATGCAGGCGTACATCTTCAGCCGGGTGAGCTACGCAATGCCATATCTCGATTTGAAAGCGGCGGAAAGAGAAAAGATTGATTCTCTAATGAGAAAAAGCGTAAAAAGAGCGCTGGGACTGCCGATGGGCACATCCACAAAGAGACTGATGGCTCTAGGGGCGCACAACACATGGGCAGAACTGGCGGAAGCGGTGCGAACCTCTCAATTTGAGAGACTTAGCACCACGAGGACAGGAAGAGCCATATTGACCAAAGTTGGAATAAATACGGATAGAGGACCCACCCAAAAGGTGGAAGCTTAGATAGGGAAGTGAGAAAAAAATCTCATTATCGCCCCCCCCCACCCACCCCTGCCAAAAAACATGCACCCGGAACATAAGAAAGGCAGGAGGCAAAAACGAGACGAAGCATTACAAATTAGATTCGGTGAAATTTCGGAACATGAGCTGGCCTATGTAGACGCGGCGGGAGGTGGCGGCGGTTTTACGGTGGCAACGGCCGTCAGCGGCCGGGTAATTCCGTGACACCTGCCACTGCGCGGGCGAAGCATGGAAGTTGCCGAGGAAATTGCGATCGCGTCAGCGTGCGCTGGAACGGACGCGAAATTTATGAAACCTTATGAAATTATCTTTTTAATACGTGTAGTTGAGTGCTAGCGACATTATTTATGATGAGGAGTGCCTTCATCGGGCCAGTACCGGAATGTTGATGGGTGGTTTCAAATCATGTCATGCATTTACCTAAATGTCTCGGTTACTAAAGCTCTGTTTGCGATTATATTGACGCCTTAGACGCTCTAGAGCATTGCTTTATCACTTTAACTTGACTTTATAGTAACCTTTAGTGTCCCTTTAAGCTTATGTCCACAGACTCCACACCACGCACTATGGGCCTTTGCAGCAAGCAAGGTGAAGAGGGATGATGGAGCTCACCGGCTACGTGGCAAAGTTAGTGCATTTGAGCATATCCTGTACACAGGCCTGGTCTGGTGAACAGAGGACCCCCCGTCCAAACTGTCGGACCTCGGTTATGTGCGGGACGCGCGACGAAGTTGTGCGAAGCTCTGACTGTACGTCCTTGTGGTTCTTCATACGAATAGCTCCTCCATTCGCAGGTACCAAAGCCAGAGGAACGCTACTGGTTCCACTACAAAGGAAAAAATCCACTGGTAGATCCTGCGGGGGAATGGAAGCAGACCAGAGGGTAGCCCTCTGGCCCAGAGATGAAACAGACATCACCTTGTAAGTAACCACAACTTTCAACAAAAGGAATAAGAAATAAACAATAAAGTTAAGAAAAGAAAGATAACTGCCGGTCAGCAAAGCCGGATGGACCAGGCACGGTAAGATTGCTCACGGAACCCTGGGTCCTAAAAGAGCCGTGGACAGAGCTCGATCGAATGAGCGCCAGCAGAAGACGGTTGCCGTTGGTGCTCACGCTCGCCCCGCTCGGCTGTTGCGTTTCCATGCATTCATATAAAACGCCCAGCGCATGTAACCCTAAACGCGTACTCTTACACGATTTTTGTTCAACCTTTCCCAGCTACAGCAGCCTCCTGGCAGGGGCTACTCATGGGGATCCTTCCAAGAAGCCAATTCACTTTAACAACAGTACAGAGTGACTCTAAATGAGCTTAATTTTGAAGATATTACTTTTTCAATGTTCAATAGCAGCTTCTTGTTCAAAAAGAGTTGTCTATTAGCAAAGGAAGGCCCTTGTTTAATTTCATGCTCATACCACAGAATCAATGACCGTAACCCATTGCCTCAATCTCACAACATTCATTTCAAGTGAGCGAAATAGGCCTTAAGTTATCGATGCTCGGGACTTTGCCAGCCTTGGGAATCAGCACCGTGAGAGCTGTTTTCCACTGCTCCGGAACCACCCCGTCTCTCCACATAGCGTTAACCTCCCCGGTAAGGTACTTGATTGACCTATCAAGATTGACCTATCTTGATTGACCTATCAAGACCTTGATTGACGGTAAGGTACTATTGACCTAGATTTTTCAAAAGCTTGTTCGAAATCCCGTCCGCTCCGGGAGCCGACTTGGTCTTAAGGTTATGCAAAACCGTGCGTACCTCTTCCACAGAAAAGTCCTCATCTAGGGAAAAGTTGTCCTCTCCCGTGTAGGCCTGCTCCGTCAGAAAAGCATCCGGGTCCGCAACAGGAAGGTATTTGTTGGCCAGCTTTTCAACCAGCTCTTCCTCCGAGGCAGACCCCACTGCTTCGTGTACAGCTCTAGCAAGGACGTGCCCCTGACTAACCCTCGTATTGGAGTCGTTCAGCAAATGCTTAAGCAAGCCCCACGACCTCCCGTTGCGCACCTGCTCGTCCACCGAGTTGCATACCTCATCCCACTGTTGCCTAGACAAAAGCTTACAGTGCTCCTCAATCCGCTTATTCAGCTCGGAAATCTTTTTGCGCAGCCTACGATTAAGCCTCTGCTTCTTCCTCCTAGCCAGCATAGACCGCTTGGCTTCAATCAGATGGGCCAGCCTGCTATCAACACTATCCACCTCCAAATCCGTAGTGATCTCCTTCGTAGCCTCCTTTACATCCTCCCTCACCTGGGTGACCCAATCCTCCAGGGACGGCCGGTACAGGCCTTCAAATTCCTTCCCCCTTTCTCCTCTCTCCTCCCGGATCATCCGAAACTTATCCCAGTCTATAAACGTTAACGCCCTAGGGCGCCTGCCCTCAACCTCAAAAACGACTTGGTTAATATAATGATCACTACCTAGGTCTTTGGCAAGATTGCACCAACTAGGCTTGGCTGCGTTCTTTACAAAGCAGAGGTCTGGGGTAGTATCCCTACACGTCGACGTCCCTATACGTGTCGGAAAGGCAGGGTCAGTCACCAGCGTAAGGTCAAACTCCGCAGCATTCTGCCAAAGGTCTCTCCCTTTTACTGTGTCATGCTTGTAACCCCACACGTGATACGGAGCATTAAAATCCCCAGCCACGATCAGCGGATGGTCCCTGGCAAGCTTAGAAGCCCTCTGCAGAAGCAGCTTGAATCTCTGCACCCTGTCCCTCGGGGCACTATACAGGTTCAGAATAAACACACTTTTCTTGTTCACCCGGTTAGGAATCACCTCAATCATGACATATTCCAGGGAACTTAAAGGTATCTTAAGATCATGGATCGCAGGCGTCCGTTTGCTATCCAACAAAATGCAGGTCCCCCGAGCTTTGGATCCGCCGAAGACGGTTCGGTAGCCCGTCAGAGAAACTTCTTCCGTCATTGTCCCCTGCAGTAGAATAGCCTGCGGCCTACCCTTACACGCGCGAATATACTGCTGTAGAGGCGCCCGTTTACGAGCATACCCCCTACAGTTCCATTGCCACACACAAAAAGCCTCGTTTTGTCGCGCCATGTTGAAGCATTTGCTGCGAGCCATCTTGCTGAACCTGAGACTTCCCTGTCGAGGAACCAGCCGGCTGAGATCCGGACCTAAGAAGGGGAGAGGCACTCAGAGTGGATTCGAACACCTCTATTCTACATTGCAGCTCCTTGAACCTTCCATCAATCGAGCCGAGCGACTCTGTGAGACGCGTATTCAGCTGCGCCAGACCATCATTGACCTCCTTAACACTATCTACAACACTCGACAGCATCTCCTTCACCTCAGATCTCAACTTCCTCGACGCGGGCTCTGCCTCATGAGTCATCGCCTTCCTCTTTGAGGGGCGCGACCCACTAGCCTCACCTACATCAGCAAAATCCATGCTCTCTGTGGGCTCAGGCATTGCCCTCTCTGCCGGTGCAGGTCCTGCCAAACCCTTAAGGGCCGAGATTTCTGCCCTAAGCAGCCTCACCATTTCTCTCAACTCTGCGTTTTCCTCTTCTAGCCTCTTGAATCTCGCCTCATTCTTGCTTTGCTCTGGCCTTACCAAACTAGGCATCTCCGTTCGAGCACTTGTGCGCTCCGTCCAGGAAGTACCACTTGCCGCTCCATTGGGGCCCTTGCCTTGTAGATCCTGCAGCACACCACTCTTGCGCACACCTTGTCCCGACATATCTTATTTTGTTATAGCGCAAGCTTGACAAGGACAAAAGAAGGCACATCAGACACACACAGCGCTACTTTCAACAACAGGTTTATTTCTCGTTCTCGTCACTATATATACACCCTCGACCCGTCATACACCACGTGTAACATTTTCGGAAAAATAAACAAAAGATATAAACTGGGAACCACACGTAGGGAGCTTTTTGATTCACATATTCAAAGACATGTACACGTTCAACGTGAACAAAGATAATTCAGCTCTTTTGATGATAATGAAATGGAAGTTTTACTGACGCATGCATCGCCGAATGTTGCTATGTGTCTGGCTTCTATTATCAAACGCGTCATTTCACACCTGCTTCTACTCATGATCACTGTTTCTTTAAATCTTGGTCTGCACTTGCATCTCTGGCAATGGATAGCAAGAAAGCCGTCAGCGGCCACGTTGCTAACTTTGTTACTATGTTCTCGTAGCCTGTCATTTATGCATCTACCTGTTTGACCGATGTAGGATTGTCCACAGCTGAGAGGAACACGGTATACCACGCCGGCGATGCAATCAACGAATTTGTTTTAGAGCGCAGCTCTTTGGCGTCCGTTCCTGGGTTTCGCGTCGTCGTCGGCGTCGTCGGCGTTGTCGTCGGCCTCGTAACCAGCTCGCCGACGAATCTGCTGCTCCGCCGCCGCGCATGCGCGCTGTCGGCTCTCCGGGCGAGGGAGGATGATGGAAGGGAGGAGGAGAGACTGTGGAGGAGGGCTGGCTACACAAATGGCTCTTTGGCGTCCGTTCCTGGGTTTCGCGTCGTCATCGGCCTCGTCGTCGGCGTTGTCGTCGGCCTCGTAACCAGCTCGCCGACGAATCTGCTCCGCCGCCGCGCATGCGCGCTGTCGGCTCTGCGGGCGAGGGAGGATGATGGAAGGGAGGAGGAGAGACTGTGGAGGAGGGCTGGCTACACAAATGGCTCTTTGGCGTCCGTTCCTGGGTTTCGCGTCGTCGTCGGCGTTATCGTCGGCCTCGTAACTAGCTCCGCCCCCCTTTCATCCCCCCAGCGCTAGCAGCGACCGACTGATACCGCTTTCGTGAGTCCGCTACCGCACTCACGAAAGACGTCGTGTACTTCCTGCAACTCGCATTAACCGTCCATCGATCCACACCGATGTTAGTAGTGGGGGACTTTAATGTTGACATAAAGACAAACAGCAATTTCCTAACACTTATGCGGGAGAACATCCCGTTCCTCTCGCTCGTAACGCGTCCCACGGCTGTGACAACCTCGCGAGGCACTTGTATAGATCTCGTCTTTGAGAATCAAGCATTGGTGTACCAAGTCGAACATATATCAGTCTAATTCTCCGACCACAAAGCTTCCTTCATGACTGTCAAGAACTGTTAGTGGAGTCTTTGTTAAAGGAATACGTGTGAAAAAAAAAAAAAAATTCTGTGATAGCGCATACACGTGTTGCTCGATTTCTTTGCCTCAATCTATCGAAAAGGTGAAACAGCTTATTTGCTGCGCTCAAATTTCGCATTAGGAAGTAACGTAATCGTCGGTAATTTTTTTTTATGTTCTTTTTCGCATGCGCTACGTGGGATTCTTTCCGGCCTTGTGGTTTTACAGAGGCTGACCAATTTATTAGGTGCATAGCTTGCGCTATAACAAAATAAGATATGCCGTACTAACAAGCCCCTATTGCTATCCTCATCGACTTGTCCCGACGTCCCATTGGGGCCACGCGCAGTCTCAGTTCCCAACTGTCCGTCCAGTCCGAAGCGCACCTTAGACGCCGATCTGCTCCCAGACCGGCCACCGGAGCGGCTGCGAGATGCTCTACCTGGTCTCCTTGATCTTGATCTTGAACGTCGACGCCCATGATCTTGTCCTTGCCCGCTCTCCAGCGTCTTCCCCAACGTCGGGAACTGGCTGTCGTCGTACTTGAAGCCTCCCTTCTCTTCATCCTCCGCCTTGATGTCCGCCATAGCCCGCTCAAAACGACGGCGCCGGACCACATATGGGGTACGGAACCGCTGCTGGCACTCCTTGGCAGCCGTTATATGCTCTCCCCCACACAGTTCACACTTGGGCGTACACCGGTGGGCCTCACTGGGATTGGTTGAACCGCAGCCCCTGCAAACCACTTCTTCCGGCGAGGGGCAGACGTCAGCGCGATGCCCCAGCTTTCCACAAGCATAACAAACATCAATCTGCTTGCGGTAAAGCGTGCACCTAACCAGCGCGTTACCATAACGAACATAGTTGGGCACCTTGTATCCATCGAAGGCGATGATGACCGTACCCGACTCCTTGATGCGTTTTGCCGCCAGGGCCAGGGGATTACGCGGGTTGACAATCTTGTGACTGAGCGCTTCGGGTCCCTCGCTGAGAGGAACATTTCTTATGATTCCCTTGCACGTTTCATGCGGCGCCGCACGATATGCCGCATCTTCATGCATGTGCCCAGCAACGCATAAATCCTTGATCCTCACGTACTTCGCAGCATTTCTTCTTCCGGCGTGCTAACCACCACAATATCCTGAAAACGCGTATATTCCAGGTTATCTGGGCAAGCATCTATATTAAAATCACCCATTAATATTGTTTCGAGTTTAAGTTCGATGCTGAGTTCTAATAATTTTTCAGTAAATTCTAAAAACTTACACATTGATCTAGATGGCGGGCAGTAAACTAGCGAAATCAAGGTTTCATGCACTGAAGACCAATACATTCATAGCATTCGTTAACAATCTTGACCTCGGGAATTATACTGTACGACAAACCAGAAAGGACATAAATAGCAATTCCTCCTGCTCGCGTTTCGTTCGATAAACAGAGATACAATCATATCCAGAAATAGAAGCACATTCATCCTCTGATGTAAACCACGTTTCACTAAAACAAAGCAAGTCAAAGCAGTGTTGCAGCTCAGACAGATACAAACTGACTTCGTCAAACTTATTTCTCAAACTTCGCACATTAAAATGAAATATTGAAAGTGGACACTGGTTCTTTAACGACACGACATCCCGAGAAAATTGGAATTCCAGGGTCGCCATTGCGGTTTAGTAAACATAACGTATTTATTGCTATCACGTATGCCGCCATCACTTCGAGGCTGTAAGACTGGCCAGATCTTCCTCGCCGCGTATGACAACAGCTCGGTCGCCGCTCCTTTTTCGTACCAAAACTTTACCGTTTTAGTGCCAGACGTATGCGCATCCTGAGGTCTGGGCCCATTCCTTCGTGTTTGATAAAATAGCACGTGATTGGCGCGTCATATTTTCACAGAAAAAGACGTGACCATGGTCCTTTAGAAGCTTCTTGTTTGCAAGCCAGGAATCGCGAAGTTCCTGGTGAACAAAACGGATAATGATCGCCCGTGTTTTGCCTGGTTTAGCGGGAAGTCTGTGTATAGCCATAACATCACTCTTGTTCAATAGTGGAAGCTTAATTTGCATCGCTACTTCGTTTACCTTCATCATTAGGTCTTCGGTCTCGCTTTCAGTAATACCGTGTATTTCAATATTTAACCTGCGGCTACGGCATTCAAGATTATCCAGATCCCGTTTAATTTGGGACAATTCACTGCTCGAATCTGCGTGTTTAAGTTGATCAACTCTGTTTGATAGTTTCGTGGCAACTTTTTCCTGAGCCTGCAGCCTCGTCTGAAATTCATCGAATTTCCCAGGTAGCACACAAAGTCTTGAAAACGTCGTATTAAGGGATTCAACGTCTGAAACGGATTTTTGACCAAAATCGACGCATCAAAGACGTTCCAAACAAGATAGCTTAAAAACGAGGGGTGAATACGTTTTGATAACGTTGGAAGCCAGGCAGCTTAAAAACGAGGGGTGAATACGTTTTGAAAACCACTCAAGGCGCCACCGCCACGCCACGGCACGTCAGCTTCTTTAGCGGCTTCTACAAAATTCAACAACCCATCAACGCGATCCAACCTTGCGCAAGGTGGCGATACCGTGGTCAAATCATGTGACCAAGGTGGCCACGTGATTCGTGATGCCGGGCAGCCGGGCGAGCCGGGCATAGTCGCGTCGTCATGGCGTCGTCGCGTCACCGCACTCGCATTGCGCTGTGGTGTGTTTGCGGCTGTTCTGAATGTGCTGGCGCTGCCCTTTGCTATGTAAGTGTTGCAGTGCTTTGCTGTCAAGAAAACGATATTCTGTGATCAGTTTGGGTTGTGCGATATGTTTGTGTGGTTTTAATTTGGAAATCAGTAGTGTTTTCAATTGTTATGTGACCAAGGCGGCCATGTTATTCGTGAAGCCGGGCATAGTTGCGTTATCGCACTCGCATGACACTATGGTCTGTTTGCGACTGTTCTGAATGTGCTGCCGCTGCCGTTTGTCATGTAAGTGTTGCAGTGCTTTGCTGTCAAGAAAACGACATTCTGTGATTAGTTTGGGTTGTGCGATCTGTTTGAGCCGGGCATAATAGCGTTATCGCACTTGCATTGCGCTGTGGTATGATAGCGGCTGTTCTGAATGTGCTGCCGCTGCCCTTTGTCATGTAAGTGTTGCAGGGTTTTGCCGTCAAGAAAATGACGTTCTGTGATTAGTTTGGGTTGTGCAATCTGTTTGTGTAGTTTAATTTGGAAATCAGTAGTGTTTTCAATTGGAGGGAGCGGAGTGGAGGGCACTAATCAGCTCTTCAAGTTCATTGTCATGTTATGTGAGGCGCCTTTTCACTGACGCTGTAATTAAGGCGTTAAGGGCAGTATAAGGACGAAAGTTAGAGGGACGAAATCGTGCCTGCGTGTCCCTAGCGTCGGGATCGGCCGCTGTGCGTGATCCTAACAAGAAAGCATTTTGCAGAATGCGAAGAAAGGCGGCAAAATTTCTGTCTGTGCGCACCTTGCTGATCTCCGCAATAGAGCCGTCATCGTGGTATTTTAGTCTCCCGTTTAGCAAGAGTGTTGCAGACAAGGGAACTGGTTCAAACAGGCTTTTTTTAATGATTCAGTACTAGTGCGGTATCCCAAAAGGTGAGGTCAAGTGTATTTTCTTCCCTCGCGCTACAGCGCACTGACAGAATTTTGCGTGCACCATACCGTGCTTTTATCGTTTGTGCTTCAGGTTCTCGATTGTGTTTTCGCCCCCTTTATCCACGTGATGGGTATGTCATGGCATTACCGGGGTCCACATGTGTCCATATATTGTGTCCGATATATGAAATGGCAAAATTCGATTTTATTTGACGCCTCAAATGGTAGTAATGTATTTAGTCCCTTGTAGCTTTGTGCTTGTTATCAATTTTACTATTTGGCGAATGGATACAGCATGTACGCTGCATAACTCGCTTGTGGATACTGCATACGTGAGTCGAGTATGCCCTTGGTATAAAATAACTTGTATGCTTTAGGTAGTACGATTGTTTGCAGTTTGGGACGTGTGTCGGAATGTGCGCTGTGCGCCCTTCGCGCTTAACGGCGGCCTGCCGAGTTCGTGGTCCTTGTGCAACACATTTTCCTAGCGTGCGTCTGTGCATTATTTGATACCGGTTTCACACGGGGCCCTTTTGACCGCTATCCAGTCCGTTACAAATCGAATTTCTCGGTCGTGATTGGCTCCTCTGCGCAAGCTACGAGAGTGAGCCAGTCGCATCGATAATTTCGATCCGGATCGGGCTTGATCGCGATCTAGAGTGGTCGTGTGACACCGGTTTTACACATGGCTCCCACATAGGGAACACTTTAATTAAGTTCAATGCTACTGAGTGAAGAGCAAGTGCATATATATGCCAGTGGTGGTATGTGGGCAAGTCTTTCTGGTGAAGCCAGTACTTGTGCATTCAAAGCATTTCAATTACCAGCGTAGTGCATCAATGTGTCTACTTCGACAAAATGGAGCACCAGTGAAGATATCTGAGCATACCTGTCCAGGGCAGCAAGTGTGTCTACATTGAAACCACTACCAGCATGGGCGGCAGTTCTATTTCCAGCAGCGGGACTGCACAATAATCAGTAGGGTGCTCTCAAGCTCTTTATCTATGAAGCTCTGCCTGGACTGTGTGCCAAATATTTTTGGACGTGAAAGTGGGGGTGAATTGGTAAACATCAGTGGAACTATGCCTTGACTTTGTGGCAAATGTTTGTGGATGTGAAAGTGTGAGTGAACTGGCAAAGAATTTGCTCTGGCCTACATGTGTTAAACGTTTTTTTCTCATTCAGAGTGCTTTTTTTTACTTTAGGAGACTGGAGATGTGCGCGAAGTGTGACATGTCAGTGAGCTAATTAATGTATTTGCTGGTTTGCAAATTATTCGTTGCAACTTTGTTTTTACCAGAGAGGTACAACTTTGCCTCTTGTAAAGGGTTTTTTAGATAAAACACTTACTATTTATTATGACCATTGCTTCCTTTGTTACACAAATGCAGCTTCCAGTGCATTCCAGTTTATTTCCATGTTTATGTAAGTTTCTAATATGAGGCTTGCATATTCATTTCTCATGTTCTGGAGTGGCAAGATGCAGCATTACTGTCTCATCGTTCGCTGTACTACAATAGTGTTCACTTGTTACACTGAATCCCCCGTTTAAGTATTCTGTACTAATTTCACTTTATTGCTTTTCTGTTGTATGGTTATTTTTTCTCGCCATTACCTTCTTTGATATATCCTAAAGGCAATATTTTCAATTTTGCATTGTTCCCATTTTTTTATTTCTGTCACAGGTTGGTTTTATGATGGTATGCGGTGGTATTTCTTTTTGTGCTCTTTTCAAGCTTCTAGCTGATTGGTAACATTGCTTGGAGGCAGTTACCATCCGATTCATACTCTTGCATTTTTCAGTCTACTTCTTCCATTCGCTCCGATGTCACTTCTGCATAACTCTAGTCCATCTAATAGCACGTGCACTTTACTATGTTAAATTAGGCACTTTAGTATACTCCAGGTTTTTCTGTTCATTTTTGTATGTGTACTTGGAATTTTGTTTATGTGCTAGTGAATGTTCACTTTCGAGTTCATTACGAATCCTTTCTGCGACTTTTGTCATTGTTGATGCACTTTTACTTCTATTTACATTTCTCACGCAGTTTGTTCGAACCTTGCATAAGCATAACATTTTAATAAAGTGTTTTTGCTTTGTCACAATGTCCTCATTTCATGCACTCTTGGCATGAAGGGCTTGGTCTGGCCACCTGCCAAGACGTGGCCATTTGTTCTTTGCAGGATGTCATTCCCATTGTGGTTGTAAGCATCGTAGCTTACTAAAGGCGGTATTAAGGATTTATTATTCCTAACAGGCTCATTTTCGTGCGACTTGGTAGAGGATGCGCCGGCCATGCGGGGAACAGTGCTTGGCACTGCGCCATGGCTCTTACAGTCAACACCGACGCTTCTACTGCTTCTATTGGAGATCGTTGTTCGAAACGCCCGATCAGTTTCACCTCACGCGATTGGCCTAGGCCGTGCCAACGGGTGCGGCTGACGACGTCTGCGCGGCATAGGCCAGTCGCGTGAGGCGAAACTAAACGCGTGTTTTGAACAACGATGTCTGATCGCGCCCGTCACCCGCGAAAATTAGCTTCAGATGATCGTAAACCTTTCAAGACCGCTTCTAGACCAGCTTTTTGACAACGTCCTAAAAACGTTTAGAAATTGGTTACGAATAGTTTTGGCAAAGGGATTACTTGTGTCTTTCCCAATCCCATTTCTAGGCCAGCTTTTCGAATACGTCTTGCAGACCTGTTCTAGATCGTCTCAAGAAAGTAATTAAGCCGGACATTAGCAGAGATATACGACGTTTTCCCGCCAAAGTTCTCTCATTCGTGTCTTCTTTAACCCGTTTTTATCGTCTTGGATAAACGCTACGAAAACGTTACGTATCTCTTTTGTGCTACCTGGGTTATCAGAAATATGTTGCACAGACGATTCCAGTTCCACCAGTTTGATTGGCAGAACCAAAAGGGTATCTAGCTTGGTTTCGATTGCTAGAAGTCAAACTGCTATATCTCTCTGCGGCATTTGCCGCTCACTTTCAGCATCCGCCCCTTGTCCCACCCCCCGACGTGTCTCACATTTCCATGCCTTCTTAGACATATCGCGCTTTCCAGTAAAAGCTTCTTCCATTAAACCGGAGCACGAACCAAATTGAAATTTGAATTTGCACTCACAGCAAGTCATGTATACAAGCCATTGTCAGGGACCGCGGAGCGGCACACACAACAACGCGACATTTCAACAGGTACTAGTAACACTCGTAAATCTCAAGCAGCGTTGGCACCGGCGACTGGCACATACAAAAGGTAACTGATAGAAAGCACCAACCTGCAATATTTTAAAAACGTGTTTCAGCGGACATGCGTCAGATGTTGCCGCTACTGCCAAAGTGCGCTGGAAAAACGGTTGTCAGGACTTGTTATAGCCACTGGTCCGGAGGCGCTCCAAAAGGTGCGTTGATAGCAGATCTATGGCGGGAAAATCCGTGCGGCGGTATGGGCTCGCAGTATCGGCAATGAGCCTGTAATATTTCACAAACGTGTTTCAGCGGAGATGCGTCAGATGCTGCCGCTACTGCCAAAGTGTCAGCATGCATGCCTGCGGACAAAAGTGTGCGTGTTTGTGTGCGCATGGATATACGTGCGTGCGATGGAGAGTGTGTGAGTGCTTTTGAGGAAGAGAGTGTGTGGTCGTGCGAGGGAGAGAGAGTGCGTATGTGTGCGTGCGAGGGTGTTTGTGTGTTTTCGAGTGTGAGTGAGCACTTTCCTGCTTACACCTACTCTTGGAAACAAACGCGGTGTGGAGAGCATTAAAACCCGTGTTTAAATCCTAGAGACAAGAACGAATGACACTGCAATTGTAGCATTATCTCTTTCTTAAAGCCAAACCGACAAAAAAATGCACCTGTGACGTCAGTATTGCCGCCCTTGGCTGGCACGGCCCCGTAAGAAGCTGCCAAGCAGTTCACCTTCGTTATCTTGCTTCCGCATTGCTTCCGCAATGCCTTGAGAGCAATGACGCGCTAAATCTGCACTATCATTCAATCGTGCATCGTTTCTGTGACCAAGCACGCTTTTGGCAGCGCACGTTTGTTGCTACATTGACATTTCAACTTTAAACGGCTTGCCTTCGGAAAAACGATGTGAATAAATATCGACACTCGTCTGGCCGCAAGGAACCGAGCCGTGTCATTCATCGCAATATCTCGAAAGGCTGGAAGCGGTCAATTCGATGTTACCCACGATCTTTTTCCGCGTCAGTTAGGCTTTCAGAGAACGCTTAATTACAAAATATTTGTTCTTAGCTCTTACAGAAGCATGATTAATAAGCATATATTCGCTCAACTACAATATGTCGAAGACAGGCTCCAGACTGCTAATTTGCTTTAGCCGCCAAAAAACAGTTATTTAAATGATAATTAACACACATTCGTAAATTGCGCACACAACTGCTCAACTTGCTCCGTATCCGGGGGTTACAATCTGAACACTGGAATGATAACAATAATGTCAGGAAGATTTACATTGACCTATTCCTTAATATTTGGTGCCGTTAAAGAAGACCGCCTGTATATTGATGGTGCAGTAGGCACCTAATATAGCAGGTACGAATACTCGGACAGGTTTTCTTGACGCAATTCAAGTTGATGAACTTAGAACAGATGCACCCAACCGTGCACCTCTGTCTTTACAATGTATTCTCCTACATTGTACAAGAAACGCCTCAGCGCCACGGTACATAAAAAAGGTGTGCGGGAGCATTATTTGCTCTAATAGATTTTTGAGCATTCGTGGCATCAGGCTTGGTTTCCTTGCGTCATCAGGAATGAAAGGAGCACATACCTAGGGGCCCAAGCAGGTAGACTACTTCCGCCACTGGGTCGGCGTAAGATGGCAGGCTGGCAGGCAGGCAGGCGGGCAGGCAGGCGGGCGGGCGGGCAGGCAGGCAGCAAAAACGACGATATAATTATCAGGCACGTCGTCGTGGCAGACTCCCGATTAATTTTGCCTACCTGGGCGTTCTTTCAACTTCCACACAATGCACGGTACGCTACACTTCTTGCATTTCGTCGTCGTGGAATTGCACCCGCCTCGGCTGGCATTCCAACCCACACCCTCTGGCTTAGCGGCGCAATGCCCAAGTCACAGCTTTAGGGTGGCTAGAAATGGGAGGCGTGAAAACCGGCCTCTCCAAGCTTGTCGGGATGCGCGATCCCGTCAAAGTGGCCCTGTTGTCGGGGGGGGGGGAGGAGGTGACTGGAAAACAGTTAATTAGGGTCTGATTTATCTTGTATGAGTAACAGACAAATCATGCAACAGAAGGTCCCCGGACTGATGTATGATGATGACATTCTGCCACTACCGGACAACGCATGTTATTTAGACACTAGCGAATGAATATTTGTGGCAAGGCAGCGACAAACCTAGACCTTAAGTTTAGCACAGAGAAATCGGGACTTATGATTTTTAATGAAAGGACGAATAATTACTTGGTGTCAATTCAACAGCAAGTCATACGCATAGTCAAACAATGTATCTACCTATGCGTATATACAGCGTGTCCCACGTAACTTGAGCCAAACATTAAAAATATGCAAATACAACGTAGCTGAACAGACGCAAGGTAATGCTGTTTGCCATCGCTTGGAGATACTCAGATCAATTTTTTTATTCGGCTTAATAAATAACTGGCCCTAATTAATTAATCAACTTCTCAAATATTATATTTCAGTTAAAGTGTCAATGAGAAAATTGTATAGCAACACGAAAACTCCCAATCAAACAAAAAGTGCAATGTCTCATAGCCCCATAAGACAGAGGCTACAAGCCCTCAGTAAAGTCAAGCGAACAGAGCTTAAATTCTTTCTAATCACGCATACAACATACAAAACAGCATGTCGAAAAATGTCATCATCAATGGCTCTTACCCCAGTAAGCAAGCAAAAAATGCAATGACTCATAGTCCCGTAAGTTTCATGGCTACTCACTTTGCATGAATTAGCTGCGATTACACTACCTCTGTTGTCGTTGTCGGTGATTTCAATGTGGATGTGTCGGTACCGAAAAGAGAGCGGTTTACGCGTTCCGTGTTGCAGACATATCCCTTGCGATGCCAGACTGATCCGGCCTAACCGTCCATTCAGCGGCGTACGTGCACCGATTTGACATTAGCAAAGAATGCTATTGCAGTTGCGAGCGAAATAATGGCAACCCTCAAGACAATAAATGAGTTTGTACCTTTTCTTCAAAATTATGTGTCACCTCCGAGTCATGTGCTAAAACCACCTTCACGGAGTGGAATGGCTCTTGATATTTTTTTACTTTCTCTCTGTCTTTCTTTCTTCGTTTCCTTCTTTCTTTTTTGTTCTCTCTTTCATTCTTTTGTTCCTTCTTTCTTTCTTCGTTCTTTTTTCCTTTGGTTTCTTCATTCATATTCGGCCGCTGCATCTTTGCTTGCTTACGAGGGTATGAGCCATTCCTGATTATGTCGTTCTTTTTTCGGGAAGGAGCCATTGCTGCTGGTATTTTATTATTTACAATTATTTACAAATACTGCTATCTCATTTAGAGACATAGCAGAGGTGGGTTACATAACTTGTGAACACAACATGTCAACCAACGTGGTTAGGCAGTTCTTTCTGAAATTGATTAGTCGACAATGAACGCAGAGAACCATCTAAGTTATTCCATAATTCAACAGTGTGTGGAAAAAAAGAAAACGTGTAGCAATCTATTTTTGGAACGAAGGGATCTATGTTTAATGGGTGAGTACGACGGGTTACTCGCGCAGTAGGTGTGCTTAGCGAGATAGGCGCTTGAATGTTAGATGATCCGTGAACGATTTTGTGCAGCATGATTAGGCGGTCACACGTGCGACGAAACGACAACGGGTCCAGTGATAAAGCGTGTGCATGGAATGACGGTGAAAACATACGGTCGTAACGGCCATAACTAAATCAAACAGCTCTTTTCTGAATGGATTCTAGTTTGGAAATATCCTTTATGCGATAAGGCGACCACACTACAGAAGCATACTCTAAAACAGGTCTAATTAGTGATGTATAGGCCGTAAGCTTGCACTCTTCAGTGCCGTGTTTTGAAGTTCGTTTTAGGCACCATAGTTATCGCATCGCTTTAGAGCAGACTATATTGATGTGGTTATGCCAACTAAGGTTAGTTGTGATAGTAAGTCCAAGGTATTTGAACTCGTTAACTTCGTTAATACTGTATCCTTGTGTGCTGCACGTAAATTTTAGGGGCTGTTTGTTATTAGTAAAAGACATTGCCACAGTCTTGCTGAAGTTAATGCTCATCTGCCATGTGTTACTCCACTCTGAAAAGGATGAAAATACGTTATTAAGCACTTCTTGATCACGAAGAGTACGAATGTTAGAATAGATCACGCAATCATCTGCGTAAAGACGTATTTTCACTTGTGTGTTTCTGGCTACTTCAATAATGTCGTTAACATATATGATGAATAGGAGTGGCCCGAGACCTGAGCCCTGTGGCACCCCAGACGTAACCTGGGCTATAGAAGAGGTTTTGTAATTAAAGTGACGGATTGGAAACGCAGGTGCAGGTAATCGGATATCCAGTCAATTAGTTTATTACCAGGAAAGATTGCAGCAAGTTTTAGATGCAATTTTTTGTGGCTTACCGTGTCAAATGCTTTTGAGTAGTCGATAAAGATGGCATCAAGCTGACCGCGGTTATTTAGTGATGTGGCTATGTCATGTGTGAATTCTAATAACTGCGTTGTTGTAGAAAATCATACTCGATAACCATGCTGCTGTGGAGACAGAAAGTTATTTGCCAATAAATATTGAATGATGTGCTTATGGATGATGTGCTCGAGAAGTTTGCAACACGTGGGCAGCAATGATATAGGCCTGTAGTTAGTGATTAGCTGTTTGCTGCCAGATTTGAAGACGGGAATATTGTTAGCTTGTTTCCAAACACGAGGAACTGTCGACATCTCAAGAGATTTGTAAAATATAACTGTCAAATACCGGGCGTTCCATTCAGAGTATCGCTGTAAAAATTTGTTTGGCACTCCGTCAGCTCCAGAACTTTTTGTATTATCAATTGTTAGTAATAAGTTGAGAACACCAGTGTAAGTTATAACGAGAGTAGAAAGCTCTGGTAAAGTGTTGTTGACGCAAAAAGGGGGATCGACGCCGTCATCCTGACAAAATACAGATTGAAAGCAAGTGTTGAAAGTTTCGGGAATAATCACCGAATCAGAGCAAGGGCGATCGTTTATGGTGAATGATGAAGTGTCGTGAGCAGCCGGAAGCACCATTTTCCAAAACTTTGATGGGTTTTCTTTCAGGAATGTTGATAACGTGGTGTCGAAATAAAAGTGTCTGGCTTCGAGCATTTTGGTTTTTAATTCGGACTGAAGCAGGTGCAGTTTTGAGCATTGGTTGCTCCGACTCACGTTTTCACGTTTGCGGAGCCTTTTGATGCGCCTGATAAGATGAATAATGTCCCTATTATACCAAGGGTGCCTCGGGTTGCGTTTCACACACTTTTTGGGAACAAACAGCGAGATGCATTTCTTAACAATGTTGCAAAACATATCAAACAACTCGTCCACACTGCAAATGCTGCTACATTGAAGAAAAAAAACCGTCATAGGAGGATGCTAGAATATCAACAATGGAATTGTCATCAGCATGGGAAAAATCATTAACAATCCGAAAATGAGGTCTGTTGCGCTCACAAGTGACATCAACCTTCAGCAGAACTCCCTTGTGATCGGACAGACCTATGATTTGGCAGACATATCCGTTTTGTAGTAACTTCTCGTTAAGGAAAATCAGGTCTAGGATCGAGCTTTCGCGTGTAACGCCACTAACAATCTGTGTCAGATCTAACGACAAAACCAAGTCAATAAGCGAGTCACAAATCGACCTGTCGCGACCATACGAAGCCAATGTGTTCCAGTTAATACAAGGGGTATTGAAATCACCAGCAAGGATCAATTTACAGTCGTGAAGCTTGTGTTTTATTATATAATCGCAAGAATCTGGTAATATATTTTTTTTCAGAATCGGGAGGTCGGTATAAAGCACCAGCAGCCACCACAAGATCACCTATAATTTGCACCATACCGACTCGGTGTTAGGAAGACTCGGTAGCACTACAAAATCAATGGCTTTGTGAATAAATAAAGCTACTCCGCCACCCCTACCACATAACCTGTCACATCGCAAAACAGAGTAATTAGGAGGCACGAACTCGCCTTCCGTGACAGAGTCGTTTAGCCAGGTCTCAGTGACACAGATCAGAGTTGGTTGATGGCACTCAATTAGCCAATTGAAGTGAGCTGGCTTGTTCAATAGGCTGCGTGCATTTATGTTCAAAAGAGTTGGGTTGTATCTATCACGAAGTCACTCTGTGCTGCTAGTGGGTATGTTTCTGGAAGTTTTGATAAGCGACTTTCTATTGTCATCCCACGAGTAGCGGACGCCGTCGACTATCAGGGTGTCAAAGCTCAGTCGAACCTTGTTCGCCTTCTTCCTAAGCTCGACTGAATTATCCCGCAAAGCTTTGCGAATCTGGCGCACACATAAAGGAAAATCCTCACTTTTTGACTTAAAAGCATCCCTTAGTATCGAAGTCTTCACTCCGAAATCAAGCAACTTAAGTATAATAGGTCTTACCTTCCCATTTTTTTGTGCACCGAGTCTGTGACAGCGCTCAACACAGGTGCATTCTATTTTCAATTTCGTGGAAAAAAGCTTCAGCACAGCGGTAAGTAGTTGCTCAGGGGATTCAGCCGACGGCTCAGGCAGGCCATAGATTAAGTTGTTCCGACGTGATCAATTTTCTAAATCGTCATTTTTTCTGTCCAGTTGTTTGATGGCTTTCCTAAAGTCGTCGACTGTTTCTTCTAAAGTATGCACACAGTGGTCGACATTAGCGGTGGCCGACGCCCACGCTTCTATCTTTGAGATCCTATCTTCAAATGCATCAATTTTAGCGGACAGACTTCTAAGTCTTTACTTATTCGGGTTTGCCCCTCTGGCAGTTCCGTGAGCATGCGTTCAGTTCTTGTGTCTGGGCCAGGGTTTGATTCTATATCACCCAACATAATTAGCGAGATTCGCAAGGAATCTAACAAACAAAAAAAGGTACACAAGAGGCACTCTGGGTCCGGCAGCAGCAGCAAACAACGATCGTCACTTCTGAAGCAATGTACACGGTGTCTCTTGCTTACCTGCAAGTTCAGACAGCCGTTCGCCATGCCGCTACCGGACCCACTGAAGAGCAGAAGCCGCGAGTCTGGCTTTATATCGTCCTGTGACCACGTGAGCGTTCCAGCAGTAATCGGCCATCCCCAATTTGACCAGCACCGATGAAGATCGTCGTCGTCGATAATCAGGTTCTCATGTGATACGAAATCACACGTGCTGTTGAAGGTGGAATCCAAGTTCAGACGTGCCGGAATGCCACGCAGTCGACAAACGGAAAGAGCATAGTCCTCCATATAGTGGCGGCCTACGCAAGCAGAGATCTGCAAGATGAAGCAAGCAAAGTTCAGACGGCCGTTCGCTATGCCGCTACCGGACCCACTCTACCATTCCTCTACTTTTCTTGTGTAACTCTTCTGCTTTGTGTCACTGGACTAGACACCGCTCATTGGGGGGGGGGGGGGGGGGGTATGAGACATTGCTACGAGCCACTTGAGCCCTTCGCCTTAATAAACCGTGTGCCAATGTAAACCCACTCTACCATACCTCTACTTTTCTTGTATAACTCTTCTACTTTGTCTCACTGAACTACTCACTGAACTCTCACTGAACTACTTGTCTCACCGCTCATTGAGGGGGGGGGGGGGGGAGTTTTAGACATTGCTACGAGCCACTTGAACCCTTCGCCTTAATAAACCGTGTGCCACTGTAGCCGTGCGGTTTGGGGCTGCTTCCACCTCGCGGACTAGGTTGGAACTCATGTTTCCCTTGACTGCATACGTATAACAACAATAATTCTAAAAACAATCCGGTATTTTTTCGTGTGTGTGTTAACAATAGACAGTTAAAACATATTCCGCAGAGCACTCATCCCAATACTTCAGTACTTTTTGTTCTAACGCACACGTGCGCGCTGCTCTATTTGATGCAATGTACTAAAAAATTATCCATTGCTTTCCACCCGGCAGCTATTCTTATTCTTAATGACGCCAGGAAACCGAGCCTAATGCCACCAACGCTCATATATGTAATCGGGAGCGCGCACAATGTTCTCGCACACCTTGTGTGATATACCGTAGCGCTGAAGTGTTTCTTGTATAGCGTAGGAGAGTCCGTCGTAAAAGCAGAAGTGAACTGTTGGGCACATGTGCTTAAATTTATGAACTTGAATTGCGCCAAGAAAACCCGTCGAAGCAATCGCACCTGCTTTTTAAGAAGCCTACTGCACCATGAATATCCAGGCAGTTATGTTTTAACAGCGCCAAACTTTAATAGAGCAATATAAATCTTGCTGACATTATTGTTATCATTCGAGTGTTGAAATACGGAGTAAGTAAGTAAGTGTTGAGATACGGAGTAAGTAGATTAGTTGTTTGCGTAATAAACGAAGCTACGATAATTAAATTGTCAGTAATTGATCTTAGGCAACTAACGGACATGATTAGCTTGGAGCCAGTCCTCGTGATTATCTAGCTGAGCGAATTATTAATAAACATGCTTCTGTACTGCACAAATGTTTTTCAAGTAACTTCTTTGAAAGCATAACTGATGCTGAAAAAGAACGTCTATAAGGGCGACCTGACCGAGCCCAGTCTTTTGTGATAATGTGATCAATGGCATCGCTCCGTGAGTACTGTAAATTCCTTGCGGCCAGTTCGCTTTCGATGTACATTCATTTTTTCGAAATCAAGCAGTTTAAAGCTTCAATGTGAATACAAAAGCGAACGTGCGCCGCCGAAAACTTGCTTGGTCGAAGGAGGGATTCACGACGCAATGATGGTGCAGATTTAGCACGTCATCGCCGTCAAGAGGCAACGGAGATAACGAACGCGAACCGCTAGAAGCTCCTCGCCGGACCATGCCGATTGTGATGGTGCCGTCGAGACAAAATACAGGGCGGAGATAATGACTGCACAGGTGCTTTCACAGCGACGCTGTGTACCTCTGGCCCGAAATGCATTTGTCGTATCAGGGAGCAAAAATGCCGGCCGATCCCGGAGGTTGCGGAGTATCGGACTGTCATGTGGCGGAGGTGAAGCAGGCTTCGAGTGCTCCGCCAATAATAATAATAATAATAATAATAATAATAATAATAATAATAATAATAATAATAATAATAATAATAATAATAATAATAATAATAATAATAATAATAATAATAGTGAAGATGCGTTGTTTCCCGTCGATGGGTATGCTGGAATCGCACATGGCCTCACGCGCAGATAGCATTGCCATATATGCAGAGGAGGAAATGTATGTATACTACCATGCAACCTTAACTCGTAAGAGAAGAGGGGCACCAACTGTGGGGTTGTGTGTGCTGTACAAACAAAAGACGGAATTATGATATCCACTGTCTATATATATTCAGGCACACCCAACTGTGGTATTAAGAAGTTCATGACCACGCACTTTGCATTGGTTAGCCGCGATGACACTACCCTTGTCATCACCATTGGAGGCTTCAGTGTGGGCATTTCAAAACCAGAAAAGAAATGGTTCACTGAGCTTGTGCACGAAGAATTTGGTTTGAAGTGCTAGACCAATCGAAGTAACTCAATTAAGTAACAACGGTCGTGCATAGATTCTACTTTGGCGAAGATTCGGTCTAAGGTTGTAACCGGGCCAACGCGTATATATCACAGTAATCACAAGGCTATCGTCACTACCATTACCAAATGGTGAAAATAAATACATGACCCCTTCTAATCCTGTTTGATGTGCTACAGCTTAACTGGTCATCCATCTTCACAGAGTGGAATGGCCCCTAATATATTTTTTTCTTTTTGCGTCGGTTTCGCTTTCAGAAAGTGATGATGGTGTAAAGGCAGTGCCATTCAATCTTGTCTCTGTGGATATAAATAAGATTCAAGTAAACTCTATATCCGCGCCGTGCTTGCTCAGTGTCTGTGGTGTTGGGCTGCTAAGCACGAGGTCGCGGGATCAAATCCCGGACACGGCGGCAGCATTTCGATGGGGACGGAATGCGAAAACAGCCGTGTACTTAGATTTAGGTGCAACTTAAAGGGTCGAAATTATTCCGGAGTCTCCCATTACGATGAGCCTCATAATCAGATTGTGAGCTTGGAACGTAAAAAGCCCATAATTTTAACGTCGATATTTCATTTGCATGCGAGAATAGGTACAAGTAAGGAAATGCTAGCTTCTCACATGTACACACACACCTATACACAGAAACATAATTTCACCACACACACTCTCTCTCTCAAGCACACATACGTAATGATAACTGGCATCTTCACCTCCACGCACATTTACACGCGTCCACGCATGTACACACACAAAAAAATGTGCGTGCGCACGCACGTACACTGAAATGCACGCATACACAAATGCGCGTATGCACGCAGACGCATAAACGCGCTCGTTCGCAGGCAGATTCAAATACGGAGACACAAGCACGGGCGAACACGCAAGCTCAAGTACACGCGCGTGTACACTCGGGACGTGCACACGCATACACACTCCCACTCTCTCCCTGCTGCCTCTCAAGACGCTACTGCGCGCAGAGTGAATCACACTTGCACTGCAATTACAGTTCCAATCACCTTACGACTTAAATTTCGTGCTTCATGAAGTCAATAGGGCTATGTTTTTATCTATACTGACTATAAGAGTGCAGTTAGTGTAGGAAGTCGCCATTTTTCACTTGGCTTAGAATAGTTTAGCTCCGCCTACCTACCTGTCCTGACCCTCCTGAGGAAGTTCCCAGCAGGCTCTGCTTCGCTGAGCACTATCGAGTCGCCCCACAAGCCATGACCAGAGTCCTGCTTTATACATCTGCACCTGTGCCTTATGGTGACTGTGTTGTGTCTCCTCTCGCGGAAGTCCTCCTTGTTCATCACGTTGCTCTTCAGCAAACCGTCGTCAGTATCACCAACTCTACCAGCCTTCAGCTCGTCAACTTAGGAATCGGTGACTACGTCCTACCACAACGCATAGCCTTAGGTACGCTGTCTTCCTCCCAAGTTTGCCTATTTTCAGCCTCGGCTGCTTATATTACGTCATCTCCCGTTGACTCCTCTTCTTTGCCGGCTGTTCTTCCTCAGCTCACAAACGTTATTGCTCCTGAACTTCCGCCTCACCACACCAACTAGCTGCTCGCCGCGTTCAGAGACATTTCTGACCCGGGTCGCCCTTTCGGCCAGACCTCTCTCACGACACACCATACTGACATGGGTGACGCACACCCTATTCACAGGCGATCATACCGTCGGTCCTTGCACGAACGACAAGTCATTTAAACGAAGGTCGAGAAGATCCTCTCTCTACGAATCATTGAACCATCATCCAGTCCTTGGGCGTCCCCTGTTGTTCTAGATAAAAAGGACGCCAGCTGATGTTTCTACGTGGATTACCGGCACCTCAACAAGATCACCAATAAAGACGTTTATCCGCTATCACGGGTTGATCACGCCCTCGACTGCCTCCATGGTGCGAAGTACTTTTCTTCCATCGACCTTGGTTCCGCTTACTGGCAGACTGCGTCGACGACATGGACCGACAGAAAACCGCCTTTATAACACCAGATGGCCCATACAAGTTCAAATTTATATCATTCGGCTTATGTAATGCTCCAGCTACTTTTGAATGCATGATGGACACACTCCTTCATAACCTCAAGTGGTTCCTCTGTATTTGTTACTTAGATGACGCCGTCGTTTTTGTTTCTACATTTGCCACGCACCCGGAGTGCCTCTCGCTCGTTCGTTTTGCTTTTCCCAATGCTGGCCTTCAACTTAATTCGTCTAAATGTCACTTCGGATGGCGCTAAATTACTATCCACGGTCATATTGTTCATTCATATGGTGTGCGCCCAGACCCGGGAAAAGCTCGTGCCGTACAGAAGTTTCCCGTGCCAACATGTGCTAAATATGTCCGGAGCTTCGTGGCCTGTTCTCGTACTTCCGCCGCTTCATGCACAATTTTTCGGAGGTCACTCGTCCTCTGCTCTTCTGAAGGCAGAGGCTTCATTTTCTTGGGGACCTGAACGAGCAACTGCCTCCTCGAAGCTTATCTCTCTCCTTATATCTCCATTTCTTCTTGTGCATTTCGACCAGACTGCTTCAAGAGAAGTCAGCATTGATGCCAGTGATCATGGAATCGGTGCCATTTTTTGCCAACGTCAACGACGCCACGACCGCGTCATTGCCTACGCCAGCCGTCTGCTTCCTCCAGCTGAGCGGAATTATTTCATTACTGAACGTGAGTGCCTTGCAGTTCTCTAGGCAGTAGCGAAATGGCGCCCTTACCTATGTGGTCGGCCCTTTACATTCACCTCAGACCACCATGCGCTCTGTTGGCTTTCGTCCCTCAAAGACCCTACCGATCGCCTAGGTCACTGGGCGCTACGCCTACAGCAATACTCGTACACAGTTGCTTACAAGTCCGATCGTTTATACCAAGATGCCGACTGCTTGTACCACCACCCAGACGATGTTCCTGTGACCTATGCTTCTGCTCTGTATTTTCTCTATCTGCTTAGCTGACCTGGCTACCGAACAGCGCCGAGATCCAAGCATACGTGTTATCATGGAAAAGTTCAAATCTAGGTCACGTGACCTTTCTCTTGGTATGTTCCTACTCAAGGACGACATTTTAAATCGGCGTAGCATGTACCCCAGAGGATTAGATGGTACTGGTTATTACGCGGCATGTTCGCACTGCTATTCTGTCCAAGCTGCACGATCTACCACCTTTTGGTCACCTCGGGGAATCAGTATGTACGACCGTGTCTGGCGACGATTCTTTTGGCCTGGTATGCACCGATCTGGCCGCCGCTACGTCGCTTCTTGTGAGTTATGTCAACGCCAGAAGAAGCCATCTGGGCTCACTTTTGGTTTACTCCTACCTCTTGGTGTTCCTACCGAACCCTTCTATCGCGTTGGTGTAGATCCCTTGGTACCTTTCCCCAGATCTGACTGATGCAACAAGTGTATTGCCGTCGCAACACATTATACAACTTGGTTCACGTTCACCAGAGCCCTTTCCACTGACGTAATTTATTTATGGGGTTTAACGTGTCAAAACCACTTTTTGATTATGAGGCACGCCGTAGTGGAGCACTCCGGAAATTTCGACCACCTGGGGATCTTTGGCGTGCACCTAAATCTAAGTACACGGGTGTTTTCGCATTTCGCCCCCATCGAAATACGGCCGCCGTGGCTGGGATTCGTTCCCGCTACCTCGTGCTCAACAGCCCAACACCATAGCCACTGAGCAACCACGCGGGTGAACTTCCAACTGGCGTAGCCTACTTACTGTTGTAATGCCCAACGTCATTGTTCGCCCCGGCGCCCCTCGTCAACTTCTTGCCGACAGCGGTCGCTCCTTTCTCTTTACCTAGGAGGACTAGGTCCTTCGAGGTATGTGGAAAGATGTAATGGTTCCAGGACTTACTTTTGGAAAGGTGGTTGTTTGCTCTAAATCAGGGGTACAATAGCACTCGATGGGAACCAAAGGTCAGTGGGTCGCCTCGCATTGGGCGCTCACGGGGAGACTACAAATGAAGCTGTGCAGGGTGATATGGGCTGGACTAGTTTTGAAGTGAGGGAAGCTCGCAGTAAAATTGAGTATGAAGAACGGCTGATGAATATGGAAGAAAGTAAATGGGCTGGGAGAGTGTTGAGATATCTGTACAGGAAAAACATTGATTTGCAGTGGAGGAAAAGAACCAGGAAACTTACCAGCAAGTATGCGGCCTGTAGGGTGGGCAACACAGCAACAAAGAACGTCAAGCTGAAAATCAGAGAGGCTGAAATAATCTCATGGGTGGCGGCAATGGAAAAGAAACCTGCCATGAGTAACTATTTAAAAGGAAAAAAAAAACGAAATCAGGAAAGAAACCATTTATGGTAACTAAAACGAAAGCTCATTACTTTTCGAAGCGAGATCGGGATGCCTTAGAACACGTTACTATAAAGCCTGATATAAGAAGGAAGAAGAAGCATGTGGTTGCTGCGGTAAAGCTAGGGAAACTATGGAGCATGGTTTATTAGAATGTGAAGACGTCTACCCAGCAGTCGATTTAAGCATCACTGACCTGCTTGAAGCCCTTGGGTTAAGCGGGAGCAGTGAAAAAGTAAACATGTCCGGAATAGGCATTAGTAAGAGGCGACTGGAGGATTGGTGGAAGAAAAGTAGGGACACGACAAAAGACGGAGACGTACAAAAGCGCAGTTCGCAATAGGGGATCAGAAAATTTGGGTGTGGTAGTCCGTAGCGTTTTTTTTATTGTTTAACCTAGGTAGGACACTAAAAAAATTAAATTTTGGGGTTTTACATGCCAAAACCACTTTCTGATTATGAGGCACGCCGTAGTGGAGGACTCCGGAAATTTCGACCACCTGTGGTTCTTTAACGTGCACCTAAATCTAAGTACACGGGTGTTTTCGCATTTCGCCCCCATCGAAATGAGGCCGCCGTGGCCGGGATTCGATCCCGCGACCTCGTGTTCAGCAGCCCAACACCACAGCCACTGAGCAACCACAGCGGGTCTAGGTAGGACATTAGGCAGTATAATAGCAAGAGCTTGGTGGTGCAACCCACCACCTCGTTCCAAAGGGGATGCTCATAACATCCATCCATCCATCCAGATGTGGGCGACTTCCTCCGTCCTTATTCTACCAAGCACAAATTTACTAATGCATGTCATCCGCAGACCAATGGTCTGACGGAGCGGCTTCATCGAATATTAACAGACATGCTCTTCATATATATTTCTGATGACCATCGTGACTGTGATACTGCTCGCCCGTTTGTCATATTAGCGTACAATTCATCACGCCACGACACTGCACGTTACTCGCCATTTTATTTGTTGTGCGGCCGAGATTCAGTATTGCTTTTTTAATACAATACTGCCTACCCCTCAAGAGTCCGTGTCTCAGTATACAAGCGATGTCATTGCTCGAGCCCAAGAAACACGCCAAGTTGCTCACCGTCACCTTTGTGCTTCTCAGAACAAGAGTAAAAGCATTTGTGACAGTAGTTACCGGGACGCCGATTATATTCTCGGGGATCTTGTCTCTCTTCGATCTCGCACCCGCTGTTTCGGCTTCTCGGAAAAACTGATGTCCCGCTACTCCGGCGCTTAGCGGCTCCTCCGTCAGGTAACCTACGTAACCCTGCGACATGTCTCCGGTCACACCTACTACTCGCTCCATCCAGACTTCCCATGACGTCGTTCAGGTCAGCCGCATAAAACGCTACCAGACCTTTTTTGCCTAAAAAGCAACGGGACGGCGCTTCCACGCGAAGTGGAGATATGTTGCGCAGCTCTACACAAAGCTGAGGAAGATGAGCACGAGCTTAGGTCTGTAGAATTGAACGCTTTAATGACTAGCCTGATGTAGGCTTGGCTTTGTCAATTAGTGTAAATTACTGTACATTGTGTAAATAAAAAAAATATGGGGTTTTACGTGACAAGACCACGATCTGATTATGAGGCCTGGCGTAGTTGGGGAATCTGGAAAATTTCGACCACCTGGGCATCTTTAACGTACACCTGAATCTAAGTATACGTGTGTCTTCGCATATCGCCCCCACCGAACTGCAGCCGCCATAATGTATATGCGCTACTCGTCTTGCTTCTTCTCTCAGCAAAAGTATTAGTCTAAACCTAACTGAACGGGAAGCTTTAGCTCCTACCTGGGAAATCATCAATCCTTTCTTCTTACAACCACTGCACCGCAATTCATGAGTTGTGTTGAACTTAAAAGAAACAGTTAAAATTAGATTTCAGAAAGCCAATTTTTATTTAGCATCCAGTTTTCTAAATACTAAAGAAATGCGAAATCTCAAGAAACAATACTCAAAGTATACGACTCTGTACCTCAGCAACTAAAAACGATATCGGAATTCTCTAAGCTGCACCTAATATTTCATTTAATGCAGACAAAAATGATATATCATATGCCACCCTGAAATACACCACTAACTTCTGAATATGGTATTCGCAAAATCTTAACAGGAATTGTAACTTCACATAAGTTATAAATTCATACATCGAATTTGGCCGATTGAGATGCTCCAAGGGATGCAGTTTAGAGGGATGCGATATCAGTTTTCATCCGAACTAACAGATTTGTAAACTTCGTACTTCTTTTTCAAGTTTGCCGATTTCCGATAATTCTTGTCAGTAATGCCATGGCCTAGATCAAAATTATTATTGCAGTGATCACTGTGATCTAACGTTCTCTCTTGAATGCAACAATTCTCATTCATATCGGTTGAGCGATTTTCTCAAAAAATCATTTAGGCATTTTGCATGTATTTGAGCAGCCGGCATCGAAGAAGGGCCCGAGCTAAAGCTTCCTCTTATTGAATCACACTGGTTCTTCGAAAACACAAGAAAAATAACGCTGACTATGCCGAAGCCCGCGGCCGCAGTTGTGCACAAGTAAACAGAAAAAACAGCGAAGAAAGGGAACCCAACGCAAGCTTTGTGGGAGCTGTTATCTCGGCCAGACAATCTAACCCGGAATGCCGACGAGCTGTCTGCCAAAGTGTCTAGCAAAATCGTGGATTCATTGCAAGCCGAGCAAGTAGCAGGTCGTCTTAAAGATAACGCTGATACATAAGCGCGCTCGTTTCCAAGTGCCAAGGGGAAGCAACAGTCTCAGGGTGTGCTTCTTCTTATTGTGTTTTCTTTAGTTGTGCGTCATGGCATACGTCACGGCGCGAATTTCAAATCTTTAAGGTTGACACGCCATGTGGTGGCGAAAAAAGAAACTAAACGAATGTCCAGGGTGCGATCGGAGATGGCTGTTCGGCGCGTTCGTTCGGTTACCGGCGCGCGCGATTGGCCTACCTCCGTTTCGACGTCGCCAGCTGCGGGGCGCGGCCACGTTTTTGGTGACGTCAAAATGACGACACGCTCTTGTCAATCATCCTCCCACCGAGCATTTCGTCTGCTAGGCGCCGAACCCGACGGTAGCTGGGAAGTTTGGAGCGATCATACGGCTTCGCATGGCGCGTCTGGTGGATTGGATTGGATCCAACAGGCGGCCTTTTCGGCTGCGGAATGGCACGTTTGAACCCAATGCATAGTTTAATGGCCCTAACTGGTGACACGCGCGTGGTAGAAGCGAAATGCCATACTAAAACGCTGCTGCCACGCACGGAAGTGACGTCACAGTTATGATGACGTTGTTTAAACAAGTATGGCGTGTTCCGGTATATAGTTTTGCGCGCGCTGTTGGAGCTGCTTCAGATTTTCAGCTTAGCTAAAACACAATTTTACGGTTTCTTACTGTGTTGTGTGATAGAATGTTGTTCTAGTTAGTTGCGCTGGAAGAACCGGATGATGTTCGAGCTTGCGATCTCGAGCCACACTTGGGCGCAACGCTGGAGCAGCTCGTTTCTTTATGCATTGGAGCGCGTTTATGGTTGGTAGTGTGGTCTTGGGCAGAGTTCTGCCCACTTGCTGACATTGCCTTCAGGCGGGAACAGGCCTTTCTGTTAGATTCACGTTTCACGTCCAGGCTTTCGTTACTAGGCTTCTGCGTGCGTAAGGCGACGCGAAATGTTTGAATGCACTTTGCTCATCGACAAAAGGCGCCCTTATACTTTGCACAGCGATTTGGAAATGTGTATGCACCCTACATCGACGTCAATGCCGACGCGCACCACTTCTGCGTTTTCGAGCTCGAGAGCAGTGTGTCGACGTGGTGTCCAAGGCCAAACAGGCATCCGACTTTGCCAGAAGGCGTACACACAACTTAAAGAATCGCTACATACTACACACCCTGCAATATGCATGATACGTGTCGGCACCATATGCAGTCGGCGCTGTGCTACCACGACTCTTCGAAACCGACAGTCCAAATGAGGCGACATGTCGTGCTGTTTCGTGGATGCAGCACAGTTCGTTCGAAGCTTCTGTAGCTTCGTAACGGCAACGTTATTCGTACTCGCTGATATTACACAGTGACCCAATATGCAGTCGGCGCTGTGCTACCACGACTCTTCGAAACCGACAGTCCAAATGAGGCGACATGTCGTGCTGTTTCGTGGATGCAGCACAGTTCGTTCGAAGCTTCTGTAGCTTCGTAACGGCAACGTTATTCGTACTCGCCGATATTACACAGTGACCCAATATGCAGTCGGCGCTGTGCTACCACGACTCTTCGAAACCGACAGTCCAAATGAGGCGACATGTCGTGCTGTTTCGTGGATGCAGCACAGTTCGTTCGAAGCTTCTGTAGCTTCGTAACGGCAACGTTATTCGTACTCGCTGATATTACACAGTGACCCAATATGCAGTCGGCGCTGTGCTACCACGACTCTTCGAAACCGACAGTCCAAATGAGGCGACATGTCGTGCTGTTTCGTGGATGCAGCACAGTTCGTTCGAAGCTTCTGTAGCTTCGTAACGGCAACGTTATTCGTACTCGCCGATATTACACAGTGACCCAATATGCAGTCGGCGCTGTGCTACCACGACTCTTCGAAACCGACAGTCCAAATGATGCGACATGTCGTGCTGTTTCGTGGATGCAGCACAGTTCGTTCGAAGCTTCTGTAGCTTCGTAACGGCAACGTTATTAGTACTCGCTGATATTACACAGTGACCCAATATGCAGTCGGCGCTGTGCTACCACGACTCTTCGAAACCGACAGTCCAAATGAGGCGACATGTCGTGCTGTTTCGTGGATGCAGCACAGTTCGTTCGAAGCTTCTGTAGCTTCGTAACGGCAACGTTTTTCGTACTCGCTGATATTACACAGTGACCCAATATGCAGTCGGCGCTGTGCTACCACGACTCTTCGAAACCGACAGTCCAAATGATGCGACATGTCGTGCTGTTTCGTGGATGCAGCACAGTTCGTTCGAAGCTTCTGTAGCTTCGTAACGGCAACGTTATTCGTACTCGCCGATATTACACAGTGACCCAATATGCAGTCGGCGCTGTGCTACCACGACTCTTCGAAACCGACAGTCCAAATGATGCGACATGTCGTGCTGTTTCGTGGATGCAGCACAGTTCGTTCGAAGCTTCTGTAGCTTCGTAACGGCAACGTTATTCGTACTCGCTGATATTACACAGTGACCCAATATGCAGTCGGCGCTGTGCTACCACGACTCTTCGAAACCGACAGTCCAAATGATGCGACATGTCGTGCTGTTTCGTGGATGCAGCACAGTTCGTTCGAAGCTTCTGTAGCTTCGTAACGGCAACGTTATTCGTACTCGCTGATATTACACAGTGACCCAATATGCAGTCGGCGCTGTGCTACCACGACTCTTCGAAACCGACAGTCCAAATGATGCGACATGTCGTGCTGTTTCGTGGATGCAGCACAGTTCGTTCGAAGCTTCTGTAGCTTCGTAACGGCAACGTTATTCGTACTCGCCGATATTACACAGTGACCCAATATGCAGTCGGCGCTGTGCTACCACGACTCTTCGAAACCGACAGTCCAAATGAGGCGACATGTCGTGCTGTTTCGTGGATGCAGCACAGTTCGTTCGAAGCTTCTGTAGCTTCGTAACGGCAACGTTATTCGTACTCGCCGATATTACACAGTGACCCAATATGCAGTCGGCGCTGTGCTACCACGACTCTTCGAAACCGACAGTCCAAATGATGCGACATGTCGTGCTGTTTCGTGGATGCAGCACAGTTCGTTCGAAGCTTCTGTAGCTTCGTAACGGCAGCGTTATTCGTACTCGCCGATATTACACAGTGACCCAATATGCAGTCGGCGCTGTGCTACCACGACTCTTCGAAACCGACAGTCCAAATGATGCGACATGTCGTGCTGTTTCGTGGATGCAGCACAGTTCGTTCGAAGCTTCTGTAGCTTCGTAACGGCAACGTTATTCGTACTCGCCGATATTACACAGTGACCCAATATGCAGTCGGCGCTGTGCTACCACGACTCTTCGAAACCGACAGTCCAAATGATGCGACATGTCGTGCTGTTTCGTGGATGCAGCACAGTTCGTTCGAAGCTTCTGTAGCTTCGTAACGGCAACGTTATTCGTACTCGCCGATATTACACAGTGATTCAATACTACAGTACACACCACACAGCCACAAGGAATCGCAACGGTCCTCCCACTGCGTGCACGCGTGTGTAGCCGCCGACAGTCATTTCCGGTTTTAAAACGCAGCACAAAATAAATGCTTTATTTATTTAGGCGTAGTGTATTTAACAACAAAACGATAACGTTAGCATTTCATGTATTTTTTACTAAGTTTTCTTTTTGTGACGTCATCATGCGTGGCAGCAGCGGACTCCACTTGGGGTCGACTGCTGCCACGCGCGTGCACCCAGCGCCGGCCTAGTTTAATTCGAGAAAATGGCGCTTCCGTTGGGAACTTAGGTTGTTGCGCTGGTGTTTCTAGAGGAAGGAGGAAGGAGGAGAGCGGGTCGTGGTGCGAAACGCGTTTGAAGAAATGGCAGGAAGTGAATTCCGGCGTCGTTTTTGTTTCTCGAAACAAATAATTCGTTGGTTGTACAGAGAAATCGACCCCATCATCGGTGCCAACGAGCCACTGGGATGTGGTCGCTGCCTCTTGAAAAGTGCGCCACTCTTCCTGTCGTTTTTTTTTCTTTTTTCTTCTGGCTGTGCGCGACACCACCTAGGGACGACGCAAAGAACCTAATAGTTATAAATTGCAGTAGTCACACGTACTACTATTTGAAAACGTGTTTGGGCTTGAGAAGAAAAAATACATTTTTTTAGATAAAGATTTAATTCATTTGGAAGACGAGAAACATTTGGTTTTGTAGTATACTGTTTGCAAGCAGACGACAAACGACGGAAGTGAACTTCCGTGGAGGTCACCGCTTCCTGATTGGCTGCTCTCTCCGCACGCTGTCACAAATTTTGCATACTGCAACTTTGTGACGTTGCAGCAACTGAACAGAACGCGTATCGAACAAAATATCTCCGATCGCGCCCCAGAATTCCTGGGTATGGGGTAGGGGCGGCTTAAAATTCCTCCGAGCAGTGGGCTGCGATCGGCAGCGATGTGCATTTTCAAAACCATATAATAAATTACACGCTTTACGCGGGACACTTAGATGCGTCAAATAATGATCAGAAGGACCTACTCTAACGACTCAGTACGTTTGTAGAAAATCGTTAAAATCATTTCAGGGTCCCTTTAATGCTAAGGGTGCTGGCACCTTCCTAGCTTATTTTTTGAAATTGATAGACAATCGTAATGCCTAATATTGTATTCGCCTTTGGCTCGATTAACAATACGCCTAAATACACCAGCGTGAAAGTGATAATTTTTCCAATTTGTCAGGCACTGATTATGCAGAAGCATTTTCCAAGCGGCTTTTCTTTTTTTATAGTCCCGCGTACACTCATTATTCCACCACCGGCAAGCGGTGCCCTTAGCCGGAGGGATGACAAATTCAGCTTGCTTCCTGGAATCCTATAGAATTGAACAAATGGTTGAAGCCATTTCCTTATCATTGGCATTGGCAAGTTTCGAAACGGCTGAGCGCAAGAAAGTCTTAAATTTCGTATGGTTCACAAATGTGCATGCCTGGTATTCTAAAGATGTTATTGGACAAACGATTTCAAATGACACAGGAAGACATGCGCGTCCGGATGGGGGGCAATCCAGGGCTGCACCCCCCTGGAAATTTGGACAATGCGGTTGCTCGACTGTGCGGATGCGCGAGCAAGATCGAGCGAGTTGTATGAAGCTGTGAGCATGCATTTATCCTGTAAATAAGTTTTTGTTGTATATATATAGACATTTTTGGTTTTCAACGTACGCGTTCAACTGTTTTTCCAATCAATGTGTATATATTGTCTAACACTATCAACCACGAGGAACTCCATAGCCAGCTTTGTCTCGCGCGGTCTCGAATGATGGACATCCGACGCTTCTTCAAGCGTCAGCGGTTGTCTGACGAAGCGTTATCCAACTGCGCCCCTTGAGATTCTGGTGTGACATGTGCCAACGGTGTAGCATTTGACCAGAGGGATGCAAGCTTTCATCACCGGACAGTAGCTGATGTCGTCGACTCCATGGAAGGGACACTGCCAACGGTGAGCTCCGGTGACGCAGCAGGCCGAGATGATTCCCGTTCTCCTTTCTTAGGATTGAAGTCCGGATTTGGCCAGAGCGATGCAAGCTTTCATCACCGTACAGTAGCCGGTGCCGTCGATTCCATGGAAGGAACTCCACCAACAGCGAGCTCCAGTCACGCAGTAAGCCGAGACGATTCCCTTTCTCCTTGCTTGGGATTGAATTCCGGAGACAACAGCACGAAAACAACTAAGTTGCCTCAAGAATATGACTTCGGAAAGTTTCTAGGCAAAGTTAAACTCACTGGCATCCCGGACTTTTTGAAGTTTCGTCTTCTTACTAAGCCATGGTCGCCAAATGTTACATACGACTTTAAGGAGGATGTAACACCTGGAAAGAGGCCTTTTCGCCACTAATGTCTGGGAGATTACGCCCCTTGGCTTGCATACTCAGCGGCAGCGAAAGACGCCTTTTGTCGTTTTTGCGTCATTTTTCCTCCGCGTGTTCACCGGAGTACTCAAGGTAGTATTATCGTAAGCGCTTTCAGTAACTACAGAAAAATGCACGAGGCGTGCAGGGATCACGTAAAATCCCAGTGACACCAGGAGGCAATGACGGCCTCACAGAACTTTATGGATGTGATGAAAGGCAAACAGCTACCCGTTGTACAGCAGCTGAACAGAGCACTGCACGAGCAAGTTGAAAGGAATCGTGAGAAACTATTTTCAATAGTTTCCACCATTGTCTTTTGCGCTACGCATGACTTGCCAATTCGCGGGAAGCAGTCCGATAGTGGAGTCTTCAATGATCTCCTTGACTTTCGGCTATAAGCTGGAGATACTCGACTTCAGGAGCACTTCGTTTCATCTGCTGGCAATGCTAAGTACGCTTCTGTCCGCGTCCAGAACGAGATCATCACAATCTGTGGCGACATCCTGAGAAAGCAGATAGTTGTCGAAGCTAACACAGCGTTTGCATTTTCCGTTCTTGCTGACGAAACGGCAGATATTTCAGGAAAAGAGCAGATGTCTATAGGCGTTCGCTTTATTGACAAGGCGGGAGCCGAAGTGTGCATTCGGGAGCAGATTTGGGATTTGTAGAGCTGGAGCAATTAAACTCCGCTTGCATCGCCGCTGCAATCTTGAAGCTTTTGACGAATGCCAGGATGATTCTATCGAACCTCGTTGGACAGGGGTACTATGGATGCTCTACAATTGGATGGAAAAGAAGCTGGAGTGAACAAAATAATACAGAAACAGTTCCCGAAGGCACTGTTTTTCCACTGCGCAAATCACAAACTAAATCTCGTCATCAACGATTTAAACGACGTCTCTGAAATTCGAAACACAATCGGGACAATCAAACAAACCATAAACTTCTTCCGCGAGAGCGTGCTCCGGAGAAAACTGGTCCCCAACATTCCGATGCTGTGTGAGACAAGATGGTCTGCAAAATACAAGTCTATTAGGATCTTCTCTCAGCATTACGTGGCCATAGTCGAAGCACTTGAGGAGCTCACGTCAACGGAATCATGCTCGAACGTTGCAACTAGACAACGAGCTCACATCCTCTACTGCGCAACAACAAGCTCATCTTTCATCGTCTGCTTGCACATTGTAGCGAAGTACAGCGCTCGGCTCGAACCAGTTACGAACATTCTGCAAGGTGTATCCATGAACTTCCATTCTGTGCATGGCCACATCACTGAGCTGCAACGTATTTTTCGCGGCCACCGGACAAACGCTGTAGAGGAGTTCTCTGACATCATGAATGCAGCAAGGGAGGCAACCAATCACTTAAATGTGGTGATATCTGTACCAAGACAAGTCTCTCGTGAGGCCCACCGAGACAACTACGGGATTCAGTCGCCGGAGGAATACTACCATGTGGCAATATATGCGCCGTACTTGGACTCTCTCACTGCTTCTTTAGCTCGCCGCTTTTCTGAAAGCAATGAGAGGAGCTTCAAACTTCTCCAGCTGCATCCATCAAAAATGAAGCACTTGAGCCGTGTTGAGTTCGCTGCCCTCCCCGAAGAACTCTAATGCTTTTACGGCATCGACAACTTCAAGGAAGAGGCCATCTCTTGGTACGAAATGTGGTGCAATAAAACTAGGGACACATCAGAAATAACTTACTGCGAGCTTCTACATCAGGCCAAGACATTCTTCCCTGGCGTTGCAAAAGCCATTGAGGTGGCTCTGCTCTGGCTTTGCCAGTTACTACCTGTACGGTTGAACGCTGCTTCAGTACAATGAGGAGAGTGAAAACCTGGCGACGCTCAACGATGAGAAACAACAGGCTGGACGGCCTTTGTATGATGAGTGTACACTGAGAGCGTGTAATGAAGCACAGAAATGACTTTACCACTCATGTCATCATGCAATTCGCCCAGAAAAATCCGAGGCGTCTGCAGTTGCTGTTCAAGGAAGACTGACTGAGTGACTGTAGTTGCGTGTTCGTGAACATATTGTTACGTGTAGAAAGACACAGACGGAAGAGACTATTTACAGGCTATTTACACTGGAGCCAGGGCGCCAGGCCAACATTCGCTCGCGCCAAGGGCACAGACCCACTTCGTCGTTCTCACAGCGGCTCGTTTCTTGAGTATCTCGCGATAATATCGTAATACTATTACCCCCCCCCCCCCCCCGGCGGCAAAAGTGCCGTCATGGTGCTGTTAAATATCCAAGGCGCGTGGAGAGGTGTAGGGCTTCAGTCGGGCGACCTGGGCAATGTCACTGGTTGTCACAGCGGAGGACGTAGTGGGCGTGACTAGAACGATTTCATAGGTGACATCGGTCACTTGGCGGAGCACGCGATATGGGCATGTGTAACAGGAAAGCGGTTTTTCACAAAGACAAACTTTACGCGATGGTGACCAAAGCAGCACAAGGATGCCGGGCGCAAAATGGAAATCACGGTGACGGAGGTCGTAGCGTTGCTTCTGTTTGTCTTGAGACACTTGCAGACGAGCGCGCGCAAGTTGGCGAGCATGGTCAGCATGGGCGATTGCATCACGGGCATAATCGCTAGTTGAAGATGTGGTGGACGGAAGCACAGTGTCCAGTGGTAGCGTCGGTTCTCAGCCATACAAGAGATTAAACGGGGCAAAGCCAGCAGTTTCGAGACGGGAAGAGTTGTACGCAAAGGCAATGTAAGGTAGAGCCAAGTCCCAGTCACGGTGGTCGTCTGAAATGTATTTGGATAGCATGTTTGTTAGGGTGCGGTTCAAACGCTCACTGAGGCCGTTCGTTTGAGGGTGGTAGGAGGTGGTAAATTTATGCTGTATTGAGCAGGCATGCATGGACACGTCAATGACTTTGGCCCAAAACGTACGGCCACGGTCTGTTAGCAATTGACGCGGAGCACCATGCATCAAAATGATATCATGTAGAAGTCCGCAACATCAACTGCGCAGCTGGTTGGAAGAGCGCAGGTTACGGCGTAGCGAGTCGCGTAGTCCGCCGCGACTGCAACCCACTTGTTTCCTGATGTAGATTCCGGAAATGGGCCGAGAAGGTCCAAGCCGACACGATGGAAGGGCTCGGCAGGGATGTCGAGCGGCTGCAGGTAACCAGCGGGGAGCTAGGAAAGCTTCTTACGTCATTGGCAAAGTTCACAAGCGGCGACGTAACGTCGTACGGAATGGGCAAGGCCCGGCCAGAAAAAACAGCGACGTACACGGTCATAGGTTCGAGATATGCCGAGGTGGCCTGCCGTTGGTGCGTCGTGAAGCTCTCCTAGAACGGTGGAGTGGAGGTGCTTAGGCATTACAAGTAGGAACTCAGAGCCGTCCGGATGGAGGTTACGACGGTACAGAGTACAGTCGCGGAGGACGAAGAGGCGTAGAGTAGCATTGGCCGGAGAGTGTTCAAAATGGTCGATGAGTAGTCTGATGTAACCGTCACGACGTTGCTCGTCGGCGAAATGAAGCAGCTGTGATAAAGAGAATACGCAAGCAGCACTGGTAATATTAAGCACTGGTAATGGTAGGCGTCAGACAGGGAGATACGATCTCTCCAATGCTATTCACAGCATGTTTACAGGAGGTATTCAGAGACCTGGATTGGGAAGAATTGGGGATAAAAGTTAATGGAGAATACCTTAGTAACTTGCGATTCGCTGATGATATTGCCTTGCTTAGTAAACTCAGGGGACCAATTGCAATGCATGCTCACTGACCTGGAGAGGCAAAGCAGAAGAGTGGGTTTAAAAATTAATCTGCAGAAAACTAAAGTAATGTTTAACAGTCTCGGAAGAGAACGGCAATTTACAATAGGCAGCGAGGCAGTGGAAGTAGTAAGGGAATACACCTACTTAGGGCAGGTAGTGACAGCAGATCCGGATCATGAGACAGAAATAATCAGAAGAATAAGAATGGGCTGGGGTGCGTTTGGCAGGCATTCTCAGATCATGAACAGCAGGTTGCCATTATCCCTCAAGAGGAAAGTGTATAATAGCTGCGTCTTTCCAGTACTCACCTACGGGGCAGAAACCTGGAGGCTTACGAAAAGGGTTGTACTCAAATTGAGGACGACGCAACGAGCTATGGAAAGAAGAATGATAGGTGTAACGTTAAGGGATAAGAAAAGGGCAGAGTGGGTGAGGGAACAAACGCGAGTTAATGACATCTTAGCTGAAATCAAGAAAAAGAAATGGGCATGGGCAGGACATGTAATGAGGAGGGAAGATAACCGATGGTCATTAAGGGTTACGGACTGGATTCCAAGGGAAGGGAAGCGTAGCAGGGGACGGCAGAAAGTTAGGTGGGCGGATGAGATTAAGAAGTTTGCAGGGACAGCATGGCCACAATTAGTACATGACCGGGGTTGTTGGAGAAGTATGGGAGAGGCCTTTGCCCTGCAGTGGGCGTAACCAGGCTGATGATGATGATGATGCTGCTGATGATGATGACTGGTAATATTGGAGGAGTCAGAGTCGTCAACAGGGTAACGCGACAAGCTGTCAGCGTCTTGGTGCAGGCAGCCAGACTTGTACGCCATGGAATATGAAAATTCTTGTAGCCTCAAAGCCCATCGACCAAGCTGGCCTGTAGGACCTTTTAACGATGAGAGCCAGCAAAGAGCATGATGGTCAGTGACTATAGGAAAAGGGCGACCGTAAAGGTGAGGACGGAACTTCGCAACCGCCCAGACAACACCAAAGCATTCTCGTTCCGTAATGGAATAGATGCGTTCAGATGGTGCTAGGAGGCAGCTCGCATAAGCAATAACGCGATCTTGGCCACGCTGACGCTGGGCTAAGAGCAGCTATGCCATGACCGCTGGCATCTGTACGCAATTCTGTAGGGGCATCAGGGTCGAAGTGTGCGAGAATAGGTGGTGAGGTTAGAAGAGTGACGAGACGAGAGAAGGCGGCGGCCTCCGAAAGACCCCAGGAGAATTTTACGCCTTTTTTCAAAAGATTAGTGAGGGGTCTAGCAATTGCCGCAAAATCTTGAACAAAACGACGAAAGTAAGAGCATAGCCCTACAAAACTTCGAACGTCTGCGGCTGTTTTTGGAAACGGAAAGTCTCGGACAGCGCGTGTTTTGTCGGGATTAGGCTGTACTCCAGAAGCGTCAACGACATGACCCAGAAGAGTAATTTGGCGGTGGCCAAAACAACATTTGCACGAGTTACGTTGCAGCTTAGCCTTTCGAAATACATCAAGTATAGTTAGACGCTCAATGTGAATGTCGAATGTTGGCGAGAAGACGATGACGTCGTCGAGGTAGCAGAGGCATGTGGACCATTTGAAACCTTGGAGCAAGGAGTCCATCATACGCTCGAAGGTGGCAGGGGCGTTGCATAATCCAAACGGCATTACTTTAAATTGGTATAGGCCATCAGGTATGATGAACGCGGCTTTTTTTCTCTGTCCATATCGTCAACAGCAATCTACCAGTATCCAGAACGAAGATCTATAGAAGAGAAATAGCTGGAACCAAGCAAGCAGTCAAGGGCCTCGTCTATACGTAGGAGCGGGTAGACGTCTTTCTTAGTAATGTTCAAATGACGGTAGTCTACACAGAAGCGCCACGTGCCGTCCTTCTTCTGAACCAACACCACAGGTGACGCCCAGGGACTCGAAGAAGGCTCAATGATGTTTTTATCGAGCATTTTGTTCACTTCACTTTGAATTACTCGGTGATCCGACGCAGAAACTCGATACGGTCGTCGGTGAATAGGCTTACAACTACAGAAAGCTGAGCTAGTTGGTAAGGATTCACTATGCAAAATAGAAGTGAGGCGTGCAGACAGGACACAAGAGTAGAGAAGTGGACAACACGAACGCCGTGTTGCTCCGCGGCGTTCGTGTTGTCCACTTCTCTACTCTTGTGTCCTGTCTGCACGTCTCACTTCTATTTTGCATAATAAATCCTTACCAACTAGCTCAGCTTTCTGTCGTTCTAAGCTTCATTTCTAGTACTCTGAACCCTTTTCCATGTTCCGGCGTTCGTGTTGTCCACTTCTCTACTCTTGTGTCCTGTCTGCACGCCTTACTTCTATTTTGCATGGTGAATAGGCGTAGCATCGCCAGTAAGAATCCGATGCTTGTCCGCGAGCGTCTGGCCTGAAGGGTGATCGTCGAAGTCGAAAATATCTCGGTAGGACGATAATACTTGGCAAAGGTCTTCAGTCTGCGCTGAGGACAAGTCCGTGGCAACCATTTTCTTTATGTTGGGATCGGCGCCCGAAGCTGGCGTGGGGGGGGGCCTGCTGAGCTCGCAAGAACCATCGGTCGATAACGCTGCCACGGGATGGCCGCCGAGACAATCAACGTTGGCAAGGCAAATACCTTGCGGTAGAATTTGCTTTGCCAATCCAAAGTTAAAGATAGGCATGCGAGGGCGGTTCGCAGTAATAGTAAGTATACTGTGAGGCATGGTAACGTCAAACTGCAGTGGAATGTCGGGCAGAGGAGTGACGAGGTACTCGCCATCAGGAATTGGTGGGGAAGACAACAGTTCAATATAGGCTAGTGACTTTGGCTGCAGGCGAAGAAAGCCGGTGGGGCATAAGCGGCACTGTGGTGCGTCAGAGGGTTCTGCCAGAATTGGTAACTCAAGGCGAAGAGCAGTAGAATGCGCGGAGAGAAAATCGAGGCCGAGAATTAGGTCGTGGGGGGCAATGAGTAATCACGGTGAAGAGCACAGGAGTGTGGCGGCCGGTGATGCTGACACGTGCCGTACACATGCCGATGATAGGCACAGTATCGCCATCCGCAACGCGGACGACGCGTGCCGACGCTGGGGCGAGGAGCTTGTTCAGTCGTCGTCGGAAGGCAGCACTCATAATAGAAAGATGTGCTCCTGTATCAATGAGTGCCGTGACAGGACAGCCGTCAACGTCAACGTCAAGAAGGTTTTGGTTCGTAGGTAACGTGAGCAGAGGATTTGAGTGCAGGGTCGACAACGCAGCTTTACCTCCAGAAGCTGCAGTGCCTGGTTTTCCGGCTGGATCCGGGAGGCGATAGGCGGCGAAGAGAAGCGACGGGGATTGGGGCGAACCAGACTGATGGCGTCGAGGTGAGGGCGAGCGGCTGTTGCGAATGTTCGGAGCAGGAGCATCAGCGGCAGCTGGTTCATGGCGGGTAGTGTAGGGGAACAGAAGGCCCGAAGGTGCGACAGTGACGAGCGACGTGGCCGATGCGACAGCGGCGGAAGCAGATCGGCCTGTCATCAGGGGTACGCCATTCGGACGGGTTGCGGTGAGATGCGGCAGAAAAGAATTGCCGGGACGAAGAGGGCCGCTAGGGAACTGGGGAACACTGGGTTGAGAAGTCGAACACACAGAGTTCAGACCCATGTTCGCTAATTCCTGTCTGACAACGCCCTGAATCAGCGCAATCGTGATTGCTGGTGGACAGGGAGGCGTCGCTCTGGCGAACAGGCGGCCTCGAGTTCGCGGCGAACAATACGGGTTACGTCGTCACAGGTGTTAGTCTGACTCGGTCGAGCCTCACATGTCGACGTAGCAGCAGTGTTCGGTAGCCGCGCGATGTGGTGTGAGATACGGCGGCTCTTCGCTTGTTCAAGGCGACGACAATCTTTGATGATGGCGTCGATAGTCGAAACGTTGCCGAAAACAAGTAAATTGAAAGCGTCGTCGGCGATGCTATTTAGCACAGGTTCCACTTTATCTGATTTGGAGATAGCATCGCCAGCTTTGAGGCACAGAGCTAAGACGTCGAGGATGTATGAAAGGTACGGCTCTGTAGATGTCTGAACACGAGACGCAAGAGCCTTTTTCGCGACAACCTTGCGTCCAATGGAGTCGCCGAACAGCTCCCGTAGCTTTTCTTTGAAACTGTACCAACTGGTTATCTCGTCATCATGCGTCTGGTGCCACACACGTGGAGTGCCGCCGAGATAAAAGATGACATCGGCGAGCGTAATCGTTGGGTCCCACCTGTTATTAGCACTGGCGTGTTCATAGAGCTTAATCCATTCGTCAACATCCTGTCCCTCCAGGCCAGAGAACACACCTGGGTCACGATGTGGGGCAACCATGACGATTGGAGCAGTCGGACAAGCCGAAGCCGCTGCAGAGGCAGGCTCGTCACCGGGAGGCATGGGTGAAAAGTTCGGTGTGCCGACCACTTCTGAGTTCCGTGGCGAGGACAGGGATCGCTAACCTCCCCCAGAATGTTACGTGTAGAAAGACACAGACGGAAGAGACTATTTACAGGCTATTTACACTGGAGCCAGAGCACCAGGCCGACATTCGCTCGCGCCAAGGGCACAGACCCACTTCGTCGTTCTCACGGCGGTTCGTCTCTTGAGCATCTCGCGATAATATCGTAATAATATTTGTTATGTGCTGGTCATCAATTCGGGTGAGTCGAGAGCCCGCATGCAGCAAGACTGAGCGCTCTTATCCGAGCAGTGATAGTATCTTTTTGCATTTCTCTATTAATTTTAATTGTTTGTTCGTTAATATACTCCGATGTACGTATCTCTCCAAGCCACGCATTTATTTGCTGTTTGTAATTTTTTTCATGTGTGTATTTTACTTATTTATGTATAAATAAACAAATAAGTTTACTCCACAAGTAGTGCCTTTTTGCTACGAACATACCGCTGCGCCCCTCCCCCCCGCAGGGGGGGGGGGCTAAGGGGGGCTGCAGCCCAGGGCCTTACCTCGGACAGAAGAAGGGGGGCCCATTTATTCTAACCTGCTTAGTATATGGAACGATGGGCAACGGAACTTCAAGCGACATGTATGGAGCGAGAAAAACCATAACGAGCAGACGGGGGCCCCCGCCTAATGTAACAGCATGCGTTTAGCCTGATCATTTGGGGAGCGCTTGTCGAGATGCAAAAACCAGGAATCCCCCGCCACCTCGGCGTGGTCTTCTTTCTTACGAAGCGAGGTGCGTTTGCTTGGAAGAGTTTTCGTGGTTTCCTGTCAATCCATCTGTCCAGTGCTGTCTGGAGAGGAGGGGCAAGGGGAAACACTTAAAACATGTAATGTGGGATGAGGACCTAAATCTCCCTTGCCCCTCGTCAACAACACGCCACCCTCTGCCTCTCAAATAGTTCCGCCGCTGTCCTTCTCATAGAAAGGATGTGCTGCAGTACCCAACAGTGCCTCCCATTCGACTTTTCTTTACCGTGATGATAATTTGTGCAGGGGAGGATGAGTCCGATGGCAGTTGACGATGAGTCTCATGGCAGAGTCTAGGCAGGAAGGGAAAGAAGACGTCACACGGGCTTTTGTCTGCGTGCCATGGGGCATGGAATGTTCACTGTTTGGGCTAGGGTTGTGGAAGAGTGAAGGTGGAAGTTGGAGACCTGGACACAAAGGCTTGTCTCCAGGGCCAATCCTTGCGTAGTGGCTGCGCACACTCGCGCGCGCTCGACGGAAAAGATATGTCAGACAGGCCGCCGAACTTTCCAGAAAGAAGTAGAAAAAGATGCCTCAGAGGCGACGGAGAGCGCGTAACTTCGCCCGCGCTAGGAGTCGCCCTCTCCCCTTCGTTCTCGTGCTCTGCATCGGCGGGGCTACCGAAAAATCGTGAACCTCGCAGAACAGACGATTTCTCCTAGCCAATAGGAAGATGAGACCGAAACGGGAGAAGGGGTGAGTTTGTACGGAGGAGGGAACTTGTACAAGGAACTCTATGCTTATGGGAACGCCTGCTGTGGCACTAGTAACAAACAGACGCGGCGCACGTCTATAAAAGGAAGTTATTCGCGGGCTGCGATTCAGCCCCGAGCCGCCGGTTAAGCTTGCATAAGCCTGCCCGCTGAGGAGCTCCCGGGGGACGCACCACTCTCGGCCAGCCACGGACCATCCAGGCAGCGTGCGCCAGTCATCGGGATGGCCACCGTTGGACACCTACGGTCGCGTCGGACTGACGAAGTGCCCGGTGAACAACTAGCATCCATTCATGCGAAAATGCTCGGTCGGACGCATCAAAGTGGTGCGTCTAAACGAAAGGCGAGGTTGGAAAGAGAAGAGCTTGAAAAGGAGCTACCAAAGATGACAAATTAAAGTACCTACTAAATGCAGCTTCCGCGGAGCAGTATGATCGCTCTACCCAGAGTCCGTGCCAAACTCTCAGTAGTACCGACTGTGCTTCTGCGGAGGACTTGCCAACTCCATCACCACGGTTTCCTGGCAAGCAAGGTTTGACTCATCTTGGTTGTCTGGATCCTGTAAAAACGGTGTCAACCTGTGTCGTCCATATTTCTGAGCAACCGACGCTAACCGAGCCCTGTATTGTTCCTGAGTCAGCAACGCCTATGCTACTCGGCCGGGCCCCTGCCACAGAGCTCCAGGTGTCCAGTCCGCCACGACCGATTTCTGCTACTGCTGATCAACAGGTGTCAAACCTCCCCGATGACCCTCCTTCTACTGACGAGCGCCAGGAAACAATACTCCAAGAACCGACTAACTTCTTTCCTGTTAGTTTGGCTTTAAATAATCATGTTCCCACCCACAAAGTGTGCCTCGAGAGGACGAATGAGACGTCTTCTCGTTGCGGCAACAGAGAAGTACAGACAGCCCCGCAGCAAGAGGTACGTTGCGAGATTCTCCGAAGTGGCCCTGCTAAGTGGCCAGATGTTATTACTGACAGCTTTCGGAGTGTATGTATTGAGAAAGGGCCATTGTATTTTGAAAATCGGGCAGAAAATTTTTCTTCTTCCGAAAGGCAATACAAAACTCAGAAACGCTATATGTTACCTCATCTTTTCGTGCGAAAGGCTGTAAATGGGGAGGCGTACGAGCGACACTAGTTAATGTACTCGGAGTCCAAAGGTTCCATTTACTGTTTCATGTGCAAACTACTTTCGATTTCAAGCAGCCCCAGTGCTTTCACCACGCACAGCTTTTCTGATTGGAAAAGAGCAGAAGAAAAAAATGGCGCACATGAAAATAGCGCCGAGCACCGGAACTACGTGGCAACATGGCTCGCCCGCTTTAATTCGAGCAGCACAATTGACAAGGAGCTGGTTAAGCATCTTGTCACTGAGACCGCTTACTGGACAGAGGTGTTTAAGCGCGCAGTCGGGTCAGTTAAGCTTCTAGCAGAGCGCAACTTAGCGTCTAAGGGCACTGAGGAGATTTTTGGTTGACCGAGAAATGGCAATTATATGGGAGTGCTTGAGGCCGCTGCCAAGTTTGATCCCTTTCTAGAGGAGCACATCAAACGCTACGGAAACAAAGGAGAAGGTCACCCATCTTATCTGTCAAAAACCATTTGTGATGAATTTTTCGAGGATATGGCAAAGGCTATCAAGGAACGTCTCGTTGACGAAGTGAAACGCGGGAAATACATCTCTTTAATTGTTGATTGGGCTCCAGACCTTACTCACATTGATCAGCTGTCAGTTGTTTTACGATACTATTTGTTTGTTTGTTTGTTTGTTTATTTATACTGTCAGTCCAAGGATGGACCAGTACAGCAGTGGATAGAAATAAAACAAAAAATATACAATATATCGGTAAATGTAGAGCAAAGAACAATACAATAGCAGTATCTGTAAAAAGTGACATGCAGTGATCAAAGAGAAAACACTCGCAATATGCGCATCAGAAACAAATGGTATGATGCAGTCATATACGGAAAAATAAGATTCTCCAAACCAGCAGTAAAAGCAGCAGTGTAAATGGGAAAGTGTACGAACGCTTTCTTGGATTTGTTCCAATTGAATCGCATACCGACTTGTATCTTTTCGATACGGCATCTCAATTGATGGTTGTAGGGGCCAAGATTAGGATAAGGCAAGTAATATGTCAGGAAAATATAAAGCGCTGCAAGCTCAAACACATGAACGAATTGGCAGTCTACGTCGCATGTGCTGGTCATTCACTGAACTTATCGCGTGTAGCGTTGACAGTTGCCTTGGGGCAGTCAAATTTTTCACTTTAATCGAGAGACTGTATGTGCTCTGTGCTGCCTCACCTAAGCGATGGGGGTATCTTTTGGACAGCATGGGCGGAACTGGCCAGCAGCTTGTTTTGAAAAGTCTCTCTGAGACCAGGTGGTCAAGACAGGCTGAATCATGTAAGGCCATCCTGAAAAATTTCAATGCAGTCTTGTGTTGCCTTGAAGCTATATCAAAGAACGAGGAAGAAAACAGTGACACTAGGAACGAAGCGCACTCTCTCTCTTCAAGAAAATGACAAAACTAGAGACTGCATTCACGGCGATTTTCTGGAGGGAAATCTTGGAGCGCTTTGATAAAACGAGCGTACCACTTCAGAAACCAGGCCTAGGTATTTTAACTGCTGTAGACCTGCTGAGCTCTCTAGAAGGCTTTCTTAATTCTTTGCGACCTCTCTTTGATACCTTCGAAGAGAGAGCACGCACGCGAAGTACCAATCAATGTTATCAGGATGAGGGCAAACGCATCGTTTTGAGTATAGTACCCGGACGGAAAAAGCAATAGTGTGCTACAAAGTAGAAAAACGTTCATCGTAGAGACCTACAATGTTCTACTTGACAGTCTAGGCTCTGCTGCGCGAGTGCGAAAAGCTGCCTACACTGAACTCTGCGAAAGGTTCGGATTCTTAAAATTCCTGACAGAGGTTGGGAGCGAGGCCTCTCTGGCACAGCAGGCTGAGTAGTTGGCGAAAACCTACAAAAATGATTTGGAGCCAGCATTTTCCGCTGAAATTGTTCAGTTTGCGAACTTTCTGTACAACTCTGTGTGCCTGGACACGAGTCCGCTGGGAATAATGAAGTTGCTGCATGAAAGAAAGCTGATTGATGTGTTTCCGAACCTTTCTATTGCTTTGCGAATGTACTTAAGCATACCCGTGGCAAACTGTGAGACCGAACGATCGTTTTCCAAGTTGTCGTTGATAAGAAATCGCCTTCTTTCGAGCCTCCTTGACGACAAGGTGAACTCGCTTGCTATAATGTCCATTGAAAGCGACCTCCTCCGAGATCTATCCTTCGAACAGACTAGATCTGACTTCGCCATCGCGAAGGCGCGAAAGATGCGATTTTAAAAGAGGACTGTTTGCGCTATACATGAATAGTTCCAATAAGTTCTTTGTGTCACCTCCCAGCCTCCCCGTTGTCAATGAAACTCTGAGCAGTGTAATTCAATATATGCTAATCTTCGTTGTTCGGGTCTTGTTTGTTCTTGTGATATTTAGCGTGCTTATAAAGAACTGTACTTTTGTTGTTTTTGATAGTGCCACGTTTATATGGTGTCGTCCTTGCTTGTCTTACCTTTAACGGAAATATTTTCAAATAATGTTTTGTAATTACCGTTGCAGGGTGTCTGTACCAACCGGGAAAACCGGGAATTCTCAGGGAACTTTAATAGTCTGGAAATACTCAGGGAAAACTCAGGTAATTTGATTTTCTATCAGGGAAAATTAGGTGTAATTTTATTGAAAGGGAATAAAAGTCGTGTCAATGCAGGCTCCAGTAACAGAAGAATCGCAAAGAATCGTCATTGACGCCTTGTCATCGGCACAAGGTACTGCCAGAGTAGTTAACGACCGATTTTCCAGACGCCCAATTTTGCGGACATGCCCGATAATTCGCTCGACTTCGCGGCACCACCACGTACTCCATATAGTCAGTGTATATTGCCCTGACTGCAGGTCTGAAATGGCATTAATCAAAGCCACCACTGCCGCCATTTTTATTATCGATGCCTCGAACCGGCACTCTCGCACGCCGATCCGCTGTCAGCCGTAGCCACAACCGCGGCAACGTTAGGCTTATCTGCTTCTACGTTCGCTGTTAAGCTGCGTTCGCTGTTAAGGTGCCGTGTTTTTCATTGAAAGAATTCGCCGCTATCAGCGATGGCGCCGACTCCGCCTTTGTAATCCTCGCGTTTGGCTTCGAAGCTCGCAAAGCACAGCACGTTGCGTAATGCCAGTCTCCGAAAGTTAGCTTCGCCTTAATACAGCAGTATTACGTGGTGAAGCATAACAAGCGTGGGAAGGGGCAATTGTCACGGGACACAGTATGTATTCCTTAATTATACGCCCGTGCACCCCCGTCTCATGTCACAGTACGAACACCGATATACATAATAAGTGTACTGGCATGCCTTAAGAGCTTTTTCGGACGTGCCTGTGGTAATTTTAGCCCTTAAGGGCAGTAAAATACATGCATTCATTTTTTTCGGACTGCCCGATTTTCCGGATGTTCTTGCGGCCCCTAGGGAGTCCAAAACATCGGACGTTGACTGTACAACTGACCAAGAGGATGCTTCAAATGGTCCATGGGGTGAATGCATGGCGGAAGAAGGATGGGAACAGAAAGGACCGACGCACTGAGGAATTAACAAGAAAGGAAGCGTGCCGCCGCCTCTTTGAAGGAGCTTGAGCTCAAAAAAACAAAGTGTTGGCTGACGCCGAGATGCAGGTGCCCCTCACCCAAACCAAAATAAACGCTTTAAAGCTGTGAAACTGAACACTGAGATGTTGTGTATAGGATGAGAGGCAGAGGTTTGGCACGAAAACTACGAAGAGGAGCTAACCAACTGGAACCTGTGCAAAGAGAAGTTGAAAGAGTTGTTTGGCAAACCAGCTGGCCGTAATATTGCCGCAAAGCCGGAACTGACCTCCCGTGCCCAATCCCTCACGGAGTCCTATGTCTCGTACATCCAGGACGTGCTAGCACTTCGTCGTAAAGTCGATTGCGACATGACAGAAGCTGAGAAGGGTCGGGCACGTGCTTAAGGGCATTGCTGACGACGCCTTCAATCTGCTCACGTGCAAAAGCTGCTGTACAGTTGATGCTATCATTAAATAGTGCCGACAATTCGAGCAGGCCAAAAGCCGACGCATCTTGCAACCATTCGCCAGACTTCCCAGTACTGCCGCAACGTCGACGTGTGTGAAGATCAACCCGAACAGCAGCATGCGTCGCCATCAGAGGACGTGGTGCGAATTGTTCGACCTGAACTGGATGCGATGGCGCCCGCAGCTTTCTGTTTGCGCCCTGATGCTACCACTTTTTCAGTTTCCCTCGTACAAGCCATAGTTCGCCAGGAACTTGAAAACATTGGTCTACATTCTGTCTGTGCTGTCACCAACGCCAGAGCCAACGAACGCCCTTCTACAATTTTTGCACCACCCCTACGCTTCTCTCCGCGTTATCGCAACCCGACTGAGTGGAGAACTGCAGACGACCAACCGGTATGTTTCACCTGTCGCCGCAATGGTCACGTCGCCCGACACTGTCGCAACTCGTGGCCCTCAACACCTCGCACGCTGACCAACCTGAGCCGTATTGATGGAAATGCCCGCAATGTTTCGTCCACCGCCGAGTCTAACAGCGCCGACAACTCTGCTCGGAACACGTGGTACAGTCGCCCACCATCGCCGCGCGGGCACCAGTCTCGTTCACCGCAAACGCGTCGTATATCTTCCCGTTCGCCGTAGCCACATCGCCTTTCTTCCCCTGAGGCTTTTGGCCGCACCCTTTCGGAAAACTAAGAAATGCAGCCCTCGGAGGTGGTGCTGCATTGCCTACTACTGCAGCATATCCTCCATCTGTGCCCTCAAGGAGAAGTGTAATTGACGTTAAAATGGACGGCGTACCTGTCCAAGCATCGTCGACACGGGAGCCCACGTATCCGTGATGAGTGCTAGCCTACGTAGACGTTTAAAGAATGTCCTCACCCCCAGCTGCTGCCCGAGTGCTTTATGTGGTCGACGGTGGTGTGCTGGTTGTTCTTTTTTTTAATGCGAGGGTAAATGCCTCAGGGCATACAGGGGTATGGGATGGGGGTGAACAAGGATGATTAAATGAATGAAAAAAGATTTGCTGATCTAATGAAGCCCGAGAGGGATCGATAACGCGGTCCCTGCGTCCAAGCAGTGTAATCGCTCGGATTATGCGGCGAGAGTGCCGCTGCTGCGAGGTACCGGAGCCTCGTCGGTTCCAGTGCAAGGCAAACCCTCAGCAGGTGGTGGATGTCGGCTTCAGCATCTCGCGACTTGCAGAGTGGACACTCAGGACGAGGATATAACGGGCGAAAGTGCGGCCACTTCCTGGTCCTAGTCACGGCAGGAGTGAATGCAACCCCGACCCTGATCCTCCGAAGCGCAACCTCCTGTGCACGGGTGAGACCGCGGGGGAGGTTTACCGCACACGGAGGTATGAGAGCACGTGTGCGGCGCTGGAGGTGATCCTTTCTTCTTAAAAGGAGGGTGGCATCATCTAGGTGAAAGAGTTGAGGCAGTGACGATGGAGAGGTCGCTAGACGGGTCGCAGAATCCGCACGGCTTTGGAAGCTTAGAAGGTCGCGTGGGACTCACTCGACAGATATTGTCTGCGGGATGCGCGCCGCCAGAAGATGGACCTGTTGGCATATGTCTGGGCTGCGATTGACGCGTCGCAGAAGCCGCGTCGCCTGGAGGGCATCAGTGCAGATGACGATGCGGGCCGTGGGGACCATGAGAAAGGCGGCCACAGAGCACAACGCTTCTCGGACAGCAAGGAGCTCAGCACAAAAGGAGGAAGGAGGTTCTTGGATTTGAAACCCGGTCGTCTTATTAAGGGCAGGTGCGCATGGGAAATAAATTGCAGAGGTTGTTTCACAGTCCTGAATGCTTGCATCAACGTAAAGGACGATGGCACCAAGCGGCAGGTGGGCATCTTGAGCTATAATTCGGTCACGAAGCGACGCCGCCGCGTGAGGTGATGTCGGGCGATGTATATCAGTTGGCTTGTTATCGCTCAGCTGTACAAAACTCCAAGGAGGAACAACTGGCGATGGTGGTGGTAGAAGCGAGTTCGAGAAAGCGTAAGCCCTGAGAGCACACGTTGCGTGTGAAAGGCTGGCCTTAAGCCTGCGAGCATCAAGTCGCTGCTGCACCAGCTCATCTAGTGTGTTGAGCTGTGCATTTTCTTGGAGAGCCACGATCAGCGTGATGCGGGGAAGGCAAGTGATGACCCTCATTGCCTCGCGACTAACAGCCTCAAGGCGATCCCTTCGTGCCCTCGTCAAATGCTGTAATTGGGCTTGATAAACAAGGCGTGGTTGCACTACCGCCTTCACCAATTGTCGCGCAACATATGAGCTCGCGCCGCCCGTTTTAGGAGCAATGCACCTAATCAGACCCAACATCTGAATTGCCTGCTTTTTAGCGCTGGAGAGCCAAGCAGTTCCGGTTCCCTACTCGTGTACCATCAGAGCCAGAATTTTTATAGTTGAATATTGTTGAAGAGGGGTTCCGGATAGATGAAGACGAATGGGTGTTGCAAGAGAGTTTACGCCGGCCCCAGCGATTGGCGACTGACATGTAAGCAGATTTGCTGACGGAAAGCCTAAGGCCGACCGAAGAAGCGTAAGTCGCCGTGATATCTAAAGCTGATTGAAGGGCAGTGGCTTGAGTCTGCAGGTCGTGATGAGTACTCCATACTGTGCTGTCATCAGCGTACAACAAGAACTTTATGTCGGGTACATCGTGTAAGCGCCATGCAAGCGGGATGAAAGCAATATTGAGTAATGTGGGTGACAATACAGATCCCTGGGGTACGCCACGAAGAGGGACAAATGAGCCGACGGCGTCACCACTGAGGCGAATTGCAAAATGGCGGTCTTCAAGGAAAGATTTGACAAAATTTTGTACTCTAGGGAAAAAATGCAGCATGTCAATTGAACCCAAGATGGCAGCATGACTGATGTTATCATATGCCTTTTCGACGTCCATAGCGAGGACAGTACGGACACTGTGGCTACGAGTTGACGATGAAACCGAGGATACCAAGACAGCTAGCCCATGGATAGACGGAAGCCAATTTGAGCAGGGAGGTAGAAACCGTGGTGCTCTAGGCATCACGACAGTCTTGTGGCTAGCATTTTCTCAGCAAGCTTGCACAAAGTTGACGTTAGGGAAATGGGTCGGAAGTTACCAAGGTCAGTCGGCGGCTTGCTTGGTTTCGGAATCGGGATCACAATAGCTGATTTCCAGCCTGGAGGGACAACGCCATCTAGCCATACCTTGTTAATGGTGTCGAGGAGTTGAGGCAGCACAGCGGAACTCAGGTTCTTGTAGGCCTCATAAGTAATAGAGTGTGGACCGGGTGCTGTCTTGCGACTGGTACCATCTATCGCTGCAAGCAACGCAGGCATGGTGAAAGAGCTTGCAATCCCGTCGGAGTGAGCTGTAGATGGTAACCTGTCGATATGCGTCGGAATGCCTGCCAAGGAAGCACCATTCACTGTTTGAGGCAACACGTCGTACTGCGGGAAAAACTTCCAGGCTGGCGAAATCATCCGGCGACAAGCCAGCAGAGAAGCAGGCTGTGGCTGCCGCGTCTGGACGGCGGCAACCGTGTTCCATAGCACGGAACGTTCGCCAGAGAGAAGCATTCGATGTCTTGGATGAAAAACGCTCCCACCACGTATGCCAGTACCTCCGCGAGAGGTCGCGTTCATATCTGCGGGCCTTAGCAGTAAGGAAATTCAGTCTTGTACGTGCTTGAGCAGAAGTGGGGTCTCGGGATGCTGCCAGCTCAGCTTGTCTGCGAGCAGCCCACAAGTTGAGCAGGCCGATATCCGGTGCCGGTCGGTCGACGTCTACCCAGCTGATGGTTGTAGCTTCATTGAGCGCGCTTTGTTTGCGGTCAACAGGTAGTGGTGACGAGTCCACAAAGGTATCATCGAGAACGGAGCGAAAGGTGTTCGAGTTGATCACAGAACACTTGCAGCGCAATCGGCGGGCCTGCGACGGATGAAGGCCGATGATGATAGGGTGGTGGTCACTACCCCAGCAGTCGGGCCCCAGGTGCCAAGTGGGAGTGCCGGGACCCGACTACCACGTAAGAACCGGTGCGTGTGTTGTACGTCGAGCTTGAGGCACAGCCCGCGTTGCTGAATCGGGATGGTTCAGAAGTACAAACAACGCATCCACGAAGGCGTCCCGCACACGCCTACCTCGATGGCTAGAAGTAGGGTACCCCCAATCTGGGTGAGGGGCGTTGAAATCACCACCAATTAAAATAGGACACGCTGGGTATCGGCGACGGACATCAACTAACCAGCCCAGATTAATTCTTGAAGAGCCACTGGCTGGTCTTATGTAGTATGACACTACCACAACAGTTGCATTGGATAACTTCACAGCTACTGCCACTACCTCCTGATATGAGTTACACCAGTTTTCAAGAGAAAGGCAGACCTGAGGATAGCGCGTATCAGCATACACTGCCGCCTTTCCTGGAGGGGCATCTGTGTGCACGCGACGGTCACTCATCGAAGGAGACACGTATCCACTGAAGCCCGGAATGGCAGGCAAGGCGTTGGTCTCCTGTAGTAACAGGGCCCACACCTGCAGCTTGTTCATACGTTGACGGGATTTAGGCTCCCTCACTTTCGTGGAGAGCCCTCTACAGTTTCACTGAAGCACGCCACAAACACCTGTGCCCGCCATTTTGATTAAGAGTCCAGGCGTTGTAAAATCACTGATGTCAGGTTGGATAACTGGCTGACCATGAACCGCAATAGGGATGTTGTAGAGTTGGGCGGAGCTGAATACCTGGTAGACAGCAGGGCGTGACAGAGACGATGATGCAGCGGAATCGATAGTTGTAGTGGTGTGAGATTCCACTGCACGTCGCCGACGCGCAAGTAGTTCACGGTGCTGTCGGAGCTGGGATACCTCCGCTAAAAGGCGGGCAATTTGATTGTCAACTGCTGCCATATCATCACGCGAATGTTCCGGCCCGCTCTACTTCTGTGTAACCAGCGGGCGACGGCGGTCTTTGCGAACTTTGTCACTGGAAGTCTGTTGGGAATGGGGTGCAGGCGGGTCGGGCTCGGAAAGCTCTGGCCAGTTGTCGTCATCCCACTGGAGCGCCGCAAACCTGTTAGATGTCGGCACTGGTTGTATTGCAGCATGCTGAGGCCATTGCTTATGAATCCCGCGACGAACCTTCTGAGTGGCCTTTTGCTTTGTGGGACAAGTTGGAGAAGTGATCTCGTGGTCGTCGGTCTTGCAGAGTCCACATCAGTAAGACACTGCGCCAGCTAGTACAGCTTCATCTGGCGCTGTAAATGGACAGGATCGGCGCATGTGGCCCGGTCGGAAACAGTTGTAACAATAGACACTGGGTTTATATGGCCGAGGTCGTAGAATGCAGCCATAGTAGTACAGGCGGGCTGGGGGAGTTGGTGGGCCCTGCAAGGTGACGATGCAAAAGCGCCCCTTTCCCATGTAACGCGCTTGAATGACAGGGTGAGTAGGACAGTAGAGCTCACGCTGGAGAGCAGTCTGGTCCTCGTTAATGTCAACGTTGTAAACGACACAGCGCTGTAAATCCGAGCCCTCTACCAGGCACACCTGGATCGGCACGGTGACTTCGCTTGTTATCCAGAGACGTTGAAGCGTTTGCAAACGCTCGACAGCAGCCAATATCGGGAGCCACACAGCGATGGTATTTGACTTCTTCCTGGCCGTGAAGCCGCGGAAGCCTGTGGTGCCAAGACAAGCGTCTAGGTTCGCCTGAATAATCATGTAGGGAATCTCCGTGAGGCTTGTGGGGGCCAGAGCTTTAATGGTTGCTTTACAGCAAACCGAGCCCGGTGTCGACACACCTGGGTGGTCAGTCGTTAGACAGGAACGCTTGCCTAGGGAGCCGCTGTTGGCCGAACACGAATCTGGTGCAGATTGCTCCAAAGGACGCTTCTGAGAACCACGGGGGGCCGACGGCACAGATGGTAGCGCAGAAGACAAGTCCATAGGGGTACTCGTTTAGTCATGCACAACAACTGGAGCCCCATTCCCGATCGGTGTCTGGGAAGCTATCGCCGGGCTCCGCCCTGAGGGCAGATCACTCACGGTCTGATGTGCGTTTTGGGAAGGCGATGGGTGGGCTGGTAGCCGAAGGACTTGGAGCAGGAACCAGGAGCTGGGATCCAGGCTCAGGTGTCAACTGTGCGGCCGGTAATGCCGCCGTGACGAGCGGCGCCGGCGAATCCACCGCCGCCAGCGCGTCACCTCCGGAGGCACTAGGCCTAGTCCCGCTGTACAATTCAGCTGCAGGGCCGATGGAGTGACATTCGCTGAATGTCAAAAAACCAGACTGCACATAAGCGTCCGGAACGTCCTCAGATATCTTGGGGTCCAATCTCTTGATGTATGGAACGTATTTACGCGGAAGGCGAGCTTTTTCACAGGAGAGGTGAGCAGCCAACTTACCAGGGAAACTTCGTCGTCGTCACAACTCCTGGTTGTTCTTGGAATGTGTACTGCGCGTTTAAGTATAGCCGGCCGCCCTACTTCACTTTGCTGTGGTCGACAACTGCCCTCACGGCGTTATTCTAGGATTGGACTTTTAATCCACTCATTCTGCTCTCATCGACAGCGCGACCGGCGTTCTTCAGTTAGAACTGCCTCAACTCGCCGATGCTCCGTGCACCGCCCCACCGCACTTGTGGTCGCTTCACGATGTGCGTCTGTCAAACGAGGCAGTCACTTACGTCTCTTTGACCACCCAGCCACAGGTTCCTGACGGTGAATATGTGCTTCGCCTCATCATCGACGTGCTTTTGAACCGGAACGTTGCTGTTCCGCATACGCTGGTCACGGTTACTAATAAGGACGTCGTTCTACAACTTCTGAATTTCAGCCTGTGCTCTCAAGCGATTCCGGCCGGCATGTTCTTGGTCAATGTTTCGAGTGGTTCCGAATTTGACATGGAGAGTCTGAATGCCGACAGTGGTTTATTAGCATCAATTGCAGCTCACAGCTCTGGTTCCTTAACGGAGGACTTCGCGAAAATTATTGCACCTGACCTCACCTCTGCACAGGACACAGATATACGTCTCCTACTTGAATCGTACATTGACACCTTTGATTTAGGCGACAAGCCTTTAGGCTAAACGCTTGCTCACCACCGTATAAATACTGGAGACACGAATCCTATTCGTCGGGGTCCCTATCGTGTATATCGCATGCTGAACGTCGAGTCATCCAATCGGAAGTGGTCCAAATGCTCCGCAAAGGGGTCATCGAGCCATCAGCCAGCCCTTGGGCTTCGCCTGTGGTCCTTGTGAAAAAGAAAGATGGTACCTGGCGTTTTTGCGTCGATTATCGCCACTTAAACAAGATCACTCGAAAAGACGTCTACCCACTACCACGCATCGATAACGCATTGGACTGCTTGCACGGGGCTAAATACTTCTCGTCCATCAATCTGCGATCCAGCTACTGGCAGATTTCAGTTGATGAAATGGACCGCGAGAAGACGGCCTCCATCACGCCGGATGGCTTATCTCAGTTCATAGTCATGCCCTTTGGCCTACGCAATGCTCCTGCGACATTTGAACGTATGGTGGACTCTCTTCTGCGAGGCTACAAATGGACCACCTGTCTTTATTACCTTGACGACGTTATTGTTTTTTCTCCCACATTCGGCAGCGTGCTCGCTGCCATTCTTGCGGTCTTCTGAAAAGCGCCGGCCTCCAACGGAACTCCACGAAGTGTCAATTCGGGCGCCGTCAGATTACCGTATTGGGACACGTCGTTGACGCATCTGATGTTCAAGTAGATCCGGAAAAAGTTGGCGTCGTACGCAGTTTCCCAGTGCCACGTTCTGCTTCTGACGTGCGCTGTGTTTTGGCACGTGTTCTTACTTTCGCCGTTTCGTCAAAAACTTCGCCGACGTTGCTCGGCCTTTGACAGATATTCTAAAGAAGAACCCGCCATTCTCATGGGGCCCGGACCATGCTCACGCGTTTGCCGCTCTGATCGGGTTTCTGACCACCCCTCCCATACCTGCCCACTATGATCCAACTGCACCGACCGAAGTCCATACTCGCGCAAGCGGCCATGGCATCCGCGCTGTTCTCGCCCAACACCAGAATGGTACCGAGTGCGTGATAGCTTACGCCAGCCTGCTGTCACCTGTCGAGAGAAATTACTCCATCACCGAGCGGGAGTGCTTGGCTTCAGTTTGGGCTGTTGCCAAGTTCCGGCCATTTTTGTACGGCCGCATGTTTTCGGTCTTTACAGACCTCCATGCACTCTTCTGGCTGTCTTCCTTCCGGGATCCCACAGGATGGCTTGGTCGCTGGTCTTTGCGGCTCCAGAAATTTTCATTTATAGTCAGTTATAAGACTTGATGCCTCCACAAGGACGCTGGCTGCCTCTCTCGTCACCCCGTGGATCCCCCTGATCCTGCTGCGCATAATTTGGTGACCTGCGTGATGGCTTTTAATGACATGACCGACATGAGCGCTGAACAACAACGCGACGAATTGTTACAGTCCATCATCGCCGGAATACGGTCTGGCAGCACTCACGGCACGTGCCGCATGTTCGTGCTCCACGACGGCATCCTCTACCGCCGCAGTATCAACCCTGATGGCCCTGAGTTGCTCCTTGCCCTTCCTCGTCATTTGCGATCCGTCGCTCTCGAACAACTTCACGATGCACCGACTGCGGAAAACCTTGGAGTTTCGTGTTCAAACGACCGCGTACGACGCCGGTGCTTCTGGCCTGATCTCTTCCACTCTGTGCATCGTTATGTCGCAACTTGGGAATTGTGTTAGCGCCGGAAGAAACCTCCCCTGCCACCTGTCGGACGACTCCATCCAATTAAAGTTCCCTCTTAACCGTTCTTTCGCATAGGCCTTGGCCTGCTTGGCCCTTTTCCAACGACTAGAGGGAATAAATCGATCGCCGTCGCTACTGATTACGTGATAACAAAGGCATTGCCGGCTAGTTGCGCAACAGACACCGCCGATTTTCTCATCCACAACGTCATTCTTCATCACGGTGCACCTCGACAATTACTTACAGACTTCGGCCGCTCGTTCTTGTCTCGAGTTGTCGACAACGTCCTCCGCTCTTGTGCCACTGAGTACAAGCTGTTCACCACCTACCACCCACAAACGAACGGTCTTATGGAACGTCTCAACCAAGCAATCACAGATGCTGTCGATGTACGTCTCCAACGATCACCGCGACTGGGACGCCACGCTGGCCTATGTGATGTTCGCGTATAACTCCTCACGACACGACACCGCAGGATATTCCCTCTTTTGTCTTTTGTATGGTCGCGACCCCACATTGCCGTTTGACACCATCCTCCCTTCTGTTCCACGTGTTGCATCTGAGTACGCTCGTGAAGTCATCTATCGCGCTGACATGGCACGTAAAGTCGCCCGATCTCGTTTATTAGCCTTGCAGCACATACAAAAAGAGTGTTATGACCGGTGCCACTGCGATGCTAAGTTCGCGCCAGATGCTTGGGTGCTCCTTTGGTCACCATGTCGTCGGGTCGGCCTCTCCCAGAAGCTTCTCTCTCGCTGCACAGGGCCTCATGAAGTCCTACGTAAAGTTAATGACGTAAATCATGAGATTTCGCCGCTACAGTTTTATGCATGCTCCAGTCCGACGCCTGATGACGTCACGTTTCGCGGCTGAAGCCATATTTCGCTCGAAATTCTTCGCCTACCATACGCCGAGACGGCGCTTCACCACCCGGGGTCCTGTTACGGAAGGATGAAAGAAGAGAGAGGAAGATCGCTAGACGCTGGCTTCTGCGTGTTGTTGGTGGTCAGCCATCTTAACTACTCTGACTCATCTTGTATATATATTGTAAATGAAGTCTTTCTATACTCCCAACGTCCCCGTAACAGTAGTTTGAGAGCGAGAATCGGATGCAGCCAACGCGATGGCGACTTCCTCGGCATATGTTATGTCCCCTTTAGCGCGAAAGCTAAGGTCTTCAACTGTTTTGCCTTCGTTGACCACCGCGGCCGTAAACCATCCCACAAGGTGTGGTCCGGAGGCGTCCACGCGTTTGGAGTCATAATCGCGTGTCAGGGCCTCCGCCCGAGCCAGGCGTCTGCCATCATGGTATGTGCGTGTCATGTTCTGTGGAAGAGGGCGCACGTGCAGGGCATAGCGCCGTTCTTGTGGCGTACGTACGCGCTCTTCTGTCTGAGAGGTTGGAGGTGTAGTCGGGCAAGGAGGCGGCGACCCGACAGTGTCTGAGGAAGACGTGGGATTTGGTTGGTAGGATGTGCTTCCTTGAGCTCCCGATAAGTATTCACCATCCTCAGGCCCAGAAAGCGCTGGTTAGAGGTGCTGACCGGGAGATCAAGGGTCCGCTTAACTATGTTTCAGAGGATGAACTCAAGGGCGTCCTCCTCATGCTTGCCGAGATGGAGGTATGGAGCCGAATACAAAATTCGACTTGTCACAAACGCATGGGCTAACTGCAAGACATCTTTACATCTGACAAACCCGCGCTTGCTTGAAACCCGGCGGACCCTGCGGCCCACCGCCCCCCCCCCCTCTTGCGCAGCTTGAATAGTGTTGTCGGACCGGCGGTGTTGGTTGATGAAAAGTCCGAGGACTAATGCCAGGTTGTTCGGGGATTGGACCATACTCAAGAGAGAGAGAGAGAGCAATTTTGCACGTGCATTTGGGTGAGGGGCAGAGGTGCACGAATTCAGACTTTTGGGAGGAGCATCGGGGGCCGCAAGCGTGAGCTTATTGGTCCACTATGGTCGCCGCTTGCTGCAGGTTGGGCTGCATGTCTCCCAAAGAGCCTTGCGTGGCCCACATGGTGATGTCGTCCGCGTAGAGCACGTGTTGCACCCCGGGGACGGCCTGTAGCTGGCCAGGCAAGTTCTTCATGGCCAGATTGAACAATAGGGGGGAGAGACAGCACCCTGCGGCGTACCTCTGGAGCCTAGAGTGTATGGGCCGTGTTCGGTGTCCTAGATGCGCAAGTATGCGTGTCTCTGTCTTAGAAATTGTAAGATGTACTAAAAAGCGTTATGCCCGCAGTTTGTTTGAGAGAGATGAGTTAAGATGATTTCGTGAGTGACGTTGTCGAATGCTCCCTTAAGGTGCAAGTCCAGGATCACCTTGTCGTTATGGGGACATTCAATGGGGTCTAGGACTTCCGGATTAAGTTGGAGGAGGACATCCTGTGCGGATTTGTGTGGGCGAAACCGGAACATGGTGTCGGCAAATGTGTTGTGGTCTTCCATGAAAGTAGGCTACCGGTCTCGCACCATCGTCTCCATTGCCCGCACAAGAGCTGAGAGAGATGGGGCAGAGGTTGTCCGTATTCACGGCTTTGCCCGGTTTTAGGAATAAAGGTGACAAGTGCTGTCTTCAAATCGATAGAGAGGGGCACTTCTCCCAGCCAGATAGAATTGAAGTATGCCAATAGTGAATTGTAAGTCGAGTCCGGCAGGTTTGTCAGGAGCTTGACGGTAATTTTGTCCCGTCCAGGTGCAGTGCCACGCTTTATTTTGGCCAGGGCTGCCTTCAAGTCGTGGAGCTTGAAATGTTGATCCAGCTTGGCATTGTCAGAGCCTGCGCGGATGGAGCGCTGCAAGTGGTTTTGCGTTTTAGTGCGGGTTTTTGTTGAGTCAATGAGAGCGCGAAAGAGACGTCATGTGTCTCGGCTGGACATTTGTCGCGCAGCCGTATTGCAGCGGCTAAGCCAATTAGAGTCGGCGAGCTAGGCCGCATACTCTGCCGCCTTCTGGGTAAGCTGTGCTATGCGAGATTTTACCTTCCTATTGTGTTTCTGATGGTGCCAGCGGCGGACGAGGCTGTGCCGGGCTTCCCAAAGGTGACGGAGGTGGTTATCAACATTAGAGACCGCCTCTGAGAGCTTGATCTGTGTTTCCGTAGAACGCAAGCTAGCAGCCATTTGATGGGACCGGGCCTCGTAGTCTTGCATGTGTATGGGAACAGTGTCCTGCCAATTTTGCTTGAATATTGTCCAATCTGGGATGCGGGCTTGTTTGATGGGTCGTGTCATGTGGTGTGTGCGAACGCATGGTTGTGTTGATGAGGTAATGGTCGCTGCCGAGGGTTTCTTCCATACTGACCCAGTCGAATGTTGCGTGTAATGGTCAAATCCGAACAGGTGTACCTGGTCACGGATTTGCCAATCCGAATTGGGTGGACAGGGTCAGTGGGAAGAGTGAGGCCTAGCGTGTACGTAAGCTCCGCCACCTTGCAGCCACGCTTCTCTTATCGGCGGTACCCCCAAACCCAACTGGGGGCGTTGAAGTCGCCCACAATCATGAGTGGGTCCTGGTCCACAACTCTCGGTGCACGACTGAAGAGGTCCGCGAATGAGACGTTTTAGAGTTTGGGGGAACAGTATACGTTAAAGATGTGAATGGGTGGGGCCTGTATGCGGAGCGGGACGAGAGTCACCATCACGTAGGAATAGTCGGTTTGGAGGTCAAGATCGACGTGGTTAGCAGTGTAATTTTGATGGACGCAGAGACAAGACGATCGGTCCTGTTGGAGCGTCGAATAATTTGTAAAGGTGGCGCCCTTCCCTGGCTCTCGGAGGGCAACCACCGCGGGCAGATGCTCAAAGGTTCAGAAGAAAAGTCGGAGGTCCGCTCTCTTCGTGCGAGAGCGGACGCCCCGACAGTTTCACTGGGTTATGGTGATGGGGGAGGCCGATTTGGAGGCGGAGAGCGCCTAACATTAGGGGTTCCCGCCATGATTAGGCTGGGTGTTAAGAGTGATTGGAGCTGCCCCAGAACCAGTAGGCATGACGAGAGGTTTGACTTCTAGGCCTGCTAGGGTGCAGTCTTGGTCATCGTCAATGTCGACAATGCAACGCGAAAATTTGGAGGGCTGGCCAGATACGTCCTTAAGGGGACCCTCTGGCCCCGGCTGCGCATAGCGTGGCCCCGCGCATTCTATGTTGAAGGTAATCTGCGTTGGGTTCGAAGGCTGCTCGACGCGAGATGGCTGGTGGCTTCGTGTGCGCTTTGTTCCCTTCGAATTCCCCTTCGAGGCAGCACGAAGGGGAATTCGCTCGCCGCTGCAGCCGCTCTTCATCACGCCAGCGTTCTGACAGCGAGTGTACGTGGTCACGCAGCGAAATGTGTTCGTGTTTGCCTGTGCGCGCGTGTCAACGTGCTTGTTAATTCAGTTAGTAAGCGAATGTTTACATCAGCTTGCAGCTGATAGTAACCCCACTTCGTAAGTAATTTGCTATCGCAAGCAATGCTTCGCCTTCCGAGCGAAACTTTTGCGTCCTGCAGCTGTGCAGCGCACCGCGCTGTCATGCGTGCATGCTACCTACTTCGTGTACCGCGCAGTTTGCAGATGCTCATCCCCACACGTTGCGGTGCCTTTTGTGTTCATTTTTTCCTGATGGTATCCGCTTTCACATCTCTCGCTTATATGCCGTTATATATCCTTTTTCTACAGTTAGCGAAGGTGGTCGCCGGTAGCGAACGTTCGCTCCGTCGTATGTTTGGGTGCCGTCGAAACCGATGTCGCCGATGTGTTCTAACTATGGTGTTGATGTTAATGACATGCAACTGGTTGAGTAATGGCCAGCCGGTTTATATAACCGCACGTATGTACACTCGCTTATTCCTCTCACGATCGACGAATACTGTTCGCTGGTCACAAGCGACGTGCACTTTCATGCGTCCCAGCTCCCTCAGCCCAGAGACAGAAGAGAAGCACCACCAGCAGTAACAACGTTCAGAAATCGAAACCCAAGCGGGTCGGCACGGAATTTTATGCCTAAGACGTATACCGATATGCTTCTTTCCCGTGTCTTGTCGAATATGATGACTAAAGCCTGTTTCACATGATGCGATTTTCCTCGCACCGGAAGTGCGATTTCCGTCGTTTGCGATGAATATCGCAGTCGCAGTGCCGACCCCCCAGCACCGTCGCACCGATCGCTGCGATTTTCCGTCGAAATTGCGCGGAGAGCTGTCAACGGAGCTATTTCGCCGATTTGTTTTGGAAAATGGCGTCTTGCACGACAAGTGCAATGTGCGGAAACGTGGATCGTCGAATTCGGTACGTACGCGAAGGGAGAATAAAAAACTTGTACCGCAGATTGCATTCTCCGATTTCTATGCGTTTGTTGATACGCTACACAGCAAATGAAGTGCATTTTCACGTTTGCTTCGTACGCCTTTGCGAGTTGTCAGTGCTGAGAGGTGTTCGATCCCCAGCAGACGACGAGGTCGTCACAATTTTCTTTTGTTGAGTAGCATGCAAAAATTGCGCTTACGGAGCAGCTTGAATTATTTCAACCTCGGCAAGGGCAAATGACAAGACAGCAAAGTACCCGAAGTTTCAACGTTGCGCTGAACGCGGTACCGTTCAGTTGCATTTTCTTGTCGGTTTTCAAGCATCAATTCCCGGATGCATCTTGAAAGCTTATCTTGCCTCTTATTAAATTTGACAGAGCGAAAGTGTAGGCTATCGTAATGAATTTGCTACGATAGAATTAAATCAGTGGCTTGAATAAAACATTACATGCACGTTAAGTTGCATCTCTTCTCTGGATAATTTTTTTTTCTTGCACCGAAACCAATAAACATTGACTATGTTGGAGACTTTGTATCCTTACTGCATCTGTATTAACACTTGCTTTGAAAGTTATTAACTCTGCAGCTAGTAGATTAAGTAAATTGCTTGCTATAGTGGCACAGTGAGAACGTACCCTCCTGCACAATTATGTAGAACTCGTGCAACAATGCGCAAAGCAGGCAAACGGCCTGTTCTTGTGGGGATAAAACAGTATAAAACGACACGCCGAAGAAAAGTAAATCAAAACTGTGCAGTGAAGTCAGCCAGTACAAGCAGTTCTTGCACGTTCACAGCTGATCAAGTGTGCAGAAACATTCATGCCTTACATGTTTCTAGTAAGTTTCTAATAAGCTTGTGATCACACATATTAGTGTGTAATCCAATATAACGATATCCGCTGTGATTACTATCTTTATAAGTAATGAAATGCCATGCTACTTGCAAGAACATATGTCACCCGAGGATTTTAGAACAAATTTCTGCATTTCAACTATACACAATGTGTGGTTTTTCAATAAAAGACCACAAACTGGGCTTTTATTGCAATGACAAGCTTATTGCAAACTTTACTTACATACAGGCAAGAAAAAAATTATAGACAGGAATATTGTTCTTCAAGTTGTTCACCTGCCACTGTGGCTATAGCATTCTGCTGCTAACACAAGGTGAGGGGTTGATTTGCCAGCCATGGAAGTCGCATTTCGATGGGAGTCATAGGTGATAAAAAAGCTCTTGCACTTCGATTTATTTCATCACCTTTTATTGAACCCTTACACTTCAAAATACTATTGCATAGGGGGGTATGCGTATGCAAAATCTAACACCAATAGAAAGCAAAGGGCAGAATTCTAAAACAACTATCTTTCGTGATAATTCGAGTGTGTAAATATTCATTGCATCAATATGTATTGTTCAACAGCACTGCACAAATAAGCATGATCAGGTATAGCAAGTACTCTGTCAGGAAGCTGGTTCTACAGATGTATAAATCTCAAGGCATGAATGCTCATACTACGTCGCACACATAGCACAAAGAAAACCTTTTTCAAAAGTTGTCCCTTCTGGAAGATATGAGTGGGCCATAAGCAGCAGAAACTTTATTGCAGGACATTGTGTAATATCGCTTATGAAAGAATGAAGAGAGTGAAGAGGCTTTTAACAGCAGTACCTCATGCTGCTCTAATAAGAGGAACGATGAGCAAAAACATTTCTGATAGAGCACTTAAACAGTAACTTTCTGAAAGACGGAAAATTACAGGTGAGAGATGGAGGTACATTTGGCCCACACACACCAACAACACGGGCATACTATAAGAAACACTACAGCCTATGGCGTATTACAGTCTATGGGAAAGCTATCTTATACAGAAATCAAGAATGATGCAACAAGCCCTCAACAACACTGCAGACTTTCTTGGCCAGTCTGGCCTCTCCCTTTCTGATAAGTCAGCTGATATCGACGTCGGAAAAAAAAGAAAGACTAGAATCAAGAACTACCACAGATTGCACACTGTGATCCACATAGCTGGACAAATATGCCCGCAAGTCAACGTCCACAAATCCTCAGCTAGTGTAAGCCCATGACGGCAGAGCCAGCACGTGGGTGAAACAATTATGCAATGCCTGGACGCAACTTCCACACCTGGTGAAAAGAATAATCTCGAAATCATGGGGGTGGACAAGTGGATACTATAGAAAATCGCACATGCTGTGCTTGTGTCCAAGGTATGGTACGGTATGAATTACCAGCAGCACACAAAAAAGACAACTCATCGAATACAGGCACCGGGTAGTAATAACAGGTCTTTCCAACTTTACCATGCTTGAAGACCTCTATGAGAAAGAGCTAACGAACAAGCACCTAGACAGAGTAGAGTTGCAGCCTGCAGCACAAATTCTTTGTCTCAAGAGCTCAGAACCTCGTCCCAAGTTACTATGCCAGCTAGCATATGAGATGCAAAGACGACTACCCCTCCCTTCAAAAACACAACCTCGGGAGTACCTGAACTTGAAACACAACAGGCCCATATCGTGGAATATGGGGGAAAACAATTAGGCCAGGAGACTACATGCAACTGCCAAACACACAGAGGAGGTTGCTAATCATGAAGATGCAAGCAAACCTAAGGCACATATGGCATGGCAATAGCAGTGTAACAGTAGTATGACACTACATAAAACTAAACCCCATATAAGTGAGTACCATTCCAGGTCATCCTACACCTAGAAAAGCTGAACTGAAAGCAATCAAAGCATCACTTGTAGTGCAGATTACGCCCTGCACAACACCCTGCATGGATTCACCAGAAACTGTCCGGGCCTGCCCATCACACAAGATTGTCAGGAAAATCAGGAGATTGACACGCGACTTGCAAGCACATGGCCAGAAATTAAATTACAGGATACATAGCCATGCAGATATTCCAGGACACAAGCGGGCTTATAAGCCCAACATAATAACTGAAAACTAGATGAGTTTGTGTGTATTCATTATTAACTAAAGTGCAACAGATAGACAACAGACAAGAACGAAGCGCTCTTTGTGTTCACTTCGTTCCTGTCCATCGCATTTCTGTTGCACTATAGTTAATGAATTCATAAGGCTGCACAGGAGAAGAATGATGCCTCTGCCCAAGGGCCTGATCTCACATCCAAATCCACGCGTGTGCACACACCCACACACAAATGTTGCAAGAGTGCATAGCATGAAGCAGTATCAACAGGATGACATCAGATATGCATGAGGACTAACTTTCAACTGAGGTTCATTTGTAAAAATGTGGCGAGCTATATAAATTACCAGAAAAAAAAAGGACGATGAGCAAAACGAGAACAACGTGAAATCAGGAGCCAATGTTTCGACAAGTGGACTTGTCTTCTTCAAGGTCCACTTGTGGAAACGTTGGCTCCTACTTTCACCTTGTTCTCATGTTGCGCACCGTCTTGAATTTCCATCTCCTGCCTTCCCCGAGTTTTCCCCAGAAAAAGAAAGACATCTTTGAAGGATAGTTAAAAATTGGTGCTTGATGCAGCCAAACATAAATACAAATGCTACAGAAAGAAAATACGGCCAAACATAAATAAAAATGCTACAGAAAGAAAATAGAGAAAAATTCCAAGTGAGGAAAAAATCATTACAATTGCCCATCCTGAATGCCAGCACCTTTCAAGAAACATTGTTGTTATTCCAATAGACAGACTGACAGCTTGCTTATACAAGCACATTCTTCCAGTTCCATGCCATTGGGGAAAAATGAGTTTCCTGGAAGGTAGCCACATGCACACTTGGTGATCGCAATGCTTTTTCTTCCCTGGATTTGTATATATATATATATATATATATTTATATATATATATATATATATATATATATATATATATATATATATATATATATATATATATATATATATATATATATATATTTTCTCCCTTTCCTGCTTTTATGTTTCGTTTCATCAAGCACTAGTCTTTATCAGGTTTTATTGCTGTACTACTGTGTGGTAACCTTTATAGAAAACTGCATTTTCACAATAAACCTTTTAATTAGAAGTTAGCGCACCCTGTTCTTACTGCTTCACACTGTGCATTCTTGCTACATTGGCCAAATAAAAGATTTTCTAAGGTATCATGAGGGCCATTAAAGTGACTTGTTGCAGTCTAAAGAAAACGAATAGCTTGGCTACAAATGGCACCAGAGAACACATAGAACAAACAAGAAAACCGAGATCTAACAACCAAAAGTTTAATGTACACACCGAGTAAATGCTCGTTGACAAGCAATAGACTGAACATACACAAATAGGAGAAGCAAAAATTAATGTGCGTTTCCTGACAGGAAATGCATCCATTCCTAACGGAGGCCGTGGTGACAAGATTAACCCAGCATTTTTAGGGGCACAGCTTCCGTAATTTCTCTAGGCAGCCCATCTGCACAGAATGCTAGCTTCTTCCTCTGCAATGCACGCTCAGATGTGGAGAGTGCATTGTAGAGGAAGAAGCTAGCATTCTGTGGAGATCGGCTGCCTAGAGAAATTATGGATGATGTAGATGCAAATACACTGGGAGAATCTTGTGTCAGCATGGCCGCTGTTACACTTTCAGAGATGGATGCGTTTCCTGTTGGGATCTGTATGGACACGCATCAGACCTTGCTTCTGCTTTTTGTGTAAATTCGATTAATTGCTTGTCGACCAGCATTTACTCGGCATGTTCAATAAACTTTCATTTGTTAATATACCTCATGATTGTCTTGGTCTCTAGCAGAAAGGTGTTCATTCTTTTTACAGTGAAACTGTATATGCCTAGGCGAAACACTCATGGTCCGATCCCGAGAACCCTAGTGTAGGGGTATGAGCCATTGTTTAAGGGGGTGTGAGCCATTGCATTCGTCTTGCATTATAGGCGGAGACATTTCTTGTTGGGTAGACATAGAAATGCTTATGCATTTCAAACATACATTTATCTGCGTATTTTTGCAGGGAAGGAACACAGAGGGGGATGGGGTTAAGACAAGATCACGATGTCATTATTATCATTATCATTGTCATTGTCACAAAGGTGTGGTGGGCCATTGGCTAGACCGATAGTGACGTCGTTTCTCTCTAGCAGCAGAGCGCGCGTGCAGCAGTCTCTCTCCGACTTCCCAATAGGTTCGAAAATGTGTCCCTGCATTTAATTAAATGAAATGTGCAGCCGCGGTGTGTCACTTCGTAACTACAATGCATAACTCAGTCATAAACATTATGATTAATGCATTACAAAACACAAGTGCGTAACATAATTCAGAAAGACTTTGATGGACCCTCTGGATTAACACAATGAACCACTCATTGCACTTTCCATGATGGTGATCTTGCAAAGTGCAATGTGTGGCATTCCAAATAAACAATGTGATAAACCCAAGCCAAACATGTGCATAACCTCATTAAGAAACACAGATATAACCAATAATATAGAAAGACTTGAATAAACCATTGGAATTAACCCAGTGATAAACACCGGGGCTACGCATTTCAGCTTCGTTGGTTTACCGTCTGTACAGGGTGCATGGGCAGTAACTTTTTCTGTTATTGTTTGTTAAGTATTGTATAATGTTGTGCCAGTAAAACACGTTGGGCTAGTTGGTGCAATGTATTGGTATTGCTTTTTTTGCTGGTTTTTTTCTTATTGTTGTGCCCTTCTTCCTTTTGTAACAACTTTTTTATTCCCGCTTGCATAATACTCCAACCTTGCAGCCTGCGAGGTATATAAATAAATAAGTACATAAGCACATCCTTCATTCATCTGCATACACCTTGCACCATTCCTTGCTCAAAAAACGTCACTGCGTTGACGTCTCGCAGCGTGCATCTACATTAACTGCCGTTTGCATTTCGGTATGGTTTGTGAACAGTGTAATGCATAAAGATTACATGTCATTAAGGTTGTGACCTATGCGGTGCATAAGCAAACCTTGCAAAAGATGACATGTTGGATTGTTGAAAATAAGACAAATTGTATATATCGCAGTTACTTTAACAGCATTTAATTGACCTCTTCACAAGAACTTCACTTCGCAGATTCCAAAACGTACACTGAATCTGCAGTTTTCTTTTTTGCTTATTAATGCAGTCGTTACTGCATGGCCACATTGTAGATTTGAAAACAAAGTGAAATAAATTTGTTTGTTGCAACATAACAATATGTGTAGATCACTGCGATTGTAACACCAGAACTTGATACAAACATGCACACTATAGGATGCAGACAAATGCTCAGGACAAACTCCAGAATGTTTGCATCCTGATACTTATGAAAGTGAACGGTTTCATTCCATGGCTGTCAATGAGAGGGAGAGAGAAAACCTAATTGTGTTCGTGGAACAAAAACGCATTGATAAGCTTAGACATATAGTCATTGCTTAACACTTTCGAAATGAATAATTATAGCTTGCTATCGGCATTGAAGCAGCCTTTCGACAGCAAGAAAAGGAGTAAGTTTTTCCAGCTCTGAACATTGAATTGCAGGAAATGCAAGCAGGCATAAAATTGTGCCAATATAATCTGTTTAGGAATACCAAATTGGAATAAATCTTGAGGCTTGCATTTGTACTTTCTCTTGCTGGGCAATCTAGTTTGAAATGACTCCCATAAGCATGTCGTAACAATGTTGATCTAATACAGGTTAAATGCATGACTAGCTTAAGAAACCTGAATGATTGCTATAAATTACAGGGAAGAAACCATAATATCTAATAGCATTATTATTAGAGTAATAATATTTATTTCCACAAAACAGGCTAACCGTGAGAGGCGTGCGAGGCTGAGCAGAAAACAAAAATTCTACGGCAAGTGCGCCTGCCGTGGGCCTACGATCCTGCATTATGAATAGCGCGTATTGATATGGTCTTCTTGTTAGAAGTTCCGAGTATTGGCGGCGAGGAGTTACGGAGTCGCCATCTATCGGAAGCGCCTCGCTGGCGTAGTATGAGGGATCACGTGGCGCGCTCCTTATGGGTTTTGCTGTCAGCGCTCACTGAAAACACCACGCGCGAGCTCTCCCAGACATTTTTGTAAGTACTTTCGAAACGAGAGAAGTTTCGCACTGTCTAAATAATAATCTTGGGCAAACTGAAAGCACACAATCGTTTATAGAAATTTACCGAATACGTACAGTGAACGCCACTGCGCGCGGTCGCAGCGATGGAGTCTCCCCAACCCGCTTCTTTCGTGAAAGGTAGGTAAACGCTGGGAGCAAACTATGTGAAATATGTTCTTATAGTGTTTGTATAACTAAATGGAGTGTAATAGAACGAAGCCTCAATGCAGCGATCGCGCAGATTCGCAGCGACCGACTGCGCGTCTGCATGCTTGTCCGCGCACTGTGCCGCTTTCTCCGCGCGCGCGTTTTCGCACCGTGTCATGAGCTTTAGGCCGCAGAATATGAGCATTTGACAGTATACAAACAATCATTGTTGCATGGGCGCTATCAGAGCTGTTCAAAAATAATTTCATTGTAGAGACTTCGACGCCTACTCCCCGTAGGCGCCGTAGGCTGTGATATGCCGTCGCGACGATTCAATCTTTTTTTTCTAAATTCTTTGATCGTTCAATATTATTTCTCGAGTTGCGTCGCACTGTATGTTTATCGGTGTTCTCAGCGTGCAATTTCCCGCTGCTCCTTTTTTGTAATCCAGTGCATTAATTCATAACACAAACATGACCATATGCCATGCTTTTTTTTAAGCGTGCTTATTACCGCTGCCTTTCCACTCCACTGAACTTGCCAGTATCTATAGCATCGACAAGTTCATAGACCAAACCGTCATGACATTAGTCGGGCAGCGGACTCGGGCGAGCGTCTCAGTGCGCGTTTTCAGAACATCGCAGACCGGGCGCCGTAGCAGAAATCTTCCTCGCGTCTGTGCTTGCTGCATACCCGAGTTGTATCTATACCCGAGTTGCATACCCGAGTTGTATCGAGCTGTATCTAGCCGATGACTGTTTGCCGGTTTTACGTTTCGCGAGCCAAGCTTCACGCAGCTTCTTGTCCTGCGGCTACGTGTGAATAAGGCTGACACCGGCCTCCGTTACGTGCGTCCGGCCCTGCGGCACCGAGCAGTGGCCTACCATGTTGCGCGCCTTCAAAGGCAGCCACTACCTATTTTAGTGCTTTCAAGCGTTGTAAAGGAGACACTCGAAGCGGGAAAATTTCGCCACTAAATGAGGACCGCAGCGTACGAGGGAATTTAAACTCGTTTTCAGCTCGCTTCGGCGCGCCCGAAGCAGCCGACGCGGCCGCTATGTCCACGTGATCCCTCCTAGCACGTCACGCCGACGGTGGCGCCAGCTTTTCCAGTGGTGGAGCTCGAGGCCAATACTACCAGCGCGAGACACGGGACAACAAAGTGGACGAGAAGCGTGTCTTTTAGAATGCTATGTTACAACGTACAGGCTTCTACAAAAGTGACGGTAACTGCTCGAAACATTTGATGCGTCGGCTTTCGCACCTTTAGAAATATTTAGAGAGGGCTCCCACATATATATTCGCAGCGCAAGCACGGCGATGTACGAACCAGGCTAGCGCTAAGGTTGAATTTCACAACACAATTTTCATTCCACGTCGTAATCACGCACATCGTTTGAGGCTTCGTTCAGGGGCACATGCGGGCGTTTGGGTTGGTGCTTCTTGTTGCGTTTGGCGTAAGAATATGGCTAGGAGCAGGCACCACATATGCGCATCATTTCGCACCACACGCATCATTTCTCCAGAAGCTGACGCCGAGCACGGGTAGCGCGAGGATCTTGTTGGGCTGACACAATGCCGAGGAGGCATTGGCTGACACGACAACTTCGTGGCAGCCGAATTCCGAATACTTCATATGCGGTGAGGGTAGCTATATGAACTTGTCGATAGGTCATCCTGTAGATTGTTGTAGCGCAGGCAGAACGAAACGGTCCTAGAAGGTAGATAAGACAACACACAGCGCTGAACCATAGAAGAAAGAATCGCTGAACCACCTGCGAACAGCTGTTTACGTGCGCGATGTCACACTGAACTACAGAAAACGCCGTCGCGCACTCCAAGACAACTCCTAACTAACGTTTTTAAATTAGTACAAGTATACATATTATTTGCTTCTAATCAAGATAAGTCAATAATATTATAGTGTAAACGTTTTATTCACTACAATAAAATAATTATGCAGCGTGTGCCACGAAACCTGGCAGTAAGCAACCCTGGACGTCGCACCAGTCGCATTGTTGAAATCGCAATCATGTGAACTGAGCCCTCTAAAAACCGCATTGCGACGCGTGCGACAGCACCGATTTTCGTCGTTGCAGTCGCAGCATGTGAAACAGCCTTAACGCCAAGTCATCGACGCCGGTGGGCAACGTGATCGCTTCAAGCAGGTGTCACCTCGAGCGATCACTTTCAGGGATACGATCACTTACGCGTGATTTCGCGTCTTGGAATCGGGCGCATCGGAGGTTGCTTGCTGCGCTGTGCAAAGAGTGAGGTTGGCCCTGTGCGCGTCTTGTGCCGGGTCGCTCTAAATCTGGCGAAAGTGATCGTATAACCGATGGCGATCGCTTGAGAATTCCGCTTCAGCAATTCGGCAAACGTTTACTTCTAAGCTGGCAATGCATAAATAGGCCGACTGCGCCGAGCGCGCGCGCCCGCTGTCGTGCCGGTCAACGATGCCGGTAGCGTGTTTACGTCTATTCCGCGGCCGCCTGTCCCGGCGTTCTATTTTGCAGCTTCGGGAAGCTTCTGGTTGTTGTTTTTTATTCTTGCCCATGCGATTTCCTATCAGGATCGGAACCGGCGGGCTGCCAGAACTCCGAAAATCGAAAAGCCACCATGCTTCTTCTCGGCTCACCTACGACGAGGTCTGCAAGAAATGGCTCATGTTGAAAGCGAGCTTTATGAACTCTTTCATAAAACATCCATTGTTTAATAACATTAACGGCATCTAACTACAAGCATTTGGACAACTGCTTTTCTAACCGCACTCGCGTCACTTAGGAGTTCAAGCGTCCGTGCTCAGTCCACTAAGATTTTTCATTTACATCAATGGCATCGCAACTAATGTTACTTCTCAAATACGTCTCTTTGCGGCTGACTCTGCCTTGTATAACGAAATAAGTTATCCTGCCGTCGTCACTGTGCTGTTATCTTAATTAGCAAAATTAATTGAATGGTGCCCCACATGGCAGACGGAAATTAACATAGCCAGAACTGGACACTTAAAATTCGTTTCTATTACTCGAATACCTTTCTATTACTCGACTTGCCTTTGACCAGTATCAAATATATGGTATTGCTATCGACTCAGTATCTTCAGTCAGCTACTTGGGTGTTCTGTTTATCTCCAATTTAAGCTACAATGCCCACATTTAGTTAAGATGGCGACAAGGAGTCGGGGGTACAATGCGTGGGGTAGCTGGAAGGCAGGGGCTTGGTCTTTCAAGGAACGTTAGCCCCAGTAGCTCAACGTAGGTGTCGTTACAGTGGTATACAGAAATGGCGATACCCTGTGTGGCTGAGGCGCCAAAAAAGAATATTCTGGCGTCTAGGGCTTTGGAATGCGTTAGTGAGGGTGTTTCAAAAGATATATAATAAAAAACAGACGAAAAGGGGTGGGGGGGCAGGACCGAAACCGGAATAACAAATAGGAGGGTGACATGAGTAGAAGCGGGCGGGGGCAAGAGTACATGAGAAAAGGGGCCGTGCAGTTGATATAAACGTAAAAGCATGAAATAGTGTATTAAATTGAGTAGTAGGCAGGAAAAAATTGGAAATGGGGGGATACGTGAGCTTAACGGAGAATTAAGGTTAGCTGGTGGCACAATGTGTTTTGTACCTTGGTTGATGGTATGAGAATTTCAGATTTAAGTTACTGAGTTTAAAGATTACAAGTTGCCGCGTGCCAAATTAATTCCCGTCGTGTGTACGCATTTAAACTTGTGTATGACGTATGATTCCGTATATTTCCTTTCGCGAGGTGAACGGAAATTCGTTTGTAGTATATAAAACCTTGCTTTGTCGAATGTATGACCGTGTTCATTGAAGTGGCTGGCTACTGCTTTAGGTAAATTGTGTTTTGTATCTGCGTGGTGAACGTTCAGTCTTGTACGGATTTGTTGTCCAGTCTCCACTATGTATTGTTTGTTACAAGCGGCGCATTCTAGATAGTAGACTACGTTACTTGGTGTGCAGGTTAAACTCGAAGTTACCTTCTGAGAGTAATTCAACGCTGTATATTTTACTGTAGTAGTAGATTGATATGTTTGCATCTAAAGCACCTGGTGCGGCCGCAGGGACCGGTTCCCAACTTCGTCTTTGTCCTTAGATTGGCATGTACAAGAATATCCTTAAAATTAGTGTTGCGTCTGTAGGCTACTCTGGCACACATTTCATATGTCACATGATATGACATGCCACAGGCATGACGCACATGTCGTAGTATTCATGTCATGGCCGATAATTTATATTTGTCATTTATATTTGTCATACTATGCCAATTTTAATACATACCAAGTTAACGACACGACCACGAGAGCACAAGACGCAGGCGGCTAGATAGATAGATAGATAGATAGATAGATAGATAGATAGATAGATAGATAGATAGATAGATAGATAGATAGATAGATAGATAGATAGATAGATAGATAGATAGATAGATAGATAGATAGATAGATAGATAGATAGATAGATAGATAGATAGATAGATAGATAGATAGATAGATAGATAGATAGATAGATAGATAGATAGATAGATAGATAGAAATTGGCAAATGTTCGCCATGAAATGCTTCGCATTTAAAACTTGGTTATCTCAAACGGCGCTTACATCTTGGGAACACAGATACCAGACTTCACACATACAGGTCTCTTATCAGGCCCTCTTTATAATATCCGTCCATAATTTGGCACCCCCGTCACTCTAATCTTTCGAATCTACTCGGATCAGTCCAAAATATGACCGTGCGGTTCATCGTATCTTCATATACTCTATCAAAATGCGTCAGCATTAAAGGGCTCCTTACCAGGCCCCATAGCAGATTTCGGTCATATGCTGGAAGTTGTTACGTGTCCTCTAGCGAGCGTTCTGCTGCAAAAATATTTCAAATCGGCTCATTAATAGCCGATATATAAATATTTCACTGCCGCGAACCCATGATTTCAGCAGGCGGGCTCCACTGCCAAGCAAGACGCTCTCTCTCCACTCGCTCCGTCTAGCCTTCGCAAGCGTAATTCCTTCCCTGCGTTCTTCCATGCCGGACCTCGAGGATCGCGTGACGCATACGTCACAGGCCTCGCTTTCATTTTTTTTTCTCCTCGCTTTTTTTTCGGCGCTACGCACTTCCGCTGCGGCGTCGCGCGCGAGCTGTTGTCTCGTTCGCCCAGCGCACGATTTTGCGCGTTGTGCACGAGGAAACATGACTAGCGGTATAATTCAGTGCTACACGAATACTGATGCAGAACAAGCGGACCGCAGAGTATGATCACGCGCTGGAACACGGTAGAAAATGGCGTAGTTTCGGTACCTGCGCGCGTGACCACACGACCGTGGTAACAAGCAGACGAAGCGGAAGTACATCCCTCTTGATTCGGTGCGAAGTAAAAAAAACACGCAGACATTCCGTTTATGCGTTTTATTATTTCTCTAAACGTCAATTCAAGCAACAGATCGCACAGATAACAGATGTCTTGAATAACTATTGAAGTCACGTTTCACCACGAGCGACGTCACACTGCGGACACCAGTACGTAGGCGCAGGCACACGAGTACGTCATCCTCCTGCTTGGAGCGCAGCTGCCGCTAGGAGAAGGAAAAACGGCGTTCGGTGTGAAATTTAAGTTTTTCCGCGGCGCGTAGCGATGTAATACTTTGCAGATACGATCGTTATCGCGCATTGTATGCTCTGCGCTTGTCAGCTCAAAACGGCCAGACCTGGCAAGGGGCCCTTTTAAAGAAATTGCTCAATCTCCCATCTCTTGACATGCGTTGGAAATTAACATGGTTGTCGTTCTTCCATAGTTTTTACCATAGCAATGTTCCTCGCTCTCGAGCTCTGCCCGCTCCCCACATCTTGACCCGCGCAGACCACGCTCATAGAGTAAAATCTATATTTGCCAGGACTAACGCTTATCAAAATTTGCCTCCTCTACCTTCAAGGACTGTTTCCCGTTCAGTATAATAATTTCGCGCAGCACTGCTAACCTCCTTATGTAGAGTGTACAACGTGTTATAACCTACATAGGAAGAGAATCACGGTCGCTGTCCAAGTCTGATGAGTTATACGACGTTTCAGAACCGCGTGCGGGTTCCTTGATCACCGAGTTGGACAGGAAATCGTCGTCACTTACGTAGCCTGTGCGTGACGTAAAGAGCGGGCGTAAATGGCAGGTATAGTCCATGCTGTCCGGTTCATCGTAACTGGCGTTGATTGATTGATTAGCGATTCTAGCAGTCGCCGGGATGGCACCTTCATTTCTTCGGTGACATCAGTGGCAGTGCCCGAGTCAATCTTGTGATTACACCCTTGCGGTGACACATCTGTGGTCCTGTCTGATTCATTAGCTGGTTATGGAGCTTGCTGGTCGGGATATGGGCAAAGCGCAAGTCGTATTTCGAAAACACGCACGACAATGCCTTGCTGATACCTTGGACGCAAGGGATGGCTGCGCGTGCAGATTGTCCTGTTGCCCTGTGAGCTTGGCTGTGTTACGTCTCAACACCACAAAGGCGTTAATTGAACGTTTACCACGAATCAAACCACCACCCGTCCACCAGCGATTATCCAGAGATTAACGCGGCGTGAACAACTCTTGACGGGTCCCACAAATGGCCCCCACCCCACCCTTTACCTGGCAGGCTGAGCGAAGGATGTGAAGGAGGGCAACAACGACGACGATTTGGGAGTCAGTTAATTAGACGTTTACTACAAGTCAAACCACCACCCGTTCATCAGCGCCTATTCAGAAGTTAACGCAGCATGGACAAGAATTCTTGACGGGTCCCACAAACGGCCCTCACCCCATCCTTTACCTGGCAGCCTGAGCGAAGGATGAGAAGGAGGGGAACAACGACGACGATTTGGGAGTCAGTTAATTAGATTACAAGAAAGTGTTTGATTCAGTCGAAACATCAGCAGTCATGGAGGCATTACGGAATCAGGGTGTAGACGAGCCGTATGTAAAGATACTGAAAGATATCTATAGCGGCTCCACAACCACCGTAGTCCTCCATAAAGAAAGCAACAAAATCTCAATAAAGAAAGGCGTCAGGCAGGGAGATACGATCTCTTCAATGCTATCCACAGCGTGTTTACAGGAGGTATTCCGAGACCTGGATTGGGAAGAATTGAGGATAAGCGTTAATGGAGAATACCTTAGTAATTTGCGATTCGCTGGCGATATTGCCTTGCTTAGTAACTCAGGGGACCAATTTCAATGCATGCTCACTGACCTGGAGAGGCAAAGCGGAAGGGTGGGTCTAAAAATTAATCTGCACAAAACTAAAGTAATGTTTAACAGTCTCGGAAGAGAACAGCAGTTTACGATAGGTAGCGAGGCACTGGAAGTGGTAAGGGAATACATCTACTTAGGGCAGGTAGTGACCACGGATCCGGATCATGAGACTGAAATAATCAGAAGACTAAGAATGGGCTGGGGTGCGTTTGGCAGGCATTCTCAGATCATGAACAGCAGGTTGCAAGAGAAAAGTTTCTAACAGCTGTGTCTTACCAGTACTCACGTATGGGGGAAAACCTGGAGGCTTACGAAAAGGTTTTTACTTAAATTGAGGACGACGCAACGAGCTATAGAAAGAAGAAAGATAGGTGTAACGTTAAGGGATAAGAAAAGAGCAGATTGGGTGAGGCAAAAACGCAAGCTAATGACATCTTAGTTCAAATCAAGAAAAAGAAATGGGCATGAGCAGGACATGTAATGAGGAGGGAAGATAACCGACGATCATTAAAGGTTACGGACTGGATTCCAAGGGAAGGGAAGCGTAGTAGGCGGCGGCAGAAAGGGAGGTGGGCGGATGAGATTAAGAAGTTTGCAGGGACAACATGGCCGCAATTAGTACATTACCGGGGTAGTGGAGAAGTATGGGAGAGGCCTTTGCCCTGCAGTGGGTGTGACCAGGCTGATGACGATTATAATAATGAGACGTTTACCACGAGTCAAACCACCACCCGTCCATCAGCGCCTATCCAGAGGTTAACGCAGCGTGGACAATAACTTTTGACGGGTGCCACAAAAGTCCCTCACCCCACCCTTTACCTGGCAGCCTTAGGGAAGGATGAAAAGGAGCGAAACAACGGCGACGATTTGGGAATCAGCTCATTAGACGTTTACCACGAGTCAAACGACCACCCGTCCACCAGCGCCTCTTCAGAGGTCAACTCAGCACGGACAACAACTCTTGACGGGTCCCACAAACAGCCCTCGCCCCACCCTTTACCTGGCAGCCTGAGCGAAGGATGAGAAGGAGGGGAACAACGTCGACGACCTGAGATTCACAGGTTGCTTTCTTGCCACCTATTCCAACCCAGTCTCTTCGGGGGCGGAGTTAATGCGAGTTGTTGAGTGCATGGGCGTGGTATCGTAACTGAGTCGAGGAGTGTGATTTGCTGCTGGACAGTCTTCAGATTGCCTAGTCGACTTGCCTAGGCAAGACGACGGTATTAAAAGCAGGGGCTTTTCGAGAGTGAGGACAGAGGGTCTTGATGTGAACTTGGACCTTTAACTTGCTCCTGCATGAAATGAGCTTCCGTAACTGGAGCCGTGTAACTGAGCGAAATAAACCCTTTTTCCTTCATGTTCTACAACTTGACGTCGTAGTCGATGGGCTTGGTGGATTCCATTCCCTGAACGTCACCCTAGCCGCAACAGCTGTAATATCCGCTTCTCGGTCCTGCATATATGAAACGGCTAGGGTAGCCGTTGCGGTTTACCTCCTGGTGGACTGTTCGTAATTCCTTTCTTTTTCGATGCATCGCCACCTGAGCAGACGCGTACAGCGCGTGTTATCAAGGACGACACTACGGGCGTCTTGTGGCCGACAGGATGGCAAGAACTAAACCTGAGCTAACTACCCGTGTGCGTAGGCTTTCTGTAAACCGAGAAAGTGAGAGCGCCCGCATCTCGCCGAACCAGTACATCCGGGAAAGTAGCAAGCTGGCCCTCTCGTGTTCAACGGTGAACTGTACATATGTGTGCACTCCGTGCGTTCAGGCAGTCCAGGAAACGTGGGATGGCCTGCTTCTTCAAAACACAAAAGCGGTCATCGACGTAGCGATAAAAAAAAATAAAACTAAATGCCGGATTGAATGTGGCCAGCACCTTTTCTTTCAAGGTTTCCATTACTAGATCGGCCGTGGTAACCGATAGTGACGCTGCCATCGCCGTTCCATGCGTTTGCTGATAAAGGCTGCCACCATAAGCGTATACGCACCATAAGCAGACAGCAGGGGCTATACCTGCCATTTACGTACGCTCGCTACGTCCCGTACTGGCTACCTAAGTGACGATTTCCTGTCCAACTCGGTGAACAAGGAACCCGTACGCGGTTCCGAAACGTCGGATAATTTATCAGACTTGGACATTCCATGGGAAAGTTCATCTGGTCTGCCAGGCGAACTTTCGTCGAACCCTTGATTGTGTAACCTACATACGTCTGAATGCTTAACAGTGTTTTGATCTGCTTAGTATTGTATAATATTTCTTCTGTTTCATCTATGTATTTTTGTAGGTTGTTTACCTATTTCATCCGATTACATTGTTAAACTTATGTTCTGACGGGGAACTGATCGTCTCCGTCGTGTTTTGAGTTTACTTGCGCTTGTAACACTACAAGATATTGTATAAAATCAGTCTTTTTTGTGTCTGTTCAACGCCTAGATCATTTTTATTGCGTCTAATGACTTGCACTTAGCTTGACCGTTTCTACCCACATCCCTACGTAATGCGTAAAATTATTTTCTCATTTTCTTTTTCTTTCTTTTTTATGCAATTTCTAACAAAGATGTTTCATCACAAATGCGCCCTAAATCTAGTGAGCAATTAAAAAGTTAATTGCTGAACATTTTTTAATCAGCTACCTGAACATTGCTATTTCTCGTACAAATACTCGTCACTTCTGGCGCTTCACACGATTAAGCCAAATTGCTTGAGCGATTCTTAAAAAAAAATATATTCGTACTAGAAAAAGACAAGAGTGCTGGGTGCCGAGTGATTTGCATAACTATGACGACATGATGAAACCGAAGACATCGTGCGGCTTAGCATTATTGGCGGCGAGGAGTTACGGAGTCGCCATCTTTCGGAAGCGCCTCGCTGGCGTAGGATGAGGGATCACGCGGCGCGCCCCTCATAGGTTTTGCTGTCAGCGCTCACTGACAACACCACGCGCGAGCTCTCCCGGGCATTTCTGTAAGTACTTTCGAAATGAGAGAAGTTTTTCTTTTACTGTCTAAATAATAATCTTGGGCAGAGTGAAAGCACAGAATCGTTTACAGACGCTAGCTCTTTACCGAAGACGTACAGTGAACGCTACTGCGTGCGGTCGCCGCGATGGAGTCTCCCGAGCCGTCTTCTTGCGTGAAAGGTAGGTAAGCGCTAAGAGCAAACTATGTGAAATATGTTCTTATAGTGTTTGTATAACTAAATGGAGCGTAATATAATGAAGCCTCAATGCAGCGACCGCACAGATTCGCAGCGACCGACTACGCGTCTGCATGCTTGTCCGCGCATTCTTTCGCTTTCGCCGCGTGTGCGTTTTCGCACCGTGCCATGAGCTTTAGGCCGCAGAATATGAGCATTTGACAGTATACAAGCAACCATTGTTGCGTGGGCGTGATCAGAGCTGTTCAAAAACAATTTCATTGTAGAGGCTTCGACGCCTACGGGGACTGTGATGTGCCGTCGCGACGATTCAATCTTTTTTTTTTCTTCTAAAGTCTTGTACGTTTCAATATTATTTCTCGAGTTGCGCCGCTCTGTATGTTTATCGGTGTTCTCAGCGTGCGATTTCCCGCTGCTTCTTTTTTTGTAATCCAGTGCATTAATTCATAACACAAACATGACCATATGCCATGCTTCTTTTTTATAATGTGCTTCTTAGCGCTCCCTTTCCATTCCAGTGAACGTGCCAATAAATATGGCATCGTCAAGTTCATAGACCAAACCGTCATGACATTAGTCGGGCAGCGGACTCGGGCGAGCGTCTCAGTGCGCGTTTTCTGAACATCGCATACCCGGCGCCGTAGCTGAAATCTTCCTCGCGTCTGCGCGCATGCTTGCTGCATACCCGAGTTGTAGCCAATGACTGTTTGCCGGTTTTATGTTTCGCGAGCCAAGCTTCACGCAGCTGCTTGTCCTGCGGCTACGTGTGAATAAGGCTGACACCGGGCTCCGTTGCGTACGTCCGACACTGCGGCACCGAGCAGTAGCCTACCATGTTGCGCGCCTTAAAAGGCAGCCACTACCTATTGTAGTGCTTTCAAGCCGTGTAAAGGAGACACTCGAAGCGGGAAAATCTCGCTACTAAATGAGGACCGCAGCGTACGAGGGAATTTAAACTCTCATTTTCAGCTCGCTTTGGCGCTCCCGAAGCAGCCGCCGCGGCCGCTGTGTCCACGTGATCCCTAATAGTGTAGCACTCTTCAATGAAGCACACTAAACACACTGGTTTATTGTGGACGAACTTGTGCCCGGAAAGTCAATATTAAACATTCACACACTTTAAAAGAAGAGTTAACAGCAGCCTATTCCACAGTCGACCGCGTGTCTTCGCCGAACGCACTTTTCACGCGCCCCGAAGGCCAAGAGCCACGCCGTGGCTTCTCATTGGACGGCAGACTCGGGCGCTGCCGTGAGCGCGTGCACGGGAGACGCGCGCTGTATCGCCATGCGCGAGACGTTGCTGGCGCTCTTCTATGGTGCGATCTTGTACGCGTTCCAAAACAGAACGGAGGCGGTCCGTTCCATCGAGCCGCACACGATTGGTCAATTTGAACCGCGACGAATGCCATGACGTCAATTGTCACGTGAGCCGTGACGTTTTGCTGCTCATAATTATTCCGTGTCGTCTGCTAACGGACGAACGCCACGGAACGGACGGAGAGTCCGTCCGGAGCGATAGAACGGATTAAAACGGCTACCAAACGGCTTGGATCGGATTAAAACGTAAACTCTTGGGACAGTTAGCATCTTTTGTATCCGGTTCAATCCGATTCCGCGCTCCCAACAGTTGGAGAACATGGCGTTTTTCTCTGGCGTGCCTTTTCGTGTCGCCTGTGCGGCTGCTGCAGTCGCGCAGAAACGACGACCCGAGGTAGACGATGCATTTGAAGAGTTGACGGAAGAAGAGTTCCGGCAGTATTTTCGTCTGTCCAAACGAACAGCGCGTAGCTTGTGCGACGAGCTTGATCCCATCATTGGATGCCAGCGAGCGAGTGGCCTTTCCACAGAAAGGAAGGTGTTGTGCGCGCTGCGATTCTTCGCCACCGGAAGCTTCCGGAGGAGCGTTGGTCGCGAGGAACACGTAGGCATGGCACAGTCGGCAGTGAGCAGCACCATTCACGAGGTGACGGAGGCCATCATTTCCGTGTCTGCCCGGAGAAAGTTGGTGGACTTTCCCTTCGCACCGCCTGCCAAGGATGAGGCTAAGGCGGCGTTCGCGCGACGCGGCGCCATCCCAGGCGTGCGTCGACGGCACGTTGATCGCCATCATGAAGCCAGAGGGACTCAGCCCGGCCGACACGGCGAGCTTCATGTCGAGAAAGGGTTATTACGCCCTAAACGTCATGGTCGTAAGTACCGTTGGAATGTTTTACTTCAAACTGTTGTCGCCGTTTTTACTCGCCCATAGTTGCACTTGTTCAGTTCAATGCCCAAGCTGGCATAACAAGTAATGTAACGATTAAAAGAGGACATGCGGGGAACTGTTTACGAGCTCGTTGAAATCCCACATGTCGGGATTAATGGTGAGTGCCATGTGTTGTGCATAATCAGTCTGCCGTTCCAAAATTGTTTTAGTTTGGCAGCAGTCGTAGCAGAAATGGATACACTGTAGGGAAGACACGATGGAAGCATTTTGAACACGCAAGTACTTACAACCATTGCATGGGCTGTCTTTGGCTCGTATGGGGGTTCTTGCGCAATATCGGGCCTCGAGTTTTCATTTAGCTATAATTAGTGCGAACCATAGGCGTCCACACAAGGGAGGGCGCATTGCCCCCCCCCCCCCCCCCAATGGCAAGACCCTGTGCATGCCTATGGCTGAAACAGTCTGCTACTTGTACCAGCGTACGTGTATTCTTTTGTGCATATCAACGACAAAACGGATTTCGAGCATATCTGCAGCGGTATTTTGTATTGCTCCCCATTGCAGGTTTGCAACGCGGAACTTCGCATCCTTGTTGTGGACCCCCGGTTCCCTGGTTCATGCCATGACTCTTGGGTGTGGCAGCATAATCCACTGCGTGCACGCCTAGCCGCACAACTGCAGCCTGGCGAGTATCTGCTTGGTTAGTATTCGTAATGCGTACCCCTAACTAGGGCAGAGCACTCAACTGTCCCTTTCTGTAACAGGAGACTCAGGATATCCTCTCGAGCCATGGCTGCTTGTTCCAGTACCTGGCAGCCATGCCGGCACCACCTCTGAAGGCCACTACAACCAGGAGCACGCATCCATGCGCAATGTTGTGGAGAGATGTATCGGGGTGTTGAAAAGCAAGTTCCGCTGCTTGCAGCGCTTTCGGACACTGCTATACAGCCCCGATAGAGCAGCGCGAATCATTTATGCATGCGTTGCTCTCCATAACATTGCCTTGGACGCGGGCGACTGGACATTGGACGATTATGGTGGGGAAGTGCCACCACCTGAGAAGCCAGAGGAGCCAGGAGACATCCAGGTGCTGGCACCACGCGACGTGTTCCTCAGAGGAAGGGAGCAGCGCAGCGCCGTTGTCAACCTTTTCTGAAGGACACAGGAATGGTGAGTTTTCATAATATAATTTATTTATACAAAGTGCAGTGCCCTTAGGCTATCACAGGGCTGTGTTTGTACAGCGGAAAATACATTAAAAAATTTGTATACACAACAAGTGCACCTCCATACGGATGGTCAATGTTCCCAATCTACACATCCGACAGATTATGATAATTTAAACACAAACGAAGTACACTTCGTTTCGCCAAAGACGTGAAAAATTATAGACCGATCAACTTACTGTCCGTTGCCTACAAAGTATTTACTAAGGTAATTGCAAATAGAATCAGGAACATTTTAAACTTCCGTCAACCAAAGGACCAAGCAGGATTCCGCAAAGGCTACTCAACAATAGACCATATTCACACTATCAATCAGGTGATAGAAAAATGTGCGGAATATAACCAACCTTTATATATGGGTTTCATTGCTTATGAGAAAGCGTTTGATTCAGTCGAAACCTCAGCAGTCATGGAGGCATTGCGGAATCAGGGTGTAGACGAGCCATATGTAAAAATACTGAAAGATATCTATAGCGGCTCCACAGCCACCGTAGTCCTCCATAAAGCAAGCAACAAAATCCCAATAAAGAAAGGTGTCAGGCAGGGAGATACGATATCTCCAATGCTATTCACAGCGTGTTTACAGGAGGTATTCAGAGACCTGGATTGGGAAGCATTGGGGATAAGAGTTAATGGAGAATACCTTAGTAACTTGCGATTCGATGATGATATTGCCTTGCTTAGTAACTCAGGGGAGCAGCTGCAACGCATGCTCACTGACCTGGAGAGGCAAAGCAGAAAGGTGGATCTAAAAATTAATCTGCAGAAAACTAAAGTAATGTTTAACAGTTTCGGAAGAGAACAGCAGTTTACGATTGGTAGTGAGGCACTGGAAGTGGTAAGGCAATACATCTACTTAGGACAGGTAGTGACTGCGGATCCAGGTCACGAGACTGAAATAATCAGAAGAATTAGAATGGGCTGGGGCGCGTTTGGCAGGCATTCTCAGATCATGAACAGCAGGTTGCCATTATCCCTTAAGACAAAAGTTTATAACAGCTGTGTCTTACCAGTACTCACGTACGGGGCAGAAACCTGGAGGCTTACGAAAAGGGTTCTACTTAAATTGAGGACGACGCAACGAGCTATGGAAAGAAGAATGATGGGTGTAACGTTAAGGGATAAGAAAAGAGCTAATTGGGTGAGGGAACAATCACGAGTTAATGATATCTTAGTTGAAATCAAGAAAAACAAATGGGCAGGACACGTAATGAGGAGGGAATATAACCGATGGTCATTAAGAGTTACGGAATGGATTCCAAGGGAAGGGAAGCAAAGCAGAGGGTGGCAGAAAGTTAAGTGGGCGGATGAGATTAAGAAGTTTGCAGGGACTACATGACCGGGGTAGTTGGAGAAGTATGGGACAGGCCTTTGCCCTGCAGTGGGTGTAAGCAGGATGATGATGAAGTACACTTATACAAAGAATCCTTTAAATAGAATGCCACAGCCGTGGAAACAATTGTACCCTCGTCACTATGCAAGTCTCCAAGGCTGCCACTTATTAACAGTAGTACTCGCGAAGCAGTCGTAAGGCAATGCTTCATGCCCCTTCATCTGTGAAGAACTGCATTCGCTGCTGCTCCCAAGCTAGCATTCTCTTATGCAATATGCACATCACAAAGTACTTTTTTCCTAGTGGAACATGAAACACGGTAGCAACGTGAAAGTGCAGCCTTTTCTTTAAATATCACATGAAATATGAAATAAAAACATCCCTTGACCCATCATAGTCATGACAGACTTGATGGAAGCAATACATATGATTGGCACTCTGTACTCATGGTCACCATCAGCAAAAGGTGCGAAAAATGTTCATAAAACATATCAGAATGAACGCAACCGCCGCATCCTGTGCATTTTGACGCTCAGGTACATGTACGCTGGTAGGAGTGAGGAAATATGCTTGCTAGCCATCTCTTGTGCTAGGTGTATCAAAACTTCTGTGCAAGCATGAATACGCAGGCGAGGCAAGCAAGTAACGCGTTATGCATGAGGATTCAAACACAAACAAAATGTAACGCCGAGTGTAGTGACAGCATTACACTCGTCACCTCATGTCCAAATGGGTAGATGTAAATTAACGTAAAAGCGCAAAACATAGATAGGTCAACTTTATCACACTATGATGACAAGTACATCACAAACCTTGTAGTACAACATGCTTCAGGCAGCAAAGCATGTGACAACATTGCAACATCAGCATCACACAATTCGTTTTCACCACGGCATGTAAAACTTGCAGTTACATTTACGTGACTTTGCAAGAAAGTATGACTATCCCAGGTATGTCCATTCCCTTGTCAGTGTTATGAGTCACTGACTAGAAGCATTCATTTCTCGGCAGCAATTGTAGTGCAATGCTAAACAACAGGTGAATCATAATTGTAAAAAGGTGAGTGCACTTGCCAGCTCTGATGAGACATGTTACATAAAACATGAATAATTGGCTCTACAATCTCACAGCACCCAGAAAGTGTCACGCGTGAACGTTATTCTTGCAATGACTCCCTTGGAACCAAGACTAGAGGAAACCAATCACTGGTGTGGTGCAATGATGATGGTCATTTTCATTTGTGAAACTATGCAACTTAAAGAGTGACTAGTTTGGTGCTCTGAAAAAAAGACGACATTGTAGTCGTTGCACCTTAGCCTCACTGTGCCGAAATGAAAATATCACAGTGCAAACACTATGCGGTAACGCTTCATAATGAGTGCAGTAAGCTACAACACAGTGATGCAATATAAATATCGCAGTACAAAACCCATACACAGAAATCGACAACTATTTGTAACGATTCCAGTGTGAATGACTAGGCGCCTTCGAAATGTGTAAATAAAAAAAGCACGCTGGCATTGCAGCTGGATAAGCATAAATAGAAAGAGGCAAATACAACAGAACAAAAATGGGTGCGCGCATTGCACCTCTCAACCAAAAAATCCTCCTATTACTCAAAGGAAACTCAAACAACAGAACAAAAATGGGTGCACGCATTGCACCTCTCAACCAAAAAATCCTCCTCTAGTACTCAAAGGAAACTCAAACAACAGAACAAAAATGGGTGCACGCATTGCACCTCTCAACCAAAAAATCCTCCTCTAGTACTCAAAGGAAACTCAAACAACAGAACAAAAATGGGTGCGCGCATTGCACCTCTCAACCAAAAAATCCTCCTATTACTCATAGGAAACTCAAACAACAGAACAAAAATGGGTGCGCGCATTGCACCTCTCAACCAAAAAATCCTCCTATTACTCAAAGGAAACTCAAACAACAGAACAAAAATGGGTGCGCGCATTGCACCTCTCAACCAAAAAATCCTCCTATTACTCAAAGGAAACTCAAACAACAGAACAAAAATGGGTGCACGCATTGCACCTCTCAACCAAAAAATCCTCCTCTAGTACTCAAAGGAAACTCAAACAACAGAACAAAAATGGGTGCGCGCATTGCACCTCTCAACCAAAAAATCCTCCTATTACTCATAGGAAACTCAAACAACAGAACAAAAATGGGTGCGCGCATTGCACCTCTCAACCAAAAAATCCTCCTATTACTCAAAGGAAACTCAAACAACAGAACAAAAATGGGTGCACGCATTGCACCTCTCAACCAAAAAATCCTCCTCTAGTACTCAAAGGAAACTCAAACAACAGAACAAAAATGGGTGCGCGCATTGCACCTCTCAACCAAAAAATCCTCCTATTACTCATAGGAAACTCAAACAACAGAACAAAAATGGGTGCGCGCATTGCACCTCTCAACCAAAAAATCCTCCTATTACTCATAGGAAACTCAAACAACAGAACAAAAATGGGTGCGCGCAGTGCACCTCTCAACCAAAAAATCCTCCTCTAGTACTCAAAGGAAACTCAAACAACAGAACAAAAATGGGTGCGCGCATTGCACCTCTCAACCAAAAAATCCTCCTCTAGTACTCAAAGGAAACTCAAACAACAGAACAAAAATGGGTGCGCGCATTGCACCTCTCAACCAAAAAATCCTCCTATTACTCATAGGAAACTCAAACAACAGAACAAAAATGGGTGCGCGCATTGCACCTCTCAACCAAAAAATCCTCCTATTACTCATAGGAAACTCAAACAACAGAACAAAAATGGGTGCGCGCATTGCACCTCTCAACCAAAAAATCCTCCTATTACTCAAAGGAAACTCAAACAACAGAACAAAAATGGGTGCACGCATTGCACCTCTCAACCAAAAAATCCTCCTCTAGTACTCAAAGGAAACTCAAACAACAGAACAAAAATGGGTGCGCGCATTGCACCTCTCAACCAAAAAATCCTCCTATTACTCATAGGAAACTCAAACAACAGAACAAAAATGGGTGCGCGCATTGCACCTCTCAACCAAAAAATCCTCCTATTACTCATAGGAAACTCAAACAACAGAACAAAAATGGGTGCGCGCATTGCACCGCTCAACCAAAAAATCCTCCTATTACTCATAGGAAACTCAAACAACAGAACAAAAATGGGTGCGCGCATTGCACCTCTCAACCAAAAAATCCTCCTATTACTCATAGGAAACTCAAACAACAGAGCAAAAATGGGTGCGCGCATTGCACCTCTCAACAAAAAAATCCTCCTATTACTCATAGGAAACTCAAACAACAGAACAAAAATGGGTGCGCGCATTGCACCTCTCAACCAAAAAATCCTCCTCTAGTACTCAAAGGAAACTCAAACAACAGAACAAAAATGGGTGCGCGCATTGCACCTCTCAACCAAAAAATCCTCCTATTACTCAAAGGAAACTCAAACAACAGAACAAAAATGGGTGCACGCATTGCACCTCTCAACCAAAAAATCCTCCTCTAGTACTCAAAGGAAACTCAAACAACAGAACAAAAATGGGTGCGCGCATTGCACCTCTCAACCAAAAAATCCTCCTATTACTCATAGGAAACTCAAACAACAGAACAAAAATGGGTGCGCGCATTGCACCTCTCAACCAAAAAATCCTCCTATTACTCATAGGAAACTCAAACAACAGAACAAAAATGGGTGCGCGCATTGCACCTCTCAACCAAAAAATCCTCCTATTACTCATAGGAAACTCAAACAACAGAACAAAAATGGGTGCGCGCATTGCACCTCTCAACCAAAAAATCCTCCTATTACTCAAAGGAAACTCAAACAACAGAACAAAAATGGGTGCACGCATTGCACCTCTAAACCAAAAAATCCTCCTCTAGTACTCAAAGGAAACTCAAACAACAGAACAAAAATGGGTGCGCGCATTGCACCTCTCAACCAAAAAATCCTCCTATTACTCATAGGAAACTCAAACAACAGAACAAAAATGGGTGCGCGCATTGCACCTCTCAACCAAAAAATCCTCCTATTACTCATAGGAAACTCAAACAACAGAACAAAAATGGGTGCGCGCATTGCACCTCTCAACCAAGAAATCCTCCTATTACTCATAGGAAACTCTAACAACAGAACAAAAATGGGTGCGCACATTGCACCTCTCAACCAAAAAATCCTCCTATTACTCATAGGAAACTCAAACAACAGAACAAAAATGGGTGCGCGCATTGCACCTCTCAACCAAAAAATCCTCCTATTACTCATAGGAAACTCAAACAACAGAACAAAAATGGGTGCGCGCATTGCACCTCTCAACCAAAAAATCCTCCTATTACTCATAGGAAACTCAAACAACAGAACAAAAATGGGTGCGCGCATTGCACCTCTCAACCAAAAAATCCTCCTATTACTCATAGGAAACTCAAACAACAGAACAAAAATGGGTGCGCGCATTGCACCTCTCAACCAAAAAATCCTCCTATTACTCATAGGAAACTCAAACAACAGAACAAAAATGGGTGCGCACATTGCACCTCTCAACCAAAAAATCCTCCTATTACTCATAGGAAACTCAAACAACAGAACAAAAATGGGTGCGCGCATTGCACCTCTCAACCAAAAAATCCTCCTATTACTCATAGGAAACTCTAACAACAGAACAAAAATGGGTGCGCGCATTGCACCTCTCAACCAAAAAATCCTCCTATTACTCATAGGAAACTCTAACAACAGAACAAAAATGGGTGCGCGCATTGCACCTCTCAACCAAAAAATCCTCCTATTACTCATAGGAAACTCAAACAACAGAACAAAAATGGGTGCGCACATTGCAGCTCTCAACCAAAAAATCCTCCTATTACTCATAGGAAACTCAAACAACAGAACAAGAATGGGTGCGCGCATTGCACCTCTCAACCAAAAAATCCTCCTATTACTCATAGGAAACTCAAACAACAGAACAAAAATGGGTGCGCGCATTGCACCTCTCAACCAAAAAATCCTCCTATTACTCATCGGAAACTCAAACAACAGAACAAAAATGGGTGCGCACATTGCACCTCTCAACCAAAAAATCCTCCTATTACTCATAGGAAACTCAAACAACAGAACAAAAATGGGTGCGCGCATTGCACCTCTCAACCAAAAAATCCTCCTATTACTCATAGGAAACTCAAACAACAGAACAAAAATGGGTGCGCGCATTGCACCTCTCAACCAAAAAATCCTCCTATTACTCATAGGAAACTCAAACAACAGAACAAAAATGGGTGCGCGCATTGCACCTCTCAACCAAAAAATCCTCCTATTACTCATAGGAAACTCTAACAACAGAACAAAAATGGGTGCGCGCATTGCACCTCTCAACCAAAAAATCCTCCTATTACTCATAGGAAACTCAAACAACAGAACAAAAATGGGTGCGCACATTGCAGCTCTCAACCAAAAAATCCTCCTATTACTCATAGGAAACTCAAACAACAGAACAAAAATGGGTGCGCGCATTGCACCTCTCAACCAAAAAATCCTCCTATTACTCATAGGAAACTCAAACAACAGAACAAAAATGGGTGCGCGCATTGCACCTCTCAACCAAAAAATCCTCCTATTACTCATAGGAAACTCAAACAACAGAACAAAAATGGGTGCGCGCATTGCACCTCTCAACCAAAAAATCCTCCTATTACTCATAGGAAACTCAAACAACAGAACAAAAATGGGTGCGCACATTGCACCTCTCAACCAAAAAATCCTCCTATTACTCATAGGAAACTCAAACAACAGAACAAAAATGGGTGCGCGCATTGCACCTCTTAACCAAAAAATCCTCCTCTAGTACTCAAAGGAAACTCAAACAACAGAACAAAAATGGGTGCGCGCATTGCACCTCTCAACCAAAAAATCCTCCTATTACTCATAGGAAACTCAAACAACAGAACAAAAATGGGTGCGCGCATTGCACCTCTCAACCAAAAAATCCTCCTATTACTCATAGGAAACTCAAACAACAGAACAAAAATGGGTGCGCGCATTGCACCTCTCAACCAAAAAATCCTCCTATTACTCATAGAAAACTCAAACAACAGAACAAAAATGGGTGCGCACATTGCACCTCTCAACCAAAAAAATCCTCCTATTACTCATAGGAAACTCAAACAACAGAACAAAAATGGGTGCGCGCATTGCACCTCTCAACCAAAAAATCCTCCTATTACTCATAGGAAACTCAAACAACAGAACAAAAATGGGTGCGCGCATTGCACCTCTCAACCAAAAAATCCTCCTATTACTCATAGGAAACTCAAACAACAGAACAAAAATGGGTGCGCGCATTGCACCTCTCAACCAAAAAATCCTCCTATTACTCATAGGAAACTCAAACAACAGAACAAAAATGGGTGCGCGCATTGCACCTCTCAACCAAAAAATCCTCCTATTACTCAAAGGAAACTCAAACAACAGAACAAAAATGGGTGCACGCATTGCACCTCTCAACCAAAAAATCCTCCTCTAGTACTCAAAGGAAACTCAAACAACAGAACAAAAATGGGTGCGCGCATTGCACCTCTCAACCAAAAAATCCTCCTATTACTCATAGGAAACTCAAACAACAGAACAAAAATGGGTGCGCGCATTGCACCTCTCAACCAAAAAATCCTCCTATTACTCATAGGAAACTCAAACAACAGAACAAAAATGGGTGCGCGCATTGCACCTCTCAACCAAAAAATCCTCCTATTACTCAAAGGAAACTCAAACAACAGAACAAAAATGGGTGCACGCATTGCACCTCTCAACCAAAAAATCCTCCTCTAGTACTCAAAGGAAACTCAAACAACAGAACAAAAATGGGTGCGCGCATTGCACCTCTCAACCAAAAAATCCTCCTATTACTCATAGGAAACTCAAACAACAGAACAAAAATGGGTGCGCGCATTGCACCTCTCAACCAAAAAATCCTCCTATTACTCATAGGAAACTCAAACAACAGAACAAAAATGGGTGCGCGCATTGCACCTCTCAACCAAAAAATCCTCCTATTACTCATAGGAAACTCAAACAACAGAACAAAAATGGGTGCGCACATTGCACCTCTCAACCAAAAAATCCTCCTATTACTCATAGGAAACTCAAACAACAGAACAAAAATGGGTGCGCGCATTGCACCTCTTAACCAAAAAATCCTCCTCTAGTACTCAAAGGAAACTCAAACAACAGAACAAAAATGGGTGCGCGCATTGCACCTCTCAACCAAAAAATCCTCCTATTACTCATAGGAAACTCAAACAACAGAACAAAAATGGGTGCGCGCATTGCACCTCTCAACCAAAAAATCCTCCTATTACTCATAGGAAACTCAAACAACAGAACAAAAATGGGTGCGCGCATTGCACCTCTCAACCAAAAAATCCTCCTATTACTCATAGAAAACTCAAACAACAGAACAAAAATGGGTGCGCACATTGCACCTCTCAACCAAAAAAATCCTCCTATTACTCATAGGAAACTCAAACAACAGAACAAAAATGGGTGCGCGCATTGCACCTCTCAACCAAAAAATCCTCCTATTACTCATAGGAAACTCAAACAACAGAACAAAAATGGGTGCGCGCATTGCACCTCTCAACCAAAAAATCCTCCTATTACTCATAGGAAACTCAAACAACAGAACAAAAATGGGTGCGCGCATTGCACCTCTCAACCAAAAAATCCTCCTATTACTCATAGGAAACTCAAACAACAGAACAAAAATGGGTGCGCGCATTGCACCTCTCAACCAAAAAATCCTCCTATTACTCATAGGAAACTCAAACAACAGAACAAAAATGGGTGCGCGCATTGCACCTCTCAACCAAAAAATCCTCCTATTACTCATAGGAAACTCAAACAACAGAACAAAAATGGGTGCGCGCATTGCACCTCTCAACCAAAAAATCCTCCTATTACTCATAGGAAACTCAAACAACAGAACAAAAATGGGTGCGCGCATTGCACCTCTCAACCAAAAAATCCTCCTATTATTCATAGGAAACTCTAACAACAGAACAAAAATGGGTGCGCGCATTGCACCTCTCAACCAAAAAATCCTCCTATTACTCATAGGAAACTCAAACAACAGAACAAAAATGGGTGCGCACATTGCAGCTCTCAACCAAAAAATCCTCCTATTACTCATAGGAAACTCAAACAACAGAACAAAAATGGGTGCGCGCATTGCACCTCTCAACCAAAAAATCCTCCTATTACTCATAGGAAACTCAAACAACAGAACAAAAATGGGTGCGCGCATTGCACCTCTCAACCAAAAAATCCTCCTATTACTCATAGGAAACTCAAACAACAGAACAAAAATGGGTGCGCGCATTGCACCTCTCAACCAAAAAATCCTCCTATTACTCATAGGAAACTCAAACAACAGAACAAAAATGGGTGCGCACATTGCACCTCTCAACCAAAAAATCCTCCTATTACTCATAGGAAACTCAAACAACAGAACAAAAATGGGTGCGCGCATTGCACCTCTCAACCAAAAAATCCTCCTCTAGTACTCAAAGGAAACTCAAACAACAGAACAAAAATGGGTGCGCGCATTGCACCTCTCAACCAAAAAATCCTCCTATTACTCATAGGAAACTCAAACAACAGAACAAAAATGGGTGCGCGCATTGCACCTCTCAACCAAAAAATCCTCCTATTACTCATAGGAAACTCAAACAACAGAACAAAAATGGGTGCGCGCATTGCACCTCTCAACCAAAAAATCGTCCTATTACTCATAGGAAACTCAAACAACAGAACAAAAATGGGTGCGCACATTGCACCTCTGAACCAAAAAAATCCTCCTATTACTCATAGGAAACTCAAACAACAGAACAAAAATGGGTGCGCGCATTGCACCTCTCAACCAAAAAATCCTCCTATTACTCATAGGAAACTCAAACAACAGAACAAAAATGGGTGCGCGCATTGCACCTCTCAACCAAAAAATCCTCCTATTACTCATAGGAAACTCAAACAACAGAACAAAAATGGGTGCGCGCATTGCACCTCTCAACCAAAAAATCCTCCTATTACTCATAGGAAACTCAAACAACAGAACAAAAATGGGTGCGCGCAGTGCACCTCTCAACCAAAAAATCCTCCTATTACTCATACGAAACTCAAACAACAGAACAAAAATGGGTGCGCGCATTGCACCTCTCAACCAAAAAATCCTCCTATTACTCATAGGAAACTCAAACAACAGAACAAAAATGGGTGCGCGCATTGCACCTCTCAACCAAAAAATCCTCCTATTACTCATAGGAAACTCAAACAACAGAACAAAAATGGGTGCGCGCATTGCACCTCTCAACCAAAAAATCCTCCTATTACTCATAGGAAACTCAAACAACAGAACAAAAATGGGTGCGCGCATTGCACCTCTCAACCAAAAAAATCCTCCTATTACTCATAGGAAACTCAAACAACAGAACAAAAATGGGTGCGCGCATTGCACCTCTCAACCAAAAAATCCTCCTATTACTCATAGGAAACTCAAACAACAGAACAAAAATGGGTGCGCGCATTGCACCTCTCAACCAAAAAATCCTCCTATTACTCATAGGAAACTCAAACAACAGAACAAAAATGGGTGCGCGCATTGCACCTCTCAACCAAAAAATCCTCCTATTACTCATAGGAAACTCAAACAACAGAACAAAAATGGGTGCGCGCATTGCACCTCTCAACCAAAAAATCCTCCTATTACTCATAGGAAACTCAAACAACAGAACAAAAATGGGTGCGCACATTGCACCTCTCAACCAAAACATCCTCCTATTACTCATAGGAAACTCAAACAACAGAACAAAAATGGGTGCGCGCATTGCACCTCTCAACCAAAAAATCCTCCTCTATTGCTCAAAGGAAACTCAAACAATAAATAAAACAAACGGAACTGGTGAAACAAATGAATAAAATGATAAAAATATATAAATAAATATAAAAAAGATAAAATAAATTAATTTCTCGGTTGCTGCAGGTGCTCAGCGATGTTCTGCGCTATGGCGCGCACCTCCTGCAGGATCCCCTCCTGGGCTGCTGCCGTCCGCTCTGCCGCGACAGCGCGGCGGGTTGTGGAGGCCTCAATTCTGCGCAGCACCTGGAATGAATAATCATGGTGGAACTGTTCGCATCAGTTGCTAATTACTCGCAACCAGCTCACGGCTGCAAGCTGCTGTTGTGAAGAATTGCAACGTGCACAACGATTCCCTCTCTGCTGAAGAGCCACTGGCCTGATGGCATCCTTTGGCAGTGTCAAGCATCGCGTACAAGCTATGCCCTCTTCGTTTGGACAGACAAAGACCTGCTGGACCTACTCTTCCGTCATCTACTCTAATGCATCTCTCACCACCAAACAGCCCTTTTCAGGGCTAACCAACCTTTTGTCCGGCGGTTGATCGGTGGCAAGACACGTTACCGAGCCCTCTATACAACGCATATTTCTTGTTTACATCCCAAGCTGATTTGTTTTTCAGATTCATGATTTACTTATAACAAAGCATAAAGAATATTTATGTCCTTCATGTAAAATGACACCAAAGGGCCTACGAACCTGCAGCACCTCGTCGCCCTGTTCCAGGCTGCGGGCGCACTGCGACGACATCGTAATCAAGGTGTCCACCCGTCGCGGTCGCTGTCGACGTGGTGGCCGAACAGGGTGCTGCAACACTGAAAGCATACAGCATTTTCTACAGTTGCACTGCATTTTATGGTACGAATAAAAGTGGCTATGGCCACGTTATGGCTTATTGGGCTAGTTCAATAAAATACAAGAGCTCATTTTATTTAACAACTTGAGGATCAATAACTTACCAGGTGCAGCGGCCACCCTTTCGGCAGGCGCCGCGCCGCGCGGTGGATCCTCTGCCGCTGTAGAGTAAATACATTAATGTTTACGAACTGCACAGACACGGCGATAATTAAAACACTCGTTACTCTGATGCTTACGTGTCACTGGGCTCACGCCCGCAGCCTCGTCTTCGAGGACGACTTCCATGGAGTAGGCGGGGACGTCAGCCTGCTGGAAAATGTCATAAGCGTGGCTATTCGTTACAATGCCTATGTTACAAGTTTTCGTACTAATTTGCGAAAATATTGTGCAATTATTGAGTGCTTAATGATCCCATGTGTTACCGTCCTCGTGCACTTCCGTGAAGTCATTTTAATTCTGTGTTAATCACTTAACCCCCCTTTTCCCGAAAACGCAGCCAACTGGGATTCTAGTTCATTAACCTACCTGCTTTTCCATTCTCTCCTACGCTATTTTCCTGTTCACCAACGGTGTCGCGTTCTGCTAACGGTAGCACTTACAGATAATGACAAACTCTAAATCGGCACCATTCAGGAACCCATGATATTACGGCGGCAGTGTGCTTACCTCTTGGTAGGGGAGGTCGGTCACGCCGTGGAGGCGGACCGTCCCTGTCAGCTGCAGTATCCTGCCATAGAAGCCGTGTAGCCGCCCCCCTCCAGTGCTTCTGAAAATACACGCCAATGTCGAAGGACAAATCGCCCAGGCCATTGGACGGTCACTCACCTTTGTTCTTGGGCAAGTGCGGCAGCGTTGCGGCGGGCCTCGAAGACCTGCTTCCGCCACCACTCTTGCCACTGCTCCGTGGTTTTAACGACGGGGCCATGCGCGTTGAGCTGGTCGGCTAGCTCCTGCCACAGCCGTCGGCGGTCGCCAGCAGTGAAGCGTGGCCCCAGCTCGCTGGATCTTATGGCCAGCTGGGGATGCTCTTGCATGAAGGCGACCACTGTCTCCTTCTGAGCCTCCGACACGCGCAGCCCCTTCGCCGGTGCTTCAACGTTAAGCGCCATGGCTTCAACTGAACGACTGAACCAACCGCTTCAAAATTCGCGCCGTGTGCTTGAAACGGGGTGGTAGCTAGCGCCATCACTAAACGTTTCGCAAAACTGCGACACCACCTAGCGCCATTTGAAGGCATTAACCGCAATATTTTGTTTCAGTCGTTTTGCATTCCAAATTGAAACTTTGAAAAGCAACACCAACACATTTTGCTACTCACTCATAATAGCAAAATATTTCTCAACATGTTGCAAACGCTTCTCAATATATTATACGGTCCCCAAGCAGACGTCAAAAGCGTGACGCAGGCTTCCACTTCGCTCATTGGCTGTTTGCTTCCTCTCGTTCTCGCGAACACTGCGAACCGCCTATTTCGTGACGTTTCAAACGGAGGCGGTCCGTTCTATTTTGGAACGCGTACAAGATCGCGCCGCTAATGGCGATGCGACGAGTAATGGGTTTCAGCGATGAGACGCTTGGAAAGGTACCTCACGAGAGTGCTCGTAACTGGCATCTGGAGAGCTCTCTGCGGCAATAGCACGTCGCGCCGACGGTGGCGCCAGCTTTTTCAGTGGTGGAGCTCAAGGCCAATACTGTAATAAACATCACCCTTGGCTCCTGATTTTCTTATATTACGTCATATTCAGAGCGCGGTTGATGCAAACGGGCTTCAATGCGCAATTTTCCGACAAACACGAGCTAGAAGAGACACTAAAGAGAACAATAATTTCAGCTATTTGTGCGAATTACGCCTCTACAAAACACTAAAGAAAGCAAAAAAAAAGAAACCAGCTACTCTCACCGCGAGAGCAGGAAGCCGGGAAAGAGGCAGTGGTCGCCTTGAAGTTGCCGCTCCAGCCGCCGTGACATCACGGATTTTGACAGTGCCGGCATTCGGCCTCGTTAATGCTAAAGCGATTAGCCTTCTTTGCGAACCATCCCGGACTTCCTAACCGTGGTTGCTAGGTGCCTCTCGGCGAGTATATATAGCTTGCACGCAAGATAGCGCTAGCATCTCTATACGTACCTTTACAGGCTGCTGCCACCCTTGTTTTCTATAGGGCCTTGATAAAAGGCATCAGGCCTTCTAGGGCCTGATACCCGACGCCGTGCTTTAATACTCGCCCTAGAGGGCAGAGTAGACAGCGGCCCTTTTAAGTCTCGTTCCAATTCGGACGAAGACAGCTCCGCAAAGACAGCATCCAAGTCGGAAACCATGCAGGTTGCGTGCATAGCCGAGCAGGACGCTCGGAATCTCGAAGGGAGAGTCGTCTGCGCAGAAGAAAACGTAGTCACGCTTTCCTTAACGCAAGCTACGTTATGTTTCTCGTACGTTCGCGCGCGCAGAGTTACCGAACAGAGAAAATACGTGTATTTTTTTTAGCTTTTTGATGTGTGCGCGAGGTGGCGCCGCGTCGCAGTGACGTCTTCCAGGCGGTTCGAGACGCTTCGAGATGCGTTCCATTACTTCGGTTCGGTGCTGTCTCCTTAGCTGGCTGCGTAGACTGTCTCTGATGCTGGCCAGTATTAATAAACAAACTAGATATCCTCATTGTTACAAGAGCACAAGTCCTTTAATATACTTTCCTTCCTCGCGTTTGGGCTTGGTCAGTCTTTCGGCGAGTGAAGTGCACTTTACTGTTGCACTATATAAAGGATCGGCCCGTTCTTGTCGGCGCGCCGATCCTGGATACAGTGTCGTAGCAAAGGGGGCCAATCCCGGAGACAATATACTGCGCGGTCACGTGGTGGGGGCATCCACATCTTGCCGTCTTCACTAGTGTGCGGGTAATCGCTGTGGGGCGAAACGCTGTGCAGAACGTAATCAGATTCATGACAGTTGTTTAAAGCTTCACTTCTCAGATTGCGACATGTGAAATTGACCTACGTAATTGTCTCTAAAAATTGGCTGAACTTGGCTAGTTTCGAGAACATTTACGACGCCGTCGTCGGCGATGCGACATCGCACTTTTACTGTGCCACAGTGGCCGAAATATGAACGAAAAAAAAACATAAAAACGTCACGCTGACTTACCGGCGCTGCAGTTTCCGCGCGAAAGTCAGAACATGGGGCCTTACTTTTCTGCTCCAGTAATCATTAATGAAGATAGAGAAATACTTGTTCCAGTATAAATTTAAGCGTTTCACTTCAGTGTCCCAGAACCTGCGAAACGTGGTTTCTCTAATCTTGTTGCAAATTTCATAAGCAAATGTAAGACTATACGTCGGTCAAGCATGCAGCGCTAAGCGCCATGCAAAGAGAACAAGGTGCTTTGCCCCGCATGATCTCCACTTCGTTCCTTATTATTTGTGTCCATGCCGCACGATCCCCGCCCTATAGGGCTTGCCGTACAACGGCGGCTGTTGCTCGTTGTTGCCGTGGTTCGAGTCGTGCCTGTGAAGGCATCAACCGGGTCGTTTCTTTCACGGTTCCATGCTACGCGGAGAGAAGGGTGAGTTGGGCAGGCGGTAGTTTGTGCAAGAGGTTAGTGAAATTTCTCTTTCAATTACATATTCAAACGACCTGTATGTTTAAGACAGTTTACTGCTGGGCTAATTGTTGCTATGCGGTCATCTAGAGCGAAACGGCGCGCGCTGACGGGGCACGAAAGCAAGGCTGACACAGCACTGACTTGAGAAAAATTTGAAGACGAAGACAACAATCTAAAACACGCACAACAGGACGAGCGCTGTACTGCCAACTGGAAACTTTATTGATGATGATGATGATGAAAACGTGTATTTGCTCTATTTTGCAGTGATTTTTGCGGCATCAGATGGAGTCTTCCATCTTCTCTCCAGGGTCGGTTCCCCTAGTCCAGGGCTCCGCTGAGGGTAGCTGCCCTGCGTGCACGCCTTACTAGTCCTTGTTGGACTTTCAGGATGTCGCTGGATAGCATCCTCTCCCACTGTTCCGCACTCGGGTTTTTTATTATGGCTAGCCCTTCTGTTTTCTGGCAAGCCCAAGTGGTATGGTATAGGGCTGGTTTGTCTCCACACCATGGGCACTTGCTCTTGTACTGCGTGGGGTAGATCTTGCTTAGCATGTTTAGGCACGGGAATATTCCCGTTTGTAGCTGTCGCCATGCTACCGCGTCTTCCCTGTTTAGTTCTTTGTGAGGGGGCGGGTATTTTCGTCTGATGCCTTTGTAGTAGTTTAGTATCTCTGAATAGCTTTGGGCTACCGGCTCGGGTTCCTCAGCGGGGAACCTCGAGCTATCCTATCGGCCTCCTGATTTCCCGTAATGTCGGTATGTCCCGGCACCCAAACTATCGTGTGTTTGGCCTGGTTGTTGACGGTTTTGCCACTTGAGCGGAGGATGCGGAGCGCGCTGTGGCTGATTCTGCCGTTTAGGTAGTTGCGGCATGCTGCTTGTGAATCTGTGAGTATGGTTAAGGACCTGTTGGATCGGTAGCCCTCCGCTGCCGCTAGAGCCACGGCTGCCTCTTCGACCTCAACTACCATACAGTTCCGAATTGATGCGGTGGTGATTTCTTTTAGGTCCGAGTTGATCACCGTTGCGAATTTGCTTTTCTTGTGGTTCCTGTCCTGAGTGTAGGTAGCGGCGTCTACGTACACTGTGTCGTGTCTAGTTGCCAGTGTTCTTTGTACATACTCTGCTCTTGCTTGTCTTCGTGCCATGTGTAGGTTCGGGTCCATATTGCTGGGTATCGGTGCTACTTTGATGGCGTTTCTCTATTCGTCCGGCATCGTCTCCGTGCTTTGTGTCTCCTTTATCGTAGCTTCACCGCCGTATCTGCTCAGGAGTCTTCTGCCTATGGCCGATAGCTTTAGTCTTTGCATTTGCGCGATTATCTGCGCTTCTTGGAGCTCCTCGAGACTGTTATGTAGCCCCAGGGCCAGGAGTTTGTCGGTCGATGTTGACTGCGGTAGGTGGAGCGCCGTCTTGAGGGCTTTCCTCAGGATTGCGTCCGCTTGTTGCATTTCGTGCTTCGTACAGTGGTAGTACGGGAGGCTGTACGAGTAACTTTTGTTCATTGTTGTGCCCTGGCTTTAGGCCTCCCCATGTGGTGTTGGGGGTGCATGTTGAGAGGCAATGGGGGTACGTATAGTTGCTCGCGTATGGGTCTTGGAATGTCTACTTTGACGCCGTGTTGCGAGTGGTATGTGATGCCGAGATTTTCAAGTACGTGTCTGCCCGGGCGGGTCTTGGATAGGCGTTCAAGTTGGGACACTTGTTGCGCCTCCACGAGTTCTTCGAGCGTATTGTGTAGGCCTAGTTCTAAGAGCTTGGTGGTGCTAACTCCAGGCGCAAGTCCCAAAGCACATTTGTATGCCTTGCGTATGAGCGCGTTGAGCTTGTTTTTTTCCGCAACCGTCCAGTTGTGAAACGCTGCCGTGTACCTTATCTGGGAAATGACGAAGGCTTGGATGAGTCGGATGACGCTGCCTTCGCGCATGCCCGCGTGTTTGTTGGCGATGCGTCGAATGAGCTGCATCGTGCTGGTGGCCTCCGCCGTTATCTTGCGAAGTGTTTCGCCATTGCCACCCTTATGCTCTATCATCATTCCTAGTACCCGGATTTTCTCTACTATCGGGATGGGTAGGCCATTTGATGCCGTTAATTGGATCTTTTGCTTTTCCAGGGGGATGTAGCATTTAGGTGGGCGCCCCTTTCTGACTGGTCTATATAGCAGCAGTTCGGATTTTTCGGCCGAGCAGGCGAGTCCCGTGCCCACGAAGTAGTTTTCTACGCATTTGGTGGCCTGTTGTAAACGTTGCTCGATCGCTCCGTCGCTGCCCGTTGTCGTCCAGATCGTAATATCATCCGCGTATAGCGTGTGATGCAGTCCTTCGATTTGAAACAATCGGTCGGGCAACCCCAGCAGGACGAGGTTGAAGAGCATTGGCGAAATCACCGAGCCCTGCGGGGTGCCCGAGCTGCCGATGTTGATTTGCTCTGAATGTAGTTGCCCCACTCGCATGCGAGCGGTTCTTCCCGTGAGGAAGTCTCGGACGTAGTTGTACGTGCGCAGGCCGAGATTTAGCTTGTCTATTTGTCGCAATATGGCATCGTGGCGAACGTTATCGAAGGCCCTCTTCAGGTCCAGCCCGAGGATGGCTCTCATCGAACGCCCCGGATTGTCTATGATTTGGTGTTTTAGTTGCAGAAGGGCGTCTTGCGTGGAGAGATGTCTTGTGAACCCAATCATGGTGTGTGGAAATAAGTCGTTGTCCTCGAGGTAATCCGTGAGTCTATTGAGAAACGCGTGCTCCATTAACTTGCCCACGCAGGACGTGAGGGAGATGGGGCGCAGGTTCTCCAGCTGTAATTTCTTGCCGGGTTTCGGTATCAGTGTGATATTTGCTTCTTTCCATTGCCGGGGTAGCTTGCCGTGCGCCCAACACTCGTTAACGTATTTTGTTAGTTTCTCGATCGACCCGTAATCGAGATTGCGTAGTGCCCTATTGGGTATTCGATCGGGTCCAGGGGCCGACTTGGTGTTCAGCTTTACGAGGGCCGCCTGGATTTCGGCAGCGGAGAATTCCTCGTCTAGGGTGGCGTTGCTTTCTCCTGAGTAGTCTGGATATATTTACGGTGGCGTTTGGGATATGTAAAGGCGTTCCGCATCCCGTAGGAATTGTTCTTCCGTTCCCCCGTAAGCGTGTATGCTTTTGTATATGCCTTGCATGTGTGTGGTCTTGGTGTTGGCGGGATCGATCAGGTACCGCAGTATCTGCTACGTGCAACGCGTGGTGAGTTGACCATCCATCTCTGCGCATTTCTCTTCCCATTGTTGATGTTGCAGGTTAAGCGCGTGCTTTTCTATTTCTTTGTTGAGCTGTGCTATCCGTTTACGCAGTCTCCTATTGTGTCTCTGTTGTTTCCATCGGTGCTGCAGGTGAGTTTTGGCTTCCCACATGTGCAGCAACCGGGAGTCTATTGTCTCGAGCCCAGCTGTCGACGGGATCGTTTGCGTCATGCGCTCGATATCCCACCGCAGTTGGTCGGTCCATTGTTCTATATCTTTGATGTCTTCCATCTGTTTCTCATCACGATATTTGCGTAGCCGATTCCAGTTGGTGATCTTCATTTGACGACCGGTATTGTGTTCCTGCGGACCATCTTCTGCTTCTATGGAAATAATGTAGTGATCGCTCCCTAAGTCTTGCATGGTGTTTGTCCAAGTGACTTTGCGTGTGTTGCACGTGAAAGTAAGGTCCGGCGTCGTGTCAGTGCTTACGCTGTTGCCCTGCCTTGTTGGTGCCGCGGGGTAGGTGACTAGCTCGAGTCCGGCGTATTGCGCCGTTGCCCATAGATGGGTGCCTTTGGGGTGATCGTGCTGGTAACCCCACGCCATGTGCGCCACGTTAAAGTCCCCCCAATGAACAGCTGTTGCGCCTTGGCGATGTCGATTGCCCGTTTGAAGAGGACATGGAAGCGGTGCTGGCGGCATCTGGGACTGCTGTAGACGTTGAGCACGAAGATGCTGTTGCGGGTCTTGCGTGGTGGAATTAATTCTACGAGAACGTTTTCGATGTCTCTGATTTTGGTGTCGTGTTCGATAGCTGGGTGCGCTCGCTTGACCAGTGTGGTGACGTTTGGTTTCTCCGCCTTGCCTGTTATAGACTGGTAGCCCGCGAGTTTGGCGGGACCATTCGTTTCCTGGAGTATGATGACGTCTGGGCGTTCGGAGATCGTTTTCAGGTATTGTTGTAAGTGCGCTCGTTTGTTTTCGTAACTTCTGCAGTTCCACTGCCATATCGTGTGTTTTTGTTTCGATGAGTGTCGGGCCATGTTTATATCTTGTTACATGTGTTGCGCCGCTTCCCTGTGCGACGGTACGATCGTGCTGTTTGCGGCTTCTAATCTCGACAGTCTGAGGTGAACACTCTCCAGGCTCCGCTGGATGGTACGCGTGATGGACGCGATGATAGTTTCCTCGAGATTGCTGAAGCGAGCCTCGAGTGCATCTATTCGCGCGTCGCGTGTCGCTGCGCGCGTGCGCTTGGGTCGTGTTGCCTCTGTAAGGGTGGGAGTGGGTCTTCGTTTTGGTATCGGGGAACTCGACCTCGTTGTCCTCTATGGGTTCCTCTTCTGTTCCCTGCATGGCCTGAGTGGTCTGTGAGGGAGTGGGTCTGCGTTTAGTGTCGGGGTATACGACTTCGTCGTCGTCTATGGGTTGTTCTTGAGTTTCATGCATGGCCTCTGTATCGGTACCGCTCTTCACTGCATGCTGGAGTTGTTGTATGAGGTCGTCTTTTGCGCGAATCTGTTTCTACATGCGTTCTATTTGCTTCTGCAGCGCTTGTATCGCCTGTGTTAATTTAGTTACCTCCCTCTCTGTTTTAGCGGGTGCTTTGTCGCCAGCCTTTGCGGTTGGTGCTCGTTTTCCCGTGACCACATCTGCCCAGCTCACCTTCTCGGTGGTTTCGGTGTCTCTTGTTGAGGTCCTTCTGGGGGTGCGGCTGCGAGACTGGCGTTGCTGCTGCTGCCGTGGGTTTGGGGTGCGGCTCCGGGACCGGGAGCGGCCTCGGCTGCGGGTCCTGGATCTCGAGCGCGGCTTGCCGGCGGGGCTGGTGGCTTTGGCGGCCGCCTCCGCTTCCTCGGCGGCCCTGTGTCGTTCCGATTGCCTCTTTATCACGACGTAGGGGGTCTTGTACCTTGCGCGGCAGTTGCGATCCGCCGTCATGTGTGTTCCCCCACACAGCTTGCAACGTGGGGAGCACTGGTGGTCGGGGCCTGGGTTGAGGGCGTCACAACCACGGCACACTTTGTCCTGAGGATTGGGGCACACGTCCATGCGATGACCGAGTCTCCCGCAGCCGTGACACATGTCGATTTGCTTGCGATACAGGGCGCAGCGAAGGAGGGCGCCGCCGTACCTGACGTAGGAGGGCACTCGCGGTCCTTGAAAGGCCACTATGACCGTCTTGGTATTACTGAGCCGTTTGGCTGCCAGGGCGTCGGGGTTGCGGGCGTGGACGATGTTGGTGTGAACGGACTTGGCGTCCTCCTCCAACGGGATTCCCCTGATGATTCCCTTCACCATGTAGTCGGGGGCCGTCTCATAGGCACTGACCTCGTGGCGGCGATCACCGATGGTGATGGCTTCTAATTGTCTGAACTTAGCGGCGTAAGTAGCGTGAGGTGTACTCAGGACTATGATGTTTTGGCGGTTGTTGGTGCACACCGTGTCCTCCCCTGGTTCTTGTCCCGGTACGTTGGCCGCCCGGTAAATGGCCGATGCGAGGAGCACGGTTCCGGTGGCGGCAACGTCGAGGCCTCCTCTTGGTCGTATCACGACCTTGAAATCACTTCGTGGGAGTAGTGGCATTTTACTGTTCCTGATGACTTGCTGCTTGACGTTACGCTGTCTTTGACGCGAACGCTGTCGGTCGCCGTTCGCTCCCTCGCCGGTGCGGGAGTGGGTACGGGAGTGCTTACGGATGTATGAGCCATTTGATGTTAGTTTTTGTTTGCGGAGAACAAAAATGCACGAAACTCCAGCCATATGCAGCTTCGCTGTAAAAGCGAAACAGTGCGCGTCGCTATCGTTGTGCTTTGAGCGTTACTTCTTTTTCAGAGGACAAGTGCACGAAATATGGAGTTAGATTCGCGACTCACAATTTTGGAACTGTCTTTGTTCTTCACTCTCACTCCTTTGTGACAGTAAAGACATGCTACATTTTCATTGAGTGAATACGGGTAAATACACTATAGACTTTTGCTCCGCTTGCCTCTTCTAACACAATATTTTATCAATCACAGCCTAATTTTTCCTCTAACAGATTGCAAGATAGAGGAACTTGGATATTAGCAGGATGTCTCAAGAGAAAAGAAGATTTTATTGCTTACTATTCAGGTTTCACCGGACGGCAGAAAAGGTAAATTCAACAAAAAATATCCTTAGCATATTTAAAAGTCGGCCCACTTCAAAACGATTCCTTTGAGTTACTGCTTTGCATGCTGATACCGACTCAAGGAAAAACTAGGGAAAGATATAGGCCAAAAATAAATAGTGAAGGCATAGCCAGAGTGGGCGAACTCCAAGAGCAATGACCGCTAACAGTCGCAAGCGTTCGTGTACAGTCTGCAGTCGTTTTCGAGAAGCACACTTGGTCTTTGTGACCTTGAGCATCTATTAGTACTTAGGACAAGTGATGACTGCAATCGTTTGCTGGAATTCAACTGGTTTCACCAACGCCTTCTTGTATTCTTAGACCTTTATTTGGGACTTCGCCTGCCACCAGGACGCTTCTCATTTTTTCACTTGATGTCCTTCGCCCCTTTCGCAATGTGCTAAGACGTGCTTCTCCCGGTACTCGGTACTCCATTTCCTTCATATATGAATTCATTCATTTATTCATTCCTTTATGGCTGCAGAAAATAGCGCCTCTTCATCTCCGTAATCACCCTCTTTCTCACGTGGACTCTGTGTATGTTTGTGGCAACGCAGATAAAGCGGGAATTATGATCTTTAATAAAAAAACGGATAATTGCATGGTGTCAATTGAACATCAAGTTATACCCATAGTCAAACAATGTAAATACCCATGCGTATATACAAGGTGTCCCACGTAACTTGTGCCAAGCATTAAAACAATGAAATGCAACGTACCTAGACAGAACGAAGGCAGTGTTGTTTGCCGTTGTATTTATTCCTATTTTCATTAAAGATCATAATTCCTGATTTCTGTGTGCTAAACTCAAAGCCTGGGTTTGTCGCGACATTGGCACAAATATTCGCAAGTGTCTAAATCACATGCATTCCCCGCTAGTGGCAGGATGTCGTCATCACGCATAACTCCGGGGACCTTCTGTTGCGCGATTTGTCAATTACTCATGCAAGATAAGTCAGACACTAATTCACTGTTTTCGAGTCGAACAGCCCCCCCCCCCCCCCACCCGGCCCCAACGACAGTGCCACTTTGACGGGATCGCGCATCCCGACAAGCTTGGAGAGGGCAGTTTTCACGCCTCCCAGTTCTAGCCACCCTAAAGCAGTGACTTTGGCGTTGCGCTGCTAAGCCAGAGGGTGTGGGTTGAAATGCCAGCCGTGGTGGCCGCATTTCCACGGCGACTAAATGCAAGAACGCTAGCGTACCGTGCATTGTGTGAAAGTTTAAACAACGCCCAGGTGGTCAAAATTAATCGGGAGCCCGCGACTACGACGTGCCTCATAATTATATCATGGTTTTTGCTCGTACAACCGAAGGATTTATTATAATTCACCTTAGACAATCGATCTATTTGCCTCAAAGCGCACATCCAAAAATTTCGTATTTTCCGTCCCAACCCAGATCTGACCGGGTCCGCACTGTCCCATCTGTTACGAATTACGAAAAAAAATTATCCAATGTTTTCCCCTAGACAGTTGTTCTTAGGGTAAATACATAGCATTATTTGCCTATACTTCAGCCATTTCCTGTCCTTCCGTCCGTCCGTCCGTCCGTCCGTCCGTCTGTCTGTCTGTCTGTCTGTCTGTCTGTCTGTCTGTCTGTCTGTCTGTCTGTCTGTCTGTCTGTCTGTCTGTCTGTCTGTCTGTCTGTCCGTCCGTCCGTCCGTCCGTCCGTCCGTCCGTCCGTCCGTCCGTCTGTCCGTCCGTCCGTCCGTCCGTCCGTCCGTCCGTCCGTCCGTCCGTCCGTCCGTCCGTCTGTCTGTCTGTCTGTCTGTCTGTCTGTCTGTCTGTCTGTCTGTCTGTCCGTCCGTCCGTCCGTCCGTCTGTCTGTCTGTCTGTCTGTCTGTCTGTCTGTCTGTCTGTCTGTCTGTCTGTCTGTCTGTCTGTCTGTCTGTCCATCCGTCCGTCCGTCCGTCCGTCTGTATGTCTGTCATCTTATGCCGACCCAGTGGCGGAAGTAGTCTGCCTACTTGGGTCACTAGGTATGTGCTCATTTCCTTCCTGATGACACCAAGAAACGAAGCTCGGTGCCACGAAGGCTCAGAACTTTATTAGGGAGAGCAAATAATTCTCCCACACACCTTTTGTGATGTACCTTGGTGCTGAGACGTTTCTTGTACAATGTAGGAAAATGCACTGTAAAGAAAGAGGTGCACGGTTGGGCACATGCGTTGCAAGTTCATGAACTTGAATTGCGTCAAGAAAACCTGTCCAAGGATTCGAACCTGCTTTATCAGAAGCCTACTGCACTGTGAATATGCAGGTGGTCTTTCTTAATGGCACCAAATTTTGAATAATATGTGAATGTGAATCTTCCTGACATTATTGTTTTTAATCGAGTGTTCAGAGGGTAACCTCCGGGTACGGAGCAAGTTGAGCAGTTGTGTGGGTAATTCACGAATGTATGTCATGTTTTGAAATAAATATCTTAGGTGGCCAGAATGGGAAGAAGCCCTCAAAAGCCCGGATCTCAAACTCCAACTCAAGGCCGTCCAGAGGCTCCAAGAACTGGGGGAGCGTCACCACGTTCCCGTCCCTACTTGGGCGTCGCCTACGGTTTCTGCCGGAGGAGTTCCCCCCGTGGAATCTCCAACGGCTTGAAACTCCTCAGGACTTCAATAAAGTTCTTGACTGACTGAGGTGGCTAAATCAAATGAGTAGTTTGGAGTCTGTCTTCAAGATTGTGTAGTTTAGCGAAATATGTTTATAACACATGTTCATGTAGGAGCTAAGAACAAATATTTTCCAATTAAGCGTAACTGATGCGGAAAAAGATCGTGTAAGATCGCTTCCAGCCTTTTGAGATATCGTCATGAATGATACGGCTCCATGAGCATGTTCTTTGCGGCCAGACGACTGTCGATTTTTATTCACATTGTTTCTCTGAAGGCAAGCTTTTTAAAGTTGAGATGTCAATGTAGCAATGAACGTGCGCTGCCAAAAGCTTGCTTGGTCAGAGAAACGATACACGATTGAATGATAGGCAGATTTAGCGCGTCATTGCCCTCAAGACATTGCGCTGTCGCCGACGGAAGCAAGATAATGAAGGTGAACCGCATGGCAGGTTCTTACGGGGCCGTGCCAGCCAAGGATGGCAATACTGATGTCACAGGCGCTTTCTTTTTATGCGAAGCATACTAGCCGCACAACCGCGCTCTTCCTTGCTGCGCCGCCGACGGCCGCGTAGCTACCATATGACGTCATAACAGCTGCAAAACGCCTCCTCGGCACGCCAATGGGCGCGCGTCTCCAGCAGAAGCGTGGCGTGTTGTCAGGAACGCCTCCCCGGCGCAATGATGGGCGCGCGTCTCTCGCAGGGGCCAGTCCGGTTGTCTGGAACGCCTCCCCGCGCTCCCATTCGGAGGCTCAACTCATGCGCTCGCTTGCGGCCGCGTAGCTACATAGCCGGGTCTCAGCTCGTGCGCTCGCCTGCATGAGTTGTTTCTTCGTCTAGCCGAACCAAATATAGCCAAGCAACAGCAGTTAACCAGGCTAAACAGTGGTTAAACAACTAAAATAAAGGCCAGTATGCTTCGCATCCTGGGCTTAACCTTAGCTAAGCCACAGCCATTTTTTTGATCGGTTTCGCATTCAGAAAGAGATAATGCTAGAAATACAGAGTCATTCGTTCTTTTCTCGTGGATTTAAATATGGGTTTCAATGGTCTCCACATCGCGTTTGTTTCCAAGAGTAGGTCTATGCAGGAAAACGTTCGCTCACACTCGCGAACACACAAACACCCTCGCACGCACCCACACACGTACTCTCTTTCCCTCGCCTGGTACACACTCTCTTCCTCACACGCACGCACACACTCTTTCCATCGCACGCACATGTATCCATGCACACACAAACATACACACTTTTGTCCGCAGGCATGCATGCTGAAACACGAACACGCACGGTCGACCACGTGCACATTCGCACGCCGCCATGTATGCACCGCAGGCACACAAGCGAACACACACATTCACTAACACGCGTGCACACGCTCACGCACGCGCAGATGCAGGCATGCAGACACGCTGCGAACGCTCACACACGCATACATGCACTCGCGTGCATGCATATGCAAATTGAAGGCACTAGCACACAGACACTCTCTCTCGCACGCACAAACATACACGCTCTCTCTCTTTCCCTCGCACACGCACACTCTTTCTCCCTTGCACACAAACACACTCTCCCTCATGCGCACGTACTTTATCCGTCGTACGCGCGAGCGCACCCACACACAATACACACGCGCAGACATCCATGCGCACACAAGCACACACACATTTGTTCGCAATATTGCATGCTGAAACTCGAAAACACACGTTGGCATGCGTACACATTCACACGCGCTCACGCACGCAGCGCAAGCAAGCGCACTTGCGCACGCAGGCACGCACATACGCCGCGAACGCTTACACACGAACTCGCGCGCATGCAAACGCAAATACGGAGGCGCACGCACGCACTCACATGCACAGAGCGCACACGCGCATACAACCATACCCAGGCACGCTAAAGACATGCACACGCATAACCACTCTACAATCTCGGCTGCCTGTCAAAAAACTGCGCGTGCTAACAGACTTCACAACACTCCTACTACCATTACCATCTCAATGCCAACTGTGATAAATCGCTTTATGGTTTAAATTTGGCGCTTCTTCAAGTCAATGCGCCCTCTACCGGAAGGGTGCACAACGATTTCCTCCTGTCGTGGGACTTCACCGCCCCTCTCCGTCCTGCTTTAACTGCTTTAAGGCACCACCAATGTTCCGACTAAGTGCTAGAATGCACACGTAGTTGGAAGGGACTACCCTCTTGTTGCAGTCAGTTGAAACTTTTTGACGCGCGGCCGATATTCTGAAATATCATTTTGAAAAAAAAAATTTCCCATTCAGTTACACTTGTGCATTGCTGTGAAGTTCCGAAGGAGAATGTCCAGAGTTCCTGGACATGTGCTGTTTACTCAGGGGGAGACTTCGATTTATGTCTAAGTCTGGTTCGGGAACTACGGTCGTCGGGGTAGAGGCGGCAGAATCCGAGAGGACAAACGCACTGCTGGTTTCTAGAATTTCCTCGATGTATGCGATCGTCGTGCCCTTGTTGATGTGCTTGAACTCATGGAGGAAGTTTGTCAGCGTCACTTTCGCTTTCAGTCCGTGCAGTCGAGCGATCCCTCTTGCGGTGCAAATTTCATGATCGAGTAGTAGACGTTAGTTACCCTCGATGACGCCTTCTTCGTCTGCAGGTGTTTTGGCACCGACGAAAATGACAATGCTGGAGCGGGGCTGGATCCAGACTTAATCTTCGAACACACTTAAGGCGTGGTAACTACGAGAGCTCTCCTGCAAGATTGCTCGATCTTCCGGCAGCGTTATCGAAAAGGGTTATAGCGCCGAAAAAACACAACACACAGCAAGCGAGACGGGACAGGCGCAACTTCCAACTGTTTATTCACCGCGTATGCGAATGAATATAAGGACAAACAAAGATGGGTAGCAAGAACCACACATGCGCACGAGGTTTTTACAAAAAGCGGAAAAAGATAGGTCAGGTACACACGTATCTCATGCCCGTGTATCTAAAAAAGCGGTTTCATTCTTATAAATGGCGATAGATGGGGCGCTAACGCAATCGCTACAGTTTCTTTCAATATAGTATATAGCCTCCAACAGTTCACGGGCTGTCTGGTCCTTACTTCTGTTTAAAACCTTTGCTTCTTTCAGCCTTGCCACACACTTAATCTTCCTTTCTTCTCCGCAGGCTTTACGATGATGCGGCAGATGAGAACCAGTGCCATTTTTTAAACCGCGATTATGTTCCGCTAATCGGTCATTAATACAACGGCCGGTTTGTCCGATGTACTTCTTTCCACATGTGAGAGGTATCTGATATACGACACACACGGCACATTTCACAAGCGGGGCTGCATGTCTCTTTCTACAGTCAGTTTTGTTTACCTTGGGATCAATTTTAACGCACAAGCCAGCCAGTTTCTTTGGGGCGGAAAAAACCACAGGAACCTTATATTTTGTCGCTACATGCTTCAAATTGTGCGCTACCTTATGGGTGTACGGGATGACAACCGGTCTACTTTTGCTTTTGGGGACGTCATCTTGGTCGCCCTTCTTTGTACTTTCTTTTTTCAATTTTCGCAGCAAGGCTTCCGCTACTCCGGTTAAGATCGAGATTGGAAAGCCTGCTTTTTCCAACTTCTGAATCTGGGTGTTGAAGCTTTCCTCTGCCTTATGGCAACAAAATTTCTTCAGCGACACTTCCAGGCAACATCTGAGCAATGGCGTGCTTTACTGTCTTTGAATGGGATGAATCATAGGGCATTAGTTCTTTTTGTGCGCGAGGGCGATACATCCAGCAAAAGCTTTGGTCATTAAGGGTGATGTCAATGTCTAAAAACTGCAATCTGTTGCCTTGGGCAAGCTCATGGGTGAAGTCTAAACCTTTTCCAAGTAGTTTAAAACCAGATAAAACTTCTTCTACTATTTGTGGGTAAGATGAGGAAACCTGTTTCTTTAATATAATTAAAAAATCGTCAACATACCTAAATGTTTTCAGCACTTTGGCTTCGTCGAAAGTATCCGCCAGTGACCTGTCCAACTGCGCGAGAAAGTTGTTACATAGCATTGGAGCGACGCATGAACCAATGCAAATTCCTTTTTTCTGAACAAACAGCTGTTCTTCAAATAATACCACCGTGCAAGACAAGTGATACTCTAACAATGCTAAGAAATTCGCAACAGAAACACCGGCAGAGTTCTGGAAGGAAATCGCCCCATTCTTTTCAATGCACGACTGTGCAGCGGCTAACAACTCAGTCTGTGGGATAGAATAGAACAGGTCAACAACGTCAATGGAAAACATAGAACCTGAAGACTTATTGTCATTCAAAAATTTCACAACATCAAGAGAGTTCCTGCAAGAAAATGGCGCTATAACCCTCTTCTGGAAACATGCACCAACTAGCCCCCCAACAAGTATTACTCAGCGTTATCGACTTTGACTTCAGGTCGATGATTGCGCCGTGTTGGTTCAGGAAGTTCATGCCGAGAATGGCGTCTCGTGAACACCGTCGGAGGATAACAAAGGTGGCAGGGTAGGTCTGGTTATGAACGGTAATTATTTCCGTGCACATTCCAGTCGGCGTTATTAGGTGTCCTCCAGCAGTCCGAATTTGAGGGCCTTCCCATGCAGTCTTGACTTTCTTCAGCTTGGCGGCGAACAATCCACTGATGACGGACTAGTCGGCTCCTGTGTCCACTAAAGCGGTGACTGCGTGCCGCCGAGAAGCACGTCGAGGTCAGTGGTTCTTTGTCTTGCGTTGCAGTTACGTCTTGGCGTCCGATCACGGCTGCATCGCGTTGACCTGTGGCTGGTACGTGGCGTCGTCAGGTCATCTTTCGTCGGCGTATTCTTTGCTTCCAGGTTTCGTCGGGATGGCGGCGTGTCGTTGTTATGTCGTCGAGATAGTGTCTTCGGCGGCGGAGGATCTTCGTCAGTTCGACGAACAGCAATCGCACCTCCATCGGTTGCTGCATTTAGTTTTCCGGATATGGGATGATGAACCGGCCCCGGGCTGGATCAGTGTATGAAAGGCGTTGCGGCTACAGGTAGCGGCCAGGTGACGGCGAACGGGACCGTCGTCTAGGGCTTCACTGTGTGGCAGCGAGATAGTCGGCGATATCACGAGGGCGTTAACCTATCTGAGGGCGCGGTGCGTTCACGGCGAACCTTCGCAGTCCCATCTCGCGGTAACGACCGCAGCGGTAGATGTGGCCGGCTTCTCCGCAGTGATAGCAGAGCGGACGGTGGTCGGCGATGCGTCAAATGTCTGTCTTCCTCGGGGGGTTTCGCTGGCCGACAGGCGGGCGAGGCGGCGGCGTCTGGCGACGGAATCGCGGCGTCATGGCGCCCTGGCGCGGGCGCGGAGGGGGAATCTGGCGACAGGACACGGCGGCGTACGTTATCGCTTGCGGCTGAGGCTGCGGCGATTGAGGTACTCCGAGCAGGCACGTACCCAGGGGGGGGGGGGGGCCCAGGGGGGCCCGCCCCCCCCCCCCCGAAATCAAGTGGCATACCCCCCCCCCTCCCCACCTACGCCACCTCACACATTCCTAAAGCGCCGCCAGATTAATGTTGAGACTTGGCAGCTGTTCATCGGTCAGCCTTATGCTGCCTTTTTCACTCCTTTTAGATGGCGGTAGTTATCGGCATCTCTTGTAATGTGAAGGACAGTTTTCTCATAGATTCCGCACCCGCGCGATTAACTCGAGATGCGCTCGATTGTCACCATCTATTCAACCGTCACGCGCATAGCTGTTGCTTTTGTTAGTTCAACCTTCTTTGTTTAGGCTGATCCTGGGACCAGGAGAGGGATGCGGCTGTTACTCAGCTGGTCTGTACTCTCATAGAACGAGTTGCGGCCGGAGAAAACACCAATTGCGTTTAACTTTTCTCTTTGCTTCCTTATTTCCTTGAGTTACGGCTCGCCGCGACACTGGCAGATGCCCGGAACCATATACACGTGATATGGGTTAGATAAGGTGGGAAATAATATGATGTGAAAGAGCGTCCATCATGAAACCCTGCAATAACCCTTAAACCCATAAGCAAGATGGCTGTCGCCAGTCACCTCGTCTGTTTTCCCTGATTCTATAGCACTTTTTGTGCAAAATTGGAAACCGGAAACAAAAATCGCAAGGAGTTGAGAAATTAAGCGATCTACAAAGGGAGAGAGCCAACGCAACAACCAAACTGCAAGCACAAGCGAATAATAAAAATGTTAACCGTTGTTTATGAAAATATTTATGGATCAACATGTTTTTATTTAAAAAGGAAGTAGAGAAAACGCCGCCGGAAGTGGAGAATAATTACTTGCTTTGAATGACGCTTCTACAGTTATCGGTCAAACCGCCTCACGTAGCCACTTCTCTGCTGTGCTTATGTGGGTGTTTTTCTAACCTTTCTCGGTGAGCGCAGTACGTTTAGAATCGCAGAGTCCTGCGCTCTACGCGGTTGTATGGGACTGGCGGCCGCACAGCGTTACGCAATTCGCGGAACTGTCAAAACTGATCCACAAGGCGAAAATAACTGATATTCGAAACTATAACATGTGAAAGACTGAAGAAGCCGTAAAGAAATGAACGCAGCCTGAAATCAGTAAAAAAGAAACCTGGCATAGGACAAACCATGATGTATGCACTAAAAGATAAGAGGGATAATATCATAAGCAATCTCGAAGATACAGTAAAAGCAGCGGAAAAATTCTAAGCTGACCTGTATACAGCACCGAGAGGAGTCACGATACCTCACTTAGAAACAGTAATGAACAGGATACAGAAACTCTCCTATAACTAGCGATGAGGTCAGAAGGGCGCTGCAAGACATGGAACGATGGAGAGCGGGTGGAATAACAGTCCATTTAATCAAAGATGGAGGAGGCATAATGCTTGGAAAACTGGCGGCTCTTTATACGAAGTGTATATCGACTGCAAGGGTCCCAGAAAACTGGAAGAATGCAGACATTATACTAATCCACAAAAAAGGAGACGTTAAAGAATTGAGAAATTATAGGACCATTAGCTTGCTCCCAGTATTATATAAGATATTTACCAAAATAATCTCCAATAGAATAAGAGCAACTCTGGATTTTGTCAACCAAGGGAACAGGCTGGCTTCAGGAAGAGATACCTTACAATGTATCACATCCATGTCATCAATCAGGTTATCGCGAAATCTGCAGAGTAAAATAAGCCTCTCTATGTGCTTATATAGATCACGAAAATGCATTTGACTCAGTAGAGATACCAGCAGCCATAGAGGCACTACGTAATCAAGGACTACAGAACGCTTACGTAAAAAGCTTGAAAAATATTGCTACATGCGTGTGGTATTTGTTTGTTTGAACGAGGTGCGTGGGCGCCATCACTCCAGAAAAGAGGAGGAAGAACGAACTGGGCTCGCGCTGTGAATCTAACTGGTCAGCGCTGCAACCGTTGTTGTAAATATAATCTGTGAATAGTTTCTCGTCTTACTGGCTCGTCCTTCGCGTAAGAATATATACAGAGGTTCTACAGCTACCTTAATTCTACACAAGAAAAGCAGGGAGATACCTATAGGGAAATGGGTCAGACAGGGAGACACAATTTCTCCAAAGCTATTCACTGCGTGCTTAGAAGAATTCAAGCTATTAAACTGGGAAGGCTTAGGAGTAAAGATCGACGGCAAATATCTCAGCAACCTTCGGTTTGCCGATGACATTGTTCTATTCAACAACAATGCAGACGAGTTACAACAAATGATTGGAGACCTCAACAGAGAGAGTGTAAGAGTGGGGTTGAATATTAATATGCAGAAGATGACGATAATGATAAATAGCCGGGCAAAGGAACAAGAGATCAGGATCGCCAGTCGGCCACTAGAGACTGTGAAGGAGTACGTTTACCTAGGTCAATTAATCACAGGGAACCCTGATCATGAGAAGGAAATTCACAGAAGAATAAAAATAGGTTGGATCGCATATGGCAAACATTGCCAGCTCCTGACTGGAAGCTTACCATTATTATTGAAAAGTAAGGTGTGCAATCAGTGCATTTTGCCAGTGCTGACATATGGGGCAGAGACTTGAGAATGAGTTAAGGACCGCGCAAAGAGCGATCGAACGAAGATTGCTAGGCATAACGTTAAGAGAGAGAAAGAGAGCGGTTTGGATCAGAGAGCGAACGGGTATAGGCGATATTCTAATTGACATCAAGAGGACAAAATGCAGCTGGGCAGGTCATGTAATGCGCCGGTTAGATAACCGTTGGACCATTAGGGTTACAGAATGGGTACCAAGAGAAGGAAAACGCAATCGAGGACGACAAAACACTAAGTGGAGCGATGAAATTAGGAAATTCGCGGGCGCTAGTTGGAATCGGTTGGCGCAGGACAGTGGTAAATGGAGATCGCAGAGAGAGGCCTTCGTCCTGCAATGGACATAAAACATGATGATGATGATGATGATGATGATGATGAAGGTGGTGGGCCCCCCCCGAAAAAAAATCCTGGGTACGTGCCTGACTACGAGTGATTGTTGGAGATCCTCGCGTACGACGTAAGCAATCGAAGCCTCTTGAGGCTGTGGTGAAGGGAACAGCTTCTGAAGCTCCTCCCGCACGACCGCTCTGGTATCGCGCAGGTCGTCGGTGGCCAGTGATTGAACTCCGGCGTAGTTTGTTGAGTTCGTGCGGCGGTTGAATTGCCGGTTCCGCATTTCCAGCGTCTTCTCGATGCTGGTGGCCTCGCGAAGAAACTCGTCGACGGTCTTCGGTGCGCTTTGTATCATTCCGGAGAAAAGTTCCTCCTTCACACTACGCATGAGTAGGCGGACTTTCTTCTCCTCGGACATTTCCGGGTAGACGTGGTGGAATAGACGGCTCATCTGCTCCGTGAAGATCGCGATGGTCTCATTAGACAGTTGCACTCAGGCTTCTAGCTAAGTTTCGGCCTTTTCCTTGCGCACGACACTCGTAAAGGTCCGCAAGAAGCCATTGCGGAACAGGTCCCATGTTGTTAGCGTCGATTCTCGGTTCTAAAACCACGTTCTGGTGGCGTCTTATAAGGCGAAGTATACACTGCCGCAGCTTGTTGTCGGAGCAGGACTGATAGTTGGGCGAGTTGGTACGAATTCATAGTGAAATATTTAGCGCTCACAATTGACAAGGTCACAGTGAAGGGGACCACACGAGCGCTCGTATGTCCCCCTTCACTTGTCCTTGTCAAATGTGCGCGCTAAATATTTCCCTTTGTTGTCGGGGTTCCCGGTGTTGAATGTGGCGATTCATTCGTAAGTCTCCAGCCAGTTTTCTGGATCTTCAGTCGATAATCCACGGAAGATCGGTAGCTCCTTGGGCTGTCGGGATGTTGCAGCAGGGTGGGGGACGCTAGGGCTGCCATTGGCGTCGACTTGGCGACGATCTTTCTGGTAGTCTCAGGCAAAAGTGCGTGCTCCGGGGGCAGATCTCTCAGCCTGCGGCTACCTCGCTAGTTCTCGGCGACATTGGTGTTGTCTTCCGCGTTCGGGCTTGGGTCACGGCTTTGTAGGGTCGTCCGGTACATGAACACAAAGCACCTCCACCAGATGCCACGTAGTAGTGACGATAAAGAACACAGTAGTAATACTGTGAATGACGAAACTTACTTTTATTGGGCGAACTTGCGCCCACAAAAGCAAGTTACACTCGAAGCACAGCGATAGCGGCGAACACGGTCGGCGATCATCGAAATCTCAGTCAAGTGCGTCGGCTTTTATACACGAGTCATCGAACGTTCCAGAGGGATCGCTGGTGCCCGCGTGTATTCCAGAAAGTTCTACACCATTCACGTCGCGCATACATGCAATCAGATTACTCAAGGTTCGGTGACAACAGACAGCGGATAGAACCGTCGATAACATTCCAGAAACTTCTGATACATGCAGGCGCGTCCCGCGCTGAGCGATATATTTGTTCGACGGGGAAGAGCGCTCACCCAAAAAAGATAAACAAGTACACGTGCCTATATGAAGCAAACAATTAAGTAACACAAAAAAATGCATGCCGGGAAGTAGTTCCTCGCATGTGTCTGTGTTAAACAGATGTGGCCGACCAAATCTGTATTCAGCGCCTACATCAATTGAACGACGACCGAAACTGCGCCTGTTTCCAATAATTTTTCTAGGGGGCGAAGATATACCATTTCCTGGACACCAAGACGGAGGAACACTTCTTGAGCAGTCAAATGAGGCGTCATTGTCTTCAAATCAGGGCAATGTCCGTGAGATTCTGCGCTTTCTAGTGTAAGCGGAGACACTGAGCTCAAGAAGCACCTTGTGAGTACATCATCCCGATCGACGTACACTCGCCCACAAAATATTGCGGGGTGCGCGAGCGCGTGGCGAAACGGCCCTCCTCCCCTTCTAGCGGGGCACCCCTGGTGTCGAGACCGACGGCTGCACGCATGCGCGTCCCTCCGAGACTGCAGGCGTGCATGTTTCCGCGCTTCCTCCTTGCGCGCCGGCGATATCCGAATGTAGCCGCGAGGTGCCCCTCTTGTGAAGGCTTCGATAAAGGTAGTGACTACAGTGACGGGGCCCGGCACTTTAACATCTGCACTACAGTGACGGGGCCCGGTACTTTAACATCTGCACTACAGTGACGGGGCCCGGTACTTTAACATCCACACTACGGTGACGGGGCCCGTCGCTTTAACAACACTACACCTACGGGGCCGTCACTATAAAGATGTCGGTATTGGGGGCGAGGACGACTTACGGAGTCGCCATCTGTCGGAAGCGCCTCACATGCGTCGGCGTTAAATAAAGGTTAAATAAACATACTACGCGGCAGCCCTCCTGAACAATTTTGCAAGTACTCTCGAAATGGCAGTATTTTACCTTTAACATAATCATGTTGGACAAACAGAAAGCACAGAATGGTTTACATTGATTGATTGATTGAGTAACTTTTATTTTACAGTCCTGCAGAACGCGTATTAGCACGTCGCGGGCCGCTCCCACGTCGGGACCGACAGGCCTAGCCTGCGAGCCGCATCGTGGGCCTGCTGGACAGCCCAACGTTGCTCAGCCAGGAGTGGGTTGCGGAGGGCCGCCTCCCTCCTAGCTGAGCTGCGGTCAGGGCTTGCTATAGAGATACATCCCCAGAGCATGTGCGAAAGTGTTGATCTATCCCCGCAAGCAGGGCACGCGTCATCAGTGTAAATCTCCGGATATATCGCATGTAACGTGAACAGGTTGGGATAGGTTTCTGTCTGCAACAGTCTGAATGTCAGTGCCTGAGGCCTAGTGAGCTTGGGGTGAGGAGGAGGGTATTGTCGCCACGAGAGATAGAAGTGTTTAAGAAGTTCATTATAAGTGGCAGGCGCGTCCCTACCATGCATAACTGTAACCATGGTTTACAAACGCTATCTCTTTGCCTACTACATACAGTAAGCTGGGACACTGCGAGCGGTCGCCGCAATCGATTCCACCGAACCGGTTTGCGTGAAACGTAAGCAATCGCTGAGAAAACTATGTGAAATATGTTCTTATAGTGGGATAGCTGTCTGTGTAACTAAATGTAGCATAACAGAATGAAGCTGCAATGCAGCGATCGCACGGGTTCGCGGTGACCGACTTCGCGTCTGCATGCATGTCCTCGCGCAATGTTTCGCTTTCGCTCCGAGCACGTTTTCGCACCGTGCCGTGAGCTTTATGCCGTAGCATATGAGCATTTGACAGTACGCAAGCAACCATTGTTGCATGGACACTATCGGAGCTCTTCAAAAATAATTTCGTTATAGCTAGGGTCTTCGACGCCTATAGCGACTTGTGATATGTTCCGTCGCGATGATTCAGTCTTAATTTTCTTTTCTTCTAAAGTCTTGGAAGCTTCAATATCATTATTTCTCAAATTTCATCGAACTGCATGTTTATCGGTCTTCTAAGCGAGCAATTACCCGCTGCTTCTTTTTCTTAATTCAGTAGAATATTCATTATCTGGTGCTACACAAGCAGGAACATGTGCCGCGCCTTTTTTAACGTGTTTACCGTTCCCCTTCCATTAGAGTGAACTTTCTTTCTTTATTATAATCATCATAGGTGTTACAGTGCATACGCAAAAGATTGTACATTCGTGGACAAGTACCCATTGCAGTCGTTCGATCCGTATGTGTGCAATCAATGTATTCCATTACTGCACGGAAGTTGCTGACATCGTGAAATTCACGTGGTGTTGTGGACAGTACTGGAATAAAATACCGCGGTCCGTGAAGTGCTCGGCATCCCCATAGGCGCCAGCACCGAGAAGCTCATGCAGCTGGGGGTCCACAACACCTTCGATGAAGTTGGGTCACAGAAGTTAGTCCAGGTTGTCAGGCTCGCTTCCTCGCCTGCGGGATGGCGGATCCTGGAGGCGCTGGACTTTAACCCGTCAGGGAAAGGCGGTGCGTGCTCGACGCGTGGTCGCGGGAGGCCGTCACGGTCTCGCCGTTCCCGCGCAACGTGCACCCGCAACGCAATGTAGGCACACGCCGGGCCCGAGCGGCCGCACTTCTCGGATCCGTCGCCGACGATCCACGATCGGTCGCGTTCGTTGACGTCGCCCAATACGGTTCGTCCGACCGGTTCGCGGCGGCCATGGTGGATCACAGGGGCAACCTAACGCCGCGTCCGTGCGAGGCAGGTGTCCGGATTGCGGAGATCCATTCTGAACTTTAGAACACATGCTCTGGCGGTGTCCCTCGTTACGGGACCACGGTCATCTCACCACGGAAGAAGAGTGGGAGGAGGCGGTCAGGCACGGCCTGCCCGTCCCAACGTCGGAACGGCTCGCGGCGGCCCCCTCAGGGGGTTTCGGAGTCGCTCCTCAGGACCTTAATAAAGTTCACTGCCTGCCATGAAGTGCTCGAAGTTGTTTGCATAGAATGTTTGAAAGAAGTGCGGCCATTGACGTCGCTACAGTGTTGACTGCAGGGCTGAGGTTAAAGCGCCGGGCCCCGTCACTGTAGTGTATATGTTAAAGTACCGGGCCCCGTCACTGTAGTGTATATGTTAGAGTGCCGGGCCCCGTCACTGTAGTGCATATGTTAAAGTACCGGGCCCCGTCACTGTAGTACAAATGTTAAAGTGCCGGGCCCCGTCACTGTAGTCACTACCTTCGATAAAACCCCTTGATAATTTGAAAGTAGCGACACTCTCCTCCTCACGGCGCTTTCCTCCTCGATTCTCCTCGCCCGCCGGCTGCGCACGGCACGCTATTCCTCCTGGGCTCCCGCGGACGGGCCGCAGGATTCTATGGAGGCGTGTTATTTTGGGCCAGTTGCGCGCCCCAGTGGGGTTGAAAATTTTGAGAAATGCTAATAACAGCATCGATAATGCTGGAGGCAACGTTTATGAGGAGGCTGGTTTTTTCTTAAAGCCGTATGAACGGGGTATACTGATTTAAAGGGAGCTTTGAGGCGAGTTCTATACTCCAGACAATTTTTCTGCCACATGATCAGATGCTTTACTTCGTGCGTCTGGCCTAGTATTGCTTGTGACACATCCCTTTGTGCGTGGCTTATTAAGCGAAAGCCTTAGACCTCTGTTTCAAGGTCCCGTTGTGAGCTACAGAAAATATCACGTGACCGAAGAAAGGCTGGAAGCGAAGCAAAGCATGTGCAGCCGCGTATAAGAGATGATTAATTATTACCAAAGTAATGATTGATTAGTGATTGGATTGTTGTTCATGCACCCTAATCCACCCCAATCGGTCTTAATACCCTTTCATCAACACTTCACCTTAATCCACCATAATCCGCCTTAATTCTCCTCCAAGCACCTAAATCTTTATTCATGCATCTTAATCCTTCGTAATGCACTCTAATCCACCTTAATCTTCTTTAATACACTCTAATCAACCTTAATCCTCCCTAATCCACCTTATGTCAGCCACTAATGATTCATTAATTAACTTGGGTAATCATTCTCTCATACAGGGGTGGACATGCTTTGGGTCCCCTCTGGCTTTCCTTGGGTCACGTGATACTTCCAGTTTAGACCGCGACCTTGAAACAAAGATCTAAAGGCTTTCGCCTTAAAACTTAAAAAAAAGCTCAATTTTTACTAGTGAACGCTCATCATCTACAATACTACGGGGATACTTAATTGCCACTAATTTTTTCAGGGCGCAAAGCAGAATCAATAATACTGCGCTTCCGACTGAATAACAACAGTTAGCGACGTGCGAAGTTATGGAGCCACCCCAGAATATTAAGCATACTGAGGACAACCGCAACAAAAACGCTGGTGAGCAGGCCGGAAGAATTATAAAAAAATGCAGCATAACGGGATGCTTTGCTACGAGCTATAAGAAAGACTCCTCAGCTCGCAAACAACGCTGTTCTTTGTCAGAACAAAGTTGCTTCGGCCAATGTCATGCAGCCACTGCTTCCTACGCAAGCCGTTACGCTTTTGTTGTGGTATCATAAAAACGGCATAACCATCTTCAGGCTTCTTGCTGCAGTTATATGCGCAACAGCCCGGCATAGCGCTAGCACATAGACCAGAAACACTGCGCACAACGTTCGCTACGCCGAGCTAAAGCACCCAGCCAGCCGTGCTCAGGAGGAAAATGGCGCGAACGAAAAAGAAAAACACAAGCAAAACTCAAGATCCGCGCGTTTCCAAGGGCAACGGCAGGGAGACCAATCGTCGTGCAGAAAAACGGGGGCAAAACTGGTTGCCGCGGGGGGGACACGCAAAGGGCGAGGAGGAGGCGAGGAGGTCGCGCGGCGGCGGCAGAGTTCAAGAAGTGGCGGTACTTTCAAATTATCAAGGGACTTTAGGCTTCGACGGGCGAAACTATGTGAAGCGTGTTTAGAAGCGTGAGCATGCGCGCGCCACTGCGGCCGCTTTTTGTCGAATCACGAGCGCTGACGCATAGGGCCGGCCCGGTGGCGAGCGCAACAACTCATTTTATTTTTTCTGCGCTGCACCTTTTAGTGGCCAATCTTCGTTGTTTCTTTTTACTAACGGGGCGTTCTCCCGCAGAAGAGCGTGGCAGAAAACGCGCTCTATAGAAGGAGACAGGCAAGACGAAAATGAACAATTGATTTTCGTTGTATAAACGAAGTTCTGCCCGTCGAAGCCGCCACGACGCATATCGCAAGAGGGGCACCTTGCGAATGCACTCGGATATCGCCGACGCGCAAGGAAGAAGCGCGGAAACAGGCACCCTTGCAGTCACGGAGGGGCGCGCATGCGCGCAGGCATCGGTCTCGACACCAAGAGTTTACCGCGAGAACGGTCGCTTGGCCACGCGCTCGCGCACCCCGCAATATTTTGTGGGCGAGTGTACATCAGCAATGCAGCCCAGAATGAACTGATCAGGTGCTGTGGAGACGAGGTTCTTGCTGCACTTGTTCAGTGGGTGCACGAGCCAGACACGTATAACATCATACTCGATGAAACATTCTATGTATATATACCACACGTCCCAGCTATAAATCTAATCCCGCACTGCGTACAGGGTGGTCCTTTATGAAAGGGAACACTCGAGTGCGTGTCCTGCAGTGATGCCAACTCAGGTCAACGTTTTATCCCTAAAATGAACCCCCAGAAATCCCTAGATTAAAGAAAAAAACCCTAGATTTTCTTTGTTTACTTGTTAATGTGGCAATTTCAGCTTTAACAAAGTCTCAGCGCAGTTCACTCTTTGTTCCATTTGTTATACATTTTATCAGAGATAAATAAATGTGTATTAGCCGCATCTGTAGCTTTTTTCTTAATTTTTTGTAGAGTTATTATGCATAGAGGGTCGACAGATGGCACCACCAGATAGAGGGGGAGTCAGCAACGACACTCAGATGACTCCCTCTGTATCTGAAGTGAACTTCGAGCAGATGACTCCCGTTTCACCGCACCGCCTTTCGAGCTGCTCCTTCAGCAGGCTCATCTTCACGCGCAAAGAACCCATGCAGCCCTTTAACAAAAGAATGGTCCCAAGTTGAAAGAGTTGGACATTGTCTGCTAAGCCCCGTCATCACATCAAGGTATTTTATTCAGACAACATTAACAGTCCTTTTATGATGCGCATAGAAAAACGAACATGTTGGACTTCGTTAAAGTCCCCTTCTCACCTCAAATAGAACACTCAGAAGCGGTGAAATGGCGTCCCTCACCGCACAGTTTTTTATTTATCAAAGTCTCAATCAAAGATTGTCAAACAGTAGTTGGAGCGACTAAGAAATGACATCACGAGAAACTGACATCCCCCAAAATTTAATGTTGCTAGTTGTAGAGCATCAACGAATCCGGCAACATTGATGCCTTCAGGTAGCATATGTGGGTTTATTGACCAGTTGCCTTCACCCAAAAAGACCACGTTCTCGTGACGCCTGCGGCAACAAGGACGTTCCACGTCCGCTGCCAAGGTCTGTGATGATGGCGCTGGCTAACAGTCCCAGGGTTCTACTAGTACACATACATACCCAAGAAAGTGGATGGGGAAACAGCGCCGCGGTAGCTCAATTGGTAGAGCATCGCACGCGAAATGCGAAGGTTGTGGGTTCGGTTCCCACCTGCGTCAAGTTGTTTTTTCATCCACTTTAACTTCCATTAATTTATCGTTTCTTCACTACATTTGTTAAGCACAAGTAATTCCACTATGTTGTCCTTGGTGTCAGTGATTGTTGGCTTCTCATGATATAGCATTTTTCATAGTATTTTGTGTTTAGAAAGCAATATAATCAGATACGTCTGCCTTGAGGCCGCTTAAAGTAACCATTATACGGACTCTTAAAATCCCTAGATTTCAGAAAAAGACGCTAGATCCCTAAAGCAAAGAAAAAATCTCTAGATCTAGGGATAAATCCCTAGGGTTGGCATCACTGGTGTCCTGTGCTCTGCGCAGACTGCTTAGAACGCCAGCAACAGGCAGCAAGTTAAGGGTGGTGCCATCCTTTGACCACCCCCACGCCGCCTCTTTCTCGCTGCGACGCCATTTTTAAACACGGCGGGCGGTCAGAGTGGTCGCAGTTGATCGGTACTAACAGCTGAGCTTGCGTTGTTCGAGGCACTCGCTGGTGGTTCAACTTGTTTGACAGTGTTCGACTGCATGACTGACAAGCTTATCAAGTCCACTGAGCCATCATGACGGGTTGTTGTGTGCCAATGTGCTCCGGGTCAACACGTAAAGGCCTGCGTTGTTTTCGCGTCCCTCGGGACTCGGAGCGAAGAAAGAAATGGGGAGCTCAAGTAAAGCGGGATCGGTGGAACGCAACTGACAGCTCATATATCTGCGAGGTGAGTTGCAAAACAGTTAAGTCTTATCGATCCGTATTTTGCAATTAAAGCAAACGCGTGTACGCCGCTGCTGCATAGGCAGCGTATAGGTACGCGCATATGCACGGGCGCGAGCGCATTTTTCGTTTTGAACTTAGCTTTTCGACGCGAGTAGTGCCCTGATTATAGAGTCGGACGAGGGCGATTTTTATTCGCGGTATATTTAACACTAGCAAAAAATCGTGACATCGCACACCTGTTTTATATTTTCACAGGAAGCACTGGCGTCTCTTTTGCAAACTTCGCGTCGCTGTTATTTAGACAGCAGAGTTACTTTTACGTTGAGCGAAAATAGACGAACCAAAAGTTAAGTGCTCGTTATTTGCTACTGAAGGCACACACTGCTTTGTCTGGAGAGTGCGGCTATTGTGCTGGTGCCACTCGAAGCCTTGCGGTTTTCTTTGAGATCTCAGTAGATTATTGCGGCTCTCATGTCAAAGTGCATAGAGGATTTTTTTTATTGGTATATAATTGCATCGAGCTATTCGAAAGCGACGTAGCCGATGTTATGATTGCGGGCATACTTGCACTACGCTGTTCGTAAGCAGACCTTATCGCTGCATGTTCATTCCCTATCGTGGTTACTATTCTGTGACGGAGCTAAATACTTAAGCAGGATGTACTCATGTAAACGTGCAGCTAACGCACATTATGGGTCAAATTTTTTCTGAGCTTTCTGGCTCGGCGTCCGTCGTAGCCTGCGCGTTGTTTGGAAACGTGCGAGGTTCGGTAATACAGCAACATTTTTATGAACATTTTCTGTTAAGCACCTTAAATAAATGGTTATTTTTTACAAGTATTTTTGTATCAGTCCAAACAAATGTGAATAATCACATTTGGTGTTTTATTTATTTTTTTAGCTCCACTTTGAAGAGGACCAGTTTGAGAGAAATCGACAGGATGGACGCCGCCTGCTAAAGTCCACAGTTCTGCCCACGCTGTTCGACTTTAGACGTGAGTAATAATTGTAGTGGAGCGTATTATTTCCGCGATTTGCAGTTATTTTAATAAGCATTGACACGTGTCTTTCTTTATTGTTATTATTAATTCAGCTCAACCTAAGCGAAGGAAACTCCCTATGAGACGGGCTGTCGAATGTGGACCTGCTGGCGAGGAAGGCACCAACTCCTCCTCAACAGTTGCTACAGACGCTAACCAAGAAGACTCCGCAGAACTGAGTCGAGATAGTACCTCTTCTTTCGAAGAAAATGCAGTCGAGCATGAGAGCAATGAAGATATTTCCTCGCTCTCTGTATGTGAGCTACGAAAGGCTCTGCAAGATGCGAAAAAGAAAAACACTGATTTGCATGAAAACTTGTCGACATCAAAAAAGAAGTTGAAGGCTGCTGCCAGGAAAGCAAAGCGGTTAGAAAAATATCTCTCAGCGCTGACCAAAATTCTGGACTTCTTGAAAGAAAACCAGAAGGCTGCTGTGAAGAGAAAGAGCCGGAAAGGTAGTGCATGGAGTGCAGAAACCATAAAGAAAGCGCTGCAACTCAAATTTGCTTGTGGCTTTGCAGGCTACGACTTACATTTAGAACAGGGCAATCCTCTTCCCTCACGAAGAACACTTTGCAGAAGACTACAGCCCCTGTCATTTAAGCCCGGCGTTTTGATTGATATAGTAAATATGATGAAAGTGAAAGTGGCCGCAATGTCAAACATTGAAAAAGACTGCGTCATGTTTCTTGATGAAGTGGAGATTCGCAAGGGTGTCGAGCTAGACCGCAGTGGTGACGGCTTCCTTGGCAAGGTGACGCTCCCTGAAACCGACCGAGCAGCCAACCATGTACTCGTCTTTATGGTTGGGGGCCTAAACACCCGCTGGAAGCAGGTGTTTGTTTATAACTGCACAGGTGCTTTTGTCAATGGAGAGAAGCTGAGAGACTTTGTCTTCCATTTAATCAAACTTTGTGCAGACATTTCTTTGCGTGTGCTGTGCGTGACATGTGACATGGGGAGCTCCAACCGTGCGATGTGGCGGAGCTTAAACCTGTCAAGCTCCCGCTACTCTGCCACTAGATGAACTGTTCCCCACCCATGTGACAATTCTATGTCATTGTTTTCGTGCCGGATCCTTCAAATGTACTAAAAAAATATTAGAGGGCACCTCGTGCGAAAAGATCCCATGAAACATAGTGAAGAAATAGTGGCAAAGTACAATTTAGGCAGCAGTGATGTGTCGATTCAGTACATAGAAGCAGTCCTAAAGATGGACTCAGAACAACTGAAGGTGGCACCTAACCTGAGTACCGTGCACATTTCCAACGGCCACTTCACAAAGATGAAGGTAGGGGTAGCTGTTCAGTTATTCCGGGAAGCACCTGCAGCTATAAGGTACTTTGTAGAGCGCATGAAGCTGCCACCCGAGGCTGAAACAACAGCCTGATTTTGTGAAGTAATTTTCAAGTGGTACACAATCATGACTGCACGGCACCCTGTTGTTGCTCTGAGCTTATCAAATGAAAGCAAATATGAAGAGGCTATTGCAACCCTGAAACTCGCTGTTGAAGTCATTGGGAGCTTAGGCATTGGCATCAAAAAGGTCCGGAAGCCATGCCAGGCAGGGGTGCTAATGTCCACTGCTGTAGTGCTTCAACTGCATGAATTTTTGCTAAAGAAATGTGGCTACGCATTCTTCTTGACAAGACGATTGTCCCAAGATTGCCTGGAGAACTTGTTTTCGGTCATCCGGATGATTTCTCTCGTGCCCAGTGCATATGATGTCAAAAATGCGCTCAGAATTGTGTCAGTTAGCCAGATCCTGAAGGTACCTAAGAACTCTGGTTATGAAGCTGATGACAGCAACTACTTAGTGGATTTCTTCTATGCAGAGATTCAAAAAGCGCAGAAACAATTTCAAGAACCCTCGTACGATGATAAATGCACAGAGGGCGAGCCATTGTCTATTGTAGAAAATGACATCATTGCTCACTTTGCAGGGTATTTAGTGAAGTCTTTTATAACTACTAAAAAACCATGCTCCACCTGTACTGAGACCCTGATTGCTGATGAGGCTTCTGATGAGCATGCTCTTGTGCAGCTCAAGGAGTACAATGAAGGTTCTTGAAATTTGGTGTATGTAAGCCATACGGTACTGCGCTTTGTTTCTTCCTGTGAACGTGTCTTTAAGAAATTTTCACAGGAAAATGATATTTGTCATTTGGATCACCCAATCAATACATTGACGAGCCTTATTGAGCGATCAGTTTCTCTGCCACCCAGTGAATGCGCTGACCACCCAAGCGTTATGAGAAAACTGATGTGCCGTTTTGTTGTCATGCGACTGCGTATCTACCTCCGCTGGCTGAACGAACCTGATGATTCAGACGACGGTTATGGCAGCAAGACTGTGGCTGGCGTGAACTTGCCGTAGAGTACCTTGCTTTAAATCTTACACCACTCCGTAAATAGCTGCTTTTTTACCACTGACTTGCTGGCTTATTTTGTAGTTTGCATCTTTCTTCATGCTTTGTTTTCATGCTTGTTGCGAAGGTAACAACAGTGCACGTAGCAACTTTTTGCCCCTATGTCTTGCTCGCTTATTTGGAGATTTGCATCTTTTTTTCATGCTTTGCTTTTATGCTTTCCTTTTAAGGTTATACTCCACTGTACATACCCCACTTATCTGTCCCACTGTCTTGCCTACTTGTATTGTAGTTTGCATTTTTTCATGGTCGACTGCACTTTACATTAAATAAATAATTTGCACTGTTTTTTTGGTTTGTTGCCTTTGCTGTCTGTAAGGGGTGAGGTTGACAAGCTAGGTTACATATTTTTCTGCAGCACTAATGACGCTCAACCTTTAGGGAGCAGGTATTTTCAACAGCCTAGCCCATCAGCACCCAGATTTGCAGGCAAGATAGTAATTGCATGCGCAGGCATCTTCAAAACTGCAGCTTTTTACTAAACCTTTTCTGGTCGAGTCTTTTTCACAAAGCATAAATTTTCAAAGTCTGTTACTTTTATTTCGGATTTAAAACTGTTAGAAAAGAGTTACTGCAGTTATTTAATGACCTCAAATTCACCCTTTTTGTGTAGTTGTACAAGCATGGTTTATAAATGAGTACAGATGGGAATGAATAAAATAAATACAATGAAAAATATATGCAGAAATGCGCTTCACAAACGGAGGAATCGTAGCAGAACAACCGGTGTGCATGTCCAGAGCGCAAGCGAAGTCTGCATACGAGCGCACGCAAGAACGCTCGGTGGTTGTGCGCCTGTCAGAAAAATGAAACGAGTGGAAAACTTGCAGTAGTGCTTTATCCTACCGCCAATGAGGTGCAATCAGTTTTCGTGGGCCTCGTGAAACAAAACGCAGGCGCAGTGGCAACGTTGGTATACGCGGCATCGTTTGTATGTACCAGCACCAGCCTGTAAACAGATGTAATTGCACTTCTGTGGACAATAAACAGGCGAGGAACTCGCAGTTACACTTTGAAAGATTAAAAAGCAGACAGGTTGTCTTTGCGAGTAAACCAAACGGAAACAGCTCGCGCGACAGAAGCGAAACCAACCGCCGCGCGCGAGCGGCTGCTGACGCGCGGCTGTTATCAAAGCGCAGGAATTGAAAAACCAAAAACTACGTAGAAAAAGAAAAAAACAAGTTATTGCACTCGCACGGAGTGTTAGCACCTCCTGGGCAACGGACCTTTAAAATGATAGCCTCTTTAAAATGATAGCCAACTGACAGCACACTAATTGTTCAACCTCGACCACTCGGGGCCCTAAAATTAATTCGTACAATTACGTCTTCCACCCTCGGATGTTAAAATGGCTATTATGAGTAAAAAGATGCACAGTCCAATATTGATAAAAAGATTGTTCAAATCAAAGCACTCCAAGCGCGCCTAGAGCAAGAACGGCGCCGTTACGAACGCTAGCCCAGCCGATCCCGTGTGCTTCAATATTGTCACGTGGTAGTGACGTTAAGGAACACAGTAGCAGTACTGTGAACGACAAAACTAGCTTTTATTGGGCGAACCTGTGCCCACAAAACAGGCTACACTTAAAGCACAACGATAGCGGCGAACACAGTCGGGGATCGTCGAAAATCTGATCAGCGGGTCAAGCGCGTCGGCTCTTATAGATCAGCCGTCGAATGTTCCAGATTAACCGATGGGACCCACGTGTCTTCCACAAAGTTCTACACTATTCGCGTCGCGCATACATGCAATCAGATTACACAAGTTGCGGTGAAAGACAGTGGACGGAACCATCGATAACATTCCAGAAACTTATTTTACATGCAGGCGCGTCCTGCGCTGCACGATAACATTTGTTAGGCGGCCAAACGTGGTCGCCCGATAAAGATAAGTACACGTGTCAATATGGCGGCGCCGTTGAGGTTGTCTCCACCCTGAACGGCCGCGCTGGCCATTGAGTTTCTATTGGCAGCGAGGAGTTACGGAGTCGCCATCTATCGGAAGCGCCTCGCTGGCGTAGTATGAGGGATCACGTGGGGCGCTCCTCATAGGTTTTGCTCTCAGCGCTGACTGAAAACACCACGCGCGAGCTCTCCCAGACATTTCTGTAAGTACTTTCGAAACGAGAGAAGTTTCTTACTGTCTAAATAATATTCTTGGGCAAACTGAAAGCACACAATCGTTTACAGACGCTATCTCTTTACCGAATACGTACAGTGAACGCCACTGCGCTCGGTCGCCGCGATGGAGTCTCCCCAAACCGCTTCTTGCGTGAAAGGTAGGTAAACGCTGGGAGCAGACTATGTGAAATTTTTTCTTATAGTGTTTGTATAACTAAATGGAGTGTAATAGAACGAAGCCTCAATGCATCGATCGCGCAGATTCGCAACGACCGCCTGCGCGTCTGCATGCTTGTCCGCGCACTGTGTCGCTTTCTCCGCGCGCGCGTTTTCGCACCGTGCCATGAGCTTTAGGCCGCAGAATATGAGCATCTGACAGTATACAAGCAATCATTGTTGCGTGGGCGCTATCAGAGCTGTTCAAAAGTAATTTCATTGTAGAGACTTCGACGCCTACGGGGACTGTGATGTGACGTCGCGACGATTCAATCTTTTTTTTTCTTCTAAATTCCTTGACCTTTCAATACTATTTCTCGAGTTGCGTCGCACTGTATGTTTATCGGTGTTCTCAGCGTGCCATTTCCCACTGCTCCTTTTTTGTAATCCAGTGCATTAATTCATAACAGAAACATGGCCATATGCCATGCTTTTTTTAAATGTCCTTCTTACCGCTGCCTTTCCACTCCACTGAACTTGCCAGTATCTATAGCATCGACAAGTTCACAGACCAAACCGTCATGACATTAGTCGGGCAGCGGACTCGGGCGAGCGTCTCAGTGCGCGTTTTCAGAACATCGCAGACCGGGCGCCGTAGCAGAAATCTTCCTCGCGTCTGTGCTTGCTGCATACCCGAGTTGTAGCCGATGACTGTTTACCGGTTTTATGTTTCGCGAGCCAAGCTTTACGCAGCTTCTTGTCCTGCGGCTACGTGTGAATAAGGCTGACACCGGCCTCCGTCACGTGCATCCGGCCCTGCGGCACCGAGCAGTAGCCTACCATGTTGCGCGTCTTCAAAGGCAGCCACTACCTATTTTAGTGCTTTCAAGCGTTGTAAAGGAGACACTCGGAGGGGGAAAATTTCGCCACTAAATGAGGACCGCAGCGTACGAGGGAATTTAAACTCGTTTTCAGCTCGCTTCGGCGCGCCCGAAGCAGCCGACGCGGCCGCTATGTCCACGTGATCCCTCCTAGCACGTCACGCCGACGGTGGCGCCAGCTTTTCCAGTGGTAGAGCTCGAGGCCAATACTGAATCTAGAGGACAAGCTACCCATAGGGCCCATGCATTGAAATCGGGAACCGCAAGAGCGCCGCCATGTTGCTACGCGCCGAGGTTGCTAGCTCCTGAGACGCTTGCTAGACTTGGTGACAGTAGTCAGTTGTAATCCGGCAACCGTAGCAGCGTAGTAGCATGGCGTCTCGCTTGTAGTGTCCTGATGTGTGCGTGCAGCCGTGTGTTTGGGCTTTATAAGTTGGTTCTTTATTCTATGTTGCGGGACGGTGTGGGTGTGGTCCATGTTGGCCGTACAGGTGGCAGTTATGCAACCGAGGGATGATCCTGTTGAAGTTTCCGGTGGTATGCGGTTTTCAGCGGTCACGCCTGTTGCAGGAGTGTCACTCAACGAGGTTACGAGCTCGAAGCTGTGGTCAGATTCCTCGTTGGCGTTCCGTAATTCTCTTCACACGGGCGCAGTATGTTGCAAAAGCCGCTTTCGCGATCTACCGTCGAGACGATAGATAGTTTTTTTTTATTATTATAAGTACTGATCCAGCTGTAGGGCACATGTGACCGACAAACGGAAGTCTCAGGAGAGCACCTGAGATTATAATAAAGCAGGCGGCGCAGGAACTCCAGGGCACCCAAGGGACAGTGGGGGGATCAAAGCTCGAAGCAAAACGGTACGTAGGTTGGGGCCGCCGAGGCAGGTGTGTGCCAGGGAGTGTTCGCACGGACAGCTCCCCTGGCACGCGCAGCAGTGCCTCCCAAGGTTGAGATACCCTAAAGGCACCTGCACCCATAGTCTTTCTTTTGCCTCGGTGCAGTGAGCACGATTAACGATAATAATATGGAGGGCATCCGGTGCAGTCGCGAATGCGTCATGGCAAATGTAGCTCGCGTCGCCTGGCGTGTGTAGCAATACCAGTTGGTTGTATGAACTTTATGCATAATACGGGCTTTGTTACGGTATCTTAACGGAACGGGTCTAGAGGACGGTATTGGTACATTTTTTCTTACCGCCTTGATCCTACACCCCCCGCTACAAACACACACACATACCCCCTTTTTTATGTATACATACAATTCCTTGTCATGACAGATCATAGCCTCCTTTATTTTTGAAAAATAGAGGAGGTTATGGACGGATTGACCAGTTCAAGTTGTCAACTTGTCAGTAACTGTCATAGGAATCACTGTAGTAAACACAATTCCACGATCGGATTGTTTACTTTCATTTTTGTTCTAACACTGAGGACTACATAGAACTTTATTTTGTATATGTGAGAGAAGTATGTGGATATCACGAGCTTAAGCCAATGTGCGATACACAGACAAAGCAGCTGCTACAACAAGAACTGCATTGAGGGCCACACAGCACATACGTAATTTGTGCAATATATAGGGGGAAGCTTCAAAATACGCTCTGTTTTTATGACTGCAAAGTATAACATATATTGTATGTGTGCAATAAATCTTAAAAAAGCAATGCATCAATGTCCCATTTGCCTTCGAGTTTATTATCAAGTTCAAGTTTACTGAAGTTTATTATGAGTATATGTACAACAGGAATCTACTGACACGCCCGCAGTCAAGGTGGCTGTTCCAGGTGTGCTGGCTGCATCAGTGTAAGAAAAAGAAATTGGGTGAATGTCGACACCAGTGCCACTGCTTCTTGCCTCTGACCTGCACGTGCCTCCGCGGCATCTTTGTGCACAAGTGTGCTGGCTTGGCGAGGCATAGGAGTCATCCGAGAGAAAGAGTATTGTTTACATGGAGAAGTGGCTGACCACATTCCCTGTCGCTTTCCTTCAAATGTTTCCTTGGCGACTAGGGTGACACACCCGCAGTCAAGGTGGCTGTTCGAGGTGTGCTGGCTGCCTAAACGAAAGTAAAAGCAAGAAATTAGATGGATGTCGATACCAGTCCTATTGCTTCTTGCCTCTTACCTGCATTTGCCTCCACGGCCTCTTGGCTTGCGGAGTCTGTATGAGGGAGCTGCTGTGGCTAGGCGTAGGCATTGTCCAAGCAAAAAGAAAGGGCCATTCAAATGGGCAATTATGGAAATAAATACAGTTGTTATGTCTGCTTCTTGCACTCTTCTTGCCTAAAAGTTTTTAAACATAGTGTCCAGTACACACCAGCACTTTGACTGCTTCTGCTTTTTCCCTGCAGGTGTTGCTGCGAGATCCTTAGTATGGCTGCGTGCAGCATTGTAACACTTGGTGGAGGCATTTGAAGTGGTAGCCAAAAATCTAAAGAATCATCCTTGTCTGCATGAATGCTTTCAATTTCTAAATGCAGTGGTAACTACCACTATTAGTGCAAGGCCCCCCACATCTATGCGGCAAGTGCCATAGCTCGAAACTGAATTTTTCCTTTAGTGTTTCACAAGGCGTCTGATATGTCCAAATTAGATGTGATGTGTTTGTTTTTATTTATCCCAGTGTGGAGAGAGCATCATTAAATTGTTTTTTTTATTTTGGGTGTCTTGTTTTTTTGGTTTATTTCTGAATTTATCAAGCAGCAGTCTCATGATGCTAAAGTGACTTATGTAATGGCAATCAGCTTTTGTTTTGCAGAAAAACAACGCATTTCCTGACCCATTGTTTGACATCCCCTGACTCGCATAATTTTGCAGAGTATTCTACCTATATTGACTTGCTTGACCTCCACTAAAGAGTTTTGCATTTTCAAATACGACTCTTTCGTTAAAATCATTCGACACTTCTCATGATTTCTGTACCTTGGGGTTCTGACTCTGCATTCACCATTTTTGCTTGTTTCTGACTAGAAATGTCTTCGTTCATTTAGAGCTTAAATTTTACCCTTGGAACACACGGAAGGGCTTGCCATTGCAAATCTGCATAAAAGGGAAACATGCTTCATTAAACATTCGCAAAATCCAATTGAAGGTTGATGAATGCAGCTTGCAGTGTGATATGACTGAATGAGCCATAAAAGTAACTCATCTCACTTGGTAAATTAAAACACATATTAGTGTGATGCACAAGATACCTTACACTAACGTGATGGGTTCTCTTGCTTATACAGCAAAATAATCGGTGCGCGAGAAAAAAATTATTTTTGCATACCCCTTGTACACACTGATTTAAGGATCCGCAGGGGCATCTGCGTCAGCAGGCGTTTGGTGTGTTGCGACACCACGTACCTGAGCACACGAGGGTTGGACTCTCCCGCGTGTAGCCGTGCGCCGCTTAGCCCTGTCTGGGGAAAAAGGGATCCTGGCGGTTGAGCCGATGCTGCGTGTTTGGACCTTTAAGGCCCCCCGGCGGAGGCAACACACCTCTTCGGCCTCGGCTTCACATAGACGGCACCTCCAGGCTGACCCACCTGGAGGAAATCGGCAGTCACCTTTTCCTGTCCTTCTCTTCCATCTTCGTCGCTCTCTCTCACTTTCAATCTTTCCTGTCTTCTCTTCGCTTCTTACTTCCAGACTTCCAGGTGGCGAGGGTTAACCTGGTGTAGTTATCCAGTCTTCGTAGCTTTTGGGTTTCGTAGCGTCCCCTTGTTGGGCTCGGTGGTGTGCGGCTGGCATAGCTACCGAAGTGATATTAATTTTGATGGCTCTTTCATCATTCCCCCGACTCCCTGATCGCCCTCTTTCCAAGAGAGGGCGCACCGATGACTCCCTGAAACGTTTTGGCCAGACCAAAGAAATTTACCCAAAGTACCACGTCTTAAGTTGTGGAAACCCTGATAAAACAGCAAGAACCCTATCACCATTTGTTGTCGCAAAGTCTCTGACTGAGAAACTAGGTCCCTGCTACAAGGTCACGAAAATGGCCAGCGGTGATCTGTTGCTCGAAGTTAGTGACAAGAAACAGTACGAGAATCTATCTGGACTTGTTGGAATTAATAGTACCCCGGTCTCAATTGATACGCATCGTTCTTTGAACAGCCACGCGGAGTCGTATCTGAACAAGATCTCCTTTATTTGAGCGAAACCGAGCTGTTTGAAGGCTGGAAGGAACAGCACATGACAAATGTCCAAAGAATAAAGATCAGGCGGGATGACAAAGAGATCCCCACTAAACACCTAATTTTGACATTCTGCACAAGCACTTTACCAGAGCATATTGAAACAGGCTATATGAAAATAAAACTAAGACCCTACATTCCGAACCCGCGCCGCTGCTTTAAGTGCCAGCGATTTGGTCACGGCTCTCAGAGCTGCCGGGGCCGTACCACATGTGCAAAGTGCGCTTCAAACGAACACCCTGCCGATAATTGTACCAAGGCACACCGCTGCGCAAACTGCGAGGGTGAGCACCCTGCATACTCTCGGTCATGTCCTTCTTGGAAGAAGGAAAAGGAAATCATCACATTAAAGATCAAGGAGAACATTTCTTTTCAAGAAGCACGAAAGCGTATTTCTTTTCTCCATACCGCAGGGTATGCTGGTGCGGCGCGTAGGGGGGCAGCACCGCAGTAGACTGGGGCATCAGGCCGGCCCACAAAGAGTGTGGCCACGGCAGTGTCTTCAGCCCCCCAGGCGACAGTAGCGAGCGCTGCTGCACCGTCTCTAAAGGAGGGCCCATCGACCTCTGGGTTGGTGGCCCCCAAGGCTCTTCTTTTCGAGGCAAGGCCTACCCTGAAAACACCCCGCTCTAGTGAGCGGAAGTCCAGCGGCTCCCAGGAGTCGATGGACACAACCACAAACCAGGCGGCGCATACAGCGCCTCGGGAGCGGCGCACATCGGTGACCGCTCCAAGAAAGACAAAACCCGGATCACGGGGCCTGGAAAGGCTCCATAAGCCAACTGGCTCCTCTTGACACACAGCACATAAACAGAAACAATATGGATACACAAATATTGCACTGGAACGTGAGAGTTTTGATCGGCAACCTCGATGATATCAAAGAACTCTTACACAAATACAGTCCAAAGGTGCTGTGTGTTCAGGAGACACATCTTAAATCTACGCAAACAAACTTTCTTCGGCAATACGCTATTTTCCGGAAAGACCGAGATGATGCTGTTGCATCGTCCGGCGGGGTAGCAATAATAGTCGACAGAGGCGTTGCTTGTCGGCAACTGCAACTCTAAAGTCCTCTTCAGGTAGTTGCTATCGAAGCAATTCTATTCAATAAACTAGTTACCATCACGTCTGTATACATCTCCCCAAGTTATCAACTCTGTAACACAACATTTCAAAGCTTTATTGATGAGCTCCGTCACCCTTACATAGTCACCGGTGATCTAAACGCGCATAGCACACTGTGGGGCGACTCACGCTGTGATGCGAGAGGACGGCTTATAGAAAACATCCTATTCACTTCCAGTTCCTGCTTACTCAACAAGAAAAAGCCAGCATTTTACAGCTCTACACATAAAACATTTTCTTCGATAGACGTAAGCATAGCGTCTGGTACAATTGTGTCATATCTCCAGTGGGATGTCATTAATAACCCATATGGCAGTGATCACTTCCCCATCGTCTTAAACCTTAAAAAACAAAGTGAGTGTCCTGCACATGTTCCTTGATGGAAAGTTGATTCAGCCGACTGGACGAAGTTTCGTGAACTAACGCAGCTGCCCTGGAATGATATCTGTGAACTTAGCCTAGACGACGCAGTAGCATACATAACAGCGTTGATTATTGATGCTGCATCAGTATGTATCACCCAAACAAAAGGGTCGCCCTCAAAACGACGTATTCCATGGTGGAATGAGGAGTGTAGGGAAGCCAGGAAAAATCAAAACAAGGCTTGGAATCTCCTCCGTAACTCACCAACCACAGAGAATCTAATTAATTTCAAGGCGATCGAGTCCAAAGGAGAAGAACGCGCCGCCGCGCTAAACGGGATAGTTGGAAAAACTGCATAAGCAGCATCAATTGATATACAGACGAACGAAAAGCCTGGAACAGGGTTAACAAAATAAAAGGCCGCGAAACTCATCCCTTACCTTTATTAAATGCACAAGGAGACACCCTTCAGGATCAGGCAGATTGCCTAAGAGCACATTTCGAGCACATTTCCAGTACATCTCTTTACACAGATGATCTGTTGCAACAAGTCCGCTCCAGGAAGTGACAGAATAATGTATGAGATGATCAGACACTTACACCCTGAAACCCAAAAAACACTACTGTCACTCTTCAATTCCACGTTCTCTGCCGGCTACATTCCTTCTGTCTGGAAAGAAGCAATCGTAATCCCTATTCTCAACAAGGGCAAGGACCCTTCCTCACCCAACAGTTATAGGCCTATAGCTCTGACTAGTTGTCTATGCGAATTATTTGAGATGATTAACCGTCGCCTCATCCATTTTCTTGAAAGCAACAAGATACTCAATCCCTTTCAGTGCGGATTTAGGGAGGGTAGATCCACAACAGATCACCTTGTCCGCATCGAGACAAATATGCGTGATGCCTTTGTCCACAAACAGTTCTTCCTGTCAGTATTTTTAGATATGGAAAAGGCATACGACACAACCTGGCGCTTTGGAATCCTCCATTACCTGTCTGAAATGGGAGTTCGAGGCAACTTGCTGAACGTGATTCAGAGTTACCTCTCCAATAGGACGTTCTGTGTTAGAGTTGGTAACGTTCTGTCTCGTCCATTTACGCAAGAGGCTGGTGTTCCACAAGGTGGTGTGCTGAGCTGCACTCTTTTTATTGTCAAAATGAACTCGATGCAGACTGCCATACCACATACTATGTTTTATTCTGTATATGTGGATGACATCCAGAGAGGTTTCAAATCATGTAACCTAAGTACCTGCGAGCGACAAGTATAGCTTTGCATAAATAAATTATCTAAGTGGGCGGACCAAACGGTTTCAAGCTAAACCTACAAAAAAGTACATGCGTCCTGTTTTCTAAGAGAGCCATACTGGTGGACCCCGCAATAGATCTAAATGGAGAACGGCTCTCTGTGAGCCATGAACACAAATTTTTAGGAATTCTTTTAGACAGTAAGCTGACTTTTTTACCACACCTGAAGTATCTGAAATCAAAGTGTCTCAAGTCTATAAACCTGCTGAAGCTCAAGGCACGTACATCTTGGGGAAGCGACAGGCGGTGCCTTTTAAAGCTGTACAAAAGTCTAATATTAACAGGCCTTGACTACGGAGGAATAGTCTATAATTCTGCCGGACCTAGTGCTCTGAAAATGCTAGATCCTATTCACCACTTAGGTATCCGCCGTGCTACAGGCGCCTTTAGGACTAGCCCTGTGCAAAGCCTCTACGTCGAATCAAACGAATGGTCACTGCACTACCAAAGGACATATTTAACTTTCTCCTACGCCCTAAAAGTTAACTCAGATGTTAAACACCCTTGTCATTCCACTATATGCGACTTGTCCAATGCTAGGCTGTTTAGTAATCGCCCGACCACTAGGCCTCCTCTGTCCCTCTGGTTGGAAGCACTCTCAGAAAAAACAGGGGTCCCTCTTCTACACATTGTCCTAATGGCTCCTACACGGCTTCCACCGCCTTCGGGGTGGCAGACTATCCAATGTGACATCTCTTTCTTAGAAATATCGAAACGCGCCCCGGAGGCATACACATATTCGCATTTTCTGGAACTCAAGGAAAAGTACTCATGTGATGAATTTTACACAGATGCTTCGAAGTCTCCAACTGGTGTTGCTTACGCAGCTCTGGGACCCTCACTTTCAACATCTGGACCACTAAACCCACACACCAGTATCTTTACAGCGGACCATACGCCATTCTTAAGGCCATTCAACACATACGGCTCACAAATATCGCTAAGGCTATTGCCTTCACAGACTCATTAAGTGTCGTGGGAGCCCTAATTAGCTTACGAAAACATAAGAATCCCATTTTGAATGAGCTGTATAGCTTGTGCTCCGCATATATGTGCAACCAAGCGATTATTCTATGCAGGGTATCTGGCCATAAAGGTATAAAAGGCAACGTAGCTGCTGACGAAAACGCTACGTCAGTGAGTTTTAGCGACACAGATCGAAATATCCCCATTCCTTCCACAGACCTAAAGCCCTTTCTGCGCCATAAATTGGGGAATCATTGGCAAGCAGAGTGGGATACACAAACACTGAATAAGTTACACATCATAAAACCAAAACTAAGGAATTGGATAAGTGAGAAAGCAGCACGGTACAAAGAAGTACTTCTTTGCCGATTAAGAATAGGACACACTTAAGTACTCACTCCTACCTCTTGACTGGCGGGGATTGTCCTATTTGTAGGAGGTGCGGCGATAGCTTGACAGTGCTCCATGTTCTTAGCCAATGCCCTGCAATAGAAACAGAGAGGAAAAAGTATTTCCCTTCTGCATATCGGGAAAATATACCACTTCACCCTGCATTTTTTCTTAGTCATGAACCGCTTTTTAAACTGCAAATAGTCTTAGATTTCTTAGCCGAAACCGACGTTCTGAAAATAATTTGGCCAGGAAATTTTAACTCGTGATTACCAGCCCTTGTATTCGAGGGCCGTCTTGATAATCTAGTGTAACTGTTGTTTCGTTTTCGTATCTTTTTTTATCGAAACACAACTGCCATCGTCCACGTCCATAACTAATTAGTGTCAATATTTTAATAGCTATATATTTACGTCATTTACAGCGAAAGTTTTTAGGCCCTTATACAGCCATGTCACACCTACCATAATAAATTCACTGTCCACGCCATTCAGAATAAATCCTTTAAATTACCATTTGTCATGGCGCTCTTTGGCCATAACTGGCCCTTGCGCCATTAAAAACCACATATCATCATCATCACTGATTTAAGGAAAATGAGCTGGAGCTGTCCACATGATCTACCTATTTTACCTGCGAGTATGGTCAACAAAGATGTGTCCCAGCTGCTTAGCGGTATTTGAGATTATGTCAGTATTGCATATGTGCCTGTTGCCTAAAATATTTGAATTTTGAAAATGCTCGCAGGGATCTGATGTGCATATCTGCAGTTTATGGATACATCTAAAAGACTCAGCATCAAGTGCAAGTGAACGGTCCCACAGGCCCGGAGTCGATCATGCAAATAGATTCGCTGCACAAATTTGTGACCAGAAAAGATATTGCACATGAAATGGCATGCAAGGAAGTGTTGAAAATATTCCACAGTTAATAGAACGCCTACGCTATTAATATGTGGGTTGATGCACTCGTTATGCAAAACGGATGTGAGGCGTGCAGACAGGACACAAGAGTAGAGTATATACAAGCAAACAACACGAGCGCCACCCACTTCTCTACTTTTGTGTCCTGTCTGCATGCCTCACCTCTATTTTGCATAATGAATCCTTACCAACTAGCTAAGCATTCTGTCGTTTAAGTCTCGATGCACTCGATTTCGTCCGCATTAGGCACTCGCCTCTTGATTACTTGTAGGCACAGATCGAAATACTCGGCATCAGGCTGTTTTTCTGCTGTGGCCCTTGTAGAAGCATGATTGTTCGAAGTGCAACAATTAAACAGATTCTTTGAGTTGCTTGTGGCTTCGCCAGTACAATTCCAGTGCGCTGGTCCGCCTGTCCAGCAATTTCCTACTGAAGGGAAACCTGCAAATTAAAACACCGCTCCGCATGTAGAAAAATGCTCTACTGTGACGCTTCTCAAACGATTGTGATGCACCACAAGAGCTGCCTACTCGCGTGATATTCTCAACAAGGAGATACATTCCTTTACTTACATTTGAAGGTATATATGCCAGAGCACTTCGGGGCTTCGGTGGCACATAAGGCACGAGTGCACCATAGCGTCCGATGTCGACGCGCGATCGCATGTCAAATCTAAACTGTACGAAACTACTACGCATCCAAAAAACAGATTCGAAACCGAAATTCGCGTCATCCTTTATTGCATGAATGCGTACATCGTGGTTTACATAAGTCACGGACTTAGCGATCGCTTTCTGTTAACTTAATATTAAAGCACCACCTTCATAAAGCCATCAGGTATGCGTTTTTAGATGACAAAGCATAAGGTGACCTGTACTTGTTTTCAGCCCTTCCAATAGTAATTGCACTGGCCACATTGACCAGTAGCAACAGGGCGGCGCCCTAGCGGTTCCCACTTTTCCGGCCCACACTCTACACTCTTTTGCACCCTTTGGGGTGTATATTTGTCCCACAACAATAATCGTCATCTGCCTTGCTTGCGTTTCCTTTCCTGAAAACTCGGCGCTCGCTACTTTTCTGTCGAGAATGCTGCGTCACACTGATAAGGCGCATGCCGTTCGTGACTGGAGAGTACCGGGCTCGCAGCGTTAAAGAAAGGAAACGCGGGCAGCACGGATGACGATTATTATTGTGGGACAAGATACGCCCCAAAGAGTGTAAATTTTTCTAAGAGTGTAAGAACAGTTTACACCCCTTGGCTTGCCCCTTCTGCCACACAACAATAATCGTCATCTGCCTTGATGCGTTTCCTTTCTTTATCGCTGCAAGCCCGGAACTTTCCAGTGACGAACGGCACGCGCGTTATCAGAAGAGGCACTCCAAAGGGTGTAAACTGTTCTATGCTGATAACGCGCGTGCCGTTCGTTATTGGAAAGTTCCGGGCTCGCAGCGATAAAGAAAGGAAACGCATCAAGGCAGATGACGATTATTTTTGTGTGGCAGAAGGGGCAAGCCAAAGGGTGTAAACTGTTCTTACACTCTTAAAAGGGTTGCACCCTTTGGGGTGTATATTTGTCCCACAACAATAATCGTCATCCGCCTTGCTTGCGTTTCCTTTCTTGAAACTCGGCGCTCGCTACTTTCCTGTCGAGAATGCTGCGTCACACTGATAACGCGCATGCCATTCGTGACTGGGAAGTACCGGGCTCGCAGCATTAAAGAAAGGAAACGCGGGCAAGACAGATGACGATTATTGTTGTGGGACAAGATACGCCCCAAAGGGTGTAAATTTTTCTAAGTGTGTAGAGTGCAGCTTTTCCTCTAGAGTTGTTCTACTAACTCTATGGCGCTGGCATCGAGGCACCCTAGACAGCAAGGGGAATGTAGAGCCATCTGTAGGCGGCCAGACTAAGCAGACACGATGATAGGCAAGCGGCTGTGTACTGCCGCCCATGCCAGGTGGATGTGCAACCGGCGGGGCCTGCAACGTAGCGTCTGCTGCTAGCAAACCGCACTCGGTACGCTAGCACATTGGAAACGTGGAATGACCAACATATGCCCGCAAGTTAATAGGCACACCCAGCGCATTTTAATGCGTTAGCATTCTTTGGCGAGTACCGCAGCAAGATCTGTCCGCCACGTGGCGAAAAGGGTAATGCCTTATATCTGCCCAAAATACGTAATAGGCGACGTTACATTTAATCATTATAATAGTGTAAATGTAGATAGTTGGTAGCTTTATAAGCGATGAGGAACAATTGAAAAAAAAACTATTAGAGAGAATAACAATAGCGACACATAGGGTCCAGAGAAAATGCATGGGGAAGCCTATAGTAGGGGCGGGCCAACTTGAAATTTGGGCGTAGGCCAGCATAAATTTGGAAGTATGCCAATTTAAATTTCGAGATGCGCCATGAGTCAACTTCAAATTTGGGGGTGGATCATAGAGATTTGGATAAATTTGGAGGTGGGCCAACTTGAATCTGGTAGTGGGCCAAGTTGAAATTTGGGGGTGGGCCAACATAAATTTTGGGGTGGGCCAATTAAAGTTTCGGGATGGGCCAGCTAAAAATTTAGGGTGGTACAACTTGAAATGTGAGGGTGGGCCAACCTAAATCTGGTAGTGGGCCAAGTTGAAATTTGGGGATGGGCCAACGTAAATTTTGGGATGGGCCAATTTAAGTTTTGGGATGGGCCAGCTAAAAATTTGGGGGTGGTACAACTTGAAATTTTGGGGGTGGGCCAACTTGGAATTTGAAGAAATTTGGAGGTGGGCCAATTTGAAGCTTGAGCGTGGGCCAACTCAAATTTGGTAGTGGGTCAAGTTGAAATTTGGGGGTGGGCAACTTAAATTTGGGGGTAGGCTTACGCACACTTTGACAACTCCAGTTCTGCGTACTTTTTTGCAATACGGAGCCCTGGCTCCCCACTCCCCCCATAGCATGAATGAATCTTACCTGAGTCGCAGCGGTTTAGGAAAGAAGTGCACTCAAGTGAAACTTTAGCTTAGGTAAATAAACGTGATTTTGTTAGTTATTATTCAGGCTTAGTTATTTCTATAATGACGACGTTCACCCGCCGTGGTTGCTCAGTGGCTATGATGTTGGGCTGCTGAGTACGAGGTCACGGGATCGAATCCCGGCCAAGGCGGCCGCATTTCGATGGGGGCGAAATGTGAAAACACCTGCGGTACTTAGATCTAGGTGGTTGAAATTTGAAATGGTTGAAATTTGAAATGAAAAAAGTGCATGTTGGCGCCGTTGCTACGCTCGAGCAGTGTAGGCGGCGCCACGGTCGAGGAGGGAGCGTGAAAGAGAGGAGAAACGAGGAGGAGTGAAAGCGGAGGAGGAGAGTGTCACTACTTTACAAAGTTTAAGGGGCTTTACCTCCGCATAGAGTTACCGTATATGCTAGCAAATGCTACCTTTGGTAGCATATACAGTAACTCTACCTCCGCATACCACCGCAGAAGAGAAAATTCCTAAGCGCACAGCCACAGGGCTAGACGAGGTTCCCGTTAGGCTGACTAATGAACTAGGACCAAAAAGTAAGGAAGCTCTGCTGAAAGCAGTGGAAGAACTTTAAAAGATGCACGAATACCAGACAGTTGGCGACAAAGTAGAATTAATTTAATTTTACAGGTAAGGGGAAGAAAGAATTCACTCGTATAGGCCGTTGACCATTACATCGATAATATACAGGCTAGCAATGCAGGCAATCAAATTAAAGCTGCAAGCATAGGCAGAGAATAATGGCATTTTGGGAGAACTTCAGAATGGCTTCTGAACAGGTAGGCGCTTTCGTGGTAACTTATTTGTTCTTACTCAGTGTATTGAAATATCAAAAGTAGACAGCAGACCGTTATATGTAGCTTTTTTAGACATTACAGGGGCGTATGACAACGTAGACCGTAACAATGTGTGGATATTGTGGTAGGGGAAGGCCTAGGCGACGATTGTCTACAGCTTTTGAGAGACATTTACCTAGAAAATACCGTTCGCGTTGAATGAGAAGGGATGAGGAGCGAGGAGAAAGTTCATATCAACAAGGGACTGAGGCAGGGGTGCTCTTTATCCCCGCTGCTGTTTATGATGTACATGGTGAGGATGGAAAGGGCGCTAGAAGGAAGTAATATCGGGTTTAATCTCTCATACAAACAGTACAGTTTACAGTTACTACAGTACAGGGTACAGTAGTAGAGCAGCAGCCTCCGGGTTTATTTTATGCGGACGACATTGTGTTACTAGCTAACAAGCAAAGTGATTTGCAACATCTGGCTAATATCTGTGGATAGGAAGGCAACAATTTAGGTTTGAAATTTAGTGTTAGAAAATCAGGTGTTATGGTATTCAATGAAAACAGTGAACAGACAGTGGCGATACAGGGCCAAGAAATACCTCGGGTAACAGAATATAAATACCTTGGTATATGGGTAAACGAAGATAATATATATATCGAACCACAGGAAAAAACAATAACAGTGAAGGGGAAGAGAAATGCAGCCATAATGAAGCACAGAGCGCTATGGGTATAATATACAATAGGTACGAGGTGCTTCGAGGTATGTGTAAAGGTGTAATGGTTCCAGGACTTACTTTCGGAAATGCGGTTGTTTGCTTTAAAACGGGGGTAAAATCAGGATTCGATGGGAACCAAAGGTCAGAGGGACGCCTCGTATTGGGCGCTCACGGGAAGACTACAAATGAAGCTGTGCAGGGTGATATAGGCTGGACTAGTTTTGAAGTGAGGGAAGCTTGCAGTAAAATTGATTATGAATAACGACTGAGGAATGTGGAAGAAAGTAAATGGGCTGGGAGAGTGTGGAGGTATTTGTACAGGAAAGAAATTGATTCATGGTACACGTTGAGGAAAAGAACCAGCAAGTTTACCAGCAAGTATGCGGCCTGTAGGGTGGGCAACAATGCAACAAAGAACGTCAAGCGATAAGTCAGAGAGGCCGAAATAATGTCATGGGTGGCGGCAATGGAAAAGAAACCTGTCATGAGTAACTACTTGAGAGTAACTGCTTGCTGCGGTAAAGCTAGGGAAACTATGGAGCATGTTTCATTAGAATATGAAGTCGTCTTCCCAGCGGTCGATTTAGGCACCACTTTCCTCCTTGAAGCCCTTGAGTTGGGCCCTTTATCTAAGTCACCGCGCGTTCAAGCCGTCATGAACGCAGCAGAGATTATGAAGGAGATAATTTCCTCCCTCACCGCGTCGCAGAAACGAAATATTCTAATGGAAAACGCACTTGGCGACCAACTTAAATGGCTTTGTGGGACGAGATGGGCTGAACGACACGACAGCGTCATCCAGTTTCAAGACTCACTTGGCTCCGAAAAGCTCTCGACGCCGTCGCCAACTAGAGAGAACTGCAAATTTAAGCGCGAACTGCAATTGAAAGTGTATCTAGACAAGCCGGCGTGATCGGAAGAAAGTGAGAGGAACATAGACGGTAAATTGGATTCAGAGGATGTTAATAAACAAGTCCATGGAGATTTACTAATACGACAAAACAGAAATCAGTAGTGTAAATCTGTATGATAAAAACAAAAGGCAGTGTCTTGATATTTGAGGCGAGCTGGCTGATTGAGGAGAAATCACACCGCGAGGCAAATACTGGTAACAGGATTAGGCATGTGCCTGCTGCAGCAAAAGTCCGAAGACGACTCTGCACATCGTAATGTAATGCAATGTGGAGAACTCACCCAGAAAGGACCGCGGGGAACGTCCTGCTCCCAGAAGCACTGGCATTCAAAGCGGATGGAAGCATTAACTGGTCAGCAGTCGAGATAAGCAAGAGACGTTTAGAGAATGGGTGGAGAAACCGCAGGGTGGCGATTGTTAGAGGCGGGTTCGTTACAGGCATAGGTACAATATAGAGACGGATGCTTTGATGTAGAGAGAAAACGTTAAGGGCCTTTTCTAAATACTTCAAAATACTACACTGCATGCAATGATGTAGTAGCTGATTAGCTCTAACAGGCCAGGTGTTTTTTTACACCGAAGCTGCTTATGCGGACCCTATGCCGTCGTTGTCGCACTTCGTTAGAACTATCATCATCAGATATGGCTCGAGCGTCGTCTTCTTCAATAGCTGGCTCGTTGGCGCCGCTCAAGGGGGTTTAAAAAAATAATACTGGTGTGGAGATGGTGCCCTGAAATTGAAGCCGGCCGCCGCCATCTTACTAAGGGAATCGATTAACGTTATGATGTGGCGGAATAGAGGAAGCGTTTTCTTTTCGCTTTCAGCGGTTTTGAAACGGCCAATTTTGCCATGCAGATGATTCTTGATGTGTCTGCCTGTGTCACTCGTTTTAGGATGAAAATTGAACGTCTTCACAACTTCTTATGGGAGATCGCGATGTGACGACTAAGCGAGTGGCAACATTCCAGCCCGAAACAACAAGCTTTTATTTTTCAGTCACTCCAGAATTTATTATAACAGAGCAAGAGCAGCTGCACTGCCACGATTCTCCGCCTAGTTCAGCACGATTTTAACGATGAAGTAAGGGAAAGCGCTGGCTTCACCTCTGCTGGTAGGATAGGAAAGGACAGGCTACACTTTATTGCTCTAATTTACAGTCATTCAGCGGTCAGACCGAGTACTTCCATCTTCTCCTTGTCGATGGTTGCTCCCGTCCTGCAGGGTTGGCGCCCCTATTCCAAGGCACCACTGAGCGTGGCTGCTCGTCGGGCATGGCGTACCAGCCCACGTCGGAGGCATCGGTTGCCGCTGGAGAGCACACTCTCCCACTGCTCCGCACTCGGACTTTCTATATTGTAGAATGTTTTGTTTTTGCTGCATTCCCACGTGATAGGATAAAGGGCGGGTTTTGTGCCACAACATGGGCATATGTCCGTGTATTGGTTTGGAAACATTTTGCTTAGTATGTGTAGATTTGGGAAGGTTCCTTTTGCAGCTTCCGCCAGCAAATTGCCTCTTGTTGATTAAGCATGTTATGGGGCGGGGAATATTTGACCCTCGTTCCTCTATGATAATTTAGTATTTCGGAGTACGTCGGGATCACCATCACGAAGTCCTCGGAGTCTTCATTCGCCAAAAGGCGCTCCAAATCTTTCTACGCGCTGGCCAACACGAAAGACCAATTAGACACATTTTCTGGATACCGGGACACACTGAAATTGAGGAGAAGGAGGAGGAGGAAAAAAACTTTATTCTTGTCCTGTAAAAGGCATTGCCACCTGCCTGGCTAGTCCCACGTTGGGACCGGGAGGTCAAGCCTCCTAGCCCTATCACGGGCGTACTGGACAGCCAGGACTTGAGGGATATGATCTGGAGATCTGATCATTCCTAAGAACCGATTCCGGGAAATGCCAGGGCCGAGCGACCCACACTCCCAGAGCATATGTTCAAGTGTGCATATCTCCTTTTTGCACGCTTCGCATATAATATTCATGTCAGCAATGTCATACCATTCCTTTATTTGTGCAGGTGAATAATAAGACTCTGTTTGTAATTGCCTAAGTGTAACTGCTTGTGCTCTGTTTAGTCTATAGTGAGGGGGTGGAAACTCCCTACTTCCCATGTAGTAATGTTTTGTAATTTCATTGTATGTAATGAGCGTATCTCTCTGTAAGTTCTCCAATCCAGCAGAATCAAAACCATATGTAAAAGCGGCCCGGTCTGTAAGGTCGCGGGCGATGCTGTTGGCCGATTCATTTGGATTGACAGGAATACCATCAAGTGAACCAAGGTGCGCCGGGAACCAATAAATGTAACGTGTAACATTTGTTTGCCTTTTGTTAATTATTTTCGCAGCCTGTGGGGCAAATTTTCCCCTATTGAAAGCTCTAATAGCTGTTTTCGAGTCGCTATAAATTTCTGTAAATCTATCGTCTGTTAGTGCCAATGCAATGGCAACTTGTTCAGCGACTTCTGGTTTGCTAGTGTAGACCGTGGCGCAGTTGGTGCAATTGCCCTGATGATCCACTACTGCCGCCGCGAACTTAGTTCGATCGTTGTAGGTAGCGGAATCAACAAAGCAGGCTCCTCTGCACCCTTTATCCATTTTCTTGATTAACGCCCTGGCTCGTGCAACTCTCCTGTTCATGTTATGTTTTGGTTGCATATTACTGGGTAGCGGTGCGACAATTATGTTGTCTGCGAATTCTTGATTAACTTTAGTGTACTGCGCTGGATTCGTAATAGGGTTGATCATGATCTTGTTCAGGATTGATCTTCCCGTGCTGGTTGTAGATAGTCTCACTATTTGTGAAGTTTCTTGAGCCTCCACGATCCCCATGGTCGAGTTGTGTAATCCTAACTTGAGCAACTTTGCAGTGCTGGTTCGCATTGGGAGCCCCAATGCGCTTTTAACAACTTTCTTCATCGCTGAGTCAAGTTTCTTGAGTTGAACCTGCGTCCAGTTGTACATGGCAGCGGCGTATGAAATATGACAGAGCACGAAAGAGTTGATTAACCTGATGAGGTTATACCTTCTTTCATGCCCTTGTGTCTTCCTGCCAGGCGTCTGATCATCCTGCACGCGTTATCCGTTTTAAGGACGATTTTCTTGACCTCTGTATGGTTTCCACCGTTTGCATCAATGAAAAAGCCTAGTACCCTGATCACGTTGACTCTGGGTATATTGGCACCATTTTCTGTATGTAGGTGTATATTGCGTTCCGGTAGAGGTTTCCAGCCCTTACGCCTGCCCCCTTTTTCACGTCTATAAAGTAGCAACTCCGATTTATGTCGGGAGCACCTGAGTCCAGTGGGTCTCAGGTATTCTTCCACCGTCTTGATCGCTTCAGTCAATGCGTCCTGTATCTGCCCTTCACTGCCACCAGCACACCACACAGTGAGATCATCAGCATAAATGGTATGGTCAATGCCCTTAATGTTGCTCAGTTTTTTGGACAGACCAATCATGCACAGGTTGAAAAAGACAGCAGAGATCACCGATCCTTAGGGGGTTCTTCGATCTCCGAGCTGAACCACTTCCGAGTATGTGTCTCCGACCTTTATCTTCGCCGTGCGTGCTTCGAGAAAGGATTTGATGTATTTAAACATCCTCAACCCGGGCCCAATGTCTTCTATTGTTTTGAGGATGTACTCATGCTTGATGCTGTCGAACGCTTTTTCCAAGTCTAATCCCAGTATGGCCTTAGTATTTCTAGAATATCCGTCGAGTATGTGGCGTTTAATTTGCTTCATGGCATCCTGCGTAGAAAGTGCGGACCTAAAACCCAGCATGTTGTGGGTGTATATATTATTGTCCTCTAAGTGGTCCTTTAGCCTGTAAAGGATTGCGTGTTCAGCGACCTTCACCACGCATGATGTAAGTGATATTGGCCTTAAGTTGTCCAAGCTTGGAGGTTTACCCGGTTTAGGTATTAGTATAACTTGTGAAGTTTTCCATTCTTCTGGCACTTCGCCTGAGATCCATGCTTCATTGATGAAGTCGGCAGCGATTCAATTGACGGCTCATCGAGATTGCTAAGTGATCTGTTTGTTACTCCATCAGGACCGGGGGCTGGCTTTCGATTTAGTTCACTTAACACCCTCCGGATTTCGGATGTGGTGAAGGGTTGGTCGAGTTCAGGTTGAGTGGCTCCCCTGTATTCGGATGGAAGTGGCTGGTCCTGCTCATTTCTAACTGGTAGGTATTTGTCATTTGGTTGTTTGGTTACTGTTTCGATGGGCTGATCCTTAAGGGCTATGTGTATAGCTCGGGCAAGGCTGTCTCTCTGGTAGGATTTAGTGCCTTTTTCATCCAGCAGGTGCTTGATCAATTTCCACGCCTTGCCGTTCCTTATTTTTCCATCGATTGACTCACAAAACTCGTCCCACTGTTGCTGGCAGAGGGTGTTACAGTATTCTTCGATTTGTTTAAGTTCTGCGATTTTTTTTCTCAGCCTACGATTTAGTCTTTGGGCCCGCCACCTTAGGGTTATGGCTTCCTTGGCTTCTATTAAGTGGGCAAGTTTCGAGTCCATTGCCTCTACATTAGTGTCTGTAACAATTCTTTTGGACGCTGTTTTAATGTCCCTTCTGATGCCCTCACACCAGTCTCTGAGATTGAGTTTGGTGGTTTCTTTTCCGCTTTGGGCTCTTAACTTATGAAAAAGGTCCCAATCTACGACCTCGAATTCTCGAGTTCGGCCTTTCTCTACTTCCAGTTTGACTTCTATTCCGTAATGATCGCTGCCAAAATTCATGTTTGTGTTAGTCCATGAAACATGATCTGTGTTCTTAATGACCGTAAGGTCAGGTGCGGTGTCTCTGCATGCAGAATTGCCAACCCTTGTAGGATGTGCCTTATCCGTGATTAAGACCAGGTCTAGCTCATCCGCGTGATTCCACATATTCCTGCCCTTGGCATTCGTCGTAACGTAGCCCCATAGCTCGTGGGCTGCATTGAAGTCTCCTAATATAATCAAAGGTCTACTTCCAGCTAGATTAGTAGCCTTTTCGAATAATCCCTTGAAGTATTGTTTCTGGTGTTTCGGATTGTTGTAGATGTTGAGTACGAATAAGCTATTGTTCCTTTGATTTTTCTGTGGAGTTGGTACTACAACCTCAACCATTAGGTACTCTAGGTTTTTGTCTACGATGCCTAAGTCATGTGAGATGTGTGTAAGCTGCTTATTTACAAGCACGTACAGGCCCCTACCGAAGGTTTGAAACTCTATGGCTCTGTATCCAGTGAGTGTGACACATCCATATCCTGTCTTTTGAAGTGCGATAATATCCGGTTTAGACTGAAGTGACCTAAGGTATTGCTGGATGACGTTACGTTTGTTATTGTACCCCCCGCAATTCCACTGCCTCATTCGAAATTCCTTCTTATTGTGAGCCATATTGCATATTCATCTCCCTCACCTGGGGAGTTAGTGCAGCTCTGAGGATTGACGACCCGCATTATTCCCTTACGTCCATTGACATAGTCATCATTTCCAGGGTTTTGATTCTTTCGCCAAAAGCCTTCAGTCCCTCCTTAGGGTCATTCAGTGCCGTTTGTATTTGGCCTACATTCATTGTCAACTGTGAGACACTGTCCATAAGCATCTGCATGTTGTCTTTGAAAGACGCCAGCGCTTGTTTGACTTCCTCCATCTGTGTTTCAGTGTTCTTGAGCTTACTTTCAACAGCCCTACGCTTGGCTGACATGGGTCCCTCACCAGCAGGCGTGGGGACTGGGGCTTCCTTGCGTGTATTAGTGCTATCTTTGTTTTCTGCTTGTTTAGCCTCGCTTAAGAGTTTCCTTATTGCCGTCATCTCTCTAATCATGTTCTGATTCATTTCCTTTAGTTCTGCATTCTCTTTCTTGAGTCTTTCTATTTCACGATCTCTGCTTTGCTCTGGGGGTGGGTCACAAAGCATGGCACTTACCGGATCGGTACGCGCGTCGTCGGCCCAGACAAGTCTTGTTTTATTGGTGTCCCGGTGAGGAGGCGTCTTGTCCGCTATGGCCGTTCCCTTGACTTTGTCGGCCCACGTGGATCCTTTGCTTCCTTCCCCGGGTTTCGATGCAGCCTGTTGACTCCGATCTCTTGATCCGGATGGCGCCCTGTATTGGGATCTGGATCTGGGTCGGGATCTGGACACGCTTCTTCCCCTGGAGCGCGAGTGACTGTGGGACCTGGACCTGCCGCGGGACCTTGATCTTGGCTGCGGGTCGTTATTGTCCTTGTTGACGTTGGTTGCTAGTGCTCTTTCGTTTCTCCGTTTTCTGACCACGTATGGAGTTGTATAGCGCTGCTTACACATTTTGTCAGCCGTTGGCTGTGAGCCACCACACAGTTCACACCTGGGTTGGCACTGATGTTTGTCAGACGGATTCACTGCACCACAGCCTCGGCATATTCTCTCTTGCGGAGACGGGCACACGTCAGCTCTGAGACCGAGCCGACCGCAAGCGTAGCATACGTCGACTTGTTTCCTGTATAGTGAGCACCTTACAAGGACCGGGCCGTATCTGACGAAATTCTGAACCTTGTGTCTATCAAAGGCGATGATCACCGTACCGGTATTCTTTATTCTTTTAACGGCGAGAGCCAAAGGGTTTCTTGAGTTTACTATGTTCTTCTCCAGCTCCGTCGGGCCATCTGCTAAGTCAATGTTCCTTATCACTACCAAGAGTCCCTCCAAACATGGAAGGACTCTGTCACTACATTGCACGTGTTGTGAGGTGCAGCCTCATATGCATTGATCTCGAAGCTGCATCCATCCAGGTTAATTGACCTTATTCTCACGTATTTCTCAGCATTCTCTCGTTGAGGCGTACTCGCGCGCCACAATTATGTTTTGGCTGAAGTTCGGGCATATGGTGTCTGATGCAATGTGGTCCGAGCTTAGACCAGCTGCTTCTACTATGGTTTTACCTATTTTGGTGGAGCCAATCTTGCTAATATTGAGGCCGCCGCGTGGTCGGAGTATGATTTTAAAGTGATCTTTCGGCAAGTATGGCATTCGGGACGCCCTGGCGACCCTGTTCTTGACTCGACAGCCGTTCTCGTATGTTCTAGGCGACGTAGCCATATGAGGCCTAGCTCCGGCTGAATTGCCGCTAACAGCGGATCTGGTCGAAATTCGCCTAGAAACTGCTGCCTGCCATCCGTACTCTTCGGTGCACTCGTCGGGAGGTAGTTCCTCCCCTTCCATCATGACTTGCATGTCTGACTCGCCTCCAATCGCCACACTCAGGCAGCACCTGGCCTAGCGCGGCGGCGATGGTGGCGGGTCAAAGTCTCTTAAGATGCGAATAGTCGACCCACCGTAGAAATCCTGGTGTCGCCGTGATCCTCTAGATGCTAAGCGTCGATTGATGTAATCGAACCAAGGATACACTCTGATTAACGGGTCAAAATCGATGTTGAAAGCGGGAGTCGATCTTTCTCCATGTTCTTCGATCCACTGAAATTGAAGGCAACCAGAGGGCCGATAGGACCGCTCGCGAGCATACTAACTTCTGCTGATAAGAATCTGCGGGAGTCGCCACTCCAGAATTTTTCATAAAACCTCCTTGGCGCCCCTCAACGCTACCGCGTGAACGCGCTCGTGCCACTGCTCCCGCGTTCGCCGTCTTCTACAGCTGGCTCCGTTGCCGCTCGTCGTTCCAGCGTAGAATTTGACTTCTCTTCTGTCGTCGTAATAGGGAGGCCGCGTTTACGGGGGTATGCGCCATTGCTTAAGGGGGTATGAGCAATGAATGTCTCACGTGACGGACAGATTTAATTTCGAAGCAATTTAATTTTGAATCTTGAACCACGCCACCGAGCAAACTAGAGACATCGAACGCAAGCAACATTGCGCCCAATGTACGGAGCTTTGGATTAGTGGTTCCGCGCATTCCATCCCAGCTACAACTATGGGAAGAGCACGAGTAGTTCGTATACTGAGTAAGAAGCTGCCTGCCGCGAGCGTCAGCGAGAGTTGGCTCGTGAACGGGCTCGTCGTCGTAGGGCCGACCCCGAGCTGCGCGCCAGAGATGCCGAGTTTCAACGGCAACGCTCCTAAAGGATGCTCATCACGCGAAGCACGCAGAAGAGAAAATGAGGTGAAAGAATGGGTAAACAAAAGATTTACAATAGAGACTTCTTGTGAAGTTTGACTTGCATGGTGTAACAGTCGGGGTAACACAGCTTCGCTGTTCGACCATCTTCACGAGCTTGAAGGGGCGGTGATTTTTTTCTATTTTTTTTTTGTCAATGGAATACCAATATAAATCATGATGATGATCATCATCATTATTATTACAGTCCTCGTAGGGGTTAGATTTTCTCAGCTTTTTTACGTGGTCATCGTATCTGGGCCAGAGAGACAGACTAAAGTGTGGTATAGGGTAGCGAAATAATAGGCGAACGCTATATGTTTTATCGAAAGGACACTAAAAAGAGACACTTAATAATATTACATTAGTAAAATGACTCAATTCAGGACACTAGTTGCGTTATAATGAAGGTCAAAGTTCTTTTTTTTTAATTTCGCGCTGAAACCTCATCGCCAGTACGTCAGTGTGACATCATTGATTTCAAAGCATATTTTCTATATTCGGGCCGTTGTGGTCCAGTCAATGTTCTCAGAACTTGTCAAGTTCAGTCTTTCGCTGAACTTAGTCTGCTAAGTAATTCAGCCTTTGGCTTTTTTAGAATACAATGTAGTCAATATTTACCAGTATATTTACCGATAACAATTTAACTAGGCCATAGCACACCCCGTCAAAATTCGTGGCATCGCTGTGACTGGTGCGGGAACGTGACTGTGGCGTCCCCGCGTACCCGTCTTTTGTTTCGAATCTTTTCTGGCTTGTCAAGCCTCCTCTCATGGTGACCGTGGATATTTTGGTATTGCAGAAGAGTAATTTATTAATACAGCTGACGTAACTTCTCAGTGTCCATTTAAAGGACTGACGCGCTTGAAGGCGAAGATTTGTTGCAGTAGTATATTTAGGTAGCGTTTGCTGTCTCCTTGTGCGATTCCGTAGAGAATACACAGAGCCGTTAACCAGCGCATCTGGAGCGGTAACATGTAATATAAGTGGTTGCATCCTGTGAAAGGTGGCCCGCCGTCCTCCTCTCCTCCATCCACCACAGGGGCGTGCTGGAGAAGAGGAGGGCCCTCGAGCGCTCCACCACACCATCTAATGGCGGCAAATCGCACCGGTGCTACCTGGATTGGACGACGATTGGATGAAACGCCCCGGTGCCATTTGCCCAACTCTCCATGAACCTTGTGAATCCCTGCAGACCTCTCGCGTGATAGCAGGAGGCGTTCGTCGATGAACGCGTCCGGCAACTCGGATAAGAGTAGAAATTGATCGTAAAGACATTGAAATACCGGTGTAGCGTTAGGTTGGTGGCGAATGCGAACTTGCCAAGTACGTATGGAGGAAGGTAAAAACTAGAAGGAAACGTCACGGGATTAAACTTAGCCGAACTTTGTGATCATGTTATAATAGGCATTTATAGTGTCTTCTGCCGCCGCGCTCACTGCACGCTCTTCCAAAAAGACAATGGGTGTGACAGCTACATGGCCCTGTTGCACTCGCACATTGCAACGAAAACGATTAAACAACCCCAAGTTGCACAGGCATATCGGCAGTAAATGTGCGCCGAGTGGTTGGCAAAGCAAGCCAACAAGTGTGCGTCAATTAAAACCGATAGCACTTTAACCAAGCACACTGCGCTAAGTTCGCCGACTTCTATAGAGAGGGAAAAAGCGAAGGCTGGCAGCGTAACTTTATTAATTCTCCCCCTTCAGTTCCTTTCTTTCCTCCATGCGAAGCACCACAGGAGGCAAATCGAAACTGTAAGACAGCGATCTCTGCCCAGGAGGTCGACGGCATGACCAAATAAGGAAAAGCCGCGTTATGGAAAAAAATAAATGTCCCCGAGCGCGATAGAGCTGCGCCCTGGGCCGGCCACCTCGCCTTTATATTATGCAGCGTCGCGAAAGCAAGGCTGAGGTAGCGAGGATCGTATAGAGTGCATAAAATTGCAACACTAGAGTAAGTTTGCGCCCTTTGGGGCTTGTCTTGTCCGCTAACAACAATCGTCATCTATCTTGCATGTCTTTCCTTAAGGCTGCGAGCGTTAAGGAGCGAGCCCGGTAGTTCCAGCTCACGAATGTCTAGCGCGTTATTATCAACAGCGTCACATATAGCATCATTATCTTGAGAGGCAAGTAGCGAGCGCGGATATTTCGAAAAAGGGAACACAACTAAGCCGGACAGATGACGATTATTATCCCTCCCTATAGGCCACCTACCGAGCCACCGTATATGAGAAGAAAGCACAACCCAATCCTGGGAATGACATCTATCCACATATGTACTGACTCGCAAGCAGCACTTCGCGCATGTAAAGCTCGACCCATTATAAACACACACACAAAACAGCACCAATTTCATCCCAGAACTCGATAACATACCTCGCAGCAAGACTCGAAAACATTACCCGCAGCGCAAAACTCGAAGGAGCGCTCAGATGCGTTCAATTGGAGATTATTGCTTTCGCATTCACAACTCACAAAAAGTGCTTAGGTGTCCTCGGATTTTTCCCCTTTCCTCCGAGGTAGAAGCCAAAAGCACGCCATGGACATTATGGCCATTTTCAGCATATAAAAGTGAGGCCTTGAAGATTTGTTTCTTTTGCCATGGGGGTTGCGATTTAAACGCCACAACCGGAAATTAACATTGAAAAATAATAACGTTGAATAGGAGGTGTGAAAAAATATGGCGTTCATGATGCATTTTAGGTTCCTGAAATCGCTTTCGGCCATGGAAAAAGGAAAAACCGAGGACAGGCCCTGACACAGACAGACAGAAAAGCTTTATTTGCAGCAAGTGAGTTTGGACTCCTCTGGGTCCCTGGGCCACCGCACGGTCCCACACTACGTCAAGACGTTCATGTCTCTTTTGTTCATGACGTCGGCAGCCCGATCCACCGCAGTAAGCTGCGATGTCGGGTACGTAGACGAGAGCAGGACCTCCCAGTCCTCCCAGCTTGAGATAGCGGGCTGTCCCTGCGGGGAAGGATCAGCAGGGCAGCCAAAAAGGATTTGGGAGAGCGTGACGTGAAGGTTGCCGCATAGGCAGCAAGTAGGAGGAGATGCCACAGTAGTGGGATAGCAGCTGAGGGGATGGGAGAGAGCGGGTCTGGAGGCATCTCCAGAGGATCTGTTGGGAGTAGGCCAGGGAGGGCTGGGGAGGAGAGTAAGTTACAATATGTGATAAACCAATAAAGAATCAATCAATCAATCAATCAAGTCCGACGGTCCAAACGGGATACTTGCGTGAGCTCCGCAAAGCTGTGCGCCCGCTCCCTCGAGAAACCCAGATCGAGGCTGTCCTGACCCCGGAAAATCAAACCTCGGGCCAATTTATCGGCAGCCTCGTTTTCGGGGTTTCCAGAGTGAGCAGGCACCCACCGGAGCTCTCCCATGCATGGTAAATTCTGGGTGGGGGTGTTCAACAAGTTCCAGGCAAGGGTGTGAACCCTGCCGCTGGCAAAGTTGGACAAAGCAGTCTTTGAATCGCTTAAGAAGTATTCAGCATCCGAAAGGGCAAGGGCTAAGGCGATGGCAGATGTAGAGCCCGAAGGAAGATGGGGAATTAGGGGTCGGGGTAGGGTTGGGTTGTACGCAACTCCTACAGCTTCATGCGTTGTACATGCGGCGTCTACCCAAATGGCTTTCTCGACTTGTCCGTAGTACTTTGGAGGGCATTTGCGCGAGCTATGCGGCGAGAGATGTGATACTAGGGATGGACGTCTCGAGGAAGGGGTTTCACTACAAGGGGTGTATGAATGTAGAGGAATGGCTATAAGGGTTGACTGATTAGCGGGTATATTGATGCGAAGGGAGGCGAGGATATGGCGGCCAGTGGCGCTCGCGGCAAGTCTTAAGTACTGAGTCTGAAGGTGCGCCTCAACTAGTTCAGGAAGCGTGTTTTGCACGCCTAGTGCAAGGAGTTTGGCTGTGCTAGTACTGCGGGGTAGGTTTAGGGCTGCCTTAGTTGCAAGGCCGGATCATGGCGTTCACGTGCTCGGTTTTCGTGCGGTTCAGCTTGACATATGGAGTGGCGTACAGAATGCAGGTAAGCGTAAAAGCATGTACAACTTTCATGTTGTCTGTTTCGTCTAAACCCTTGTGCAGGGAAGATACGTGGCGTAGAAGCTGCAACACTAATTGCGTGGAGGCCTTGAGTGTTTTAAGGGTATCGTCATTGCGTCCGGAATCCTGCAGGTATAGGCCAAGGATGCGCAGGGTGGGAGTGAGGGGGATAAGGGATCTTTGTAAAGTGATTTGGATGAGTGAGTTAGCGGTAGATTTTGGTCTAATTAGGAGGAGCGCGGACTTAGAGGGCGAAAACTCGAGTCCGATAGATGATACCTGAGCGGAGATGGTATCGGCTGCTAATTGTAGAGTTTCCTCAATTTCCCCGTGAGAGCCATGAGTGGTCCATGTGGTAATATCATCAGCGTACAGAGTATGTTTTAGGTGTGGGATGAGATTGAGCTTCTGGGCTAAGGGGATGAGAGCAATGCTAAATAGAAGGGGGGAAAGGACCACGCCTTGAGGGGTTCCAAACTCACCGAGTGTATAAGGGGGTGTGCTGAGCTGATCAATGTGCAAGGAGGCAGCGCGGCCAGAGAGGAAGGCGCGAACGTAGTTGTAGGTTTTAGGGCCCAATGCCTTGCTCAGTCACTGTGTGACCCAAATATGTAACCGATTTTCGGAAAAAACTGCATTTATCCAGGTTAAGCGTGATGTTGTATCCACTCAGGCGTTGCAAGACACGTTCTAGTGTCTCCTGGCAGTCGCCGATATCTGTCCCTGTGACGATAACGTCGTCAATATAACAGCCTACATGTGGTATGCCATGAAGTACCTCGTCCATCATTGCCTGAAAGATAGCGGGTGCACTTGCCACCCCGTAAGGAAGGCGCTGAAATTCCAACAACCCAAGACTAGTGTTTACTGTCAAAAATGGTCGTGACTCCGGAGTGAGTGGCAGCTGCTGGTACGCCGAAGAAAGGTCTAGTACACTGAACACCTTTCCTCCTGCTAAGGCAGTGTACAAGTCCTCCGGTCTGGGTAGGGGGTAATGATCTGTTTTGAGAGAAGGGTTTACTGTAGTCTTGTAATCCCCGCATAACCGGACACTGCCGTTTTCCTTCACAACTGTGACAAGTGGGGTAGCCCAGTCACTCCGCATTAAGGCGCGCTCACACTAGCGGGAGACTTCCCGCAGCGGCACAGCGTAAACGACGCCGCTGCGTCGCAGCTGCTCGGAATGACGATCACACTGCGCGCGTTTTCTCGCTGCGGTTCTTGGGATGTAGAGAGAGGAGGCGTTGAGGGAGGACCCTAACGAGGCAGGAACACACAGGACAGCGCGCCGAGCAACAACCGAGTGTCCCGCAGCACGCGCGCAGCCTCCTGCCTCCGCCGACGGGGTCACTGAACAGGGACCGACGTCACGGTTCACGGTCGGCCCCCATTGGCTGTTCTCGTCAGCGGCACGGCAAAAATAGGTACCCGACCCATCGCTCTGCGGGACGGCAGAGCAGCCTGTCTGCGGGAGAAAAACCGGTTTGTGCGGGAAGCGGCGTGCGGGAAACGTTCTGCGTTGCGCGCTTTCCCGCTAGTGTGAGCGCGCCTTTACAGGACGCAGCATGCCCGTTTCCACGTGTTCTCGCAGCTGCCGCTCAACTTTTTCCTGCAACGCAAACGGAACTGGTCTAGCGCGGCAAAATACAGGAACTGTACCCGGTTTCATAACAATCTTTGCTTCAAAGTTTTGTATTGTCCCCAGCTTTTTAGAAAACACGGAAGGGTACTTCTGTTTTAGCACCGCGACTCTGTCTTCAACTGCAATCTGGCCAATTTCTAGCCAGTCAAGCTTCAAACGTTCTAACCAATTTCGCCCCATTAGTACAGGCGACTTCCTTCCGTTGTTTTTTACAACAATGACTGGTAGAGTCATGCATTTATAGTTGTACTTAACCACCACGTCACACTGCCCTTTTAGCTGTATTTGCTCCCCAGTATACGTGCGAAGAGACATTTTGCAAGGTTCACATTTTACGTGTGGAAATTCGGACAGGTACACTTGCTCCGGGACAATTGTGACAGCTGCTCTCGTGTCAATTGGCATATTCACTGTATGCCCTTCAATTTCCACACTCACTTCATAAGATGATTGGTTGGCGTTAATGACATGGTACAGTTCCTGCTCCGAGTCCTCGTCAGAACACTCGAGCGCATGCATGTTTTTTGGCTTCGCTCTAGCAACTGAGCACATGCTTTTCAAATGACCTACAGCTGAACACTTGCGACAAATAAAATTCTTGTACCAACATTCTTCCGATGAGTGTCCCCTGCCGCATCTTGCGCATTTTTCGTTCTTGCGGGCTTCGACATGCTTAGGATTAGCTGGTCTCTTATGCTGGTGTGGTCGGCTTTTCACGACTAGCACGGGTGCCTGTCGTTCTCTTGACCGCAGTTGTTCAGTGTCTCGCGCCGCTAGTTCTCTATCCAGGGCGATTTTGCAAGCGCCATCAAATGTCAGCTCTCGTTCAGCAAACAGGGCACGCTGGGTCTCTTCGTTCCGTATGCCAGCAACCAGCCTATCTCGGAGGGCGTCTTGCAAAAAGTCACCGTAGTCACATTTTCTGACTAAATGTTTAAGTTCCACGATGAACCCCTCCACGCTTTCGCCCTCCTGTTGTACGCGCCGATTGAACTTGCATCGTTCTGCTATTACGGAACTCCTGGGGCTGTAGTGCTCCTTCAGGAGGCGTTTAACTTCTGCGTACGACTTTTCTCCCGGGGCTGCCGGCACAACAAGACTTCTCAGTACTTCGTAAGCCTCTGGTCCTATGACTGTCAAAAAGACGGGAAGGCGCTTTGCGTCGGCGATATCATTAGCCGTTAAGAAATGTTCAAAACGCTCTAAGTACGACTCGAAGTTTTGCGTTTTCGGGTCGAACTCGGACATCTTTCCCAGTGGCGGCATTTCGACAGCAGTACATATATCCGTTACTCATCAGTTTGGCATTTCCTTGCTTGGACGTGCTGCCAGCTCCAAGCCCCGTTGTCGTTCCTTGTGGCCGAGTACTTCCTCCGCAGGGGTGTTCGGTGGGCGGTGCCGTACTCCGGGAGCACGTGCAGCGCCTTGAAGCTGGACGAAAACTCCGCTCGCTTGCTTCCGTTCGTGCCTGTCCACCCGTGCAGGACCAAGGCCGTCGCTTACGTGGGTATGCAAGACCCTCGTCGCCAGTTGTTATAACGTCATCACGCAGCCAAACCGGGAATGGAATCAGTTTATTCAGTGCCGGCGTACATATATATATATCGCTATGTGACGTCACATGGATCATGGCAGTTAGCCCGCCCAGTACACATGCGGCATGACGTGCTGCGCTATCACAGGGACAAAGAACTGGCGATAATCTGCTGCAGAGGGTCGCGCTTTCGCCGAAAGCCCCTGCAATTCCATTGAATAATTTGTAAGGAATTATGGTGCCTCGGAGGAGCCATGTTGAAGGGTGGCAGGGCGAATGAGAAGTGTAGAAGGTGGGACTGCGAGTGGAGAGGCCATTGAGAGTCCAGGAATAAGGTTAGCTAAACGCCCCTCAACCTTGGCCATGACGCCAGATATCACCCTATCCATTATACCGGTAATGGTAGTTCAATCATAGTCTGGCACTGTGCAGTGACCTGGGCAGTAATGCGCTCTGTGAACTGGCTTCTAGGTTTTGGGCGAAGTCCTGAAATTTGGATTCCAGGTCTATAGGTTGCGCTGGGCTCTCATCAGGCCTCCTCTTTTTCTGAGGAGGTTGGTGGGACGGGGTGGATGAAGTAGATGGGGGTGGTGGAGTGGGGGGTAGAGCATGGGTGGAGGTTGAGAGGGCTGCCTTGAGCTGCCTTACCTCATCCCGCAGAGCCTTCACGTCCGAGTCCTGGGAGGTCATGATGTTCGTCTTGGCAGTCTTGGAAGCCCATGTAGATAATATAATAATATTTGGGGTTTTACGTGCCAAAACCACTTTCTGATTATGAGGCACGCCGTAGTGGAGGACTCCGGAAATTTTGACCACCTGGGGTTCTTTAACGTGCACCTAAATCTAAGCACACGGGTGTTTTCGCATTTCGCCCCCATCGAAATGCGGCCGCCATGGCCGGGATTCGATCCCGCGACCTCGTGCTCAGCAGCCCAACACCATAGCCACTGAGCAACCACGGCGGGTAAGCCCATGTAGAGGTAGACAGGAAGGTCGTGCTAAGCGGGGGAAAGTCCTTCTTGGTAGGGCACTTTGTCTTCTGGGGCGGTGGGCTGCGTCGTTTGGTGGTGGCATTTCTCGCCTCGCACGAGCCGGTGCCCGTGAAGTGCTGCCCCCACAGAGAATGCAGATCGGGATGTAGGAGGGAAGATCTTGCGGCTCATGCTTGTCCCCGCACCGTGGGGAGAGATCACTCTTAGGGTGGGGGCACACGTCGTATTTGTGGCCCGGTCGACGACAGTTTGTGCACGCGTCTGGACTTCCCTTGTACGTCGTGCATCTATACACTACACACGTGTAGCGCATGGTGTGAGGGACTGGGGCATGCGCAGATGTGATCAATATGGAAAGGGTGCTACCCAATCTGCGGGCTGCGATGATATCAGCTTCCGGGCTGCGAACCTGGAGGTCCTGTAGCATCTCTTCCGGTGTTTCCGCCCAGTAGGCTTGCGAGATGACTCCGCGCGAAGCAGCGGGCGGCGGTGCGATGTAGGCGGCGACGCGGTAACTGGTCTCCCGGAGGACCACTTCCTTGAGTTGGACGAGGTGAAGGGCAGTTGACTCGTGAGGTGCAGCGACCCTGAAGGTGTTATTCGTAGAGCGGATCCGGAGGTGAAACTCTCCTAGGGCCCGGTCAGCGGCGGTGACTCGCAAAGCTTGCATGAATGGCTGCGCCATGGCTCTGTTCAAGGCGAGGCCCGTTCAAGACTCCCCTCAAGACCCCTCCCCTCTCCGTTCAAGACTACCCTTATAGTGCCGGGAGGGAGTGAAGCAAGTTGCTTACTTCGCAGTGCGATTGCATGCGTCACGCGCAGCTGTTGTTGAACGCGGTATGTCGGCTTGAAGGTCGCAGGGGCAGCGTCGGCCGGAGCACGGACGGCGGACGCGGTAGACTTAGCTCGAACAAGGGCTGCATGAGGAGGCACAACCAGCGTTTCCGGGCTTGGTTTGCCTCCCTTGTACGCGCGGAGTATCGTGGTCCACTCACTGGGTCTGAACGTTGTCGGGTCGAGGTCTTCACCCTGCGATTGCACCTCCATGGCTGCTGGGGGTCGGTGCGCTACCAGTGATAGGCCTAGCCTCTGGCGAGGCAAAACCCAGCGCGGCGGCTGGCCAGGAGCAGACTTTCCGACATCAATACGGTCCAAAAAAGGTTCGGATGTAGGTTTAGTGATCGGCAGCGGTCCAAACGGACGGGATTCGTGCGTGTTCCGTGGTGACTGGCACACACAGCGCACGGCGCCTCGGAAGGCCCAGGCAGTGGGCGATGGGCAAAGCTCACGCCTCGGGAGGTCCGGGCAGGGGGCGACGGGCAAAGCTCACGCCTCGGGAGGCTCGGGCAGGGGGCGACGGGCAAAGCTCACACCGGATCGTTTCGGAGTGCGCGCCGACGGCACGTACGTTCTGTTCGGGTAGATTTCGGGGTCTGGAGCCGCCGATGGCACGTCCGTTCACTTCGGGTGGTTGTGGTGTTCTCGGCCCTGACGTCACTCTCAGTGAAGCTCAACGACGCCGGAAGTTGGACTCCTCTATCTTGCTGGGGCAGATTGTCCTTTCTGGTTTTAATTCGGATCGGAACGGAAAAGATTTATTGGGCTCTAGAAAAGAGATCTTCGCGGCTTCAGACGGCCTCTTCCGTCTACTGATGGATTCTTCTGTCTGCAATCACAGGGTTGGTGCCTTAGTCCAAGGCTCCACTGAGTATGGCCAACCCGCGAGCTCCCTCTACTAGGCGCTTTTGGCCGTTCAAGCTTACGCTGGAAAGCATACTCTCCCACTGTTCCGCACTCTGGTTTTTAATTTTATAGATAGTTGGGGACTCAATATTTTGACAGGCCCATGATATGTGGTATAGATCTCGTTTCTCTTTGCACCATGGGCACTTAGCCTCATACTGTATAGGGAAAATTTTATTGAGAAGGTTTAGATTCGGGAAAGTACCCGTATGCAGTTGTCGCCATGCAACAGCATCTTCTCTGCTTAGATCCTTATCTGGGGGTGGGTACTTCAGTCTGACCCCTTTATAATAATTTAGGATATCTGAGTAGCCCATGGGTACTGACTCGGATTCCTCAAGGCTGGATGTGTCGGACGCCCGGTTGGTATGCCCTCGAGCTATCCTATCCGCCTCTTGGTTCCCTGTTATGATTATGGTTATGGTATGATTATGGTTTTAATTTCTCGCCTTCGGCGCGCAACCACGCCTGGCTGCGTTGACGTGCGCGCGCCTACGTGATCCGACCGACGGATCCAATCGCGGTGTATACCATCGCCGATACCGTTGCCTAACGTCCATGTATAGCGCTCTAGCGTAGAAAGGAGTAACTCCGCAAGTAAGAGTGTGAGGCCGGTCCTCCACTACTTTTGCAGGCTTTTGTGAAAACAAATCGTTAACCTCACTGAACTTCAAGGATGCACAGGCGATGACAATATATAGAGCCGCTACGTGTCACGAGCCAGCGCTGAGAAAGAAGCTGTGACTGGATCGCGCGCTCGGCAAGAGGCGGGCGCTGAAGAAGTGGAGGCTGAGGACGCTGGCTTGCGTTTTTGCACGTCATCTTGTACAACCGTCTGTCTCGCTGAGGCCGGGTACGCCTTCCATTGTCTTTTCGTGACAACATATATATGGGATTTTACGTGCCAAAACCACGACCTGATTATGAGGCACGCCGTAATGGGGAACGTGCACCTAAATCTGAGTACACTGGTGTTTTCATATTTCGCCCCCTCGAAATGCGGCCGCCGTGGCCGGGATTCGACCCCGTGACCTCGTGCTTAGCAACCCAACACCATAGCCACCAAGCAACCACGGCGGGTTCACAGGCCATGACCGGCAGCACACACTACGCACATCACAAACTGTGGCTAGCCCATCTGCAGTTTATGAGCACAAAGACGTACGCTGGTCTTGGCTTTGTAGGAATCGTTTTGCTTTACTTCAACAAGTTTCGGGCGGCCGTGCACCGCGGACGTGACGAGACACAGCGCGCCGACGAAGAGGCCAGCAGAGCAGAACGTCGTTACCCGTTTAAATACGCCGACTACGGCCTGAGGCACATTAATGCCATTGCAGTTATATTGTCACGTGGTGGTGACGTTGAAGAACGCAGTAGCAATACTGTGAAGGACAAAACTAACTTTTATTGGGCGAACCTGTGCCCACAAAAACAGGCTACACTTATAGCACAACGATAGCGGCGAACACGGTCGGCGATCGTCGAAAATCTGATCAGCGGGTCAGCGCGTCCGCTTTTATAGAGCAGTCGTCGAATATTCCAGACTAATCGTTGGGAGCCGCGTGCCTTCCACAAAGTTCGACACCATTCGCGTCAGGCGATAACATCAGATAACATAGGGTTCGGCGACAACAGGCAGCGGATAGAAGCATCGATAACTTTCCAGAAACTTCGGATGCATGCAGGCGCGTCCCGCGCTGTGCGATAACATTTGTTACGCGGCGAAACGTGGTTGCCCGATAAAGATAAGTACGCGTGTCATTACTCCCCCATAACTCCCCTCTTAAAAAGCATCGACCCGATGGTGCAAACAAACGAAATAAAGAAAAGCACTCGTAGCAAAGAAAACAACAAAATAAGGAAGTTCGTCAGCGTCCGTAAAAGGGTTCAAGGCGCACCACGTGGACCACTTCAGATCGTGCGCGGCGGCGCTGTAGGGGTTGTAGGACAGACTTCGGGATGAAAACCAAACTTGGGAGGGTTTATTTTACATTATTTACAAGAGGTGAGACGTCAATGTAACATTTGTACAGTCATTACGGGCCGGCAGCAACTCGGACGCTGCGGCCCGCGGCAAGAAGTTCGAGAGAGGTGAATCAGGGAATCAGGGAATGTCCTGGTCTCTCTGGAAGGCTTCTTATAAACCCTTCGAGCACTGTAAGTCACGTCATGTTTGACCAATACGAGAGTCCGCTCAGATGACGCCATTTTCAGCCAATGGTAGGCGCCCGTGTCGCGGTGTCACACCTGGCGGCTCTCTGCGGTCTTGCCTCACAGACTGGCAATGCACTTCTTCTAACGAGGAGAAGGAGGGGGGTGCTCATGCTCCATTGCACAAGGGCCCACCTGCTCCCGGTGGCTCGGCCCCTCACCGGTAGCAATTGCCTTCTTCAAAGGCGATGAAGAGGTACGCTTGGGCCTTCCCGGCATGTCTGGCTGTCACGGCGCATTACCGCCGTCTTGGTTTGCACCTGTCTTGTGGCCTTCAACTTGTTTGCCTGGGCGCTCCTCTGGAATGTGCTTTCCTGCTTCTGCATTCCTCAATTAGCTGTGCTGCGTTTCGAAGTGGTTTGGGGAACTCGAAGTAATCGCAGGAAACAGCTCCATATCTAACAGCGCTGTGAATGGGAAATGCCGTCTGGCACGACTTCATAGTCCAGTGCGCCAATACGTCGGATGACCTTGTAGGGTCCGAAATAGCGTCGCAGTATAGTTTCTCACTGAGTCCTCTTCGGCGTATCAGGGTCCATACCCAAACACGGTTGCCGGGCTTGTACTCGACGAAGCGTCGTCGGAGTTTGTAGTGTCGGCTGTCGGTCCTCTGCTGGTTCTTGATCCTTAGGCGGGCGAGCTGTCGGGCTTCTTCGGCGCGCTGGAGATAGGTAGTGACGTCAAGATTTTCCTCGTCAGTGACGTGCGGCAGCATGGCGTCGAGCATCGTCGTCGGGTTCCTGCCGTAAATCAGCTTACACGGCGTGATCTGTGTTGTTTCTTGCACCACAGTGTTGTAAGCGAATGTTACGTACGGCACGACGGCATCCCAGGTCTTGTGTTCGACGTCGACGTACATTGCTAGCATGTCGGCGAGGGTCTTGTTCAGGCGCTCCGTGAGACCATTCGTGTGCGGATGGTAGGCAGTTGTCCTCCTGTGGCTTGTCTGGCTGTATTGCGGAATGGCTTGCGTGAGCTCTGCTGTAAAAGCCGTTCCTCTGTCGGTGATGAGGACTTCTGGAGCACCATGTCGCAGCAGGATGTTCTCGACGAAAAATTTAGTCACTTCGGCTGCGCTGCCTTTCGGTAGAGCTTTAGTTTCAGCGAAGCGGGTGAGATAGTTCGTCGCCACGACGATCCACTTATTTCCGGAAGCTGATGTCGGAAACGGTCCCAACAAGTCCATCCCGATCTGCTGAAAAGGTCGGTAAGGAGGCTTGATCGGCTGTAGTAATCCTGCTGGCCTTGTCGGTGGTGTCTTGCGTCGCTGACAGTCGCGGCATGTCTTGACGTAACGGGCGACATCGGCGGTTAGGCGCGGCCAGTAATACCTTTCTTGTATCCTCGATAGCGTCCGGGAGAAACCGAGGTGCCCAGCGGTTGGATCGTCATGTAAGGCGTGCAGTACTTCTGGACGCAGCGCCGACGGAACAACAAGAAGGTAGTTGGCGCGGACTGGTGAGAAGTTCTTCACGAGTAGGTTGTTTTGAAGCGTGAACGAAGATAATCCGCGCTTAAATGCCCTATAGGGACAACGTCGGTGTGCCCTTCGAAATACTCAACGAGGATTTTTAGCTGCGGGTCTGCTCGTTGCTGTTCAGCGAAGTCTTCCGCGCTTATTATTCCAAGCTAGGCGTCGTCACCTTCGTCATCTTGCGGCGGCGGGTCAATGGGGGCGCGTGATAGGCAATCGACATCTGAGTGTTTTCGTCCGGACTTGTATATTACGGTGACGTCATATTCTTGCAGTTTGAGGCTCCACCGCGCCAGCCGTCCTGAAGGGTCCTTTAAGTTAGCTAGCGAATACAACGCGTGATGGCCGCTGACGACTTTGAATGGCCTGCCATAGAGGTAAGGGCGGAATTTTGCTGTAGCCCAAATTATGGCGAGGCATTCCTTTTCACTCGTAGAATAATTGCCTTCCGCTTTTGACAGCGACCGGCTGGCATATCACCCTTTGAAGTCCGTCTTTCCTATGGACTAGGACGGAACCGAGGCCTAGGCTACTGTTTGGATTTCAGTATCGGCGTCCTCGTCGAAGTGTGCAAGTACCGGCGGCGACTGCATGCGTCGTTTGAGTTCTTGAAATGCATCGGCCTGCGGCGTTTCCCACTTGAACTCGACATCACATTTGGTTAGATGCGTTAGCGGCTCCGCGATGCGTGGAAAGTCCTTGACAAAGCGCCTGTAGTAGGCACACATGCCAACGAATCTACGCACTGCCTTCTTGTCGATGGTTTGCGGGAACTTCGCGATGGTAGCTGTCCTCTGCGGGTCGGGGCAGAATCCAGATTTACTGATGACGTGGCCTAGGAATAGAAGTTCATCGTAAGCGAAGCAAGCGACACTTCTCCGGCTTCAGAGTGAGCCCTGATGACTTGATGGCCTCTAATACTGTCACAAGCCGCTTAAGGTGATCGTCGAAATTTCCGGCGAAGACGACGACGTCATCCAAGTAAGCAAGACAGGTCTGCCACTTCAATCCTGCTAAAACCGTGTCCATCACGCGCTGGAACATTGCAGGCGCCGAGCACAGTCCAAATGGCATAACCTTGAACTCATAGAGGCCGTCTGGCGTGATGAAGGCGGTCTTTTCGCGATCCCTTTCGTCTACTACTATTAGCCAGTAGCCAGACTTGAGGTCCATCGATGAGAAGTATTTAGCATTGCAGAGCCGTGCGGATGGACCCGCACCTCGCACATCTCTTGGAAGCTAAATCCTCTATTTTGAGGCGATGGAAAACACAAAGGCTTAACCAGAGGTTGCGAAAGAGGGTTGCCGCACTTAACAGGGAGATTGAACAGTACTGCACCGAGTTAGCTAGGCTACAATGGGATGAAATCTGTTCAGCAGTCGATGCGCGCATGCGCACAGGCGGAAAATGGAATCTCCTTAAACACATGCTAGATGACACGCAAACCAAAAGCAATCAAAGACAGACATTGTGCCGCCTGATTCACAGGCACAAACAAGGAGGAACCGAACAAACGCTCTTAGACGAGGTAGCCAATAGATATCTCCCCCTAGGCGCAGCACACTCAGAGGAATATCCCAACATCGAATGTGACACGGTAAAGGAGTTCGATGACCCCTTCTCGGAGTCCGAAATCAGAGCAGTACTTCACAACTTAAATAGCAGGTCGGCCTCAGGTCCGGACGGCATCTCAAACAGACTGCTGAGGAACCTGGATGATAGATCAATTGAGCTGCTAACGAAAGAGGTCAACAAAACTCGGGAGAACGGGTGCGTCCCGGACGAGCGGAAAGCGGCCTCGGTTGTGCTTATCCCGAAACCCGGTAAGCCCCTAAACCTTGACAACCTAAGGCCGATATCGCTAACCTCTTACTTAGGCAAGGTAGCGGAGCATGCGATCCTGCACAGGATATCGGATTACATAAAACGCAATGAACTGTTCCCGCACAACATGGTCGGCTTCAGACCCGGCCTTTCCACACAGGATGTAATGCTACTCCTTAAGAAGCACATTTTCGATAACAGCACTAGGGATGTTAGGGGCATCTTAGCCCTTGACCTGACCAAGGCCTTTGACACTGTATCTCATCGATTTGTCCTGCAGGCCACGACCAGCCTAGGTCTGGGAGCAAGGTTTCAGGCTTTTGTTAGATCATTCCTCATTAACAGAACAGCCACCATCAGGATTGCAGAACTCAAGTCAGATGAGTTCGCACTAGGGGCCAGAGGCACTCCCCAAGGAGCAGTCATATCCCCCTTACTGTTCAACATGGTCATGAAGGGCTTGTCGGAGAGGCTCAGATCCCTTCCTAATATAAGCCACTCGCTATACGCAGACGATATCACGATTTGGTGCCCCGGAGGTTCACTCGCAGAGGTAGAGCATTCGATACAATCAGCCCTAGACGCAACGGACTCCTACCTCGAAGACACAGGCCTCCAACTATCCCCAAACAAATCTGAATTGTTACTTTACAGGCCGGCCAGGCAAGGTGTTAGGGGGCTCACCCCCCTAAACGAACTTGCCATATCCCTCTTTGCAAGAAACGGGCAGCCCATTCCTCAAGTCGAATCTATCCGAATCCTAGGATTACTGATTGACACGCGTGGATGTAACGCCAAAACGCTCACGCGCATCACGGCGAAAACCGAGAGCATTCTGAGACTAGTTGCTTGAGTATCTGGACGAAAGAAGGGACTAGGTGAAGACAACCTCCTCAGGATCCATCACGCTTTCCTAATGAGCCACATCAACTATGTGGCCTCGGCCCTTAACTGGACCAAAACCGAAAAAGAATAAGCTTAACATTCTCATGCGCAAGAGCATCAAAAAGGTACTGGGGTTTCCAGTAACCACTTGCTCGGACAGGTTAAGCAAACTCGGTATGCACAACAACATTGATGAAGTGATCGAAGCGCAGGTCACCGCTCAAGTGGTCAGGCTCTCGTCAACCAGGGCAGGGAGACGCATCCTAGACGAGGCCTGCATGGCTCCAAGAATACTCAATGAAAGGAAAATCACCTTATCCAAGGAGGCACGGGCAACCTTTGTGGTCAGCCCATTCCCTCGGAATATGCACCCGCAATACAATGTAGGGAGGCGAAAAGCCCGAGCACGGGCGATTTTACAGAAGGCCAGCGAGAATCAAGATTCGACTGTCTTTGTCGACGCGGCTCAGTACGGCAACTCTAGCACGTTCGCGTTGGCAATCATTGACGGCAAAGGGGAATTACGCTCCTCGGCCTCAATTAGGTTTGCTTCGAGTGGAGTCGCGGAACAGGTCGCCATAGCCCTGGCCATGACCGACCCCTCGCGCACCAACGTTTTCACCGACACACGAGCGGCCATCAAAGCTTTCGAATCGGGTAACCTAGCCAAGAGGCTGCCTCCATTCTGGAAAAGAGAACAAACCCTGGTACTCACTTCATCTCTTGGTTTCCCGCCCATATGGGTGCGGACGTTCATCAGAACATACCTAACCTCAACGAGCTTGCCCATGACCATGCGTGAGATCTAACGCGCCGCGGCGGGATGGAGGCCTTATGGGGACAGGATGAAATCCAGCAGAACGATCCATTCCTTACTTTTCACGATATAACATCTCACTATCGGCTTAGCAGAAGGGCCTATCCTCTTCCTCACCCGAAGTTAGACAGGCCTCAGTCAGTTTCACTTAGAATGCTCAAGACGGGCTCATTCCCCTCGCTCGGCTTTCTCAGCCGTATCGACACAGACGTCGATTCGAGCTGTCCGGACTGTAATGAGTGCTATTGTTCCTTAGCGTACATGCTCTGGCAATGCCCCGCGTTACCTAACGGCCCTCTATCCAGCGAAGCCGACTGGGAAGAGGCACTCCGGAGCCCATCGCTCCAGACCCAACTAGAGGCAATCCAGAGGGCCCGAGAAAGGGCGGAACATCACGGTATTCCTGCCCCGACTTGGACGCGGCCAGCGGCTACCGCGGGTTCCCGATAGAGGCCTCCGCTGAAGCTCCTCAGGATCAAATAAAGTTCACTGCCTGCCTGCCTGCCTGCCTGCCTGCCTGCCTGGCCTGCCTGCCTGCCTGCCTGCTTGCCTGCCTGCCTGCTTGCCTGCTTGCCTGGCCTGCCTGCCTGGCCTGCCTGGCCTGCCTGGCCTGCCTGCCTGCCTGCCTGCCTTGCCTGCCTGCCTGCCTTGCCTGCCTTGCCTGCCTTGCCTGCCTTGCCTGCCTTGCCTTGCCTGCCTTGCCTTGCCTGCCTTGCCTGCCTTGCCTTGCCTGCCTTGCCTTGCCTGCCTTGCCTGCCTGCCTTGCCTGCCTTGCCTGCCTTGCCTTGCCTGCCTTGCCTGCCTTGCCTTGCCTGCCTTGCCTGCCTTGCCTTGCCTGCCTTGCCTGCCTTGCCTGCCTTGCCTTGCCTGCCTTGCCTTGCCTTGCCTTGCCTTGCCTTGCCTGCCTTGCCTTGCCTTGCCTTGCCTGCCTTGCCTTGCCTTGCCTTGCCTGCCTTGCCTGCCTTGCCTTGCCTTGCCTTGCCTGCCTTGCCTTGCCTGCCTTGCCTTGCCTGCCTTGCCTTGCCTGCCTTGCCTTGCCTTGCCTTGCCTTGCCTTGCCTTGCCTGCCTTGCCTGCCTTGCTTGCCTTGCCTTGCCTTGCCTTGCCTTGCCTTGCCTGCCTGCCTGCCTGCCTGCCTGCCTGCCTGCCTGTCTGTCTGTCTGTCTGTCTGTCTGTCTGTCTGCAAAGCCGATCCAATGCGTCGTCTATCCGTGAGAGGGAGTATACGTCTTGAACGAAAAAACCAGTCAAAAACACAAAGGACAAGAGAAGAAGTGCACGACACAACGACTGGACTATCAACTGTGGTTTATTAGAATCGGTGTAGTCCCAGCAAGGGCAGCAGAGCATGCGCAACCGCATCATCACTTATCACATAGCATGAAAAGAGAGCACCGTTTCTATCGGGACCGACTTAGAAATTCAAATTCTTTTTCTTGTAAGCGCACCGACGTTGTACTAACGCAATCATCACCTAATAAACTGATGAAGTACGCTTCCAAGATTTCACGCTCTTCTTTGCCCTTGCCCCTACCAAGAATCATCACATTGCTAAACAATGGATAACAACCACATTCATTGCAATGGCGAGGCAAGTTTGCACCGTTATCTGACCCCAGGGAGGAGTGGTGCTCACGCAGGCGGTCATTAATACATCGACCGGTTTGGCCTATGTAGAATCTTTCGCACTTGAGAGGGAACTTATAAACAACCCCTGCAGCACATGCCGTGAAACGATTTTCATGCTGCGTTGTGCAAACATGGTTCCTTGCCCTGCCTCGAGAAATGCGCGAACACAGACCCGAAAGCTTACAAGGGGCAGAAAAAACACATACTCCCTGTTTGGCGGCAACTTTCTTAATACTGTGGCTCACTTTATGTACGTAAGGCATAACTTCAAGTTTCTTACGTTCAACAGCCCCACCATCTACCGGCTCTGTACGTTCCTTCTTTAGCCTCTGAAGCAGCGATTCAGCCACCGCTTTCAAAAGAGGCGGAGGGAACCCTGCGGCTTCTAGACGTTGGGATTGTGCGTCAAAGCTACTTTTAATGGCGTGGTGACAGCTTCTTTCAAGTGCATTGCGGAAACAATTAATTGCAATTCCTCTTTTTACAATCTTTGAATGTGCAGATCCAAATGGTAAAAGAGCTTCCTTGCCCCTAGGTGAAAACATCCAGCACAAATGCCCGTCGTCAAAGAAAGTTAGTTGCAGTTCTAGGAACCTGATGGAATGATTGCTTCACTCATGAACTTCCTAGCAATCATTCCATCAGGTTCCTAGAACTGCAACTAACTTTCTTTGACGACGGGCATTTGTGCTGGATGTTTTCACCTAGGGGCAAGAAAGCTCTTTTACCATTTGGATATGCACATTCAAAGATTGTAAAAAGAGGAATTGCAATTAATTGTTTCCGCAATGCACTTGAAAGAAGCTGTCACCACGCCATTAAAAGTAGCTTTGACGCACAATCCCAACGTCTAGAAGCCGCAGGGTTCCCTCCACCTCTTTTGAAAGCGGTGGCTGAATCGCTGCTTCAGAGGCTAAAGAAGGAACGTACAGAGCCGGTAGATGGTGGGGCTGTTGAACGTAAGAAACTTGAAGTTATGCCTTACGTACATAAAGTGAGCCACAGTATTAAGAAAGTTGCCGCCAAACAGGGAGTAAGTGTTGTTTTTTCTGCCCCTTGTAAGCTTTCGGGTCTGTGTTCGCGCATTTCTCGAGGCAGGGCAAGGAACCATGTTTGCACAACGCAGCATGAAAATCGTTTCACGGCATGTGCTGCAGGGGTTGTTTATAAGTTCCCTCTCACGTGCGAAAGATTCTACATAGGCCAAACCGGTCGATGTATTAATGACCGCCTGCGTGAACACCACTCCTCCCTGGGGTCAGATAACGGTGCAAACTTGCCTCGCCATTGCAATGAGTGTGGTTGTTATCCATTGTTTAGCAATGTGATGATTCTTGGTAGGGGCAAGGGCAAAGAAGAGCGTGAAATCTTGGAAGCGTACTTCATCAGTTTATTAGGTGATGATTGCGTTAGTACAACGTCGGTGCGCTTACAAGAAAAAGAATTTGAATTTCTAAGTCGGTCCCGATAGAAACGGTGCTCTCTTTTCATGCTATGTGATAAGTGATGATGCGGTTGCGCATGCTCTGCTGCCCTTGCTGGGACTACACCGATTCTAATAAACCACAGTTGATAGTCCAGTCGTTGTGTCGTGCACTTCTTCTCTTGTCCTTTGTGTTTTTGACTGGTTTTTTCGTTCAAGTATGTACCAACTGGCCCAGATTTCAACCCTTCTGCAGAGTATACGTCTTTCTTCGTGATTTTGTTCAGTCGACGATAATCGACGCAGAAACGTAGGGTTCCGTCCTCTTTCTTCACTAAAACAAATGGAGACGCCCACGGGCTTTTCGACGGCTGGATGATGTCGTCGCGCAGCATTTCATCGACTTGGTGTCTTGCTTCGCGTTCTCGCGTCGAAACTCGGTAAGGGCTCTGGCGGAGTGGTCGAGCGCACTCTTCGGTTATTATGCGATGCTTTGCGACTGGTGTCTGTCGAATCCTCGACGACACCTTGTATCGTCGAAGTAAACTTCTGAGCTGTTGTTGCTTAATCATGTGGAGACTTGGATTTATGTCGAAGTCTAGTTCGGGAACTACGGTCGTCGGGGCAGATGCGACAGAATCCGAGAGAACAAACGCGTCGCTGGTTTCCTGAATTTTCTCGATGTATATGCGATCGTCGTGCCCTTGTTGATGTGCTTGAACTCCTGGCTGAAGTTTGTCAGCAACACTTTCGTGTTTCCTCCGTGCAGTCGAGCGATCCCTCTTGCGATGCAAATTTCACGGTCGAGCAGTAGACGTTGGTCGCCTTCGATGACGCCTTCTACGTCAGCGGGTGTTTCGGTGCCGACCGAAATAACAATGCTGGAGCGAGGCGGGATGCTCACTTGATCTTCGAGCACACTCAAGGCGTGGTGACTACGAGGGCTCTCCGGCGGTATCGCTTGATCTTCCGACAGCGATATTGACTTGGACTTCAGGCGATGATTGCGCCGTGTTAATTCAGGAAGTCCATGCCGAGAATGACGTCTCGTGAACACTGTTGCAAGATAACGAAGGTGGCAGGGTAAGTCCGGTCATGAATGGTAATTCTTGCCGTGCAGATTCCACTCGGCGTGATGAGGTGTCCTCCAGCGGTCCGAATTAACGGGCCTTCCCATGCAGTCTTAACTTTCTTCAATTGGGCTGCGATGGGTCCACTCATGACGGAGTAATCGGCTCCTGTGTCTACTAAGGCGGTGACTGCGTGGCCGTCGAGAAGCACGTCGAGGTCGGTGGTTCTTTGTCAGTTCGACGAACAGCAACCGCACCTCCATCGGTTGCTGCTTTTAGTTTTCCGGATATGGGCTGACGGACCGGCCCCGTGCTGGGCCAGTGTATGGTCGGCGCTGCCGCGACAGGTAGCGGCCTGGTGACGGCGAACGGTATGGTCGTCGAGGGCTCCACTGAGTAGCGGCGAGGTAGTCGGCGATGTCACGAGGGCGTTCACCTTCCCTCGGGCGCTGTGCGTTGACGGCGAAGCCTCGCAATCCCAGGTCGCGGTATGGGCATCGGCGGTACACATGACCGGCTTCGCCGCAGTGATAGCAGAGCGGGCGGTGGTCGGGTCTCACCAAATGTCCGTCTTTCTCGCGTAGGTGCGCTGGGCGACGGGTGGGCGTAGTGGCGGCAGCGGCGGACGACGGAATTGCGGCGTTACAGGGCCCTGGCGCGGTCGCGGTGGGGGGCCTTGACGGCGTGCGACGGCGGCGTAGGTCATCGCTTCTGGCTGGGGCAGCAATAATTGAGGTTGCACCTCAGGAACTCCAAGCGATCGGTGCACCTCTTCTTTCGCGATGTCGGCGATCGAGGCCACTTGAGGCTGCGACGATGGCAAGACCTTGCGCAGTTCTTCGCGCACAATGGCCCTGATGGTCTCGCACAGATCGTCCTTGGCCAGTGATTGAATTCCGGCGTAGCTTGTTGGCTTGGTGCGTCGGTCAAATTGCCGGTTCCGCAATTCCAATGTCTTCTCGATGCTCGTCGCCTCACGAAGAAACTCGTCGACGGTCTTCGGTGGGCTTCTTACCATTCCGGCGAAAAGTTCCTCTTTTACACCACGCATCAGTAGGCGGACTTTCTTCTCCTCGGACATTTCTGAGTCGGCATGGCGGAACAAACAGCTCATTTCCTCAGTGAAGATAGCGATCGTCTCATTCGGCAGCTGCGCTCTGGTCTCCAGTAGAGCTTGGGCTCGCTCTTTTCGCACGACGCTTGTAAATGTTTGCAGGAAGCCGCTTCGGAAGAGGTGCCACGTCGTCAAGGTGGCTTCTCGATTCTCGAACCACGTCCTGGCGGCGTCCTCCAATGCGAAATAGACATATCGCAGCTTGTCGTCGCTTGCCCAGCTGTTAAACGTAGCGACCCTCTCATACGTTTCCAGCCAGCTTTCCGGGTCCTCAAATGTGGAACCGCGGAACGTCGGTGGTTCCCTGGGCTGGCTGCAGCACCATGGGGGACACTGGGGCTGCCATTAGTGTTGCCTTGGTCACTATCTTCTTGGTCTTCTCCGGTAGAAGTCCGTGCTCCGGGGGCAGCTGTTGAAGACGGCGGCTTGCTCGATGGTCCGGGACTACGTTGGTGTTTTCTTTGCGGTCCGGGCTTTGATCACGGCTTGTCGGGGGCGTCCGGTACATGAACAAAAAGCAACTCCACAAGATGTCACGTGGTGGTGCCGTTGAAGAACACAGTAGCAATACTGTGAAGGACAAAACTAACTTTTATTGGGCGAACCTGTGCCCACAAAAACAGGCTACACTTATAGCACAACGATAGCGGCGAACACGGTCGGCGATCGTCGCAAATCTGATCAGCGAGTCAAGCGCGTCCGCTTTTATAGAGCAGTCGTCGAATGTTCCAGACTAATCGTTGGGACCCGCGTGCCTTCCACAAAGGTCTACACCATTCGCGTCAGGCGATGAAATCAGATAACATAAGGTTCGGCGACAACAGACAGCGGATAGAAGCATCGATAACTTTCCAGAAACTTCGGATGCATGCAGGCGCGTCCCGCTCTGTGCGATAACATTTGTTACGCGGCGAAACGTGGTTGCCCGATAAAGATAAGCACACGTGTCAGTATGGATACTCCAAGGTAATGTTTGCCGTCGTCGTCGCCGTGTGGTTCCGTATACAGGTTGTCCTACATAACTTGAGCCAAGAATTTCAGAATCAAAAGCGCGTCGGAAGCGAATTGAGCCGAACGCATACTATTCACAACAGCCTATAGTAACTCAGACAATTTTTTTTGTTTTCTCCGTAACTCACTAATTAAGTTTAATTACCAAAATTTGTAATTATTGGCTGAGGACCTCAAGTATGATGAGCAGATTTGTAGAGCACCTTCAGAAACCACCGACCGAGTTGTTTCCCTTTACGATACATCTCACGCAGTCTTTTCTTCCGGGTTGCAAAGAAAGCCCGCGAAATATGAAAAAAAAAAGCCGCGTAACGGAGTGTTAGCGCTGTGGTATTGCGCTGCTCTCAAACGTGCGTTCGGTGAACAAGGTCGGCGGCATCATGATTGGCGACGAGGAAGTGGCAGGGCGTTCTTTATCTCATCGGCAGCGCTCGGCCAGCAGCACGCATTTTCGCCATCATCCCACGGGAGCCGACCTTGTTCACCGAACGCACGCTTGAGAGGAGCACAATACCACTGCGCAAGTGCTCCGTCACGTGGCGTTTTTCGTATTTAGCGGGGTTTCTTTGCAACCCGGAAAAAGGGACTACGTGACAATTATCGTAAAGGGAAACAACTCGACTGGTGGTTCATGAAGGTGCTACAAACCTGCGTATACTTGGGGTCCTCAGCCAATAATTAAAAAAGTTGGGTAATTAAACTTAATTAGCGAGTTATGGGGAAAACAAAAAGAATTGTCCGAGTTGCTATTGGGACTAGTATCCGTTCGGCTCAATTCGCTTCCGACGTGCCTTCAATTTCTCAATTCTTGGCTCAAGTTATGTGGGAAACCCGTATATTTAGGTATATATGTATGCTATATGACACGCCATGCTATTATATGACACGCAGTATGTGTGGGCTATATTGCCACAACATTTCCTCAGAATTTTGATATTGGCACCCCACAACCAAATGTCATGAAACAAAACAACGACAGCGCATGCCCTTTATCTTAAATCTTCTCAGACTTAAATATCAAAAGTGCGAAACAACAACAGGGCTAAAATTTGAAAATTATGCAAATTCATTGGCGTGGCTTTGCAGTACAACCAGGATCGGCCCAGGAAGGAGGTTTGAAACATACTCATACGGCAAAGTGGTGGCAATGTCGCCACGAAAGAGTTTGGCTTTAATACATATAAATGAAATTCTCCGATACGGCAGAATCCTAACAAAGGAACCCTAGCAAAACAGCTCGTTTTTAGAGCGATGGCTCTACTGCTACAACTACACACCCAGAAAACGCCTGGTTCCGAAAATCTGACCGTCATGCTCGGCCAACGTCAAACTGAAAAGTCGCCCGGGCCTCGTCTTCAAAGCGATCCGCGATGTGTACAAAGTGCGCCGAGTGCTGGTAGCTTCGTATGCGCTGTGCTTCGGACGCTCAGTGCGCGTTGAAGCGAGACGCAGCACGAAGGTGAACTCGATCGCTGCTGCGCCGAGCATGCAGCGTTCGTGTGTTGTCTTGCGGTGCAATTGTAGATGCGGTAGTTGCTGATGGCACCGAGCAGTCTCTGTGTCCTTTCCCAAAGCAAGCAAAACCGCGCTGTCGCTCGACAAACTTGGTTTAACCGCGTTCAACCACGGCAATTTCTCTCCATGCTTCGAAGAATGCGGGGAAGAGGTTTGGTGTTGGCGTAGTATTTTCTGCTCCTCAAAAAGATAGCGCACATGATAAATCCGCAACAGTAGGTCTCTGGCTGTGCAATTAGGCACAATGACCCCTTTGCGCCATGTGCAGATGGCGTGGCGTGTCAGTTTCCTACCACGTGCGGAAAACATTTGCACGGACCTAACGGAACGCTGCATCAATACCAGAATAAATGAACGAAAGAGGTCGCTATCCAAATAGCCACCTAATCATTTTGTCGCAATGCATTGCAGTGACTGCAGCCCTTTGGTAAGAACAAAATTTAATAAAGAAAATTTTATATCGCCACAAATTTACGAGTGCGCGCCTCTACATAGGGCCATATCACAAAGAATGACCCGACTGCCTTAGTAAGCGTTCAACTGACCTCTATGAAAAAAAATTTGGGGGGGGGTTTCTTGACTTGAGATACTAACGCGATTCTTGCCTTGTATCTCGTGGACCTTTCTTACAGCGAAGCTGCTGAGGGCTACTTTCCCCACTATCGTGTCCGCGCGTAGAAAAAAAAAAAATCCCGAATATGGATGGATGTTATGAGCGTCCCCTTTGGAACGGGGTGGTGGGATGCGCCACCAAGCTCTTTCTACTGTACTGTCTAATGTCCTACCTAACTGAAACAATAAAAAAATAAACACTGTGAACTCCTACACCCTAATTTTCTGATCCCCCATTGCTAACTGTGCTTTTGTACATTTCCGCTTTTTGTCGTTTCCCTAATTTTCGTTCACCAATCCTCCAATCGCCTCTTAGATGGGGTCCCCCTTCTAGAACACCATACTCTTACTAATGCCTGTTGCGGACATGTTTACTTTTCCACTGCTCCCGCTGAACCCAAGGGCTTCAAGGAGGCCAGTGGTGCCTAAATCGACCGCTGGGTAGACGTCTTCACATTCTAATGAAAGATGCTCCATAGTTTCCCTAGCTTTACCGCACCAAGCACATGCTTCGTTTCTTCTTATATCTCGCTTCATAGGCGCGTGTTCTAAGGCATCCCGATCTCGCTTCGAAAAGTAATGAGCTTCCCTTTGAGTTATCATAAATTGTTTCTTTCCTGATTTCGTTTTTCCCTCTTGATCAGTTACTCATGGCAGGTTTCCTTTCCATTGCCGCCACCCATTAGATTATTTCAGCCTCTCTGACTTTCCGCTTGACCGTCTTTGTTGCTGCGTTGCCCACCCTACAGACCACATACTTGATGGTAAGCTTCCTAGTTCTTTTCCTCCACTGTGAATGAATGTTTTTCCTGTATAGATACCTGAACACTCTCCCAGCCCATTTACTTTCTTCCATATTCCTCAGGCGTTCTTCATACTCAATTTTACTGCGAGCTTCCCTCACTTCAAAACTAGTCCAGCCCATATCACCCTGCACAGCTTCATTTGTAGTCTTCCCGTGAGCGCCCAATGCGAGGCGACCCACTGACCTTTGGTTCCCGTCGAGTCCTGATTGTACCCCTTATTTATAGCAAACAACCGCATTTCCAAAAGTAAGTCCTGGAACCATTACACCTTTACACATACCTCGAAGCACCTCGTACCTATTGTATACCCATAGCGCTCTGAGCTTCAATATGGCTGCATTTCTCTTTCCCTTCACTGTTATTTTTTCCTATGTTTCCATACATCTATTGCCCTCATTTATCCATATACCAAGGTATTTATATTCTGTTATCCGAGGTATTTCCTGGCCCTGTATCTCCACTGTCTGTTCACCGTTTTCATTTAATACCACAACACCTCATTTTCTAACACCGAATTTCAAACCTAAATTGTTGCCTTCCTGTCCACAGATATTAGCCAGACGTTGCAAATCACTTTGCTTGTTAGTTAGCAACACAATGTCATCCGCATAAAATAAATCTGGGAGCTGCTGCTGTACTACTGTACCCGTCTGTTTGTATGAGAGATTAAACCCGATATTACCGTATTTTCGCGATTATAAGCACCCCCCGATTCTAAGCACCCCCCTCAATTTTCGCGAAAAAATTGGGAAAAAAGTTCGCATGCGAATCTAAGCACCCCCCTATTTGTTAGGAAGCGCGCGTAGCCAAGGCCGACAAGCGCGCTTGCGCACTCTTGTCATCGAGCCGGAGCCGTCGGAGTCCCGAGGTACGGCGTCCGCGGCGCGAGTACGCCGTACAGCGTGACTGTACGGCTGTACGGCGAAAGCTACAGAAAACGTACCCATCAACCATCGCAAAGTGGATTTCGGACGCTTGGAAGCGGGTCCAAGTGGACGTTGGAGTCAAATCATTTAAGAACTGCTCGATCACAAACCACTTCGACGGAACGGAAGACGACCTGCTATGGGATACCAAGAGCGGCGGTTCCAGCAGTGCGATGAACTCGAGTGGCAGTGATAGTAACTGAGCATCCGACACAAGCGGTGGGTTCACTGTGTGCACAGATGTTTCTTTTGAATGTTTGCAAAATAAAATGTGATTTCTCGCACCTGTCTCGCCGTGATATCGCAGCGAAAAGAAGGAGGCGGGGTCATCCTAGATTTTTCGAATGTAAGCACCCCCCCCCCCCCTCACTTTGTTCATCGCGATCGTGAAAAAAAGGGGGTGCTTAGAATCGAGTAAATACGGCACTTCCTTCTAGCTCCCTCTCCACCTTCACCATGTACATCATAAACAGCAGCGGGGATAAAGGGCAAGATATGAACTTTCTCCTCGCTTTTTATCCTTTCCCATTCAAGGCAAACGGTATTTTCTAGGTAAATCTCTCTCAAAAGCTGTAGACAATCTTCACCTAAGCCTTCCCCTTCCAGGATATCCCACAGTATGTTGCGGTCTACGTTTTCATAGGCTCCTGTAGTGTCTAAAACGGCCACATATAACGGTATGCTTTCTACTTTTTATATTTCAATACACTGAGTAAGAACAAATACGTTATCTAAACGCCTACCTATTCTTAAGCCATTCTGAAGTTCTCCCAAAATGCCATTATTCTCTGCCCAAGCTTGAAGCTTTAATTTGATTGCCTACATTGCTAGCCTGTATATTACCGATGTAATGGTCAACGGTCTACACGAGTGAATTCTTTCTCCCCCTTGCCTTTATAAATTAAATTCATTCTATTTTGTCGCCAACTGTCTGGTATTCGTCTATCTTTTGAAGATTGTTCCACTGCTTTCACCAGAGCTTCCTTACTAAGATATGGCAATGCCGGGCCGACCCCTGGCGGCGGTGCAGTTCGCCATTAAGGGGCCCACATACACTGCTTCGCTGGTCATCCTTCACAGAGCGGAAAAGCACCTTTATCATTTTTTTTTCAATTTTTGCTTTGTTCTGCTTCTTTTCTTTGCTTGAGAAGGGTAGACATTCGGCCTTGTTCGGAACCAGCGCGCCCATCCGTTTCTTGCGCTTTACGTTCACTATTTCTTCGCGAAATAGATGCATGATTTCATGTGCTATTTAACCATGGTTCTTCCAAAATAAAGGTTAGTTGGGAGCCAGTGCTTGTCTACTTCTAGTCTCACTTGTTTGCACTGTTCACATCCATCTAAAAGGCTCGAATCTGCTCGGCAACGAGCTTCGCTCACGAACAAGATTACAATGCTGTTGGTGTCAGAGTAATTTGATCACAAGCAGAAATGGAACAGTGCTCCAGTTAGATCCCCAGGTTTTCAACAAGTACAAATAACTGCATGTATGATGCTGGTATGGACAACATTTGTGTCCATGTGGATGTTGAGAATGTGAATAGCATTGAACATGTTGCAAATGGGCTGCATGTAGTTTGAGTACAAAACACTTGCACAAGCATTTGTGACCTGCTTTCGCTGCATCGCCTGTCTTGTGTGACAAGATCTCCTTGACGAAAAGGAAAGAAAAAAAAAAAGCCAACATTAGACCTGTGGTGACAAGGTTTATTTTTGTGGTCCACAAATCTAAGGATTATCAGTAAAATTCAAATTTTCCTTGTATAAAATCAAATTCAGGCCAGGCACAGGACAGTAAGTATTACAAGGTACAAAAGCTTGGACAAAAAACTGAACACAGCAATTAAAAATCCAGCAACACGTATTCACAACCTAAGGGGTGACGCCAAACATTCTTGCTCTCCAATGACGAAAATTGTACAACTGATGCAAAACTTTCAGAATGCAAGAAAAAGGGAGGAAAATACAATACAAGCAACATTATGACCACTCACGCCCACTGGATACTTTCACGGTAATAAATAAAAGTTTGTTTAGCAAAATTAAACAAGAACGGTACGAGAAGTAGAGTGAAGGAACTTAAGATGCAGATCAGATAAACAATGGAGGGAAAGGGGAATGCTCAAGGTTTGCACAAAGTGAGAGCTTCAAGGTTCTTGAGGGTGAAGCAACAAGACATCAGTAACAATAGCCAAACATTGGCACCACGGTGCTTGTTCTGTGAGCCACAGTCCTCAGACTTGTTAAAAATTTTGCTTGAAAATGGAGCATAATATTTTTAGCTATGCTGCAATTGAAGTGCAGATGACACTGAAGTGACATAGGAGCTGAACAACCAGTGACAGTCGGTTTAGAAATGCCACAATGAAGATGCAGAATACTGAAAATCGGACAAACGTACCCAAGGGCTTAGTGCACAAAGTATTTCAGTCTGTAAATTTCGCTCTACCTATGGGAAGCAAGCCTACGAACACGTCCAAGAAACTTTTTCAACTGCACTTAAACTTTGTGCAAGCTGCCCGAGAGAACAGAATGAACCTAGACTGGTGCACAGGAATCCTGTCCTGCCACAGCCCAATCCATTCTAGGAACTGGGGAAACGACGCAAAAAATAAAAGTGCGACAGGGGCCCCGCACTCCTTCCTTGCCACGATCATTTTTTTTTTGCACCGTCTTCCCACTTACAGAAAATGAACTAACTAGTCCAAACGTTCACCCTTTCACAGCCCATCTATTCACACAAGGATGATCAGACAGCTAAGAATCTAAGTACCATTTGTGCAAACCTTGTAAGTACTCTGACTTACGAAAACTTGGAAGAAGCAATGCGGGAATGGCAAAACAAAAACAGGCCAGTGCGTAGCAACGGACTAGATCAATCCACCACAGCAAAAACAATAAAGATCACACCTAAATACCGTGCACCGTAGCACAGCAGGTGGAAAACATGCCAGCGGAACCCTGTTGATGCAATAACTAAAGCGCCATAAAAGTGCCCTTAAACAAACAGGGGCGGGGAGGACATGTTGCATGAGAAACCCCAGAATGAAACTTTACACACAATGGTTGCAGCATTTTCAAAATCGAAGTGTGGCAGAGAGAGCTGGTTCTGGTTGCCACAAAGGATTTGCAGAGAGACAGTGCAGATTAAAAGGAAAGAAAGCACAAGAAGACGTTTTCAAGAGAGAACAGGGCTGCTGTAATGCATTGATTCCTTCAATTGATTCTATTCCTTTCTTATCATTGAGCGCTCGCAACTGGCAGATCTGAACAATAAGATAGATGGAGCACCGTTCTGACCACCAACAAAGCACAAAAAGGAAAGTAACATTTGGCATAGCATCATTACATCAGTCCAGCCCTGATAAGGGCAGGGCTCGAGTACATGACTTATTGCTCAAGCTTAAGAGAGTGGGCTCAATCCAGTGCAGTGGCTCACACGTGACGGTAGGTAGCGATGCAGAGGCAAGTCGCATTGTCGTTTTGGGAGTGGGCAACACCGAGGTGGATCAGTCTGCACAGTACAGACAGCTAGCCAAAAGGCCCCTCATACAAGGCATCTCTGCCCACTTTGGTAGAAAATTTGGAGAATACAGAACGGCTGCCACAGTTCTGTGTCATCAGTCTGACCTACCCATCACACTTTAAACATGAGCAAGGTTGTGCAATGTCAGCTCTACTGCTTGACAAGTGGCAGACTATGAAGTGCAATTCCAATGCATGTTTCACAACTGATGATTAAAAGGCGGCTCTTCACAATGAAGCAGCAGCACCTTACATCCCCTTAGAGATTGTTGTCTCGGCATCTCGCTTTATTCTCCATAACTCAATGTGTAAATCAGTTGCCAACCAAAGGGCAGAGTCACATGTGACGTACGTCACTCATTGTGCACTCTGGCTGGCATGTTGAGATCGCGCGCTCATTGTGTTCACTCAGCCAGACTAGAACGCAGAATACATAGGCCATGGTGCGACACTCAAAAGAAACAACTGGTTACAAAATGCCTATGTTTCCAAGCGATGTTTTACAGAGCCAAACAGTGGATGCAGTTGATTAAGAATATTGGGTATAAAAGACAATGTACCGTCATAGAATACTACTGCCCCCTTTGGCATACTATGAAACAAGCCAGTGCATAAAGCTCGTTGAGGGCATCTTACTGTGAGCAGCGAATGTTGCACACAAAACTACCTGTTCCTGGCATTCGCTGCAAAGCTGCTTTGCAGCCAATGAGAACTGTCGCTTGCTATGCAACCCTCTTCTTTTTTGTAACGACACGGAAAAGAAAAAAAATTTTGCACACATTTGGGTTATAGATGATGCACTTGCCAACGCAATGAATGAGAGCCCATGTTTAACAGCGCATGAATGTGCGAGCCATAAGCAAGCAAGCTACTAGGTTTCAACATGTTTCACAGCAATGTCAGCTAAAACCCAAGAGTGCCCACAGAAGCACACCAAGAACAGCCCAACATCGCAAATGGCACATGAGAGTTCACAGCCTTGCAAAAGAACATGCTGTATGTGAAACTATAAAACTAGGTCAGTGTCTTAACTGCTATGTTATGTGCTTCTTTTATTGCCCAAACAGCCTTCTAATACCTGCCAAATACTTCCCTTTATTTGACAAGTTTCAGAACTGTTAACGTGGTTTCATCAATTCATTCACACATACACACACATTGTTTTCTTGCTGCAGCATAATTTTAAAATTGGGAAGATATGAATCATGCTAACGTTACGTTTCTCATTCGAGTGTACGGATTGGCAGCCTCTAGATACATAGCAATTTCCGTGATTACGTACATAATTAGCAAAGTTACGGTAGTGAACTTTCTAATTATCAACAATAGATGGCTACAGCAAATGAGTACTTTGAAGCTCGTTCTCGACACTACCTATCCCAACAATTATTTCTCCTTGGCAGTTCCCCTTGGCCTTTTGTCACGTCTTTGAGGTCACTACTTGTCCGGCCCCGTGAGCAGCATGCGTTATCTCCTTGCTGTCTGCAGCGTTGGCCTAGCGCTTCAATGCTGGCCAACCGCCAAATTTACTTAGTCATTCCCTTGGGCCCCTGAAGCGGCATTTCGTCGTTGGAAGTGAACACGTGGCGCCCAACGGAATGACTAAGTGAAGCGCTAGGCCAAAGTCGCAGACAGCAAGGAGGTAACGCATGCTGCTTGCGGGGTCGGACCAGTAGTGACCTCTGAGACGTGACGAAAGGCCAAGGGGAAATAATTGTTCGTGTAGCTCCAACATGGAATCCGCTATTCAAAATTTAATCGCTGGGATAGGTAGTGTCGAGAACGGGCTTCGAAATACTCATTTGCTGTAGCCACCTATTGTTGATAATTAGAAAGTTCACTACAGTAACTTCACTAATTACGCACATAATTGCGGAAATTGCTCTGTATCTAGAGGCTGCCAATCCGTACACTTGAATGGTAAGCATAACGTTACCGTGATTTATATGTTTTTAATTTTAACAATTTGATGCAGCTAAACAAAAAAAAAACACCCTGAATGTATGTGTGTGTGTATGTGGTTCCATGAAGTTGGAATTAGCAAAATGACCAGCATTAGAAAATGGAAAACAAAGGGCAGTAGGAAAGCACAATTACGTGTCTAAGATTATCATTTTCTCTTTTACCAGCAGCCATGACATGTTAACTGGTACTGACAGTTGCCATATTTTTAAACACTATCCTAGCATAGTTGGTCACTGATAATTATTTCCGATAATAGACTAAAAGCAACCATGAGCAGTGAAGCTATCTAAAACGAGACAATTTCAGAACTCCATGTTAAAAAGCATTCACAAAGGAAACTATGATTTGAGTGGTCAAAAAGGATAAAAGGCATTGGCAAACATGTAAATGACAGTGTTTCACACCGGTCTGGGAAAAAGTTAACAGACCAGTATGTTAGTGAGCAACAAAGCTGTCCAGATGCATCTGCTCACTACTGTAACTGCTTCATATAATTTGCAGTTTGCACAAAAAAACAAATAAGGACTGCCAGAACACTGTTGCTGCATGAACGGCTACAACAGTGTCAATGCTAACAATCAGACCAAAGATATCTCTGAACTGCAACAGAGGGAAGATCCACAGTACAGACATGTTTACATAGCTCAGAAACTCCAGCCTCCAAACAACTCTGGCCTGTGAATTACAGTGGCTCTTGACATTTTTTGCCACAAACCTCTCAGCCATTAAAAAATAAATTGCAATGGAACATATGGAACCCTGTATTCCTTTTTTTTTTTTAGCCCCAGGGGTGCAACTACTGGGAAAAGAGATGCTGCTACCTTCCTCAGATACAGAAGAGAAAACGTGCACAAAGAAATTGTTGCAGTAGCCCTCAAAAGTAGGTTTGAATGTGAACAGGAGGGAGAAAACAACCACAGCACAGTCCACACCACAGGTGTGAACCACACATCAGAGAGGCCAAAATATTGCGGAACTGAAATTGTATGGATTGAACCAGCTGGTTCTAGGAGCACTTCTGATACCCAGACCTCATGTTTTCAGTGCTGTGTAATAGGCAAATGCCAAGTACTGTGAACTGCAATGAGTGGCAATCATACATGTAAAAGGTGCCTCAAGTCCAGCAGCTATTCTTGACCAATGGGTTCCCATTTCCTGTGGTTGCCAGGTTATGCTTGCAGTTGGTAAGGAGACAGCACAAACCTGTTACACACCAATGCTTCAATAATGTGTGTGACAAGAATGAAATCAGTCACTGCTGAAGTGTAGAAGGTTTTGGCTCATTTCAGAAGGCTTTGAACCTCTCGCCACATAAAACCAACTCCAACCCCAGAGTACAACTGGCAGTGCACAGGAACCATCGCCACACAAACATGCGCAAAAATTCTGAAGCTCAACGACAGATAACAAGGTGGTTCATCCCATACAACACCCATACAATTGTCGAATGTGCACTGCTGCACTATACACATTTCACCACCACCACCCCCCCCCCCCAACCCCCAAAGTAGAGCATGCAAAAGCTATCACACTATTCAAACTGCATTCTCGCCCAGTGTGCTGCAGACACAAAGCCTTGAGACTGCTAACCAAAAGGCCTGCACATCACCACCAAAAAGGCAGCAGTTGCATACCACGCCGCCACAGTGTTGCAAGTGAACACAAACAAAAGGCTTTGGCAAGAAATGTAGGTTACAAGGCCCACAAGAACAACAGATCTGTACAAGTTATGCGAGGGAGGTAGAAATCTCTGTGGTGCTCTTGCTCAAGAAAGCAGGCCTCACAGACCAAGTGTATGAGTAGTGCTGACAGAATTTGCCAGTGGGCACGGACGGCATGGAGGTGCAACTACTACAACAGAACTTCAGTGGGAAAGCCTGAAGCAACCGGATCCCTTCAAAGTTCCTTGCAACACTTGCATCTGGAGCTTCCGGTGGAAACAAGCGCCACTGATGGCACAAGCACGATTCTGGTGGCCTTCACTGGTACAGAAACTTTAAGGACGCTGATTCAATGTCACCAACAGCAATCTGTGCAAGCTCTTGCACCAAGCAGCATTAGCATGGCTACACATTACCAAACGCACTGGAAAGGGCATAACACCAAGGGCAAAACCTAAACATCTGCACCTTCCATGTTTCTTGTCGCATTACCCTTAGATTGGACTACCAGCTAGCCTGCAGATTGGTGTGTTTACAGTGGCAGTTGTGGGCAGGTTAGAATGAATATTTGAAAACACACTACCATCTAACACCAAAGGTGCAGAGACTGCAGATAGTCTTGGGGGCCCTGTTAAAACACTGTTCCTACGAAGCATAGTTGACTGGCTCCAGATACAATTGGCAGTGTACCCAACAGCTACATTGGGGCAGTAGTTAAATGCAGTTAATACTGCAAGGGAGTGATTACTCTTCATTTACTGCTTCATTGAAATAAGCTTGACATTTCCTTGGGTACTACAAGACACCTCTATATTGGACCCTCAAGAAGAGTAGGTGGGGGGGTGATACTCTGCTATGACAAAATACACAGCAAATTAACAAGGCTTTCTAGCAGCTAAACTTGGCACTTAGAACTTGGTGAAAATCACTCTTGCGAGGCCTCACAATGCAATTTTCAGTCAGTTCCAAGCGCTCTTGTTCTTCACATTAGCAGAGAACTAGAAGGACTGTGCTTCCAGCCACTATTTTAGATAAAATGAAGACAACTTCTCCTGACATGGAAACTGCTTGCAGTTGCAGGCTCAGATGCTCCAGCTTGAAATTAAACCTGGGAGCCACATCATGCCAATGTAGCATCCCAAGAAGTGTGAGCAGGTCAAAAAGAGTGCAGAGTGCATGCTCACACTAATGGATACAACAATAATTTATATTAGCCCACCTGACAACTGCAAGAAACAAAGCTGGACATATTGAAAAGAGGGAAGCCCCCAAGGAATGTCAACGACATTGGAAGAACATCTCAACACTACCACTCTCCTGCACAACCTTAAGTGAGAATGAGCCTGGGAACAATGCAACCCAAACCTTAGAAGTGCCAACAACAAAGCGCACTTTCGATGGGCAAACACCTGACAGCAAAACAGAGAACCAATGACAAACCAGAGGGAGAAGACATGGGTAGGTAACAGCACCAGTTAAAGAAAGGACAATAAGTACGATAGAGGCATTGACACAATTGAGCAAATGAGAGGAAGGGACAACACATGTGCATGCACTGTTTTAATAGCCAGCGCCACAGAGTACGAAAACACTCAGAAGTTTGGGCAACGGGCACTGCAATAAGCACACACATGATCAAGTGGTGGGAGCTGACGCCTCTACCATTCTCAGCACAACATGGCCACTGCCAAGAGCAAGCAGCACCCTACTGTTCGTGTATCATTAGCGAGACCTCTTCCCATGACGAGGTAGAGCCGTCACTGCCACCAAAGCTCACAGATGCCAAGTTCTGGAGACCTGGCATCGCCTTTGCAGTGGTCACACATGTGCAGCAACAGAGGGAGGCACACCCTCTGTCCCCCGCGAAACTGGGCAGACGAAACAGCACTGCTCAGTCGACAGGGCTCCCACAGGACTAAGCCTGTTACCACCTCTAGAGAGCAGGTCCCATAGTGCTCTTCTTTCGAACCGCAGCCAGCAGGTGCAACTGGAAATCCAGAGCTGGCAGCGAAAGAAGGCAGCGGTCCCCAAAGTGGAAAAGCGGTGCAGAGCTCCAATGACGGGCCGCCCCAGATTAACGTGGGAACAATGAGACCACGTCATCGCTCTGGAGGTTTCTCACGATGCGCTCGTAGCCGGGGGCGGCAGTGGCGCTTGTGCAAGGGCCAGTCGCGTTGCTGGCAGAAGAGGCCACAGTAGCGGGCTGCTTGGCAGCGGCCACAGATGCTGAACTCGCGGGGCTCCCGCTCCAGGCTACTGCAGGGTGGATAGTGGCACTCGTAGTAGCAGCCACCCTCCTCTGAAAAGAAAGGCATGTGAGTTAAGAGAAATGCCTAGAAATAAGTATGGAACTGCATGCAACATCAGTAGTACCAAACACCTGTTAGTACCAAAGGCCTAGCGCAAACTGCGCGAGCAGCACATGCCGTGCTTGTACTAGAAGGGAGGCTAGAAATGTATTCCAACCTTTCCAAACTTAGCACTTGTGAATTAAATCACTATCAGTGTTTTGCTCTTCACTCTTCACCTGGCAAACGCATCGAGAAGCGGCTTGTGTTTACCATTCAGTAACATTCTTCGGTGCGGTCACCGATTGTTTATTTTCTGCCTAATTGCTCAAGGGTGTGCTCAGTTGTGACAAATTTGCTCTTGCTGCACACAATGCTTAGAAAGTGGATCTCTCGTACTTTCTAATAGCTTATAGCAAAGATGTATTATCGCTAGTTACTCACTCACTCTGAGCCCTCGCGAAACGCCCAGCTCCAAAAATTCATGTGCTGTCAGTGTAGTCGCCGCCACCATGCTTCGGTCCATCGATTCAAGAGTGCGCCCATTCACTTATTCTTGATACGTTGGTAATACAGTCTACGCTCATTACAACGGACCCATATATGACAGGCTTTTGTATATAACGGACCATATTTCAGCCTTAGTTTGTTCTGCCTATTTCATTAATGCAACGAAGTTCCGATTTTAATGGACCATGCTACAACGGACTATCAGCTACAAAAGATGAAATTGAGGAATTTTTTTTTTTTTTTTCCAAAATCGGGTGTACAAAACCTACTTTTGCCTTGTCGACACGGGCTGACAACTGACTTGTGAGGGTCAGCTGATGCTCATGGCACAATATTGCATGCACGAGGGTGGAAGGCGGGTGGAAACAGTCTTCTTTTGTGTGCGAGGCATGGGTTGGGGTTGCTCCAGCAGCTGCTGCATACGGCGCGGCTGCTGTATCTTGAAGGTGATCTGCGATAAGCGCGCCCACTGCCGGTAGCTTTGTATGCGCTGTGCTTTCTACATTTACTTCACATTAAGCAAGAGACAGAACAAAGGTCAATTCGATCACTGCTGCTGCTGCACTTGTCTTGCCTAATTTGCCATCGCAATCGATGCTTCACCTTTTGGGCAAAACTGCGACTTTTTTTGTTCGTGTTTCCTCTGGATGTTAGTCACTCATTTTTGCAATAAAGTTGTTAGACGTTGCGACAAAAGTTTCAGAAGTGAGGTGTTTCGGACATTATGGGCTTCAGGTAAAACGGACGTTTCTTTGTCGGATTATCAGGGTCCGTTGTAACGAGAGTCGACTGTAGTGGGTGTAAGTTTGCACGTGTTGGGGTGAATGTGTGCAGATAATTAGAGAAAAGCTTTCTATGCCAGGAAGTGGCGCTACTCCCTATGTCTCTGTTTAGCAAGTGCTACAACTCTTGCCGACGTTCCGTGGTTGAAGTTCTTTCTTTGGGGGTTAGCAATCATGCTGGTGAATGAGAGAGGATTTTTTTTACCAATGAGGAATGCCGTGCATCAGGAAGGGCCAGCCGCACAGGCAGTCCTTAATGCAGCAGCGCACCGTGAACTTGGCCCCACAGATTCATTCTATTCAATGCATCAATCTTTGCAGCTAACTACTGCACACACTTTCGGTCTACCGTTCCCCATTTTGAGCATAAATAGAGAACAGGGATTTAGCGAACACCCAGTAGTATTTCCAACAGCTGATCACACAGTTGGAAGGCAGAAGCGGTAATGGTTTTGTTTTCGTGCGCTTCCACTGGGGCAACGTGCACAGCGCTGCCGAGAGCGCCATCTCGTTCCGATAGAGCAAACTGCTCAACAAAGAGGGTATGTGGGACTAAGCACTTGGCCATGAGTATTGAAGAAAAACAAGGCAACCCAGAAAACTGCATATTAAGCTCAAATGAAAGTGTTGACAACTAAAGCATCATGTGTGGTGTGTTGGGCTTATTAATTAGCAAAGAACTATTCTAAGCATGCCTATGCTTGCAAACAAGGGATCCACATGTGGTGCACAGAGCTGGCCATTTTGTGGCATCAACTGCAAGAAGGTCGACATATAATCAATACAGCAGGAATTGTGATTGTCCCCATCCTGAGCCCAGACAAATCAAGATGGCTGCAACTATGTACACAGCCAATATTACATTAAACACTGACTAGTACTTCATGCACACTTCTTATCGCCGACACATTGTCTTCCTGTGCAGCACGGTACCCGATTGTCTCGAATTGAGCCTACAAAGCCTGTTAACTCATTCTTTAGTTGCCATTTCTTTTACAGTCGCCGATTATAATGCTCTCTAGGACAGTGGGGGCACTGAAATAATTAGACCCGACAACCTCAATATTGGAAAAAAATACTGCAGTTGTAGCCATAAAATACTACGAAATAAAAATTAAGCTCTGGTGTTGTACATGCCAGAACCACAATATGATTTGAGGCAGGCCATAATGGAGGACTATGGATTAATTTTGACCACCTGAGGTTCTTCCACGTGCACCCAATGCATGGTACATGGAAGTTTTGCATTTTGCCCCTACTGAAATACAGCAGCCACGGCCTGGATTTGATCCCACGTCCACAGGCTTAACAGTGCAACGCTAAAGCCACTCAGAGTAGTAGAAATTTTGGCTGCCATTATACATTGGTTTTACAAAAAGCTGGCGCTGCTGCAAGTAACCCCACATAATACAGCTGATAAAAAAGTGACACTCAAAAGTTGGCTGGAGACTAACTATTCTTTTAAAATCTATTTCGCCCTTAAATGAACGCAAATCAAGCTTCTTACGATGAAATTGTAAAAGCTGGTGAGCAACTGTGCAGGTATAATATTGGTTAGGGGGAGGGGAGAAAAGCAAATAAAGGGTTTTTTTTTTTAGATCACACATAATTTTTAAAAATCGCATGTGGCAGCGAACGTAATTGTAGTCCTTGAGCTAGATTATTCGACATGGTGGACATTATTCATGAGCAATCAAAGTGCATAATTGAAAAATGTGAAAACATTTCACTAATTAACTTTTTGATCACAGTCCACTTCTGTTAATTCGACCCTGACGGGACCGACTAAAGTGATTGGCGGGGTGAATTAAACAATATGCAAGAATGTTAAAACGCACCACTGATTCATACATCCACTATTTGCTCGATTCTAAAACGAAACTCATGCCCGCTTTCTATGCGTCCAAAGTATAAATTAATGTAGAAATGATGTTAAAGCTCCTTAACAAAGTAGAAATCTAACACGTATCCAATTTATTAGCAAGAAAAATGGGCAAGGGTCTAATACATGCTGCACAATGGCGGCTCGTTTCCCAAGTCACCTTTACCGCAATCGGCTGCGTTATGTAGTAAAAAAAAATTCAATTTTCACTTGCCACCACGACTCACATTTGAGGCTCGCGTTCTCAAACTTGGCAAGAACGCGAGCCAGTTTCTCCATCAGCCTACACTTCTCTGAACGCTGTCATGACGGTCAACACACTAGCCGCGTTGGATATGGAAGAGCCATCATCCACATAGTAATCCACGAGGATGACGTGGAAGTGCTAGAAGGTATGGGAGCAGGAAACACATGGTTTTAATGTTTTGACGTCACCATCAGTGGCAACTGCAGTCTAAGAAAGGTCCGTGTGCTGCAGTTTCGCTATCTATGGTCTGCACGCACAACATTTTGGACTCCACACTTGTATGTGCCAAAAAATGGAGTAAATACTATGCACTAACCGTTTGGCATGCGTCGACTACGGCTTAATCTGTTAGCCAATACATTGGATTCAATGGTGACAGGGCAGGGCGATTCATTGCGACTATTTTTTTTTTGGTGCAACCCAGTTAGTGCAGTTCACTTTTAACAATCGGATTTCTTGTTCTTTTTGATATCGTTATGAAAGATCATTGCTATATCTGGACTGTAAAAAGCTACCAACCATACCCCTTTGTAGCTCCAAACCCCAATTTACTACTTTTGCTAAAAAATAAAACATAGAAAGTGGACCGTGAAAAATAATACAGTCGAACACGGATATATCAAACTCGAAGGGGATCGCGAATTAATTCGATATATCAAAAATTCGATATAAAAAATACAGGCCCAGAGAATTTACCTGTGGCGGACGATGACCTACCGATCGGCGCATTCAAGAATGACAACTATTTCCGCACACACTACGCAACGTAATGCTTTATTTGCGTGAAAAAAAATCGCTTATGTTGGTCTGCTTCTTCGCCTTGCAAATGAAATTAAAGACGCCAACCTCGATCTTATCGAGGCTGTTCAGGTGCGAAAGCCCGGTTCCTTCCATGTCGCCGCAACAACGGCGAATCAAGCTGAACGCTGCCGCTACTTCAGCGGCGGAGTACGAGCGTGTAGTCGCACCCTCGTCCGGACGATCTTCGTCGCCACTCGAGCTGTCAGCCTGGGTCCCTCCGACTGCAGCTACAATATCCTCGTCGGCGTGGCTCACAACAGCCTGAACATTGCCGTCAACGTTCACATAATCGTCAGCAGACACTTCGGCTGGAACGGCAGCCGCGAAAAGGGACGACAACTCGCGAAACGCGCGTCCATGCACTCGTTGTCGCCGTCGCCGTCTTCGCAGGTTTCGGGAAGTTTGGCTGTCACGAGGCCTGCCTTCCGGAAGCAGTTGGCCACAGTATCCTGCTTCACGTCTCTCCAGGCGCCCGTCATCATTTGAATGGCCCCCAGCAGGTCAACCTTAAGCTCGGTGCCCATGCGGAGGTTCACCAAAAGCCTATCAATGAGTCGCCTCCTGTAGCCGACTTTGAACGACTTAATGATGCCCTGGTCGAGCGGCTGCAACTTTGCTGTCGTGTTCGCCGGCAGAAACTTGAGTGCGATGTTTTCGAGCTTGCAGGTGGTGTGATGGGCCGAGCAGTTATCAACGAGGAGGCAAGCGTGACGCCCCGATTTGCCCAGTTCGGCGTCCCACGCTTGCAGCCATTCTGTGAACAGCTGACGCGTCATCCACACCTTCTTATTGAAGGCGTAGCGAACGGGGAGCTGCTTACAGTTTTTGAAGCAGCGCGGTGCCCTTGCTTTGCCAATCACAAAGGGCTGGAGCTTTTGAGAGCCATCCATGTTAGCAGCGAGCAGAACGCTCACGCGGACTTTGCTCATCTTGCCCCCGTGACACGTGCTGGCCCGCACGTCGAGCGTCTTGCTGGGCAGCATCTGCCAAAACAACCGGGTCTCGTCGGCGTTGAAGATTTCCGCGGATGAAAACTTCGCGCAAATTTCCGGCCATTCCTTCGAAATCCACTGCTGGATATCCTGGCTGATGACGGCTCCGCTTTCCCCAGAAATGGTTTTGCCAACTATCTTATGGCGGTTCTTAAACCTCTGCAGCCACCCTGTGTTGTCGGCGAAGTTATCATCACCGAGTGCAGCGGCAAACCATTTGGCTTTAGCCATTAGCATTGGGCCATCCACCGGAATGTTCTTAGCCCGCACCTCTAAAAACCACGCATAGAGGGCCTTTTCAACTTTCTCGTGGGCAGGAGCGCGCACACGACAAGCTCCCGACGTTCGTAACTCCGCCGCTTTCGACTTTATGTCCGCCTTGTTTTTTAACAAGGTGCTTAGAGTGCTCCGAGGAATCCCGAAGTCGTCTGCCACCGTCGCACTTTTCTCGCCCGCCTCAACATGCTGAATGGCTTTCAGCTTTGTCGCAAAGTCCAGGTTCTTGCGCTTCTTGACGCTGCTTGTGCTTGCTGCGGCCATTGCTTCCGCGTCAGCTCACCATGATCCAGTCACACGTGTCGTGAGACGCACGCAAAACAATAATGAACACGAAACACAAGTACGCGCACAAAACACAAGAATTCACGTGCGCAGCCACCGCCAACAAAGCGCTCGCGATGGCCACCTCCGAGGGCGACAGCGACGTACGAAAGGCACGAGCTGTGGTTGGCTGAGCAAAACTCGTGAAAAAGCAACAAGAAAAAAAAAAGGCAAAAGGAGGAGGCCACCGCCGCCTTCGTTCCTGGCTACCTTTTCCGAGCCGATCACTATGGTTACGCGGGGGAAGGATGAGAGACATTGGGAGAGAGAAAAATAAAAGCAGTTCCGCAAGCAGGGTGTTGCCGCAAGTCGGAGAGCATGCGCAGCGGGAGTACCGTCTGAGCCTCCCTCCCTCTCGCTCTCACATTTTCCGAGCCTTTCGGGGGAGGCGCGGAGCACGCGGGTGCAGCGAGTGCCGAGATCGCGCGGCGTTCTATATATCCAATGGCGGGTAAAAATATCGTTCAATATAAACGTACGCATTTCTATACTTTTACACAGAATTTTCAAGGGGATAATTTACGAGTTCGATACAGACAACAATTCGATATATGTGGGTTCGATATATCCGTGTTCGACTATGTTAATTTATACCTCAAAATAGTGTGTAGGCATGCCATAACAGTAAAAAAATCTGCATTGGCTTTCGCAGCAGTTTCAGATTTATAACTGTGGTGTGCATCGCGTCCAGCAACTGTGCGAACACTGGAGGCAATCCTTTAGCGTGCACGAAACCAATGAGAGACTCAAATAGACGACAGGACAACAGCGCACTTTGCGTGAACATGAGGGTCATGGTCAAAGACAGGCCACTGTCAATCTCGTCGTCACTGCCATCATCACCGCCATCTGTTGCGACAACAATCACCTTGTCAGAGATCTCTTTGCAGAACAAGGTAGCACTATCTGCACTCAGGAACTCCACCATCAAAGCATCAGCTGTTTCATCATCAATAGCGACATGCTCCCAGAGCTCGGTAATACCAGCAGCTTCTAGTGTTGGTTTTGTTATCATGGGGGGTTTTGCCCTGGCACACACAGCTTGCCTTCTTGAAGCAGTCGTTCATGGTGGAAAAGGGTCACTAACCCTTCTTCCCATTGATCGACAAGGCTACGGGCTCCAGCCTTCATGATCGCAGAGCTCCAGGTTTTCAGAATTCTCAATATCGTTGACTGCGAAAGCTCATACTTTTTTGAGTCTTGCAAAAATTGTAGCTTCGTCTCAAGTGACACAGCTTTGCACTTTGTCAGTGCCATCTTCTACAAGCTGGTCTGTCTGCTGCTTCGGGGCTGCTTCCACGGTGCATTTATGCGTTCGCTAAGAGTGATAGGGGAGGCTCCACCACACTGCTTTGCTTTTCTTTTGTCTCTCTCTCCTCCGGACGCGTATGGAGCAGACCACGATCGTAGGTGACGTGTACACGAAGCAGCTGGCACCATCTTGTGGCGCTCCTTGTGGTGTTCACAATCGGTGTGCAGGCAGGATATGCTCCACAGTAATGGTGGCAGATACAACTTGCCTAAGTAAACTTTTCACCCAGTCTGTGCATCGTTCGTTTAGGGGAATTTTGCAGTGCTAATTTCAAGCTAAGTCTGCATGGAAAATTGCCGTCCAGAAGGAAATTTTGGGTCATATTTGACATACAGTTGTAAGTTTTCTTGCATAGCCTTAACTGCATAAGTTCATACCCTTAAGTCGACTCATCACTACAGTCAAATCTCGTTAATTCGAACATGCTTATTTCGAATTTCTGGTTCATTCTAACTGATGCTGTGGTCCCGTCAATGTTGGGTGTATTCCAATGGGCAAAAATGTTTGGCCATTCGAACATACTGCGCTCCGACAATGCTCTCAGCAGTGCACCAAATCATGCGACTGTGCCTGTGACCAACATTGCTCTGACCCCACCATATAGGAGAAGCTTAGGAGAGCCCTCAATGCTGTGCGTGAAGAAAAATAAGTGTGGTGGAAATTTCACCCTCTCTCAAATGGCAAGGTTGCCATTTCTGCGTCACGCTGTAATGCCCCAGCCACACTAGCAGCAAAATGTGCGTCACGAGCATGTCACAGCGGCAAATGAGCGGCGAGCGGAGGAGACCAATGACAGCGGGGCCCCCTACAGCGACATACGTGCGGGAAATTGGTGTCATGCGGACCCACCCAACTGCTCTATTCATACTCGCGTTTGGTTCAGCCGGACCACTGGTTTTGCACTATTGTCTACTCACTTCAGCTCTGACTCACGCTTGTTTTTTTTACAATGACGAGTCTAAACAGAGACGTCCTGATGGAAACGTCGTCGGAGAGTGCGTTATCAGATTCTGTACTACAAGACAGGCCCTAAATACAAGGACACAGAGGCAACACCCAGTAAGTCATTCTCCTTGTCTTTTGAACACCAAAAGGGAGCACACCCACCAACAGGATTATGATCAGTGGCACCGACTTCGTCACCTTGATAGACTCGCATTAAAGGGACCCTGAAACGATTATGACGATTTCCTACAAACATACTGAGTCGTTAGAGTAAGTCCTTGTCCTTAATTGATGCATCTAAGTGCTCCGCGTAAAGCGTGTAATTTATTATAAGGTTTTAAAAATGTATATCACTGCCAATCGCAGTACACTGCTCAGCGGAATGTTCAGCCGCCCCTACCCATATGACCTACATCACCGAATTGATGTCAGTAGGGGGAGCTATCCGATTGGCTGCCCAGGGTGTGACATTGATAATTTTTCCAACTTTATGGCAAACAAATGATGTTCGTAATAGTTCGAATGTTAGTTAATTTGTTGCTATAAAAAGAAACAGAAAGAGAATGCACACGAACAATTTCTCACTACACTTAGGCACTTCTGGCACACAGCAAGCGTCATCTGCTTGTGTTACAACGGGCTCCGTTTCGACGAGAGCTCCGCGGTCAGAGTCGGTCTCGGTATTTTTGGAGCACTATGATTCGACTTTGTTGGGCTGCGGACTGCAAACATAGTGACTGGCAATATGTCAAGCTGTGACATGTCTCTCTGCGAGGCAGCAGATGGGCGGATTGGCTGCAGCGCATCGGACTGCTGCTATCCGATCGGGGCCAGGATTTGCGCGTTTGCGGCCGTCACTTTACACCAGAAGATTACCAACACAATAGCGTTTCGCGAGTCCGGTATTAGGGTAAATGCAAGCACAAGGGGACAGGGCCTGGCCGTTTCCCCTTGCATGTTGTTTCACGCAGGAGCGCAAATGTGAATGGTCTGCATGGTGCAGCCACCTAGTGGCACAGAGCTCAACCACACACAGTAGCAGTAACAAAATGTATTCTTTGCTGCTGGTGTAAATTTTTAGCAGGAGTGTAATCATTAACACATTGTTTTTGTAAATGTTTAAAATGTTTTACACTCGACTTCAGCAATATTAGCGCTTTGTTTGGCTAGTTAAGCTGTGTGCAAACAGGTGGCTGGACCGTGCAGACCGACCAGACCGCGCACGTACGTCTACGCTAAAGTTCCTTCATCAGCTTGAGTTTATGCCTCCACCCACCCGTCGAAAGGCCCAGCTCGCCTGTGGTTACCGGAATACCAGACACGTTCAGCACTGCAGCAGAATGCTCGCAACGCACGCTGCTTCGATAGCTCTCGCTTGGGGTCGACTGCCGAGCAGCTGGCGGAGAGTTTGGAGAGGCTTCGCGCGCTCACTCCTAGAGAACCGGAAGTCGACGACACGACGTGCCATCATGATGCAGAGCCAGTGAAGGCAGAGCTTAGCTCCGATCACTTGGCGAACGAGTTGAAGAGAAAATGCATGACTGTGGAGGAGGGTAACTTGTGATCGTCCGTAGCTCTCTTAATATGAGACGTTTCACACAAATTGTGGTGCGTATGATTAACTTTAGCTGTACCCTACGCGTCTACAAAATTTGTCCGTTTCAGGGACCCTTTAACCTGTTCACTGAAGTTTCGTTTTCTGCTGTTATCGGGAAGTGAGCGGTGGCCGGCATGGGCAGTTTCGTGGTCCTCGCTTGCTGCATGCTTGTGCACCGCAATATTTAATGACTAGCAACATTTGTGCGTTGTGCTATGGTGAGCGAATATTCCAAGAACAAGTCCTTTTAATTCAAACCTCTTTGAATTCAAAAAAATTTTCGGGCCCCTTCCAAGTTCAAATTATAGATTCAACTGTATAACCATGAATGTTACATGTGGTATTCTTACCAATGGGCTGCACTGTAACAATTATTGATTATAGTAATGGAATTTTCAAGGCACATGATTATTGTTACAAGTTCATTTGACTGGTCTTTCATAAGAGTTCCATGCTTTAAGTTGGGTTTTAACATTTAATTCTGTGTACAAGTTCGTAATGTACACCGTAATGTACACCACTTCCTGTAGACAAAGCTTCTGTGTGCACACATACCGTATTTACTCGCATAATGATCGCACTTTCTTTGTCAAAAAAATTGACGCAAATTCAGGGGTGTGATCATTACACGGGTTAAATTTCGCGTGAAAAGAAACATTTTCTTTTTTCATCCCACGTTTGCTGCGGGATCACAACGGGTCAACAAGCAGGTGGCTGTCGCTGTCAGTGCGGGGGCACCAATACAAAAATGGCGGCCGGCGGAGCAAGCTGAACACAACGAACGCGATTATTTTTCTTCTTGTGAACACATTACACACATTGAAACAGTTTCTTCCATATCAGTAACGAATAACATTGTTAATATCGGCAAGTTTGCGACAATAATGTAGCCATGTCCATTTTGAGGGGACAGAAACAGATGGGCACGCTTAGCTGCCAGTGACTTAAAACACATGCCTTTACAGCCACCGCAGTACATAACAGGCATTGCAACCCACTATACACGCTGACAGGTTTATAACATTGTACTGCACTACTAAACATCATTGCTGGCGCTCTTTGGCCGTTGTAGCCCTTGCGCCATAAATACTAATTAATTAATTAATTAACTTAAAACACATGGCAGGCATGCTGCTGAAACTATGGCATCTGTCTTCACTCCTATCTTAATATGGCACATTTCCACCAAGGGTGGGCGAATACCTTAGCTGCATTACAAGCGCCGGCATATGAATAGGGTACACTTGTAACAAATCAGCGTAAACGTGGCCACTATCGTTGCCGCTCACGATTTGTTGCATGCCCACGAGTGCAGACGAGAAGAATTGAAAGGCGCCTTTTATGTTGTTGACCAAAACCATTATGAAGCCTACAAATAATAAAGCCGAGGCAAGTTTGGTTGTAGCTTTTTTTTTTTCGTGGAAGTACGGAAAGTGATGAAAGGAATAAATGGGGCATCTGCTTAAGAATGTTGGGTGCATGCAGATCACTGGGTATGTCTTCAAGAGACGTTCGCATAGCATTTAACAGATGGTAAGCGCGATCATCATTAGCTAAACTTGGCACACGACATATCGCTGCGACAAGTTCAGGGTGCGATCATTACACGGGAAAGAAAAAAAAATCAAATTTTGATGACAAAATTCAAGGGTGCGATCATTACGCGAGTAAATATGGTATTAGAGTTGCTGTATATTTGGGAGCTTACAAAAATTTATGCCAGGATCTTTCACCAATATTAGTACTCGCACTCTTCATTAGTTGCCACACAATATATGCCTACCAGTTTATCTTTTGCTCAAAAAATTACAGGTGCCATTTTTGTTGTAAATGGGGTGCTACCAGTAAAAGACAATGTATTGTTTACTAATTTTTCACATGTTGGCGCTGCTATACAGTTTTAGAGCCCCTCCATTAATGGACTCTTTATGCTGAAAATCACACTGAGTGAAACAGTACATTATATTCGGGAAATCCAATGGTGGGTTTGTGAATCGAAGTGCATTTGAGAAATTATCATTTGACTCACATGTTTGGGTATTCCCACACCTTCCATTAGATACCCCTCCATTTCCAAAACACTGCTCTCCAATGCAACAATGTGGCAGTAGTGAAAAGGGGCCTGCTAAAGCTTCTAGCAGGGAGTTGACTGTTGGGCAAAGTGCTTCTGTATTATAAATATTCAGGTTTCTGGTCGACAATAACTTGAGTGGTCATCGCATTACTTACCGTCTTCCTCCATAACTTCGCCATTGGCGTTGTAATACTTGGTGACAGCAGCATCTGCAAGCTGACGAAAAAAAAAAAAAAAGTAACAATTATGCACCCTTGCTGTAGTGAACCTCTAGCAGTAAGCAAGTGCTCGTTTAACGGCTGCAGATAGCACTTCTTTTTTTTAAGTTTAAGTGCCACATGCCTTTTTCTGCAAAGTTAGACGCATCCATCATCACTGCAAAAGGACAATCCGTTGTGCCCTGTATTTAAAAGAATAAGAACATCGCTAGCACGTGCCTTGACTATACCATCATGCTTACTGCAATTGACAAGTGCATATATACATTTTTTTAAACCCAACAATTACCGCATTTTCACGTGTAAGGCCCAAACTTGCACACATTGGAGCAGGAAAATTTTTGAAAAAGTTTCACAGAGCGTGAAGCACATACCCGGGTGTGTGGCCTCAGAGTTCTACCAGCAAGCCATTTCGATCTCAGAGGCTGCACCCCCTGCAGATCAATTCCCACAAGCCACTACACATGGCACCAGTTACTGTCCTGCCATCGATGGCATCATCATCACTGTGTGCCACAGGATCACAATCATGCGTCATAGATTCGGCGTGCTTCAAGGCTATGCTGAGGAACATTGTTTAGCAAGCTTAGCTTCATTGTGCTTTCGAGTGCATTAAGAGGGCATTGCTGAAAGATGTTTGCATGTGAACTTTGGAACACCCAGTGTGCAGTTTCGTTACAGCTTCAAAGTGATGGGAATCTCGAACAGTAATGAATAGCATGAAGGATTACCAGCTTTGGGAGAGCACCAATAGGCAAGACTATCAATGTTTTTATTTTGACGACTAAAGAAAGTGTTCATAGTCAACTGCTAGTAGTTGCGTTATTCTGCATAGTAGTCTCAGCGAAGTTTCAGACTTCAGTGAGTAGTCTAAGCTGGTCTCGTGTAAGGCCTGCACTCTGTATAAGTGGAAGTGCGGGCCTTAGTTCCAATCAAATCAGTTTATTCGGACATGAACACGTCTACACAGACCATGCCCACGGAGTGAGGCAAAAAGTCAGTAGCATACTTCCCGACAAGGTCCCACCCCGGGTCCCACATCAACAGCAGAAGCAGTTTAGTTTTGGCGTGGTTGTATATTAATCAAGACACATGGCTTTATTAAAGTAAGAAAATGGATCAATAACGCTACAATGCATGATACAAAAAATAGAAAATAGCTTCTTCATTTTCTTTTTAAATTGAAATATAGTTTTACAGGTTACAGTGACAAATTATTGAAGGATACACATTGCATACTGTAACAATATGGTTATCCACGTGTTGGGCCATAGTTGGTCCAGGCGCGAGTAGAAATGAGAGAGGCAACCCGTAGACTATAGCTTATATTTCTGTTCAGGTATGTTTCGAAAAGATGTAATGCCCTGCTTAATTTTATTATAAATATGAACAGCAACAGAATAGTTATGGCACTGTTGGAATGGAAGAACATGAAAAGCCTGAAATAAGCAGTCACCCATGGGTGGATTTGGAGAACACGTGCACAAAGCTTTTTTTGTAATGACAATTATCTGGCTGAATCAGTTTTGTAGCATGTGACCCCGATTAAATTGCAGTATACCAGTTGTGAAAGCATTCGAGCGAAATACAACTGTGCACAAAGCTTTTTCTGTAATGACAATTATCTGGCTGAATCAGTTTTGTAGCATGTGACCCCAATTAAATTGCAGTATACCAGTTGTGAAAGCATTAGAGCGAAATACAACTGCTTTTTAATCTGCACGGGCAACAGTTACCTGATGCGATGGATTGCAATAGACCGAGCTACATGTAAACGGACATTATTTACATGGTCACCCCAACTTGGGTCACTACAAAAAAAAAAAAAAAAAACCCTAAGTATTTACAAGACTTTACGGATTCAATCAGAATCTGAATATGTTGAACTGGTGTTAGGATAATCTGCAGGCTTATTTTTAGGACGAACAAGCATAAATTTTGCTTTCTTAACATTCAATTTGTTCACCACAAGCCACATCAGTTCGTGTAGCCAGAAGTTGGAACGATGCTCGAGTTCGCGAAGATCAAAACTGGATACAGAAGTAAATATGGCAATGGTTTTGTGACCGAGAGTCCAGGTTCTTCCTCAGAATTGAATTCATCTACCTTATGTGTGGCAACTTGCCACATGAAATTCAAAGGCAGAGTCTGTTAGTTCAAACAATGCAGTTTGCCTGTCCATTTTAGGCTGCAACAGCGCAGCTTGAATGTATTCCAGGTACATTATGCATGTCAGCAAAGATGCCGTCACTCCCGTGAAGAGACAACACTGCTTTTGCAAACGTGCAAGGCATACAATGTTTTTGTTGCAAAAGAAGTATTTTCTGTTTTGAATCCACTGAATATGCGGAATCTACTTTTTTTTTGTTGTTACAAGTTCATGTTGCCAAGTTTAATAGAATTCTAGGATTTTATGCGCCAGAATACTGATTTGATTAAGAGGCACGCAATGTTGCAGTGAACACTGCTGCCACATTCAAGTGTTTTACATAAGGCAGCCTTGACAAGAACGCAAACTGACAGCGATTATACACTGTCAGGTTGTGTTTATGTCACCATCCTCCCTTCACGAGATACGTTACACGACTACTCGGATGTTTAGTGGCGTGCCAAATGGTTTGTACATGAACAAAGTGAACCATGAAAAAATTGTTTCACAAGCAATAGCACGCACTGCAACAGTTTTTCATTAAAAATTTATCACATACAGAAAAAACACCATCTGGAACCAGTTCCTGAATATTATGACAGGATGTTATCATTTACAACCTTGTTTTCCAGCACACAATACAGGAAGTTCTTAAGGATATACATAGCTGCTATACAAAGTTTATGAATATCGCCTGTGTCAGTAACGAGTCCTTGAACTGGATTACTCAGAGGCAGACATTACATGTGTGATAAATCAAAATGCAGAATCAACTAATTATCAAAATTTTGCTAATTTCTTCAACTTATTACTTTACAACCCATATTGAAATTTACAAATGGTAGCTGGTGAAGTCACAAGGTGCATCATACTAAAGCCCCTCCATCCACCACCGCGGACCAGGTTAAGTACCGCCAACCTACCCTCCTCCTCCACGCTCTTCTCCCACTCACCTCCTTAGCTTCCGGCGTCAAGTGGAACTTGCGTAGCTGCAGCTTCCTGTTCCGAGTGGAAGTGATGCTATGTTTTTTAGCCTTGTTTACTTTTGCGTCGATGGAGAGGCTTTAATTGCACTAGCTGCAGTTTAAACTGTGAATGCGATTCCATCCAAGAACCGCCACCTATTGCAATCAGCGATCTGGTCGTGTTCGCGTCAACCTGCGACGGGTTGTGCCACGAGAGACAACATACAGTGGAATGTAGTGCCTGGACGCTTGGAGACCACTGCAGTTTTTCGTGCATTTGGAAAACAGCAACCGCGAACTACTACTTCAGCGGAATAGAACAACTTTGCATTTTTCTTATGGCGACTGCCACAGCTCTGCTAAGCACGTGCGGGCATCTCAACAACGTCTCATCATCATCATCAGCCTAGTTACGCCCACTGCAGGGCAAAGGCCTCTTCCATACTTCTCCAACTACCCCGGTCATGTACTAATTGTGGCCATGTTGTCCCTGCAACCGTCTTAATGTCATCCGCCCACCTAACTTTCTGCCGCCCCCTGCTACACTTCCCTTCCCTTGGAATTTAGTCTGTAACCCTTAATGACCATCAGTTATCTTCCCTCCTCATTACATGTCCGGACCATGCCTATTTCTTTTTCTTGATTTCAACTAAGATGTCATTTGCCCGTGTTTGCTGCCTCACCCAATCTGTTCTTATCCCTTAACGTTACACCCATCATTCTTCTTTCCATAGCTCGTTGCGTCATCCTCAATTTCAGCAGAACCCTTTTCGTAAGCCTCCAGGTTTCTGCCCCATATGTGAGTACTGGTAACACACAGCTGTTATACACTTTCCTTTTGAGGGATAGTGGCAACCTGCTCTTCATGATCTGAGAATGCCTGCCAAACGCACCCCAGCCCATTCTTATTCTTCTGGTTATTTGAGTCTCATGATCCGGATCCGTGGTCACTACCTGCCCTAAGTAGATGTATTCCCTTACACTTCCAGTGCCTCGCTACCTATCGTAAACTGCTGTTCTCGTCCGAGACTGTTAAACATTACTTTAGTTTTCTGCAGATTAATTTTCAGACCCACCCCTCTGCTTTGCCTCTCCAGGTCAGTGAGCATGCATTGCAATTGGTCTCCTGAGTTACTAAGCAAGGCAATATCATCAGCGAATCGCAAGCTGCTAAGGTATTCTCCATCAACTTTTATCCACAATTCTTCCCACTCCAGGCCTCTGAATACCTCCTGTAGACATGCTGTGCATAGCATTGGAGAGATCGTATCTCTCTGTCTGATGCCTTTCTTCATTGGGATTTTGTTGCTTTCTTTGTGGAGGACTACGGTGGCTGTGGAGCCACTATGGATATCTTCCAGTATTTTTACATATGGCTCATCTACACCCCGATTCCGTAATGCCTCCATGACTGCTGAGGTTTCGACTGAATCAAACGCTTTCTCGTAATCAATGAAAGCTATATATAAGGGTTGGTTATATTCTGCACATTTCTCTATCACTTGATTGATAGTGTGAATATGGTCTATTGTTGAGTAGCCTTTACGGAATCCTGCCCGGTCCTTTGGTTGACAGAAGTTTAAGGTGTTCCCGATTCTATTTGCGATTACCTTAGCAAATACTTTGTAGGCAACGGACAGTAAGCTGATCAGTCTATAATTTTTCAAGTCTTTGGCGTCCCTTTTCTTATGGATTAGGATTATGTTAGCGGTCTTCCAAGATTCCAGTACGCTCGAGGTTATGAGGCATTGCGTATACAGGGTGGCCAGTTTCTCTAGAACAATCTGACCACCATTAACAAATCTGCTGTTACCTGATCTTCCCCAGCTGCCTTCCCCCTTTGCATAGCTCCTAAGGCTTTCTTTACTTCTTCTGGCGTTACCTGTGGGATTTCGAATTCCTCTAGACTATTCTCTCTTCCACTATCGTCGTGGGTGCCACTGGTACTGTATAAATCTCTATAGAACTCCTCAGCCACTTGAACTATCTCGTCCATATTAGCAACGATATTGTCGGCTTTGTCTCTTAACGCACACATCTGATTCTTGCCTATTCCTAGTTTCTTCTGTTTTTAGGCTTCCTCCGTTCCTGAGAGTCTGTTCAATTCTATCCATATTATAGTTCCTGATGTCCGCTGTTTTACGCTTGTTGATTAACTTAGAAAGTTCTGCCAGTTCTATTCCAGCTGTAGGGTTAGAGACTTTCATACATTGGCGTTTCTTGATCAGATCTTTCGTCTCCTGCGATAGCTTACTGGTTTCCTGTCTAACGGCGTTACCACCGACTTCTATTGCGCACTCCTTAATGATGCCCATGAGATTGTCGTTCATTGCTTCAACACTAAGGTCCTCTTCCCGAGTTAAAGCCGAATACGTACCTGTTCTGTAGCTTGATCCGGAATTCCTCTAGTTTCCCTCTTACCGCCAACTCATTGATTGGCTTCTTGTGTACCAGTTTCTTCCGTTGCCTCCTCAAGTCTAGGCTAATTCGAGCTCTTACCATCCTATGGTCACTGCAGCGTACCTTACCGAGCTCGTCTACATCTTGTATGATGCCAGGGTTCGCGCAGAGTATGAAGTCGATTTCATTTCTAGTCTCACCATTTGGGCTCCTCCACGTCCACTTTCGGCTAACCCGCTTGCGGAAAACGGTATTCATTATCTGCATATTATTCTGTTCTGCAAACTCTACTAATAACTCTCCTCTGCTATTCCTAGAGCCTATGCCATATTCCCCCACTGACTTGTCTCCAGCCTGCTTCTTGCCTATCCTGGCATTGAAGTCACCCATCAGTATAGTGTATTTTGTTTTGACTTTACCCATCGCCGATTCCACGTCTTCATAAAAGCTTTCGACTTCCTGGTCATCATGACTGCATGTAGGGGCATAGACTTGTACTACCTTCAATTTGTACCTCTTATTAAGTTTCACAACAAGACCTGCCACCCTCTCGTTAATGCTATAGAATTCCTGTATGTTACCAGCTATTTCCTTATTAATCAGGAATCCGACTCCTAGTTCTGGTCTCTCCGCTAAGCCCCGGTAGCACAGTACATGCCCGCTTTTTAGCACTGTATATGCTTCTTTTGTCCTCCTGACCTCACCGAGCCCTATTATATCCCATTTACTACCCTCCAATTCCTCCAATAACACTGCGAGACTCGCCTCACTAGATAACGTTTTAACGTTAAACGTTGCCAGGTTTAGATTCCAATGGCGGCCTGTCCGGCCGCCATCTAACGGCAGCCAAAGCGGAAATTCCCGCAGCGCAACTCCAGGAAGCGGAAACGCCAGAACCGTAAATTTTGAAACGGGAAATGGTGGGAGGGATTTGGTGGGAGGGAAAAAGGCGGCGCACAACAAAGGTTGTCGCTACTTAAGAAAGCAGCGGTGGCGCGTGGATGGAGGGGCTTTACATCATACGACTTCAACCAAATTCCGAGGATGACACGAGTTGAGATATTAATTCCCAATGTGAGCGACGAAATACACTGGCAGTCTAGTTACCTTTGTGGTTAAATGAATGAAAACATTTTGTTACAAAAAGTGAAACAAGCGCGATTTTTACTGCAAATTTGATGGCGCTTATCTAGAAAGCAGTGCCATGCTCAAAATTAATTCCAAGTCAACATGCCTTCAAACTCGCCAGCTAAAATTTACAATATGTGGTGTAAAGCAATCGGTAAAATACAGAATTACCGACAGTTTATTAATTAGAAAGTAATGTCTGCCTATTGAAGTAATTGAGTTAAAGGATTAGAATTGTGCAATCTGCCACAAGTGACATCAAAAGTTCTGTATGGACGAGGGGGAGAAGGGGAAGAGAAAAAACAACCTGTAGATGTACACAATTAACCGAATTTTGTTTATGACATCCCTAATGCAAGTTCTTATTCGGTATTTCACCAGAGGCCGTTTAACTTAATACGATTCCATTCAGATTTTATTCCGATTTCCTGATGTGATATTTATGTAACCGCAGACGCAAGCATCGGGTGGTGACCCACAGCGTTGTTTGATTGCCCTACCAAACGTGCTCATTGCTTATAGGAGGACACTACTGTTTGCTTTTAAAGCCAATAGCATTACCTACCATTAGAGGTTATTCTTATCTACCATATTCAAATCTAGGCCATCCATGATTCTAAGCTGACCCCTGAATGTCCGAAGCCAGAAAAAATAAACTTACCTCGAATGCTCACAAAATGAAAACGGCATTTATTCAATATGAACACGCCGAGCCCACTCTACGTCATCATTGTAGCTCGTGTCCACGCACCCACGGATACGCAGACAGCGAGGCAAGGCTCGTAAGCGCCTAAACGCGGTGTGATCTCGGTGAACAGCTCCCTATCTGTTATCGCACCCTTATCTTCCTTATCACTGTCATCTCCTCGTTGCAGCACACGCAAAAAGTGTCTTCCGTTGCCCCCTCCAATGATGGATGTTTTTCTCATCGATGCTGAAGTCTTTCCCAGCTTGAACGTTTGAGGATGCCTTTGTGGCTAGCACAACTTTTCGTTTGAAACCGGCACTACAGTGATTATGTTAACGCCACGGCGACGTCGCTTGTGTACTTCAGTTGGCTTTTGGCGCATCTAGTAGCAGCTGTGGTACAGTAAAACCTCGTTGAACCGTACCTGCTTGAACAGTAGGTTCTTTTTGAAAGTAGTAAAACCAAATCCCCTACTCAGCAGCCATTGAACATTATGTGTTTTGTATCCGCATAAACCATTTCAGCTTATTGCGTACGTATCGGTTAACAGGTAGCGTTTCTACTTTTCGTCGCGCAAACACGGCGGTGCGTCATCTTTACTGGGTAGCCTGGCAGAACAACGAGCATCAGAGATCAGAACGGCCTCCAAAGGCCATGTGCGTTTGTGCGTGAAGCCACATCAACATCACTTTGGCGCTGTGCCAGAGCATTGTGGCGTCATGCGAAGGACTCGTGTCATGCCGAAGCTTGGATAAAAAGGACGCCGGGTGCTCAGCATGGGAGAAAAATTAGACATCGCTCGTGCTATCGAACGTGACACAAAGGTTTCGGCGCTGGCACACGACAAGGATCTACTGTTAACTACAGTGAGTGGCATCTGGAATATGAAGAAATTGCTCGGCAGCGCTGTTGTGACCACGAAGAGATGTCGGCTATGAGGTTTGACTTTTCGCCATCATTGCCTATGTTGTTGCCAAAGTGTCGACTAGCAACAGTGATGAGGACGAGACGGAAAGCGACAGCCTGAGAGTGGCAGAAGTTGCACGTTACGTCAGCCTCACGAATGCAATTGTTGCAACGAGAACAGCACATCGCAATGAAAAAGGCGCCTCACGACTTCTGCAGCGCTACTGCCGCGTGCACGAAGAACATGCAACGCAAACAAGGAATCTGCCATGCAAGTGTTTGCCGGGAAGAGGGGGCTGGCTGAAAAGCTGGCTCACAGCTTCAGCAAGTTTGAGGCCGCTGCGGCATCAAACAAAAATAACACTTTTGTCGCGCAAAGTGGATAAATATTGCACGTTTTTTTCCCTGTCATCGCACTCTCTCTCCAAGTTGCATTTTCGGCAGGTAAGTCGGCAATGTCATGCTATTTCGGTTAAGAGGAAGCTTTAGCTCGGGTGCTCCTATCTAAATACATGTAAAAGGAGAATTCGTTTTTCTCGGCAACCACTGCACTAAATTTGACTGGGTTTGCTGCATTTAAAAGATAAACTTAAAATCTAGTGACTGTTGGTTTCAAATTTTTGAGTTAGGCCGTCAATATTTTATAAAAAATTTACAAAAATTGCAAATTTTCAGAAAATGAAACTATCAAGTTTACAACTCTAACTCAACAAGAAAAAATGATATCTCAATTCTGTGAATTGTATCTGATAGCACATCTAAAGCGGACAAATTTGATATGTTACACATGAACCTCAAAAAATGTAATAATATGTAATTGCAATTTTTGCAGAACCCACGTAAACAATGTAACAAATTCACGTAAGATGTAAAATGACATGATATTTGTCCGCTTTGAATGATCTAATGGGTGCCGTTTACAGAACCACGACATCTGTTCTTGATGCAGAGCTATTAGTTTGTAAACTTCATGCTTCTATTTTTTTCAAACTTCTGAATTTTTGAAAATCTTTGTAACAAAATTCAAGCCCTAAATCAAAATTCTGCTTCCATCAGTCACTAGAATTTATCTTGCTCTCTCAAATGCAACAAATTTCATCAAAATCGGTCCAGGGGTTATCTCATAAAAACGTTTTTGCGTTGTTGCATGTATTTGAATAGGCCGTGTCGGAGTTGGGCCCGAATTAAAGCTTCCTCTTAAGCAGTACTACTGTTTAGTACATACTTTTTACAAGCTCCAGCCAACTAAGGTTTAACGAGGTTTCACTGTACTGACTTTTCTAGATGGTGCTGGTTATGCACCACACTTATTTTCAATCACGAAATGGTGTGTTTTTTAATATCCCCGAACCTAAGCAGACCCTAGAGTTTGGGATACGATTATCTGAAAAAAAGAAAACTACCGGCCTAGATTCGAATAAACTCGGTAATTGGCTGACCAGAGGCGAGAAGTGCGAAAAAGTGATTGAGCCGAGCTAGCGCAATGAAAGCAAATAACTGGGTGAGGAGAGTGGTGCTGGCATCAGCAAATTGGTCCACTTTCCCTTGCTTAGCTTGCGCTGGCTTGTGAAAAAGCACTGCAGCAGCGTGTAACGGGGAGTTAAAGGGGCCCTATACCACTTTTCCAACTAATCATAGAATGATCTCGCTATTAAAGGACGTCAGCTCACGAATGTCATGCAGCAAAAATTTTTTGAATCCTTCAAATACAGTCGCCGACAGACAAATCGGATACCGACAATCCGGACATGTTCAATAATCCGCCTTTTTCATGGCACGACGGCGCATGCACCTTGCCCTAGCAAATGAGTCGCAAGCCACTAAGGCAAGGCGCATGTGTCGCCGCGCCATGAGAAAGGCGGATTACGAAGCATGTCCGGATTCTACGTATCCGATTTGTCTATCGGCGACTGTATTTGAAGGATTTTCCAGAAAGTCCCCTGAAGAAAAAAAGGGCATGCCCTGCTGCTAACACTCGTGCCATACATTGTGTTGAAACTCCTCTGGTAGCATGATGTCGTTGCAGTACCGAAAACGTGTGTAGCACAAGACTACAACTCCACTTTAAAACAAAGCAGCCAGGGCTTTGTCCGAGTCGTTTAGACTGCACAGTGAGCCAGGTAGTTGTCGCCTTTCATTGATGGCTAGAAAATTTACTATTCAGTACAGCGCGTCACTGAAAGAATTTTATCATACCAGCCCGGCAACGACGCAACTGACAAGCGCGAGTTGTTGACCTGCGACAGATTTTCTTGTTGACGGCACTGACAAAATCAGTGTGCTGACCATCGTTCGACTGAACCTTGAGCAATCAGCTGCCGAACCAACCACACCATAGTGACAGCGTCTTCACTTGCATATATATGGGTCATTCCACGCCAACTGTCCCAACCTTGGTGCTCAACCATCGGCGATTTCTTTGGAAAAAAAATTGAGGACTATCTATTTAAAGCAAGAAGTCTTTCTATAAAACATTTTTGCGAAAAAAAAGTTTTTCAGCACCGCTAGGAACATGTGAAGTTTTTTAGGAACATGTGAACCTCGAAAGGATGAGTCGTAAAATGCACTGTCAAAAAATGTTCTCTTTAATTAGGTGAGCACACGATTTGCCCATGAGAATGAAGATAGGCTTTTCATTTGAAAAGGTTCTATCGATCTTTACGCTTCCGTAAGTTTTTTATACGGCACTAAATATGCAAAATTTGGTGCATATTGGGAATTTTTTGCAGAAACATCACTTTTACCGAAAGGTTGGATTTCATAGTATCTAATTGCCAGCAAGTTTTACTGCAAGTGAAAAATAATTTCGGACGAATATAACATGAAATGGCCTGTACAGCTGGCGACAAAGTTGCAAAAAAGTTAGTTTTAGCCTATGTTTAGTCCTAAATGTAGCATTGAGGCGGTCGGGGTAAAAATATGCTAAATAGCGTATTTATTAGAAACATCCATTTTCTACAAACTGAGAAACATTTTATATTACCTTTTGTTTTAAGCAAGAAAGATTTTTGAATTTGTGTTATACTGGTCTCTGTGCTTGCACGTGTTTTCCCTTCGTAGGGAAGTGCCCTAGTGGCAAGTAGAACTTGCGCGGATGCAAAATTTGCCGAGTTGATGGAGGAACATCTAGACAAGATAATCAGCTCAGTGTTTGTTCGAGTGCTTTATTCGAAATTGGCCTAGGCAATAAAAAATGCAAGCCCCAACAGAGCGCATTTAACCGGATGTCAGCCTGCACATAGTGTCGTCACGCGGCATTGGAAAGTTACGCCGGTGAGTACAGAGTGCAGTTATGTACATGAAGATTTAGAAATGGGCGAAAACATTTGAATAAGAAAAGAATATGTTGCTTTATTACGGCAAATACGTAGCGAATATCAGCCAACACAATTGTGTTTTAGCGACCATGTTGGCAATGTTAGAGGAATGATGTCGACTCGTCATTAAATGCTTTGGCATGCTTAAGTTCAAATGATTGCATTTAAAAAGATGGAAAGAAATGCATTTAATTACTCGCCCTCTCTTTCTCGTTAAATGTTAAATTCATACCGAATGAGGCAGTCTGCTGACCTTTGTGAAGCGCAGGATTTAATATCCAGTCTGCGATCACGGAAGAAAAAATGGGAAGGCTCGTTCGAGCTATCGACTGTACAAAGGTTGCGGCTGCAATTCTAAAATGCACTATTTTTTTACACAAAACCTAATACGTTTAAATGCTTGCACTTCCCCTGGTGGTCTTCTTGCAGCAGTGTTCAGAATAAGGCAAGAATGACATCTCTTAGGCATTAACAGGCCAGAATAATTTCTTTAAATAAAAGGAGGGAGATTTCAAGTGCAAATATTTCCAGTACCTACAGCTACAATGTATTTCTGTAGTGGCTCTAGCAAGACATCAGAACTTTTATTGGCGATATCTGCCAGAGAAGTCAGACTATATATGTTGAAGCGTGGAAAGACTAATCCAGATCCGCCTAGAGGAGTACACTTTTGACTTACTTTTACGTTACAGAATAAGAAGAGCATCAGATACTTTCCTTCGCAGTTGTGCTTAATAGTCTGTGTATATGAGTGTTTAGAGTGGTCACACTCATTCTTTCATATGTCGGAACGCAGGAATAAAAAACACATGCTATTGATTTTGACACGTTTATTGCATCCGACATGGAGGAAGGAAACCCAGGAGAGGCTCCGACCAGCACGAACGTAGAGAGTGTGGCGGAAGTCATGTGCTGTTTATCGCAAAGAAGCACTGGGATGGGTATCCAAATTTCAACATTGCCATAGTAACCGCGCTCCCGAAGCTTTCGCTGCTGCTCTCGGTCTCTGAAAAGCGAGATAAGATTTTTCCGCCGGTATTTTTCTCGCAGCACATTTTATTAGCGAAAAAAGCTGACTTTGGAGTATGGTGTGTAAGTTTGAAAGTTGTGTTTGAGTCTGTAAGGGTGAGTGTCAGCCAGGAACATACACTCAAGCAATCACGGTGCGGGTCTTCGTCGTCATCTTCAACGTGCCACGGAAAAAAAACAGGAGCGCGTCTGTTTTACTAAAGCTGCTACACAAGTTTCGCAGGCTTTGTTTTGACGCACGTAGGCAGCACACCACTTCTGGCAGTTAGTAACAATGCAAGTTCAAACTTCGTGCCCATCCGCTGTCGAGCTGCAGAACCACTGATTGGAGGCGCAAACGAAGATAGCACACCAACATGGCTGCACTTCCTCCTTCGAAAACATGACGTCACGCCACTCCTGTTTTGTTTCTTTCCTCCATGGTATCTGAGGTCTTGCAATAACAAATGCACCTCCCAGGGTGGACAACTTGTCTCATTTGGAAACGAGAGCACAGAAAAAACGAAACTGGCCTGCGGTGTGCAGCGCATTTAAGAGCAAGAAGTGCAACAACGTACTCAGGCGATTGTGCACTGCTTTTGTTCATGACAAACTGCTCCTTTTGCAAACACGCTGAAACCATCGTGTGTGGACGATGAACAATTCAAGCAGTTGAATTTTACCTGGAGATAATGATTTCCTCAAGTTTTGAGCATGAAGTCAGACCAACTTGAAGAGCGTGGGAGGTGGGCTTGAAGTGGTGGTACTTGTGAGTATTCTTGATGGAAACTGCATGATTGTACCTTTAAGCAAGGAGCAGCTTTGTTGTATCGATAAGAGTTTTTGGTACCCATATTGCCCTGATGCCGAGAATATTATTTTGTCCACGTTAAGAGCTGGTGCAGTGTCAAGATCTGATCTTCGTATGGTTTTCGTAGGCTTGCTTTCGCTGCTAAATGTCTCGCTGTTCCTCCTACGCCGTCGTCACAAGCACTCTTTCCATGGGACGTTGCGAAAAAAGTTCCACTCGGCTGAAATTCCAAAATATGTTTTGCAGTGGCAAAGATTGATGAAGTTCTTTGTTTTTGTATTGAGAAGCAGCCCCATCGGAAAAATAGGGAATGTGTTTGATTGCAGGAAGATCTTGTCCGACTATTTTTAGTATTGCTTCTTGGAACGCAAAGACGGCAGTGGTGTCGTGATCGAGACTATCAGAAATCCCAACAAAGGACATGATGGAAACTGGATCACAGCTGCCTTCCGTGGCTCGATAATAAATAACTACTGGATGCAACGATGCCTGCATATTGGCCCAGTGAAACTGCTGTGGTGCATCCTGTACTACAACATGATAATGTTTGGCCAAATCCGTTAAAACAACTGCTTCATTGTTGGTTAAGTTTGCTTTCAACTGTCTGAAATAGTGTGCTTGTTTGTTAATAAAACGGTGACCTTTGAGTTTCTTCAGCATCTCCAAGAACCTTTCAAAGAACTCAAGTGAAAGCAGAAGTGACTCGAGACTGCACCGCGTGCCGCTCACCAACTGCTTAACCACTATGCTTTCGTTCTCTTTGGCGTCAAGATTCAAGCTGTTCCTGAGCAGAGTTTCGATGTGCTTTGTTCCTGGACAACTGCTGCAGTTGTCGAACATGCACGGCTCACTGTCCAGTTGGCACACTGTTCCCAGTAGCTCCTCACAGGTCTCTCAATCCAGAAGTGTGGAGCATAAGCTTAAAATTTTGATGCTGCATACAGACGCGTACGGTGTGTGTGCCACATCCCCCTGCTAACACGCAATGTGCGGGTCGAAGGCTGGCAAGAAAAACCACAAGTCATTGTTGAAGTTTCTTTCCAATTCTTGAACATTTCTTTTAAATTCATTAACACCAAACGCTTTTGACGACCAAGCAACAAGTATTTTTTTCCCGGAAGGCAGTGGGACACTGAATCATCCTCATAAAATTGTTGGATCGAACAAGTAACTTCTTTGCTTAGAGGCCGACCTTTCTTTGGTGGCGGCACGCTCAGGACTCCGGAATTGGACTTGAGTTTCAATGCCTCACGTACCCGTCGCTCAGACGTGCCAAAGAAGCTCGTAATTTTATTCCGCGACCAGAATTGTGGAGCCAATGTTAGAATCTGGGTTTTGTTTTGGCGGGGGGCATCTTGCATTAATTTGTTCTTTAGTTCATTCATTAATGACACATAGTCATCGAGAAGAATGTTCTGTTTTGTTTCCTTCACTGCTGTGGATGTTTCGCTTAGGCAAAGATAGGTCGCATTGTTTCCTTCAAATTCACCTGCAGTTGTTTTGCTTTGTTCTGTGCATAAAATTCTGTGCCCTTGTGCCCGCTTTCTTCTAAGAAGCTCGCGCCTACGGCTACGAGAGCCTCATTGACAGCGTCTGGAATTTTCGCCGGTAGGTCATCCGCTGGAGACTGCTGCCTGATCTTGAAGTTGCATATCAAGCCCCAGCGATTGTTGCTCTGGGGTTTCTCTTGGTCTTGAGTGGTAACGACGACGGAGACTGCGCTGACAGAGCTTCTCCCCTGTAATTAATCCCAAGGACGGTTGCATGTTCACAAGAGACATTGTGATCACTGAAGCCGCCAGAAAATTCATTGTATGGTCCAGAAATAGATTTGAGCACCATTTTGATGCTATAAACGACGTGTACTTCTTTAAGTACACCATGTAATGATGGCCACACACTGTGTCAATGCCTTGCTTCTACTTTGCTCAAAGAGTAAGTAAGCGGCGTTGAGGCTCGGTGAGGGCCCCGAACATTGACTAAGCACTTCTGCTTAGTCAGAGTTATTTTGAGGCATCCATTAGGTCCGAGGGAGCACAGTGGAAGTGAAACACCTGTGAAAAACAGTGACGTGTATAATTTTTATGATATATTTATCTACTCACTCTTGTTATTCAGCGAATACGAGACAAAGTTATAATCGCCTTTGACTTCAGTAGCACGCAAAGTCTTGTGACAAGACCTAATGAGTCAGCTTTGTTCATTCTGCTGAAAACCTTGCTAAAAGACATGGCTACATGCAGGAACGACTTGATTGTGGGGCGTGCAGTAGGGGTACTACTGAATAATTTTGACGAACTGCACAAGTGTTCATGCATACTGCCTTCATTGAAATGCGGCCTCTACGGCAGGGGGTCGAAACCAAGACCTTGATTGAGCTCAACTGGGCAATGCCATAGACACTAGGCTGCGTCCCTCTGCTATGGATACAACAAGTGCAATTTAACTACTCAGTTCATGTCATCTACATATACATTGAATGCTAGAATAATGTTTAGCACCTGGGTTCAGAAAGGTGCTCTTAGACAAGAGCACGTCTTCATTGGCAGGCATTCGGTCAGTCGCCGCTCGAGATAACAGTTTAAGCGATAGCGAGGACACTGTTACGGTGATGCTACTAATTACAGAGCCCAGCAATACATCTAATTGGGCTAGTTGTGCATTCGTTCATACTAAGAGGTGGGCCATGCACAAAGACGGTACGCAAATGTGCGTAATGTACTTCTACTCTGCGTTTTCTGTTCATGCACTGCACCCCTTCTCGTATTATGAACTAATCACGAATGGCTACGTGAGTAATTACATGTGCAATTACAGGTAATTATGTGTATAAGACTAGTGTACAGAATGAAACAAAAGTTCCATCTGTTTTCGCAACAGAATAGGCTCATGTGGATGCAGTACTTTCTGAAAATATAAACCATACAATAAATGCCACAGTGCAGAAAATTTAGACGGAGATGCCAATAAGCCTGGTCCTTAAAAGAAAACACGATTATTTGAAAATTAACTCTTAAATATGTTTTCAGGCTTCTACTTTTTCTCATTGGTCCACTGCTATGCCAGTCATAATTACTATTATTGAGCGTAACTATGTGATCAATACACAACATACTCCCTTGAACAAGTGACCGACGCCGTCCAGCAATATGCAAAAACAAGTGGACTCCGGTGCTCCCCCGAGAAGTCAGAACTATTAGTCGTTCGACAGAAATCATGAAAAAACTCAATGAACTGCCCCACATCACACTCACCCTCGACGACAAAGAAATACCCACAGAAAAACCGCGTCCGCATTCTTGGCCTCCACATACAACAGGACGGCAGAGGCGCATACACCATCCAACGTCTCAGGCAGACCACCTTCCAAATCATGCGAATGGTCAGCCATATCACCACCAAACAATACGGACTGAAAGACGACGACATAATACAGCTCGTCCAGGCCCTGATAATCAGCCGCATTGCCTACGCTGCCCTGCACTTGCCCCTCACTCAAAAGGAGATAGATCAATTAGACGTACTTCTCCGGAAAGCCTACAAGCAAGCACTCGGCCTACCACTGGGAACAGCGACACTCAAGCTTGAAGCCCTAGGAGTCCACAATACTATAAGAGAAATTATAGACGCCCACCTCACAAGCTAACGAGAACGCCTAGCCCTCACACCAACAGGAAGAACAGTCCTAGCGCGCCTAGGATACCCCCCACACACGGCAAAGGCCACAAACAAGCAATCCATCTGGCCCCCAACTTCCGGGAGCACATCAAGGTAGCCTCTATCCCAGAAGCATGCACCCGGAACATCATGTCGATCGTCACCAAGCTCACGCGAAGACTCTACAGACAAAATATGGCAGTCTCCCAACCACACTATACACAGATGCCGCACAGTGCCCCCAAAAAGCAGCCATGACGGCCAGCGTTGTCTACTATAACCTACAAGAGGTGGTCTCGATGACGGTCCGCACTGCCAGCGCCCTCGTAGTGGAGACGGCCATCGCCTTGGCCATGACCTCCAGTCTGACCAACGAGTACGTCACAATTATTTCCGACTTCCAGGCAGCTTACCATAGCTACGCGAGAGGCAGAATATCTTCAATCGCCCACCGACTCCTCAAACAAGCCCCCCTATTCCCGGACGTTGAAATAGTGTGGGCTCCAGGACACAAGTCCCTCCGTGGAAATCGATGTGCGCATGCTGTAGCCCGAGCTCATGCCTCCCTGGCGCCACAAGAGAGGGATACGGCCGCATCTATGGAGCCTGCACCTTTACAATACAACGCCATACTACAACACCACAGATTGAACAGACGACAATACCCGCCTCCACACAAGACCTCACGTGAAGACGCTGTAACATGGCGACAACTAGAAACAACACATACCCCCATTTAAGCAGACTACACGCAATACACCCTACACTATATTCATACAAATGTTCCCTTTGTAACGATTACGCCTCCCTATACCATACCACATGGGCGTGCCCCAACGTGAAAGCGACCCCGCAAATACCCAACCCCCACACCCAAGCAGTGGGAGGCTGTGCTGACTAGTTCGGACCCTCGTAACCAGCAGCAACTGGTGTGGCGGGCCCGGGAGACTGCAAGAGCCGCAGGAGCCCTGGACTAAGGACGCCGCACGCACAAGCAGAAAGACACCTGCTTGTCCTTTATTTTTTTTTAATAAATGTTCCTCCTCCTCCTCCTTTACTTATTTCTGTTTAATGACTTCATATTATGTCACTCCATTAACACGACGCTTTGATTTATTAAAAATGTCATTAGTGGACTCATAAAAACAACAAGCAATCAATTTAAAGTAGGTACTTAGTCTCTTTTGGGCTTTAGGCCATTCTGGATTTTATATGCTGGTTTCACAAAGTAATAGATAGGCGAATGCTAAAAAAAAATGAAACCTCGACGTTCGACATAGACCACTTCAAACAATAAGCAATTGTTTATGTGCTATTAAACAAAAGTCAGCGCAATGCCTTAAGACTTGAAGACCAGAGATTAAGCATAAATTCATGTACTCAATAGTGTAGGTTTCACCGAAAGAAAATACATACCTTCGTTAGCGACCTCATGGCATGGTGTTGAAGGACAAGTAGACGCTTCAATGAAAAATACAAGGGCCTCCACAAAAGTGTGACAAGTACAGGTAATGCCATGAATATAGCTTCTCGAATGGCACAACTGCTACATATTGCCAACTGAAGAGCCGCCTTTCCTCAATGTGCAAGCCACATAGGGGATATCCAGCACTTGTTTGCAAAATTTCACAGCCTTGCTTTGGAATGATCCAAGCCCGTCTGCTAGGACGTCTGCCTACTAAGGCATCGTAGAGTGCTTGTTTTTTGCAGAAGAAACATGGTCACTAAAACGTGATTGTGTTGGCTGATATTTGCTACATATTTCCTGTAATAAAGCAACAGATTTTTTTCTTATTCACAATGTTTTCACCCATTTCTAAATCTTAGTGTACATAACTGCACTCTGTACTCCCCGGCCTAACTTTCCGATGCCGCGTGACGACGCTGTGCAGGCTGTCTGTGTAGGGCGACATCCGGTTAAATGCGCTCTATTGGGGCTCGCATTCTTTAGTGGCTAGGCTAATAATTTCTAATAAAGCACTCAAAGAAACACTTGAGGAGCTCATTATCTTGTCTGGATGTTCCTCCATCGACTCGGCAAATTTTGCGTCCGCGCAAGTTCTACTTACCACTAGGACACTTTCCTACGAAGGGGAAACACATGCAAGCACAAATTCAAAATTTTTTTTCTTGCTTAAAACAAAAAGTAATTTAATAAACGTTACTCATTTTGTAGACAATGGATGTTTCTAATAAATGTACATCATTTAGACTATTTTTACCCTGACCACCTCAATGCTACATTTACGACTAAACATAGGCTAAAACTAACTTCTTTGCAACTTTGTCGCCAGCTGTACTGGCCATTTCATGTTATATTCGTCCCAAATTATTTTTAACTTCCAGTACAACTTGCTGGCAATTCGTTACTATGAAATCTAACTTTTCGGTAAAAGTCATCTTTCTGCAAAAAAAAAATTCCCAATATGTACTAAATTTTGCATACTTAGTGCCGTATAAAAAACTCACGGAAACGTAAAGATCGATAACACTTTTTAATTGAAAAGCCTATCTTCATTCTCAAGAAAAAATCGTGTGCTTGCCTAATTTAAGAGAAAATTTTTTGACAACGCGTTTTACGACTCATACTTTCGAGCTTTCTAAAAAACCTCACTTGTTCCTAGCGGTGCTGAAAAATTTTTTCCCGCAAGATTTTACAGAAAGGCTTCTTGTTTTAAATAGTCAATTTTTTTGACAGGAATCGCTGATTGTAGAGTGCCAAGGTTGGGACAGTTGGCGTGGAATGACCCATATATAATTATATGCTCTCAAAATGAGTCAAAACATGCCTATGAAGTTGAAATGCACAAGCTTCAACCCTGTCAAGCCATGCACATGAAGTTTGAGCCAATGTTCATCCTGTTCAGCAAAGGTTAAGCCTGGTGCCATCGTATTGTGCAGCTGCTACCAGCGGAAATGTAAGCAGTTAGGACAAAGGAAACTGCTGTGAGTTCAGTTCTGTCCTTAGCGATTTGGAATCAACTACACTTCACTTTGCATGGCGTGTACACAATTAGTGGCAAGTGGCGACACAGCGATGTGCCAATATCTGTATGTCACCATACCCGGCTGCCGGTCGCATTCGCCACATAAATAGGTGGGTCTGTACGTGTTATGCTGGCACACTTCTAAATTCCAGAGATTTACTGGTTACCTCTGTATCAAACAGGAAAGAAGAGACGAGTGGAGAACAAGAACAGCTCTACATTTGATTATCCGGACTCCGTCTGTGGATGTAGTGTATGCTAATTCTGCTGCCACTATCTTCTTTGGCAACCTCGACAAGACATCAAGTACAGCCTCAGACATTACAAGCTAAACGATAATTTCTGCAGCCTTGCCTTGGTCGCTGCTCTACACCTCCGTGATTTAACTGCAAATGCTGATCTTGGAGGCTTTGTCTGAATTTTGAGGTCACAGCAGCATCGCGATCACCACATCCTCTTTCGGAACCTCCATGCATTGCCCGCTGTGATCATTAATTAAATTATGGGGTTTTACGTGCCAAAACCACTTTCCGATTATGAGACACACAGTAGTGGAGTACTCCGGAAATTTCGACCACCTGGGGTTCTTTAACGTGCACCTAAATCTAAGTACACTGGTGTTTTCGCATTTCGCCCCCATCAAAATGCAGCCGCCGTGGCCGGGATTCAATCCCACGACCTCGTGCTCAGCAGCCCAACACCATAGCAACTGAGCAACCATGGCAGGTCTGCTGTGATCATTCTTTGTCAAGTTTGCATTGTGGACAGTGTTTTTTTCCACAGCACGCAGGTTATGCAGCAACCTGACGATACTATCGGAAGCTGGCAGAGTGCGCATGTGTTATGTTCCCGATCTGGCAACTCTGTGCGCCTCGGAAACAGAGTCGAGTTCGCTATATTCGACAGTGTTTTTGCCAGTCAAATTTGGCACTCAGTCTAGCAACATTCAACCCAAAGTCTGGAAACATGCTTCTACCACACCAGTCGGAACGTTGTCGTGCTATGCTGTGCTTGCTTGTTTAGTTTGCATTCCAGACAGCGCTCTGCTGGCTCCAAGAAGTCTTTTCCTGAAGTTATAAATAGGCTGTGTCAAATGGCACCAACGGTGCCCTTGCAGTCCGAATGAGCCCGACTCCAACAGGAGAGCCTGAACCGACGCCTACCACAATGAGCTCAAATGCAGACATCATTGACAACCTGCTAGGCTGTGGAGAGCCGATTCCTGCCACCGTTAGATATGAAGACTTTGCAGACGTTGACAGTATATTTTTGTCGTGTGCCCAACTGAATGATTAAATAATTGAGCTAGTTCTCCCACCTTCAAACAGCAACTTTGACACGGAAGATGATGTGCTGTGTGCTCCGGAGCCTTCCTAATGTGGATTTGACTCAAGCCTTTGCAGTCCTTGCATCGGTGTACAGCAAAACTCGAAACTGGCAGAAATACAGGGCGACTTGGTCACACATAAGCGGAAGTGCATGCAGCAACGCATCGAACGCTTGTTCCCTGCACAGGGGCCTTAAAGGGCCCCTGAAACGGTTCGGACAAATTTTGTAGGCGCATAGGGTACAGCTTAAGTAGAACATTCGCACCACAATTTAAGTGAAGCGTTAAGTATTAATGGAGTTACAAGCGATTAGAAGTTACCCTCCTCCCTAGCCATGCCTTTCCTCCTCAACTCGCTCGCCGAGCGAGCGGCGCTAAGCTCCGCCTTCACTGGTTCTGAGTCACGATGCGACGTCACATCGTCCACTTCCGGTTGTTGGAGCACGCCTCCTCCCGCGCGAGACCTCTCCGCTGGCCGCTTGGCTGTCGACCGAGAGCCATCGAAGCAGCGTGCGTTGCGAGCATTCTGTCGTAGCGTCGAAGGTGGCCGGTATTCCGGTAACCACAGGCAAGCTGGTCATTTCGGCAAATGACTGGAGGCATAAACTCAAGCTGATGAAGGAACTTCAGAGTAGACGTACGTGAGCAGCCTGATTGGTCTGCACTGTCCTGACACTTGTTGGCGCAGCGCTTAACCAGTCAAACGAAGCGCTAATATTGCTCTAACCAAGTGTAAAACATTTTAAACATTTATAAGAACAACGTGTTGATGATTACACTCCTGCGAAAAATACACACCAGCAGCAAAGAAGAATGCACTTCGTTGCTGCTACTGTGTATGGTTGAGCTCTGTGCCACCAGGTGGCTGCACCGTGCAGACCATTCACATTTACCTTTCTGCTCATCTCATGGCTCATCCCGGTGCAGTCAAGCGGCCAGACCCTGTCCCCTTGCGCTTGTGTTTGCCCTAATACCGGACTTGCGAAACGCTATTGCATTAGTAATCTTCCGCTGTAAAGTGACGGCCACAAACGCGCAAATCCTGGCGCCTATCGGATAGCCGCAGTCCGATGCGCAGCAGCCAGTTCGCTCGTATGCTGCCTTGCAGAGAGACACGATTTCGCAACTTCACATCTTTCCAGTCGCTACGTCTGCAGCCCACAACGCAACAAGGGTGATTCATCGTGCTCACGAAAAGACTGATCGACACTGACGGCGGAGCTCTCGTCAGACTGCGCACGTTGTAACACAAGCAGACGACACTTGCTGTGTGCCGGAAGTGCTCAAGTGTACTAAAAAACTATTATGTATTCTCTTTTGGTTATTTTCTTTTTACAAAAACAAAGTAACTAACATTCCAACTATTACGAGCATCATTTGTTCACCATAAAGTTGGAAAAATTATCGACCACGCACCCTGGTCAGCCAATCAGATAGCTCGCCCATGTGACGTCATATGGGTTATTTGCATCATATGGGTAGGGGCGGCTAAAAATTCCGCCGAGCAGTGCGCTGCGATCGACAGCGATGTGCATTTTTAAAACCTTATAATAAATTACACGCTTTACGCAGAGCACTTAGATGTGTCAATTAATGATCAGAAGGACCTACTCTAAGGACTTAGTACGTTTGTAGAAATTCGCCAAAATCGTTTCAGGGTCCCTTTAAAACGTAAATAAAGTGATCGTTTTTGGACACAGTTTTAAGACATACGATAGTTCGGACTAATTTACGTTCCCCGTGGAGTCAAAATTATCGGTCGTTGACTATGTAAGCGGAGTTATGATAGAGATATCCGGTTTCCTCTATTTTCGTCTCCGCTAACATGCTTGAAGCTACACAGTGGAGAAACCAAGAGGGCAAAACCCCAGCTAAAAAGTGTCACGGTGGTGAAAGGGTTCGTTGCAGCACCCCTTGGCAGCCACAGTAGACTACACCACGGCCACTGGATAAAAAAGAAAGGTGCGGTCTGCCGTGTGCATCGAAAACACTGTCATCCGCCGCGGCGCTACCAGTCGGGGCCTTGTCCTGGATTGGCATAGAAAATGCACAAGGAATGCGCTTCGAACGCTGTCACCCGTGGAAACCGATGTGTCCAGTCCCCGAGAGCTAGCGCCGTTCGGCCCAGCCAAGCGGCCGAGAATGCAACTACGGCTGAGACATTCGCTCTCATTGCAGCCCGCCTGACGTGGCAGGCCGCACCTTTTTTCTTTTCTTTTTCTTTGTCCAGCGGCCATGACTACACTATGCAGATCGCTCATGGCATCTTGGAAGCCACGCATAGCAGACCCAGCTACGCGCAATACAAAAATGAAATGATTTTTTTCTGCCTTTTTTGAGATCGCTGGCAGTACACATTTTTCATTTAATCCAGAGTTAGCAATTATGTTTTACTGAGAATGCTCTTGCAATAACAAATGAGCCAATAGCGTTGGTGGGTCCAGCTGCTTTCAATGATGCTGCATGATGACATTGTGGAGGCAAGAGCATACAATGTTTTGCTGTTTGACAGGAGATTGTAAATTCTATGCTGCATGCAGTGCCGTAATACTTGGCTTACATGTTCCCAGCAACCTGCGCGACAGATTTTTAGAAACGTTTTCTTACTATGGTCAAAATGTGTTTCAGAGTCCCTTTAAGAATGCCATTAAAACGAGTCCTCAGCGAATAAAAGTTGGTGGAGCAATGCCATATACATGCCGGAAGGGCTCAACATTATAGTCGCTGACCGTTTATTCGGACCTCACGGGGACTGCGAAAATGTCCGAATAAACAAGTGTCCGAAAAAGCAGATAAAGAAAAAAAAAATGAAATCCTTTATTTCCACGCACTTATTCGGGCTCGGCAGTAGGCTTGGAAGAAATCGTGAATGCGCCATTGCACGCTGTTCCGTTTACGCGCTATCAGATAAGCCCGAATCTCGGAGAGGGTCGTACGGTCACTACAGTGAAAGCTCGTTAATTCGAACTTCAATAATTCGAATTTATGGATAATTCGAACTGTACGATTTGGTCCGGCCAAGCTCCACAGAAGTCTATGTATAAAAAAAGTCCGTTAATTCGAACGCGAGAAGGTTCCCTCACGGATAATTCGAACTACGCTCGCCTTGCACACGGCCAGAGGAAGGCGCCTACTGCCTACACACAAGGCTGTATTGCCTCCGAAACGGAGAGAACGGCGAGAGAAGGCAAAATCGGACAAAAATCTAACCGATGCGGGGTCAGCCAAAAGGCAGCGGCGGCTGCCGCCTCTCCGTTCTACGTAACCTCGGAGACTTCTTGCCCGTTGCGAATCTCGGAGGCTTTGTAAATCTTGTACAGCTGCTAATGTTGTGCGGAGATGGCACGGAAAGCTCCAAAACACAGCGAATCAAGTACGTCGCAGCTGCACTTGCAATCAAGAACCAACGAATCAGTGCCTTCGCCACCTTCACATGTTCAGCGTCTTTGTCTCAGCAGTGTTCATTGGTTGTGCACCTCTGTTTTCAGCTTAGGAGGTATCAGCCGTCGCGATTCATTGGGATGGTGTTAAGCCTCGGCTAATGTTCGTTTCGGTGGACATCGGTGGTGTGGCACAGTCGGACCCAGAGCTTCGACTTGAAGATGGCGTGTGCCCGCGGCACACGCCATCACTCTGACACGCCAAATTTCTGACATGCCCTACTGCTTCCAAATCGCAGTGTACTGTTAACCTCCTTCACTTTCGTTAGTTCGAACTTTCGTTAATTCGAACTGAAGCGGCTTCCCCTTACGGTTCGAATTAACGAGCTTTTACTGTATTAGCGGCTGAAAGTACAGTCACTGTTTGTACACGCTCCGCATGCCACGGCAGCGCAGCACATGGTGCATCATCTTACGACTCGTCATCGTCCGGCGGTGCAGCAGAAACCTGACGAATGATCTTGCCGTCGTCAAGTTCTGCGCATGTCAATACAGCAGTGTCAGCACCTATGAAACCGTCAAATGAGACGGTGTCCGGAATAGCATTGCAGCCACTGCGCAGGCCTTGGCAGAACATTTCCCGCGTCAGTAGGGAGCACATCGGAAGGCGACAAGTCTTAGGCCTACCGGCACCCGCTTGCCGGCATTCCCCAGCGCAGTCTGCGCCGGCCCTGTCGACGCCATTAGACCCTTGACGCAATGTTTACGTATGCCGCATTGGATCACCGAAACCTCGACACAGCACACAAAGCAAACACCACCGTGCCGACACCAGTCACACAAACGAAAAACGCGGCCTGCTCGCAGCGTCTTGCACGAAGAAACAAATCCGCTGCTGGATTGTCTTGACATGGCTTACTAAGCTGAAACCGGAACTGCTGGAGAGCCACTCTATCTAACCAGGCAGAAACGATGATGAGCGGGGATTTCCACTAGCGCCACTTCGTGGGGCAGCAAGGAAGCTCCGTTCAAAATAAGAATGGCGTTCAGCAAGTCGAACCATGCACCGGTCAGAGTCGGTGCATGGTGCTCTCAACCGAGTTGGCTCAAGGAGTGTCCGAAAAATCAGACGAGAGGTTGCAAGGTGTCCGAACTTTCGGCAGTTGTTATACATTATGGTCTATGGGGAGAATGGCGGTGCCGCGAAGCTGACCGAATAATCTGGCATGTCCGAATTTTCAGAGTCCGGAAAATCGGTCGGCGACTGTACTGCCACATAAAGAAGTTTATGTGCGAAGAAATTCTTCCCAACAGCTCTGAGCAGTCAGCACCAGAGCAATTGGCGGGCAACCACCTTCTATTCCTTTCGAAACAGGGCATTCTCCAGTTTCCGAAAAAAAAAATATATAATAAAGTCAGCTTTGTTTGGCATAGTAATGAATCTTTAGTGTGTACACATTACTTTGATGTGGAGAATTTTAGCAGTCTTGCGACATCACGTGACAGACAGGTGAAGAGGGTACAGCCCAAAAAATTTTTAAAAATCAATAGCAGGGGCTAATGTTGAAGAAGGCGTAGAATTGAGAATACGGTATAATCTTGTTAGAACGGATCTGCTTACAACAGGCTGATCTTCCTATCTCTTCCACTGATCGAGCCTAGTATACAATGGATTCTGGTATAACATACATTCGGATATAGTTGACTAAATTATAAGGCCAGCAAGCTGAACAACACTTCTTCACAGCAGACTTCTGTGCCATGGACTTTCCAAATTCAATAGCTTGCTACTTCAAACATCGCTTGGCATCCTTTCGGGGCGGGAACGGCACCAGCGGGATCAACACAGGCAGCGGCCATTCTTAGGTGGCCTTATTTGGCTTGGATTCAACTGGCTTGAAATCAGACTGGCTTTGACTATTTTTGATATAATGACATACGATTTGCTATGATTGCAGTGTGATCAGAAAAAAAAAAAGAGACATTAAAAATTTGTAGCGCACAACTGCATACAAGCAGTCATTTGTTAATAGTGGATGTATTTAATACTTAAGAACCATATAGCTTCTTGCTATATTACCTAGAAGGAAATCTGGCGCTGCTGCGCTGTGGTATGCATGGGAATGCCAGTACATTGCCACTTCAAATCGGCATTGTTCTCGAAGAGCAGGACACCTGCCCGGGAAGCACTGTTCAGTCTGTCACAGCGATTCATTCTCTACTAAAACAGCATGTAAAAGCTTTATTACTACACAAAAACATGTTTTGTGCAACTATGAGAACTTGCTATTGCATGTACAATTACACGAAATGTAAAAAGTATCAGCGGGCTGCTAAAGTTGGAGGACAGACGACAAGATTCCTGCTTGCTTTGGAACAGTTTGTCGTCTGTTCAGCTTTACTTCGCTTGGTTATGTATTGTAGGTGAGTAAACTTCACCGGAAGATGTAATATGCATGAATGAACACCTCTTAGGAAGATATTACTTTAAGAACGCGTTATTTGTGTAGCCATATCCACATTTTCGACGAAGCCTCTTACAACACCAGCCAACAAGCCTTGCAGACACAGATACCGTCATTCCTATGACGGCACAGTGCCCCTTAGAAAACTCCCATAGACGGTGGAGCCAGATTTCCCTCTAGGTGTCGTAGTGAGAAACTATGTTAAAAACGGAGGCCACCGATCTCCGTTCCACTAATGATCAGCTTGTTGTCGGACAGAACATTTTCAAACAGTTGGCCATTGACTCAAATCGCAACAAAAAGCAGTATAAAATCAGTATTTACCGTATTTACTCGCATAATGATCGCACTCGCGTAATGATCGCACCCCTGAATTTTGTCGTCAAAATTCGATTTTTTTTATTTCCCGTGTAATGATCGCACCCCGAACTTGCCGCAGCGATATGTCGTGTGCCAAGTCTAGCTAATAATGATCGCGCTTACCATCTGTCGAATGCTACGCGAATGACTCGTCTGCACGCACCGAACATGCTTAAGTAGATGCCTCATTTCATTACTTTCATCACTTTCCGCACAACCAAACTTGCCTTTATTATGGGTAGGCTTTACAATGGTTGTAGTTAACAAAAACAAAAAAAGCGCCTTTCGATTCTTTTCATCTGCACTCGTGAGCACGCAACAAATCGCGCGCAGCAATGATAGTAGCCACGTTTACACTGATACGTTAAAAGTGTACCCTGTTCATACGCCAACGCTTGCAACACAGCTAAGATATTCGCCCACCCTTAGCGGAAACGTGCCGTGTTAGGATAGTAGTGAAAACGGGTGCCGCAGTTTCCGCAGCACGCCGGCCATGGGTTTCTGTCACTGGCACCTAAGCGCGCCCATCTGGTTCTGTCCCCTCAAAGTGGACATGGCTATGTTATTGCCGCAAACCTGCCGATATTAACGATAGTATTCATCACTGACACGGAAGAAACTGTTTCAATGCACGTATTGTACTCACGAGCAGAAAAAAGATCGCATTCGGCGCGTTCGGCTTGCTCCGCCGGCCGCCATTTTTGTTTTGGTGTCCCGCACCCGCATCCCGCACCAAATGCGGGATGAAAAAAAAATTTTTTTTTTCGCGGGAAATTTAACCCGCGTAATGATCGCACCCCTGAATTTGCGTCAATTTTTTCTGACAAAAAAGTGCGATCATTATGCGAGTAAATACGGTACTTACCACTTATACTTGCATAATACTTTTGCCGAAAAAAAAAAAGTGATCGCTCAGCGACTTCTTTTGGAATACAATGTTTCATGGTGTTAACGTTCAGCACAACGTGTGCTGTTTATACCATTTATCCTGTCAGCCTGCGCATGCAGACGTACTGTCGGGACTTCAGTGGTGTAATGGAGCCGAATGGATTGGCCAACGCCATGCATCGCAAAGCACCAGAAGTGACGAAGCATAAACAGATTACTCTGAAGGGCAAGCTTGACATCATCAAGCAATTAAGGGCAAGAAGCAAGTGGACGTTGCCATGGTCTTCGGCTTATCAAAGCAAACCATGAACACTATCATCAGCATCAAGGAGGCAAAGAAAGTCTCGGGCAACTTGCAACCCAAGAGGTTTCGATTCTGCGAGGCTTTATTCCCCGACGTTAAGGAGGCCCTACTGGTGTGGCTTCGTGACGGCCGTTCGCAATACAGTCGCCGACCGTTTATTCGGACCTCATGGGGACTGCGGAAATGTCCAAATAAACAGATGTCCGAAAAAGCAGATTAAGAAAAAAAACAATGAAATCCTTCATTTCCACGCACTTATTCGGGCTCGGCAGTAGGCTTGAAGAAATCGTGAGTGCGCCGTTGCACGCAATCAGATAAGCCTGAATTTCAGAGAGGGTCGTAGGGTCACTATAGGCGGTGCTTGTGCACGCTCCGCATGCGACGGCAGCGTAGCACATGGTGCGTCATCTTCCGACTCGCAGCAGAAACCTGACGAGTGATCTCGCCGTCGTCGAGTTCTGCGCATGTCAGTACAGCAGTGTCAGCACCTGTGAAACTGTCAAATGAGACGGTGTCCGGAATCGCAATGCAACCACTGCGCAGGTCTCGGCAGAACATTTTCCGTGTCAGTAGGGAGCACATTGGAAGGCGACAAATCTTACGCCTCCCGGCACCCTCTTGCCGGCATTCCCCAGCGCAGTCTGCGCAGGCAGTCGGCGCCATTAGAGACTTGACGCGATGTTTCCGTACGCCGCGTTGGATCACCGAAACCTCGACACAGCACACAAACACCACCGTGCCGACACCAGACGCACAAACGAGGAACGTGGCCTGCTTCGCAGCGTCATGCGCGAAAGAAACAAATCAGCTGCTGGATTGTCTTGACATGGCTTACTAAGCTGAAACCGGAACTGCTGTATGGCCACTCTATCGAACCAGGCAGAAACGATGATGAGCGGGGATTTCCAGTAGCGCCACTTCGTGGGGCAGCAAGGAGGCTCCGTTCAAAACAAAAATGTCGTTCAGCAAGTCTAACTAAGCGCCGGTCAGAGTCGGTGCATGATGCCCTCGATCGAGTTGGCTCAAGGAGTGTCCGAAAAATCAGACGAGAGGTTGCGAGGTGTCCGAACTTTCAGCAGTTATACATTATGGTCTATGGGGAGAATGGCGGTGCCGCGAAGCTGACCGAATAATCGGGCATGTCTGAATTTTTGGAGTACGGAAAATCGGTCGGCGACTGTACATCCCTGTGAATGGTCTGCTTCTAAGGAAATGTGCGGAGCAACTTGCCGTTGTTCTAAATCAAGAAGAGTTCAAGTGAAGTGAAGGTTGGCTCAACAGATTTAAATTAAGACACAGAATCGCCTTCAAGTGCCTTTCTGGTGAGTCGGCCAGCGTTGATGACATTGTTGTGGCCGACTGGAAAGCCAAGGTGGCAGCTTCCACAACTTCAGGTCAGAAAAGTGGCATATTTTCCACCATGCACAATGTTAAAAGCGCACGCCAGAGCATCGTGCACTCAGTGAAGTCCAGGTACCACGCACTCCTTGCCAAGCTTTTGCTTTTTGACATGCAAGCGAAGCGAGACTCTAACTGACCCGAGATTTGCAGTGGAGGTTCTTTCTTCTGTGTGCACAGATTCAACAAAATATTGCTTTAGGAAAGCTGGTTTTTCATTTGGTGACAGTGACTGCTCAGACCCCATGTTGCCACTGGAAGACCAACCAGATCCAGGTCTCCGGGCAGCTGTCGAAGAGGCCTTCGGGAGCCAGGAATTCTCAGTATGTGATTGCGGATGATGACCTGGTCAACACAGAACAGTTGAAAGATGAAGAAATTATAGCTCAAGTCCGCAGAGTGCCTACTGCAGGTCAAGACAACGAAGAGGAAGAGGAGGAAGGTAGCAGAGGGGTCGTAGCTGAGAATAACTTCTCAAGCCTTGGAATACATCCAAGGCCTAAAGAACTATTTTGAGCACGATACTATGGCAGCAGATGAAGTGAACAGTCTTGTAATAATGGAGAGACGCATAGTGTCCAAAGCTGTTCACCGTTCAATGCAGTCAAAGCTGACAAGCTTCATTCAGGAGACTTAGAGAGGAATAAATTCCTTCTTTGACAACGTTTGTGACTTGTAATTCACTATGGCTATAACAAACCCATTTAGTGCTTACATAAAAGTATGTTGTAACAATATTACTCTTACAACATACTTCTCTTACAACAGATTAAAATCATCTTCACTTTCAAGGTCTGTTGTAATGAGGTATTACTGTACTTTCTTTTTGTTTGGCCTAATGATGCATAATCAGTGTATACAAGTCATATCAGACGGGGAGTTTTCGCAGTTTTCACAATGTTGCATGACAGACAGGCAAAGTGGGTGCGGCCTCGAAATTTTTGACCAATCGTGGAGGGCTAATGGCAGAAATGGAATAGGAACAGTTAGGATTAGTTTTACGTTATAGCGCCCTCAGCCATGTTTTTTAGTTTTCGACTGTGATGCGCACTGCAGCGCACAAGATCTTCAGTATCTGCCAAGATAACGACCATGTTTCACGTATAAGTGTTGCATGAGAACTACCTTCTAATTCGTGAAACGAGCCTACTAGTGCAACCAAGCCACAGGGAGGAGACGCACCTCTTCAACCAGGTGCTCCGGTGGTAATTGCTGGATGGCAGCCCAGTAGAGCGACTGCTCGCGCTGCTTGTTGGGCTGGGACTCTGCCAGTGACGAGGTGGGGACAGCTGGCATGTGCACATCAGCCACATGGGGTGCCAAGGGTAGGCATATCCGCTCCAGTGCCAAGTTTTCCAGCCGGTTGTCCATGGTGACCCCATTCAGGTGCGCCACCCGGAACCCAGGAGCCACTCCGCCAAAGTGCCGTTCCCTGCACACACCACCAGAAAGTTGTCTCCTGCCTCGTTGAAGTCATGCCATACAATGCCACACTTATGCAGTGTGAAAGATGCACAAAAAGCAGACGGCAGCATTGACCCACCATGAAGGAATTTGAGGACGAATATGCACACAATAGATAATGCACATTGCTTCACATCAGCTAATATATGGGGCATAAAGTAGAACCATGACTAATATCATTTTCAGGCTGTGTGCGTTTTTTAATTCGGGGGTTAAAAATCTGGTGTTATATTTCAGAGGAATACTGGAGCAAACTCGGGTTTTTGTTATCTGGCAGACCAAAGCTTGGGATTTTTCTGGTAGCTGACAAACGATGGCCTCTTTTTGGAGACATTTAAACAAGCAGAATCACTTATGGGAACATGCAATGACAGAGAGCAGCTCGCAAGTAATGTGATGAACTCATTTATAAACATTCTTGTTGGCAGGCATTTATACATTTAAAAGAAACCACACAATTAAAAACAACAAATAGAGACATGCTTGGCGATCCCTTTTTTTTTACTTCGATCTGTGCGCTTTAACAAAGAAAAAATGAACACAGTCAATGTCCAATTTTTCGGACTCCCTCGGGGCCCCGAAAACGTCCGAAAAAACAAATACATGCCTTTTACTGCCCCCCAGGGTTCAAATCGCCACAGGCACGTCCGAAATAGCTGTGAAGGCGTGCCAGTACACTTATTAGGCGTATTGGTGCTTTCACTGTGACAGGAGAGAGCAGGTGCACACGTGCATAATTAAAGAATACATACTGTGTCTGGTGACAATTGCTCCTTCCCCTCTTGTTGTGCTTAACTGCAATACTTGGCATATGCTTCACCACATAAATTTGCCGTATTGAGGCAAAGCCGACTTTCGTGAACCGACATACAATGTGGCGTGCTTTCCAAGCTTCGAAGCCATCGGCAGGGATTGCATAGGCGGAGTCAATGCCATTGCTAACAGCGGCAAATTGTTGAAAAACATGGCACCAAACAGCAAGAATCTTGGGAGCGAACGTTTAAGTAGCTAGGCCTGGCATTGCTGCGGCGGTGGCTATGGCTGCCAGTGGATCTGCGTGCAAGAGCGCCTGTTCGAGGTGCCAAAATAATAAAAAGGCACTAATGGTGGCTTTAATCAATGCAGTTTCGGACCTGCGGTGATGGCGAAAGGTTCGGAAAATCGGATGGTGAAGAGTATTTGGGTCCGAAATTTCAGATGTTCTTGCACATTCACTCTGCGAGGTACCATGGCGATGTCGCAAAGGCATTGAATTATTGGGAGCTCAGAAAATCTGTTGCCAACTGTATGGTAGTGTATATGGGTATGCTTCGCAAAAAGGAGAGATGCTTTTTTCCTTGTCTCGCAAACCCTTGGTTGATGTACATTGTCATGCACATTTTGAGAATTTCTGTCCATCCATGACAGACAGGCCTCTTGTCCTTGCAGTCATGTTCTTACTGAGATGCTCTATTTACCATTGCAAGAAAATTGAATAAGTAACTAGCGTAATCTGTCACCATTCTTTTCACATACTTTAATGGGGAACATGTCCTCTCAATGTCACAGCTGCCGTATGCAATGAAGACGAACATGAGCATTGCATTTGCTTCCTAGCGCATCATGGCCATTTATATGTGCACAACGTGCGGGAACTGTGGTATGCGATTGTCGTATTCATGTACTAAACACAGCTGCTAAAAGGGCAACAAGCTTTCACTCACTTCAGGCCAGCAGGCACCGAGTGTATTATAAATGCAAGTTTTTTGCACGAGCTCTGAGATAAAGAGGAACAACATATATTCATACTCTAATAATAATATACTGTACCTTGTCCACTTGCACACACAAGTCGGGCAGCATTCAGTGGTTTTTAACACCTGCATTTCCTATTGCACTGGTTGATGAAAGGGTACAACTTTGGGGAGAAATCAGGTTTAACCCCATTTTCATAAAGCTTCAGGGTGCGAAAATCGGGAATTATCAAGTCCTGCCTAACTTTTGTAATGGCTTATGTTATACATTTTATAGCTTATATGGACTATTTTATGGAAGTGTTTAGTGCTGCCGTTTTCTATGTGACCTATCAGCTCATATCAAGAGAAAGCACTATCCATGAGGCTGAGGAAGTGAGCAGGGCATAGAACACCTTGAATACACAGTGACCAACATGAGCAGCCTATTTTATGTACACATTGCGGGACAAAGGTTTCTCCCGGAGATCTTAGTCTAGCGGAATGAACACCACGCGAGGTGCAAGTTTCCCAACCTCATTACGCCAACTAACCCTGTTCCACCCTCAACTTCCTTAACTGTGTTTTCCTATCTGCAGCCACTGAATGTGTCAGGCAAAAGATAATATTGGAAGGTATATTTGAACAGCAGCACTAGCAATGACATCCCAAAATTAAAATTTAATGAAGTGAGGTTTTATATGCCAAAACCACGATCCGATTACGAGGCATGCTGTAATGGAGGACTCCGGATTAATTTTGCCCACCTGGGGTTCTTTCAACTCTTGTTACCACGCCTACTGAAGTCAATCACCGGTGATCGATGCTTAGATCACCGATTTCGAAGTGTTGAAGCCGTTTCTTATTACTTAAGGCCATCCAGTAGTTAGTACAGGCACTGAACTTTTAAAATCAGTTTAAATTTTTACGCTCCGGCGACGATATTTTTGACAGACCTTTTCGAGAACTAATGTGCCTATATTGTACCAAAAAAAGGCGCGACTTCCACCTTCTGCCGCGCTTGAGAAAAAAGCATGCCGCTCACGGTTATGCTGCACTAGCATCAAAATTTTGTAATAAAATTACTCCTAGCAAGTCAAGAATTCAATTATATCGCTGGCTTTGCCGTCCGACAGTGCCGAGTGGTAATCGAAAATGATTATTACCAGCGAGCTTTGGTTTGGAGTCCGAGTCGTTTCATTTCGCGAAAGTATTTCTGGAGGTCTACCGCATGTTCAACAAGTGGACCTGGCATTTTCAACCAGTCTCAAGAGTTTTGGTTTCGCTTCTCTTGTAAAATCCAGGCAAGGGGCACTGCTGGTGTCGCTGTGCAGTTATAAGTTGCTCCCATGGCATTGTCCCGTGCGGCTGCATCGCGATAAAACTGTTGTACTTGAAACATGCTGCACCTGCACTTCAATTTGATAAGGACTCGAGCTTTGATTCCAAAGATGACAGCAAAGTAGATTCAAGCTCTCACGGTGACAATGTTTTCAGTCGGCATGGGACATCTGCAGCTCTTCAATGGAGAGTTTTCTTTATGGCCTTGAGCGGTCTCCTTTCTTGTGCTTGCTTACCTGGCAATCCTTTTGCACGACCTGAGAGCTCTACTGATTATCTTCAGGGTGCATACTTTGCTTGTTTACGATGTGCTGTCATTGGCAGCAAAGAAACTTCCGTTCACGCCAAGAAGGCCGCCCATAGCCCATCTCAGCCCGGCACTACGGATCAGCGGAAGACAGTTTACAACGACATGGGATTTCTTTCTACTCTTCTCTGCAGAGGTGATAAAGGCAATCTGCAAAAATGCAAACAGATATGCTTTGATGCATAATCTTGCAGTTGCACAGCTACGCTGAGAGCGATCGGTCCTGGAAGAGGTGCACGACTCTACACGAACTGGTAAGTACGTTCCTTGGACTTGTCATCAAACCATCCTCAAAAGATGCCAAAAAGGCAGAACTATAAAATGTGTTATGACGACAGCAAAGTTGGACAAAAAACTAGACGTTTTATGGGAAATGTGAAGCATAGGTGCACTCCGCACAAGATCTAGCAACTGCTTCACCGCATGGCAAGAGCGTTGAACTGGTCTTCGTTTCTTTTTTTTGTATCCGAAGAATGGCGGAGTACTGAGCATTTTCTTTTTCAGACGCTATTCCTGGGTTATTTACCTTTGAAATGTACAATCTGAATTTTTTTTATGTTTTCGCAAATGTTTTTATTGTTTTCATCAACTAGCAGCAAAAATGGCATTTTCTAGAATTTTTGTGTTTTACCTAATAATTTTTTTTTGTTTGGCAACATGTTTTTGGTAAGAGCATTTGATTATGCACAATATGCTAGGCTGCAATGTATGCTGGAATGTTATTTGTAGTGGTAAATAATTTTTTTTTCTGAGACCTATAAAAAATGACCATTTTCTTGCGGTAATGGAAGAGTTAAGATGCATCCAATGCACAGTACACGAGCATTCTTGCTTTCTGCCCTTATTGTGATGCGGCCGCTGCTTCCGGGATCGAAGCTTCAACCTCATCATACGATGCAATGATTAACTATATAATGCATTAGAATTGTCAGTTTTTTACAATGAGAAAACTGGCACAGCCAAAGCAAGGCAGCAAAGTAGAGACCAAGGCAGAAAAAGTGTTGTCTTGGTCCCTTGACTTTGTCCACTGTCATCCTTTGCTTGTACCACTTTCCTCATAAATCATGCAATAACTAGTCTAGCAAATATAGCTTTTAGGCATAGCTCTATAGCACAACACAGATTCCCCAAGAACATGCAAGAATACCTTTGCAATAACTATGCAGCTACTGAATCGCCTATGCAGTGTTCCTATCAGTGGAAAGAAGCTCACTATGGCAATGAGAGTGCTGTATACTTTGGTTGACTATGGCATCAGATGATGGTGCCACCAGCACTAATGTCAGTGACTGCCTTTTTATATACATGCTATCACTACTCTAGACTTGTATGACAGTGCGTTTGAGCCTTTGGCGAGATGCAATAAGCTTACCTCATGTAAAGCCTGCAACCAGCAAAAAAAAAAAGAAGTGTGGGCCTTACACGAGTAAATAAAGTAGAAATTAAGTGAAAATAAAGCTGATGGTTCACAATGTGTGCGCCAGGAATTCACAATTTCAGGCAATCCACAAGTCAGAAGTCTTGGGTTGATTCTACAAGTGGCATAGTGCCTGTGCTCACAATCACATACCATCATCCTTATTTTCATTGCATTCAGCAGGTCTATGAGTATCCCTCAAATTCCAAACCAGGCACTACAAGCTTAGCAGCACACAACTGAGGAATTTGCACAAGTGCCAGCAAATGCATGTGGCTTGCAAAAGAGAAACGGCAAAGGAAAGGACAGAGGAAAAAAGTTTTCACCAAAGCAGTTGGTGCAGGTACTGCCCAGTGCTCTTTCCCTGGTTCATCTCGTAAGCGTAGGCAAATATCTGGGCCCCATTGCCGTCCTTGTCCACTTCCACACGAGCCTAGAAAAAAGAAAGAAAAGAAATGGCACAAAAAGCTGAGCAGCTTGCCAACACACAGTAATACTGAGCTTTGCATCCAAAAGTTTCCAGGACATTGACCAGTTGCCACGCAGACAACACGTGCTCAAGTCCTCAAAAACTGCTATAGTATAGACTAAGTGCACTGGGACATCGCCCTTGCAGGAATGCAAACATGAATGATGCATAAATGGCAGACCTCCAGCCACAGATCGACATCAAATGCATAAGCCATGACATTTCTCTACCAGACAGCATGGCTGATGCAGGTGTGCTAGCAATGAATGTCTGCAGTGGTCACTGCAATCTATGCGGCTGCTTACGAATTCCTTTTAGCCTTAGATACGAGGTCAGTGCAAGAGTGGAAAGTTGGGCTTATGGGCAATTCATAATTAGACATACAGTGCAGGAGCAGGAGATAGGAGCAGACACATAGCCCTGACTTACAAATCTTATTGGAAAAGGCAAGCAGCATGTATACATGCATCATCACTGCCATGCCAAAACAACAGTGCACACACAAACAAGGCATGCCAAGCTGTAGAAGTTTTGCTCTTCTAAAATGTTTTGCAGACATGCATGCGTCTAGCACATGCACTGTCTACTGGAACTCTTCGTGGTGTAGTGCACCACGATTGTGACATGGGAGTAATTATGAATCCATATGCTGTACCCCTTTTCCAATACAATGTGTGTTTTATGTCAATGCTGTGTGTGTCTGCTCCTTTAAGTCTCATCCTACTGTGCTGTACAGGTAAGCCCACTGTTTGTGTGAACAAGCGAGTGCGTGGATAACGCTCAATGTAGCGCTAGGCGAAGAAAGCAGTAAAAAAGCGCACATATAAAATGCTGCAAAGGCTGCACTTGCCGTGTCTACTGTACCACCACTTCACTTCACACCAGGTGCATGGAAAACAAATTTTGTTCACGGCCATCCGCAAGACAGAAAGAACATAGGTACACTCAGTTCTCCTATGGTAGGAAAAGGAACAGTTTGATTGTGCTTTCTTAAAAGTTACTTTTTGGAGCTGGTATGGCATTTCAGGCCTGCTCCAGCAAGCCGCTGCTTCACTTTTTTTTCAACACTTCAAGCTTCAGGGATGCCCCGATTATCTTGGACAGAAGTGATGGGCTTATTGGCAGTAAGTACAACCATTTTGCAGTCTTGCTGCTATGTTGTCACTTAAGACCTAGGCTTGTGAGGAGCTCCTTTGCTTGCCTCTGTAGGCCTGCTCCATCCTACTGACTGCATGGAGCAGTCGATTCACCAATGCTGAAATGGCACAATGGTACCCTTGCAGTCAAAGCTTCACAATCTGCCGTGTTTGGTTGTAGGGCATCCTAGGCCACTGTGCCCATTTGAAATTTCGCACAGCAAAAAGGCCATTTGGCAACACACTCTCTCACTGGTAATTCGGCAGAAATAAAAGGGTAATACCTTCGAAAGACTCATGTTCCCAGTAATTTCACAGATTGCCCACGCCGGGATAGAAGTGGCAAAGTGAGTTTTGAAGCAGCTCTGGGAGCAAACAATTTAGCACCTTGGAGAGATAACTGACCCATTGTATGCTGACAGGCTTTGAAGCTACTGCTACTAAAGAGCTTTTTGTTTTGCTGATCAAAAGCAGCTAATATTTAAGTTTAATTAGGTAACGTCATTGAACTCGCTTATTGGATAAGGTATCGATGAAAAGGGTGGGAAGGACATTGAGAAGTAACCAATAACACTGTTTAAAGCAACCCACATATTTTTGTGTGGTCTTTTTTTTACGAGAGACACAATAAACCCAAAATTTTTAAAAATCTGAGGATGCTTAAGCACTTGGGAATGCAAAAGCATTAATGCCCAATTAAATACCACTGAGTGGTCCTTTGAGTTATGCACTCTTAATGGGCAAACGAGCACAGTGAGATGCTTGGCATGTTCCGATTTGACCTTACCGAGGCACAGTTAGAATGCAAGCAAGAGCTTGTGTGGACAAAGAATGCACGGATAACACAGGCTTCCGAGAGCGAGGGTGACATGGCATCGCGGTGATGCCCTCTCTCCTCGTGCAATACCACAGGTGCTCCCTTTCACCAGCTTTGCTCCGTCGAGGAGGCCTGAGCCAGCGTCCCAAGCCTGCGAGGCGCACCCTGATGCGGTGTCGCAGCCAATGTGAAGTTAGGCGCCGTTTCACTGCCACAGATGCCACCACCTTTCTTGCTCAATGGCCTATTTGATGCTTTCACATTAAAGAAAAATGAAAACCTAATGTGACAATGCGTCACCACGCCAATGATATATCAGCAGTCTCAAACACAAACGGCATCAAGCAAGTCATGTATATTACATACGTGCAAAGCAGGGATGCAGTCTTGTAATGGTTTGGAAGGCGAATCGTGGCAAGATGGCGCTGCTTAGAGATAGATACAACTCTATTGCCTGGATGAAGTCCAGGAGCAGCCAGTGCAGGGGTTCGTGCATCTAGCGTGTTAAGTCAGGTGGTCAACCCGAGTGATAGCCAAGGCCGTGAAGGTGGCGGGTGCGGGCCTCGCAAATATCCGAACAGGTCAACAGGAGGTGATCCAGCATTGCCTCAGTGGCTGGAGCAATGCAGAAGGGGGCAAACCAGTGGGGGAGGCTGTGCACCGGACGTCCAAGTGGCCCAGATGGCAGGAGTCAAGGCAGCGCCCACGCAGATCCTCCTGGGCACAACCTCCTCTTGGCGAGTTAAGCTGCCGGGAAGGTCCGATTCACGTGCAGGGATGAGTGCACGTGTGGAGCACCAGAGTGATTCTTTGTGCAGGAGCAAGTTTTCCTTTGAGGAAAGATGAAGTAGAGGCAGTGGGTTTTGGACTTCCACTGGATCGCAGGCGGCATTTGCGTTCAGTTGGGCAGGTGAAACCGACGGTCCACACTACCCGGACAGGACAGGTGCACAAGTCGATCAGGTGGTGTATGTCGGAAGCTATATCAAGGGAGCCGGTCACTTTTTGTAGCTTTCGAACAGCCCGAGTGGAGTCTGTGTATATAAGCAGTCTACTTGGCAACAAGTAATGTAGCTTAGGTATCATGGCTGCTAAAACGTCCTGCGAAGCTGCGGGCTCCGCCAATATAGGAGCATACTTGTTGCTCATTGGGTAGCATGGGGCATACGAGGCTGGTGTGCAAAACACAGCCATTGATTGATAGCTGCATCTACGTGTATCTCTAGTGAGTCGCCGGTGGCTATGAGGGCGGGCTCCTGTGATACCTGACGGACTGTCGAAGGAGAGTCAGTGGTCGGTTGTTCCTGGCCTGTACTTTAAGCCAAGGCAGAATTTCTGGCAAGGGTGCGACAGGCTGTGGCAGTGTTGGATTGTAGTAGTGGGCTGAAGGTGCCGCAGCAGGTGGAGCTTGACTAAGCGGAAAGCCATACGACGCTGGTGCACGATTTCATCGATCATGTTTAGCTGCGCTTCCACCTGGAAGGTCGGGACAGGAGTGAGGCGAGGAAGGCACGTGATCATCCGCATGGCGTCTTGGTTCGCGATTTTAAGCAGGTCCCAATCTCTCAATGTGAGGCGTTGAAACTGAGCTTGATAGACAAGACGAGGTTGACGGATCGACTGCACCAATACGTTGGCCATTCTGGAGCAAGCACCCTCGGTCTTACAAGAAATGCGGTGGATACGATGCAGGGTATTAGCACTCTTCTGACGTGCGCAGCGAACCCATGCAGTCGCAGAGACAGACGAGTTTAGTGATTCGTCGACACAGTGGCGAGTGCTTGACCGTTTAGGCTGCTGGAGGAAACGGCGACCTCGTCTGTTGAGGATGGACATGAATGCAGTCTTTGTAGCAGAAAATGTCAGTCCTATGCCGGCACACCTGTCTGAGGTCTTGTTGAGGGCAGTCTGGAAACCATCCTGCTGGCATTGCAGGTCTGTATCTAGTGTCCACACGGTCACGTCGTCCGCGTACAGAAGGTATCTGGAATACTGGCAAGTTGCCACATGAGGGGCAATAGGGCAATGTTAAACAGTATCGAAGCCTGCACTGAGCCCTGTGGTACGCCCCGCTTCCAAACGTAATGTCCGGTTCTTTCCTTGCCAACTCGGACACAGAAGGTGCGCTGTAACAAAAAGGGCATCACAAAGTCGCAAACATGTGGCAGAAGCTGGAGCCATTGCATTTTGCGAATGATCACTGAGTGATTAACGTTGTCGTAGGCTCTATGAACATCCATGGTGAGGAGGGTTTGCATGCTGCTTGTTCTTCCTCCTAGAAGCATCATGGACTTCAAATGGTCTAGGCCATCTTCCGTGCCCAAGTGCAGTCGAAAGCCAATCTGGGCCGGATGGTACCAGACATGCTTTTCCAACCACCAGGAGATGCGAGATACCAATATGCAATCAAGAAGCTTGCACAATGTACAAGTTAGAGTGATAGTCCGAACATTAGGCAGCTTGTCTGGCGACTTTCGTGGCTTCGGTATCGGCACAACTTTGGCAGGCTTCCATGATTCAGGCAGCACTACGGTCATCCAAATTACCTTAAGCAAGTCAAGCAGCCACTGCAGCTTAGGGTCATCAATGTTCTTGGACACTTCATAAGAGATCCCATCTGGGCCTGGTGCCTTGCATACTTTTGCCTGGTCAATGGCTGCCTGGAGTTCCACCATTGTGAACGGCGCTTGCATGACTTCGATGTCTGACTGGGAGTCGCTCCAACTTCCGGGGGGAAGGCAATACGGATGAATTCTGGAGGGGCCTGATCGTGTGCTGGGAAAAAGCAGGGTGTCTACCAAGTTGACATTTCCAAATTCCCTGAGTTTTCCAGGTTTTCCCCGAGTGCCTTTGCAATATTCCCTGAGTGATGCAGAACTAATTTTTATGTCAAGACGGGCTGAAACCACGTCACCAGATGCTGTCACTATCTAGTAAGGATATGAAAAATGCTTTTAAAAAATTGACTTAATTCAGTTTGAATACTAAGGAGTAGTGTGTATGTTATTCAAAATGAGGGGTTAGTAAAATGCACAGCAAATAAAATTTCTTCGAAAAAAATTGCAAATCGAGTCGGGCATCCTCAAATACGAATAAAAAGGAGATTCATACAGAAGCAAATATTTTCGAATAAGAGCTATTTCTATCAACTGATAGCAATCTCAGTGGTACGAGGCCCAAACTTTGTCACAATTGAGATTCTCTCCCAACAGCTCATAAGTCAACCACAACTGTCCCAACATACTCTCAGCACGCATACAACACCTCAGTGTTGGGAACATTGGTTGCGCTTACTAGACAATCACATGAAAGAAGACAGGACAGGCGCGATTGTCTAGTAAGCGCAACCAATGTTCCCAATTACAATGAACCAACTTGCCCAACAACGCATCCTGCTCAACCTCAGTGTTGTGTTTCACTGCTTTAAAGAGTTTATTTTGGTTGGATGAGAGACACCTGCATCTCAGCATCAGCCAATACTTTTTTTCTTCTGCGTTCAAGCTCCTTCAAAACAGCGGCAGCACGCTTCCTTTCCTGTTCATTCCTGAATATGTAGGTTTTTTATTTGTTTTTGTCCTCCTTCCGCCACTCGTTCGCCCCATGGACCATTTGAAGCATCTTCTTGGTCAGTTGCACAGTCCAAGCCAGATTTTTCGAACTCCCTAGAGGCTGTGAAAACGTCTGAAAACTCAGCCAGTTGGAAAAAATAAATGCATGTCATTTATAGCCCTTAAGGGGCTCACAAACTGCCACAGGCACACTCGAAAACGCTCTGAAGGCCTGCCGGTACACATATTAGGCATATTAGTGCTCTTACTGTAACAGGAGATACCGGATGCATGCGGGTATAAATAAGCAATACATACTGTGTCCCGTGGCAATAGCCCCTTCCCCCTCTTGTTATGCTTCACTGCAATACTTTTTCGTATGCTTCACCAAGTAACATTTCTGTAAAAAGACTTTCAGGAACCGGCACCATGCGACACACCATGCTTTCCAAGCTTCTAAGTCAATCGTGAGGACCACAAAGGTGCAGTCGGTACCATTGCTGACAGCAGTGAATTCTTTCCATGAAAAACACATCCCCCAACGGCAAGGAGCTTAATAGCGAATGTCGAAGCAGCTAGGTCTAGCATTGCCGCAGTGGTGGCTACGGCTACCAGCGGATCTGCATGCGAGAGCACCGGCTTGAGGCGGCGAGGTAATCAAAACGGCAGCGGTGGTGGCTTTGATTAATACCATTCGGACCTGTGGTCACTGCAAAAAGTCCAGAAAGTCAGATGGCGAAGGGTTCTTGTGTCCGAAATTTGAGACTTTCTGATACATCGACTCTATAGGGTACGTGGTGGTGCCACGAAGCCGTCGAAATTATCGGGCATCCGGAAAGCCGGTCGTTGACTGCACGTTGGAAACTCCTCCAGCCTTCGACAGGACGTAAAAGACGCTTCATTACGATTCCTGTATGTCACTTGAATTACCGAGACTTAACCCTTTCAACAAGATTACCGCTGATTTTCTCTGATAGAGGTACAAATTCCCCGAGTTTTCCCCGAGTTTTCCCCGAGTTTTTCCAGACTACTCAAAATCTCTGAGAATTCCCGGTTTTTCCGGTTGGTAGACACCCTGAAAAGGCCCTGGCTACTCCTCGTGCAAAGTGGCTTGGCGTACATCCAGAACTGGCTGCTCGGTCCGGCGTGTGACCACCTAATTCTACAAAAGGATAGACAGTTGGGCAAGTTGCTACGGTAACATGATCTTGGCTTGTAGCGCGAAGCGAACACGGACACAGAAAGGAGCAGACAGGACGAGCGCTCGTTTTGTCTGCTCCTTTCTGTGTTTGTGTTCGCTTCGGGCTACAAGCCAAGATCATGTCACCTCATTCTATGCTCCAGAATGTTTGCTAGATCGAGGCGGATGCAGACGATGGGCCCAGCGACGTGCACCAGTCCATCCACCGTTCCTGGTCGAGGCACTCCTCGCAGCGATGGGCTGAGGCGGTGGGCGAGTCTATTTAGGTTCGCACAAAGCTCAGTGGCGACCACTTCTCAGTTTAAGGCTAGTTCTGCACAACGGCATGCTGCCCACAGACACAACAGATGTAAATTCAGCGGTTGTCTATTCTCCAGCCAGTTGGACTGCATAGCGTCCTGCACAACTGTGGTGAACACCAGCAACAGGTTAGACGGTGTAGCTGCGATTGAGCCATTCAATTCCTTGCGGAATAAGTCCCAGAAGTTGTTTAATGATTAGAAAATGTAGAGAGGTCGGCCGGAAAATGGAGCATCTGGCCTGCTACTGTACGTAAGAGAAGGGGGAGAGGGGAAGAAGAAGGGTAACAATGGGGGATGATAATGGGAGGAACGAGGTAAAGAACACATTGCATAAATGTTACCACAAGCGTGACTCCAGGCCCGTGTCTCCTAAGAAACGTGGAAAAGCATGCATTGTCTCTATCGTCTGCCAACTCTGGCCATGCGCCTAGCAAGAGGACCTCTGACAGTGGTCCATTGTGTAAATGTCTCAAGGTATCTGCCATTGTCAGTATTTCACGCGCATACTCAGGGCACACCACGAGCACATGGTCTATAGTCTCTACAGCGCCACACACTGAACAGTCCGGGGAGTCTGTCCGTCCAATGATGTGCAAGTATTTGCACGTGAAGGCGACGCCTAATCGCAGTGTTTGTATCAGGCATGTATAAAGGCATGGAATTCCACGCAGAACCGGAAATTGCATATCGGGATCCAGCCTTTAAAGGCTGGACCCCATGAGCGTGATTTCATGCGCGACAGCGACGACCGCCGGATCAGGCCATCGCGTGAACAGATCGCTCGGTTCTACAAATCTAGAATTCGTCGTCCGGAAGTGCTACGAGTGACCAGCCAATAGCGCGAAGCCGGAACTGTATGCAGATAACTCAAGTACTTCTGATTGTCGCACGGAACGAGCAAAGGATTGAATTTTTATATGTGCAAGGATAAGAACCTACTGCATTACTTTCAGAAACATCTTATGCTGCCTTTTACAGTAAAACACATCAACTTAAGTTAATAAAGCACGCGTCACGCTAGTTTCTGCACCTATAATGCTGCCCTCATACTGGCAACACTGGGGAGACGTCGCTCAAAGTCATCGCTCGCATGGGGTACGACTTGTAGGCGACGAGCGAACGCGACAGCCATCCATCGCGTCGCTTGTCGTGTGCAAGATCGCTTGCATGGGGTTTATACATTAAGGCGGATGTGACGAGCGTCTGGCTGGGCCCAGTATCTTCTCGTCGCACTCCTCATTAATTCCGACAGGAGGCATGTGATGTCCAATCTGGAGAATGACACTACAGTTCGCAGGCCATTTGCTGAGGGCGTGCCTTGCTGCAGCATCGGCCATCTCATTACCATTGAGCCCACGGTGTCCTGGGATCCATTGGAACACTATGCGGTGTTTTTCTTGAGTGCGTAAAAGTAGCTCGGTGACCTGCAGTGCCAGAACCTGGTATGAGGTGTGGCGCAGGAAGCATCCCAAAATTTGCAGCGCGGGTTTTGAGTACGTGAAAATGCACCACTCGTGAGGTTTTTCCCTGCAGATGTGGCGAATTGCTTCCCGAATAGCCACAAGCTGTGCAGCGGTTGATGCAGAATTATGATCTAGAATGAAACCTTGAGTCACCTGTTAGGCTGGTATCACCACAGCTGCTGTCGATGCATTCGGCGATGTGGAGCCGTCTGTGTAAACATGAACATGTCTGGTATTCTGACCAGATGTACGCGAGAGCAAGTTGTTTTAGTTTACTGACGGGAACCAATGATTTCTTTAGTATGCCAGGGACATGTACGCATACGGAAGGTTTAACCATCACCCACGGTGGTTCGACGGGGTGATATGGAAGGGCATAGCCTGATGTTATGTGGGGTAGATGGCAGCGGAGTGCACTTGTGAAACTGCTGTCCGGCCGCTCATGTAGAACAGACGTCAATGGATGGCAATGGTGTGATGTCAGTAAGCGTAAATATACACGAAGTGGTTCGTGGGACAGGTATACTGATAATGGGTATATGCGGGCTTTCTCAATTGTGCCTTTGTTAGAGGCACGCCGTGGCAAGCCAAGGCATATTTTAAGTGCCTGCGCTTGAACGCTCTCTAATGTCCGTAAGCAGAAAATGCTGAAGTGTTAGGTTATAGAGAGGCTGTATAGAATGTAGCCTACGAATATAGACTGATAAAGTCGTAGTAATGAGCCTTCCGTGGGGCCCCATTTCATGCCTGCTGTGAAGCAAAGAAAATGGCAAAACAGATTAAGTTTTTGCTTAATATTATTAACATGCCTCGACCATGACAAACCGCGGTGAATGATAATGCCCAAGAATATGTGGTGGGAGACATAAGGTATTATAACACCATTAATGGAGATCGGGTAGCTGCTGAGGGATTTGCACGTGAATGCAACCACAGCACATTTTTCAGCAGCTAAGAGCAAACCCTGACGCCGTATGCATCATGAAGTAGATGACACAGCCTGTTGTAATTTCGCACGTAGTTGTGGGCGTGTTGTACCAGAAGCCCAGGTGCAGATGTTCTGCATATGCACTGATGTGGATGTGAGCTGGAAATTCGCTCACCAGGTCAATCAGTGCCACATTAAATAATGTTGGGCTGAGAACTCCTCCCTGAGGAACTCCACGGCATACCTCATGATGATTAGTCTCTCCGTCAAGCGTGGACATGTGAATGAAACGGCCGCTGAGGTAGCTCACAATCCATAGGTAGAGCCGACCGCCAATACCCAAGTCATCTAGGGCATCGAGAATGGCTTCATGAAGGATGCTGTAGGCCCCTTTGATGTCTAAGAAAACAGCGGCAACGAGTCGGCGTCTACATTTTTCATGTTCCACTATCGTAACGAGCTCAATGACGTCAATCGAAGAACGATCCCGCCGAAAACCGGTCGTCATGTTCGGATAAAGATCATTTCTCTCCAGAAACCATTCGAACCTCGTCTGGACCATTTGTTCCGTAACTTTTCCCACACAGATGGCTAATTCAACTGGCCAGTATGAGGCAAGCTCATAAGGAGTCTTTCTAGGCTTTAAGAGAGCAACCAGGTGGCAGATCTTCCACTGCTCCGGAACAATACCGGAGAGCCATCTGTCCTTGTAATAAATGAGCAGCGTAGTGTGACCAGCCCTGTTAAAGTTAGAGAGAGACGAGTACGAGATCCCGTCAGGGCCAGAAGCAGATGAATGCCGACACGACGCAAGAGCAGCCTCTAATTCAGGCATCGTAAAGAGCAAGTCGTAGCGGTCACTTGGGGAAGGTGGCGCAATCACTTCGAATTGGATTGAGGCTGGCTGAGTTGTGCCCACAATCATTTTGCAGAAGTCGTCCGCTACGTCTACATCAGTGTGGCGTTGGCAAAGGGCCAGAGCACTGAACGGGTACCTTTCTTGTGGGAGGAAAATGTAAGCTCCTGACTACATGCAAATAGGTGACAGCGGCTTGCGAGGATCCAGTGAAGAGCAGAACTTTCTCCAGCACTTCCTTCCTAATTTCTCGAGGTGGCGCCTTGTTTGCATACCTGCCAACCTGCCGGGATAAAAAAATCGGGAAACTGTATTCGCGCCAACAGGAAGGGGGGGGGGGGGTTGCATTTGCTGTTTCAACTTCCGGTAGGACCGAGAGGGGGGGGGGGGGGGTCGACGAGTCCTTTTGCTGGGACCTTGCAATAGCAGGCTTTGCTCACTTCAAAAATTTGTCCGAGTAGCGTTGCTCAAAACAGTCCAGACTGACGGCCCTTCACTAGCAGCAGGTGTCGGAGGGTTGTGTTGCACATTGATGAGTGGAATTCAGTCCTAGTTTTTCGAGCCACGCTAAAATCCTCTCACACTGTTTTGCTATGCGGTATCACGAGTAAATCGAGCATCACCTTAGCAACTCGGCGAAACATGTTTTCCATCAGTGTTTTTTCATTTTTACAACAATAGACCACTGAACGTCCCACTTTTCTTCATTCATAATGTGCTCTTGAAGACTGTATGCCTGTAGTGTGGCAAACTCAGCTTCGAGAGCATCTAAAGCGTCTTCAGCAGATTCATTGGAATCTTGGGGCAGCAGCTGAGCGAAACTGAATAAAAAAACAAAGACTCGAGAGCGATGCCTGTCAAATGAATTTCAAGTTCGCCACCTCCGCATTCTTCCGAGTTGCATTTCAGGGTTGCGTCGACATCCATAACGCTTCGCCTCATCGCATTTCAGAAACATTTTCCGTAGAAGCCCCCAACGTGGTCGCTGACACTAAGGGGTAGGTGCTGTTCGAAGAGGAATCCCATAAACAGGCACTCCACACGTATGACACTGTCGTTGCAGTTGTTCCGGAGAAAGTTCACTATGTTGTCTTGCTGCTCAGCCATGCACCATGGAAACGTGCAGTTTCAAGTCGCCTTTGCCACCATGTGCTGACGTCGCATCCGCACATTGCACAAATTCTCCTTTTCTTGATGTCAGAAAGCACGGAAATTCAGAAGTATAAGATCGCAAAAACTTCTGCAAGTACCTTTTCTTGGGGTTTGATAGCGCCATGGCATCAAGCACATGAGGACTACAACTTTACACGGTGCACCGCATACACACGGCCTAGCCAACACTAGTCATACACACAAGCAGCAACAAGATGCACCATGGAGGAAGGCCTGCATGAAATTCAAGAGCTACATTGGCTCTGGCTTTGGTCGGCTTACTAGGCACCGCAGTCGGCTGCTTAGTCGATACCGATAGTGCTAGTGCAGCCGTTGTTGGCGATGCTGACGATTTCGATGTGGCTTTAGCTTTCGCAGTGCCGGTTTCACAAAAAACATTACTTTGCCAACAGAGACCACTTTTCGAGAGATATAAGACAGCGACCGTACAATCGGAAAGTTCAGTAAAAAAATTGGGAGTCTCCCGGGCAAATAGGGAGGTTGGCAGGTATGTATTTGTCGTTGAGCTCGGCGACAAAGGGAGAGATCGTACGCCGATTTCGTCCTTCTGTATTTCCTTTTAGCGCGCCGTCAAAACCTCTCGAATTCCACGTCGATAGGAGACCCAGCTGTAGGTGCACATATGTTCCATGTGGCCTCACCGAGGGCGGACGTGATCAAGTCTTCTAATTGGGTTGGTGACTCGAGATCTGCACAGGAATTATCCACGAATGTCTTAAAAGTGGGCCAGTCTGTGCACCGCACATGAAACGAAGTGGTAGGTACGAACCACTTCACGCAGATATACATTGGTATGTGATCACTACCATGTGCTTCCACGTCACTGAACCAGCTAATAGAGAACTGTAGTCGTGAGGAAACAAACGTCAGGTTTAAAGGGAAGCTGAAACGGTTTTCAATTTCCATGAATTGCTGGGATTGAGAAGAACAGACCTAATAATTTACGGTTCCGAAATTTTTTTCTTCGTTTTGTTAATATAAGGGGCGGAAATCGCTTTCTAAATCACCTCCGCGGACACGCCCCCATCGCTTCCCGGAGCGCCGGGTGAGTTGGTTGCCAGAGGAGAGAACCGGCGAGAGTGACGTCACTGGCGGAGACCGAGCTGCCGGACCGGCGTGCTGGCATGCCTCTTTCCGTCCTGCGCTTTACTGAACGACGCTACGAGAGATTTGCCGCCGCCGCCGCTCACGTTTGTTTTACGATTTTCGTAAACTGTTCTTTCCTTCTGTGCTGCGTGAGTGCCTACAGCCAAGGGCGCCCAACATGCCCTCGTTCTGTGCAGCATTCGGCTGCGCGAACACACGCGGGCGAGACGATGTGGTGTTTCACAGGTTCCCGAAGGACAAGAAGCTTGCAGCGCAGTGCGGTGAGGAGAGATAAGTCCGTGCCGACGAAATCAACTGTGCTGTGCTCGGACCATTTCCGCGATAGCCGGACAGCCTTACGATAAATGCGGAAACGCGTTGTTCCTGGTGTTGCTATATTCCGTTTCATACATCAGGTGCAACGCTGTGGAGGCTTGAGATACTTCTTGCAGTGGCTGCGTTCGCACTTAGAAAAAAGTTCGGTGTTTCTTGACCCGATTTTTGAGAAACCTTTTCATATATAAGCTCAGTTCTGAATGAAAAAAAAAAAGAATTTACCCATAGAAACAATCCGTGTACTTATACGGCTGCTGACACGTTCCTTTAAATCAATTTTCTTTTCGGCATTCTTTAATTGCAGCCCATCGCGGCAGCTTCACGTGCATGCTCGCGCGAGCAAACGCCGCTGGTACGCTGCGAACCATAGACGGAAACGCGCGCAGTAATAAATTTTGGTAACCGGACTTCGTGCGTAGCTTCCACAGCGTTGCACCTGAGGTATGAAATGGAGTATAGGCTTGCCTAGTGACATTCGACGTACGGTTGCAGTTATGTTTACCACACGGCGGTGCTAAAACTGCCTAATATCTTTATGACAACACTAGCATGGAGCGCGCATACCTATTCTTGGTCGAGCCACAATCGCAAAGTCGTCGAACCATATTCTGAATATTGCACATATAATCCCCCTGGCCATCTCGATCTGGATGTGTATGATAAGCAACTTCCATGACTGTACCTCGCAGCACTGCATGTGCGCTCTTTGAAACGCGGCACTTATGTTCGCGATCGTGTATCAACGCTCTAGACAAGCAGCGGCAAGGTGCTTGACATCGCGGGAATTGTACCCGCGTTTACAATCGAATGAGAAGTTAGTGCTTCGGCATTCTTCCAGCAGCAAGTTCCCAGTGACACTTTAGCGCATTTTTTCTCCCGTCATTGGAACGTGCAGCTGCATGAAAAAAAAAAGCATACGTAACAGCTAAGATTTCCAACGCGCGAGAAGGTGCGCACATCGCTCTCGCTTTTGGCCCACTCAACATCGTCGTTGCCGCCGTTTTCCGTATCGGCTGTCGGTTAGAACATGTACGCCGAAAATACAAGCTGTCTGAGACAGCGAGAACGTTCCATAATGCATACAACTCAGCTATGAAGCCAGAACAGAACAGCGTGCTACGCTCTGAAACGGCGGCGCCGGCGGCGACTACCGCCATTGACGTCACAGCGGCTCCGACCAATCACGGGCAACAGCGGCGTTCGCGCGATACCCTGAGGCGCTGGTGCGCGTTTTCATGAAAAAACAGCCGCTTGCGCTTGTTTCCGCCCTTTTTGAACGTGATATTCGTGTTCAGGGGACTCAAAACTGTAGAATGCCGCAGAGAACTCATTTTTTTCGAAAAGTGTTTCAGCTTCCCTTTAAGCAGCTACTATAAGACGTGCCACTCAAATGTACAAGAGCACCGTTAATACTGACGAAATTCTGTGAGTGCATAAAGTCAGACAGGGCTTTGCCTCGGTTATTCATTACTGCACTTCCCCATTGGGGGTGATGAGCATTGAAGTCGCCCACAATAAGATGAGCTGTACAACACTGGATTGCTGAAGACAGGTATGAAAAATCAATGTGATCTCTGGGTGGAATGTAGCCGCCGAGTATCGAGAAGACCCGTCCTTTTAAGCGTTAACGTCAAGCAAATGTAGTGGTTCGTGTTATGGGGCTGGAGGACATGGCAGTAGTGTGAAATATCTCGGTGTAGGCGCACTAACACCTTGCTGGTTTTATCAGCTTCTCGAGACCATAGCAATACATATCCAGAAAGGCGGAAAGCAGAAGGTATGTTGGGCTCACATATCACAATCACAGGGAAGGGGTATTTCTGGACGTGCTGTCGGAAGTCACTCGGGCAACCACGCAGGCCTCGGGCATTCCACTGCATCACTACACTGCGACGTATGTGCATCGACACAGAGGAGGGGCTGTGTGGTAGCGCCATAAGGAAGTACTGCAGTGCCACCAACAGTCTGTAACGTAGCATAGGCGGTGAAGGTTGACCGTGGTGGCCGACCATGGTCAAGCTGATAAGGGGTGGTGATCACTACCCAAACAGTCCGGCGCTGTTCCAGGAAACAGCATGCGTACCCAGCCACCACGAAAGGTCCGGCACATACGGTGGGGCACTGGGATTTCAACAGTGAATAAGAGTGTCCGGGGTATTCAAAAGGGGCAAATTGTGCGTCTGTAAAAGTAACACAATTCTGGCATTGGAATGGCATTGTCCCTTCTATCTGGTGTCATTGAACGCTGGCAGTGCTTGCTGCTGCGGTGCGCTTTGATAGCCTTCTGTTTGACTGGACTTTCTTTAGATGTTATATCACGATTGTACGTTTGGCAGAGTTTGCATTTATATGTAGGCGTCTCGGGCAACTCCATAGAGGCGTCTGCGGGTTGTGGACACGAGGCTCGCATGTGAACGGGACTGAAACGCGAACAGCTGAGTACCATCCCGGGCTTATACACATGAAACTGCAGGATGTATCCACAGTACGTAATACAGATCAGTGGAGTACGAGGACCTGAACGAGTGACCAGGCACTTGCGTCCATGACCCATATAACGCACTGTCATGACCTTGTGTATGGAACAGTTAAAAGCGCCGATAAGGCTCTCCCACGACTCACCCCAGGTCAACATCCGAAATTACGTACCGACGCAAGTCCGAACCAGAAATCAAGTACGCTTGCACTTGTATGGTAGAATCAGTTGAGAGTGGCAGGGCTTGCAGGTGAGTGAGGCGGTCTACATCCGCTAAGCAAACGCACCTATACGGATATGCTGTTTCTGGGATGTTGAATCGAGAAGCCTTGAAATGCAGTGGTTACGAGGCAAGCGTTGAAGGATCACTGAAGGAGGTGATTTAGCAGTTTTGATACGTTGAAGCATTCTTTCACCACTACTTTATACTTCGACTCTGAGCCGGATGGTACAAAAGCTGCCGAGGAGAGGCATTACTGCTTGCTGGCCGGTGTTTCTGAAGCAGGCGATGCAGCTTCATCCATTTGTGCATCAGCCATGCGCTTCGCATGGCCATCGGTCTGGAGGCAGGTGGTGGTGGTTTCATCATTGGCCCCGCTGCAGGAACTGGTACTGTTACACGTGATGAGTGTGGGCATGTTGACGCCGCCAGACGCAAAGGGCGAGCCGCCGGGGCTGTCTTGGCGAGCGTCCTGCAGACAACTCTGAAGCGAGCAGCGCCAACGAGGAGACGAGAGCCAAGGGGCGACCCCACAGCCTCGTCGAAGGCTTCTGGCAGACCGCTCCTTTGCCTGCGGGGCCAGGCCTGCCAGGCAGCTAGTCTTGGTAACGTTCAGCCATAGGTGGTGCCGTAGATGACGCAGCAACGGCCGGTGCGGCAATGGCTTGCGAGCATGTCTGCTCTTATTGGCAGCTGCAAGCAAGCCTCAACACCAGACAACGTGCAGTATGCGCCACCTTTTCAGCGCGCTTGCATGTGCTTTGACCATTTCTTGCGTCTGGCGCTGTGCTAAGCATGAGCCACATGCCTACATATTCACACTAACCATTGGCTGACCTGTACACAAGTGAATCCCCATATTTCAAGCCGTACCTTTATTGCAAATACTACACCTATTTACTGGTAAGGGTCTGATAAATACAACCACACACATTATGATATTGCTGAAATAAATGGCCAGCCTTAGAAATGGAGAGATACAAGGCACCAGAAAACTGACCCTTTGGCCTGGGCACACTTTATGCTCGAACAGCCCACATTCAAAATTTTCTTCAACATGAAAGCACCTCTCATACACCCCTAGAATGCTTGGCCAACTTGGGGCCATAACAGCAATCTGTTTGTAGTAAAAGAAATTAATTGTGCTACAAGTTTGCTCATCATATTATAAAGGCTGCAGCTGCTGCAGCGAACTGCAGCAATAAGAGCCCCCACTTTTGAGGAGGTAAATAAGCAGAACCAATTGAGCAAGTTAGTAAGCATTCAAGCCAAAAATTTAGCAACGAAGACAAACATATAAGGAAGAAACAATACAAATGAGAAAAAAGGAACACTATATCGCTTGTATTTATCCATGACTTTCGCCTTGGTAATACTTCACTGAAATTGCTAGTGGGCTTTGGTAATGCCGTTGGCTCTATTTTTCTGTGCCATGTCATACTGTACAAAACCACTATACTCAAGTGAAAGTTGTGGGCTCTCAGCACTAGCTGCAACACACTGTCATGCCTTGGAAATTACAACACAAAATAATGTCTCGGATGAGAAGCAAAATGTATGTGCAATAAGCATTGTAATTTCCAAGCCATGAATCAGTTTAGCTAGCCCAATTTTCCATTTTGTTGCAACAATAAGTTTCACTGTCCTTGAGGATCTTGTATAGATCCCACACAGCATCGGAATGAATGTTATGCAAAGCATTTTGTGGGTATCTGGCTGTCTAGCCTTGCTGAGAGCCATGCAAAGTGTTACCAGATGGCAGAACGCGTCTGTGAAAGGGGGGAGCAATAGCATGTGTGACAATGACGATGGGATGTCTGCCATTATATGTGCCACACTTCACAATTGCCCCCAGCCCAGTTTTAACCCCACAGTGTTAACGATGGCATGGGCACTAGATTAGGATGACAAGACTAACAAGATCAGTAATATATTACGAGATACTAAAATCTTTCTTTGTACTAGGTGTAAATCGCGACATGACTGTAACATGCACAATAAAGAGCACACAGAACACAAGAACAGACGATGCCCAAGACAGCTGTTCGAGGCTTACCTCAAACGAGTACTCGTGGACCAGTGTGATGTCTCTCTCATCAAGTAGAGTATACTTTATCTGTGAAATAACAGAGTGAACACAATTGGCAAGGGCAAAACAGATGTCACACAGCAAATGCTGTAGCTGTAGTGACGCACGTTGCTGACAAGATGTCAAGAGTAGAACAAACGCACCTGGCAGAGGCACAGACACGTTACACAATACATCAAAATAAGAATCAAGAATTATTAAATTTTCCACATCTCGCCTGCCAGGTGGCTAAACTAATAAACAACTGCCAAGCAATTTTGCAAAGATGGTGCATAAAGTCAAGCTAGATACTCTGTGATAAGTGCAAGACATTTCAACAGGAGTCGCGGGAGTGAGTCAGTTGCAGCTAACTTTAATGACATTGTCACGCCATTTACGAACTGACAAGTGCGTTGGAACGAAATGAAATAAAAAAATGAAGAAAATATATATATTTTTGACCAGAACGAATATGCAACCAAAACACTGTTTTAGAATGAAACAAATATTTCTTATCAGTTTTAAGTTCAAGGGTGATGTCTGCAACCCGAAACAATCGACGCCAGGCAACGTCGGGCAACATCAGCATTAGCAAGTATCTCACGGCACATCTTGCACATCTCAGGCGGGGATAGTGCGAGCGATAGCCTTTCGTGCGCTCCACTAATCTAAGCCTGCCTGCCGCTCAGTGCACTAGCTGATCAGCATCGTAGCAAAACCCAGGGCTGTGTGCACGCTGAAGAGCTTATTGTTTTGGTTCCCACGGTACAACCCTGTAACCAAAGTTTCATCATTTAAGTTTGTTTTATCAGAACAGCAGTCTCGCATTTTTGCAAGTACACTCGGAATTGATAATTATGGAAGGGAAAACTTGTGATCCACCTGAATGTAGTACAAAGCTGCAAAGGAAACCCATATGGGTTTGTCAGAAAGCTTCGCAGCTGAACTAAAATTCATCCTGGTCTAGGATGATCCAGGAAAGTCGGTCGTTCACTGTACAATGGCAACTCCAGCAGACGACATGGCGTCAAAGACGATTCCTTACGATTCCTCTGCTACTCGAGCCACTATTACCGCGACTTTCACTCCCTTTCAGTAAAATTGGATAATTTTCCATGACAGAAGCACGAATTCTCAGAGTTTTCACTGAGTATTTCCAGACTACTAAAAATCCCTGAGAATTCCCGGTTTTTCCAGTTGGTAGACACCCTGTTAATAACTCGCATCTTATAGGAACTGAAGCTAATTAGGCCTGCCCATTTTCTAGGAATCCCAAAGACTAGCACCAGGTTGAACATTCATAAGAAAATAAGCGACACAACATTGTTTCATGCTTTGTATTGTAGAGATAAGGAAAGCTTTGCTTTGACTTGATTCATTGACACCTCAGGTTGCATGTTTGAATAATGGTACTATGCTCAGAATTTCTTCAAAGTGGACAACCTTGCATGTTACCCCGCATCATTTCCAGAATTGCATGTGTGCCTGATTCGTCAATGAATCAGGCACTCATTAGACAACTTTGTTTGGAAAGAGCTAACTGGCTACTACAAACCCAATGCTTACAGCCCATGAATAGTGCATTGACAAAACTTCACTGCACCATTTTCAAGTGCTTATGCACTAAATCATCTGTTCTCGTACCTTCCAGGAAACCTTGGTATCCCATACCAGGGTGCGCTGTATTGGAACAATAACGCACCATCAACAGTGGCATAAGCATACGGAAAGTTTTGGGGTCCAAACCACTCCCAAAATTCACCGTGTGCCTTGAGATGTTCATGCCATCCAGTTAAAACCTGTCCCAAATCAAAATTTTATTTTTACATACCGCAGCCCAGTCAGGGCTTTAGCAGGAGAGGGAGACGTTATACTTTAGTAAATAAAATGAAAAATAATAATTCTACAACACACATATCACGTAAGATTAAAAGTGCAGCAAAATAAATCACTTTAAAACATAGTTCAGGGTGTCTGCCAAGTTGACATTTCCAAATTCCCTGAGTTTTCCAGGTTTTCCCCGAGTGCCTTTGCAATATTCCCTGAGTGACACAGAACTTTGTTTTATGTAAAGACGGGCTCTCTACATCATGTCGCCCAATGGTGTCACTCTCCATAAGCCCGTTAGAAAATAAAAAAACAACTTAACCCAGTTTGAATAGTAAGGGCCAGTATTTATTTTATTTAAAAAAAACAGAAGGGAGGGGAGACCAACACGTCGAGTTGGATACCAAACTAGCACAAGAGCGCCTGGTTCATAGTTCATGGCATGAAGGCACTGGTCATAACGGCACTTCTGGTGTCTTTGAAGCAGAGAGACGAATGCGAGCAATCTGGCGTGCTTGGGTCGCTGTGGCTATGACATCCCGAGTGAACTCTGTCGGTGAGTCGAGTGTGGTCGAAAGGGGAGTCTCGAAACACAGTCAGCTCACGGCCGAAGAGGAGATAGAAGGGTGAATAGCCAGCTGTGTCGTGGCGCGAGGAATTGTAGGCAAACGTGACAATATCTTCGAAAGAAATAGTAAAACCTATTGCAAATTGAGTCGAACATTCTCAAGTACGAATAAAAAAGATGCATACAGAATATTTTCGAATATGAGCTATTTCTATCAGGTGATAGCAAGCTAACTGGTATGAGGCCCAGACTTTATCACAAGTGAGATTCTCTCGCAACAGCTGGTAAGTCAACCTCAACTGTCCTGACACACTCTCAGCCTGCACACGTCTCAGTGTCGTGTTTCCCTGTTTTAGATATATATTTTTTTTTGCTTGGATGAGGGACACCTGCATCTCGGTGTCAGGCAACGCTCTGCTTTTAGAGTGCAAGCTCCTCTAAAAAAGCAGTGGCATGCTTCCTTTCCCGTTCATTTCTGAATGCGTAGGTCCTTTGTCTTGTTCTACGGCTGCGCTTTCGCAACACGGACTATTTGAAGCATCCTTTTGGACAGTTGTACAGTCAGCATCCGATTTTTTTTACTCCCTCGGGGCCGCGAAAATGTCCGAAAAAATTAATGCATATCTTTTACAGCCCTTAAGGGCTCAAATCGCCACAGGCACGCCCGAAAAAGCTCTGAAGTCCTGCCAGTACACTTATTAGGCATATCGGTGCTCGTACTGTGACAGAAGATGGTGGGTGCACGCGTGTATAAGGAATAGATACTGTATCCCCTGACAGTTGCCCCTTCCCACCCTTTTATGCTTCACAGCGTAACATCACTGTATTGAGGTGAAGATGACTTTCGGGAACCGGCATTATGCAATGCGCAGTGCTTTCCGAACTTCGAAGCCAATCGCAATGATCACAAAGGCGGTGTCTGTGCCATTGCTGACAGCAGCGAATTCATGCAATGAAAAACACGGCACAGATGACAAGAAGCTTAACACCAAACTTCGAAGCAGCTATAGGCCTAGCATTGCCGCGGTGGTGGCTACGGCTGCCAGCACATCCGCATGCGAGTGTGCCGGTTCGAGGCGGCAGTGGTGGTTTGGATGAATGCCGTCCCAGACCTGGGGTCACGGCAAAAAAGTCCGGAAAATCGGACGGCGAAGGGTTCTTGAGTCCAAAATTTCAAACGTTCTCATACATTGACCCTACGGGGTACGCAGTGGTGCCACGTAGTCGCCTGAATTATTTGGTGTCCGGAAAGTCGCTCGTTGACTGCACTCTGGCAACTCCTCCAGCCGACGACGCGGCGTCAGAGACCATTCGTCATGATTCCTCTGTTACTCGGGCCAGCATTACCGCAACTTTCAATCCCTTTCAATAAAATTACAGCTGATTTTCCCCGATAGAAGCGCAAATTCCCCGAGTTTTTCCAGACTAGTCAAAATCCCTGAGAAATCCCGGTTGGTAGACACCCTGTAGTTACTTGTAGTGAAGTGTGGACACAAACTTGCAAAGCAGCACAATGAGTACTGCTGCTTAAGGAGTTCCAGAGCTCAACTGTTCGGGGAAAGAAGCTGAATTTGAAGATGTTAGTTTGTACAAACATAGGTATAACGTTTAGTCCATGATGACACCGAGTTTGATTCCTTCGCAAACTTAAGGTGCTTTAAGGCGATAAGAACAATTTGCAGTATAATGTTTTTGTAAGATTCGTTATCCTGATGTTGAGAAAGAGGGGCTAGATTCAGCGAGACTAGAGCTGCGGATGTAGAAAAGTCGTGTTGCCTTCCTTGGAATGGATTCATACAGATTCATTTCGTATTGCTTATGAGGAAACTAAGGTATTCTCCATCAACCTTCATCCCCAATTCTTCCCACTCCAGGTCTCTGAATACCTCCTGTAAACATGCTGTGAATAGAATTGGAGAGATCGTATCTCCCTGTCTGACGCCTTTCTTTATTGGGATTTTGTTGCTTTCTTTGTGGAGGACTACGGTGGCTGTGGAGCCGCTATAGATATCTTCCAGTATTTTTACATATGGCTCATCTACACCCTGATTCCGTAATGCCTCCATGACTGCTGAGGTTTCGACTGAATCAAACGCTTTCTCGTAGTCAATGAAAGCTATATATAAGGATTGGTTATATTCTGCACATTTCTCTATCACTTGATTGATAGTGTGAATATGGTCTATTGTTAAGTAGCCTTTACGGAATCCTGCCTGGTCCTTTGGTTGACAGAAGTCTAAGGTGTTCCTGATTCTATTTGCGATTAGCTTTGTAAATACTTTGTAGGCAACGGACAGTAAGCTGATCGGTCTATAATTTTTCAAGTCTTTGGCGTCCCCTTTTTTATGGATTAGGATTATGTTAGCGTTCTTCCAAGATTCCGGTACGCTCGAGGTTATGAGGCATTGCGTACACAGGGTGGCCAGTTTCTCTAGAACAATCTGACCACCATCCTTCAACAAATCTGCTGTTACCTGATCCTACCCAGCTGCCTTCCCCCTTTGCATAGCTCCCAAGGCTTTCCTTACTTCTTCCGCCGTTACTTGTGGGATTTCGAATTCCTCTAGTCTATTCTCTCTTCCATTGTCGTCGTGGGTGCCACTCGTAGTGTATAAAGCTCTATAGAACTGCTCAGCCACTTGAACTATCATCCATATTATGATGATATTGCCGGCTTTGTCTCTTAATGCATACATCTGATTCTTGCCAATTACTAGTTTCTTCTTCACTGTTTTTAGGCTCCCTCCGTTCCTGAGAGCTTGTTCAATTCTATCCATATTATACTTCCTTATGTCAGCTGTCTTATGCTTGCTGATTAACTTCGAAAGTTCTGCCAGTTCTATTCTAGCTGTAGGGTTAGAGGCTTTCATATATTGGCGTTTCTTGATCAGATCTTTCGTCTCCTGCAATAGCTTACTGGCTTCCTGTCTAACGGCGTTACCACAGAGTGCTATTGCGCACTCCTTAATGACGCCCATGAGATTGTCGTTCATTGCTTCAACACTAAGGTGCTCTTCCCGAGTTAAAGCCGAATACCTGTTCTGTAGCTTGATCCGGAATTCCTCTAGTTTTCCTCTTACCGCTAACTCTATGATTGGCTTCTTGTGTATCAGTTTCTTCCGTTCCCACCTCAAGTCTAGCCTAATTCGAGTTCTTACCATCCTATGGTCACTGCAGCGTACCTTGCCGAGCACGTCTGCATCTTGTATGATGCCAGGGTTCGCGCAGAGTATGAAGTCGATTTCATTTCTAGTCTCACCATTCGGGCTCCTCCACGTCCACTTTCGACTAACCAGCTTGCGGAAAAAGGTATTCATTATCCGCATATTATTCTGTTCTGCAGACTCTATTAATAACTCTCCTCTGCTATTTCTAGAGCCTATGCCATATTCCCCTACGGACTTGTCTCCAGCCTGCTTCTTGCCTACCCTGGCATTGAAGTCGCCCATCAGTATAGTGTATTTTGTTTTGACTTTACCCATCGCCGATTCCACGTCTTCATAAAAGCTTTCGACTTGCTGGTCATCATGACTGCATGTAGGGGCATAGACTTGCACCACCTTCAATTTGTACCTCTTATTAAGTTTCACAACAAGACCTGCCACCCTCTCGTTAATGCTATAGAATTCCTGTATGTTACTAGCTATTTCCTTATTAATCAGGAATCCGACTCCTAGTTCTCATCTCTCCGCTAAGCCCCGGTAGCACAGAACGTGCCCGCTTTTTAGCACTGTATATGCTTCTTTTGTCCTCCTAACCTCACTGAGCCCTATTATATCTCATTTACTACCCTCTAATTCCTCCAATAACACTGCTAGACTCGCCTCACTAGATAACGTTCTAACGTTAAACGTTGCCAGGTTCAGATTCGCTGATGATATTGCCTTGCTTAGTAACTCGGGAGACCAATTGCAATGCATGCTCACTGACCTGGAGAGGCAAAGCAGAAGGGTGGGTCTGAAAATTAATCTGCAGAAAACTAAAGTAATGTTTAACAGTCTCGAAAGAGAACAGCAGTTTACGATAGGTAGCGAGGCACTGGAAGTGGTAAGGGAATACATCTACTGAGGGCAAGTAGTGACCACTGATCCGGATCATGAGACTGAAATAACCAGAAGAATAAGAATGGGTTGGGGGGGCGTTTGGCAGGCATTCTCAAATCATGAAGAGCAGGTTGCCACTATCCCTCAAAAGGAAAGTGTATAACAGCTGTGTGTTACCAGTACTCACATATGGGGCAGAAACACCTGGAGGCTTACGAAAAGGGTTCTGCTGAAATTGAGGACGACGCAACGAGCTATGGAAAGAAGAATGATGGGATAAGGGATAAGGAAAGAGCAGATTGGGTGAGGGAACAAACGCGAGTTAATGACATCTTAGTTGAAATCAAGAAAAAGAAATGGGCATGGGCCGGACATGTAATGAGGAGGGAAGATAACCGATGGTCATTAAGGGTTCCGGACTGGATTCCAAGGGAAGGGAAGCGTAGCAGGGGGCGGCAGAAAGTTAGGTGGGTGGATGACATTAAGACGTTTGCAGGGACAACATGGCCACAATTAGTACATGACCGGGGTAGTTGGAGAAGTATGGGAGAGGCCTTTGCCCTGCAGTGGGCGTAACTAGGCTGATGATGATGATGAGGAGGAAACCAAACAACACAAGCATACACCAACACTGGTTGTGTCAGGAATGTTACAACAGTTTAAAATTCTGGCTATGCTGCTGATACTCAGTGTCAGATCAACTGTGCCGATTGTTCCACAGCAGGCTCACATTTAGATATTTATTTGCCTTTCCTTTATAGTTTATATAAATTGCCTGCATAAAAAGCTACAAAAAAAAGCAAAAAAAAAGTGCCGATTGTGAATTGTCAGATTCTGTTCACCATCACGTCTGCCATTTCTAAAACAAATTGTCACTGACATCAGCATGAGAAAAAGTATATGGAGTCACTGAAACCCATTTAAGAGGAGGAAGATCCACCATTCATTGCAGGATACACCTGGGTAGGGTGCAACAGGAAAGGGAAAGACCGCAGAGGAGGAGGCCTTGGGGTACTAGTGAAGGGACAGGACTGGGAACGGGTAAGGGAGAGCTGCAGTGAGCACATGTGGCTCAAGGGCAGCACAGGGAATGTAGAGACAATCCTGAGAGTTGTGTATATGAAAATGGGGAATCAGTCGAAAGAGGAGAATGCAAAACATTTCAAATGTATGGCCAAGGACATCAGAGAGTTAGCTATGAAACAGGAGATAATCATCCTAGGGGACATTAATGCACATTTGAAATACTTTGACGGGGCGACAGATGCAGCCGGGTAGATGTTAGTAGATTTTTGCGAGGCCCATGATTTTGTAATAGTTAATACTGAAATTAATTGCAACGGGAAGATAACATGGGAAAGAAATAACTCCCACTCGACAATCGACTACTGCCTAATGTCCCACAAGCTGTATGAACGGTTGGGAGGTATGGAAATTGATGAGGAAGGTACAAAAAGCCTGGGGAGTGATCGCAAACGAATCAAAATCAGTTTTGGAAGGACAGTACCACTGATAGAAACTAAAGAAAGGGCAGGTATGAGCCAACTGAATGACAGGCAGCTACAAGAAGTGGCAAAAAACATTGAAAACATGGTATCCAAGCAACCGCAAAGGGCATGGACATACGACGAGTTAATAGGTATATTTAAACGAGAGCTAGAGAAGGGACAGATTAGTAAACTAGGAAGTAAGCAGGGAAAACAAACCGAAAAGCTGGTGGGTGCAAGAAGTTAAGGAGGCCATAAAGCAATGCAAAGATGAGTGCAGAAAACATAGCAGCAAAGGGGAGCCCCACCAGAATAGGTGGAGACAAAATGGGAGAACTACCTTGGAATGAAAAGAGAAGCATCAGCATTAATTGAAGCCAAGATAGCAAAAGTTGGAGTACAGTGGTTGTTAGAGATACGAAAAAAAGACAGAAATGCCTCTAAGAAGTTTTGGGAACACATAAGGCAACAGAGTAAGAAGAAAGAGGTGGTTCAGCATTCACTGACCACACCAGAATGAACAAAGGTAGAGGGAGAGGAAGCTCAGGAATATATTAGGTTAACAATAGAGGCAGCATTTGCAGAGCCAGAGGGTAGCAAAATGGAGAACAATCACAACAGCAAGACAGAATTAGAGGAGGAAAACAGAGGGATGACAAGTAAGGAATGGGACAGAATTGAACACAAGGTCCCCATAGGAACAGCGACAGGACCTGATGACATACCTATGAAATTGATAAGCATATTAGGCCAGAAAAGTAAATTGAAATTACAACTTATTGAACAAATAGTTGTAGAGGGGAGATGTTCTACAGGACTGGAAATCAAGCAGAGTGATATTAGTTTACTAAGGTAAGGGAAGCAAGGACAACATTAAATCCTACAGGCTAATAACGGTCCCATCAGTCATATACAGAGTAGCAATGCAGATGGTGAAAATGAGAATGGAGGAATGGGCAGAACATGGAGATCTTGGGAGAGCTGCAGAATGGATTTCGAAGGAACAGAAGGCTAGATAACTTATTTGTTATAACACAGTGCATAGAGATAGCAGCAGCCAGGCAGAAACCGCTATGGATAGCTTTTTTAGACGTTAGAGGAGCCTATGATAATGTAAACTGTGAAAAGTTATGGAGCCAGTTGAAGGAATATGGTCTAGATAGAAAGGTGGTTGGATTCCTACAAGTTTATACAGATAATGAGGTAGAGATAACATGGCAGGGGTTAACTACAAAGCCAGCTAAAATAAGAAGTGGTCTCAGGCAGGGCTGTCCATTGTTGCCCCTGCTTTTTATGATTTACATGAGCCAAATGGAAAAGAGGCTAGAACAGAGCACAATAGGAACCGACATAAGCTATGTGCTGGAAGGGCAGAAGGTAGCTCAAGTACTAGCTGGACTGATGTATGCAGATGATATTGTACTGCTTGCTGACACCCGATTAGGGCTACAGGAACTAATGAGGATATATGGAGAGGAGGGAGAAAAATTGGGAATACAATTCAGTAGAGAGAAGTCTGGGATAATAGTATACAATGAAAAAAGGGGGGAACAATTGGAAATACAAGGCACTAAGATTGATCATGAGGAAAAATACAAGTATTTGGGCATATGGCTAAACGAGGGCAAAAAGTACCTGGAAGAAAATGAAAAAATTATGATTGAAAAAGTGAAAAGGAACTCAGCTGTAATGAAACACAAGGCACTATAGAACTATAATAGGTGCGAGGTGGTTAGAGGGGTATGGAAAGGGGTTATGGCACCTGGTCTCATTCGGAAATTCAGTACTGTGCATGAAATCAGAAGTTCAGACATGCATGGAAACAAGACAAGTGTAGGCAGGTTGGCCTTAGGAGCGCATGGGAACAACCCTAAGGAGGGAGTGCAGGGGAACATGGGATGGACATCAATCGAAGGTAGAGAGGCAATAAGTAAGCTAAAATATGAACAGAGACTTGCAGCACTGGGGGAAGGTGTGTGGGAAAAGGGTACGAATACCTATACATGAAAAGTTTGAATACAAAGTGGAGACTTAGAACTAGGAAGCTGAGGATTAGACACCTACAACCGAGGGAGGGGGTCCAACGTGGTTCTAGTGTGGGAAAGGAGGTGAAGGAGACGGAAAGAAAAAGGCGGGAAGAAAGAATGCTCGGAAAGCCAGCGCTATCTATGTATAAGGCAAAAACAGGAGATTAAGAGAGCTCTCATTTGATAACTCGCGAGGCAGCTCACTATTATTCGAAGCTAGGACGGGGGTTTTGAGAACGAAAACATGCAGGGCTAAATTTGAAGACGTGGACCTTTTGTGCACAGCTTGCGGAGCCGAAATTGAGACCACAGAGCATATAGTGCCGAGATGCACAGCCCTTTGCCCGACTCTGGCCGAGGGAACAGTGACAGATATGGAAGGGGCATTAGGTTTTCCCGGGGAACGAGGGCAAATAGACGAGAAAAGAGTGGCAGTAATGAAGGGCAGTAATAATGAAGTCATGGAAGAGATACCACAAATCGGAGAGCTAATGTTTTCTATACTATTTTAGATATTTATTTTGGGGGGAGGAGCGGAGTGAAAACTAGTTTAAGGAGAAGGGGATATAAAAAAAGGAGGGGGAGCAAAAGGCTAGGTGGCGCCAGCCACCGCCCGTTACAAAGGGTGTAGCCGCCATTCATCCATCCATCCATCCGTCCAGTTGCAGGCGTGTACACAGCAAGTTGTTTGCAACAACCAAAAAGTCATGTCATTTAATATCGATAGTTGGGAAACTAACAGAACCTGGGCGGTTCACCATCCTTTCTAGTAAGAATATCGGACTGTTCATCTGGCCCACCAACCACTGAAGGCCGAACAACCCAGCCGTTTATCTGCTCGGCTGACGATCTCTGCGTGGAGCGAGTTCACTGCTCAAAGGCTACAATGGTGACACGGTCCGCGTGACGGCACGTCTTCCGCAAGAGATTCGAATGCGAGAACCTGGCACACCAATGGTGGCTACACAACGACGTGAACGGCTTCGATCGCGAGCCCCAAATTCGCTAGAGCTTAGTACCACGCTAGAGCGTAGTACCTCCGCGGCCAAACGGACGCAGGCCAAAGCCAGCGCACTGGGTTCAACGGCGGCCGCTTGTATCGGAAAAAGACCGAGAACTCTTTAGGAGCGCGCCCCTTTGGGCTTACCGCTATCTTTCTGGTCCAACTGTGTGTGGAAACGACGGCAGATGTGCGTTGCTCGGCCGGCAACAAGACAGCGGCGACCAGTGGGCGAGGTTGCTGCTGCGGATTCCGGAAGTCTGGCGGCAACAAAAACCGGCCCGCCATGGATCAAGTGCTAGCCATGGCTGCCCGCTCGCGCGCTTGCTTGCTCTCTGCCCACGCGAAACAAGGGGAGGAGACACTGACGGACGAGCCCCAGCAGAGGTCATCGTTTAATCCGGGCCATGCAGCACCAAACTACTCGCCTTGTCCGCCGCTTTTATCGTCTCCCGCAGCGCGAGACGTCGGTCGTGCAAGACGCGGGGTGCTGATGGAAACGATAGGCGCGCTGTCTGCACGGGACTATCGATAGCGAGCCGCTTTCTCAAGACCTCACGCGTGGCGTCCGAAATTTGAGGCGCTGACCCCCCCCCCTCATCGGAAAGGGATGGGAAACAAGAGGAAACGGTCACGTCGGGCTAATTCTGCTGCATGAATCCTTAGCTCCCTGTGGCGTAAAAATTTAACCTGCAAATAGGAGCACACAACTGTCAGCACCTGTGATAGTCTGTTCGTTTATTTGACGTTGGCTATATTCTGCAGCTAGCCCTTGGTGTCCCGAACTGCAACAAGGTTCCAAACTGGGCCAGGCATTATTAATGGCACCAATGCGTTACGCAAGAACGTCGAAGTGACCCTCTCGCGATTTTGTACTGTGGAAAATACAGCATGAAATCGCGCGGAGCTGCGATTATCGCGCAAGCACACTTCGCTGGCGGCGACTTGGCGAGGCGGCCTCCGGGGGTCAGCTCTATCAGAGCGACCGCCCCGTAATAGTGATAATGCTGGTGTCACACGAGCACTTTCGATCGCGATCATGCTTGATCCGGATCGAAATTCTTGACCCCGATTGGCTCCCTCGCGTAGCTTGCGCTAAGTAACCAATCGCGACACAGAAATTCGACCCCGATCGGGCTTGATCGCGATTAAAACTGCGTCGTGTGACACCCATTTATCCTGGGTTTCCTTTCAAGCAAATTGTTCAACTGGAAAGCTTCGGAAAAAACCGTAAGGTCTGCCTTTGTAGCTCATGCGCCGCATCATGCAATGTGCCGATACAGTTTCGGCGTATTGATTCGCCGACGTCTCGCTACGGTTTGACAGCATACAAGCAGATAACATCACCCGCAATCCTATCGGGATCTCTGAAAACCGTGAAGGGGATGTGTGGCGCGCGTGCATCATCAGCGATGTGTTCTTGATTTTCGGCGCTAATGTGGGCACATACTCCTTTGTAGCAAATCCCATTGGTGTTCGGAGCTTGCATGTTAGTGCCGCATTCTTCTCATCGCAGAAATCGTAACCAACTACAAAAAGTGAATTACGCGTCCCAATCTAGAGCTGAACAATTTAAGAGACAACAGCCGACTTTCGGCAGAACCATAGAGTTTCCTACAAAAATCTGTAGGAAACTATGGGCAGAACGTACGGAAAGGAAAGCTGTAAACGCTGAATGTAGTACAAGTGAATAAATCGCTAGATTTGTCCAGAAACGACGGCCGGCTTCGAAGGACCAACAGGTGCGCGCGACCTCCACTGTACCACGACAATCCCCAAGGGCCCTCTCGACGTGAAAGCCCTCTTCCCCGATGTGAAACGATCCCCGTTCACAACCCCCCCCCCCCCCCCCTCGCCGCCGCCGCGCGCCACAAAAGCGTCGGGCCTCAGGAACCGGCTCACCCTCCCCAATCCCGAAAAGCGAACGCGGCAGTTGCTCAACGAGCCAGCAGCGTCATCGTGGGTTTCGTGTACACCCCGCCAAACCCCGGTCGCCGCGAGCAGCAGCTGTTCGCATGCGCGGACGGCGGGGTCGCGAAGGTGTCTGGCCGTCTGGCGATGAACGCAGGAAGAGCGCGCTCGCCTTTGAAATTGTCCCCTCTCCCCAACGCTCTCGAGTCAGCGAAGCCGCGCACACAAGAAACGGGCGCGACACATGCATAAACGAGAGACGCACGGAGCAGGGGGGAAAGAAGCAATCGAAGAAGCAGCGTGGCGGCGAAGGCTGAATTTCTTGCACGGGTGCTGCCTTTTGTTGGCCGGTGACCGGTCAGACGAGGGTGGAGGAGGAGGCCGACCTTCGGCTTTCGAAGGTGCACCGGCCAGCTGATTCACTCAACGCCGACGTCGCCTCCCATGCGAACGCTTTCCGCCCCTGTTATTCGCGTTCACATGAAAAAAAAAAGAAAGAAAAAGCAGATCGCCACAGTACGCAGACGAATACAAATACAAAATGGATGGATGGATGTTATGAGCGTCCCCTTTGGAACGGGGCGGTGGCTTGCGCCACCAAGCTCTTGCTACTATGCTGCCTAATATCCTACCTAGGTTATTAGGCAGATTATTAGCCAGGCCGCCCCTGCGCGGCTGGCGAGCGAACCGCCACCGCTAGGACGACTCGGGCCCTTATTGATTGCCGAAAGGCAGCACACCCTTGAAGTCCGAGTCGTTTCCGCGTTTCGATGATATCAAGGCTTGACGTCGCTCCTCGGTCCGGCGCTGACAAGGCAGGACCAACGGCCAGGACGGCAAGTAAATACAGGCACATCACATGGAGCGATGCAGACGCCGCCAGCTACCGTGCACTGCCGGCGTCAGGCAAGCTCACTGACGCCCTGATGGGGACTGGTTATAAGCAGCAATTTCTCTATCAACGCCGCTGGAACACGGCCAACCAAGAACGTGAAACCGTGTGCAGCTCAAATTAGACAGTGCCGGCTTCATCCACGCCGTCCGAACGTGCGTGCTTCGATTCCGAAGCTCTGGCCAGTCACCATTCAGGAATATCCCATCCACGGCGGAAACGCGATTGAACTAAATGGGGAGCACAAGCAACACCTACGGAATAAGTGAAACGCTTGCTCAGCGAAGGTCAATGCAGCTTTCCTGCAGTGACTTTGCTGATTGGCGTATGTCAATGCAGTACCGAATTGTGCATGCTCTCGCAACACGGCGCTCCGTCGCAACAGCGTGAACAGGGCGTTATGAGGGCGTTTGCAAAGCTACCGAGTCTTCTGCGATGGAACTACCTCGCGCGTCCTGCAAGAAACGCGTTGACGCTTCGATGGCCATGAACTACATGACGGGGGAAAATATTAAACAGTGAATAAACCCCCTTACCCGCGCCTTGAAATCGTGCATGTCCAGACAGCCCGGAAGGAGGAACAGTCGGTCCACTTTTCCTTTTCACTTCCTGACCGATAATAGCAGCCCTTCCGATAAGTGTCTTTTCGGCTTTTTTTTTTTTTTTTTCGTTTCTCCACTCTGCGGGAGCTGTACGCGCTTGGGGACTCGGAACTTGTGCCAAACCGCGGCGAAACACGGCAACCGAAGATTGCGAGAGCACGTGTAGTACACATAAAGGCCGTCCAACTATACCACGGAAATATTGCACCAGCGGTACCGAGAATATATTGGCAAAGCACGACAACCAAGACACGAGTCGGGGCAGCTGGAGAGCGCACCTCGTATACGATTCACACAGGCACGCGTGCGTTCAAAGTCTGCAGATTACGCGGAAACAATGAAACCACGCCAGCATTCGGGGCCCGTCGCAAGCTGCAGAAGGCAAATTGCGACGCGCCCAGAAACAACGGAATAACGATAAACGGAAGCGGTGGAAGCGGGAAGAGAGAGGGCCTTTGTCTGGCGGGGCCAGTAAAACGCGGGCTGGGGTAGACATACTGGAAACCGGAAGAGTGCGAAGCACTTTCCCTTACGGCAGTGCCCTACCTTTCCAGCTGCACGGCCCAGCCTGACGATGCCCAATTTGACGCCGGACACCCAGGAATCCGAAGGGCCCGCCTGGTCCTTCATTTTGTCGAGCTCGGTGCAGGCATAAAGGCGCCGCCGTAGGAACCGATGCGGCTCGGTGGAACGGGCGACGCTGAAGTGGTTGCAAGGGGCTTCGATTCGGCCGCGAGGAACAGGAGCACGAGCTAACCACGCGAGCTCACGCAGAAGCAGTACTGCTCACAAGCGCGCGAACCACGAAGGAAATGGAAAGCGACGGGCTGCGGCAGACGCACCCGCTACGCCTCCCCCGTCCGCGCGACACTGCGAAGAACACGTGAGCGACCGACCACCTCGAGAACGCTTTCATACGGTTTTCCGAACACCCACATCAAAATTGGATTTAACCGCTATTTCTGCGCATGCGCTGGGAGCAGAGGTTGCGAGCGAGAAATGTGGGGACTTTCGGCGTGCTTTCGGTCCTTGGGATTTGTCTTCGCCTAGGTACTACGGGGGAAAACCTTGGTTGCTGGGAGCACAAAATGGACCGAATGTGTGGCTGGCGCTGCGAAGAAGTCGTGCCCGTGATTTGTTGCAACGGTAACATATTAAATTCTGATAGTCGCAGGGGGATACGTTTGGAGGTGAGGTGTCTTCTGAGGTGACTTAAATGGCAAAGCATTACATTGTGCCGATGCATTGTTCATTACTGTCGTTGAGCAGTTAAGGAGATTCGCGCGGGAATGGATGCAGAAGCGTACGCATTTGGGCTGGTTGGTTCATGATTACGAGCAATAAAAACAGCGCTAAACGACAGGACGAGTGAAGGGACACAGACAGCGCTGTTGTCTGTGTCCCTTCACTCGTCCTGTCGTTTAGCGCTGTTTCTATTGCTCGGAATGGATGCAGTTTGAGTTAAACTGTATGTAAAAGTAAGAAAATTGAACGTCGCTGAGCACTTTATAAGCCGTAGGCCATTGTGCCGTCTGTACAGCAACACTGGCAAAGCCACGACCTACTGTATAAAGTAATACAGTAGGTCGTGGGCAAAGCATTACGCTGCGCCGATGTTTACCAAAACGCTTCGATGAATTGAAACACATTTCGTATCCTGTATGCCGAACCACAAAAACATGGACATCGCCATGTAACATTTCATAGCCTCATATAAACCCTTGTGAAAGCTGTAACACTGATGACTACTCGGTACAGATCCGTAGTCATTCTGAGGCGCATGCGCGCTTGTATACGTAAAAGCAACGCGTACCTAATTCCCGTTACGATCTTTGGCGTACTGTAGACGGGCGAGACAAGCGCTCAAATCACCACAGCCACGTGCGAAATATCTCGGAAGACCTGTCAGCACATTTATTAGGCGCCTCTGCATTTGCATTGTGACAGGAGACGTGGCGGCGAGCGCCGAGAGTATCACGCGTGACAGCAGCCCCTTTAATCTCTTGGTATGCTTCACCGCGTAACATAGGTGCATTGCGGCGAAGCTGACAGTAGGAAACCGGCATCGTGCAGCGCTTGAGCGTTCTTCTCAGTGACTGCGCATAGAAAACACACACACGTTCGAGAGATTTTCGTCGTTCTTTACAACTCTTTATTGAATGAAAAGAATAACGAACGCCTGTGTCCGTGAGTTAAAAGATTAGTAAAAGCTCGGGGCACTTACTTGCAGTGTCCACGCTCCTGTAAGATACAGCAATTCAGTAGTGACCCTGTGGAGCTGGATCCGGCCTTATGGAGACGCGGCCGGCTCATGAGTCACAAAGTAGGAGCTGAAGAGCACACTCTAAAGCTGATTGTTAGTGCTTGATTTGTGGTAAGCCAGTGACAAAGGCGTTGCACTAAACATTGAGACTACGTCTTAATACGCAGCGCTTCAGTGGTGAACAGGAGAGCAAAAGGTGAGAACGATGTTTTGAGACGAGGCAGAACTACCTTCATCTGTGTAGTGAAATCATGTTGATTTGTGTAACGTCGGTGCACCCACTTTCTTAAGTCTAACGTATACTGCAGCTTACAGCTTCTGTCGGTACAGGTGCTTCTTTACTGGAAACAACTTTTGATTTCTCAAATAAAGTTGCCATTTTGTAGTTTTACAAGTTTTCCTCTAGTCTTTTAGTCTTCTGAATCTGGAATATCTGGCAAAACGTAAGTGTATCACAGTTTATCCTCCATCATATTTAAATGTATATTTCACCTCAAAGTCGCAGACACACTTCCAGAACTACAGGATAGTACATGTGGTTCAGTGCAGATGAGCATCGCGAATTCAAATATTTTTATGAGACACTTACCTCTTCCTCCTGCTCGCTCTTGCTACTAGTGCATTCTGCAGCAGCTACTGAACGCGTTCCTGTGCACATGTATCCCCATGCACTGCCAAGCGCCAGAACAATTCATGTGATGCTGATGGCACAGACGCTTGGTGCGTCACATACTGATGAATGTGCTGTTTTGTGGCGCAAGGGCCAAATGTGGCCAAAGAGCGCCAAGTCGGTGGTAATGTGTTCGCAATGGGGGTCTGAATAACGAAGGGCAGATGTTACGGTGGCTGTAAAGGGGCCTAAAAACAGTCGGTCTAAAATGCATAAAACCTATACAAGATAAAATTATGCCGATGGTTAATGGGCTGTACAATGGACATGAAATACACATTGTGAAGTAATGATGATTTAGTGATATATCTCACAGATATACTTTTTACAATAAGCACTACTGCCTTACAGAGTCCTTGGGATGCAAGGGCCTGTAGGCATGTGCTATGCAAGACTACCATCACAGCGTCACATACTAGTGTGAGCAAAAGATGGACATGACGGCAATTGCTTCCTTTCATGCCATGTAGCACTGTGCCTGGCAGGCATGAGATATTTCTACTGTATAAAGGCACTTAGCCAAAGCAGTGTAGTTGGCATGACAGTACCTGGTTTTAGACTGCCCTGGCATCGAAGTCAGGCCATCCCTGCACACCAATGGATGTGCGAGCACGGCCTCTCTGCCTACCAAAGCAAGTGTAATATTCTAAGTGACATAACATTTTTAGTATTCTTCATTACTGTAGAAAAGTGAATTGCTCCACATCCTAGAATAACCCTAGGCCTTTACTTTGACACTGTAGGCCACTGTATAAAGAAAAAGCTTTTGAACCGAAAAAATTTATCGCACAAATGTTTATCACTTAAATAGGCGATGCAGTCTACTTGATTTTTTACAATGCTCAATTCCATTCGTGGTATCCTTGCACTATACCATGCACAAACCGAACAGCATATCCAAACAAGGAAATGGCTAGCACATCAATTTCGGGTGTCGCGCTACTTGAAAATTTGGGACACTTTACGTATGGGACGGGTGATGGTATCCCAGCTTATCATATCACCTTTGTAGTGGCAGCATTGATGCTATATAAGCATGTGGGAAGAGCAGTTTTATTGGACTTTGGTGCTTTACACGCCCCTTTGTTCAAGCACACGGATGTCTTTGCATGTCGCCTGTGTCGATATGAAGCCACCGCAGCTGGCGAGCAACGTGCATGCACATGGCACTGGCTACGTCCCTTTGGGAAGCCATCATATTGCACAATGTAGTGAAAGTGAAGGCCATTAAAGCAATGTCTGTACTTGAGTTTTTATTTACCTTTCACCTACTGTTGCTAACAGAAATGGGGTCTTCTGGTAAGCCTGTGAACGTTGCAAGGCAGTGTCGGGCAACCTTTCATAATCTTCAGCATAAAACTGCAGAAAGCTGCTTTCTGGTTTGTTTACATGAAATCAATAGGAAAGCAAGCTAGACAAATTAAAGACTGGCTGTTGTACAGCTCTACATAGTCTGTACTGCTTAGAGCAAGCTAGACACATTGGTCATGGGACATATAGCAGTGGCATGTGTCGTTATTACTTGATTTATTTATGTATACTGCAATTTTTAATAGAAATCACAGCAGGTGTGATACATAAAGAAGTGTTTACATAAAAATGCACAAACACAATAAAATAAAAACAATACGTATATAATAAGAAAACTAATGAATAACACAAATTATTTGTAGTATATTGTGTATCTATATAATCTTTCTTTGAAAATATGTTTAGTTACTTTTTACTAACTTTAGCTCATCAGGACATGCACAATCACATAAATTTCTTGGTCTTTCAATGAAACAATTGAACATTTTCTACATAATAACCTTTATTCACCAGAAATATGTAGTGATGATGATGATCAATTGAGTTTTATGGCACAAGGGCCACAGAAGGCCAAAGAGTGGTAGACAATGGCATGATGCATTGGATGTAGTGGTCAATGTCAAGTGGTATATGTAACATAGCTGTAAAGTGGCCTAAAAGCATTCACTGTATAATGTGTAAAATATACATTTAAATAAAATTATGACAGTGATGTATGGGGCATAACTGTGATATTTTGGCCGAAAATAAAGGATATGCTACAAAGAGGTGATATACTAAAATATGTGAGCTATCAGAAGCACTAGCCTCATCAGAGCCCTTCGAGAGTAAGGGCCTAGAGGCGTGCGCTGTACCAGATGCTACCATTACAACAGCATTTTGTTAAGAGAGGCTGCGCTATGAATTGTTGGGGCTGATATTGCGTAGCAAGTGGACTTCATTGAAAAATCTAATACTGTTTTCATGTTGAACAGTGGTTCCTTACCAAAAAACATTGCTGGAAGCAGAGAGAAGTGTTTTGTTCCTTTCAGCATCTGTTTCTTGGCACTAAAGTAAGACATGGATGGCAGTCAACCTCTCACTACATTTACCACAGATGGGAGGTCCATCACTGATCAACAAGTGGTTGTGTGCGCTGTACGTGTTTCCTATTCTCAGCTGACTTAAGAGGACATCAGCTTTCCGTGATTTTGTTGTTGATGGCAAAATGCCTAACTTTCGTTTAATTAGGTGAAGCATATTAGGCATTTCAGCATCCCAGAGGTGCTGTCCATAAGTGCTTAGTTTTCTTTGCAGGAAAGGTTAAAGTTTACTGCTGCGACAGCTACGGTAGTGTTGCGAGTTCTCGTTGCTGTGGGTGTAGCTAGTTCATCAGCAAGCACATTACCCCGAATGCCTCTGTGGCTAGGAACCCAGCATATCGCGATATCTTGCTCAGCTGCATAGCTTGTGCACAGAAGTGAATAAAGTTCAATTATTACAGCATTTCTGTGCTTTTGTAGGGACATTAAAGCCTAAACTATGCTTAATGAGTCTGTAAATATAATTGTCTTCTATAAATTTATTTGCACAATGTGCTTTACAGCCAAGAATAACGCATAGGCCTCAGCCGTAAGGATGTTGGTTAGTGGGTGTAGTGATTCCAAAAATGATAATCCAACTGCATGCAGCGTAGGACACGCCCGCATGTGACTTTGATGCATCTGTATAAAATTCCGTGCAAGAATAGTGTGCTCGCAGTTCTAGAAGTGCATTCAAATGTGTGCGTGTGGAGCATGCTTTCAGACTTCTACAAATGACGTGTCACATTCTATCTCCCACTGCCACAGCGGTAACGTCCAAAATATGTAGCAGTGTTGACCTGTAGAAGGGTACACAATATCGAAATCACTAAAGCAGAATGTTCAAAAGATGTTAAATTTAGGTGGACTGACAAACTGGACTGTGCAACACAGATAATATAAGGTATTTGCAAAAGACTTCCTTGATGACCTAGTTCCTACAAGGTATTCAGAACACAAACAGTGCAAACTGATTGGCAAAGGAAAGCAGACAGACACAGCAATGACTTGTGACTTCACATTTATTTTGTGTGTGGCAAAATATGTGCACGGAAAGGATTGGGTTCAAGGCAGGGGCAACAGGAACAAAATATGAGGTTGAATATGGGGCAGGAGTGAAATGTCTAAACCAAGGCAGCAAGCTAACCTTGGGAATGCCAGGGGAGCTTCCATGCCCTTCATAAGTGCATCTCACTCGAATGTTGAAGTGTCTTTTCAACGTCCCCTTAATTTCCTCTGTTTTCATTCTAAAAGGGCAAATGCATCTCCGGTCATTTACCAAATGATGCACATTTTTGCCAAAAGAGAAAGCTCACTAATGCTAGTTCTTTCTAGGTCACCAAAGCAAAATGGCATTTCGTTCAATCAGCATTGAAGCAAGCTTCCAATCACTCTCATCATGAAATACAGTAGTTCAGTTGTTCACCTTGAGCAAGGCAGTTATTAGCTGGTATAATGCCAAGATTTGTTTATCATTTACCGTTGATGACCTGCTGGTCCTGGTGATAATGTAGCTAGAATTCTGTTGCAACCACTCACAAAGCTTGAAAAGGAAAATAACTATTGCATTGTTTCACGCATCATTTCCTCAGAGTCTGAGTCTTTATTCCAGACATGCATACATAGGTACATGGCTGAGAAGGGGAAAAAAGCAGCTAATTTGCAGCTTCACAGTGCTCCCTTCCCCCATGTGTACATTGGTGCAGTGGTATGCACAAAAAAAGACAGCACAGGGCAAATCTATTTACAAGGAAGACTCAAAAACAAAGAACATGCGGTGCAGCATAAAATGAACCACACAACAAATACCATAACATCTCGTTGCAGACATTTAATACATACATATAAGAGAGAAATAGAGAAATAGAGAGAAAGAGAGAAATAGTAAGAAAAAATTAACGAAAGATGTCCCGAAGGGGATTATATGAAATTTCACGGACTGAGGTGTAAGTTAAAGCAAACTTGCTTAGTAAAGGCAAATTATATTTTAGAGTTTGAAAATCGTAGTTCATGCGTGGGTGAGACACACACCAGTATTCATGATGTCGTGTAGGGTGGTAGGGAATGTTGGTGTAGAAGTTAGCAACTTCGGATAAAAATAACATGCTGTGTTCAATCTGTGAATTGTGTAGCTGTAAAAGATGGTAATCGTACATGTTCGATAAGCACATGATGCGATAGCTGGTAAACAGTGGTTCAGAATCTGTTCCGTAAGGCACAGCAGCAATTGCTTTAAGCGCATTCTTCTGCATAACTGAGAGCTTCATGATGTTTGTCTGTGTTGTACTGCCCTACACTAAAACGCAGTATTTGAATTGCAATGCAAATAATGCGTGGTACAAAGCAAGGTTTGCTTTTATAGGTAATAACTACTGAAATTTTCTCACGATTCCAACTACATGGGAAAGTTTACCTTGCAGATGTTCGGCGTGAGCATCCCATAACATAAATTCATTGAATGTACTCCCAGCATTTTGACTGTTTGTAATTTCTACGGCATTTCTTCCTAAGGTAAGAGTAGCGCTGACAGAAAGAGCCTTATTTTTAGTTCTGAAAAATGTGGTTTTAGTTTTGTTCGAGTTTATAAGGAGAGAATGTTTATAGGCCGAGAGAGAAACTTATCTAAAAGATGTCCCCCTCCCCCAATTGTAAGCAACTATTGCCATTTGGTGGGCATGTTGGTAAACTGACTTGGAAAGCACATTTAGCGCCAGCGAACAAGGACAGAAGGGAGACAACACCACAGTGCACTTTTTGGTGTCGTCTCCCTTCTGTCCTTGTTCGCTGGCACTAAATATGCTTCATAAGCAACTACTCTTCTCAATATGCATATCTCGTCTGGTTTTTATTTCACTTTTTCTGTACTGTGTTTGGCTGGCTATTATAGCTTACAACACTGAAAAATCGATCAGTGACATCAGCATTGCTGCTGAAAAATGACATCACCTCTGGGCTGCTCATGATAAACAAAAGCATCTGGGGACATTCTCTCAACACTCTCTCGTTTCCTACTTTCAGAATAAAGCGAGGCTGACTGTCAAATGTATAATCTTTTTCTATTTGCTCACTCTGTCATGAAATATTGCACACACATGTTAAACGTTGTGCTTCCATGAGCAGAGATGTCTTGAAGACCAGACAGCTCGAAGGTTGTGTTCATTGCTAAAGCTCTGGAAAATTGTTACTTCATTCTGAAAAGTATAAATGGTGGCCATTTAATGTATATGCTAATGTATAAAGGAAAAGTTTCACTGTAATTTGCGAAGTCTGCGTGACTGACAACTGAATATAATTTATCAGTTGTTTCATACAATAGGTGCAATAAATCTTAAAAATTATGGGACAGGCATGAAACCACGGGCTCTCAACTATTTAACTCCTACCGAAATATACAAAGCAAGATGTTCATGCAGCAGTGCTAATCAGTGAAGCATTCGAGTGCCTAAAACTGCAAAATACGCTAAATTCCACAGTAAAGTTGCAAAGGAAACAGCAACTTGAATTCTTTATAGGGCATAAAAGATAAATATAAATGCCAAATTTCAGGCAAGAATTAGAGCGTTGCAGTTTTAAGTTATTTTATATTCACTCTACAATATGTGTGCTAAAGAGTATGAGGGAGTGGCAAGAGAAAGAAGAGGGGAGGTGCTGGTTGCGCAGCCAACCCAGGTGCTGAGATGCCAAGTGACGCCACTGAGCATGCATATAGTTACAATTTCTCTGAAGATACCTTCTGGTCAGAATTTGTCTTGCCGTGTAAAGAAGGCTATGTCCTTCTATACAGGTTGCATTCTGTGTTCTGAGAGGCTAGGCAATTTTCATGTTTGGCAGTTTTCAACAGGCATTGTTTATGGCTGCCAATGTCTTGTGGACTTGTGTGTGTTGACCAATTTGGTCACTGTGTTAATGCACAGTTAAAGAACTACTTATCATCCTTGAATGCTTTTGGGGCAACTGCCAGCACATAACAGGCGTACCATGTCCTCACACGACGCCCTCTAAGCGGCTTGAAAACCCTCTTGCGGACCCCCACTCACACGGCTGTGCCCAGCAACGCGTCGGCTCGCAGTTTGGCTTGAGATCTCGCGCGCCGAGCCTCGTCCGCGGATACGGACGGCGTGAATGAGGAGGAGAGACACAAGAACCCTGCGAGACTTATTATGAAATAGCCTATCAGTATCGCTTGAGGCATCGCGCGCTCCCACCACCGGCCAAGCAACTTGACAAAACGCAAGCGGTCGCGTTTCGGCGACGTCAGACAAACACATACTCACACCCAAAATACATTAACAAAATCACAGGGGGCAGGGAAAGCAACAAATGTAGGCTCTGTTCTGAAACAGGAACACTCAGACACATAATGTGGGAATGCACCTCGCTCCCGTTCTCTCATCCCCCCGTCAGCAGCGAGACTGACTGGACAGCCTGGCTCAGTTCCGGGGACGTCGACCGACAACTTGAACTGGTGGACTGGGCGGAAAAGGCCAAGCAGGCCCAGGGCCTTACTTGAGCCCTAACCCTCAGCCACGTCCCTCTTTACCCTTCCTCCTTTCAATAAAGTTTATCACCACCACCAGGAGGAAATGTGGATGCATATAAACAGAGAGGTACTGATTTTGTTTAGTCACCACAACCAAAACACAATGGAAATATTGGAGGTCTCATATTAAAAGGGAAGAGGACAACTACACTAGCAAGCCACCAACTGCATTTAGTGGAAAAGAATTGTAGTTTATAGAAGAGCAAACTTTTCTTTAGCTATTCCTCTCAAGATATTTTTCTGTTTACCAGTTTTTTTTCCTTCAGTTCTGTGACTCTTTACAAGGCACCCTCCACACACACAAAAAAAAAGAAGCATGGGCTATCTTGAGAAGCATGATTGGCCCCACAAACACCAAAATGTTAGTCAACACCACCCTCCAACATATAAGCAATGAGTTCAAAAGAACAGACATGGAACACATAGAACACCTCAATAATACTTATCTTAACACAGAACAGACATCACATACAGATGCCGCGTCACGGACATACAGGGGCATCAAAAACGACAAACTCGAAAGCCCCATAATGGCGGCAGAGGTTTATGCGGTGGCATAGTCTTTCAGAAAGAACACTGCCCCAGGTAGTGATCAAATCATGAATGCTACGATTCGCAACTTAAATCATGGCACATTAGATTACCTAATGGACTTTTTTAATGGCAACGTATGGAACCCTGGTACAGTGCCACAGGAATGGAAGGAAACTAGCATAATTCTCGTACCAAAATATCCAGCATCTACGACCTACATCACTCACTTCATGCATAGGAAAACTTTTCGAGGCAGCAGTCCAAACCCGCCTTAGGATGCATATTAAAGACTCCATGTTCAGCTTTTGACCACAAATTTCAGCGCAAGCCATCTTCCTACTCTTAAAAGAGAAGGCACGTACTCAACCCACCAAATGGAGGCGAGGAGAGTAAAATCCTAGCCATAAACATCACAAAATATTTCAGTACCATCTCCCATCTCATTATTCTCTAGGAACTTGAGAAAACTGGATGTGGAGAACGAATGTACAATTACATAGGATCTTTCTTATCAAACAGAACGGCAACAATAGGTATAAGGTCAACGAGATCCACACACATCACACTAACCAGCAATGGAACTCCACAAGGCGTCATCCTATCTCTACTCCTCTTCCAATATAGGAATGCAGAAATTAGCACTAACTCTCGGGGAAGACCAAGACCTGGGGCTCACCATATACGCAGACAATATCACGCTATGGGCAACCAGAGGCTCATATGGGGAAAAACAGAACACACCGCAGAAGGCAATTGAGAAAGCAGAACACTTTTTTCAAGAGACAGGCATGAAATTTGCACTGAAAAAATTTGAATATATACGAGTGAAAGCCAAATATTCAAGAACTGAGCACCTGGACTAAGCTTAATATTGTACGGACAGCCAATTGATGAGACACAATAACTTAGAATACTAGGCATGTGGATACAAGACAATGGCAGGGTATCACACATGCTAGAAACATTGAAACAGACCACACCGGACCTGACACGAATGATTCACAGGGTCACAAAACAGGTGATGCTGATTTAGTTGCTAGCACCCTGGCTTTGAGGAAAGACTAAGCGTGAATAGCACTTCACAGTTGCGCATCTACCAGTGAAGCAACCTTTGTTCTGAGGGACCCCAAGGCACAATAACGCAGAGATTCTGTGTTTAGTCAACATCATTTAATCTATTGCATCGGTTCATTTGGCCATGTTCATAACATTTGAAGCAGGCCCTACTCATAGCTTTTCAAAGAGACTCTTGAAAGAGCTTTCCGTTGACTTTCCCGCTGCTGCTGCTGTCTGGCACACTGCGTCGGGGGGTGTTCAGAGCATGTGTACACATGACAAGAGCGAGTCAGAGAGGAAAGATGATGCGAGAAATTCATTTGGACCCCCCATGTCGAGTGTGCACAATGCCCTCTGGAGCTCCACAGGTGCCACCACATTAGCCTCTTGACAGCTGTAATTATCCGTGACCCTCCCCCAAAAGCACTGCAGAAACTGCAGCGTTTTTCTTCCTACTAATGTGCGAGTTCATAGCTAGAACTATAGAAAGGAGGGGGGAGGTGACATAAGAAGGCAAGGAAACCCTACCACTATACGACAGTGGTTGCGGGGAAACTGGTACAGTAGAGTATGCTTCTGCTATTTCTGAAAAATAAACACCATGCAAATGTGTCAAGCGGACAAATTACGCAGAGCGTGCAGAAGCAGAGGCGCATTAATTAAAGCACACCGCAGGGTCCAGGTGACACTACAGCAGTGGTCGACTGTCAAATAAATACTTCTGTGCCCGCTGCGGTAGCTTTGCGGCTATGACATTGCTAGAGGTCGCAGATTTGATTCCGATCACGGCAGCCGCATTTAGAAGGGGGCCAAGTAGAAAACGCACTTGCACTTAGATTTTGGGACATGTTAAAGAGCATCACGGTGTCAAAATTAATCCGGAGTCCGCCACTATGGCATGCCTCATAATTGGATTGTGGTTTTGGCATGTATAGCCACATAATCCAGTTCAAGTTTAATACTTCTGTCACAATGCAATGTGCCATGTGAGGCAATGACAATGCTTATGGAATATGACAAAGGTTATGAAATATGGTGCACAACAACGCCTCAAGCAAACACCTCTCCCTGTGTGTTCCATGTACTACACAGACAAACAGCAGTGGTGCACACAAGTAACATTTAAGATCAACTCTCCACTCTCGTGTTAGACTAAACATTGAAGAAAATAAGCTTTCACTGTCAACATCACCATGAAATATCATTAATCAAAGCAACCAGCACAACAAGCTTTGCACACATCGATTTCCACAGTGCGTGGGATCTGCATAATTTTTTTATAGGTGATTTGGCAGGGTGCGCACATGTGTGGGAGCTTGTACTTACAAGTAATTAATGAAAGTGAGAAAATGCCATGCACTCGACTGCAACATCTAGCAAAAAAGGAAACTCGTACAAGTTTCTCTAAAAAGAATGCTTCATAGTTGATGAAAAATAAATTCTGGCCCTGGGTTTGAACTTGAAACCAACGCTTTCATGGGGCAGTAGCTCTACAACCTTAGATAACCAGGAGGCTGGCAAATTAGCGAGCAAAACTGAATCAATTGACAACTTGAAGTACAGGCACGTATAATACAGCAAATCTGTTCTGCAGAAGACAGCAAGGCGACAGAAGATTCATGTAAGGGAAAACTGTTAACCACCTCAATGGAATCGAAACAAAGCAGGGGCTTCTGAAGCTGCAGGACAGAGCCTTCGTCCTGCAGTGGACATAAAGCAGGCTGATGATGATGATGTTGATAATAGCATTGTCTACAGATCAGGTATCTTACATTGATCAAAGAGGCCCTGAAACACTTTTCCAACTAATCATAGAATGACACCATTATTAAATTATGTCACCTCGTGAATCTCCTGCTGCAAAAGTTTTTCATATCCTTCAGGCACAAGTGAAGTTAGAGATGGTTATCGGATCGATGAGTGGCTTCCTCTGTCCTTTCATTTACATTGGCATGCTAGAAGCTACACAGGGGAGACAGCAAGGTGGTGCAAGAGAGCAGTGCCCCACCCAGACATTGAATGTCGTGGTGGTGAAATGGATCATGGCGGCCGTGGTATCTATGCTACCCTTTTCGTTACAGATGCCACATGCAGCAGATACACAACATGCAGCTATCGTGTGTAGATTGACTGTGCAAAGATGAAGTCGTTTTTCTGTCTTTTCGAGATTGCAGACACATATAAACTTTTCGTTTATTTAACTCAAATAAGCAATAATTGTATTACTGAAGATGTTCTCACCATTATGACATCAGCCAATAGCTGTTGTAGGTGCAGCTGCTTGCGATGACAATGCACGACGACATTGCGGGAGCGAGAGTAAATGATTTTTTGCTATTCTTGAACGAGATTGTAACTTCCCTTCTCCATGCAGTGCAACAATATTTGGCTCACATGTTCTCAGGAGCCTCATTAGCAGATCAACAATGTTTTCTTATTTTGTTCAAAAAGCCTTTCAGGAACTCTTTATGAAAGTGTTTCAGTACCCCTATAAATCATAGGCTTATATGCAGACTTGTACATGTCACAGAAAAAGTAACCAATTACAATTACCTCATGCAACAATGTAATTGATTACAGTTATCAATTACTGCCTCATTAAAGTAATTGAGGAATTACTCAAAAGTAATTAATTATTTTGAGCCTACTATCCTCTGAACTTTAATAACATTGCTCAGATACCATATTCAGAACGAGCTGGCCTCGCTCACTTAATGTGTCCTCTGCAGCCCTTCATATATTGCTTACTTTTACTAACAATCACTTAAAAAAATTCAGCAGTCATATTCCCTAGATTTTGTCGCTAAGACATCAGCAGTGACACTGAAAGCTTGCTCTATGCAAGCTCTGGGGAGTAACGTGGTGTACTAACATATGGAAACCTTGCACACAAGATTATCATTCCTCAGCACCTCGGTCCTGTGTGAAGCGCAGTGCTTTACTATTGCTAGGACATGACTATACTCCCGGTTGGGCCAATGAAAGCTTGTAAAAATTGACCATAGGTAACATCATAGCGTTAATGTCCCAGGTGGCCGTCGCTGTTTAGACATACCAGCACCAGTTTAATTTACTGGCCAACATTTGGTGGAGCGTCAACACGAAGAAACATATACTGTGCTCCAGGGTTTGCCTGTGTGAACTAGCTGCTGTGTGGCACGATCTCGGATATTCTACTGCAGTACCCACCAAGTACAGGTCCACAAAACTGCGTCACCTGCTACACGTTGTCTTGTAAACAAAGTAATAAATTACATGTAAAAGGTTAGTGAAAAAAAATTAAACTGCAGTGCACGTTACAGTGTAAAAAATGTAATCGTTAAATTACAACAATACCAAAACGTTTAATAGCTAGATTACAATAATTATTGGTAGGTGTAATTTGTTATGTGCAAGTCTGCTTATATGGGAATGACAATGAGCCATACAAATGAGAATATTTATGTTAGGCTAAAAATTTTGCCGTATACTTTCTGCCGCTGGGACCCCTACTCATCTCTTGTGATTCACAGTACAGCTGTACGGGAGAACTACGGGTATCAACTGACATAACTTTCAATTTTGAACTTGGCCATGATATTCAGGCATTGCTGTTGAAAAGTCCAAAACAAGAGATCACTGTTGCACTGCATGCCCCACTACCCTAACAATAGCCACTGATATAAAGGAATTATAGTGTAGCTACGATCTGTGAAGCAAGGCAAGCTTGCACTGAGTGGAGCATTCAGCTGTCCCGAACAGTGCTGCACCATACGGTGCCACTCACTAGTTTTATTCAGCCAGCGAAGCAGGCACCAGGGCAAGGCAGTCCATAGCTAAAACATAAGCACAATGTATAGCCTCAGTGATTTAAAGCTGCATTCATGACTTATGGCTCTTCCACCATAAAAGCGGTATTGTAAAACAAATTGTACAAGCTTTTTTAAGATTGTATTTTGCAAGGTTAGAAGGAAATTACATGCAGTAGACTTAACAGAGTCACCTCTTTGCACCTAATTTACACACTTGGGAACTACTCCTTTTTGCTATTTCGCATGTCTGCTGGTACATCTACCAAAAATTTTGGACCGTCCTAGTAAAATACATTTATTTCTCCCACCTTATGGTTTACGCCACGTGAAAAATAAACAGATTCAATTATGGCAGCTCATAGAGCAGGCAAATGTGAAAAGAAAAATGTGCACTTGTTTTCTAGCATTGAAAGAGAGCTTTCTGGTGTTTAGGTCTGAGAAGAAAAAAACGCTATGACATAATAGATTACTTGGTCTTGCCTGTGGCTTTTTTTTCTTCTTATGCGACATCAGCAATGATACTACAGCAGACGTGACCACCTATAGACACTAGCCATTGAGTGATCATTTATGACCATGAATTGTGCTCACACATGCGCACCCTTCCAGACATTGTAGGGAATAGGGAAGCGGTGGTTGTTAAACAGTCATAAAGCTAGAAACATCAACAAGTCTGAATACTGCTGCCGTGTACACCCATTTTGTCTGCATGTACTATCATTGTGCAACTACTGGTCGAAACTATCACTACATGCATTTTACTAACACCATCTAGAAGCCCATAAGCTGTTCTAGCAACTAGTGTACCAACAAAGAGACAGTCACTAGCACCAACTCTCGCACTTCAAACACTGCTTACCTTAAACCAACCTGCTGTCACCTAATATGCCAGCACCAGCTATCTGTAGCTGTGTTACCACTGATAATACAAAAGCTGAATATCCACAAATACTATTTCAGTCTGACAATTAGAACCTTTTGCCGACTACAACCGACAACCCAACCATACCTGCTGCGTGACTGTGCCATACAATAACTGGGCATGTTACTGTGCTACTGCATCGAGCTTGTACTGTCTGGCAAATAGTGGTGGCAATTTTATACAAGAAACTACATTGACGCTACCAAGTCCATGCACATGTGCACGAATACTTTGCTGAAGAACATTTTACACGTACCTCTACTTTGTTTTCACTAAAATTTGTAGAAACACTGCATTTGTTGCTTTATTTAAATATTTAAATATATATTTATTTATTTTATTTAAATATATACACCTGGCATCGTTACCTGCGTCGTACATGCGGACTTTCAACAGGTAGCGAAAACAGCACACGCACCTGCAAGCTTCTCCGATGGCAAGGTATGCGTTAAAGACGGTGATAATTTTTTTATTTGCGAATCAAACAAAGCCAACAAGCTTAGTAAATAATGAACTATGTGAACCGAAATTAAACAAGAACTGAAGCAATAACTCTGGTTCAAATTTCACTTTTCGTCATGCCCTAGAGGAAGGACAATGTTGGTCATATGCAGCCGTATGCCGATAAAGCATGTTGTTAATTAAGATTACAAATAAATATTGGCCTTGCCACGAAGATCGTGGCAAGTTGCCGCAAGTGACAGTGACGGCTTGCCTACCTCCCGGTATGACGCATATAAAAAGATTCACACAAGTATCGATGCACAATTTTCCGAGGTTCCCAAAAGACTTCTAGCGTAGACACATATATATTTAATAGCACTGCATTGTGAACAACAGCACAAGAAAGCTTCGAGCCTCAGCTACTGCAACTCTGAAAGTCAAACAGGAAGCCACCATGACACCTTTTCTGCAGGAAGCAGGCGGTGCTTTGAGTAGAAAACGGAAACGGAAACTATTTTTCGCATTAGTTTGCAGCCAGTATTTTAACATGCTGTCACTGCAAATTGTGCAGGCAGGCTGCAAATTGCCTGCAAATTGTGCAGGCAATCTAAAATGCTCAAACTAGCCGAGCTACGCTGCACAGCTGCCGAGAAGCGATGACTTAAACGAGACAACTGGGTGACATGCGAAACTGTTTTATACATCTTTATTGCACGCTTTTTAAGTACATAATCAGGTATAGGTGACGTAGGCACATGATGTCAGCAGGCAGTTAGTGCCACCTGTCTGAGGAGGCATGCACAAAATAAAGACGCATCGCTTTATAATCTCGGCCTCATACTTGACAATTAACTTGTCCAGTATGACCAGTTCTTTGGTACAAAAGTGAAATTTCATCACACAAGGTTAGAGACCTTCCTACCAAGAAATAAAAACTAAAAGATAATTCCCTTAATTTTGATATGCTTGAGATTCAATGCCTTGTGATTAAATTGTCTGTGGCAGCTCTAGCAAGTCATAGGTATGTACACTTAATGGCAGTGACTGCCACAGAAAATAGCAGTGGCGGGTTCTTACATGAAGAAAAAATCAAAACAAGAAAAGATGGGTGTGGTGGCATAGGGTGAAAAAGAAAAAAAAACCATGGAGCAAAAGTGATGGACACACAATCATGCATCATGCATGCTAAGCAAGAGGTTGTGGTTTCTGCAACTGTTTGCACAGGCCTTGACATTGTACAGCCTGTGCCAAAAAATGCTCCACAAGTGGACGACTCAATCACTTTGCCATTGTTCTAACCTTGTGAGCAACGAGAGCAAGCTGCTTCATAAAAATAGTTGAATTCGCAGTGCTCACCTGCACCAAACCCTGTGTATTATCCTGTGGTTCTAGAAGTGTGTCGGCTACCTCGTGGTGAAATGTATCATTAAATCAAATGCAGGACAAACTCTGATACACATACATTCAATCAGACTTTCTCGATTAAGAACAAGGCTAAAAGACAAGAGGAAAGCTTGTAAAAGTACAAAATGGCAACTTTATTTGATAAATGAAAGGTTGTTTCCAGTAAAGAAGCACCTGTACAGACAGAAGCTGTAAGCTGCAGTATATGTTAGACTTAAGAAAGTGAGTGTACTGATGTTGCACCAATAATAACCATGATTTCACTACACAGATGAAGGCAGTCCTGCCTCGTCTCAAAACATCGTTCTCACCTTTTGTTCTCCTGTTCACCACGTAAGCGCTGCACATTAAGACATAGTTGCAATGTTTAGTGCAACGCCTTTGTGACTGGCTAACCACAAATTACGCACTAACAATGAGGTGCATATATCAGCTTTAGAGTGTACTCTTCAGCTCCTACTTTGTGACTGATGAGCCGACTGTGTCTCCATGAGGCTGAATTGCAGTTTCTTACAGGAGCAAGAACACCCCTGCACACACACACACACACACACACACACACACACACACACACACACACACACACACACACACACACACACACACACACACGCACACACGCACACACACACACATATATTACACACTGCAAGTAAGTGCCAAGAGTTTTTATCAATTTTTTAACTCACATACACGGGTGTACATTATCCTTGTCATTCACATCGCAGGGGCATCTGCATAAGCAGGCATTTGGTGTGTTGTGACACCATGTACCCGAGCACACAAGGGTTAAGCCGATGCCGGGTGTTCGGACCTTTAAACCCCCCTCCCCCCCAGCGGAGGCAACACACCTGTTTGGCCTCTCCTTCACATCTTTTCTTTTTTTTTCTCTCTCACTTTCAATCTCTCCTGATTTCTACTCACTTATTCTTACTTCCAAATTTCCGAGCAGCAAGGGTTAACATTGTGTAATATATTCAGCCTTGGGTATATACATTAGGTTAAAGTAGCAGTGTATAGCTGGCGTCTGCAGATTTCTTGGAACCTGTAGCGTTCTCTTGTTGGGCTCGGTGGTTGCGTGGCTACCACCGCTGCCGAATTTTGAAACCATCCAATGGCAGAAGCGTTCCTCTTTCAGATCAGCCTCTGAAAAGAGGTCGCACCGAAGCAGCTTTCCAGTTCTTTTTGGAACCAAACGAAGACGCATTTCCAAAATACTGTGTTCTTCACAGTGAAGGCAACACAACCGTAAGAAAATTGTCAACATTCCTAGTTTCTAAATGCCTAGTAAACATGATTGGACCTGGCTACAAAGCCTCAAAGATGCCTAGTGGAGACCTCCTCCTTGAACTGACCAAGATCAACTTGAAAAGCTCACTGAACTCACCAGTACCGGTGACATTAGAGATAATCTCTCCACATCGCTCACTCAACACAAGGAGGAGAGTTATTTCAGAAGAAGACTTCCTGAACCTCACTGACGAAGAACTTCTTGACGGATTTCAGGAGCAAAACATAATTAAGGTACAAATAATAACACTATGGCGAAACGGCCAACAGATCCCCAGAAAATACATAATACTCACATTTGGTTCTAGTACTGTGCCCACATGACTCAATGCAGGATACCTGAAAATCAATGTCCGACCATACATACTGAACCCGAGGCAGTGCTTCAAGTGCCAGAGGTTTGGGCATGCATCACAATCATGTAGAGGAAAAGAAACATGTGCGCGAAGTGTAGTGCCAATGACCATCCATCTGCAAAACAAAGCTTAACGTTGATTTGCAGCCAGTTGACATTGAACGCGCACACAGAATTGGCACTTTTGATGTAAACAAAACAGGACCTATAATTGTCAAGTTCACGCGCTTCAATGTTAAAGAGCACATTCTGGCAAACTCTGGTAAACTTAAAGATACTGATTTCAGTGTGTCACCAGACTATTCACCAAATACTCAGCTCGCCTGCAAAGAACTTGTTGCATTTGCGAAACCTCAAGGAAAACATCATAAGCTTCGTTACAACAAGTTAATAATGAATAGCACCACCTATGCATATGATCATTCTATGGACAAAGTAATCAAACATGGTCGTTGGATTGCTTAGCTAAAAGATTATAGCTAAAAGATGATCCTGGTGAACAACAAAGAAAAAGTCTTCTTTCGATTTTATATACCAACATTAGAAGCATTTTGCCAAAGCTCGACTCAGTCTCTAACCTTATTTCCACCACATATAGCAACATTCTCATTCTAACGAAAACTTGGTTAAACACAACTATTGACAACACCAAAATTCAAATTGCCTTAACTGACTTCGATATCTTCCGTTGCGATCGTGATGTGAGGCGAGGAGGAGGAGTGTTAATAGCCATTAACCGTAACCTTCATTGTTTCAGAATTGATATCTCCTCTCCATTGAAAATACTGTTTGTGTGCACTAAAAATTCTCAGACACCCTTTATATTAGGATCTCGTTACGGTCCTCCTGAAGCCAATTCAAGCTTTGTTGCATGCTTCCATGAGGCACTTTACACTCTGGCACATTCTTTTCCTAACGCACCAATCATTCTGTTCGGTGATTTCAACTTTCCAACAATAGTATGGTCTGACATAGCACTAACATTGTCGAAGCACAACGCAGAAAGTGAATTTCTTGACACGTGTCTTACGTTTGGCTTATCTCAGCTCGTCCTCAACCCAACAAGGGACATAAATCAATCGTCCAGCTTGCTCGACCTCTTGTTTGCCACGCATCCTGACAGCTTTTCTGAGCTAACATTTTTGCCCAGGCTTACTGATCATGCTGTAATTCACGCTACTTATCAATTTCACATAGCATATCCCACAAGAACAAGAAAGATCATAACGCTCTATGACAGAGGTGATTATGTCACGTTCAATGAAAAGTTCACTCAGTTCAGTTACTCCTTTCTTGAAACGTTTATTTGTCATTCCGTTGAAGATAACTGGTTAATCCTTAAATCCAAAATACAGGAACTAACGAAAGCCCATATTCCTGCCATCACTGTAACTGAACGGCCCTCATCCCCTTAGTTTAATAACGCCTTATTAAGACGCCTGAACAATAAAAAGAAAAGTCTCTATAGTATCACCAAGAAATCTAAGATGCCACGTGCATGGGAAAAGTACCGCTGCATTGGCAAAGTGTTTCAGTCACAAGCTAACGAAACTAATCGATCATTCTTTCCAACCTCACTTCCTGATATGCTACGTAATAACCCTCGTCAATTCTGGAAGGTTGTCAATCCATGCCCAAAGATATCAATAAAAATACTTGACCAAAATGGCGTCCCTCTACTTGACCATAAAAATACTTGACCAAAATGGCATCACTATCCCTAATACTGAACTTGCAACAACACTTAATTCAACATTCTGTTCAGTTTTTAAAAAAGGATCTGAAGGCAATCTTCCTTATTTTCCTAACCCTAAATATCCTCTCATGCCAGCCATCACGTTTGAACCTCATGGCATTTGTAGTCTAGTTGAATCTTTGAAGCTAACTTCATCAGCTGGTATTGACGAAATTACCGCGAAAGTGCTTAAATATACAAAAGATGTCATTAGTGTCATTTTATCACACATTTTTCAAGTCACTCTCGTCTGTAGTGGTGCCGCAGTACTGGAAGACAGGTAAGATCAAAGCAGTCCCCCCCAGAGAAAGCTTCTTCAATGTCATGTCTTGACTACCGGCCAATTTCCATTACCAGTGTTTGTTCCAAACTGATGGAGCATGTCATCTTTTCCCACATCATGAGATTTCCGATTCCTAACAACTTTTTTCATCACAGTCGGCATGGATTTCTCAAGAATTTATCTTGCGATACTCAACTTGCACTCTTTATAAGTGACATCAGTTCCCAATTAGACCTTAATGTACCTGTAGACTCATTGTTTTTAGACTTCGAGAAAGCTTTTGATAAGGTATCCCACAATCGCCTTCAAACTTTCAGTCCTGAATCTCAATCCCCTAATTTACAATTGGTTGCGCCGTTTTCTGACCAGCCAGAAACAGTTCATTTTTGCAAATAACTTTTCATCTCCTCTGTCTCCTGTGCTTTCTGGGGTTCCTCAAGGTATCCATCGTCACTTACAGCGCATACATAGACGAGGGACAAAAAAGGACGACGAAGACAAGTGCTGACTTCCAACTGATTTTTATTTTGAGAAACAAACATATATATATATATATACTGAGACACCAAGACAAAAGTCAGCGCTTGTCTTCGTCGTCCTTTTTTGTCCGTCGTCTATGTATGCGCTGTAAGTGACGATTGATACCACGGAATACCAACTAGCCCGTACCCAAACCTTGTTCCTCAAGGCTCTGTTCTCGGCCCACTTCTTTTCTTAAGCTACATTAATGATCTTCCTAGTGATATATCTTCTAACACACGCCTATTTCCGGACGACTGTGTTATTTACCGACCCATTAAGAATAGCTCAGATATCCCTGTCTTACAGCGTGACTTACAAACAGTTGAAAAATGGTGTAAGACATGGTTAATGTCATTAAATGTAAATAAAACCTCATTAGTTTCTTTCTATCGTCGGCATTCTTATGTAGCACCCTCATATCTCTTAGGTAACTCAGTAATATCATCTGTGACACGCTATAAATACCTAGGGCTTACTTTAACGCACAATCTTTCATGGTCCTCTTACGTCGCTAAAATAACTAACAAGGCTAACTGCACCTTAAACTTTCTCCGGCAAAATCTGAAATTTGCCCCTCCTTCGGTAAAAACTCTTGCGAACAAATCTGTGGTAAGGCCCAAACTTGAATATGCATGCTCAGTTTGGGACCCTCATCATACTAATCTTTCTAACATGCTTGAATCTGTCCAAGACCATGCAGCCAGATTTACCTTCCGTGACAATTCTTCATATACTAGTGTCACAGCACTAAAATCTAATGTGAATCCTTCTAGACTAGAAACGAGACATCAGGTGTCCAGGCTCATTCTATATCACAAGTTTTATCGTGTCCCAATTGGTAACAGCGTCATATCGCCCGCTCACCACCATTAATCCCAGACTAATCATTCAGTCAGTATAGCCCCCGCATGCGCACACATCCCCCCTGCATTTGTTTTTCCCACGTACAGCGAGAGACTGGAATGATCTGCCTGAAGAAGCGGCGGACCACTCCAGCGCGATTGAGTTCAAGACTGCCATCAAACACCTTTTTCTTTGAAGCTGCCTACCCCTCATGCAAAACCCCTCTCAAGGGGCATTTAAGGAATAAATAAATAAATAAATAAACTGCCATGCTCCTGCAAAATGTGTCCATTGCAAGGGTGATCATCTAGCTTACTCGTGGAGCTGCCTTTCCTGGAAAACAGGAAAAGAAATCATCGCAATCGCTGTAAAAGAAAAGATCTCATTCTATGAAGCAAGGAAAAGGCTAGGGCACTTACCTGAAGTAAGCTATGCCAGTGTGATCCACCCGGGGGCAGCGCCACACTGGTTCCAGGAGTCTACAGGGTCCCCGTCCAGTATTCCTGTAGAAACTCCAAACGCCCCCTCGGTGGCTGCAGCCAGTGCTGCTCCATCATCATCGAAGACCGCAGTGCCAGAGGGCCCAAAGTTGAACAGAACACTAGGGCTCGAGATGCACGTCTCGGCACTTGGCTCTGGATCATCCACTGCCTTGGAGAAGGCGATGGAGGTCGATCCGAAAACCCAGACGTCATTGACGCCAAAAGATCTGCACTGCTTGGAGCACGCCAAGAAGGACAAATATCTTGTAACTGCACCAAAAAAGGGAGAGGTAACCTGAACGGTTACCATCCTTAATGAGCGTAATGAACTGAAATTTTCAATACATGTAACCTACAACTTGTAAGCTCACACACATAACTAAGTTTTTCAAATTCCACTAAAATGGCTTTCATCATTCATTGGAATCGCAGAGGCCTAATCCAAAATCTAGGTGACAACAAAGACATTACATATAAAGAAGTTATCACCAGTAGCATTCTGCCTTGAAGAAATGAACTTAGGCCCCAAAAATACACATTTTCTTAAAGGTTTTATTGTGATACGAAAGGACCGCGAGCACTCCAGCCGGCTATCAGGAGGTGTTGCTATTGTTGATTAAGGCGGCATCCCCACACGGAACATTCTATTAAATACACCGTATCAGGCTGTAGCTGTCCCCGTTTTATCATTTGAGACTGTCGCCATCTGTTCATTGTACATACCTCCCCATACCCAATTCACGACTCGAGACCTGGAAAATTTATTTGACCAGTTGCTGGAGCCTTTTGATTTAGTTGGAGATTTTAATGCTCATTGGACTTTTGGGGCAGCGATACAAATGACCAAGGAGGACAACTTATAGAAGATTTTATTTTAACAAACAATATCTGTCTTTTGAACTCAGGTGCACCAACATATTTTTCACTGAGTTCACGTAATTTTAGTTGCCTTGATTTAGCATTTTGCTCACGTGATGTTTTTACAGATTTTAAATCGGATGTATTGAAGACTTATGCGGCAGTGATCATTTACCTGCTATAATCAACCTCACATCAACGCTACCCATTATATCCGAGAAACCGTGCCGTTGGAAATTACAAATGGCAGACTGGTATGTTTTTACAGAAAGTGCCAGGCTGGAGGAGCTAATATTTACAGACCTAAGCATTGATAAAATTCATGAAAAATTTACTAATTGTATAATTTCCACAGCTGAAAAGGCTTTTTTGCAATATTCTGGCATTGTTTGCAAAAAGCTGAATCCTTGGTGCACACATGAATGCACCGAAGCAAAAAAGCAGCAAAATAAGGCCTGGCGAATCTTCCATAGATACCCAACACATAACAACTTTCTGAATTGCAAACAAGCCAAAGCGAAAGCTCGATATATTCGGAGTCAGGCCGAAAAATTGTCATGGCAGAAATACATATCTACAATTAATAGCACCATCACATGCAAAAGGATGTGGGGACAGGTCAGGAAGTTTAGGGAGAACTACTCACCATGCATGATACCCTTACTTACACCTTCAGGCACTCAGACAACACTACAAGAACAAGCGAATATACTTGGGGAGTATTTCTATAACATCTCTAGCTCGGCGAACTATTCAAACACGTCATTAAAATACAAACTGTAAGCAGAAAAGGAGTAATTACCAACTGATCGTACGTCAAAGGAAGAATACAACGCTCCCTTCCTTTTACAGGAACTTAACAGGGTACTGTGTGTTGGCAAAAAAACTGCAGTAGGTTTTGACTGGATCTATTATTCCATGCTTGCACACCTGTCCCAAGCATCTGTAGATGCTGTCCTTAAATTTTTCAGCAATGTATTTCAATCTGGAATCATGCCAAAAGATTAGAAAAATGCAATAGTTGTGCATTTTTAAAAACCGGTAAATCCCCCCATCCCCAAGCAGCTTTCGACCTATTACCCTGACAAGCTGTTTGGCTAAATCATACAAAAGTGTCATAAATGCGAGATTAACATTTACTCTTGACATACGGAACCTAATTGATTTTCATCAGTGCGGGTATAAAAAAGGCTCAATGACTGACCACCTCGTCCGACTTGAACAATAAATATGTGAAGCATTCTTACACAAACAGCACTGCCTGACAGTGTTCTTCGATCTAGAAAAAGCGTATGACACCACTTGGAGATTTGGAATCTTACACGACCTTGCTGCTTTAAGAATCCGTGGCAAAAGGCTGAACTGTCTTGCTGATTTTATGTCCAACAGAACATTCCAAATCCGTGTAGGCACTGTGCTCTTGTGAATATTTATCCAAGAAAACAGCATGCCACAAGGTTGCATACTTAGCACAACACTCTTTATAGTAAAAATGAACTCTATTAACAAAGTCACTACCCCCTCTGTTATGCACTCTATATACGTCAATGATCTGCGAATAGCATGCCGCACCTCAAACTTACCAACATGCGAAGGGCAGTTCCCCAGATCACAATACATAAACTAATACAATGGGATGACAAAAATGGCTTCCGCTTCTCTACTAAAAAAAAAACGGTTACAGTGCTATCGTCGCAAAAACGAGGATTGTACTCGGACCCGGTTTTAAAGTTGAATTATGTCGCGCTGCCGGTAAAACAATATAAATTCTTGGGAGTAACCTTTGACAAAAAACTAAACTTTTTGGCCCACATAAAGACAACAAAAATTAAGGCAAACAAAGTGTTAAATATCGTCTAAGTTTTATCTCATAAGCCCTGGGGTTTCGACCGAACGTGTCTTTTACGTATCTACCGGTATCTTGTGCGCAGCATTCTGGACTACGGCTGCATGGTTTATGGCTCAGCCAGACAGTCTTACATTCAATGACTTGATACAGTACATGACTTGCGACTGGCAAGTGGTGCCTACAGAACATCACCTGTTCCAAGTTTATACGTTGAGTGTAATGAACCTCCCTTACAGCAGTGCAGAGCATTACCCACTTTCTCCTATGTTCTCAGAGTTCAGTCACCACCGCAACACATGCTACATCGTCACACAATACAACTCAGGCTTACAGTATACAAATAAACCGAACTTGATTAGGCCGCCTGTCCTGCGATATGAAGAATATTGTCGGGAGTATGACATTCCTCATGAAGTCCGCCAGGTTGCCCCAAAACACCAATGATTGCACCCGTGGTACGATTTCACACAGTTATTTGAGTGGGCATTAACACGTCTGAAGAAAAGAGACACACCACACGAACATATTATACAAGAATTCCGTGCTCTTCAGGACAAATATCAAATTAATATAAAATTTTACACTGATGGCTCTAAAACAAAAGAACATGTGGGTGTAGGGGCCATAATGGAAAATTGGGAAACAAGTATTCGGTAACCAAAACATGCTTCTGTTTTCACTGCTGAAGTTTATGCTGTATGGGTTGTACTTAAAAAAAATTATCACTCACCAACACCCAAAAATACAGTCATATACACTGATTCCTTAAGCAGACTAAAGGGCTCTACATATATCTGAGTGGGAACCTTAGCAAGGGGATATTCTAAACATGGTGACGCTAAACAAATACGGGAGACAAATGCGTTTCTGCTGGGTCCCAAGCCATGTTGGGATACTGGGTAATGAAGCGCAGCTGATAGATGTGCATCGATGGCAGCGTACAAGGACATAACAAATGCAACACTTCCATATAAAGATAGTATCTGTGCGATTAGGAAGGCCTTAACGTCAAAATGGCAACACGAATGGGACCACTAGTGCAGACAACGAGTTACACCTTACTAAACCCGTACTTGGCGAGTGGAAGTCACGTAACCACCAGGAGCGGTTCTTTGAAGTAGTTTTATGCCGAGTACGCATATATTGGGCTCACACACACCTCACGCACAATTATTTACTTACGAAAGAAGACGCGCCAACATGCGAGAAATGCCAAGAACCACGAACAGTTATGCATACATTACTGACATGCACACATATTGAAGTACGCAGACAAATTAAACCTTTTGCATAATTTACATAATTAAATTACACATACCTTACAGCCGGCCTGCTTTAATTTTAGGAGATGATCTGATAGTTCCGTTACCTGACGTGCGTAAATTTCTAGATGACACTGGCTTTTTACATAAAATATAGATCAACACAGCCTTTTTCTTTTTAACTTGTGTTTGGCGCAGAATAGCCTTAGCCGTTCTTGCACCACTAAACCACATTTAACTAGCTAACTTTTTCATTAAGTAAAGAGGTGTAAAGATCGACGAAAAGCTCTTGAACGTGTATGTGTTTTCTATGCGCAGTCACTGTTAAGAAGGCTCAAACGCTGCATGATGCCGGTTCCCTACTGTCAGCTTCGCCGCAATGCATCGATGTTACGCCGCGAAGCATAGGCAATGTATTGCGGTGACGCATACCAAGAGATTAAAGGGGCTACTGTCACGGGTGATCCTCGCGGCGCTCGCCGACACGTCTCCTGTCAAAATGCAAATGCAGAGGCGCCTAATAAATGTGCTGACAGGTCTTCCGAGATATTTCGAACGTGGCTGTGGTGATTTGAGCGCTTGTATCGGCCACCTAACACACCACGCGTAATACAATTAAGATCATAACGGTAATTGGGTACGCGTTTCTTAATTATATAAAAGGGCGCTCACGCCTCAGAAGGACTACGAATCTGTACCACGTAGTCGATCAGCGTTGCTGTACAGCTTTCACAAGAGTCTATATAAGGCTATGAAATACTGCATGACGACGTCCATTTGTAGCACTTAAGCGTACAGTATACGAAATGCGTTTCAATTCATCGAAGCGTTTTGGTATACACATCGACGCAGCGTAATGCTTTGCCAGTGTTGCTGTACAGACGGCACAATGGTCTACGGCTTATAAAGTGCTCAGCGACGTTCAATTTTCTTACTTTTTAGATACAAACAGTTGAACTCAAACTGTTTTCGTTCCCGAGCAAATCTCCTGAAGTGTGCGGTATGCTCGACACTAATGAACCATGCATCGGCACGATGTAATGCTCTGCCATTAAAATCATCCGAAAAGACACCTCACTTACAACGTATCCCCCTGCGACTGTCAGTATTTAATATGCTACCGTCGCAACAATAAAACGTAACAAACTCACCTTGGACACGGCTTCGCCGTGCCAGCTACCCAACCTGTCGGTACTGTGCGGCCACCTCGGCTAGGGACGGACTGAGCAAAGAACGTTATCCCCAGTATTAACACAGAACACTTATTACATGGCAGTACCTAGGCCAAGACATATCTCAAAGACCAAAAGTCCCCACATTTCTCTCTCGCAACCATTGCTCCTCAAGCATGCGCAGAAAGAACGGTTAAATCCAAATTTGATGTGTGTGCTCGTCTTTTTTCGTGCTTCAACGGCTTTGCAGCTGGCGCGACCGCTGCGCCACACACTTCGCTCTACGCTTCCTGGCGGCGCAAATTTCGGCACAGCGTGAGAATGCGTCTTATATTCGGAACGCAAAATAAAACGTGTCATTTGACCAAACCGAATCATATATACCTACGTACGTAGCGGATGTTAATAGCTTAATATTGCGGAAAAGTAACTTTCAGATTACGAACACTTCCTAATTGCGTTGTATCGTTAACGCGTTGCAAGAGGCTTGTTAACTGCAAGAAAATAAAACGTAATACTATAGTCAGTGCTAGCAATTGCCCACCAATTGTACTAAATTATTTTGAAATAGAAGTAGTTACAATAAAAACTAAATGCTGTTACAGATGGTGTCGAAATTCTCGAAACCCCATTGGGTGACGCCTTTGCACTTATAATACTGGTGCTGGTCGAATGTGGCGGGACCATTGAATTACTATGCTGATTCTCATTTCCTCCGTGGGAGGAAATGACTTAGTAGGTTCTCCTTTTTGCTGTTTTTTTATTTGCTGTAGCGGCCACGCCTTTCGGGCCACAATGGCGGCTTTGTTGTGGTCGCTCACACGTGTTGCTCCGTAGGTTTCGTACCGTGGCAAAGGCGCCGTGCAGGCAGGTTTGCGTTGGTCTCCGTGTTTTGTTGCGGTGTGTTATCTGGACCGTGCTCTCCCAGATGTTGGTGTGGCCAGGTGGGACAGGAGGAACTAAAGTTCGTGAAATGAACGCGCCGGCTCCTAGCGGCGAGGTGACGAAGCTCCCAAGTGTGGATGCCGGTGGCCCGTCGCCGCTCCAGCCGCAGTGTGCAGCGATCGTAGTTCGCGAAATCACGATGGATGTTGACGAGGACGGTTTGTTCGATGGTTAGTAACCTCTCAACCTGTTATTCTTTCATTTTTGTAACGGAAATTCGTAAAGTAAATCGCTGTACGTTTTTAGTGTACTGATGCGAAAAGCATTTGCTTAACGCGACCACACCATGTGCGCTCGTCTCCTGTCAACGTGTTGTGAGGTTAACATGCGTTCTTTTTCCGTTTCACAGCACCCTTGCCTCTAAGCACAATTCTCAATCATGTTAGGGACGGTGTCAGGTGTCTCGTCGAAGGCGACCAAGTCGTTGCGGCGGGCCACATCATTGAGTGTAGTGCCGTCGCTTCCGCCTGCTGCTCTGACCTGTGCACGTTATCGCATTCGTGCTGCAGTCGTCCGCGCTTAGTAACGACCCACACCGAGTCGACCTCAATTTGACCGACGAGACAAAAATAGCAGAATTGAACTGCACATGCCCTGCAGGGTAAAGTATTGCCTCAAGTTGTTCGGATGTAGTTGGTCGCGGCGCGTATCGCGATTTGTTTACATCACACTAAGCTGACTCGCTGATTTGCGATGTGTTTACGTTATGCGATAAATTTAGAGTACTTATGTTGCTTTGTCGATTTTTGTTTTTAGCCAGACCTACGAAATGGAGAGTTAGTTTCAGAGTGTTACTACCATTGTAAAATGTTTTCGAGTCGCTTTATAACCAGTTGCAACCGTTACACGAAGCTCAAATAAAGCATGCAACGTATAATTTATGTTGTATCATAATCATTAGATCCCTTTAATTACTTTCGCATGCAGGCACTTGAATTTGCAGTGGTGCTTGAATGCAGTGCATCGGGCTTCAATTTTTTCCGCCCCCCTATAAAAGACAGAAAAAAATATATCAATATGAGCAGTAGCAATAAATTCGCTCGCGCAGGTTCGTTCATCGCTTAATGGACCATCCGCTGTTGGCTCGCGAAACGACTGTTTAATCTGTACGAGATCATGCGTACACACTTGCCGTGTTTCGGTGCTCGTATTTACACTTCTGAACACAGAGAACAGTTCCAGTGGCTGAGGAAAGACAACGAAAAACGTGACAACTAGTCACGCTCGGTGACGGTCGTTTAAACGGACTCGCAGCTGAGCGCGAACCTTGAATTCACTGCGCAGGCGGCGCATGAAGTTTATAAAATAAATTGCATGCGTGGACACACGGTTAATTTACTTGCGGAAGTATATAAAAGCACAGGCAACTCATTACTGGCATCCCAGGCCACGCCGACACGAAATTTCGCGGACTGCAACGATCTTCACACGCACAGCAACCACACAGCAACTACGCATGCAGCAAACATTAATGCCCAGATTGCCGATTAGGATTCCCAAACGTGATATCATATTGGACTACTCGCCATCCTTTTTCGTCAGCGAACGCTTGAACGCACCATCGTCGAAGTGCTTACTGCACACCATCGCATACTTGGAAGGCGCCTTGCCGTTCCGAAGCCTGACGAGCCATTCTCGGCGACGTGCCGCGTCAACGGGATAGTAGTGAAAGCTTATCCCTGGCTCTGTGCAATATGTGCTGCATTGCGGAACCGAACAAAATCTCACGATGGTAAATGAAGCGTTTTCTGCGGGCACGGAGCACAGAATCGCGAAATGAAAACAGTAGCTCCCTACACTTCCATACACCGCACGGGCGACGCATCCACACTAACGGGGCGACGGTGCTGCCACCTATAGGTCGATCTCGCGGCCAATAGACGACCGCACGCCAAGTTTCATCCTAGACGCCAGCGCTCGTTTCTCCCCTGGCGGCGCGATTCCATCTCGAACGGGTGTAGGTTTCCGTCGCCGCTTCCCCTCACGGTCGCGCCCGCGTTCAGTTCGCGCTGCGCGCGAAACGTCCCTTGTTTGCGACGGCGCCTCTTCGGATGACCGGAAATTATTATTGTGTTGTTAACTGTCACGACAGCAATGTAAACATGAAAAGGTTGATGCCACCAGTGAAATTCTGCCGATTCACAAGAAAATGGTACGAAAGAAGCAGACGACAGACATGGATTACTGCGGTGCGCGGAGCGAAGTAAACATCTGGCAAACGAAGCGAGCTCGTTCATTGATCACTCCTGAGTGTATGACGGTTTCTATATGTAACCCACGTGAAATTAATAATTACTCGGTACATAATCCTTTTATTCATATAAAAACTTTAAGTTCAACGAGCGCTTGTCCTGTCTTCTTTCTCGTGTTTCGTTTGTGTGTGCGCTGTCTAAGAATGGAAACCACGTCTGTTGTATGCGCTAGCAGTGGCCGAAGTTCACGCGTGCCGAGAAATTGAATATGTGCATGATGCATTGAACATGACCGGAGTTCATTCCCGCTTCACCACTGCACCGATCGATCGGGTTACTGGACGATACACACCCGCGTCTTGGTCGCGCCGGCATTGCTGAAGCAGGAATGATTAATAATACTTTCAACTTCCGTCTCTTGAGTACTGTTAAAAAATGACCAAGCTGTCTACATTGCTGCCTCTATTCCATATTGTAGGGGACGTATTAGCTAAAGTTGTGTGCGCATGTCGTACTTGTGCTATGCAGCGATATATCTTGTTTATTTCCGCACAGTGTGGATAGAAGTCCGTTGTCGCCATCAGAGACAACACGGATTTGTAGCAAACATAATGTGAGAAACTGCAAAAATGACTTTAGCTCGTAGGTGCCGTATATATGTGCCGCATCGTATGTGCTGACGATTTTTTCCGGCGGCACATACGATGTCGTTTCCAATTACCTGCTCAGCGTCCTTTACATGGTTAAGCAGACGCTGCCCTTTCGCCGCATTGCAGCCATAAAAATAATCGTCAAGCGTACCAATCTTCTTAAAGGCAAATATAGCGTGTGCAGTTTGTTTCACACTAAGGGAAAACTCGGAACGTATTGCGTCGCGATGCGGCAAGCAATGGAGTCGTGCGGCGGCAGCAGCTCGAGCAGGCGCACACGCGCAGTGTCGTGATCTGCGTCGTCTGCTACGGCGGCGCGCGCTGGCCGCATTTTTGGGAAGCGTGGTACTGTCAGGGGCAGTGCACCGATTTCATCGGTACTGCGGGAACTGAGCTGATATTCTTTACTAAACGTTGTGCGTCGCCACACTCTGATCCTTCATTGGCGATAATGGAGTTCCACAAACTTCTTTTGACAACATGGTTCATTTGTTCTTTCGAAAGGCCGGAATACTGGGCGTGTGCACATATATTCCTTCACTGTGTGCTACCGTAATGAGCAGCGAGAAAACGCACCAAGATGTGCGCGCAACGTGCTCAGTCTTTGTTTGACTCGAAAGGAAAACAAAGCACTCAACAATGGGAGTCGAACACGGTGAAACAAACGGACACGATTAAATGAACGTTTTAGGCTCAGACAATGAGCTGGAAGTGATTTTTCTCGACAATCATTCGCTACACCAGACAGACCCTGCCCGCCGGTGGGGAATTGGACATTGTCACGCTCGGAACTTCAGTTAGTATCTCATCATGTCCCCAGTGGCAGCGATGACAGCGCTGATCCTGGAAGGCAGTGAAGTGTAGAATGACTTGATCAGGAATGTGTTCATTCGCTGCACGTTTCAGTCGCTGACGATGGTGGATCGAAGCCTATCCTCGGGCGACTGATAGAGGGGATGTTGCGCCAGCGATACTTTCAACGAGCCCCAGACATTTTAAATGATGTTGGCGCCCGGGGATTGAGGCGGCCGCTCCAAGAGAGTGACTGCGCGCTCTTCTAGCAGTTCTTGCACAGCACTAGCTGTGTGGATCGGCGTCCTATCGCGTTAGAATATATAGTCGCCTTCCAGAAACGGGCCGTCAAGAATGCATGGAATCGGTACGCCGTCTATGACTGCCATGCAGCGATGAACTTACATACGAGGTGTATCAGTGGGCGTCGCGCAACGCTTAGGAAAGAATACCGGCTCATTTCACGCAGTAACGATGTGATCGGCGCCCTGCACCTGACAGTAGAACGTTTCTCGACAATGCGGCCAGCGCGCGCCGCCGTAGCAGACGACGCCGTTCAAGATCCCGCCCCTCGAGCATCTGCGCGAGCTGCTGCCGCCGCCTGACTCAAGCGCTCGCCGCATCGCGATGCAATGCGCTTCGAGTTTTCCCCTAAATGTGAAACAGACTGTACACCGCCCTTCGAAGGAAATGTCCACGCGCACACGCCGCGCGCGGCGCGAAACGTGCCCAAACACGCGCAGTGCAGGAGGCAATCAAGGCGGCGCGAACGAGAGATGGGAGAGGGGTACCACCCGAGAATAGAATTTTGCTTCGCATGCGGCGCTCTCAACGCCGGCGCAGCAGCGCCGCTCTCGGTGCCGTTCTTGTCTATATAAACACTCTCTCGACTTTCCCCGTTTTGCCTGCGTAAGCGAATTTCCTTCACTGCGTTCTCCCATACCGGAGCCGAGGGGTCGCGCGGCGGGTATACCCTGCCGTCTTCTTTTCTTCACCGTCACCGGCGCACTTCCGGTGACGGTGTCGCGCGAGCTGTTGCGCTTGTCTCGTTTCCTGTAGCGGACGATAATGCGCGCTCTAGAGAACACGTGATTAGCGGTATAAGTCAGTGCCCCAGCACTGAGGCAAACGCGAGAGGATGAAAGAGCATGATCGCAATGCTGGAACACAGTAGACAATGACGTATAGTTTCGTTCTCTGCGCGCGTGCAAACGTTGTAAAAAGGAGACGAAACGGAAATTCATCTCTCTTGCTACAGTGCGAAGTAAAACAAAAGCACCCAGACATTCGGGTTGTATTTTTCATTATTCCTCCAAGCTTTAATTACACTGAAGCAACAGATTCAACAAATAGCTGATGCTGCCTTGAATCTAAGTCACGTGTCGCGCTGAATGACATCACAGCACAGCCTGTGCTCCTCCTATGCAGCAGCAAAGTTACAGGCATTCATCTGCTTGCTGCTGCGATAACATTATGACACTTGATCTCAGAGGTACGATTTTTGTTGTGTGAGGTTATAGATAGCCAGTAGACTACTTGTCTGATGTTAAATGCTATGACCCACTGGCAATCCACGATGCACTCAACGAAAACGTTTTTATGCTGTGTGCGGCGTGACTCGCAAGAATTCTCGCTCTTGTGTTGCCATCTGAGGTTTGAAATTGCAACTAATATATCTTTTTATTGCATTGGACATGGGGTGGCATGTTTGTTTCGGAGAGTGGAGTGGCGGCGCATTTCTCAGTTGGGTTTCTTGCAAACTTTTTGCCGCAGTTTTTGAAATACGTGCTGTTGGAATAAGTACCTGCATTTTTCTTGCTACTCCCAAACTTTTCAGCATGTCTAATAGATAGATCCTCATGCCCCTTACGGATGCAAAAAAAAAAAGCACAATGCAGAGGAAACAAATAAACTTAGTTTTGGGCCATAAGAATGCACCAGCAACTTCGCGATCACCAGCGGATGAGTCAAGTGCTTCAGTGTCACATGTTCAGCAGTGGACAGACAGTGAAATCAGTGACAAAGATAGTGTTTACGAACCATCACAGACCTCAGCCAGCATGTCGAATGGAGAGTCAGACCTGACTGATGATTCTGAGGTGAATGATTCAGGATACGATGCTCTCATTTCTCTCAGCCCATCTCTAGAGAAATGGACACCGGCAACAACCACTAAAGGCTAAAGGTTGATGTATATGCCAGAAAGTGTGACTGAACAGTGGGCATCGGACACGCCGAAGATGTATGCTTGAAACTCCTGCAAAATTACAAGGAAGCTGTGTGCCCGCTGTACGTAGACAACTTCTGCATGAGCTTGCCGCTCACTCTTCGCCTTCTAAAGGAAGACACTTTCATTTGTGGCACAGTTCGCTCAGTGAGGAAAGGGCTGCCAAAAGATCTCACTGAAGTAAAGGTTGCAAATGGTAGTGTTACCGGACTTCAGTCCAAAAATGGAGTGAAGGCACTGAAGTGGATGGACAAGAGGCCTGTTCTGATACTCACATCTGTCGCCAAATGTGAAGCAACTTTGGTGGACAGTGGGAAGAAAACAAGGGACGGTGCACCAATCGTGAAACATCAGGCTTGTCTCGATTACAATGCAGCAAAAAAGGGCGTCGACTATAGTGACCAAATGACGTTATATGACAACTGCCTTAGAAAAGGACTCAAGTGGTACAGAAAGGTAGCTGTTGAGTTGCTTGTTGGAAGTGCCATCATAAATGCGTGGAACATTCGTGGCATGCTTGAAGGAAACTCTACGCCAATTATAAAATTTCAAGATGAACTGGCTCATTCATTGTTCGGTCCTCGTCAAGACATCGAAGAAACTTGTGGGAGAAGTGTCCACATGCTAAGAAAAACTGGCACATCGGCACACGACACTCAGTGGCACTGCACTGGCTGCTATGCGGCCAACAGTACCAGCAGTAGCCCAAACACTACGGTGAGAGTGAGAAAAGTGACCACTTTCTGTGGATAACGCCCCGGCAAGCCATTCATCTGTTTGTTGTGCTTTAATACTAAGCACAAGTAACCTGAGAAGCAAGCTAGCTTCAACTGTAAAAGGAGTAGGATGAAAACTTCAAAACATGGCTAATGTTCATAGTAAATTTTAGCCTTTCTCTAACTAATAAATATTTCTAACACAGGAACTGACTTCTTGCCTTTTCTAATGGCAAGCACTTTGTAGTTCAACATAGGTTTCTAGCATCTTGAATCCATTGAGGGGCTACAGAATGTATTAAAGAAAGATAAAAATGCATAATGTTGTGCTGAATGTGATCAAGACACATGTACAAGAAACTATAGTTATTAGTTCGATGAGGACAGTAATGTGCTTTAGCAAGTTAGAAATTTGTTACCAACTTGCCCACATTCACATCTTAACAGATTTAACAATGTTTCCACTAGGTGCAGAACCTTGATCTACAGTGCTTTTATCATCCTGAAGAAGGTTGGTGTTCCTACTATAACACGTGTATTTAAGAAGCTCAATCTCTCAGAATTTCATGTTGTTTTACTTGACATAAGCTTACGAGGCTTACAGATTACATGCTCATATCTCAACGTAAACACTCACTTCCTTTTCAATGATTTTCATTTCTGTAAAAGCACAGTAAATTTCATCAGACGAGAAGTGCAAATGCGTTTTTTATTCTTTCATACTTGGTGCTTGCTATTATACAACTTACTTATATTACAACTTGCTTGTTTAGAAAACTCATAAAAAACACTATATATACCCCCACCTTTCTTTTTCTTCTTTTACTTTCCATTGACTCTGACTTTGATTATGTTAATAAACTTCAGAAGAGCTTGCTCTCAGGCTAGTTTGTACACACTACTAAGAATGAAAAAATGGAGAAAAAAAGGGACAAGAAAGAAAGGCCTACAGAATGTTGATTTGCGCGCGGCAATTTATATCAAGGACGGGTGCTGGACCAGAGAAGCTAGGAAGCCGCCACAACAAACTAGGGGAGCTAGGTGAATGGCTTCGATGTTCACACAGAAACATAAATATAGGAATGTTAGAGAATGCTGTGTCATTCAACAACCCCGTGAATGTTGAAAAGTGCGACAGTGATTAGCTGAAAAGAGTTTCAGAGAGCTCCAGGGAGTGGGGAGGTGGATACGGTAAGGGGGCTAGGGTGGTGACGCGCATTAAGGGTATCAAGAATGAAGTTAAGTGAAAAATTATGGAACATAGGGGGATTGTCTTATCACTGCTCGATCGCTCAACACCAGATGGCCGTGGCCAGTTGCCTTAGCTGAGATCACCTACCCTGTCATAGCATGTGCTGTGCTTGCTGCTCTGCAGTCTTTAGAATAGCCAGGTGTCAGGGAAGCATGCCCATAATGCCTGCAGTTGAGTAATAGGCGACTTGCAAAATAGTGCCTTCTCTCTTCCATACACAGCCATGGCTGAACCACTCACTAGCAAATCTGGTAAAAAAATAACGCTGACCTCCACTGTTACTTGGGCTGCAACAAGTGTGGGCTGCAACAAGTGTGGGCTGCAAACAAGAAGACACAAGACAGAGCGCTGTCATGTTTTTAGCACAGTTCGCTTTCCCAAGTAATGTACCAACGAGGTCATAATATACATTATATAAGTACATCAATTTGTAAACAAAATGTTATTTTTAATATAATCATTTTAAAAACAGCACAAGGATGATAGCATAATTTTAAGCGTAGTGGCTGCATGCCTTAGCAATGAAAAACTTTTGCCAGAAGTTAAGCAAAGTTGTTTTTGCAACGTAAAAATGTGCATCCTCATTGCTAAAGCATTCCTGTCCGGGGAGTGCTAGGAGTTTGTCTTGGTGTGATGTAAAACCCTCCACACATTTATATAGTGCGAGAGAGAGAGGTGATGGGGGAGTGGTAGTGGCCAGTGGAGAATCCTTCCCTGAAATAAATTTCTGGCTACGTCACTGAATGTCTGCAATGCCTTGTAATAGCAATAGGTCTTGAATGGAAACACTATAGATGATACCAGTGAACCTATTGAGCCTATTCCTGTTTAGTGGAGTGATGGATGTTTTCCCAAAGAATTATAGAAACTGTACAATGGAATATTTTGTACCACCTGTAATAACCATGCTGTAAGAAATCAGAAAGGCTGAGCTTAAATGTTGTAGGAAACCTCTTAAGAGGCTCCAGGATAGGTAAATATGACTAACTCCCGTATTCTCCACTCAACACTCCACCTGGATTCAAATGCACAGCAGCCCCGCTCCATGACAGAGGCGGTTGCTTAGCTTTAATTAAACTTCATGTCAATTACTGAGAAACATAGACCCTTTTCATGCTTACAAACATAGTTCCCAGAAGACTTCCGCTTAAATAGTCCGGAGAAACGTAAGTTATACAATAGCCTAAAAATTTATAGGACCTTACATCTGGCACCAGTTTTGTTGCAGTGTAGGAGTGTTTGACAAGTTAATTGCAGTGTTAAATGCAACAAAAAACGCGTATACATGAGCTCGACATACGGCGCACGCTTTTTATATCTGGAAACATCAAGAACATGTGCCTACATTATACTATGCGGCAAAACTTGACTTTCGAAAATGACTGACCGGAAGTTCTGTGGGGTCATGCATGCACTGCAACCACACCACAGATGAAAAAGGTCTATTTTCTGCCACATGCAAATGACACAAAAATATCTTAATAAAATGATTGTGATCTAAGTGGTACACACTCTCTGCAAGGTGATTAAATGTTTGTAATAAAAGAAGCACTACTCATGTGCTGGTCAGCATCTGCAGCAATATGTTCACCAAAACATTTTTTGTCTCAATATATTCGGTATTGTTGCAAATTTAAGAGGTTTTGCAGCTAACATGTAGCTGTTTACTTGTGTCTCGAGAACATACAGCTTTATGTGAGAGGAGCGCTATGTTGCATGATACAAAGGAACATTTTTAGACTGCTTGTATTATTTTTGCGTGAAAAACAATTGTGAAGGTTTTAATTGCAAAGTAATACAGTAGGTGTTGGCAACGCAAACAAGCCATGCAAAGTGTATGCATTAGAAATGAACTATCCAGATGTGGACCCCCACCCCACTGATATATGTCAATGCTATAATATCAAATGCTGTGACATTTAACACATATGGTGACTAAAAAAAAGGATAACTAAAGCAAGAGCAGCAATAATAAAACAACAATATCAACTGCAAAATTTATATAATTTTTCTCAAAACTTTCATCTTCGCATAAACTGTGGCCTCACACACTGTGGGCACCTGTGCCAACAACCTTCACATTTCATTAGTACTAATTCCAGCTTCCCTCTAGCTTCTAGCTCAACGGCAATGTTTTGAACGTCAGGGCATGTGCAAGTGAAAATTAGTTTGTGATGGCTATGTGGATCTGTTTCTCTGCCTGAATAATAGGGAGAGGAGGGCAATATAATTGCCTTGAGAACTATTAAGCAGAAGCAGCATGGTGGATGAGGAGCAGTGGCCGGGATAAAACATTTCAGGAGTTCAATATTAAGGATACAGGAGTAATATGATTAACGTTGCAAGAATAATACGAGGCCATTATAACACTAAGGGAAACAGACTGGCCCATCACAATGAATTTTCAAATATTGTAACTGATCTAGAACACCTTGCACGGCTGCTGTAATTCGGAAAAAAAATGTAGCATTATCTTAAAAAGACAGGTTTTTGTTTGTTTACTCTGCTATGCCACTGTACACATTCTTACTATTACTTTTTTCCTTTGGGAACAGAAAGTCACCATATGCCTGGAGGTTTTAGATCACCTTCTTGGTGTGCTCCCAATATATGAACAGTTCGAAAACATTAACATTGTTGCTTGGTTGATTGCCCAAGTAGACCGGCATGTAACGACTGACTAAGGAAGCAGGCATGTGAATATGCATACCCTGCATCCAATCAACCCCTATATTAATAAATTTTGTACAATTAGACATGCATATATTGAAATTTAATGTAACAAACCGTTTTACTTTGCAGAACTTATTTGGTGTGCATATAGAAATCTTCAATTTATTGAATTCTGTTTATCTGCAATTTCAATTTACTGAAATCATAAATTCTTCTAAAATTTAAATGAGGATATGTGTTGCATTTGAACTGTAAATTGTATGAACGTACAAGCGCTTTTCGGGAGTAAACCTTCACGATTTCCTTCCCAAGTTTATTCGACTGCTTTCATACGTCCCGAATGATCAGAGTTTCGTCAGAGTTGGTGCAAGCACGGATCCGTAGATAAAACGGGCTCCCACCGTGCATTGCCCAATACTTCGAGAGCTGACGCCTACACGACCTCCGCGGGAGGTTATAGCACTTGTTTCTGCTCTGGTCGTATAGTAACAGAACACCTATACAAACTGTGTGTTCGAATGATGTCGCGGTGACGACCTTCCACAACTCCAGAACATCACAAAAGACCGTTTGCACATGTACTAACCAGCCAAACAAACTAACCACGGCAGCGAAGACCACTTAAATCGAAAATACAACGCAGAAACACCTCGAAAAGGTTTCACCATAGAGAAAAGTTACACCCTGTTTCACAGTCGCGCACAAGAAATCAAAGAAATGTCCAAAGCGCACTACCACCATCTTTTAAAAATCCAACGGGAGCCAAGCCAAATCAGTATTAGTTGGCTATTTGGGTGAACGCAACGCACCAGGGTTGCCAGATTTGGCTACTTTGCGCCAAATTGGCTACTTTTTGAGGCTGTTGGCGGGGAAAAAAATGCCTTGGCTACTTGGCTACTTTTTTGGCTACTTTTGAAATAGCTTGATTATTGTAAAAATTAGATAGAAACTTGTGTAGTTCATATTATGCAGCAACATTAGCAAATATTTAGGCCTACCCGCAACAACGACACTTCAAATATTTTCAAGCTGGTCCGTCATCATTGTCAATGTGACTCTGGCGCATTCATTTCATTCAAAGGGTTTCGCACTGGTGACGTCACAGCGTGTTCCATCTTCGCATTGACGTTCTGCGTCAGGCCTTCCACCTTCCACACATAGGGCTTCTTCGATTTTCGGAGTTCTGGCAGCCCGCTGGCAGCCGGACGGCAGCCAGCTAGTGCCGGTCCTGATGGGAAGGCAACGTGAGGTAACCCGAAGCTGCCCGAAGTTTGCAAAATCGAACACTTGGACAGCTGGTCACGGGATAAACGTAAACATGCTACCAACATGTCAGCGGTCGGTCGGGCCAGCGCGCTCTCGGCGTAGTCGGTCCATTTATGTTTTCCCAGCTTGAAAATATACAGCTGTATTCTGGAATACGATCACTTTTGCGAGATTACGCGCGACTCTGCATCTCACTTTGCAGAGCGTAACAAACGGCCTGCGACGCGTCCGATGCCAAGATGCAAAATCGCACGTAAATAATCGCCAAAGCGATCGCTCGAGGATGCCTTGAGCTTTGACCTTCTTCGAGAAATGTGCGCCAAGATTAACTCATTTACACTGTGATTCTGATTTGTGATAATATTCTAGTCATATTACATGCTGATCAAAGCGCTCTTAGCTGTAGTCATTTATACACGTTTCATAATAATTTTTGTATGTTCCTACATTTACTAAAAGCAACTTTAAGTATTGGCTGTGATAATGTCTTCAGAGCTGCATAATAAATGAAAATGCAACGTTTTTCATAGCATGGCTACTTTTTTGGCTACATTTCTCTATGTGGCCAAAGTTGGCTACTTTTCTGGCTACTTTTCGAGATTTTTTGGCTACTTTTCACATTTTGTACCTGGCAACCCTGCAACGCACCCGTTCGAACCACCGGGTACGCGCAACGCCGGCCAAAATGACGAGTTTACAAAGTCACAAAGTCGTTTGAAGCCAAAAGGACGAAGTTTAGGGCTGGGACAACCGCTTCCATTGTAGGTCACGTAGACACTAGCCCCAGAGTTCCCTCTAGTAATTTTGTAAGAAACTCTATGTCTGCTCCGGTTCCCGCTGTGTGGAGTATACCACTTTTGCTCGCCTCCTGAAGTCATGTGTTCGTGGCACTTCAATCCACGACCTACTGGAACTCCAGACCTGCACAGATATCCGGCTTCTATGGGAGCAGCTTGCGCCCACTTTCGTTCAACCGACTGCCGTAGGTGGCGCTTTTATAACCTGTTCGTCTGCTACGAGGTGGGCTGTTGTGCGGCGTTGTAAGTAGTACGGCAGCTGTTGTGTTGCCACGAACCGCTTCTCTAGTTGACGATTTTTGCTAACACAGTGACAGAGATGTCACAAGGCTTTGATCGGTCACTTGGCTCCAAAAGTTGACTCACCGAACCTAAAAAATGTCGGAGCGTGTAGTCCGCTGCTCTCTAAAATAGCGTTAAATAGCCGCTCCCACTGCCTTTTTAAAGGAGATTATTATAAATCCCATTGTGTATAGAGTTCGCAACGTACCCAACAGTTTCATTGTACACGTTGTAAAATTCGCGTCTGCGCTCTTTAGAAACTTGAAGCCACCGTAATGTTCGACGACAGAACGATTACCACTCATTTTAACTCTTAAATGTCCGTGAATGCGTCACGAGCTCAAAAAGTGAATTACGCACACAGCTTCACTGCGTACGTATCTTCAGCACCACCGTTATGCTGCCGCCGTACTACGCGGAAAAGCTAGCTTTACAGTTTGAAAAGAGTTCCGTGACACGATTTTTAAGGCCTGCACTGCAGCACGTTTTAAAGCATTGGGATCGCTTAATTTTTTGCGTGCTTTCTACTGCGCTAGACATCCAACGATATTAAAAACAAGATATGCTCACCTTCCCTTGAAGCAGAATTGATCAGGCTGTTGCACATATCGGGTGGAGGACTTACTAGTGATTACTTTTACCAGATCATCTTCCTTTCACTACGGCACACAGTAGTAAATCCTAATGTCATCTACGACATTAGGCTGTCTGTAATCAACTAAAGAAAGCTAGATTATCCTATGAATCTTTTTAAACAATTTTTCCAGTCTCTTAAGGAGGCTAGGAAAGGGAAATTTATGCCGTTGATCTAGCATTGCAGCGGCCACCTATGCTCGTTGTTTACATTTCTTGCACCGCTCATCCTCTTCTAGTTTCACTATTCAAACGCAAAGCATTCGCAAATATGTCTTCTTTTGTATATTTGTGAATTTATTCATTTACCGCCAAAACAAGCGCTTTGTGCCTGCCGAAATGGCAAGACAAGCGCTGAACAGATCGCAGAAGCAGACGACAGCGAACAGGTTATGACTAGCGCCACTCTGCTCGTACGTTCTTTCCCTAGCGGCAAAAGGGGCGAACTAGACCAGGCGTGCTGGAGGAGGGAGATCTGTGCAGGTCTGTAGTTCAGTAGGTCGTGCTTCAATCATTCTCTCTCTGCTGTTAATGAACCAATTTGAAAAATTCTTGCGGTAGAACACTTCTTAGAGGGCACGTAACAACTTTCAGCGTATAACCAAAATTTGTTATGTAGCCTGTGAGGGGCCCTTTAAAACAATCTCGGTAAAAATCGGGTGTACCGTGGGATGTTGTTACAGCTGCGTCGAGCTTCACAGCCCTCTGCACAAGCATTGCTGTGAAGCCTGTGGCAGAAATAGAGTTTTATTAAATAAAAGGACTGCATAGAGCGCGCTCTCATGTTGTGCGACGTGAATTAAATCATTCGTTTCCTGCCTGCACAAACGTTTGCATCTCGAGTGGATTTCGAGCACACCGTATAATAATGGGCAGTTCCGTCGTGCTTCGCAGCACTATACACAAGCACTGCCGTAAAGCTAGTGGCAAAAGTACGATGTCATGAAACCAGATCAATGCATATACCACGCTCTTTTGGTGCGCTGCGTGAATGAAAATGTTTGTGCAGGTTTGTCTGCCTGCACAAACGTTAGCATCTCGAGTTAATATCAAACAGACCATATAATATGTGCAGTTTTGTCGAGCGTTTCACCGCACTGCATGCAAGCATTGCCGTAAAGCCTGTAGTATAAATAGGGTTTCATGAAGTAAAATGAATGCGTAAACCTCGCACTTGTGGTGTACAAGGTAAACAAAGAATTCGTTGCCATGTCTCCGCAGCAGTTGGTCACGTTGATTTGTGTGAGCATATAGGTTCAAGTGCCCCACATACCTATGTGATGAGAAAATAAGCAAGAATATCAGCTGCTATGTGTCGATGCACATGCTTTCTATTACAAGGTGTAGGAGCAGTACATCTTACTGCATGAGTAAACCACTCATGGAAACATTACGTTCTTTGAACATTGTAGCTATTTAATAGCCTAGGAAGCGCGCTATATTGGAAGTTGCAATTTTTTTTCTGTTCGCAAAATTCAATAACTCAATGCTTTTTCTAAAAGCTAATTTCGCAATGATACGTGTGCTGCGTCAGTAAGTTAAGTAGGCAGCACATAATGAGGCTAAACCAGAGGAATATCTGCAGTTAGGGATTTATACAAATGTAGAGAGTATTTTTAAAAAATGTTTTCTCAAATGTTTTCAGTGTGGAGTAAGGAGTTGCATATGCGTCCAGCGCTGATTTCCAGCGCTTAATTTTTGTTGAACCTTGATGTAACAAAGACGTAACACTCAGCACTGTACTTTGTTACATCAAAATTTTTTTTTACAATGGAACACTGCATTCTACTATACGTGCCGCTCATACGCCCCAAAATTTTGGCCCCTCTAAGGAAGTCACTGTTTTAAGTCACTGTTCTTTAAGTTTCGTCCGAAACTTAGATAACGCTACTTCCAACACTCGTGAAACCAGCAGCCACGTCGGCTTGCCGCCTTTACACCGGCCGCAAATTACTTTTTAAAAATGTGGCACGCGCGGGCCGTGTATGCACTCTGCGGCGCGCGGACCGCCACATGCACGGGCACGGCCGGGCAGGAGACGTCGCGCGCTCTCCTACCCTAGCGCGCGCTTGATCACGGGACGTGGACAGCGCGCATAAAGCTGCCATCCTTCTCGGCTCACCCTCGCACCCTTTCATTCGCAATTAACCGCAGCATGTGGGATGCAACGGGGCACTATAATTTTTGTCACACTTAGACTTTAAACCAAACATCAGGGCGATGGCGAAAATTCGCTTAGGGTGTCCAAAAATTGCTATCGCAATAATACACTATGGAGAAAGGTATTATGGAAATTATATGTGGATGGGTCAAAACCCCCTAATTTCCCAAACACGCACCCATCCACTGGCACGCTGCACACATGGATCCCGCGCGGCACGCTGCATCATTAAGGCGTATCGTTCTTCTCTAGCTCTATGATCATTTCTGCAGTAGGCACTTGGCGAGAAGCTTAATTTCCAACCTATGCGCAAGTGTCGTACCTGAATTTCGAAAGTACACGGACCATATATGTTGGCAAAATAATCGGAACTCACTATTTAGACTCGCCAAAATTATACTTAGCTGCTTACTTGAACTCATAAGAATATACTACTCAGCCGTGCTCACTCGGGCTCAAACTCGCCAAAATACTGCTCAGCTGGGCTCACTCAGACTCATGGGATGATCTGAGGGAGTTGACTCATCAGTGAGTTTGCCAGCGTATGATGTGTGCTGAACCACAAACCTGGGTTTCTTGAATAAAAACAGTTGGTCGCTATATGGATGCACATAAGTGTAATTCAGAGAGCCCGGCATTGTAAAGGCTGCCACAGTTACCATGCCATGCTGCAGCTCATTTCAATCTTGTCAAATGCAATACCCCTGCCAGCTTTTAGTCAGTCGATCAAATGTGATTGCTATTTATCTCATCACAACACCTCATTTTCCTGCCTAAGGCTTTGGGTGAATTTTCCTTGGCATCCATTTTGTTACTCTAACAGGTTACCAGTTATCTGTTGCCTATACGAAATTTGAAGTTGTGCACATGTCATGTGGACTCCATGCCAAACTCGTAGTACTGCATGCGTTTTTGCAGTTACGTCTAGAGTAACAGAATCGCGTGTGGGAGTTACTTTAGTTAGCAACTGTAGCTTTGGAACAAACATGTGCATGAGAGGGTGCTTAAGTGTTACCTGTCAAGACTGGGAGCACCAAGGCAACTTGTGCAGTAAAGGCATAGGCAGTACGAGCCCACAGATTTTACTAAGTGTGGCTGAGGTGATGCGTCTAGACTTCACTATGAAGAGAGCCAAATAAAAGATTGCCTATCCATCATATCTATTCTGGAGCCTTTTCTTGAGCTTCTCTAAAACATTAAGCTCAGCGTGTACACTTTATCACAGCATAATTATTACATGTGATATAAAACATTATATTGTGCAGTTTCTCCAACTCTTCGATCGTGAAGGCATCTATCCATAGATTAAATAGGAATAGGCTCAATGTTGACATATCTCCACAGTAGCATCTCCAGGACCTCCTGCTGTCACAATGCATCACAGACATTATTTAAGTGAACTCCAAAAGTGAAGCTCTTCGTTAACATTGCCTAAAATTGTATCTTTATATTGTCACGTGGTGGTGACGTGAAGAACACAGTAGCAATACTGCGATAGACAAAACTAACTTTTATTGGGCGAACCTGTGCCCACAAAACAGGCTACACTTATATCACAACGATAGCGGCGAACACGCTCGGCGATCGTCGAAAAATCTGATCAGCGGGTCAAGCGCGTCGGCTTTTATACAACAGTCGTCGAATGTTCCAGACTAATCGTTGGGACCCGCGTGCCTTCCATAAAGTTCTACATCATTCGCGTCAGGCGAATAAATCAGATAACACAAGGTTCGGCAACAACAGACTGCGGATAGAAGCATCGATAACTTTCCAGAAACTTCGGATACATGCAAGCGCGTCCCGCGCTGTGCGATAAGATTTCTTAGGCGGTGAAACCTGGTCGCCCGATAAATATAAATACACGTGTCAATACCCCCCTCTTAAAAAGCATCGTCCCGATGCTACAAAGAGAGCGAAACACAAAGGGACACTTATTAAACGTAAGTAACAAAACAACGAAAAGAAATAAAGTCCAAAGGTCAGTTACGCGAAGTGCCAAAGTTCGTCAACGCTGGTGGTACGGCTTGAGCCGCACAACGTGGACAATTTCAGGTCGTGAGCGGCGCCGCTGTGACAGCGAAATGCCGTCTGGCACGACCTCGTAGTCCAGTGCACCAATACGTCGGATGATCTTGTACGGTCCAAAATAGCGACGCAAAAGCTTCTCGCTCAGTCCTCGTCGGCGTATAGGGGTCCAAACCCAAACACGGTCACCGGGCTGGTACTCGACAAAGCGTCGTCGGAGGTTGTAGTGTCGGCTGTCGGTCCTCTGCTGGTTCTTGATCCGCAGGCGGGCGACCTGTCGGGCTTCTTCGGCGCGCTGGAGATAGCTAGCGACGTCGAGATTTTCCTCGTCAGTGACGTGGGGCAGCATGGCGTCGAGCGTCGTCGTCGGATGCCTGCCGTAAACCAGCTTAAACGGCGTGACCTGTGTTGTTTCTTGCACCGCCGTGTTGTAAGCGAATGTTACGTACGGCAGGACCGCATCCCACGTCTTGTGTTCGACGTCCACGTACATCGCTAGCATGTCGGCGAGGGTCTTATTCAGCCGCTCCGTAAGACCATTCGTCTGCGGGTGGTAGGCCGTTGTCCTCCTGTGCCTTGTCTGACTGTAGTTCAGAATGGCTTGGGTGAGCTCCGCTGTAAAGGCCATTCCTCTGTCGGTGATGAGGACTTCTGGGGCACCATGTCGCAGCAGGATGTTTTCGACAAAGAATTTCGCCACTTCGGCTGCGCTACCTTTCGGCAGTGCTTTAGTTTCAGCGAAGCGGGTGAGGTAGTCCGTCGCCACGACGATCCACTTATTTCCGGTTGTTGACGTCGGAAAGGGTCCCAACAAGTCCATCCCGATCTGCTGGAATGGTCGGCAAGGAGGCTCGATTGGATGTAGTAATCCGGCTGGCCTTGTCGGCGGTGTCTTGCGTCGCTGACAGTCTCGGCATGTTCTGACATAACGGGCGACGTCGGCGGTCAGGTGCGGCCAATAATACTTTTCTTGTATCCTTGATAGTGTCCGGGAAAATCCTAGGTGTCCAGCGGTTGGATCGTCATGTAGGGCGTGCAATACTTCTGGACGAAGTCCTGATGGGACAACAAGAAGGTAGTTGGCGCGGACTGGGGAGAAGTTCTTCTTCACGAGTAGATTGTTTTGAAGCGTGAAGGAAGATAATCCGCGCTTAAATGCCCTGGGGACAACGTCGGTGTGCCCTTCCAAATATTCGACGAGGCCTTTTAGCTCCGCGTCTGCCCGTTGCTGTGCAGCGAAGTCTTCCGCGCTTATCATTCCGAGGAAGGCGTCGTCATTCTCGTCGTCTTGCGGCGGCGGGTCAATGGGGGCGCGTGATAGGCAATCGGCATCGGAGTGTTTTCGTCCGGACTGGTAGGTGACAGTGATGTCGTATTCTTGTAGTCTGAGGCTCCACCGCGCGAGTCGTCCTGAAGGATCCTTTATATTCGCTAGCCAACACAACGCGTGATGGTCACTGACGACTTTGAATGGCCTGCCATAAAGATAAGGGCGAAATTTAGCTGTAGCCCAAACGATGGCGAGGCATTCCTTTTCGGTCGTAGAATAGTTGCCTTCCGCTTTTGACAGCGACCGGCTAGCGTAAGCTATCACCTGTTCGACTCCGTTTCTCCTCTGGACTAGAACGGCACCGAGGCCTAGGCTACTGGCGTCAGTATGGATTTCTGTATCGGCGTACTCGTCGAAGTGCGCAAGTACCGGCGGCGACTGCATGCGTCGTTTGAGTTCTTCAAATGCGTCGGCCTGCGGTGTTTCCCACTTGAACTCGACATCACATTTCGTTAGATGTGTTAGCGGCTCCGGGATGCGTGAAAAGTCCTTGACAAAGCGCCTATAGTAGGCACACATGCCAAGGAACCTACGCACTGCCTTCTTGTTGATGGGTTGCGGGAACTGTGCGATTGCAGCTGTCTTTTGCGGGTCTGGACGGACACCAGATTTGCTGATTACGTGGCCTAGGAACAGAAGCTCATCGTAAGCGAAGCGGCATTTCTCCGGCTTCAGAGTAAGCCCTGACGACTTGATGGCTTCTAGTACTGTCGCAAGCTGCTTGAGGTGATCGTCGAAATTCCCGGCGAAGACGACGACGTCATCCAAGTAAACGAGACAGGTCTGCCACTTCAGTCCTGCTAATACTGTGTCCATGACGCGCTGGAACGTTGCAGGTGCCGAACACAGTCCGAATGGCATAACCTTGAACTCGTAGAGGCCGTCTGGCGTGATGAAGGCGGTCTTTTCGCGATCCCTTTCGTCGACCTCTATTTGCCAGTAGCCAGACTTGAGGTCCATCGATGAGAAGTATTTAGCATTGCAGAGGCGATCCAATGCGTCGTCTATCCGTGGGAGGGGGTATACGTCTTTCTTCGTGATTTTGTTCAATCGACGATAATCGACGCAGAAACGTAGGGTTCCGTCCTTTTTCTTCACTAAAACAACTGGAGACGCCCACGGGCTTTTCGACGGCTGGATGATGTCGTCGCGTAGCATTTCGTCGACTTGGTGTCTTATAGCTTCGCGTTCTCGCGTCGAAACTCGGTAAGGGCTCTGGCGGAGTGGTCGAGCGCACTCTTCGGTTATTATGCGATGCTTTGCTACTGGGGTTTGTGGAATCCTCGATGACGTCGAAAAGCAGTCTTTGTATCGTCGAAGCAGACTTCTGAGCTGTTGCTTCTTAATCACGGGGAGACTTGGATTTATGTCGAAGTCTGGCTCGGGAACTACGGTCGTCGGGGTAGATGCAACAGAATCCGAGAGGACAAACGCATCGCTGGTTTCCTGAAATTCCTCGATGTATGCGATCGTCGTGCCCTTGTTGATGTGCTTGAACTCCTGGCTGAAGTTTGTCAGCAACACCTTCGTGTTTCCTCCGTGCAGTCGAGCGATCCCTCTTGCGACGCAAATTTCACGGTCGAGCAGTAGACGTTGGTCGCCTTCGATGACGCCTTCTACGTCAACGGGTGTTTCGGGGCCGACCGAAATGACAATGCTGGAGCGAGGTGGGATGCTCACTTGATCTTCGAGCACCCTCAAGGCGTGGTGACTACGAGGGCTCTCCGGCGGTATCGCTTGATCTTCCGACAGCGTTATTGACTTCGACTTCAGGTCGATGATTGCGCCGTGTTGGTTCAGGAAGTCCATGCCGAGAATGACGTCTCGTGCACACTGTTGGAGGATAACGAAGGTGGCAGGGTAAGTCCGGTCATGAACGGTAATTCTTGCCGTGCAGACTCCAGACGGCGTGATGAGGTGTCCTCCAGCGGTTCGAATTTGAGGGCCTTCCCACGTAGTCTTAACTTTCTTCAACTGGGCGGCGATGTGTCCACTCATGACGGAGTATACAGCCCCTGTGTCGACTAAGGCAGTGACTGCGTGGCCGTCGAGAAGCACGTCGAGGTCGGTGGTTCTTTGTCTGGCGTTGCAGTTAGGTCGTGGCGTCGGATCACGGCTGCGTCGTGTTGAACTGAAGTTGGAACGTCGCGTCGTCAAGTCGTCGTTCGTCGGTGTAGTCTTGCCTTCCAGACTTCGTCGGGACGGCGGCGTGTCGTTATTATGTCGTCGAGATCGTTTCGTCGTCGTCTTCGTCGGCGGCGGAGGATCTTCGTCAGTTCGACGAACAGCAACCGCACCTCCATCGGTTGCTGCTTTTAGTTTTCCGGATATGGGCTCGCTGACCGGCCCCGGGCTGGGCCAGTGTATGATCGGCGCTGCGGCGACAGGTAGCGGCCTGGTGATGGCGAACGGGACGGCCGTCGAGGGCTCCACTGAGTAGCGGCGAGGTAATCGGCGATGTCACGTGGGCGCTCGCCAAGCTGTGGACGCGGCGCGTTGACGGCGAAACCTCGCAGTCCCATCTCCCGGTACGGACATCGTCGGTAGACGTGACCCGCTTCTCCGCAGTGGTAGCAGAGTGGGCGGTGGTCAGGAGCACGCCAGATGTCCGTCTTCCTCGCGTAGGTGCGCTGGGCGACGGGTGGTCGTGCTGGCGGCGGCGGCGGCGGACGACGAAACTGTGGCGTGACAGGGCCCTGGCGTGGTCGCGGAAGGGGTCCTTGACGGCGTGCGACGGCGGCGTAGGTCATCGCTTGCGGCTCACGCTGCGGCGATTCAGGGGCTACTCCAAGTTGTTGTTGGAGTTCCTCACGCACGGCGTCGGCAATCGAAGCCACTTGAGGCTGTGATGACGGGAACAGCTTTTGTAGCTCCTCCCGCACGACAGCTCGGATAGTCTCGCGTAGGTCGTCGGCGGCCAGTGACTGAACTCCGGCGTAGTTTGTCGAGGTCGTGCGGCGGTCGAATTGCCGGTTTCGCATCTCGAGTGTCTTCTCGATGCTGGTGGCCTCGTGAAGAAACTCGTCGACGGTCTTCGGTGGGCTTCGTACCATTCCGGCAAAAAGTTCCTCCTTCACACCACGCATCAGCAGGCGGACTTTCTTCTCCTCGGGCATTTCAGGGTCGGCGTGGCGGAAGAGACGGCTCATTTCTTCCGTGTAGATCGCGGTTGTCTCATTAGGTAGCTGCACCCGGGTTTCCAATAGCGCTTGGGCTCGTTCTCGGCGTACGACGCTCGCGAATGTCTTCAGGAAGCCGCTTCGGAAAAGTTCCCAGGTCGTTAGGGTGGCTTCTCTGTTCTCGAACCACGTCCTGGCCGCGTCTTCCAATGCGAAGAAGACATGTCGCAGTTTGTCGTCGCTGTTCCAGCTGTTAAATGCAGCGACCCTCTCGTACGTCTCGAGCCAGGTTTCCGGGTCCTCGAATGTTGAACCGCGGAACGTGGGGGGCTCCCTGGGCTGCTGCAGCACGACGGGGGATGCTGGGGCTGCCATTGGGGTGGACTTGGTGGCAATCTTTCTGGTCGTCTCGGGCAAAAGTCCGTGCTCCGGGGGCAGTTGTTGAAGACGGCGGCTTGCTCGATGGTCCGGGACTGCGTTGGTGTTGTCTTTGCGTTCCGGGCTTGGATCACGGCTTGTCCGGGGCGTCCGGTACATGGACCAAAAGCACCTCCACCAGATGTCACGTGGTGGTGACGTGAAGAACACAGTAGCAATACTGCGATAGACAAAACTAACTTTTATTGGGCGAACCTGTGCCCACAAAACAGGCTACACTTATATCACAACGATAGCGGCGAACACGCTCGGCGATCGTCGAAAAATCTGATCAGCGGGTCAAGCGCGTCGGCTTTTATACAACAGTCGTCGAATGTTCCAGACTAATCGTTGGGACCCGCGTGCCTTCCATAAAGTTCTACATCATTCGCGTCAGGCGAATAAATCAGATAACACAAGGTTCGGCAACAACAGACTGCGGATAGAAGCATCGATAACTTTCCAGAAACTTCGGATACATGCAAGCGCGTCCCGCGCTGTGCGATAAGATTTCTTAGGCGGTGAAACCTGGTCGCCCGATAAATATAAATACACGTGTCAATATAGCAAAGTGATCATGCATAAATCTGTATGTCATGACAGAACACTTCGTTTCTCACGGACTTTAGTTTACAATTGTTTTCAAGTTCAGGAAAATTGTGCAGTGGGCTAGTTGGTTCGACATACTTAACACTGTTGTGCGGAGTGACGAAGGGACAGGACTTGAGCAAGAAAACAACACACGAGACCTGAGCACAAACTATCAACTGGTGATTATCACAAGACAATGATTCTGCTGAAAAGTAGGAACCAAAGGAAAAGAGAAGTCGTGGAAGCATACAACCTCAAGATGGACCCACAGGGCTCATGTGTCAGCCCGCCGTCTATTTCACTCAGCAATAAAGAGATTAGCATAATCGCTGACAACAGAGGGTATAGGTAGACCGGGTAGAGGACTCCTGTGCATGCGTGTAGGCTTTACGTACGCTTCACTTGCAGAAAAATAAACCAGTTCATAGTTTGCGCTCAGGTGTTGTGTGTTGTTTTCTCGCTCAAATCCTGAACTTTCATCGCTCTGCGCAACAGTGTTAAGTTTTCAGGTTGTTCACTATGTGATGTAGGAAGGGTAAAATTGATGGGAAATCCCAATATTCTCGGGCATATTGCGAAAAATATGGCCCAAGTCAAGTGTCATTTTAGGCTTCACTGTCCCCTTTTATAGGGCAAATAGTAATAGTTTGATATCTATGGACGCTGGTTGTTTTTCTGACTTAACCTAGGCGGTGCTCAGCTCTCAGTTGAAAGGAATAGGTAAACAGGAGGACTTGCCACATAAGCAGGAGGTAGCACTCCACACAGACTTAAGCTTAATATACTGCGTGCTTCCACAGCCCTAGGGGACTAGTCTGTAAGTGTTGACTAAGTGGACTGTCCATTCCAGTACACGCTGAATGAATAGAGCACGAGAGCCCACGGTCACGATTGCCACTTGCTCTACCAGCTTAGAGCTCTACCTAATCAGTGTGTGCTGAAACAGTCCACTTAGTGGATACTTACAGAATCCTTCCCTAGACTGATGTATGTGTTGGTAGGTTGCAAATATTGCACTTTCTTTCCTTTCATGTGGGCAGTTCCCACACATGGATGTCATTTAACAAATTGTATTCATGTTGCCTTTGGTCTACAAATTTCAAATTCATGCTTATAACCAGGCCTACCAGCTCTTGTCCTGCATATTTATGTAGCCTTCTCATTTCTGCATCAACACTGCACATATTTAGAGCAAATTGGAGTCATTCTCCATTACACCCTCAAGCACTTGAAGTAGACACTGCAATAACCCCAAGGGAGGGGGGGCAGTAACACAAAAACCCCATTTGACTTGTAGTGCTGCTGAAGGATGCTCACATACCATTTATGCTACAATTCTCAGCAGACATTCCAAAGTTTGTACGAGTTCGACTTTAGCTGGCTAAATTGAATGGATTCATTTTGAAGGCAATTCTTGCAACACTTGGTCAAACTGAATGAAACTGGACAGCAGAATTAGTTGTGTTCATCTACCATTTATACGACTGCTGCCTTGATCGTTGTGCCTGTTACTTTGCCTTTCATTCCTGTACTATCAAGTTCAAGTACACATGCACTTTATCACTGTACAAGTAGAATGGCTTCAAAGCTTTTCCTGGGCATTCAACAGTCACTATTTATTCCTATAAACCTTCCTGCATGTGAAGGCAAAAGAAACTTATTAATTCATGCTGGAAGTATAAAAAGACAGGTATTTGCACAGAAAATGTTTATTTTGAGCACCGAGGTTTTTGCTGGTGTAGATATGGTGCTGGCTCCCTCCTTGTCCAAAGCATGTGCTTGCTGTACACAGCACCAGATGATGGCTTCCTAGGTCAAAAGATCAAATTGAAATAAGAGACATTTTGTTTTACTTCGGAAAGAGAAAGCAGGATTGAGACATTAACATGTATAAAAAATACTTGCCTAAAGAAAAATAATACGCAAGCAAATTCACTAAAGAGGTTCACTTTCAAGAGCAAAAGTATGGTTAGGATGAAAATTACAAGGAAGCTTCACTGCTCATTGAGGTTTCGGTTCAGTAGTTGTTGAGCCACAAGGGTTAGCATGCTACATCTTGCATATTATGTTTTGTAGAACAATATTGCACTTTGAACAATGTAGTGCCTATTTAAATGAACTGACAAGGAACGCTGAAACTCCAGGCTATTTGGTCTGCACAAGATATGATACAGACACTGTACTGCATTCATTTAGTGTTTTTGTCACTGATCTCATGCACCAAGGTCATTCACACCTATCCTACATGAAATGCAGTTACTTCTCTGAAGCTTCATCTAGTCCTTGAATTTGCTGCATGCTTATGTCCAAGGGAGTTCGTTTGGTTCCTGTTAATGTAGTACATCTAAGCAACTACTATAAAATGCCCGTAGTGTTCCCTTGCATGTACAAAACATCCTTGGCCCTTTCAATGCACAATACTCATTACATTTGACACTTGGGACTTGTGCAAGGCGCCATTTAGTATTATATGCTTGTCCACATCTGATAATACGTTCATAGCTGCGTCATTCTCATGCCAAATGCTTTGGTTATTACTGTGACCATCCCACACTTTTCCTTTAGAATCTTCTTGTCCACTTTTAAGGGAGCATCCCACGACACAATGTCTCCATTCTAGTGGTGCTATGGAGTTAACTTATGTGCTAGTTGTAGCAGATGACGTCAGCTGAACGCCACTGAAGATAAAACTCTCTGCGAGAATTCCTTTTGCACAAAATATGCAAACAATACAGAATAGTCAAAATGTAGTTATCTGGCAAGACTGGCTGCATCCATCATCTTTGTTTGGCGCAATTCTGAGGTGGCTCCATGTTACAAGACGCTTGGCGATTATTGCCATGTGACTGTTCGGGACTCTATAAAACACAAGAATGGCCTTGCTCCGGCCTTTCTCCTTGTGCAGCGGCCAATGTTATTACTCGTCCAATCGCACCATGTACTGTTCGTGTGTCCATAGACTAAATTTGTCACCACATTGTTTTTCCCGTATTTCGTGAGTGACCGATGAACTCATCTTGGGGTGGGACTTCTTATCTTTGGCATCCGCTTCTATCTCTTGTCGTCAGCGCCTCACACAACTGGATGCCACTGGCGATTCTCTTCCTAACCACGAAGAACACATTCGTCTCGTCACCTCTTCCGATTACGTTCTTTGGCCACCTAGAGAAGAGATTATAGGTGTCAACTCCTGTAACATTGTGGATGGCGGCATACTCATTCTACACTATGACCATACCCTATTTCGAGCAATTCTGATTACCCCTGGCCTTATTCGCTTCTCGGAGGGGTCAGCATTGCTTACTGCAATAAACCAAACTCTCGAACCCCAACTGTTGCCTCGTGGATCAACTGTCACTTGAGCTGTTGACACTCATGTCGTTGCAATTGTCACGAAGACAGCTCAGTGTGTTCTTGCGTCTATTACCATGCGCTGAACAAAATCGTGCGCAAAGATGTTTACCCCATGTCACGGATGGATGATGCACTAGATTGACTCCACGGTGCTGAATATTTTTCTAGCCTTGACCTTAGACCAGGCTACTGGCAAATACCGATGTCCAAATCCAACAAAGAAAAAACGCCATTTGCTACCCCTGATGGGCTCTACGAGTTCAGTGCGATGCCTTTTGAACTCTGCAATGTGCCTGCCACATTCGAATGCATGATCGATAAGTCTTGTGTGGCTTGAAATGGAAAACCTGTCTGTGCTATCTCGACGACATTGTGTTTTCAACCAAGTTCTCACAACATTTACAACGTCTTGATGAAGTCCTTGCCTGTCTTGCAAATGCTGGTTTGCAGCTCAACGCACGCACGCACGTGCACACACACACAGACAGACAGACACACACACACACACACACACACACACACACACACACAAATGCAGTTTCGCCAACAAGGCCATCAAAGTTCTGGGGCACATAGTCAGCAAAGAAGGTATTCGACTGGACCCTGAGAAGCTTGCTGCCATCCTAGAATTTTGTGTCCACTGCATCGAAAAGACATGCACAGTTTTCTTGAACTTGCTTCTTCCAGCACTTCATGTGCAACTTCGCTAAGCTTACGTCCTCGCTCCACCAACTCCTCGCCAGTAATGCGCCCTTTGTTTCGTCTGACAAATGTGAACATGCTTTCCTGCTTTTGCAACATGCCCTGACGTCAGACCCAGTACTGTGCCACTTTGATCCGACTGCGCCCACCATCTTTCACACCGACGCTAGCAGTCAGTCTCAGTGCCATTCTACTGCAATGTGACAATACATTCCGCGAACGAGTAATTGCTTATGCTAGTCGTGCACTAACCAGTGCAGAGAAGAATTACTACACCATAACCAAGCAGGAGTGCCGTGCTGTTGGGTAGCGCAAAACTTTCGCCCATATCTTCATGGCCGCCATTTCACAGTCGTTACCGACAATAACACACTGTGCTGGCTTTCATCGCTAAAGAATTTATCAGGTCACCTGGGTTGCTGTGTGCTTCACCTACAGGAGTATGATTTCATTGTCACCTACAGGGCTGCAAAGAAGCATCAAGACACCGATGCTCTCTCTTGCTACCCTCTGCTGAATCATGACGATTCACCATAACCTCTCCGTGATTGTGTACGTCCCGAGTCCTCTTCATCGGCTTTACCCATTGTAACCCTCGAATGGCTAAGACACGACAGCCCATCTGTTCTTGTGTCCCACCAACACGACCCATACTGCTGAACTCTTCTCAAACGCATGGAAGGTTATTCGTCACCTCCAAACGCCTGACTTTGCCGACAACTTAATCAATTCAAGCTGCACAATGGGGTTTTACATCGCAACATTTATCACATCAATGGCAACAAATGGGTCCCGGTCATACCATGTTCTCTGCAATGTGAGGTGCTTGAAGCCTTTCACGATCATGCGACAACTGGTCATCTAGGCTACCACAAGACTTACAACAGCATATGAAGTCGCTGCTCCTGGCCTGGCCCATCTTCAGCCGTTGTGAAGTATGTTGCACCCTACGTTCATCGTCAAAGCCGCAAACGACCAACTGCTCCTTCTGGCTCTTTACAACCTCTGCCTTGTCCCGCTTCACCTTTTGAAGTAGTTGGAATAGAACTGTACGGTCCTCTTCCCACGACCTTACATGGCAATCGTTGGGATTGTAACGGCCGTAGACCATCCAACACGCTATGCGGAGACAGCATCTCTACCATCCGGGACTGCTGCTGAAGTCGCCGATTTCCTTCTACGCAACATTATCTTACACCGCAGCACTCCGCGCGTTTTCAGTGACCGCAGCAGTCTTGCTCTCTTCTATCCTTACCGAAGTTCTGTGCGCCTCTAACACAATTCGCAAGACGACTTCCAGTTACCATCCGCAGACAGACAGCTTCACGGAGTGTTTTCACCGTACCCTCTCTGACATGATTGCGATGTACATCCGCCCTGGCCACACGAACGGGGATGCAATCCTGCCGTTCATGACATTCGCCTATAACATGGCTACGCAACGTACTACTGGCTTTTAACATTTTTTTTTCATCTGTGGCTGTTCACAAAGTTTCATTCTTGATGTATAATTTCTTTCGACTCCTTTACACCCCCGCAGGGGCGTCTGCGTAAGCAGGCGTTTGGTGTGTTGCGACACCACGTACCCGAGCACACGAGGGTTGGACTCTCCCGCGTGTAGCCGTGCGCGGCTTAGCCGTGTCCGGGGAAAAGGGGATCCTGGGGGTTGAGCCAATGCCGGGTGTTTGGACCTTTACGGCCCCTCGGCGGCGGCAACACACCCCTTTGGCCTCGGCTTCACGTAGACGGCACCCCCGGACTGACCCACCCGGGGGAAATCGGCAGTCGCCTTTTCCTGTCCTCCTCTCCAATCTTCGTCTTTCTCTCCCACTTTTCCATCTTTCCTGTCTTCTCTTCACTTCTAATTACTTCCGTATTTCCTGGCGGCAAGGGTTAACCGTGTGTATCTACCCAGCCTTGGGTACATATATTAGGTTATAGCGGCGTTGTATAGCTGACGTCTACAGGTATGTTCATAACCTCGTAACGTCCCCTTGTTGGGCTCGGTGGTGGGTGGCTACCATCGCCGCTGAATATTCTAAGAATACATGGCAAATGCATTCCCCTCCCTTGCAGATCGTCCTTACAAAAGAGGGCGCACCGAAGCAATCTTCGATTTCACTTTGAAAACCAACGCAGAAACGTTCCCACGCTACCATGTGATCCACAGTGAAGGATCTCTGCCAATGAGAAAACTATCCCCATTCCTAACAGCAAAATGCCTAGTAGAAAAAATCGGAAAACAATACAAAGCTTCAAAGATGTCAAGTGGGGACCTCCTCCTTGAACTCAAAACCAAAGATCAAGTTGAAAAGCTCGCTGATCTCACCTGTGTGGGAGACATCAAAGTCACAATCTCAGCACATCGTTCGCTTAACACAAGCAGGGGCGTAATATCAGAAGAAGATTTCTTAAACCTGAGTGATGAAGAACTCCTGGAAGGTTTCCAAGAACAGAATGTAATCAAGGTTCAAAGAATAACTCTCCGAAGAAATAACGAGCAAATCCCGACCAAACACGTTATACTTACCTTTGGTACTAGTATTGTACCTACTACACTTGAAGCAGGCTATCTGAAGATCAACGTAAGACCATATATCCCAAACCCGAGGCGGTGTTTCAAGTGCCAGAGGTTCGGCCATGCATCGCAGTCATGCAGAGGTAAATCAACATGTGCAAAGTGTAGCGCCAATGACCATCAGTCGGAGAACTGCAATGCTGCTCCACACTGTACAAACTGCAAAGGAGAGCATCCAGCATATTCAAGATCTTGCCCCTGCTGGAAGAAAGAGAAAGAGATAATTGCAATCACAGTGAAAGAAAAGATTTCCTTTTATGAAGCAAGAAAGAAACTAGCACACCTACCTCTAACAACCTACGCCAGTGCGGTGCGGCAGGGGACAGCACCGCAGTGGTCACAGGAGTCTACAGGGACCGCAGTCAGTGGCCCAGTAGTAACTCCATCCGTCCCCTTGGTGGCAGCAGCCAGTGCTGCTCCATCATCATCATCACAGACGGGCCTGCAGACCCCGGTCCCACAGGGTCCCAGGCTAAATCGAACTCCCAGGCCTGAGACGCGCGTCTCAGCGCCCGGTTCTCGATCATCCAGCGCCTCGGAGAAGGTTATGGATGTCGACACCAAAACTCCGGCGTCATCGACGCCAAAACACCAGCGCTCCCTGGAGCGCACTAAAAAAGACAAACTCACAATAACTACGCGAACAAAGGGACCGGTAACCTGAACGGTTACCGTTCTTCCAATAGCATATTCCAACTAACAAATGTCACCTACAGTTACTTAGCACATATATGTAAATTACCATTTTCAATTCTGCCACTATGGCTTTTATCGTGCATTGGAATTGTAGAGGACTGATTCGGAATTTAGGTGACATAAAAGACATAACAAATAACTTTTCGCCAGTCGCATTTTGCCTACAGGAAACAAACTTAGGCCCTAAACACACTCAATTCCTTAAAGGCTTCACCGTTGTCCGAAAGGACCGCGATTGTTCCCACCGGTTGTCAGGTGGAGTGGCTATAGTCGTGCAGGGCGGCACTCCTACCCGAAATGTCCCATTAAATACATCTTTAGAGGCCATAGCTGTCACCATTCTATCCTACAAAACAATCACCATTTGCTCACTATATATTCCACCCCACACACATTTTACTATCAAAGACTTAGAAAATCTAACAGATCAGTTACCGGAGCCATTTGTCTTGGTAGGAGATTTTAACGCTCACTGTACTCTTTGGGGCAGTGTCAAAACTGACCAAAGAGGGCAACTCGTTGAAGATTTTATTCTGTCAAACGATATCTGTCTTTTAAACTCAGGTGCGCCAACTTATTTCTCACCGACTTCCCGCACTTTTAGTTGTTTAGATTTAGCTTTTTGTTCACCCTCTCTTTTCACTGATTTTAAATGGGAAGCTCTCGACACATCATATGGTAGCGACCATTTACCCGCACTCATCAAACACCTATCATCACCACAAACCCTAGTAACTAGACCACGCCGATGGAAATTACAGCTCGCGGACTGGCAGGTATTTATGCAGAACGCGAAACTGGAAAATGTCTTTTCACCAGAGCTCAGTATTGATGACCTTAATAAAAAAATTACTGAAGTCATAATCACAGCGGCAGAAAAGGCGATACCGCAGTCTTCCGGTATTGTGCGCAAAAAGCTAAATCCTTGGTGGACAAGCGAATGTACTAAAGCCAAAAAAGAACAAAATAAGGCCTGGGGAATCCTACGAAGGTACCCCACTTATAACAATCTTCTAAATTTCAAACAGGCCAAAGCCCAAGCGCGATATATTCGAAGAAATGCAGAAAAATTATCATGGCAAAAATACATATCGTCAATCAATAGTACAGTCACATCGAAACGAATGTGGGACCAGGTGAGGAAATTTAGAGGAGAGTACTCATCATACACTATACCACTACTTACATGTCCAAGCACACAAACAACACTACAGGACCAGGCCAACTTATTAGGTGAACACTTTCATAACATATCCAGCTCAGCAAACTATTCAAATACATTTTTAAAATATAAAGAATCTGCTGAGAAAGAGAGGCTGCCTACCACTGGGGCTTCAGCTGAAATGTACAATAAACCCCTCACAATACACGAATTGAACAGAGTTCTCTCTGCTGGTAAAAAAACGGCAACAGGTCCTGACCGTGTGCACTACACAATGCTGGCACACCTATCCCAAGCATCGGTAGGGGCACTTCTTAAATTTTTCAATAAGATATGGGAGTCTGGAGTAATGCCCACAGATTGGAAAAAAGCAGTGGTAGTTCCTTTTCTAAAGCCTGGTAAACCCGCTACATCCCCTAGCAGCTATAGACCCATTGCACTAACAAGTTGCCTAGCCAAATCTTATGAGAGCATCATAAACATAAGACTCACATTCATCCTAGAAACAAGAAACCTAATAGACAAACACCAGTGCGGATACAAAAAGGGCTGTTCTACCACTGACCATCTCGTGCGACTAGAGCAAGAAATCCGTGACGCATTTCTTCACAAGCAATACTGCCTAGCGGTTTTCTTTGATTTTGAAAAGGCATATGATACCACATGGCGATACGGAATTTTGAGAGACCTGGCTGACATGGGAATTCGCGGAAGAATGCTAAATTGTCTATGCGATTTCATGTCAAACCGAACATTTCAAGTACGTCTCGGCACAACACTCTCGCACACATTCACACAAGAAAATGGCGTTCCACAAGGTTGCATTCTCAGCACGACGCTCTTCATAGTCAAAATGAACTCTGTAAATAAAGTCATCCCACCATCAGTTATGTACTCAATATATGTCGACGATTTGCAAATAGCTTGCCGCGCCTCAAACCTACCCACCTGCGAACGACAACTACAAATAACAATAAATAATCTTACAAAATGGGCTGATAAAAATGGTTTCCGGTTCTCAACACACAAAACTGTTACAGTTCTCTTTTCGCAGAAGCGAGGGTTACACTGCACTCCAGGTCTCACTTTACATGGTACAACGCTGCCCGTCAAAGAACACTATAAATTTCTAGGCGTAACATTTGACACTAAACTGAACTTCCTGTCCCACATTAACGCAACTAAAACTAAAGCAAATAAAGCGCTAAATATCCTTAAGGTTTTATCACGTAAGCACTGGGGATCTGACCGAACATGTCTATTACGTATATACCGGTCCCTTGTACGTAGCATCCTCGACTACGGTAGTGTAGTTTATGGAGCAGCTAGGCAGTCCTACATTAAGCGACTTGATCCGGTTCACAATCTTGGCCTACGACTGGCGAGCGGTGCCTACAGGACATCGCCTGTACAAAGTTTATACGTTGACGCTAATGAGCCTTCATTACAGCACCGCAGAGCACAACTCACACTTTGCTATGTACTAAGAATTCGGACATCACCACAACATATATGCTACAACATCGTAACACAGTGCCAATCACGAATACACTACACAAATAAACCAAACATGATTCGGCCACTCATCTTAAGACACGAACAATATTGTCAGACCTATGATGTTCCTCCCGAAGCCCTGCAGGTTGCCGAAAGGCCAGCAAGATTGCCCCCGTGGTGCAATGTTACACAGCTGTGTGACTGGACGTTAACACATATAAATAAAAATGACATTCCACAAGAGCATATAATACAAGAGTTCCGAGCTATCCAAGAAAAATACAAAGATTACACAGAATTTTACACTGACGGCTCTAAAACACAAGAATACGTAGGTGTCGGGATCGTAACAAAAAATTGGGAAAATAGCATTCGCATAAATAATTTTTCTTCAGTCTTTACCGCCGAAGTTTATGCGATATGGATGGCAGTTAAGAAAATTACTTCCGACAAGCAGAAGAATGCTATCATCTATACTGACTCGTTAAGTGCCCTAAGAGCCCTTAACTTAAACTCCGCGTCTGAGCCCCTGCTTGGCGATATCTTAAACATAGTATTTAACAAGAAATACGAAGGAACCATACGATTCTGCTGGGTCCCAAGCCATGTTGGGATAGCAGGGAATGAAGCTGCAGATAGAAGCGCATCCATGGCAGCGCACAAAAGCATCACACACATAACACTTCCATACAAAGACAGCATCAGAGCGGTTCGTAAGGCCCTTGCATCAAAATGGCAGCAAGACTGGAACTCATGCGTAAATAACAAGTTACATATAACTAAACCCCTGCTTCGCGAGTGGAAATCATGCACTCACCAAGAACGATTCTATGAGGTAATGTTATGCCGACTTCGAATTGGACACACGCATCTAACACACAACTTTTTACTTCGAAACGAAAGTCCACCAACATGCGAGAAATGTCACGAAACGCTCACAGTAACCCACATCATTATATCATGCCCACACACTGAAACACAGAGACAGAAACATTTCAAAAATCTGTATCACTTACATATACCTCTGCACCCTGCCTTGATATTGGGCGATGACCCACTAGTGCCATTCACTAACCTGTTCCAGTTTTTATGTGAAACCGATTATCTGCATCGACTTTAAGGTAATACAGCTATAACTACCTTAACATTAGATCTTATACTGTCCTGTGACTGGCGCAGCATGGCCTTAGTCGCCTTTGCGCCATTAAACCCGAATCAACTAACTAACTAACTCCTTTACACCCATCAGTTCCTTTCTTGGAACAGTTTGTGTCTCGCCTCGCGGAGTGCAGTCGCCTCGCCCCGCTTAAGAGGAAGCTTTAGCAGGCCCCGTACACTCTCAAGTTCAACAAATGGCCACAGAGGGCGAAAAATCAATCGAGGCGCGTTTCAGCGTAAGCGCGCAAGTGGAGCTACTGTAATTTGGTCGAATACTTTAATTTGTGCTTTCTCTGCTAGGGGCGCTGAACATGCTGAATTTTTTACTTTATACAAACCATTGACATAAACAATCGAGACGTCTAAGGTTGTTTTGATACCTCAGGCAAATAGGCAGTTTATTTTTTTTAATTTGATTGTTGAAGCTGCTTTTTAGTCATAGCGTCAAGGTTTTTGTACTTGATTAACCACCGGCAGCCGGCAGCCTATTGGTATCGATGTGTTTCCTGGCCGTTGGCGTTCGAATACTGCGGCGGTAAAACCGGTAAAACATTTTCGAAAGCATGCTGGTTTCGTCTGCGAGTCATTACATTGACTTGCTGTAAAGAGGTCTACTCTTGGCAAAAAATAGTGCCTCATTTTGTTTAGGCGTTGATTATCATAATGAATGCGGCGGAGGTTGAGGGAGTACGCTTGAAGGTACGTTTTTATGCCGTTGATCTCCATAACACCGTGAGTACGCAAACCGATGTCACAGAACACCCGATGCATCGTGTGTTCTCCGTCATCGCTTGTTTGCTGTACGCCTACTAATTCTTCATTTCTTCAAGTGTTGTACCCTCCTTTTGTTCTTGTTCTCTTGTGCTTCACTTACAGTATGTCGTTCCGTCAGCTGTAATGCTCATTTGCAAAACCAATGCGTTTGATAAGACGCAGTGGTTATCATAATTTCACTACACATGTATTAAGCTGGCACATATGTTTCATATTGCACGACGTTGATGCGGTAATTAGGATAATTATGACACCCGTAAGGAAGAGGCAGCTGACGGCCGTAAGCTGTTGCGTTCTTTCGGCCAAACTACCCTGCCTGATAGTGCTGTAAAGATCCTGTATAAAAGTGACACGCGGTGACAGGGAAATTATTATACTTAGCAGCCGATCGTACGTTTCGTAGCTTCGGTCTTCTTGTGCGTTTGTGCTACCCTTATTAATGAGCCATTTTTTATTATGTTCTTGACTATGTAACCGCGTTTGTGTGGATGCGTAGACGTGTGCTTTCTGTTTGTACTTGTAAAATGCAAATAAAATATTTTCAGGCTTACTCAATCTTTGGTGTCATGTGCGTTTATTCCAGTCGAGGCCATCGTGCCACCTGGAAACCGCATTCTGTCAGTAGCCCTACACGAAATGCAACAGCTGGAGCGCGGCGGCACAACTCGGGGTAACGGCGGCGTAATAAACGAAAAACCGCTCGGGATGCCCTTAAAAGTCAGTTCAGAGTGTGCCTTAACTCGATATGACTCAGCGCTACATGTATTCTGCTGCGCCTCGATCGCGCTCCCGCCAGTTTGGTTGCTGTGTGGCAAACGTAACGCCTACATATACACATAGGCGCTACGTTTGCCACACAGCAACCAAACTGGCGGGAGCACGATCGAGGCGCAGCTGGCGCAGCAGCCAGAAACCCAGTAAAGCCACAGAACACCTGGTAAAGCGGGTGCAAAACCCCGTTTCCGTTTCCTGTTGTACAGCGCCACCGGTGGTCGCATACTTTAGTTCACGACGCCACCGCTACGCTTATTTCCGTAGCACTGTGGAAGGTACAGTTTCCCTTCTCTAAGTTTGTATAGGTGTTCTGTGGCTTTAGCTCGGGCCCAACTCCGACGCGGCCTATTCAAATACATGTAAAACGCAAAAACGTTTTTATGAGATAACCCCTGGACCGATTTTGATGAAATTTGTTGCATTTGAAAGAGAAAGTTATATTCTAGTGACTGTTGGAAACGGAATTTCGATTTAGGGCTTGAATTTTCCTAAATCGATTTTCAAATATTTGACCGTATGAAAAAAATAGATGCACGAAGTTTACAAATTCATAGCTCTGCATCAAGAACTGATATCGCAGTTCTGTAAACGGCATCCATTAGAACATTCAAAGCGGACAAATTCAATATGTCATTTTACATCTTATGTGAATTTGTTACGTTGTTTACAATGGTTTTGCAAAAGTTGCATTTCCCTATGATTAATTTTTTTTATATTGATGTGTAACATATCAATTTTGTCCGCTTTAGATATACTATTAGATGCAATTCACAGACTTGTATTATCATTTTTAGTGGTTGAGTTACAGAGTTGTAAACTTCATAGTTTCGTTTTTTGAAAATTTTCGATTTTTGCCAATTTTTAACAAAAAATTGACGACCTAACTCAAAAATTCGAAACCAACAGTCACTAGATTTTAAGTTTGTCTTTTAAATGCAACAAACCTCGTCAAATTTGCTGCAGTGGTTGCCGAGAAAAACGAATTCTCCTTCTACATGTATTTAGATAGGAGCACTCGAGCTAAAGCTTCCTCTTAACACCGGCATCTCCCAGGACGCTCGCAAGTTTCGTTACGACTTGACCCACTGTGCTGTGACTTTTTCTCCTTGTGACGAAGTTCTTCTTTGGACTCCTGTGTGCGTTCCTGGCTTATGCAAAAAATTTCTCGTTTTATTCGACTTTCCACGGTCATTGAGCAGACATCACCTGTCAATTACCATGTCTCGCTTGTTAGAACGCCACCCGATTCCCGTTGCTGTGACACAGAGATAGTGCATGTCTCCCGCTTAAAACCAAATACTTGACGCATTTTATAGTACTTACGCGCAGCCAGGCGGCCGCTTCCACAGCGAGAGAGAATTAGCGCGAGCACAACACATGCCTGACTTTGAACTTCATCATCTGCACATCCTTTCCATCTGCATATATCATCACCAGCAGCACAGTTTAATCCTCGAGGTAGTAGTCCGAGCTTGGTTAGAATAAAGCGGTTCCTTACGATATATATATATATATATATATATATATATATATATATATATATATATATATGTATATATATATATATTTCTTGCACTTCAAGAAACTTTGTTTGACCTCGAAGACTTGAGCACTGAAGTGACGGCGCTAAGTATATACAAGACCTCATAGTAGGAGCCAGTTCAATTTCACAGCCCGAGTGCCCTTGCTGGTGGAATCTTCCTTCGTGTAATTGTCGCATATTGTCGCATACTTGGCTATCACTAACACTGCTTCGCCTTTCTGCAAAACTGCAGCCTCTCTCTTTTCTTTCTGCTAGTCCGAGCATAAGTGCTGCCGCACATGACTACTGTTGATTCTGATTTCGAGTGAATCTGGCTTGGCCTCATTACGGTTACTGAGTGAATTATAGAGAGAGAGAAATAGAAGAGAGGAAAGGCAGAGAGGTTAACCAGACGCATGTTTGATTTGCTACCCTGCACTAGGGAAAGGGGTATAGGGATGAAGAGAGTGTTCCACAGCTATCATGCACTAAGATTAAAAAAAAACAGTTCCATTACTCGAAGAAAACCTAGTGCATATCGTTTCCAGTAAAGTGGAGTAGCAGCCAGTAATTCTTTCGTTACTGAGATTTAATTTGGTAATTACAGTTATCTAACTCGAGAGGTACCCTCATAATTTTCAAAGTGTCAATGAGGCATTTGTTGGCATCCCAAAATGACATCTAACTGCAGTGTTTGCAGCGACATACTAATTGCGTACAATTTTACCGACTAGAAAATAACCTCACGAACTATGAAAAATACCATGTGAGTGAACTCTCACCCGCATCATAAAGCAGTGCCCTCAAATAAGCTGATTGAAAGTAACTGCATTGCCTATCGCAAACCCGAAGAGACAGCGCACAACCCTGATAATGGTACGGAAGTAGCCCCAACAGCAGGTTTCGCAGCTTCGCAGCTACTCCTTCCTCTCTACGTCACACTTATTATCCCTCTCTCAAGGCCAACTGATAAATGATAACAAAAGCCCTTTGATAATGCAGCCAAAGTGCAGCTCTGCCCACACACGAAATGTGAAGAGCAATGTAATAGGCACAGAATGTTTCAAAATCCAGACTTTGCTTGCACCGCATCGAAAGAGTGCGGGCGAAGTTACATTTCGCACCAGAAACTTGCTTCGGACCAAAGCCAATATAAAGTGAGCGTTTTATTTTTCATGAAAGTGTACACATGCTGCAAAAACAGGTTCGTGTCAACAAATAAAAGCGAAAGAAACACACTGGAAAGCGACCAACTTGTAGAGAAAAGGCAAAACCAATGCGTTCACGAAATTAAATATACCACTTCTATGAGCAGAACTGGCAATCAGAATGTCGGCACACACACACAGACAAAGAAAAACTGTATGCTCCTACTATCTAATAATTCCTAAGCTCCCTTGAACATCAGCCTAGAGGACGTGTTCAAATAGGTCTCCTTTTGCAGCTATGCATAGGTCTCCTTTTGCAGCTATGCAGTACTGTCTATTTTATCACACCTTTAGTGGTTTTCTTGATGACCGATACCGGAATTCTACGGCAGACATCCGTTATGCTTACCTTGAACTAATCTGACGTCCATCTAATCACGTCCGGCACAATCTTGCACATAACCTCAAAGAAAGAAACTGAACGGAGAGAGGTCAGGTAACCTAGCCGGCCTATTTACAGGATCGTGCCTTCCAATCTATTGCGCATGAAAAGTAGCACCCAACCAGTTTCGTGCTCGGCTGCTGCTGCATGCAGCTGGCCCATCTTGCTGATACAGCAGAAGTGGAAGATGTGACAGCGGGACTTTGCTTAGAAACTCATCCACCACTCCTTCAAGGATTTCATTCACATAACGCTGTCCAGTCAGTGCGTGATTGAAGATGGTACTGATTATTGCACTGGTGTAAATTCCAAACCACACATTGAGCGACCACTGGTACTGGTGCCGATTGCGCTGTACTTAATGTAGATTGGAGTCCCTCCAATAGTGTGCGTGAATGACAATGAATGTATGAATGACAATGAATGACAATGAATGGGTAGGCGTCGGGCCCGCGCCCGCGCGATTCTCGACCGCACAGACGCGGATCGTGAAGCCACCGCATTTGTTGACGCGGCCCAGTACGGCAATACATCAACTTTCGCGATAGCAGTTGTGGACGGCAACGGAACGTTACGGTCATCGGCATCGGTTAAATCGACCACCAGCGCTAAAGCCGAACAGATAGCCGTAGCCATCGCCATGGCAGACCCCACATTTACCCATGTCCTCACGGATTCGCGTGCTGCAATTCGGGCTTACGAAAGCGGCAATGTACCGAAAGAGGTAGCGCATATATTACTAGCGAGCTCAAACGAGTGCAAACGGTGCCTCTCCTGGTTCCCCGCTCACATGGGGAAGGACATCCACCCGCAAAAACCCAACCTCAATGAAACGGCCCATGACCGTGCGCGAGAACTTGCCCGCCGCGACGGTCCCACGGCCTCCGAGGGGCTGGACATTCAGTTTAATGACCCGCTACTCACATACCAAGAAATCACCTCACACTATCGAAAAGGCAGAATGAAATACCCGCTCCCGCACGCCAAACTCGAGCGCGCGCAGGCGGCCGCGTTTAGAATGCTGCAAACGGCCTCGTATCCGTCACGAGGCCTATTAAGCCACTACAATTCAGAAATCCCGGCAAATTGCCCAGACTGCCCAGAACCCTACTGCTCACTCTCACACATGCTTTGGCAATGTACCGCGTTACCAGAGGGCCCTCTCTCCAGTGAGCCCGAATGGGAAGAAGCCCTCAAAAGCCCGGACCTCAAACTGCAATTCAAGGCCGTCCAGAGGGCCCAAGAACTGGCGGAGCGTCACCACGTTCCCGTCCCGACTTGGGCGTCGCCTACGGTTTCGGCCCAAGGAGCTCGCCGCGTGCGATCTCCAACGGCTTAGACCCCTCAGGACCTCAATAAAGTTCTTGACTGACTGACTGACTATGATGGCACCTGCACTGTTCTTTTGCGCAAACTCAACATGCCACAGGTTCTTAATGTCAAGATGTAAAACTTACCAGACCCGGCTTGTCAGTTAACAATATACACTATAGAATTAACGTCTAAGGTTATCACTAAGATGACTGCTAAAACCCCTTAATGCTTACATTAGGACCAGAATTCACAAGTGGCTGTAATATCAACGTGTAAGCGCTCAGAGGGTTCCTGAAGCACTGTTGAGCACATGAACATAACTTCCAGCCGGGATATACTCGTGCGATGGGAGACAATGTCACACTCTTAAAAGTCACTCGTTACAAAGCAATGCACAACACCCTTTCTTACAAAACCTTATAACACTAGTAAAATTTGTTGGCCAAGTTTCGATTTATCCTACTTTGAAGCAAGCACATAAAGATAACATGCCAGTCTTCATCCACGATTAGATCACCAGTATTAAATGGACCCACCTTATGGGTTATTTGGCAACAGCATGTGTATGTCCATGCTTGTATCGTTTATTGATTGTCCCGCTGTAGTAGAATGGACGACCACCCAGCCTGATCATGCACTTTATAATGAAGCTTCTTTCTATAAAATCACAAATACCGACCGCACACACAACCTCTGTCACATCTGCACAGAGCACTCGAGCGTTACGCTGCGGAGAAAGGTTACCAGAAAATGGCTGTTGACAGCGCAGCGATATTGCTATGCAAAGGCACATATTACTATGTAAACGAACGCTGTTTCCCGCGCGTGCAATGACGCCGCAAAGCACTCATTTAGCGACTTCATTCACTACCGCCCTTAGTCGGCGGACGGCAGACCTGGACCGTGTGTCAGGAATGTGCGTTTACATTGCGAGATAAATTATGGACACTCTTTATTTTCTCTAAACAGGTGCGCGCACATGCCGCACTTGGGTCATCTGCCATTTACACATTCTGCCGTGTAGCAGCACCGTAACCAGGTAATGTTACGTTTAAGTGATTGTGAAAAAGGCTCTTACAAGTTTGAAGCAACCTAAGATAAACGGTGTCGTCTAATATGCGTTCTCGGCGCTAGTACAATGTGGCACTGGCTGATCGGTGCGGCGGTCCGCGGGATGCGTCACAAGGAAAATAAGCTGGTAAGGAACCTGGAAATGAAGTATCAGGCAGCCGACAGCGTAAGTTTGCATAGTAGAGGCACATCGAATGGAAAAGTGAAGTACTTACGATAGCTTACGCTAGCACAAGCCCCAAAAAATAAATGATCCACATCTTTGTCCAGTTGCTTGAGCGTAGCTCCTCTTTGAGCTTGCCATTCTGCCGCCAAAACCAAAGACGGATGTGACATCACGGACGCGAAAATCAAAGAATGAATGCGACATCCCGGAAGTGACGTTTGGGTGAACCTAACGCCTGCGTTCCGTCGACCGGGTGAACGCAGACACTTTCCGTCATTTTCAACAGTTTATTGCGTAATGAATAATTAAATAAACATCATTAATATTGCCCGATGGCAGGATTCGAACACAGGGACTCTAGTACAGAAGCCTGATATTGAAACCATTAAGCCACGGATGCATGTATCGACCAGCGAATGAAACGCACTAATGAACTTATCGCGGGCATGCCAGTGCTTTGAGACGCTTGGCGCGTTTCGATTTGGGCACATCATAGACAAGCTCAATCGTTGCAATTAATAGCAATTGTATGCGTTCCCGGCATGTTCTGCGCTTCGAAGAATATAGATTGCGCTGAAGTATACGACAATAAGATTTATATAGCGTCATATACAAAGCCACAAGAACGTCTGAATCCATAAGCACGAAGATCAGAGAAATCCATGTACTTCCCATCATTCCCATGGTAGGACAACGACTGCAGCGCCAGAGTTCCCTCTAGTAATTATGTAGGAAACTCTATGGGAGCAGAGGCATACTAAAGACTCTTGATAATTTGAAAGTAGCGACACTCTTTGAACTCTGCCGCCGCCGTACGACCTCCTCGCCTCCTCTTCGCCCCTGGCGCGTTCCCCCGCGTCAGTTTTGCCCCCGTTTTTCTGCACGACGATTGGTCTCCCTGCCGTTGCCCTTGGAAACTCGCGGATCTTGAGTTTTGCTGGTGCTTTTCTTTTTCGTTCGCGCCATTTTCCTCCTGAGCACGGCTGGCTCGGCGCTTTAGCTCGGCGTAGCGAACGTTGTACGCTATGTTTCCTGCTCTACGTGCTAGCGCTATGCCGGGCTGTTGCGCATTGTTACGTTTCGCCTACGACGCGCGGTAAAGCCAGCGCGGATGCAACGTACGCCGGAGCTTCGTTCAAAGCGGCGGACATTTTGGCCCGTTCGGAGCGGCCGCGACGCATACCCGCCGAGCGCGTCCCGGCATGTTCAGTGCCACGTGTCTTTGTGTGTGCGTGTGTGTGTGTGTGCCCACGCTTGTCAAAGCGCGGCAGCCGGGGAGAGGAGCTCCCCCAGTGTGAAGCGAGGAGGTCTGACCGGCGCCGGCCCGGCTGATGCGTCACCTCCTTGTCCCAACGTGTCTCTCAATCCGTCCGTCGCCGCTGTCACGTGGTGTCATCTCGTGACCTTCCTTCTTGCCCGCGACGCCAAGAGTATAAGAGCAGCTGCCCCCGGACGCCAGGAGAGAGGCTCCGATTTCTTCTGTTGAGTAACGGTTCTCCCGTCTCTCTACTTCGGTCGACCTGACCGCCCGCTCTTTGCGATGCTAGAATAAACAAGTTGTTCTGTTAGCAGTCGCCTCATGCTTTGCTGGGACCTTCGGATGCTTCCAGTGTGCCCCAGGCCGCCAGGCCAATGCTACCCTTGGGGCTTGCGACCCATTTGCAACAACGGGCGCCAACGGTCCGGTTGCAACAACGGGTGTCAGCACTGAGGTTCCAACAGCCGGTGCCATCGGTGCGGATCAAACAGCATATAACTGCAGCAAGAAGCCTGAAGATGGTTATGCCGTTTTTATGATACCACAACAAAAGCGTAACGGCTTGCGTAGGAAGCCGTGGCTGCATGACATTGGCCGAAGCAACTTTGTTCTGACAACGAACAGCGTTGTTTGCGAGCTGAGGAGTCTTTCTTATAGCTCGTAGCAAAGCATCCCGTTATGCTGCATTTTTTTTTCATTCTTCGGCCTGCTCACCATCGTTTTTGTTGCGGTTGTCCTCAGTATACTTAATATTCTGGGGCGGCTCCATCACCTCACACGTCGGTTGTTATTCAGTCAGAAGTGCAGCATTATAGATTCTGGTTTGCGTCCTGAAAAAAATTAGTGGCAAGTATACCCGTGGTATTGCAGGTGATGTGCGTTAACTAGTCAACATTGAGCTTTTTTTTAAGTTTTAAGGCGAAAGCCTTTAGACCTCTGTTTCAAGGTCGCGTTGTGACCCAAGGAAGGCCAGAGTTGACCCAAAACAAGTAATGATTACCCAAGTTAATTATTGAATCATTAGTGATTGACATAACGTGGATTAAGGTTGATTAGAGTGTAAGAAGATTAAGGTGGATTAGAGTGTATTAAGAAGGATTAAGATGCCTGAATAAAGATTAAGGTGGGTGGAGAAGGATTAAGACGGATTATGGTGGATTAAGGTGAAGGGTTGATGAAAGGGTATTAAGACCGAGTATGGTGGATTAGGGTGCATGAACAAGGATCAGGAAGGATTAAGGTAGATTAAGGTCGATTAGTGTGGATTAAGGTGAATTAGGGGTGTTAAAGGAGGATTAAGGCCGATTAGGATGTATTAGGGTAGATTAAGGTGTATTAGGGACCATTAAGCTGGATTAGGTATGATAGAGGTGTATTAAGGTAGATTAGGACTATTAAGCAGGATTAAGTTGGATTAAGGTGCATGAATAAGGATTAAGGTGGATGAAGGCAGACTAAGGCGGATTAGTGTTTATAAATGAGGATTAAGACCGTATAGGGTAGGCTAAGGTGCATTAGGGGCGATTTAGGTTGATTAGGTTGTATTAAAGGGACTCTGAAACGCTTTTGACGATTTTCTACAAACGTACTGAGTCGTCAGAGTAGGTCCTTCTGATCATTAATTGACACATCTAAGTGCTCTGCGTAAAGCGTGTAATTTATTATAAGGTTTTAAAAATGCACATCGCTGCGGATCGCAGCGCGCTGCTCGGCGGAATTTTAAGCCGCCCCAACCCATATGACCGAAATCACCCATATGACGTCAGTGGGGCGAGCTATCCGATTGGATGACCAGGGCGCGTGATCGATAATTTTTCCAACTTTATGGTAAACAAATGATCTTCGTAATATTTGGAATGTTAGTTAATTTGTTTTTATAAAAAGAAAGTAACATAAAGAGAATGCACAAGAACAATTTTTCAGTACACTTAAGCACTTCCGGCACACAGCAAGTGTCGTCTGCTTGTGTTACAACGTACTCCATTTTGACGAGAGCTCCGCGGTCAGAGTTGGTCTCAGTCTTTTCGCGAGCACTATGATTCGACTTTGTTGCCTTGTGGACTGCAAACGTAGCGACTGGTAATATGTCAAGCTGCGACATCGTGTCCCTCTGCAAGGCAGCGTACAAGCGAAGTGGCTGCTGCGCATCGGACTGCCGCTATCCGATCGGCGCCAGGATTTGCGCGTTTGTGGCCGTCACTTTACACCGGAAGATTACTAACGCAATAGCGTTTCGCGAGTACCGTATTATGGCAAACGTAAGCGCAAGGGGACAGGGTCTGGCCGCTTGACTGTGCCGTAACGGGATGAGCCGAGATGAGCAGAAGGGCAAATGTGAATGGTCTGCACGGTGCAGCCACCTGGTGGCATAGAGCTCAACAATACACAGTAGCAGCAACGAAGCGTATTCTTCTTTGCTGCTGGTGCGTATTTTTCGCGTGAGTGTAATCATCAACACGTTGTTTTTATAAATGTTTAAAATGTTTTACACTTGGTTAGAGCAATATTAGCGCTTTGGTTGGCTGGTTAAGCGCTGCGCTAACAAGTGTCTGGACCGTGCAGACCGATAAGGCCGCTCACGTACGTCTACGCCAAAGTTCCTTCATCAGCTTGAGTTTATGCCTGCCGTCATTTGCCGAAATGACCAGCTTGCCTGTGGTTAACGGAATACCAGACACGTTCGGCGCTACGGCAGAATGCTCGCAACGCACGCTGCTTCGATAGCTCTCGCTTGGGGTCGACAGCCAAGCGGCTAGCGGAGAGGTTTCGCGCGGGCGGGGGCGGGATCCAAAACAACCGGAAGTGGACGATGTGACGTCACATCATGACGCAGGACCAGTAAAGGCGGAGCTTAGCCCCGCTCGCTCGGCGAACGAGTTGAGGAGGAAAAGCATGGCTGGGGAGGAGGGTAACTTCTAATCGCTTGTAGCTCCATTAATACGTAACGCTTCACTTAAATTGTGGTGCGAATGTTCTACTCAAGCTGTACCCTACGCATCTACAAAATTTGTCCGAACCGTTTCAGGGGCCCTTTAAGGTACAATGGGAGTATTAAGCTGGATTAAGGTGGATGAAGAGCATTAAGGTGGATTAGGGTAGACTAAGGTGAATTAGTGTTCATTAAGTATTAAGACCGATTAGTCTACCATAATCCTCCTAATGCACATTAATCCACCGAATCCACATTCATCGACCTTAATTCTCCTTCCATAATCCACGAAAGTCCTCCTTAATACACCCTAATCCACCTTCATCGACCTTGATCTACTCTAACGCTCCTTAATGCACTTTAATCCTCCTTAATCAAGCCTAATGCTTCCTCATTCACTTTCTTCCACCCTAATCCACTATATTCGTCCTTAATTCACCTTAATCCACCCTAATCCTCCTTCATTCACTTTGATTCACCCTAGCCCACCATAATCCTCTTTATTGCACTTTAATCCTTCTTAACCCACTCTTATCCTTCTTCATGCACTTTAATCACCCTAATCAACTATAATCGTCCTTAATGCACCTTCATCGACCTTAATCCAACCTAGTCCTTCTTTATGCACCTTCATTCACCCTAATGCACCTTCATAGACTTTAATCCACCTTAATGCTCCTTAATACACCCGAATTCATCTTAATCCAATCAGTAATCAATCATTACTTTGCTAATCATTAATCATCTCTTATACGCGGCTGCACATGCTTTCGTTCGCTTCCCGCCTTCCTTCGGTCACGTGATATTTTCTGTAGCTCACAACGGGACCTTGAAACAGAGGTGTAAGGCTTTCGCTTAATAAGCCACACACAAAGGGATGTGCCACAAGCAATACTAGATCAAACGCACGAAGTAAAGCATCTGATCATGTGGCAGAAAAATTGTCTGGAGTATCGATCTCGGCTCAAAGCTCCCTTTACATCGGTATACCCCATTCATGCGGCTTTAAGAAAAAACCAACCTCCTCATAAGCGTTGCCTCCACCATTATCGATGCTGTTATTAGCATTTCTCAAAATTTTCAACCCCTCTGGGGCGCGCAACTGGCCCAAAATAACACGCCTCCATAGAATCCTGCGGCGCGTCCGCGGGAGCCCAAGAGGAAAAGCGCGCCGTGCGCAGCCGGCGGGCGAGGAGAATCGAGGAGGAAAGCGCCGTGAGGAGGAGAGTGTCGCTACTTTCAAATTATGAAGGGGTTTTAAGGCATACCAAGGTCCCTCTATAATTTTCAAGGTAGCGACATCTGCCGCGCGCGCCACCTAGGAAGTTCCTGTAGCAGACGGCGCCCACGCTAAACCGCGGTGCCGCGGCATTCGGGAGGTGAAAAAATATTTGCATACGCGCGGAAATAAAACCTACTGGTGCCTGGCTGTGGCGAAAAACGAAAGAAGGACCCGAACTGCTAAATTTAGTCCTTTAATTTCAAATGAGCGCTCCAAAAAAATAGCTCAAGAGAGCGTAATGAGGGCTGGATCGCCTCGATTCCGCGTGTTTACATTTCGTTCATTTGCGCTCAATCACCGCGCGAGCCTTGGTGATTGCTTGCGCTTAATCCCGTATGCTCTGTGAAATCTTTTGCATGTAAGTGTGCTGCGTATACATAGCGGTTGCACTGAACGAAGAAGTCGTGTAAAAATGAAGGCTGACAGTCGCTTGGACCGAAAATCTTTCGACATAACATCGCTCAAACGTGCGATTCTCAAAGCGCGCAGCCCTCACGGCAACTGAACAACATCCGTGTGTGTGTGTGGAAACGAGTGCGCCAACAGTCTTCTTGCCGCTGAGTGTGTCTGTCGTATAGCGATTACAAGACGACTGAACGTGTCCTGTGGTTCAATGCTACGAGCCAGTGCAACTGTCGTGACATGATGAAGAGGCGGTATGGATCGTGTCAGAGTGTCTCCTCGATCGTGTTCGGGCTGCCAGCGCGATCTGATCTCGCGGCACACCATTATCAAGCGTAGTGTGTGCGCGTGTGTCAATGCGGTTGACTGTTCTCGTGAAGCGTACGACGTCGCCGCGTAAACTCGAATCATGACGCGCATTGTTGTGTTTATCTCTTTTCGCCTCCGTGCCCCTCTAAACCCCCCTAAGAATTAGAAGGCCCTTATACGAAACGCACGCGGATTGGCCCAGCTATTACTGCACTGTGTTTTGCTGGCAATCCGTGTATCGCTTGTGGCGTTTTTCTTATGTTCATTTGCAGTTGTGTGTTTTTCATCAGTAAAATGGCATTGTCGATTACTGAAACATCTTCGAATGTAAGGGAAACTTGGAACGAGCTCGCAGCTGTATGTAATGTACTTTGATATATTGTATTACGCTTTATTATTTGACGGCCAGTAGCTGTGGCTATGCAGTATTCGTTTTTAAAAACAGAATAATGCAGGCACTTAGCAGTATATTTATTCACATACGCAATACACAGAATACGATTAGGATATTGGAAATTACTTTTTGGACATGTTGTAAAGCGCAGTTAACAACGCGCGCACAAACACAGGAAAGTGTAAAAGTAGAATTCGCTGCTGAATTTTATTTTTTATCGCACGTAACGCAATGCGGATATTTGTCAGCGAGTTAGTGCGTTTCTGCCCCACTACTTACTTGCATGCTAGGTCATATTGCACTTGCTAAGTCAACGGGCTCGTAATTGCACTAAAATCAGTAATCTCCACAAACTTCGGCCATCAACATTCATGCGCGCGAATGAAATAATACTGCAGCTCTGCACACACAGGTGCATACTTTCTCTTGCACCTTCGTATCGCTCTACGTTACTTTCCTCGCATAGTCGTGCAGTTACCGACGGTTCAGTCTTTCCGTCCATTTCTATGCAACCAGAATTACCTTCTGGTTAGGTTTTGTTTGCTGCGCAGGATGCAAAATAACTTCTTGTCGTCCTCCGTCTGATCTCGGCACCCATCCGCACAGCAACAAGGCATTTCGGTCCTTCGCATCTATAGGTCATACCGATCTATTCAGCGGGCTCACAGCGAACTAAAATAAATAATCTCCACAAACTTCGGCCCTCAACATTCATGCACGTGAGTGAAATACTATCACCGCTCGACACACGCACGTGTATACTTTCTATCGCACCTTTGTATCGTTGTACGTTACTTGCCTCGCATAGTCGTGCTGTTACCGACGGTTCAAAGTCCGTCCGTGCAATTCTGTGCAACCATACTTTTCGTCTGGTTACGTTCTGGTTGCCACGCGCGATGCAAAATAACTTGTTGCCATCCTTCGCCCGGTTTCGGCACCCAACCGCACAGCAACAAGGCATTTCGGACCTCCCGGAACGAAATTATCGCAGCGATGTGCATAGCACAACAGGCGAAACGCGCGCACTTCGCCCGGCGCGCAGGAACTTTCATGGCGGCAAAGGGGCGGAGCAAGGTCACATGTCACCGATCAGGCTATCGCAGGCGTTGTCGGCTCGATCAAAGCCTGGCGGTACTTTTGAATGATTGAGGGACTTTAAGGCATACTGCATCGCAACGCCATCTACAGGCGGCATTTGGGATCCAGACAGCCAATGGGTGCCCTTTATTATCGGCAGACATGATCCCGCTGCGTGGACTGCGTGGAGTATACCACTTTTGTCGGCGACTGTACGTACCTCGCCACGGCAATTGCAACGGACGAAGGAATACCCGCGAGAACTTTTGCCCCCTTTGGCGGAATCATGCTAACGTGCCATCGCAGGCCGAAACCGATGCGTTTCAGAATCTGTACAATGAACGCCTTGCAGGTCAGTGATTCCTGCTTTTGACAGCGCATATGGTGCATGGTGCATTTGCGGCACGTAGAACGCACGTTATGAATTCATAGTTTGTGTTCAGTAACAACTTCCTTTTGTGCATATTAAAACACACCTTGCTTAACTGTTGCTTGTTCCTCGCAGTACTCGCGGCAGCACGAGGTCTTTTAAGCAGAGCGCGTTCGAGGTTCATGCGCACCTGCATAGGTGCACCTCAATACACGTGCTGATAGAGCGTTACGCAGAATATGTGCATGTTGCTGCCCTCACCGTGCGCCTGCCAGCCGACGCTTCATCCTGGAAGATGGGAAAGAAGCGGCTGCTTTAACTTAAGGAACGAATCCTCCCTACCGCAGGCGTATCATATCTGTGCACGCGAGAAGCGCAGGGAAGTGAAGGTTAGCGGATGCGCTGCAAGAGTGAGCAAGGCTCCATAGAACGTACGCCTGCGAACACATCAAACGACTGTTCCATGGTCGCACGTAGGCCGGTTATACGCGCGTACTGTTCTGCACCGTGCGCCGGCTATCGCATAACTTTGGTTCCGTGATGTCTCACTTACCGTGGTAAGTCAATTAAGAAAGGCACCTCAGGCGGAGTCAGAAATGACATTCTGCCTCCTCGCCGGCGCGCTGTCGTAGTTATGCGCGGTCGCCCGAATTTTGTTCAATAAAGCACGACGATTCTTCAAGCAAGAATGTGTTTGTGCTCATAAACTCCAAATGGATCGCAAATGGGTCGGTGTTTCGTACGTGTCTCCAGTGCGTTCTTGCAGTGCAGTGAGAATGCGTACATTTTTTGCGTATCGCCAGACGTCTAGCTCGCAAGTCCGTCTGAGAACCCCAGGAAGCCCAAGCTGAGAAAAGCAAGTCGAAGACAGCGATAAAGGTGACCTTCATTTAAAAACACGCAAGAACTGAGCGGCGGCCGGTACCTGCGGTTGATGAGAACAGTTCAGTTGGCAAACATTATAAGCCATGCTTATTTTAATAAAAACCGGTAAAAGCGGCCCATTCGACCTGACGGCCAAATTTCCGAAGTTCATTATGAACTTTCAACACGACTTCGGCAACGGTAATGCAATGAGACATCGCGATTGTTTAGTATTGCTGCGGAACGCGCGCGTCCGAGCAGCCCCTTTGCGCGCATCGGGGCGTGATTTCGCGAGAAATGTAAAGAAGAGAGGAGAGCTGGGAGCCAGCGCTGGATAGGCGGCGCGTCGAAACGATAGTATTCCTGTATATGCTCCCGCAGGGAGCAGAGTTGCGCATACCTTTTCCGGCGCCGCTCGCACCGCTATTGGCCGAGCGCAAAAAATGACGTCAAATGATACGCGCCGCCGCGAAGCCAACTTTACGGGCGCATCGCCGACTCATGCGAACTCGTCGTTTCCGTCAGTGCCATCGCCATTGCAATCAGCGGACCGTCGATCTTGCGTTGAGAGGAGCAGCTGCGGATTTCAGGTACGGTATTCAACGATGTGAAGTCAAGGACCTTGGTGAAGTGATACGAAACACATCGTACCGGCACTTGTATTCCAGTATGACGGGGTGCAGCGCACCACACTGCACAAACCGCACAGAAGTCAGCCATAGGAGTAAATGCTTCAGCCAAACAAACTAGCTGGAGACACATTGATATTATAGTGAGAGTGTTGTTGCAACCAAGTCTGGGCTTCTTGACTTTGAATGCACCCTCCAGAGTTTAAAATTGAAATGAATAATATGTACCTCTCTCGTCAACCGCAATTTCTGAAGAGCTAGGACATCTTTGCAGAAAGCACACAAGGGAACAAGGATAAAACGGGTGCTAAGTTGGCACATGCATATTTAGCTCTAGAGCTGTGATAATTGTAATATATTCCTTCTCCGTGTGAAGTTTTGAGAACAGTAAAATTGATTCTAGTCAATTTATTGTCTTGAAGTGCACAGGCTTATTTATTTTGTTAACTAATTGCTGCCATAGAAGCTAAGCCGCAATTGTATGTGTGCTAGCTTGTGAGCATCATGTATCAGCCAGTGGAACAAAAACTTGTCGTTCATTTAAACACGCTAGAAATCTACGTTGTGCGTTGGTGAATGCTGTTTCCTGTGGGTGGAAGTGGAGTGAATGCACTGTTCAATGACGTAAAATTTCCTTGCCTCTGATGCGATAGGTGACAAAGCTTTGTAACCTGGCTTTTTGGCCAAAACCTGCTTCAGTGATTTCATTGATTTAATACAGTGTCTTCAACTACTGGCTTTTCTCCGAGTGGTAAGAGATCAAGAAAAATGTGTTGTCAGATTACAGTCTGCACTGTGTGAATAATTACTCTGCAAGTTTGCCATCTTGATGTGATTAGTGCAATAAAAATAACCTGTTGTTACTCTTAATAGCTTGTTGCCTTTCCAGTTTCTTTGAATTCTGCCCCCAAGGTTCCAAGAACCAGCACACTTGGCCTGCTGCCAGCAGCCGTTCATGCATTCCCTTGTATGGGAAAAATTTGATCTAGAAGCTCTTGCATCTTGCATCTTTTTCTACTTGCAGATTTGCTGCTACTATATAGCTGATTAGTCTGCGGTATGAATGAATCGTAAAAGTAAGCTTTGCTTAAAATGTGCGCATGTGAACATTTGAAATGCGCCTAAATCTGTGTCTGCACCGCATGTATCGAAAACGTGCAGCTGTTGTGAACGATGGTTAGTGATAAATGACTCTCTGTTAACGGTCACTGACATAACTGCAGGCACAATAGCTCTCTTGGCGACGGTCATTAATCGGCTGGTTTCGGCAGCCAAAATGAGCTAAGGGTCCACCTTACGTGTGTGAAGTTTTAAACACTCTTTAAAACATTTCTTGCTTTCTGACAGTGATAAGACAACTTCATGTGCATGCTGAAAATCATTGCACCGCCTTTTGTGGCAACGTACTGCGCGTTTGCGAGCGAACTTTGGAGCTGTTCGAGCCACAGGAGTATATTATTTTGGGGAATCGAAGGCAGTCCTACCCGCTATTTGTACGTTCATGTGTGTGTTTGCATATGCGTGTTTACATAGGTACATACAAAGTTTCGGTTGGTTGGACGCCCACCCCCTCCGACTGCACGAATGACTCGTTCGAGCGTAGCCTGTATTAAGAAGTGCCCTTTGCTAAGCGCCTGCGAACAATTGGTTCTTGTAGCTCGCGACCACTAGAGAAAAAGGCGGAACACCGCGCGGCATTTGGCTCCTGCGCGCACGAGGAGTGCTTCGCTGCAGAGCTGGATCACGACGGTGGACCTATGCGCAACTCTGCTCCCTGCGGGAGCATATACAGGAACACTACGAAAAGAGTGCGTTGCACGCCGCCCTGGCGACGAAACGCGGCATATTCCAGCCACTCGACCAGACGACACGTCCGCGACCGTCACTCTGCTAATTCACACCGGCGACTGACAGAGGTCGCGCGACCAAGTTGGTCGCAAACGGTCGCTTTTCTCGAAAAGCGACCATTCTGCGTAATTTTCCAGTCGTGCGACCGTGGTCGCAAAACTGATAAACCAATCAGCGGCGCACCGGAAGTGATGTTTCATGTGTCTACATCGGGCTTCCTCCCGCGTCGCGGCAAATACGAAGTCCACGCCACCATGGAAGCTGCTGCGTATTCGCCGGAGTTGCTTATAGAGGCCCGTACCCGTACCCGTACAGCACCCGTAACCGTAACGTACCGTACGTGTACAACAAGCTGCACCCATCACTTAAAGACCGTAACAAGAAGGACGTCGCATGGACCGAGATCGGAAACATGTTCGGAATCTCCCTTAAGTACCTCAAGCGAAAGTGCAATGTGGTTTCGGATTTGTAACTATATGTGAAATATGGAAGAGGCGCATTGCGGTGCATTTTTCAATGCTAATGTATTCCCGCTTATGAAACGTCCGTGTGTGGTCAGATCGACGTTGTTCCCCGGTCGCAGTTTTATTAATCGGGACAAGCAACGCTACAAAATCGCGGCCCAATGCTTGACTGTATGATCGCTTCCTAATTATTTTGGGTACGCACGCCCTTCCTGCCAGCTTTATGTTTATATCCGCTGTTACTTGCACGTCTTTAAGGAACTTAGCTTGAACGATGTAGCCTCGCGGGTGTGTTCATGAGTGTAGGAAACAGTGTGGCAACGTGCGGTTTTGCACTGGCGTTTCGCACGCTGTTATAAAAACATTTGCGAATCTGCACAGCTAGACACATTTGAACGTTTTTTTGTGATTTACGTAAGCGTTGTGAAAAACATAAATATTGCGGCTAACACACCAAGAAGAAAAGGAGAGAAGAGGCTTCGTTATAGCATACTTCATTTCGTGTGATCTCATGTTGCTGTCAACGTATAATTGCTTATTTATTTTGCAGGAACCCTTGCAGAGAAACAATTTAAAAACTTGAGAGACATTTTCGAGAGGAAGCAACAGGAGGTGCGCGATAAGCAGCGTAGTGGTGCAGGAGCGGTTGATGTCCCCACCATCAAATGGCCCCACTTCGAGGCCATGCTGGAATCAACGGAGGTGGCATCAGAACCTGTGGTGTAAGTTTATTTTGTTGACGCAATGAAACAGTTTATTTTCATGCCTGCAAACGCACAGGCAAAGGAAAGTTTCACAGGAGACATGCATGCTCAGCATACATTCAAATGCTGTTTGCGCTGGCAGGCAATGGACAATAAAAAAATTTCTGTAGCCTAAAATTAACTTAGTTATCACAAACAAAACATTATTTCCATATACTCATTACTATAGGTTGCACCTCTGTATAGTCTGAAGTAGAACTCTTAGCAATTTTCAAAGGAAAAATTAATCTCCAAGTGACTCCGGAGTGAGACTGTATTTTAATTTGGTCGGCATGATGAAATATGATTAGGTATGCACGCTTGTACGCTAATCTCAAAATGCTATACTTAAGTTCACTAAATTTCAGTAAAAATTTTTAGGAGCTGCTAATTATAGCAGCAAAGAAAGTTCAGCCAACACTCCTCAAAGTGTGCAAAACGAACGCTTATTCGACTTCTGTTGAAGCCATCGAAGGCATCTTTCTCTGTCGCAGCTATACTAGCCAGAGCTACTTCAGCCGGCAGCATTGCTGAGTCACCGTCGTCGATGTCTCAATAACTTTTACAAGGTGTTGACCTCCCAGGCACTACTGCTGCAGCATAGAGTGCTCAGAATAGAAACCCGCCTATATTGCTTTCGTTATCGTGCATGGTTTTATGCTATATAAGTCTCGTCATTGTGCAACACGCTCGGACGAAACCTTGCAGAAAGAAACTTTTTATTGTCCAAAAAATACGGTAGCCCTTGAACACCTGCATGTCGTGGAATTAATATGTGCAAGACCTATAAATTTAATCAGCTGGATCATGCCACAATAATCAGGTTTGCGACGGTGAACTTCTTTCAGGGTACTGTGCAGCATGGAGGTCTCTCGATCAAGGTAACGTATAAATTGCAGCCTACATTTAAGATAGGCGTAAATTATGTAGTTTCTGCGATGAAATGGGTGACCGTAACGTAAACCTAACCGTAACTGGAACCTTGACAACCTTACAAAATTGTACTTATCAGGGCAAAAAGTGTTAATGCACAACATTTCAAAACATAGCTTGTATGCTGGTACATCTCATACTATTTTTGTTCTTTATGATACCTCACAGGCCCCGAAGACCATGGGCGCGAGGGACATATCAGTATAGATACTGTACAGAAATAATAAATCAGAGCAACAGTGCAATAGACGCAGTACAAGGCAAATACATAAAACGAATATAAAGTTGACTGGAAAAGGGCATAAAAATAACAATAATATGAAGATTGAGAAACGAAACAAACGCAAAAATGGCAAGTAATTATAACAAAGTACAAGTCAAAAAGTAGTAAAAATAAAACACCGTTTAGAGCAACTGAAAGAGCAGTACAACAGAAAACATTGAGAATGTTGTTTTCTTAAGAGGTGAACAGAAATACACAGCGCTTATACTACAGCATGGGCACAATGTGAGGTGAGTAGGCATGAATGACTGGCAGGCAGCTGACCACTGGTAATGGCATCTGCATGTAGCAATGTCATATGTAAAAGGTTGCTTTTCCACTGTCATCGCAGCCGAGCAGAAGTAAGATGGCAGCCAACCAGGGGCTTCCTCGGACGCCATGGAAGCAGACACGGAGAACTGCAGTTCTGCGTAAAGAAAACTTTAAATTTAACACACTGTTAACACAATCATGTATGTGCAGATTACTGCATGAGATGTAATTTCTATGTTTATTAGCTGTCTGAATTCGCAGAAGTACTGAGAAATGCACCTGGTTTTTCAGAGGTTATGCTTAAGAGGAAGCTTTAGCTCGAGTGCTCCTATCTAAATAAATGTAGAAGGAGAATTCGTTTTTCTCGGCAACCACTGCAGCAAATTTGACGAGGTTTGTTGCATTTAAAAGACAAACTTAAAATCTAGTGACTGTTGGTTTCGAATTTTTGTGTTAGGTCGTCAATTTTTTGTTAAAAATTGGCGAAAATCGAAAATTTTCAAAAGACGAAACTATGAAGTTTACAACTCTGTAACTCAACCACTAAAAATGATAATACAAGTCTGTGAATTGCATCTAATAGTATATCTAAAGCGGACAAAATTGATATGTTACATATCAATATAAAAAAAAAATTAATCATAGGGAAATGCAACTTTTGCAAAACCATTGTAAACAACGTAACAAATTCACATAAGATGTAAAATGACATATTGAATTTGTCCGCTTTAAATGTTCTAATGGATGCCGTTTACAGAACCGCGATATCAGTTCTTGATGCAGAGCTATGAATTTGTAAACTTCGTGCTTCTATTTTTTTCATACGGTCAAATATTTGAAAATCGATTTAGGAAAATTCAAGCCCTAAATCGAAATTACGTTTCCAACAGTCACTAGAATTTAACTTTCTCTTTCAAATGCAACAAATTTCATCAAAATCGGTCCAAGGGTTATCTCATAAAAACGTTTTTGCGTTTTACATGTATTTGAATAGGCCGCGTCGGAGTTGGGCCCGAGCTAAAGCTTCCTCTTAACGACGCAATGATGTTTAATCAGCTGTGTTGTAATAGTGAGTTCTTTTGCAGAGATTACAGTGAAGACATAGGAGAGGAGCCAGCGCAGATACCATCAACGCTAAAGTGAGCAAAGAGTATAAAGTTCCAGCAATCAGCAACGCTTAATAATTCTTGCATGACATCATTCTTCTTGTACAACATAACACGCTATGCTTCACTGCCTGCTGTGGTGTAATAGTGGCTGATTTTGCCGAGATGCCACAGAACAAACAACTGTGGAAACAGTAGAGGTGCCACCAGCAAAACGGTATGTGAGCAATGGTTTCAATTTTCTACCAATAAGAAACTCTTTGGAGTGGTTGCAAGAAGGCTTTTTTTTTTGTACAACCTAACACACTACGCTTTACTGCCTGCAGCCCGAGGACATCGAAGAATCGCAAACAAACTGAAGGTTCGAGGTGAGAGGCGTGTAATGTTTACCGAACATAAATCTACAAAAATTTAAGTTATCATTTAGGCAACAAAGCTACGCATGCCACCAAGTGCAAGAAATAGCATGTGCCTGGTCGAAAGTCATCATTTTGATATATCTCAGCAAAAAAAGAACCGTCCATGTCCCGAAAATGGAACTTAGTTCCGTGCTAAGAGCTGTGCACTAAAGACTGTCGCCAGCCTAATAAAATAAATTATCGGGTTGACTTTACAGAAAACATACTCTACAGTCATGCAGGTGAGAGCGCAAGCCACGATGCTGTTGCGCAAGCCTGTATGGAGAGCATCTCGCGCAACTAAGGGAGCACAAAACCACAAACAAAAGGGACGACATTGCATATTTTGCGCTGAGAACTGATGCGCGCCTGCGAGCACTGCCAATTCATGTAACGCAAGACCTGATGCGCCTGATGGAGTCCATGATATATCAGGCAGAATTGGAAAGCAGGAACACCAGCAATTGAAAGGAACATTTAACTCGGGTGCTGTTACATATTCTAGTCGTAATCATCATCAGCGTATTCTTAGGTAATTGTTTTGTATTTTACTCATACTTTTCTTTAGTACTGTGAAAACTTTTTTTTTTAAACAGTGCCTTACAGTAACCTTCTTTAGAGATCTGTAGTGAGCTTTGTAGTTATATTATCACCATACAGCTTGAAATATTAAGGAATATATTAAGCTGCTACTGCAACTGTTAAAACTTTTTTTACCAATCATTGCCTTGTATTCGAGGTGTCATTACGATATTTCTGCACGTGTGCCTTTGTCAAACATAGATGAAAATGCTATACTTTTATGTGTCCAGGTAAGACGTATGTGATATTTTAATTTCAAGGATTAACTTCGTATGACACTCCCATTGCTTGTTTCCCTGTGCATTTGTGATATTGATTGCGGAAGAAATTCCTATGTAAAATGCGAGTGTTTGTTCTGAATAAACTTATTTGACAACACACCTTGTGCAGTTCAAGTACTGGTGACCACTTTATCTTGCCAGGGAACTTGGCGACTGTGATGAAGTGGTGTGCCAGCTTGTCCCGAACTTCTTTCGCATGCCTATAAACATAATATGCCAGGTTTAATTTGCCTACCTTTCAAATTTCTAACAGCAAACATATATTGAAATACAAGTAACCTTCGCACCGAGCAGCGTGACACTCAGTAGACTTTGATGGCAAGAGGGCACCTCCGGCTGATTCCTCCTCCTTCCAGCTGGCAGGGGAAAGTCGCCCTTCCCAGTCCTCGCTGTCGGCAGAACCTGGCGGGCAGTATATGCAGCAGAAGAGGCTGATGACTCCTTCATCAAAAAATTATGCAGCACTGTGCAGGCTCCAACATATCCATTAATATTGTCGGTCTTGTCTTTGAACGGTCGCCGCAGAATTTTCCACCATTGTGCCAGGATTCCAAAGGCGTTTTCGATGACTCGCTGGGCCCTGCTCAAGCGGTAGTTGAAAAATCGCCGCCTGTGCGTCTCGGGTGAGTCTTCATGCAGTGCTGAAAAAAAAAGCATTTATCAATGAAGTCAGGAAAAATACACAATTAGTGTTTTAATAAAAATTCATCCCAATAACACAGTAAAACTGCTGCAATGCAGTATGGCATACCCTATGGCAAAAACGATATGTAACGCAAAATATTCCGAGTACATTGCACAGCACAGCCTCTCTTTTGCGACGCTAAGCCTGCCACTAATGCGCTTCTCTCTTGGAAACCTTCTGTGCACAAATGAGCCCTAGTAACACCAAAAATAACATACGTAACCTCTCATAATGTTGCTGTTTTTTCCCCTTTGAACAAGATTTGAAATTAGAGACTGTAAGTGTGGTGGATTTCACAGCTTTTTCGCACAATTTAGTTTTACCTCTATAGTCTATCACACAGATAAGTTTCTTTGTCAAACATCTAATAGCATAACAGACAGAAACATATATTCAGTAATATGCTGTGCACCTACTCAGTCGTGGGTATAGCCGCATCATGCATTCCTTGAGCGGGAAGGCCTCATCGCCAACAAGGAAGTATGGGAGAAGCCCCTCACTCCCAACAGGTCTTGGCGGTGGCAGCGCTAATGTCCCTCTGGCGATCTCTTTCTGTAGAGTGGACCGCGAAAAAATGCCGCCGTCACTGTCGCTGCCACTGTGGCCAATTTTCACGTACAAGAACCTGAACAGAAACGGCACGATCGCAAAAAACTGTTACACGTGATAAGTATGAAATAGAAAGTGACATGCAGAGGTAATTGTGATAAACACTCTGTCTGAAGTGCATCACATAGCCGCTAAAAATGTGCAACGTGCACAATACATTCAGTGTGTGCTCATGCACATGTATTTCTGCATATCACCATCTGTGATGGATATTTTTTACTGCTACGTGATACTTTATAAACATACAAACCTGTCATTACCATTTAAGGAGCTGGATGTTTACCGTCTTGAAATGCCACTTCCACTAACGTTGAGTAAAGATTGGGATGCAAGGACCCAGTCTCAGCTGTGTTGTGCGTCGCAGACAGCAATGAGTGATTTGCTGAATGAACCCTTGTAGTTATGGTGAACGGTTCCAGAGTTTGCGGGGCACTCAACGTTTACGTGCTTCCCATCAATAGCCCCGACGCAGTGTGGCATATTCCACCGCTCCTCAAACTCTGCGGATACCTGCAGCATAACCCACGAAACACGCAAGCAGCTATTTGATGTCTAAAAGATGTCTTGAACAGCTAATTCCTAGTAGCTGTCTTGATCAAGACATTTTGTAGCCATGGACGTCTAGTACTTCAGTAAGCCCTGCTAACTTTACGCTAAAAGTTGGCTAATGGACAGCTTGACAAGAACAAATGAAGACTTTTATTAGACATTCCCTCAAATTTTTGCGGCAGCTATTACAGTAACACAATGTTTGCCCACAGTTACAACCTATTTTAAACGAGGCATGGACATGAGAAAGAAAAGTTTATATTGTCGGATAGAGTGGTGCACAGGTAGTTATTTCAGATGTGAACCATGGGAATAGTGCAGTACAGCCTCATTGGTCAATTAGTGTTTTTTTTTAGTTGGACCAATCAATTGAATACCGCCTGTCAGAATTATTGCAAATAAAACAAGATCTGTGTTGTATGCTGATATCATTCCAATGTTCACCCATTGACTTAAACAAGAACATCTCTGCATAAAACACGTCATTATTGACAAAACTTCGCCCTGCTGGGTCTTCACCAAATTGAAAGTTTCTAGCAAAGAAAAATTTTCTCAGTGATGCTGCAGTTCAGGCAAAAATTACATCCTCGTTTCAGCTACAGGGGGCACAATAGCCTTACACCAGTATATGAAACAGAACACTGTGCTGCAGTGAGTTAAGAAATAAAGGATAGTACACATCTGGAAAAACACTCTGCAAACCACTCTAACGGGCAATATAAATATACTTTTTTCTGATGTCCATGCTTCATTTAAAAGTAAATTGTAACTTACTTTGTGGGTGCCTCTTGTAAGGTAACGCCACATGCTTGCACAGCATCACGAAGAAATAATGGCCAGTTCTTCGGCATACCATCCATTAGTGAATTCCTTGTACGTTGCATGTTACCAGAACTGAAAGATAAATCATAATATGCTGTTATTTTTTTATAAACTGTACGATGAGCTTTTCATGCATAAAAGACGATTGCTAGTGAAAATGCAGCAAGACATCAACTTCACACCATGTCTTATACTCATACTTTATTACCTAATGAATTAGAAAAGATGCAGATACTGTGTAATTAACAAGAGTGACAAATAGATGCAAAGGTGATCATGGTTAAATCTTGAAGATGATTGCCGCCGCTGCCAGAGTAGGCCAGCCTTCATAGGAGAGCACTTGCTGCCCACAAAAGCTTGCTGGCACAGGCCACACGTGACGGTTCTTATTGACATAGGCAAGCAATACCTGCACAGAAGAGGAAAAAAAGGCGAGGGAGGAAATGGGAATATTGAAACTGGAACTTCAATAAGCAATATGTGCTAAGTAAGAAGTTTGGCTCACATTAAAAATAAATTTAGGCACTCCTTGCTCTTAAATTACCGGTATCTTAAGGTACGTACTACATATGCGGTGATGTTTAAAATGACTAGTATATTTCCTATCATAAGAAGCCAACAAACACTGACACCAAGGACAACATAGGGGAAATTACTTGGGCTTAATAAATGAAATAAAGAAACGATAAATTAATGGAAATTAAAGTGGATGAAAAAACACCTTGCCGCAGGTGGGAACCGAACCCACAACTTTCGCAATTCGCGTGCTATGCTCTATCAATTGAGCTACCGCGGCGTCGTTTCCCCATCCACTTTCTTGGGTATTTATGTGTCCTAGTAGAACCCTGGGAGTGTTAGCCAGCGCCACAACTCAGAGACCTTGTTCCTGGCATATAGTCATTAAGTTGCATAGCAGAGTCAAAATCAGCCTTTAAATTTTTATATGGTGTGTTGTGGCTAAAAAGCCACTTATCAACCTGTCAAACAAGTCTGAGAAGCTTCCTGCAAAATTTTATCAGTTTAAAACAGTAATTCCCTTTGCAGGCAAGTGATGTACTAACTTAATTAAAAAGTTAAATAGTGTTTTATATTGTTGAACTAAAAGCAAGTTTGGCATTTTGCACTGCCTAGCTGTTGCCTTTCTTTCAAACTTAAACATGACACAATACAGAGTAAGCAGGTAGCATGCAAAGGAGGAGTGGTGATAAAGTAGTGTTCCAAAGCAACACTCCTAGCTGGATCAATCACTTTTGTTGATATATTTTCATGTGACCCTAATTGGCTTAGGGCAATACCTCACACAAATGGTGCAACACCTTGGATGATGGGTCATACAAAATTGAAAGTATCTAATGATGTGATCAAACGATAACATTGCCCACTGTCTTGGAAGTGTTAACATGCTGCTTGCACGAGAAAGTGCAAAGTGATTCGTATAGGTAGTAAATTCATCAGTGAATCTATAGCCTCGGTTAATTCTGAGCATCTATGTTGACTTGCAATTGAGAAGCCACTGCCCACAAAAAGGTGTATTCAAGTCCATGCTGAATAATTGCCCACCTAGTGAAAAGGCTAATGTGGCAGGCTAATGGGCTAAGGCAAATAGATTGCTAAATTCTGATAACACCTCCAGTGATATTATTGTAATGGGTGATAAAAAAACAGCACAGGTAAAATTGCAGTTATGGCAAAATTTTAAAAGCACCTCTGCAAACTGCTGGAACCCTCAGCATCATGCCGGTTCTACACGCACATATGTTGCAGCGCAATCTATATCTCAGACGCAGGCGCCTCCACACATCACTTTGGGATCTCCTCACAATAAGGTTAAAAAACAGTCTGGCACAAGCTACCTGATGTGATTCATTTTGCAAGCGCCAGCCAAGTGCTGATGGTGGTAGAGCGAAATTGAAGTTTGTCCTTGTATGGAAGCCTCGGCCCATGTTTTATCAATTCTAGTGGCAAAGCACACCTTTTACAGCACACATAAATCTTAAATTAGACTGCTTGCTGATGCTGTACAGTAAATTCCTGTAAAGAAACTAAATCACACAGAAAACATTTAGAATACCAAACTAATCGAATACTGACTTGAATACATTTGTGCATTAGGGAAGCAAGGTGTAATGTACACTGTTGTAGCAAATTTTTACTCATCAATGGAATACTTGTATGGCACAACAGAGTTAATTTTTTAGTTCTTACATAGCAATGACTACCTACAGGTACATTTTGTAAGGCTTAGAGAAACTGATTATTAGTAGAACTGTGTATGTACAGTGGCACTGAGAAATTGGTTATAATAGTGGCAGCTTATAATGAACCAGTGCAAAAAAATGCCCGTTTGTGAGACACCAACTAGCTATTTTGCCACGAAGCGCTCCCTGGCCTTAACCCATATAGAAAGCACTGGGAGAGCCAGAGAGGGTACAGTACATTGGCTTACACTGATCATGATGAGGTCTCGTCATCCAGCTAGCGCCAAGGTACAAGAAGGATGTCCAGCCGTCTATAGAGTAAAAGGAACAAAATAAGATAGCATCAAGTCAGATGAAAGGCAGATTTGCAATTACAAATAAGGTGACGCAGTCACAGTCATTCATTAATAAATGCCAAGCTGTCATGATTTCTCTCCGAGATGAAGCACCTACTAGGTTAAAGGTTTTGCTGCTTATCTAGAACAAAACACAAGTGAAATTTGTACATCAGCACACGATTTAATTTGGAATTGTGTAGATGAAGTAAACATTGCAGTTATATTTTTGTTTTGCTATAATGTGGGAACACTACAAACTGCATAGTCACTGACACACACGCACGCACACGCAAGAACAAAAGGACACAAAATAGGGCGAGTTCAGTCTAGTTCAGCATTACAGCCAGCGCGTCGTGTTCGAATGCACTCCCTTTCGGTTGTTTCGTGCTACGTTAACCACAAAGACTAACAAGCAGGTCAAAGTTCTGACTGATGTTGCGGAAGTCGTGGAGCGCGGTAGTGCTGAACGGCTGAACACAAGCAGAACCCTCGTATAAAAGTAATGACGAAAACTCGCAGGGCAGAACAGCCCATCTATCAAGAATTGTCGCGGGTAACACCTAAAAATATTCACATTGTGGGTGAAAAACGAAGTGCAATGTATTTCACTTACCGGAAAAAGTGTTATCCGAACGTGCGACGTACAGGGTCGTTCAAAATATGTGCGAACGCGGCGAAGCGAGGCCGCGCTCCGCTGTGCGTCAGCGCATCCGGCGCGGTCGCGCATCTAAATAATGTGGCGCAGGCGCACCGGAGACTGGTGGCGGTGCTTCGTGTCGTCTGCTACAGCGCGGAAGCGCACCGTGCTTGCTTTGCTGGGAAGCACACCTAACTGTGTGCTGGCAGCGCCCAGACGTGCCGAGATGGCATTGTCGCATTTTACTGACTGCAGCGCGTTGTTGGTTCCGCATACGGCAACTCAGCAGCATGTGTTCGCAGTGGAGCATTCTCGGTGAAATGCAGGTGTTGTTTCAAATTTCTCAGCTCGTCTGGATTGGTTTATGCTGTTAAATGCCCAAAAGTGACTCACGCTATGGTAGATGTCGACGTTGTAGAGGGATCTAGATCATTCCGACCGCCGGAGATTCTTACCATGCACGGATATAGCGCATTAAATGACCGTCTTTCCTTCCGCCTCCATCAAAACAGGGCCGCAGTGGCCCAGATCGAACTTGATTCCCCCGACTCTGAAGTCAGGCGCTCCCCACGGAGCGGGCGCAGCGAGACATTCTCAGCAGTTGACCGCGCTCTGGAGGCGGCGTGGGGTAACGGAGCACAGTTTTGTTTTCTGTGCGTTCTTCCTAAGTCGCATGAGATGTTTTACAAATCGAGCTGCTAAAGCGTGTGCACGGAGTTGGGTTCAGCCTTGCTCTTCTTGGTCCATGATCAGCCTAGGGCGAAAGAGCCCGCAGATTGCTTGATACTACTTGGAATTTTACTATAGAAAGGGAAGAAATCACCGAACCTTGTACGACTTTTTAAAATGGTGTGACAATCGTGTGACCTTTTCTTTACTGCAGATATCCTTACTTGCACAATTAAGAAGGCTGAACAACAAAGTATATGGTTTGAAGTCCATGCCATAAGTTAAAGGACCCTGATCGTACCACTGAAATGCCTTATTAGAATTGTTTCTTCTCTGTTACCGCGCCACTCACGTGTTTTTCCTGTCTCCGCTGACGCTTTTTGCCGGCATCGCTTTCTTCGAACGTGGTGCACCGCAGCGTAACACCAAGAAAACAGCCATATGTAACCGCGAGGAAAGGGCCTAATCAGGAACAAATATTTATTGCAGGAAGCTCATTTGCTATAAGCTTCCAGTCGAAAAGTCTCAGGTGGTGACGGTGGCAATAAATAGAACGCGGTGCTTGGGCTCTAGGCCAGTTAAACGCTCTTTGCAGCAGGATATTTGGGGCCAAAGACCTCACAATAAATGGCTCGAATGAAAGCGACAAAATGAAGCGTTTGCACCTAGGTTTATTGAAGGCTTTAGCTAGAATCACGTTCAATATCGGCACACAGAATTAATTCACAAGAGAAAAATCTGAGACGAAATAATTAGCTTTAAAATTTCAATGCCTCTGCGGTCATTGTTCTGGTCAAACATAAAAAGCTTATTTCATTTACTGTGGTGATTGCTCATGGCACGCGGCCCACTGCGATATGCTGTTAGCTGTGTTTTTTTTTTTTGCACCCTTTCACAGTCAAGTTCATCGCGTCGAAAAGAAGTATTTCTTTTTAGTTCTCAATAACGAAATTGCTTAGTTTTGCGGATGAAAATAGCTGCTGCTAATATTTTGCGGGGATGTGAAAACGTACAAAATGCCGGAACACATAGAATTGGAACTCCCAAATGCCAAGAATGAGAGTGAGAGTGAAGTGAGTGAAAGAGAGAAAGAGAGTGAAGTGAATTGCAATTCCAATGAAGCTCATTACGCATCGTATTACAAAAACGATGCTCTCTCTTACTTGGCAGAATATTGCTGCATGAAAAAGTAACCAACGAAAAATCCTACTCACAACCCTACTCTGCATAGCGAACTAAGGCTTCCGCTCAAGCATTGCACCGGTTCCCTTTGAGTTTCTGCTGCCATCTTTCTTTTTCACTTAGTTTACCCTGAACCCTACACAGTGTGTCCCGAAATATTATTTACTACTTTCGTCATGAGACAGAAAACGCTGCTACGTGCGTCACGCTCCCAGAAAAATGAGCGCATTCAGTTTGTACACAGTTGCGTTCATAGCGCGTCAAAAGTTTAGATTGTATCCTGCTATAGACGCCGAGGGTGTCGATGCTCCTCTACGGACATTCTACACATGGTAGGAATAGAGTACGCGTTTAAAAATCGCCAACATGACGAAACAAGCAACCATCTACCAGAATCGACCGCTGGCGGGAAAATTGCAAACCCGCACATCAGGTATGCTTTCATAGACAAAAAAGTTTGACATCAAGATAAAGCATCTAATTGAGAACGCAAAACTGATTTTATGAAATAAAATTCATTATCCACCCAGTCCGAAGAAGGTTTGCTCAGGCGTGGTGTTTTATTTTCTCGTATGTGCTGCCCTTCAAAGAGTTCCATGACCAAGGACAGTAGCAGGTCGGTTCGCCTCCTGGATTTATGACGGCTTTCATCCTGTTCTGCAAGACGGACCTGTATAGGGACCTACAAAGGCTCGCATTGGACCTCAACCGCTCCCACTCCCCTTCAGCAACAATCCATAGTGCCTCCGCTAAGCTGTCGGCCGCTAAGCTGTGCAGCTGTCGGCCGGTCTTAACGCTCTTCGTGATTCCCCAAACATTCTCAATAACACTTGGTCAGGGCACTGAGCTGGCCATTCTAGCACTGCGATGTCGCGGAGCTCAAGAAATGCAGCAACACATTTCGATTTTTGATATGGGGGAGTTATCATGCTGCAGAATAAAGTCGCTGTCCGGAAATGGTCCTCCTAGAAGGTACGGGAAGAGCACATCGTCCAGGATTGAGCAGTAGGCCTCTCCATTGAAGCGGCTCTCTGGGCGAACCAGGGGTCCCAGGCCTTCGGCGGTCACAGCGGACCGGCCGCTGGCAGCGACTTGCTCCATGTGCTCATGCATATACCTGCAGAAAATGAAAAAAATATTGTTAGCGTTGGTATAAAATGCAGGCGCAACCGGCAAGCTAGAAGGAAGAAAAATATGAATGACTATATTTTAGGGTTGTCTAGCGCTTATTACCGGGTCACCTAACAAAATCATACAAAAAATTGCGAACGAGGGCATTCTTTTAAGAATTTAGTTGTTTTGAGAGATCGTCAATTATTCCGAGACTCAAGCAAACATGACTCCTACGTATGCCACAGTGTAAAAAATAGCTCTCTGTCGGCACCTATTTCTTGATGAATGAATGAATGAATGAATGAATTTTATTTCCGTCATAATGGGGCCTCACGGTCGGGGCGCAGCAATTAGGAGGGGGTGCCTCCCAGCCGGCTCTCAGCACTGGAGACCGCGGAGACAGTCTTGTAGTAAGCTGCCTCCGCCTGACGGATGATGAGTCTTTCTGATCCGAGTCGTGGCTCCGGATCAGCTCTTCCGAGGTGGCAAGGTCTGGGATCAAGTGATACTGCGAAGTCATTCTGTGGCAGCTACTGCAGAGCTCAGGCTCCCTAGTGTCTTCATCGTGCAGTATAGAGTATGGAAAGAATCTGTGGACGTGAAGCCTCATCCAGGCCCTGCACTCCTTTGAAGTGACTGACCTGTCCGGAAGTGAGAGTGTTCTCTTATCCAACCCAGGTGTTTCGGTTATTTCTTCATACGGCATGAGAGGGTCTTTACTCCCACTCAGAGGCACTTCCAGAGCAGCTCGGATGTATAATTCTCAAGCGAGGCTGTGAGCAGCCTCACTCACGGGAATGCCCTCATGAGCAGGAACCCATATGAGGGAGACCTCTCGGCTTGAGAGGTATCTTAGTAATTCTGGCGGCTTGCCTTACTGTCAGACAAGATGATCTTGACTTTGGTACTGACGCACGCTAGGGTAATAGCAGCCTCCTCTGCCACTAACGTATTCCTAATATTAATCGATGCTACAGTTACTTTCTCCCCATTCTCATATTTCTTGATAAACAAGATGTTCTGCGCGATTTAAATGTACGCGCCAGTTTATAACATTCGATGTTAATAGATTTCAGCCGCAACTGACACGAACTCTGAAATTCCAGTTATTATGGCTGCAACGTTCGTCACGGATTATAGCTATGCCATTATTTTAGATAATTTCTTTATTTTTGAGGAAGTTTAACATAATATTTTGCTTAATGTACGCGCTTTGCAAAACTACAATTGTTAGGCCACTGCAAAAATCATTTTTTACACTTAGAACAAGCACATTAACGTTTAAAGCTTAATAACAGTAAATACTAGTGCCTAAAATGATCCTTCATTTTAGGATACGATTGCTTAAATGATTACACTTACTGGCAGTTCTCAGGCCGCCAGACTCGCTGACGCTGGTCCCACCTGGTCGTGAAAGCAGACTCGTCAGTGAAGACGACCTTTCCCCAGTGCTCCTCTGTCCATGGCTCATGGTCTCGGGCAAATGCTGGTTGCTTCTCCTTGTCCTTCTCGCTCACAAGTGGCTTCTGTGCAGCTATTCTTGACTTGAGGCCAGCCGTGCGCAGGCGACGCTTCACTGTTGCGTTCGACACACCCAGAAACCCGACAGTGTTCTTAATTTCAGTCGCACTGGCAGTGGGCTTGTCCACAGCGGCCGCAACGATGTTCATGTCGTCGTCTTCACTGGTGACTTTCGTATGGCCTGTCCGCGGATGATCCTTGATTCATCGCTCCTTTCGGTATGCCCGAACGATCCGGTTCAATGGCGAAAGTGGCCGATACGTTAGCATTAATATCCTCCTCCGAGAGCATGCTTGCAGGCATAGCGCTACAATTCGCCATCTTTCGCTCTCCAGAACACGAGACATTGCTTGCTCACCGAAGGTTCGGCCAAAAATGACACTCCTCGACTGTCACACCGTTTTTATTACTGAGGCAGCATAAGAAATAAGCAAGAAATGAAAAAAGTAACATCACTACTTTTAAAACACAGCTTGACGTTTGTCAGCCGATGAACATAAAGAATGTGCTGTGGATGGTGCTCTCACAAATCATCCGAGAATCATGCACTAGTACAGAGCAGTCGCTTAGCTTGGCACTTATTTGCAGCAGCTTATAAGCCGCGCCAGCGGATAAGAGATTGCCGTGCCCAAGCTAACTCCCTCTGCCAGTTGATACCCTTCCATAGGACTGAACAACGCGCTGTAGTCAGTGAAATGCGACAATTTTGTCTCGGCGCGTCTGTGCGCTGCCAGCACACAGTTAGGTGCGCTTCCCAGCAAAGCAAGCACGGCGCGCTTCCGCGCTGTAGCAGACGACACGCACCGGAGACTAATTGACTACTAATTGTTTCGACTACTAGTTACTAAATTACTAAAGACTACTAATTGTTTCGATGCGCGACCAAGCCGGATGCGCTGAACTAAAGACTACTAATTGTTTCGATGCGCGACCAAGCCGGATGCGCTGAAGCTCCGCGGAGCGCGGCCACGCTTCGCCGCGTTCACACATATTATGAACGACCTTGTACAAAGACGCACCAAGACACGAAGGCGGCGAACGCAGATCCCGCCATTGTGGTAGTAAGCCGTCGGCGAAAACACGCAATACAGCCGATGTCACGAACCACTGATGCAAAACACACGGCACACAGCAGCACAGCTAAATGACTCCTGTTAATATCTAGTATAAATGTACAGAACGGCTTAGAATGACACACAACTGGATAACGAACCCACGACCGAGACATTGCGGGCAAGTCGCGGGCGGCAGTGGCCGTTTTTTCAAACTTCCTGCTTCCCAGTGTTTCCAGCACAGAATGAGATGTCCGACAAATTTGGATTGTCCTGCCGAAGTGATCGCAGCGCGGTGGCTCTGTGACACCGCTGTGCAACGCCGGCGTTTAGCTCCTGCTGCTGTCACTGTCAGTATACCTGCTGCACGAGCATAGAATGGTTTCCAGGCGTCGTGTGCGCGCCCCGTATGGAAAACAATAACACGGCCTTGATTATTGAAGTTCTGGTGTGAAATTATTCAACATTAAAGCTAATTAACTTATGTTGCTTCCAACGAGTTCGATTTGTCTGTGGCCTCTTATATTCGCTAACGCCGATGGCCGACGGTAACCGCACTTTTAACACGTCGTTTGGCATTTTATGCACTTTCAGACAAAAAGATCTAGAAAACTTCTTGAGCTAGACATTCTGAATGTGTTTACCAAAACAGACTCGAGTGGCACCAGTACTGAGTTTTGTCGCAGATAGAATATATACTAGCATATTTCAAGCGCTGAGGTTATGTTTAGAAGAAATTCCATTTTCAGTCTCATCGCAGACCAAGACGTCTATAGCCGTTTGTAGCCGTTTCAAGAAGTTTTTAAGGGGTCCTGTTTCGTGGGATAAGAGCCATTCCATGGCCGTTTCATATAAGGCAAATAATGTTTGATGTTTTTAATATTTCTTTTATTGAATACACCAAACAAGTAGTACGAACAAGCAATATGTTACAAATCATTCTTATGAAACACCTAGTGAAATAAGTATCGCGTACCTTGAGCCATTTATCAGCTCCTTGCGGATGCTGAAGATACAGTGGCTTCAGCGCAGTCCACAGGGCGTCGGACACTGCTGACACAATGCGGCATGTAGTCGATATGGACACCAGGAAGTTGAACGACATGTCCCGCTGCGTCTTTCCTGTGGCCAAGAACCTGTGAAGCCGATGAGATATACTGTTTTTTTAAGACATAGGAATATAAGTCACCTTTCTTTCCGCCCTAAATCTATGAAAGCTTTTGGGAACTTCGAATAACTGTACTACAAATGTATTTTCTACCACTATTTGTATAGACATATATTCAAGATGGTGCAAAATAATGTTTATTAAAAATAATAGCACATTACAGCCCAAATCCAACTGTGCAAGGGGCTATTCAGAGGTATTAATTATGTACCTCAATTCAGAACTTTGCTATTTCCCATGAAATCAATGCATGCTCCGTCATGCAAGCAGCAACCTTGAGTGCCATAATTAACTCCTCCAGCCTAACGAAAAAAGAAATCCAACGTATAAGGTGTACTTAAATCGGTTTCTGTATAAAAAAGAAGCGTCGGAATTGCTTTGACATCACATCAATGTTCATGGCTCGTGTTGTAGCTTCTTTACATGAGAAGCATACACACACGTGATTTATACTATTCTTGAGATGACATGCATTTTACTTGAAGCTCATGGCTAGGCGATCATGAGCCGAGACTGCAGGCCTGTAGTTCGTGTCTTCCTTTGTGATGCTGGGGCGCAGCAGTTCCAGCAACGTGTCGAATGTGCTGGGCGGCATTCGCAGGAAGCTAAACAGCAGCAAAAGAAAGCACACAAGTTGTGCCCCGATTCCCAGACACCGCGAACTTTACAACTTACTCTCGATAATACTCCTCGTCCTGCGCGCTGTTGTGCCATTACCACCAGCCCGGATTCCGAATCTGCAAGATGCAGAATTTATCCTGCGAGCGCCCAAATTCTCCCTTGACAAGTCATGATGCTGAGCCGTCAGGCAGCGGTGTCCTGCGGAGAAGCATCGGCGGGCAACATTTTCAAACGTGTCACCGAGTGCCAGACAGCTCGGCGCCGCACCTCCTTTTGCCTGGAGGTCACCGCGCGCGCGAACTTTGAACCGGGTGGCCAGCGCGGTCGCTGCTTGGACCTCTCGGACGACCGTCGAGTGCTGGCTTTGTATTGGGCCGTTTGAGTGACAATGGTTCTTGGGGAGTATAAAGCCGCGAGGCGGCCGCCTCGACACCGGATCCGCCGACCCACCGGGAGCAGAGTGCCGCTCTCGACTGGAGAGAGATGTGTCACGCGTTGCAGTCTCGCCGGACGTCGCCGTGCGGGGACAGTCGCGTTTGCTGTGAGCTCTCGGCCCCAGTGCCGACCCGTTCATGTCCTGTATAATGACCTGTATATAGTGCATAAAGTCCCTTTTGTTATTCTCATCGACGCCTGGCTCGGAGTCTTCGCTACCAACGCTCTGTCACGAAACGGGCGACGAGCACTACGGGACCGCAAAGTCGTAATAGTGGTGCAGCGGTGCAAAATCGTAACAGCGCGGAGTTCGGCAGGAGGCTGCTTGCGTGGCCGGCCACTTCTCGCGAACAGAGGCACGGGCGCACCCACCAGCGTCGCTTGATTTATTTTTTTTTTTAGGCTTCCGCGCTGCCAGGACTGACACTACGGCAGAGCACATCAGCACACTGACGACGTCTTCCTCTTCGCTAGAATCGAAATCCATGGCTGTTAGCAGCAGACGAGCGAAGTGCGCGTGAACTGCGTAGATTCCGAGAGTTCTCGCTGAGAACGATAATCTCCGGGATTGAGACTCGCGGGTCGCGCTCAGCCGGGCTTGCCGGTGTGTACTACGTACATCAGTCGCCTTTGGTCGCTTTTTGTTCGCGAGTCGCAAATGGTCGCGCGGCCTCCTCATGTCGCCGGTGTGGATGAGCCCTTATAGTTCGTATGTTTCCGTTTCCGCGCCGCTTCAAGTGAACAGTTTTCGTAAAGAAGCTAGCGTTATCAAGTGAAGAAATGACGAAAGGAGCTTTTTAAACTTTATGTATTTTTCACAGTGTGTCGCGGCGAGCACGTGTGTTTCTTTAACGGTTGCGCGGTTGGGCCAGGCCCCGCACACTCTCAAGTTCAACAAATGGCCACAGAGGGCGAAAAATCAATCGAGGCGTGTTTCAGCGTAAGCGCGCAAGTGGAGATACTGTAATTTGGTCGCATACTTTATTTGAGCTTTTTCTGCTAGGGGCACTGAACATGCTGAATTTTTTACTTTACACAAACCATCGACATAAACAACTGAGCTGTCTAAGGATGTTTTTTTACACTGAACTAGAGGCGACAGTCAATAAGCTCAGCAAGGAAATGGCAGAGATCAAGAGAATGATGACGGTCCAGCTACAACAGCAGCACGCACAGCCTTTATCGCCACAACCACAGCAGATGGCAATGACCGAGGATGAACCCGAAGTAGCGGTGAACCCGAGGACAGAGAACGCGGCCTCGGCGGGTCCGGCACCCAAGAGAAGAGCAATTGAAAATCTTAAAGAGCGGAGACTCAGCGATAGGGTAGACAACCTTGAAGATAGGCTCACCCACTTTGAAGAGTATATTCGCACGACATTCACCAAGACAATTACCGACCGTTTCATAGCAATTGAACAGACGTGCCAGCAATTAACGACGACAGTACAGAATTTGGCAACGCAAATGGCTAACTTTCAGCAAACATGGATAGGACATCAACCACCGCAACCACAACAGCAGTGAAAGGCCTCCTGGTCTGGCATTGGAATTGCAACGGTTTTGCCGGGAAAAAGGCTGCACTTCAGCAACACTTAGAACAAGTATCAAGAAAGCCAGATATTATCATGTTGCAAGAGACCCTCATTGAGGAAGTAAAGCTCTCAGATTACCGGTCCCACGCCAGCCCACCAAGCTTCCGGACCGCGGCCGGCAGTAGCGGCAGGGGAGTTTGCACCTTGGTGAGGAAAGGCATCACGTACGTCGAGCACGAGTTATTGAGCAAAAGCCCAATCGAGCACACCATGGTAGAGGTGGTTACCGGGAAAAAGCAGAAGGAAAGCTCTTTTCTGGTAAACGTGTACAGTAGCCCCTCACACGGAAAGCAGAAATTCAAAGCACTGTTACACAAAGCGTGCAACGTCGCGGGGCCCGACAACACGCTGGTAATCTGCGGGGACTTCAACGCGCCGAATCAAGCCTGGGGTTACCCCAAAACATTGGCAAAGGTCAGGGACCTAATGCAAGATGCTACCGACTTGGGACTAAATCTAATTACCGACCCAGCATACCCTACAAGAATCGGCAACTCGATCACCCGAGACACAACGCCCGATCTCACTTTCGTCAGGAGTAATGGCGGTGGTATGGCGGACTTCGAATGGCGCAACACGGGCCACGAATTGGGAAGTGACCATTACATTGTGGAGGCCGCTGTCCCGCTCGGTGGTACCGACGAAGTTGGCAGAAGCCTTCGGAAACATAGAATTACTGACTGGGACGTGTTTCGAGGATTGTTACCCGAGGAGCAAACCGAAATTACGGACATTGAGAAGTGGTCCACCGAGATTGTAAACAAGGTAGAAAAGGCCACCAAGGAAGTCGAGACGGACGAGCGTGTCCACAGGGTCGACAGCCGCCTCGCCCACCTCATCGAAGCCAAGCAGTCCATCCTGTCAAGGTGGAAGACGCAGAGGACAAACAGAAAGCTACGCAAGAAGGTCGCCGAACTCAACCGCGAGATCGAGTCCCACAGCCGAGTGCTATGCACACAGCAATGGAATGAGGTTTGTAACGCAGCGGACGGCCAGATGCACTGCGGCAAGACGTGGAGTATGCTGAGGCATCTTTTGGATGCGACCACGACCAAGTCTCACCAGCACCACAACTTGGCCAAGATCATCCACAGGGCGCTGACCGAGCACGGGGAAGACGAAGTGAAGAAACGCCTCGACGACAAGTACCTCCCGGTCACTCCCACAGACACGCACCCGGACTACCTAGGCGAAGCAAACGAGTGGCTAGATCGAGACATTGAAGTATGGGAAGTACGGGTTGCCCTGAACGATCTCAACAGCAACTCCGCCGCTGGTCCCGACCGCGTTACGAACAGAGCGCTGAAAAATCTAAACGAAGCGGCGATAGAGAACCTCACGGCATACTTCAACACTTGCTGGCGAGCCGGATCATTACCTCGGCAGTGGAAAGCAGCCAAGACCATCTTGATTCCCAAGCCGGGCAAGCCACCCAACATTGAGAACCTCCGGCCGATCTCGCTTACGTCCTGTGTGGGCAAAGCGTTGGAGCATGTACTCATGAACAGGTGGCAGAGGTACCTGGAAGATTCGGGGCTCTACCCAAACACCATCATCGGGTTCCGCAAGAAGCTCGGAACTCAGGACGCCATGATACAACTGAAAAATGACATCCTCGATGACACTACCAACACGAAAGACAAGCGAGCCATCTTGGGTTTGGACCTGCAGAGCGCTTTTGACAAAGTAAGACACTCTGCGATTCTGGCCCAGGTGTCACGGCTAAACATGGGCAAGAGAACTTATGCGTACATCAAGGATTTTTTGACGGAGCGGACTACTGAAATCATCGCCGGTGACCTGCGGCTCCAAAAGAAGAAGCTCGGCAGTGTCGGGACCCCCCAGGGCTCAGTCATCTCGCCATTGCTTTTCAACCTTGTAATGATAGGGGTGGCCGAGCGCCTCTCACGAGTCGCGCGGGTCCGACACACCATCTATGCCGACGACATAACGCTCTGGGTCCCAGGAGGAAGCGACGGACACATCGAGAATACATTGCAAGAGGCGGTTGACGCTATCGACGAGCAGCTGGACGGGTCTGGGCTCGTCTGCTCCCCAAGCAAGTCTGAGCTGTTGGTGGTTCCTCCGAAAAGGACAGCTAGGAAGACGAAAGGCAACGAGCCTGCGAGAGAGCAAGACACAATAAAGATCAAGACGAGCGGTGGTCACATGATCCCGGCTGTCGAGAAGATCCGAGTGCTGGGGATGCTGATTGAGCGCAAACGAGTCAACGGCGAGACGGTCAACCGTCTGGCGGCCAAAGTCACCACGGCCATCCGCCTCATTAAGAGGGTGTCGCACAGAACAGCAGGCATGAAGGAAGAAAGCCTCACCCGGCTAGTGGAATCCTTCGCTATAAGCCACATTAGATACGTTGCTGCTTTCCACAACTGGAGGCAGTGCGAACGCAATAAGATAAATGCGCTCATACGCAAAGCGTACAAGGCTGCACTCGGACTTCTCGACTGCACAAGCACCGACAAGTTCCTGGCCTTGGGAGTGCATAACACCCTGGAGGAAATCGCCGAGGCGCAGAGGACCGCTCAGCTCGCGCGGCTATCAGAAACAAGAACGGGCAGACAAGTGCTGCGTGACCTAGGCCTGGGACCAAAGGAAATGGGACCCGAAAATACAGAGGTGCCTGTACCGGACGCAATTAGTAGACGGCTACGGGTATGTCCGGTGCCAAGAAATATGAACCCTGAGTTCCACAAAGAGCGGTGGGCGGCGAGGGCAAAGGCGCTCATCGATCTCCATGCCAAAGACAGGGGTGTCGTGTTTGTGGACGCGGCAGAGTATCCCCATGACAGAAAGGCATTCGCCGCTGCAGTCGTCGGGGCATCGACCGGTGCAACTAGAACAGCGGCGAGTGTGCGGACTCGAGGGGCGCATCAAGCCGAGGAGGTGGCCATTGCTTTGGCCATCGCCGACCCCGAGTGCACGACTGTGCTCTGTGATTCTAGGACGGCAGTGAAAAATTACGCCAGAGCAAGGGTGTGTGGTGAAGCCGCGCGTGTGCTGCGTGTGGTCGATCTCGCGAGTGAAAGTCGGTGTGTGGTGATAAAGTGGTTTCCGGCCCACATGGGCAGTGATGTGTCGGATCGCGGCAACGCTAACCACAACGAGACGGCGAACGCGGCGGCGCGAGGACTAACCAACCGTGCCGCTGCTACTACAGCCGACCCGTCGTGGTGGTGGGAAACGAAGGACAAAATGACTTCGTACAATGAAATTGTGAAATGGTACCGACTAGAGCGCAGGACTATGCCGCCACCTCATCCGGGCTTGACCCGTAAGGAGGCGGTTTTATACCGACAACTTCAAACGGGGTCGTTATTCACCCCGGTGCTGATGAGGCACGTGTGTCCAAGTGTTTATGAAAGTGATCTGTGTTGTGTGTGCCGAAAGGAAAGAGCCACTGCAGCTCACATCCTTTGGGACTGTGCTAAGAATCCGCATGAAGCTGCAACACTAACAACGATCCCGCCGCGGCTCGAGGCCGCAACGAGATGCTATGACCAAGATGTTCAAACCCAGGCCGTCCAGCAGATCTCGGCGGCCCTCGAAAGGCAACGACCGAGCGAAACCGGAGGGAGGCTGCCACCCCAAAGGAGGGGCAGGCGCGGTCGACCAAAGGGAATAGTGCGGCCGCGGCCGAAGTAGAGGCGCCACACGCCGCGAAGACGTCATGGCCGCGTCACGGTAACGCCTCCCTAACAGGGGAAGGCTAACCGTTCTGCAGGCGTTCAGAACAAAGTTTCGTCACTCACTCACTCACCTCAGGCAAATAGGCATTTGATTTTTTTTAAATTTGATTGTTGAAGCTGCTTTTTAGTCATAGCGTCAAGGTTTTTGTACTTGATTAACCACCGACAGCCGACAGCCTATTGGTATCGATGTGTTTCGTGGCCGTTGGCGTTCGAATACTACGGCGGTAAAACATTTTCGAAAGCATGCTGGTTTCGTCTGCGAGTCATTACATAGACTTGCTGTAAAAAGGTCTACTCTTGGCAAAGAATAGTGCCCCATTTTGTTTAGGCGTTGATTATCATAATGAATGCGGCGGAGGATGAGGGAGCACACTTGAAGGTACGTTTTTATGCCGTTGATCCCCATAACACCGAAAGTACGCAAACCGATGTCACAGAACACTCGATGCATCATTTTGTGTTCTCCGTCATCGCTTGTTTGCTGTACGCCTACTAATTCTTCATTTCTTCTTCAAGTGTTGTATCCTCCTTTTGTCCTTGTTCTCTTGTGCTTCACTTACAGTATATCGTTCCGTCAGCTGTAATGCGCAATTGCAAAACCAATACATTTGATAAGACGCAGTGGTTATAATAATTTCACTACACATGTATTAAGCTGGCACATATGGTTCAGATACAGATACCTGTATGCGGACTTGCACGACGTTGATGCGGAGATTAGGATAATTATGACACCCGTAAGGAAGAGGCAGCTGACGGCCGTAAGCTGTTGCGTTCTTTCCGCCAAACTACCCGGCCTGGTAGTGCTGTAAAGATGCTGTTAAAAGTGACACGCGGTGACAGGGAAATTATTATACTTAGCAGCCGACCGTACGTTTTGTAGCTTAGGTCTTCTTTCTTGTGCGTTTGTGCTACCCTTATTAATGAGCCATTTCTTGACTATGTTCTTGACTATGTAACCGCGTGTGTGTGGATGCGTAGACGTGTGCTTTTTGTTGTACTTGTAAAATGCAAATAAAATATTTTCAGGCTTACTCAATCTTTGGTGTCGTGTGCGTTTATTCCAGTCGAGGCCATCGTGCTACCTGGAAACCGCATTCTGTCAGTAGCCCTACACGAAATGCAAGAGCTGGAGCGCGGCGGCACAATTCGGGGTAACGGCGGCGTAATAAACGAAAAACCGCTCGGGATGCCCTTAAAAGTCATTTCAGAGTGTGCCCTAACTCGATATGACTCAGCGCTACATGTATTATGCTGCGCCTCGATCGTGCTCCCGCCAGTTTGGTTGCTGTGTGGCAAACGTAGCGCCTACATATATATGTAGGCGTTACGTTTGCCACGCAGCAACTAAACTGGCGGGAGCACGATCGAGGCGCAGCAGCCAGAAACCCAGTAAAGCCACAGAACACCTGGTAAAGCGGCAATACTGTGCAAAACTCCGTTTCCGTTTCCTGTTGTACAGCGCCACCTGTGGTCGCATACTTTAGTTCACAACGGCACCGCTACGCTTATTTCCGTAGCACTATGGTAGCACTGTGGAAGGTGCAGTTTCCCTTTTCTAAGTTTGTATAGGTGTTCTGTGGTTGTGCTGTGTGCCGTTGCCATGCTTGTGTGGCAGCCTGCCTCGCAAATCTAGCAGCTATGGCGCCGGTCGTGCTGCGCTATGGTTTCGGAAGTATTAGTTGGTCTGAAGCCATTCCATACTTCTCTGGCTATACATAAAAAATTCTGATGTTACTTCTCCACAGCAGTCAATGAAGAAGAAAGCTTTATCGCATCAGCTGACTCGCACAAGCAAAGGTTTGAGTGCTCCGCTGCTTGATCCGTAACAACCCTGGCCACACTTAGCAGTAATTACATAAATTTACCGGATACATCTCAGCGCCGGGTCCTCATCCGCTTGCGCATTTTTAATAACACATCGGCGGCTTAGTCGCGCGTGCGCCGGCACTATGCGCACACAACTCGTATTACAAGGCAGCTTCCCTCCCGCATAATTCTTGGCAAAGAATGGGTAATATTTACCTTTCGAATCGTTCGCTTGGTGTGGTGGTATTGGAAGGGGCTTGGCGGTGGTATTGCGAAGGAAAAATGGTTGGTACATATGGTTGGTACGAAATGCCGACTGCAGATTCTGCTGTTTGGTACTGGCTGCCACGGCTGACCGTCTTCACTATCGAATAAACCAAGCACACACGCGAGATTCGATTCAGAAAGCAGCTCGACACCACTTGAGAGGGCGACAAGACGGGAAGCTACTCCGCTCGCCTGGCTGCTTGGATCCAACGCCGCCTCCGTTCTTGTTCGTAGGGTTTAGATGGAAAGACGCAGAAGGATGCATCCTCCCTCATCCCGACGTAGTTGTGGCACTGGTATACGCAACAGTATCGTCGGCGTCCTTTTGTATTCCTTCGAATTTCAGCGCACGTAACGCCACTACCGTAGCAATTTTCGTCCGCGGGAGCGGCTGCCTTGTGCACTTTCTGACCGCCAGGGCAGCGCTGCAGGCGTCGTGAAAACTCCAGCGCTGATTCCCCGTAGGCGGAGCAACGCCACGAGCAACGCCAACTTCCGGCTTCACTTTAGCCTCACAAAGAGTGACGTCAGGGCCTCTCCTGAGTTTCCTTTATCCGTGCTAGAGGACAAGCCATAGAGTGTACGAAACTCTATGGGACAAGCTACCCATAGGACCATAGAGTTTCATATTAGTATACATAGAGGGAAATCTGGCGCTGCGATCGTTCAATGATCATGGGAATGATGGAAAGTACAGGCTTCGGATTGGCATTCTGTTGACTGGCGAACTAGTCTACAAGTATCTTTTTTGGCAGTTTTGGTTTCGCTGCCAGCGCAATTGCTATAACCTGCAGTGGGACAGTGCAACGCAAAGCTCTCTGCCTTTGTTATGTTGCTCGAAGTTGCGATGGCGCGCTGGGCCAGCGACTGGGACGATGTTTGTGTCGCGGTGTGGTGTCAAAGCCCTGACGAGAAAGCGACGGCATTGTAAACGTTGAAAGAACATGTTTTGAGAGTTTGGACCTTGGTTTGTTAAATGTGTTAGGCTGGCGCTGTAGCGTTACGTGCTTTATGAAACTTCAGAATAGGAAAAAGAAGGCACTACTGATACAAGACATATACAGTTGTACTTCTAGTGGCTTGACAATCAAATTTTATTGAGGGCTTCATTATGCATTGCTCGTTTATGTGCTCATTGAAATGCGTGTTTTAGGGCTTTGAGAACACAAACTTGTGGTAGGAAATGCTGCTGCTTCCTGGCTGTAGCCTAGTGTCGCAAAATGGGTAAGTGCAAAGCCACGCCGTAACGCTTCGGAAGCGGTACGTCAATATAACATATGATGAAGCATACACGTATAGGAGGCCACTAGCGTCCTAGCTAGCACTGGAGCTGATGTACTTAAAAGTACTTGAAGACGTTCAGCAATCATGACAGCCGACGCATCCTTTCGAAAGAGCGAGAGAGTTCGCAAATGCCTGTCGTCTGCGAGAAAAGTTTCGCGTTTGCAGCGAGCAGGCGTCGTAGCAGATGACACTTGTAGCATTCCGCTCAAGGGCGCAACACTATCTCACAATACAAAATTTTTATTTCCATAAATACTTGATGAGTATATTTATATAACTACATGCACGGTTGTTATTGCTGCCGCAAAAATAAATAAATAAATAATTATTCTCTGGCATTAAATTGGGATCAGAAGCGCACAAGAATGCATGCCCTGGTGTGTCCTGGTGATAAACCATAGTAAACCATGCTTCCATCTAATGCAAAGTTTATGTAGCGTGTTGTACATTATACTCCAACACTGTAACTGTAACACATACTGTAACATACTGCATAAATAAAATTATATTTTACGTAATATTTGAGTATAGCTTCGTTTACTGCGCCGCAAGCAAACGCCACTAGTCTAAAGATCGAAGTCAATCCGAAGCCTGTACTTCCCATCATTCGCATGTAGGTTGAGGCAACGCTCATGAGAGCCCCCGTAGACACTAGCGCCACATTTCCCTCCATTTATTTAGAAACTCTATGCATAGGACCCATGTAGAGTGTATTGATTGAGAGAGTGGGTCTCATGAGGGCTCCGCGCTGGGGCATGTTTTATTGAAAATCCGGATGGCGCCACAGTCGCCTTCTTCTTACTTCTGAAAACGCCAAGCCCCCGCGCGCGGCAGAGGCGCCGGTCGGCAGGGTCAGAGCGTGCCGAACAGAAGCGCGGCCGTCGTCGAGCGCAGCGTTGCAGTGGCGTTCGAGGATGACTGTTCCTGGATTAGCCGGAGACACGCAGTCAGATGGATCGCGTTTGCAGTTTTGTTTCCTTTTTAATTATTATGTGCGTGTTTCACTGTGTCAAGAGATAACGAAATGCAGAAATGGGGATCATGTTCAGTAATGGGATGAGGTACAGGAATAAATGAGCTGTGAGGCATAATTAGGGGTTAAATAAAAATTGATAAACCTTTGTTTTCTTCCTTTCTCAAGGCGATATATTGAATGCTAACAAAATTTCCCCGATGCCCCAATAACGGCAGCAATTTGACATTTAGGGACAATGTGTGTCACATTATTCGTTACGTGCAGCACATTTTTTGTAGGTTAATTGTGTGTTTTGAAAATATTTACGGAATGGGCGTTTTATTTCCTATTTTAATTTATGCGTCATACGCCTGAGATGTAGTTCGATTTCCAGGTCCCCTGGGTGAATAAAGCTAAACACATAGTTTATATTTGCTTGAATTAGGAAGCATTTTATCGGTTGTGTATGTCTTCGAGCTCACGCAGGTTTCCATTGTCACATGCCTCCAATCTCAATGACTTACGGTTCAAGTGAGAGCGGGAGCGTTCTCTTCGATGACCGGCCTTCATCTGTTCTCTTTCAAGTGGGCTGCTCGGGTGTAGTCTGCTCGTAGAGATACTCCGGAAAAATAAGGCAAAAGATTGTGGCTACCGCATCAGACCGAAGCGCAGGCTTTCCACGCTGTGTAGACACTTTCTGGCCTTCGATGATATGCACATAATGCCTCAGCTAGTACTGCAGTATGTACTTTGCATCAAAGTGTTGTTCACAAATGGAGTCAGTGACTTCCAAAGGGCCGATCGGTGCGGTGAAGATTGAGCTCCCGCACGCGAAGCCTTTCTTCATCATTATGGATTCTGAAGAGCGAGAGCTTGGCCCGACCTTTCAATCTACTGTATACGATTTTGCAACCCACTACACAACAGTAGTTCTGTTATCGAGGTGTGCTCATCCTTTCATTCTTCGAACACTCTTCCAAGTCGTTACAAGAGAAACTCTAGACATATGCGAGGGCAATCTGCGCCCGTAAACATCGTGCAGACGGCATCGTTTGACGGAAGCGAGGAACCTCAATGGGGAACCAGTTCTGGACAGATGGCGCCCCCAAAATAACGGGATAGCGCCGTCTGTAGTGACGGAAATACATTTTTCAGTAACACACACTGTGCGAGCAATGCTCTCATATCCGCTTCCCGCCGCGTCGACGTAGCTGTCGTGGGCCCCACGGCGAGCACGTTTTTGTCGCTTGTTTCTGTTGTGTCGTGGTGCGTTGCAACATTTTCACAAGTTTCAAGAACTGTGCCGCCACCTCCGCCGCTGCAGCATGGCACCCGTAGTGCTGCGCTACGGTTTTAGAAAAGTTGCCGGGATCGACGAATATTTCCGTGCTAGTGCGCTTGAGAAGGGCCGAAAGTTGTGCGCTGCGAAGTACGCTTACGACGTCGAGGAGACCCTGAAACGGTTTGATGGCGATTCACAAGTGGCGGCGAAGTGCCACTCGCAAGTGCGTCAAGCTACGTACGACGTCAACATGCAGGTAAGCGCGCATATTCGTTAAGCTTTTTCTTATTTCACAATGACCGCGAAGATTGGTGTCTTGCGTAGTTTGACCAGCGTTTACGGAGTTCATATACTTATTAATTTTAAGTTTTGTGCGGCGTAGCGAAGCCTCACAAACTAAACAATTTCGAGCGCTGCTTATCTCGTGTATGCCTAGTGCAAATTTCGCTACGTCCGTGCGCGGTAAGAATCACGTTTTCTGTTGTTTGACTAAATAATCACATTTTTGCGTCGGCAGCTGTCATCTCAGCGGCGAATACTGGGTGCGCAGTGCACGTGCAAGGCCGGCCTTGGTGGCGGTTGCAAACACGTCGTCCTGTTTCTCAACGAGGCCGACGCGCCGTCTTCGACTGATCGCCCTCAAGGGTGGCGTCGGCCGTCCTCTAAGCCGGACACTTCTCGAAGGGAGTCCATCGAAGAGCTTTTTGGAGGTGCACTGTACATTTTGTCTTGCAAAGATGTGGCGTGGAGAACTACTGGTTCTCGGTACAGCGGAAACTGAAAGCCTTTTGGAAACACGATTTCATTTTCGTATTTATATGCCTGTTTGACAAGTCGAAATTAACGTGGTCAAAGTGGTGCCTAGGTGGTTTTGGGCATGCTGATGTTAAGCCTATGTGGAAGGAAGCTATGTGCATGTGGAAGCTTGTGTATGTGTGTGGGTATGCAGGAAAGGGGGGGGGGGTGTCAGCAGCACTAAGCTGCTGGTCCTGTCGCTTGCGTAGGGACGCCCCTGCATTGACAGTGCAACAGTGCCATATCTAATTAGCATGCATTTTCTGAGCATGGAGTCGGTATGTGTGTATGCCTAGCACAAGTTTGGCTATGTCTGTACTCAATCACAATCATGTTTTACATTGTTGCACTAAATACTGATCATACTTTTGCATCTGCAGCTGTCGTCACTGCAATTTCTTGCTTTTAGTTTATTAAACATGTAGTTCACAGCTGTTATCTCTTGCAGGGTACAAGCCCCTGTATGTTGGTGGCAAGTGCCCAAAACAAGAACCACCATCCTATGTTCTGCACCATTTTCCCGACATAAGCTGTGTAATGAATTCGGCTTTGATAAGTGATGAGCAAGGGCGAAATGAACGAGACGTGCAAGACGTCTTAGAAGACCTTTCTTCAGTGGCAGCACTCCATGCTGACATATTATCTGTAGAAGAGGTGTTGATCTGGGAATGTAGTCTACCTCACTATACAGCAGGACAGTGTGCCTCACTCACTGCAATTGAGCAGCAATTTAGTGCCACAAAAGTGGCATGTACAGGCTCCCAGGCAACCGTGACAGCTGCTGAAACTATAATGCAGGGAAAATGCCCCAGGTTTGTAACAAAGCACTGCACATTTCTGAAATTTCGCATGTTTTCCTTTGCTTACTTTTTCTGTTGCATGAGCACATGTAGTGCAGTATACTCTTTCTTGGTCCATGCATGGATGCATGCTTTCAGAATGTGCTCTACGTTTTATAACTGGCCATGAAATTTAACTTATCCTTTTTGTGTTGCAGTTGGCACAAAGAAAGGTCGGTAAGGATATCCAGCACCATTGCACACCGCATCCTGACTAGGCAAAAGGCCTTCGAGTCCCTGACCGAGCAGCTGCAGAACTCCAAAGCACCACTTGTTCCGGCGCTGATGTATGGCAGGCACTCAATTTTTTTTCTAAATGACTTGATGGAATTAGGACATGTAATAGAAATTAATAAATTTTGTTTAAAGCAGCAGCCCTGAGCCAGTTACGGCACTAAGCACTGTAATTCACTGTAATATACCACTTTACATCACTTAGGAACACCTCAATCATGCAACTGAACAAATGTTCACATATGCAGTGCTAAAGATTGGCCTTTGCTTGAATACTACTGCAACGTGGATCAGGTTATCAGTGACAGTAAAACTTGTAGCTCTGTGTTCCGTTAAATGCATGAGTGAGGAACAGTTCCTTCCAGAAATGCACATTTTAACAAGGGAACATACAGCAAGGATTATGACAGCCGTAGATTCTTGTGCAGGCATTTGAACTCGGATGCCATGTGCCGGATGCCTACATACACCCTGTGAGCCTGTAGGCAAGCATCTAGGCAACCAACGTATTTGTGTTTGTTGCATTCACACAGGGAGACGTAGGCTTCAAGAAATTGTTTTATTTTCCGAGCTGCATACTAGCAGCATGAAAGCAACAATTGATGATAGTGCAGTACACAAACAACAATATATATACACCAAGATACAGTCATACATGGAACATCATGGTGACATTCATTAGCCAGGTCATTGTCCTGATTACCAGCTAAGAAGGCATGCAATGTCACATTTGTCTGCTGGTGAGGCCGATTTGCCAGTGCACCACAAGGCATGTGGCTGCTGTAGTGAATTAAAAGAAATGTTCATTACTCGGTGTGCTAAGGAAAAGAAGCAACTAGAGGTTGAAGTGGCAGCAATGCTTGGGTTGGTGCTTGGACGTCCGTGTTAGCATGCCATCGTTTCACTGACAAATAAATAAAGTCTTGAGAAGCAGATATGGCCCTCTGGGCATGCGCAATACACAGTTTTTTGCAAATTATTTTTCTTGTATATCTGACGTTGGCTTTGCATGTAGTGTTTGATTACCATGTTCGTAAGAGTGATTATGGCTGGCCTTGTGCGTGCACTGTACTCCACTAGGTTTTCACCAAATTTTGAGTTGTAAGCCAGTGCTTGTGTATCATGCAGTATTCCTTCAGTCCTGTCTGTATAATTGTATTTCACCTGGAATGAAAATTAGCTGTGGTGTACTGGTAGGGCACTTGTTTCAGAGTTTTGCTAGTGTGTAGATGTGCTTAGTAGACGACAAAAGAAAGAATGAGAGGCGCACAGCTGGTGTGTTACGCGTGTCTCGTCATCTCTTCTGTAATGTCTGGTAAGCACATGAACATGCACGATTGCAATTCTCGACTCGCCCAACTCCTGTGTTGACCTGCTTGGCAGTCATGAGGTTCTTTGTTCGAGCCAACGAAAAGTCATGAACCTTTTCTTCCTTTTCACGCCTGACACTTCAAGTTCGATGTTACCAGGGGCCATGATGTAAAAGGGATACACTCATAACTGCTTAGCTCACTAAAAATGTTCAACACTGCTACTGACAAGTGATCTATGGAAGGATTTCAGAGCAAAATCCATCATATCATTAATGAGCATGAGGCTCTCTTAGTGTTTCTACAGTGAACTCATGCGATGGAAGCTTGTGTACATAGCATCTGCATTTTTCTTTCTACTTTTCTGAAGGTACTGCCATGGAACCAACAGCAAGGGCAACATTCGAGAAAAAAATTGGTTCCAAGGTAACCCAGGTTTGTAACTACATTCATCATCATCATCAGCCTACTTTATGTTCACAGCAGGACGAAAGCCTCTCCCTGCGATCTCCAATTACCTCTGTCCTGCGCCAACAGATTCCAACTAGCACCCGCAAATTTCCAAATTTCGTCGCACCACTTAGTCTTCTGCCGTCCTCTACTGCGCTTCCCTTTTCTTGGGACCTATTCTGTCACCCTAATGGTCCAACGGTTATCTAATCTGCGCATTACATGACCTGCCCAGCGCCATTTTTTCTCTTGATGTCTATTAGAATATGTTTGTTCTCTGATCCAAACCGCTCTCTTTCTGTCTCCTAAAGTTATGCCTAGCATTCTTCGTTCCATCGCTCTTGGCGCGGTCCTTAACTTGTTGACAAGTTTCTTTGTCAGTCTACAAGTGTCAGTCTCCCCATATTTCAGCACCGGTAAAATGCATTGATTGTATATTTTCCTTTTTAATGATAACGGTAAGCTCCCAGTCAGGAGTTCACGATGTCTTCTGTATGCGATCCAACCCATTTTTATTCTTCTGTGAATTTCCTTATCATGGTCAGGGTTCTCTGTGATTGGTTGACCTAGATAAACGTACTCCTTCACAGACTGTAGAGGCTGACTGGCGATCCTGAAGTCTTGTTCCCTTGCTCGGCTGCGGATCTACAATTGCTCGTAGGCATAGCGGGGCGTGGCACTTGCGCAGGCGACGGATGTTTGCGCGCATGTGCGAGTAAGAGCGGTTGCAAGAGAGGAAATGTGGGGACTTTTGCTCCTTGAATATGCGACTCTGCCTAGGCACTATGGAGGAGTTTCTTAGCGCGTGTTTTATGTGTTTGTCCCTAGGCATGCCGGCAGAACTCGCGGGGTGTGATAGTGCTGAACTTGGTGTCGCAAGTTAGTGGCTGGACGTAATTATATTTATTTAATCGTCTTCGGTACTAATTGAAACAACGTGCAATTATGTCGCATTATTGGCAGCACCTCCAGGACACCAAAGCGCCAACGAGGACATCAAAGCTGGAACCCAGACTGGTCTGTGGGTTGGGGCTCGCCGAGTTATCCATGGGCCACACTGCTTCCAGCTTTGATCCCCCCGCTACCCCTTGGGTGCTCTGGAGACCTGCGCCGCCTGCTTTATTATAACCTCAGGTGCTCTCCTGAGGCCTCCGTTTTCCAGTACATGTGCCCTCCTGAAGCAGTGCTTGTAAAAAATGCAATCTATCGTCACGACGAAAAAACACCACGAGTTATACAACACCAGTCAGAACCTTGCCCCTTCAGACACAGCGATCACCGAATGGGGCGTCCGTGTTCACTGCCTCACCGCGCCGGCAGCCAGCGGCGGAGCGTAAACAAACTGGACCGCTCTCCACAATGCCGGCATGCCTAGGGGACAAACGCATGCAACACATGCTAAGAAACCTGCTCCGTAGTGCCTAGGCAGACTCACATATTCAAGGAGCAAAGGCCCCCAGATTTTCTCTCTAGCACCTGCTCATACTCGCGCCTGCGCAGAAACATCCAGCACCACTGTAACTACTAGCAATTGTAATAACGCTGCCCAGCTATTCATCATTATATTTGTCTTCTACGTATTAACCTTAAACCCCACTCTTACACTCTCTCTTTTACGGTCCTCAATCATTTGTTGCAACTCGTCTGCATTGTTGCTGAATAGAACAATGTCATCGGCAAACCGAAGGTTGCTGAGATATTCGCCGTCGATCCTAACTCCTATAGCCTTCCCAGTTTAATAGCTTGGATAGTTCTTCCAAGCATGCAGTGCATAGCAATGGAGAGATTGTGTCTCCCTTTCTTTATAGGTATCTTTCTGCTTTTTTGTGTAGAATTAAGGTAGCTGTGGAACTTCTGTAGACATTTTCCAAGGTATTTACGTAAGCGTTCTGTACTCCTTAATTACGTAATGCCTCTATGACTGCTGGTATCTCTACTGAATCAAATGCTTTTTCGTAATCTATGAAAGCCATATGGAGAGGCTTGTACTCTGTGGCTTTCTCTATAACCTGATTAATGACATGGATGTGATCCATTGCAGAGTATCCCTTCCTGAAGCCAGCCTGTTCCCTTGGTTTACTAAAGTCCAGTGTTGCCCTTATTCTACTGAAGATTAGTTTGGTAAATATTTTATATAATACTGGGAGTAAGCTAATGATCCTATAATTTTTCAGTTCTTTAACGTCTCCCTTTCTGTGGATTAGTATAATGTTTGCATTCTTTCAGTTTTCGTGGACCCTTGCAGTCGATAGACATTTCGTATTGAGAGCTGCCAGTTTTCCTAGCATTATGTCTCTTCCATCTTTGATTAAATAGACTGTTATTTCATCTTCTCCTGCCGCTTTTCCCCGTTTCATGCCTTGCAAGGCCCTTCTGACCTCATCCCTAGTTATAGGTGGAGTTTCTGTATCCTATTCATTATTGTTCCGAATGGAGTACTCCTGAGTCCTCCGAGTACAGTTCAGGTCAGTATAGAATTCTTCCGCTGCTTTTATTATACCTTCGAGATTGCTGATGATATTATCCTGCTTATCTTTCAGTGCATATATCGTGATCTGTGCTATGCCAAGTTTCCTTCTCACTGATTTCAGGCTACGTCCATTTTTTACGGCTTCTTTAGTCTTTCTCACGTTATAATTTCAAATATCACTTATTTTCGTTTCGTTGATCAGTTTTGACAGTTCAGTTTTGACAGTTCATCTGATCCCTTGAGTTGGACACTTTCATTCTTCGTCGTTTCTTTATTCGTTCCTTTGTTACTTGGGAGAGCTTGCTGGTTGCCTTGCCTCCCACTTAAATTCCTGCCTCTGACGCTAGCTTCATTACGGTTTCATTCATTGCTTCTATGTCATCATCATCATCTCTGTTCTAAGGCTGCATATTTCTTTGCAAGTACCAGCCTAAATTTGTCTGCTTTTACCCTTACTGCCTCTAAGTTGACCTGTTTTTTCTTCAGCGATATTACTCTTTTTCTGTTCAAACGGAGGTGAATCCTAGCTCTCACTAACCTATGATTATTGCACTTTACCCTACCTCTCACTTCTACATTCTGCAGTATGCTGGGATTGACAGAAAGTATGAAATAAATTTCATTTCTCGTTTAACCATTAGGGCTTTTCTAGGTCCACTTTCTGTTGCTACGTTTCCTAAAAAAGGTGTTCATTATTCTCAGCTTATTCCTTTCGGCGAATTCTACCAGCATCTTTCCTCTAGCGTTTTTAGAATCGATGCCGTAGTTGCCAATTGGCTGTTCACCTGCCTGCTTTTCCCCCGCTTTTGCATTGAAGTCACCCATTACTACTGTATATCGAGTCTGCGCTTTTCTCATCGCTAATTCAACATCTTCATAAAACTGATCTACTTCCTTATCGTCGCGGCTGATGCTCGAGCGTAGGCTTGTGCTACCTTTAATCTATACATCTACTGTCACAACTACTGCTACCCTCTTCATTAAAACTTCTTTCTGGGCGAGTTGCAGCATACTTAACATAAAAGTTGTAACAGCACCAATGCATGCATCCACAAACTAACAAGCGCTTGTGTCTCGTCCTTTGTGGATGCACGTGTTGGCGCTGTTACAATTTTTATGTCAAGTGTGCTACCCTCTCGTTAATGTTGTAGAATTCGTCAGTGTTGCCTGCTATGTCCTTATGGATTAGGAATCCTGCCCCGTATTGCTTCTTATTAGGGAGACCTTTATAGCAGAGGACATGGCCGGTATTTAGCAATCTGTAAACCTCACCAGTTCTTCTAATTTTGCTAAGGCTGATAATATTCCAAACAACGTCTGATAGTTCCTCAAAGAGTTTTGCTAAGCTAGCCTCACTCGACAGAGTTCAGCTGTTAAAAGTTGACCGGGTCAGTTTCCATTGGCGGCCTGTTCGGACCCAGAGATTCTTAGCACCCTCTGCTGCGTTACAGGTCTGACTGCCGCCTTGGTCAGGTGGACTGAGGGCTATTAATTACTTGTAGATATCAGGGAGGTTGTGGCCGAATACTGCACCAGGGAGGGCAATTGCTGTTCTAGTGGTAACTACGTTGTAACATAACAATGCATTTGAATATTGTGCAACTAACTAATCCATCAGTTTAATAATACAGACATCAAGTTGTTTTTTGTAGTGCTTTTATAGGAACTGCTAAGCGAGTTCACAACGGATAAGGGCAAGTTTAAATTTCATGCACAAGTGCACGTTACTCAGCACAGCTGAAAGAATATAAACTGCAAGAGTGGTTCATTAGTAGAGCTTGGCAGCGTTGCCCTTGTCTTTCTATCCCCCACTCCACTATGCATTATTGATATAAAAGTAAAACCAATTATTTTTCCCCTGAGCACATTTATAGATCAGCGTAATGCATTTTCATCGAAGTGCTAGTACACTGAGGCTGGCTCACACATACTGAAACTGTCACAGCCACTGCTGCACACAAGGTGATTGCTACTGATACTTGAAAGCATAACTGTTGAACAAAACATATTGAATATGGTGTTCGTGCATGTTGTACATATTATTTGCTAACTTTACAAAATATACTTTGCAGGTTGGCGTTGTGATTCACCCCTGTCAGCCATGGCTTTGTGCAAGTCCCGATGGGCTTTTGCAAACAACCAGTGGTGTCATTTTGCTTGAAATCAAGTGCCCCTACAGTCGTAACGATGACATAATCATAGATGATGCTCTGTGCGAAAGCTACGTTAGCTATGTGACATATCATGATGGAATGCTTCAGTTGCCTCGCAGCCACCCATATTATACACAGGTCCATGTTCCCATGTATCTCACTAACACTATAGAATGTTTCCTTTTTGTTTATGCAAGCAAGCAAGATATTACTATAGTTGTTGACAGAGATGAAGACTTCCTTGCTCGAAACATTCCTCGGTTGGAGGCGTTTTAATATTCATATTCCATTAAGCAGCTCATGCGTTAGACCAGATTCCTGCTTGTAGGAAGTAAGTTTGCTCTTAAAGGTACATACAGCCGCTCAGCACATGAATTCAGATAACCCTGCTTATGGAATGATTCCCTATCATAGTGGCTAAAGCAAGCCATGTCTTTCTCATTAAATTTGGAAATTTAGTTTTTAATCCATCACTAAAAGTCGCGAAAAATGACCTTTCGTGCACCACGTGGCACACACATGAAGCTGCATAAGAGCTCTGCCACGTGAACTTCTACTAGTGTACGCGGTTACTGGTCTTTTTATTAGTACTGAAATGCAGTATACTTTCTTCTATACGTTTTTCCTGACTTACAGTTTGCAGATAAGTCTTAGTTTATACTGTGCAGAAAAGTAGCGCTGCCTTCATTTTCGATGAGTTGGCCCACTTGTGGCATAGTTGATGTCATATTGTATCTCATAGGGGGGACCACAGAACTTAGGTTACTTGCATGCAAATTCGCCTGTGTACAAAAGCATCCATGTGTACCATTATGCATGCCTTTTTACCTTGTAATACTCACATATTAAAGCACCTGTGATTTTAAGGCAGGTAAAGCACAAATAAGAAACAGAAAGCGGAAAGAATTAGAAAATACATTGTGATTGCCATACATGCGTTACCAAAACATGTTACTGTCGCAATCTTCCACTGTACCAACTAGCTTGGATACAGACCTTAGGCCTGTGTAATATAAAGGCCGATTTGTAAATTATGCTGCACTTATTACCAGCTCAATTACCTACAGTATGTTGGTATCAAGGTTTCACCTCCGGTGAGAGTGACAAAGTGTTTTTCGATTTCTGTGCCAATTTAAAATTATAATTGCTACTTAAAACATGTACAGCATCCTTGTTTCTATCAATATAAATCATGGTCTTTTCCTTTGCACCATTTCATGACACATTCTTTGCACTTGCTGGGCCTTTAAGGAAGTTGCTAGAGTGTTAAACACTGTCGAGCTACCTGATGGCGAAAGCTGGTTTTAGTCTGAATCTTCCTCTGAAATTGCCTGGCCTCCAGGAACTTGCAAGTGAACAACAATGCTTTATTACCACCAATTTATTTGCTTATTGTTGCTTTATAACTGCAACATGAAAGACTGCATCAAAAAGATTCCGAACGTGTGCCATTGCTTTTACATGTCTATTCTGTCACTGAAGGAGTTGCAGTGATTCTTTCAGTTGTATCTGTAAGCCTGCAGACTGTATTTCCTAATTGAGAGCCTTTGCTGTTGCACAGTTAAGGCTAGTTCACAGTTGCAGTGTTTAAGCCCTTTTTGATGCTTGTAGTGAATGTAGCCTTGAGGCCCATCCATTCAAGAGATCTATATCAGACCAGATGTCTGATCACCGTCGACTATTAATTTTAATTGATGTCTCCCATTTTTTTTGTATGGTGGTCAAGAGCCACACCATATCTTTTTAGATATATTTGCAAATTTGTTCAGCCTAGTGCTGTCCCCTTGCTTTACAATTTCGTGTCCAAGTTTATAATTTTGCAGTCACAGATAAAGCTGCTAGCTTTCCTGGTGACCTGGGCACTGCTATGTTAGCTGGCTAAAACATCACTGCTAGGAGCAGGTTCTTCAGTGTCATACTGTGCTTAATGTTCTAAAAGTAAAGGACAGTAATTTGTTTCTGTATTGTGCTTGCCTGCAAAACAGCAGTACTGTGTTTACAAGCTAGGCACATAAGTTTACACATGTTTACACGAATGGATAGGTCCGCTTTTTATTATTGTCAAAAATGATGAAAAACATACATGACCGGAATATTTTTCAAAACCTCTGTGGGGAAGTTGGCCTTTAAATATTACAATTTTGTAAAAGGTGGTAGCAGTGCTTATGCCAAAAATATGTTTGTTACTCTGTGCTTGTGTATCATAGTGAAAATAAAGCACCTTACTTTCTGTTGCTTTGAATTATTGGACTTTGCAGATTTGCCAAAATGCGGCACATATGAAAAATCTCACTCATGGCAGGAATCAAACTGACAGGAATACGGAGCTCCAAAATTCCATAAGTTTTGATGCGCTATCTCACTCTCTCTACATGGACGCGCACTTGAGCAACATTGTACGTTGCTTGCTGTTCTGCAGGTGAGAAAGGCTGGTTGCCAGTCGAGAATGGTGGCATAATCAGTACGGCACTTTTACCTGCTACACCTGCTAGTATTCCAGGAAAACTCTTATCAGCAAGAATTACATCATGCTGACCAATTATTTCAAGGAATCCTGATTCCAGCACGATTTGTGTGTCTGAGCAACGCCCACCATAGGATTTGGGCTTGAATACATTGAACCACGATATGCTGGTTTGATAAATACCAGTAATTGGAAAGTGGTTCGCTCTGGAATTTCCCGTATGTTGGCGCCGCTGTGCAGTGTTGGGGGCCCTCTTTAAACCACAAGCACTATGTTTCAGCTAATATTGAAAGCCACTGTATTCTTTTTTTTAAGGGGGGGGGGCGTGATTTTTTTAGCGTCTAACCACAGTTCCAAAGTTATAAGTTAGCTCAAGATTCGCATGCATGTGTTTCTAATATCCAGTATGCTGTCACGGATTCAATAGCGAAAGAGCGTTGTCTTATCAGATTGCACCCGTGAAGCGAATGCTGGCGTACATTCTCCATCACATTTGACGACCCGAAATTGCGCTGCAATGTACGAGCATTCCAATCTGACGAACCGACGCCATGCCGACGCCTTGATCCGTAGATCGGAATCGGAGGAAGCACTTTGCGCGCAGTCATCGTTATGTTTGAGTGTTATTTTCTTTTACAGCGCAAGCTCACCTTATAATGAGTTACATTCGTGACTGACTCTTTTGGAAGTGCTTTGTTCTTGACATTACTACAACGTGAGGGTATAGAGGTGCGCCATCTTCACTGAGTGAATATTGAGATACAGGCTACGCCTTTTCTTGCGTCTGCGTTTACACATTTACCGCACCAATTTATTTTTCATAACTTACTTTTTAATTTAGGGGGCTGTAAAGCACAGAAACTTTTATTAACAGGATGTTTTAATAACACAGTATATTTAAATGTTTATTAGTCGGCTTTCACCTCATGGTAAGGAATTTCTATAAATATATACTTGTGATAATTAAAAGTCTATCCGTTTGACAACGTTTCATCTGAGTTCCCCTTTGCAAGGTGATACAGACTTGCAGGTGGTTCGTAACGGGGACCCCCGACTTATGTCCAACCGCCAAACAAAGGGTTATTCCGAATGTTTCATTTCAGGAAGGCATGTTACCCTCCTGTCTTTTATTCCCGTTCGCAAAAACGGATAAGACGAAAGTGCTGCGTGAAGAGCGTCGTTAGTCCAAACCAACGAGCTACCGTAACTAACCTCGCCTATATCGCTGTCATTTAGGCTTAGATAAGAAATGTATATATTTTAAATGGGCGCATCACGAATCCAAAAAGAGCTGCCCGCGACCAGCCCAGCTAAGTTTCTTTCATCTCGCACTTCGTCGTAGCGGCTAATAGTAGCTCACGAAGCAGAGCACTGAGTGTGGATATGGCTGAGAAGGTGTTCTATGTACTGTCTCGTCACCCACCGAAAATTGCCCGCCGTGCTACTGGCCATTCCTAGAAAATTGTATATGTGACGCCCAACCATTTGCAACACAGCAACTTTGTTTTGCGATGGGAGAGTTCGGGTGAGAGACAGGGTGGTTATGGAGATAAAGACACGCTATTTTCTGCAGTAACTTAGGAATGCATGAATGAATGCCTTCATTTATTGAGAAAAAAGAAGAGCAAGCATCAGTGGAAGCATGTCTCAGCAGATTGGGAAAGAAGCGGGGGACAAAGAGGAAAAGCTGGAGCCCGGGTGGCAGGCGAAGTCGCAGCTTAGGGGCGAGAGAATATAGGCAAGAGTTGGCGAAACCAGTTGAATTCCAGTGTAGATGCGTGATGTGCCGAGTAAATGATTGGGGTCACCGCCGAGCATTCGTCCTTTGTGGCAGTATAAGCTCCCGCCGTTCTTGGTAACAAACCTTTACTGGAAACAAATCTTCGCAAATACTTATTCATCAGCCATGCCTAGCCACGTATTCCTTAGTGGCAGGGTCTGTGGATTACAATTACGCTGTCCCGACAAGTTGCGACCATAACGTGACGCTTGCGGTTACGTATGCCACACTCGTGACTCTTACTGTACTACTACTATACTGCGCGAATACTAAAAACATAGGTTTACTGCACAAGTTAGTGAACAGACATTTTAGAACCTCGTTTTTCGCCTTACATACGCTCAACGCAAGCACCATTGCAGCATGTTACGGTGCGCGTCCCTTCAAGACAGAGACGCGAACGCGAACATAAGAACGTGTTAGAAGACAGGGTCTTGGGCCTAGGGGCAAACATATCCAAGCCAACAGTATGTTAAGAATCATGCCGTCGTTTCTATGCAAAGACGTTATGTATTTAAACTTCTGGAGTGACAGTCCAATCCGCCATCTACGGGAGCGCGTGAAGCCGCCGGGGGCCACACTGTCAGAGGAAAAGGAGCGCGGCAATAGCACGTGGCTGCTGTGTACGCGCGACGCAACCTGTGCTTGCGGTTCTGCGATGAAAAAATAAAATGAAACCCCTTTAGGAAGTGTATCAGTCCGCCATTGTGTGTCGCTGTTGTCAAAAATAAAATGTCATGGTGGGAGATCCGCCTTGTGTTCTGCGTACAATATGTCGCGAGAACTGAAAAACAGTCGTTTCCTGTTTTCTTCATTCAGTAACCTGCCACGGCATCGGCACTGTGATGCCCTTTCGTCGATACGTGGTGCCGGCCCGTATTGACACAACGACATGACCTAGAAATATAGCATCGTTATGCCATTTCTTTAAAAAAATCACTATTTGTGTAAATGAGCGTTTTTGGTTTAAACCTACACTCTAAAAACTAGGAAGGGTATCGCAGGAGTGAAGCGGCTGGTTCACTCTTCAAAGCGTCGTTTTACTCTCGCAAAATGTCGAGGAGAGTGAAATGCATTGTTCACTCTGTCACCAAGGAGAGAGTGAAATGTGCTTTTCACTCTCTCCTTCAGAGAGAGAGTAGAATGGCCGTTCTACTCTTGCGGCAATAGAGAACAAAACGTAGCGTAATCTTCTGCTTCAACTGTAGGTGGCTGGCCCCGAATATGGCAATGTATCATTCATGCACGCTGAGCAAAGAACACATCGTTTTGCTTCTAAGAGAACAGGCCGCCGCAGTTCAAAGGAACGCGTAGCGAGTGCTCTACTTTTTCACTCGGAATTGCTCCACCGCGCGCGCGCGCGCTCAAGATCGCGGAACAACACAGCACCGGAGAAAGGCGATCCGTACAGCGAGCAGCGACGCAGGCCAGCCAAGGGAGATCGTTTGTCAGCCATCTCGCATTGCCACGAAAACACGACAGTCGTTCGTCATGCCTTGGATATAACAACAAATCCTCCACGGTAAGTGAATTCTAACTTAGGTGCACATTCTCCGCATATGTCATGCTATCGCCAGGAAATCGTCGCTGCGCTTAGCCGACAAGATTGACAAAGGACTAGGCATACGCACTGTGTCTCTCGATGTCAATCGGAAAAGCCAGTCGTCACGATAACTGCATGTGATTTTATCACTTTGCCGTTGTCCGTAAGAGCTTTTAAGATCGCAAACGCTTCCAGAACTATGGTATGTTCAATAAGACGCCAGGCGACAGGACGCTTAAAATGGTTCGTTCACCAGCCCGTGATTCCGAGCCTATGCGGAGCGTGATTAGGGTGCGTTTTGTGTGTTTGAATTTATTCAGTTTGGCAGTCTACTGTGTACGGAACGCTGTTGAACTAAGGAATCACATAACAGAAGGCGCCATTTTGCTGGCAGCATGCTTTTTTTATAGATAAACCGCGCGCTTGACGGTGTCTCGCGCAGGGGGAATCTGCGACCACTGAAGTTACATGCAGCACCAGTGCTAGTTAGAAACTTTGCCGCAGGCATTCAGCTGCATGCTGCAAGAGGTCAGTTAGGCGCGTTATCTTGAACTTTCTGAAAACGCATGAGGAATCCATGTTTTATGCTGAAAAAAGTATAAACCCCATATATAAGCGATCTTGCGCGCGGCAGCTACAAGCGACGCGATGGAGATGGCTGTCGCGTTCGCTCGTCGCCTACAAGTCGTACTCCGTGCGAGCCACGATATTGAGCGACGCCTCCCCGGTGTTGCCGGCATGAGGGCTGCAATTACGCGTGACGCGTGCTTTAGTAATTTACGTTGATGTATTTTACTATGAAAAGTAGCATAAAATATTTCCGGGGGTCTTGCCGTAGGTTCTTATCCTTGCACGTATAAAAATTGAATTATTTGCTCGTTCCGTGCGACAATCGGTAGTATTTGAGCGATGTACATCCAGTTCCGGCTTCGCGCTATTGGCTAGTCGCTCATAGCTCTTTCGGGCGACGAGCGACGATTTCTAGATTTCCAGAACCGAGCCATCTGTTCAAGCGACGGCCCGCTTTGTCGCTCGAAGCCGTCGCTCGTCGCCGTCGCGCACTAAATCGCTCTCACAATGTTTATCCCTAAGGCTGAACTGTTTTTGCTCATGTATTGAAATGGTGTGATTAAAGGTAGGTCTGGTTTTGTCTCCTGTTGCGGTTTTCGTGCACGGTGCAAAACTGAAAGGATGCTTATGTCTACGAACTCGGTGAATTGTCGAGCAGCTAGTTATGCATCGGCATCGAATATAACGGCTGCTGTGTGGAATTACAATTGCAAGGGCGCTTTGCATACGCTTATTGTTTTGGACATGCCTGTGCATTTGCTAATATGAGTTGGCGTGTCAGAGTTATGCAATATGAATAGCTAAATCAGCCTTCCTCTGGGGGTTACAAGCGTAATGTGTGTATTTTGTTATTGCATGGCAGATCAAAATGTGTTTATCGCTTGAATATTTTTAGTAGAGAAATAATATCAAAATAAAATGTTGCTTTAATTCTGTGTTACCAGTCTGTCGCACACAGAACAATAGGTTGGTGTAATAAACTAATAACTGCGGTTTAACTGCAACTTTTACATGCCTTCAAGAATATAAAATGCTAGATTTCAAACTGCAGCAGTAGTCGGGTCTGTCAAAAATGAACTCCATTGCGCACCTCATACATGAAAATAAGTTCATGCCTTTTAGTAAGCTTAGATGCAGGCCACAGTGAACTTTCTTGTTAGTATTGAAATGTGGGTAAGCTTGCCATAACAAGCCTTGTTGCCCTTTTTTATAGGCACATCCATATATCCATTGAACTGAAGGACAATATTTTCATCCCTACTGAGCATCATGTTTGCAGCTATAATCCTCAAATTATGGCTTCAACAGTGGCACAACCAGGGATGGTGCGGGGGGCACACTGGGCGCGTGCTTAAGATGTGTCACAAGTGGTGTTTGCGATACACCAGACTCATGAGAGACCTATGATGTCTGAAAATGGCCAATATTCTATGCATTAGCAGGAGTATTCTAACATTCGTACCAAACGAGGATGAACTGTCCGTTATTTCTTTTTTGTTTAAATCTAAAATTGAAGTTAATTTAGCAGTTGACTGTTGCAGTCATTTGGATGTTTTGCATGCATTTCACTAAGAAGACTAAGAGCTAAGACTTACTTTTATTGCCATAACCTTGACTGTCTTGATGTTGTTTTGCACCATGCCCTTGTGTTGACTTTTGCATACATTTTTCAGGCACCCGCTTTATATAACGCAAGAAGGCAGCTGCAAGGACACGAGGATGTGAAAGAGCCAGTGCAGCGTGACTTCACGTAGTGCAGAGGAGCCAATGCCAAAAAATCAAAATACATTGGCATGCAATTTGGACAAGAAAACTAGTATGTGGGTATATTGGGTGTACCATTTGAGCAAATGTAAACAAAATCAAGATACAGTATGTTACATCAAGATGAAAATTCTCACGTGCTCCAGGCAGTCATCTTAACATGGTATATTTATGTAATGTCTCCGATTAGAAAGGCAAATCAAGTATGCTCTCTGAATACAAACACATAGCAGCAAGTGTCATTGAAAAGTTAGAAAAGTGTTTTAAAAAAGCTGATTAGTTCTGAGAAGTGACTGCTTTTTGTCTTGCCTCTCAACAGATACATCCATGTGATAAAAAATTAGTGGTAAAATGACATTGCATATTTGCTTAGTGACATGATACATACTTGCAATGAGCACGGTGCCTGTGTTTACTATTAAAAGCAACAGCCCATGCTTGGTTAGGTTAGGCCCACTACAACATGCAGGCATTGGTGATTGGCGCTTTTTTTTATTTCTGTGTCGTGAGGTTTATTGACGTGCGTATAGGTGCAATGGCACGCAGTATGGCTAGTACAAAAAGGGGGGGGGGTCAGATATATGTAGCTCACTGTACACGACACAGGGCAAAGGAAATCCGTGTTCAGCAACTATGTTAAATGCCATGTACGTAAATTTTACAACGCTACTCATTCGAAGCGCGCACAGGCGCATATTGAAGAAAAGTTTTCCAGGGTACCTAATTTAGTGCGTAATTTACACTAATTTTGCTCTAACCACAAGACATAATAATTTGAATATACTGCACGGAAAAACCTAAAGCGAATTAAATTGTGTGTCAGCTTCGTGTGTATACATATAGTCTTTCCTATGCATTAGGTTCTTCGCGTAATGCATTACCAGTTGAAGTTGAGAGTATGACGGAAGCCCGTCTTACTCTCAACGTCTTACAGTTATTTACTCTCAAAGCCCGTTTCGACTCCCGTGGGGGAGCCGAAACGTAAATAACTCTTTTAAACCATTTTTGGTCGGTGTCCAGACCTCTTCCTTTTGAGTATGCATTACCAGTTGACAGCCTATCTTATCATGTGTACTCTGTTTACATTACAGTTGTTTATTAGTTTACTCATTTGTTTTGCAACTTATGAAATGCCGTTGTATATATATTTTCAACATTTGACATAACCCTGTATGTTTTGTAGGGAAAACTTAGGACGTGCATTTCTCAGCACCCAGTCAACTGCCAGAAGTAACTCGAACACAGGCCACCAGTAAGTGGACATCAGTTCCAATTTCACATTATGCAGTTGGCTGCTGCCTTGTACTGAGGCTTTTTTTTAATGAGGTGGTGGTGTCGTTCTAATGTACATTTTGACCACAAAGGTGCGATCATGTCTCACAGAGGCATATATGGTTGCTATTCTCTGCGAGGGACGTGTTCTCGTGTTCGTGAAGCATTTGTGTTTGGCAGTATTGTCGCCCAATGAGTCAGATATAAACACTGTAACTCGCCACTGCCGGCAAGTAGTTGCGAAAAACACAATATATATGACGCTGTAAAGTTATTTCATTAATTTGAAGGAAAATTTTGCAGCAGGAAAAAAGGTTGCTATTCCAGGTAAACATGTCTTTTTCTCACAAGTTATTTAACCAAAGTGTGGATGCGCGAAATTCGTGACTTAGGAATAGATTTTAATTCATCCTTTAGTAATGCTTCTAAAAGAGACTAGAAATAGCATGTGACTACCTCTCCAATCAGCAGATCATACACTTACAGTCATAAGTGGTAGTTCCATGCAGTCTCGCACTCTATATAACCTTTCCTTTCAGCAGCATTGGAACTGGCGGCTGCGTTTTCAGAAGGAGTGCACTTGGCACCGTATATGTATGTGTGAATTCGGTTTTCTTTGTATGTGTCGGCTCACTGACACAAACACTGCAAAAATCAGTTGTACACCATGAGGCTGACGAGGCCTTCTGCGGCTAGAAATGTGGCACTTCATATTTTATAGTACTGCATGACATTTAAATGAAAGCTAGCACATAAAATGATCAAGAAAACTAACCGCTGTTATAGCTGTTTTTCTCAAAGAAAGCTTGTCCTTTATGGGCTTTGTTAATCTGAGCTCTCCACCGATGTTTCAGTAGTATTATCCCTTAGTGAGGGAGAGATTGGGGGCAATTAATCGTGTTAGTCTTTAAATGGTGTCCTAATTATGTGTATTTGTTCCAACAAAGTTGTCTAGATTACTTTATTGTATAGTGTAAAGCTTATGAAACCATCAGCAACTAGTGAGTTACTAACATGCATATGCATTTGTCACTATACAGGTGGCACTCGGCTTTACCACTGCAGTGCTGCAGAAATTGCCAGCACCAGCGGCTTTGCAACAGCTGTTTCACAGCATGTCGGTATGTGCTAATTTATAGTTATGTTGGGATGGGTTATTATTATGGACTACTGCTACTCTGTATTGTGACAGATCCATATGATAAGTGATGTATTGGGCACAGCGAAAACCTGTGAATGCTTTACTATGGTACATAAAAAGGCTGTCCTTTTCGCCACTGGAGCAGGGGAGAAGAGCATGCAGGCACTCCTGAATGTACATATATTTCAAAACATGGGAGAGGCATATATATATATATATATACACAATTAAACTAAAGGCAAGGACGTTCCATCTTTCACTTTGAATTGACTTGTACAGCGCAAAAGTTTAACACAGACCACATAGAAGGCCGCATGTTAACAGGTTTGATACACACAATAATTCAACAGATTTGATACTTCAGGTGTGCTATTTTACGCAAGGGGGAAGGGAAAGGGGAGAAAACCAGAAAAAAGAAGAGTGGAAAAGAAAGGAATCGTGCCAAAAAGCATGATAAACATCGTGCAGCCAGGATTGCCAGCAGGACATCTAAAAAGCACTCTGATAAAATTACATACAGGGCAAGCTTACGGATTGTTTGTTTCAATCAACTCAGATCACATGCAGCCATTACTGCAATCAAGTTGTTTCCTTATGTTATGAGGGAATGATGTGGGCCCAAAAAACTGTTTAGGGCTGAAGGATTATGTTCCATGCTAGCCTCAATACCTGCTTTTTACCATATTGTTATCAGCTGCTTATGTTAGGGACAAAAAGTAAGAGCACGAGCTTTTTCCTGATTCGCCATTCCACACATGTCTTTGTGACTATATGTACATGCAGATGATCCATAGATGAAAAATATTCAGTATAGTAGTATCTCATTACAAGATACACTTGGTTGCAAGAAACACCTGAAAATGGTTTGGTTGGTTTTCCTATGTTTGCCACGTTAATAACACTGTACACAAGAAACATCTTTGTTACTAACGATTTTTTAAGTATTCACTACTTCGAAGGGACACAACCCAGACACATTCACTTCATGCACCTTGTGTGCTCCGAAGGGCGTAAAGATCACGCAATCTTCACACAAGTCAATTGCGCATGTCTCTTTAGCATGAACTAGAAAAGGAGAGCAACGAGGACAGTGCAGGGCAGAAAGTGTCGACAGTTCAAGCTGACGAGCGTCTAAGAGCACCTCAAAGGCACTGCGAGCAACAAGGCTTGCCAAGTGAAGTGTTTAACTTCCAGATGTCAGGAAGGAAGCTAACACAATCTACAGTCACTAAAAAGCTGTGAATGTCTTCTTTAAGGGCCCCTAAACCACCGAATGTGAAATTTAGTTGCGGTGTTGCAGTTGTACATGTTAAGGCAACGAACACGTAGCCACGAAAATTTTTCGAAACGGTGCAGTAATAGTGGAGCTACGTGTTTGATTATCGAAAAGTAGTTCCCGCTCATTTTACTCTTTCATCTGGTACACGCCATCTGGACAGTATCGTCTTTTCCTCGCCTAATACACCTCCAAATGTTACGGGACAGGCCATCACCAACGAGCTTTGTTGCTGCCGCGCAGGCCCGTTGTCCTGCGAGGGGTGGCGCTAATGACCTCGCAAATATAATGGAACTGTATGGTGACTGTAGTTGAAGAGCCTCATAGGGAGACCCTTCTGTTGGCGTTTCTATTCTTTGCCCCCATTGGCTGCCCACAATGGCATCGCGAGCAACGCGACGAGGAAGAAGTAATGTGTATTTGCTTACAGGCCTTGCCGGCAGTCGTACCCTTTCGTTCGACCAATCGACAGCACCGGAAACTGGTGACATCATCAGAGACAGCCTGGTGATGTCAGGACAAACTGGGGAGTGCAGGATAGGTCCAGAGAGGCGCACGGGGTTGTTTCTTCATATTGTGGTGCGCCCACAGTGCTACGCACTGTGGCGTTTGGCATCGTCAATTGTGACGGCATTCTGATTTTGATGCGCGTGTTTACTTGAAATGTTCAAAAAATATCGAGAAGTGGTTTAGGGGCCCTTTAAGCCACCCTGAGCAATTATTCCTTCAGATATATCTAAACATACTTTAGTGATGATGCATAATAAAGTGATCTAGTCTGGCTCCTCAGTGTTTTAAAATTTTTGGTTTCGAGAGACATGTTTCCCGTGCCTCTTGAGTATCTCTTCTAATGAGGCTTAACTGTAATGTACACACACAATTGTGTAACTCCTCCTGCAAGTATTATTCATTAAGCCTGGTCACTGATGTGCAAAGCTTGTGGTTAAGTTTTGATGTCCATACTTTTTAGAGCTATGTTTATTAATTCAGGCTGTTCTTATTGGTTCTTCGATGCAGGAGACAATGCCTACGAAATTATTAGCCCTGATGACGAGAGCCCTCAAGGGGCAAACGACATCTCTGTTGCAGAAGTGAGCCCGATACCACCTGAAGTTACCGTGCCACCATGACAGGTGGCACGGTAGCAATAGATACAGAGACGGCCATGTCTACTGCAGCTGCAACAGTGTACGAGGCAAGCAGCAGTCTGTCAGCATCAGCAGCAGTGTCAGAAGGAACCTCACCAGGCCTGGTAGAGCAACATGTGTGCTATCACTGTGACTTTTTTTGTAGTGCATACAACTCATTTGCTCAACATACAAAAGCTTTTCACCACGACTGTGAGCCAGTGTTCTTGTGCAGCAAGTGCAAGACTAAGTTAGGTGTTATAGCACAGTACAAGCATCACTTTAAGATATGCAAACATATTACAGTTGTTGCCTCCCCAGCCAGCCCACATAGCGACAACAATGTGGAACACATGGTGGGACACACCTCTTCCCCATTAGAAGATAGTAGAGACTGTCAGTGTTGTTCCTAGATTAACTGGTCTTTGTAGGCAACTAGAAGGACAACACAGGTGTCATAAGATTGTTGTTGATGTTTTTGTTGAAGAGGTAAAAAAGAAGTTTGATGCAGTTGAAGTGCCAACTGATATTGAGCAAATCAAAAACAACCACCTGAGAAAGCAACACTATCAAAATTTGGGTATCTATGTGTCGCCAACTCTGCTAAGGATGGCATAGGACAGAAGTGTTATGAAAATCACACAGACACTGCTGTTCCATCACTGGTCACAGTGAGCAGTGACTTGTAGGGCAAAAGAGTCAACTGAAACGAACATAATGGCATAGTGTCATGCTCCCATGTGACCACTTTCCATGTTATTTTGCATGATACAGCTCAACCTCCAGAAACAAGACTGCAACTTATCTGTAAAAAGCTTTCACAAAAAATTATTCATAACACTATTAACACAGCAGTATCTATTTTTCTTTGTGGGTTCGAGGTTCCCGGGTGTCCATTAATGCAAAAATTGCGGAAAAAAAAGAACATGTGTCGTACTTACACCTTTTTAACAAGTACGAGGGGGACAGAACTTCTCTAGTCATGCATCTTCATCATACTATCAAGTTTTTAAATACCTTTTATAATTATTATTACCAGTTATATCTGAGTGCATTGTATGCATTTAGCAGGTGTAAAATCAGGTCAGTTGGATCAGATGCGTTATCTGCAAGAGAGCCCTATATTCAAGAAATTCAAGAATATTCAAGAATTCAAGCACTTTATTGCGTGTGGTTTAAGCATTGCGCAATACTTTTGTGGATGGCAGTTTCAACCGGCACAGCACTGCGCTTTGTCACGGTCACGTGTCTTCAAAGCGGTGTTTACCATTTGTGTTGATCTGTTTGTGTATTCATAGAGCAAGTTTCTAATCTATTTTTTTCCGCATTCTTGTGCTAGCACTAAGCTTGTATACGGCAGTTACAAAATGGGCGTCACTATAACGAACTGTTCTGTTGAGCTTACACTTGCAAATAATAGTGTTCAGATGGCCGCACTTCTATGTAGGTGCACCGATAGCTTTGTGTATGTTCTCATGTTTGTATAAAGCTTATATAAGCTAGTTACAAAATGTATGTCACTAAGCATTGTCATATTCTTTAAAGAACTGCTTGGTTGGTTTTACACTTGTGAATTAGTATTGAGGCGGTGGCATTTCCATGTAGGCCCACTGCTAGCTTTCTGTGTGCTCACGTGTTTGTATTAAGCTTTTACAAGGGAGTTACACCATGTACGTCACTAAGCGCTGTGATATTTTTAAAGAACCGCTTTGTCGGTTTTACACCTGTGAGTAATAGTACTCTGGTGACACTAGTCATGTGTAGGTACACTGGGACCATTTGTATGCATTATGCTCATGTAAAGCAGATACAATGTGTATGTCACTAATCACTGTGATATTTGTTGAAGAATTGCTGTGATGGTTTTACACATGTGAATAATAGTGGTCAGGACACAGTACTTACAATGTATAGTTGAATTTATACAGTGCCAAGACATGGGCTGTATACGTACCAAAAGAAATGTATGTCATTATATTGTTGTGATTATTACTGTTTGGATTTTATTAAACTCTAATAACATTTTTTCTTGTATCTATTGAGGTATGGCAATTTGTCATGCAACCAAACTGAGGACCTGAACTTGTGCATACAAATAAACAGCTAATTTAAGAGTATACTGCTCATATTCTGCGAAACCAGTTTAACAAATCTTGTACTACAATGCTGGAAAAATGACAGAGCTGACAGGGATGTACAGAAAGAGTTCTGCACTGGCTGAAGGACTGACCCACACTGGAGTTGGTAATGTTGCGTTTATTGGAGTAGAACAGTAAGTGCACTTCTATTAAAAATGTGACATCAATGCAGAAACATAAGGCAGACTAGCAGATGTGGCATATTTTTTTCAGGGCCCTCCATGCCTACTACTGCATTTCTAGTCTTCCTGTGCTCTTCATAGAAGCCCCTGTTCAGCCAAGGTTTTTACTCCATGACAGTTGTTCTACTGGGTTCGTAGCAATATTGAAGAAAACAATGCAATGGTTTTCAAGAACTTTCGAGGCCCCGACACAGTAACTTCAAGGACCTCGTGCAATTTTTTTAGTAGATTGGACAGGCAATAACTTGTTCAACAACATCGTTAACTTTAATGCAAACAAAAGAATACAAAACAAATCGCATTTCACTGATTTCAAACATTTGAAAGACTGCTAATTTGCCTTTCACCGCCCATCACTAAACGCACACAAGGAAGCATTTCAAGAAAGCGCTCAAGGTTTTCTACAATAGCACAATTAACTACTTGGACCTGCAACATTTGCAGTTTTTGAATACTGTTTGGTTTGACAGTGTGTGTGATGTCATCTGTTGCCTCAGCTTTTCACCACCAAATAAGCAATAGTCATTTGTAATTTCCTTTTATTGTGTCTGTAGCTCTCGATTTACTCATCACGGCTTTTCTTTGAATGCCTCAACTGTTGAGCTTCCTGCTTCTGCTCCTCCAAGTACATTTGTCGCCGGTTCCATGTGCCTAAAACAGGTATCTGCATCTCCTTTGTAATTTCAACTTTAAGGATGTCGCTTTCCTTCTATTACCTCCACAGACAATTCTCTGTGACATGCGAAGAATGTCACAGAAGGGGGAAAAAAAAACGCTTGGCAATGTCTGCTAAGTCTAGCCAAGTGTACAAATTTAAGGACTTTCCAGTACTTCTAAAAATTCCAGGGTTTTCAATGCCTTGAAAATGGCATTTTAGAAATAAAGGGTTTTCAAAGATCGCAACAAATCCTGGATTCTAGCACCTAAATAATTTACAAGCTTATTTTGGCATGGAGTTCGGAAATTCATGCTTTTTAGCTAACGCTGCACTATCTCTGTACAGTGAAGCCACGAGAGCGCAACCATTTTGGAGTAAAGAAAAATACTGAATGCTTTTAATACCACTCTTTTTCTATGGAGCTTCGTATTGCCTAGTTAAGTTTACGAATGTGCCTGGTTTTGGTGGGCGTTTCTCCTACATTTTCTGTGAGAAGTAGATGACTAACCCCCGTATTCAGAAATGTACCTTAATACAAAGCTCATGCTTGACTTTATATAAACGACGCCTGGTGCGAAACGTCCCGCAGCCGCTCACTGCCTTTCTTTTGGTGCGTTCACGACTTGCGTCATTTAGATCAAGTCAAGCATGGGCTTCAAGTTATGATGCATTTCTGAATATGGGTGTAAGCGTGCGCAATTCCGGGCAACGCATTGTGCCATTGACACTGAGAGGAAACGGGTAAACAAAGTTAACGCCCTATGGTCCTAAACTTTCGCGTACCTGTGGTGTGCGTGTATCGTGGAAGAAGAAACAGCGCAAACACCAGGACGAAAAAAAGCATCAACCACACCAGCGCTTCGCGGTGTGGTCCATGTTCTTGCGTCGTCCTTGTGTTGCGCTGTTTCTTCTAAAATGCTCCACCAACTAGCCGGCAAGTCCATCCTGTGCACATATATTGAACAGACGTATGAATGTAGATGGTCTCCGAAGCTTTTAGAACGAGCACTGCCACAGGATACGAGCAGTGCACGCGTAACAAGTGGGCACATTAGTCATTTAAACATGCTTGCCAATGCATGTGACGCGGCTATCGGCATAAGCAGTCTCGAAATGCTGGAATGCATGCTCTTCAAAACGCCAACGATCCGCTGCTAATGCAGGACAACAGCTCACAGCGGACTGAACCAAACTCTAAACTAATGCACTTGAAAAGAACGCCTAAACGGCAGCGTGAGGCACGTCGAAATGCCTGGTACTGGCGTCGCAGTTGACCACATACGAATGCAACTGGCGGAAAAAAATAAACGGAAATGCTCACCAGTATACGCGCGACTTAAATTCACATACGTGGATGGTTGGCACGATACTTTGTATCCGCGTATTTTCGGATAACATGTAATGCATGGACTGGAAAAGCACCCGATCGTGAGCTGAACGGCACATTTATTATTTTCCTGGGGTGACGACAAGCCGTGAATATTTCTCACGTCGTCGTCTACGTTGTATTCCTTCGTTAGTCGTAGCAAGGAATGGAAATGATGCAAACGCAAACGTATTCCAGTACACAACAGCACAGCACACTGCACAGAAACTCCACCCACCGCAGCCGATTCCTCAAATACATTTGTTATGTATATAACCTCCAAAAGAACACGACTGAGCGTGTGGTTCTTTCCTCTCACATGTTATGGTATCCGGTTCCTTCCTTTCAAAAATACAGCCAGTAATACACCATATGATTTGTTTATGTTATTAGGACTTTATTCATTATGGAGAAGTCGAATGATCGACAGACATGCCGAGCCGCCTCGCTCAACAAGGTCTATCTTCCGTGAAGAGACTGCTCAAGTTCGTAGTGTGGTGGCTACATATGATCCCGTCCCTGAATGGATTTCACTTCTGGACGCTTGTGTTTGTTTGCCAGAATTTTGAACTGACATTGGACTGTATACTATCTGTGAATTTGTTTCCCTTGTATGTTCATATGTAATGTAACTGCGTTGGTCTGACAGTACCGATAATTCCATGCAATAAATAAAAAAAAAAGTGGTTCTGTGGTGTAATGGTTAGGATGTGTGCTTTGAAATATATAGATGCGAGGGTACGCGGCTTCGAATCCACGTGATGTATAGAGCAATGTGGTTCTCCATAAGTATGTGATTCCCTCGACTGTTGTATTCTAATTAGATTATGTGTCTCCTGATTGTGAATTGTGCGAAAATATTTGCGGATTAACTGTTAATTAGCTTTTTTTACTCCCGCAGTGGCGTTCGGGACGCATACGCATAGGCCGATTCCGAGCAGTCACGCCTCATGGTAGGCAGCAAATAGCCAGGAAAAATGACTTTAAAATCCTGCATAACTTTGCTCACGCCTATTCTGAAGGCCGCTTGAAATTGAGCCACTGACTCTGAGGAGCCGCCTAGGGAACGGTATATCAGCGACCCTAATTTGATCTGATGTCCTGCCTGCATGCGTGGCCAGGACTTCGCTAAGAGGGTATTGACAAGAGTACTAGCACTCTGTTTGGGGGAGTAGAAGTACGCGGTCTGCTGGAGTGCCATTACCCCTGCGGTGAGAGTATTAGCACTCTGCGGAAGAGTACTAGCACTCCCTGTGGGAAGAGTATTATCACTCTGCGGAAGAGTACTAGCAATCCCTTGAGGTGGAGTAACAAAACTCTGTCAACAGGAGTTGACCTACTCTCGAAAAGAGAGTGAAATATGGGACAAGCCGCTACTCCCTCAAAGAGAGTGCCCGGCACTCTCTTTGTTTTTAGAGTGTAGAAAACAAGAAAAAAATATTCAACGATAGGTCTCATTTTTGTCCGGCGTTTCAGTTCTAGCTGAAAACAGTCGGTGAAAGCAAATTTACAACAAAGCTAAGGCGACCCACAATCTGCACGCAGCTGCAAGCCTACATGCGCTCCAACGAGAATAACCTGCCAAAGTTAAGGTCATGTGTCAGCTGGCGGCTCAAGCAATCTTTACTTTTTTTTTTCGTTTCTGCATCCGTTCTGCCTGCGTCTGCGGCAAAAACGTGAAGTGGGAAGGCAGATAAACAGAAATTGGTGGAAGCAGGTGGTAGCGTAATGGTTAGTGTGCCCATCTCCCAAATGCAAGATGGTGCATTTCAGAAATGGCCTCGAATCCCGGTGGTTTGTTTGTGAAGACAGCTTTCTGTGCTCTCTGGTGACTGCGAAGCTCAGAATGAGGCGGCATCCAGACGACAACGGTCGCCGTCAAAGTAACAGAATAAGCGGGTGTGCAAGGTCGCCCCTAAAGCCGAAAGAACATTCCGAGGAAATACACTATGCTCTTGTCAACAACAACAAAAAAACAAAAAACGTGATGAGTAACGAGCGGTGTTGTTGAGCGAGGCTGTAGACCGATAATGTCACCATAGACAGGACCACGCTCCAATCCCGGTGCTCAGCGGAAATATACATCGACAGCATGTCAACTAGCGTGTAATTGATACTTCATTAAGGTCGTTGCGTGTTTGTGTTGTGTCTAGCAGGAGCGAGTACGGTAAGAGATGACACTGGAGAGAAGGCGGTGAGCGAAGTCCGCGAAAAGTAATTGAGGATAGACATATTGAACGTCGACGCCATGTTGAATAAAGCCTGCGACTTCAGTTGCTCAGCCGCCAGAAAGGCTTGAAAGGTAACATACCGCTGGGCGTATTTGGCAACCACAGCGATAACCACACACTTTGCGGAAGTAAACAGAAGAAAGGGACGTAGTGAGTTGGCCGCCGTTTTCGAGCTCTGGCATAGATTGAAAAATGAATGTGGCGAAGTATGATGCACAAAATAGTATATGCCAACCCAAATGAATCAGCGTGGTCATACTTGCGCGACACGCCATGGTGGCCTGCCACCAGGACATGATGAAGTTGCAGCGATGAGAGTTTTCATTGGGTACTTGAGAATAAAAACGAGCACATCAGAGACGTCCGAGGGACATTTCTAGGGTACAAGAGCACATCGCCCCCCCCCCAAAAAAAAAAGAAAGAAAATGTAAATCACGAATATAAGCTTACGAATAGGGACATCATAAGATCGAGCACTACGGCGCTTGTTGATCTTGTTTAGGATGACGTCAGCATTTCATTCAGCATTTACTTCTGAGAAAATGAGTTGAATTTTCTGAGAAAATGAGTTGAGAAAAGTTGAGTTGAGAAATGAGCCTTACGGTGAATCACACTAGCTGCCTGCCAGATTTTAAACACGCATGTCACACTAACACAATAATATTCTCATTTGCGCTTATAAGGTGTGAGCGCAGGTAAACACCATTATTGAAACTGTATACAATGGGAGGAAAAAAAGGTATAGAAATCTCAAGTCGAAAGAAAATGTTTCAGGTTAATTTCATTGTAAAGATTGGTCAAGGGTTTCCTAACATAAGCTATATGCCTATTACGGGATAAGTGAAAACAATGCATTTGCAATACTATACATAAACTTCAACAAATGCATATCGCACCGCATGGCAAGCAGCCTTGAAATTAAAGAGTAAAGAACCCAAGATAGTGACAAGTACATGTCATACATATCTCATATAAAGCACACAGCCTATTTTTACAGAGGTACAGTAGCTAGCTGGGCGAGTCAGTACATCTTCAAAACTATTACACACAGCGCGCACTAAAAAACACGGACGAAGAATAGACAAACACGAGCGCCCGTGTTTGTCTATTCTTCGTACGTGTTTTTTTAGTGCGCGCTGTGTGCAGTAGTTATTTTTACAGAGCCTTAGCCTAGTTTAAATAACATAGCATTAATAAGGACGACAAACAAAAAATTTGTATATTGGTAGCATCATTTTCTTCCTAGTAGATGCCAGAATATAGTTCATATATCCGGGTTTTTCTATCAAGTTACTGGATTCTGAGATAAAGTGGGCTAAGACTACATGCATTATTCTGTGTGCGGATGACTGATGAAATGAATAACAAAATATGATGCATGTGCTGTTTATTAATGTCACAGTTTTTGTTAATGTACCAAGTATTACTCCTTTTCGCACCAGGTATAAAACAAGGCTAAGAGGTTGATCTAGTTATATAAATTACACAGAGTCAACCTTCCCTAGTAAAGGTCACTCCTTCAGGAGATACTATAACTCCTCAGTCCCTGTGTCCCTGATCGGGGACACTGCTTTGAGCATGAGCAGTCATCTAGCAAACGCGCGTTTCAACTCCGAATTCACATTTCCCGCTTCCGGAGATCCTGCTTTCTCTAGAATCCGTGAGATGGCGTTACAGGACCAGCGAGGGCAAAAAAAGGCGCGTTTCAAAATGGCATCCCCCAGCAACAGGGCGCGCTGTCGTCTACGACGTGTCTACTTTTTTTTTTACAACATTTTACTCACTGCCTCCCTATGTTATATCTCAGCAGTTTTGAAAGATGTTTCCACAATTTCAGTCAAGTTTAGTCTGCCTGCTTTGCTGCTGCGTCTCGTTAGGTGCTGTTTAACTTTCATGCCCCCGAACGGGGACTGTGGGTCTTAAGAGGAAGCTTTAGCTCGAGCATCATCAGCCTGGTTACGCCCACTGCAGGGCAAAGGTCTCTCCCATACTTCTCCAACTACCCCGGTCATGTACTAATTGTGGCCATGTCGTCCCTGAAAACTTCTTAATGTCATCCGCCCACCCTAACTTTCTGCCGCCACCTGCTACGCTTCCCTTCTCTTGGAATGCAGTCCGTAACCCTTAATCACCATCGGTTATCTTCCCTCCTCATTACATGTCCCGCCCATGCCCATTTATTTTTCTTGATATCAACTAAGATGTCATTAATTTGCGCTTGTTTCTTCACCCAATCTGCTCTTTTCTTATCCCTTAAAGTTACGCCCATCACTCTTCTTTCCATAGCTCGTTGCGTTGCCCTCATTTTAAGCAGAACCCTCTTCGTAAGCCTCCAGGTTTCTGCCCCGTACCTGAGTACTGGTAAGACAAAGCTGTTATACACTTTTCTCTTGGGGGTTAGTGACAACCTGCTGTTCATGATTTGAGAATGCCTGCCAAACGCACCCCAGCCCATTCTTATTCTGGTTATTTCAGTCTCATGATCCGGATCCGTGGTCACTACCTGCCCTAAGTAGATGTATTCCCTTACCACTTCCAGTGCCTCGCTACCTATTGTAAACTGCTGTTCTGTTCCGAGACTGTTAAACATTACTTTCGTTTTCTGCAGATTAGTTTTTATCCCCACCCTTCTGCTTTGCCTCTCCAGGTCAGTGAGCATGCATTGCAATGGGTCTCCTGAGTTACTAAGCAAGCCAATATCATCAGCGAATCGGAAGTTACCAAGGTATTCTCCATTAATTTTTATCCCCAATTCTTCCCACTCCAGGTCTCTGAATGCCTCCTGTAAACACGCTGTGAATAGCATTGGGGAGATCGTATCTCCCTGCCTGACGCCTTTCTTTATTGGGATTTTGTTGCTTTCTTTATGGAGGCCTACGGTGGCTGTGGAGCCGCTATAAATATCTTTCCTATGTATAGTATATTTACATATGGCTCGTCTACACCCTGATTCCGTAATGCATCCATGACTACTGAGGTTTCGACTGAATCAGACGCTTTTTCGTAATCAATGAAAGCTATATATAAGGGTTGGTTATATTCCGCACATTTCTCTATCACCTGATTGATAGTGTGAATATGGTCTATTGTTGAGTAGCCTTTACGGAATCCTGCGTGGTCCTTTGGTTGACAGAAGTCTAAGGTGTTCCTGATTCTATTTGCGATTACCTTAGTAAATACTTTGTAGACAACGGACAGTAAGCTGATCGGTCTATAATTTTTCAACTCTTTGGCGTTCCCTTTATTATGGATTAGGATTATGTTAGCGTTCTTCCAAGATTCCGGTACGCTCGAGGTCATGAGGCATTGTGTATATAGGGTGGCTAGTTTTTCTAGAACAATGTGCCCACCATCCTTCAAGAAATCTGCTGTTACCTGATCCTCCCTGGCTGCCTTCCTCCTTTGCATAGCTCCCAAGGCTTTTTTTTACTTCTTCCGGCGTTACCTGTGGGAATTCTATTTCCTCTAGACTATTCTCTCTCGCATTATCGTCGTAGGTGCTACTGGTACTGTATAAATCACTGTATAACTCCTCAGCCACTTGAACTATCTCATCCATATTAGTAATGATATTGCCGGCTTTGTCTCTTAAGGCATACATCTGATTCTTGCCTATTCCTATTTTCTTCTTCACTGCTTTTAGGCTTCCTCTGTTCGTGAGAGCATGTTCAATTCTATCCATATTATAGTTCCTTATGTCAGCTGTCTTACGCTTGTTGATTAACTTAAAAAGTTCTGCCAGTTCTCGTCTAGCTGTAGGGTGTTGTGCCATTACCACAAGCCCGGATTCCGAATCTGCAAGATGCGGAATCTATCCTGCGAGCGCCATAATTCTCCCTTCACAAGACAAGATGCTGCGCCGTCGTGCGGGAGAAGCCTCGGCGAGCAGCGTGTTTAGACGTGTCCGCGTGTGCCAGACGGCCCGGCGCCGCACCTCCCTTGCCTGGAGGTCACCGCGCGCGCGAACTTTGAACCGGGTGGCCAGCGCGGTCGCTGGTTGGACCCCTCGGACGACCGTCGTGTGCTGACTTTGTATTGGGCCGTTTGAGTGACAATGGGCCTCGGGGATTATAAAAGCAGCGACACGCCGCTCGAAAACAGGATCTGCCGACCCCACCGGGAGAGAGTGTCGCTCCCGACTGGGGTGAGATGTGTAACGCGTTTTCGCCGGACGTCGTCGTGCGAGAACAGTCGCGTTTGTTGTGAGCACTCGGCCCCAGTGCCGACCCGTTCATGTCCTGTATGATAACCTGTATATAATGTATAAAGTCCCTTTTGTTATTCTCATCGACGCCAGGCTCGGAGTCTTCGCTACCAACGCTCTGTCACGAAACGGGTGACGAGCGCTACGGGACCACAAAGCCGTATTCGTGGTGCAGCGGTGCAAGTTCGTAACACTGGTGGCACCGGTTGGGGGTGTCATAACACTGGTGGCACCGGTTGGGAGTCCGTAACACTGGATGGCAGCTACGGGATTGACCGGCATCAGCTACCTCGGCGCGGTGAGTGCCTGAAGTTTACCTCAAACACCAGACTTTCTCTGACACAGGTTATAGTAGCTTAGGGAAGGATTTGGTGTTGCATTGTGATAACCTTGAGTGTTTCAAGCCTAGTAAGAGTGTTTTGGAAACCAGGGGATGCTGAGGGGGTAGACAGGGCAGTGTGTGAAATACTTGCATATGTCTTACTAGTAGCATTATAGTAGCGTACGGCAGGTATATTCAAAAAGGGTAAACAGCAGGAGGACAGTGTGAACGATGGAGAAGTACAAGGTGAAGGAACTTCTCGAAATTTGTGAGGAGTTGGGCATTGAGTTGGGCTCAACCAAAAGAAAGAATGCGATCCTTGAGGTCATGAGGACTGGGGACGTAACGGCTGAGGAAGCCGCAGAGGCCTTGGCGGGTATCAATGAACGTCGGGAAAGGGAGGAAAGGGAGAAGGAACGTTGCGAGCAGGAAAGGAGAGAACAGCAACGTCGCGAGGAGGAAAAGGAGGAAAGGAGAGAGATTCGTGAGCACGAGCTTAAAATGAAAGAGTTGGAGAACCGAAATAACTCGCCGGCGCCTAGTCTCACTTCTAATGTTCCCAGAATACGCGATCAACTTCCACCCTTTGTCGTCGGAGAGGATATGGCCAAATACCTCGTGAAATTTGAGCACGTGTGTGAACGGAATAGCATTGAGCGATCCCTTTGGGCACAGAATCTGTTAGCGTTGCTTCCTGGGGAGGCATCAGACGTAATAACTTGCTTATCGAAAGAGGCGTTTGAGAGCTACAGTGATGTGAAGGAAGCGCTACTGCGGAAGTACAAATTGTCGCCCGAAGCTTTCCGGCAGAGGTTCCGGTATGCAAAAAAGGGCAAGGAGTCGAATGTTGACTTCGCGTTTCGTCTAAAAGCCGACCTGGTGGAATGGCTGAAGGGCGAAGAGGTTTACGACGACCGCGACAAAATTGTCGAATGCATCGCGTTGGAGCAGTTCTACCGTTGCATTGATGAGGATGTCCGGCTCTGGCTGCAAGATAGGCTAAAGGATGTTAAGCTAAACAAGGCAGCAGAGTTAGCGGAAGAGTATTACACACGCCGCAGCTTGCACAGCAAGGCAGTGCGCGTAGAAAAAGCTGATAGGAGAGATTGGTTTTCCGGGAAGCCCGACGAACGGAAGCAAATCACGCGTCGCGAGTTTCGGGACGACGAATCCCTTACCAAAGAAACTGTAAGGGAAGGGCAGAATACATCTCAGAATGATGACGATGGTCCGAAACAGCGAAACGAAATGACGCGTTCTTTTGAAAAACGGAAACCGTTAACCTGCTACAATTGCAAAAAGCAAGGGCACATCGCTGCAAGCTGCCCAGAGAGAATTGCTTTTGCAACGATACAGGAAACTCACAAGAACATACGTCTATTGGAGCCCTATGTGCAGGAAATTAAGGTAAACGGCAAGAAGTGCCGAGCACTGCGGGACTCTGCAGCAACTATGGACGTTGTTCACCCGTCTTTCGTCTCCTCGAGTGATTTTACGGGAGAGTGCGTTAGGATACGGCAAGTGGCCGAGAAGGAGAGTGTCTGTTTACCGATCGCAACGGTTATCATTGAAGGAGAGTTTGGGAAACTTAACACCGAAGCCGCTGTGTCAGCCGCCCTCCCGGAGCAATTTTCCTACCTCTTCTCAAATAGCTCGGAGCAGCTGCTGAGGGATCAGGGCAAATCATTCTTTGCCGACGTGGCGTACATGGCCCCCACGCGATCCAAAGCGCGCCCGCTGTCGAGGGAACTTGACTTAGCGTCGGTGAGCGAAAGGCGGTGCGGCACACGGACCGATCACGGTAACTTGAGTGGCGAGCAGTCACGGGAGAGGCAGAGCTCGGAGGCTGGCCTAGGCGAGCGGGTCCTGGAGGTGAGTGGGAGTGACGCGTGCAGTGCTAGCCGCGATAGAGACGCGACGCCGCAATTAGGCGACGCGGGCTCCACACTCGCTCCGGTTTCCGCCAGCTGGCAGGAGCAGGCGGCAGTTGAAAGGGAAACTCGGATTCGCGAACAACAGGAACATTGTTCACTAGCCGATCTGAGGAAGAGCGTCAAACGGGGAGTGAAAAAAAAGGAGGTTTCATTTGGCAAGGAATCTGGCTTATTGTACCGCCGCTACACGGATAAGCAGGGTCGCAAATATAAGCAGCTTCGGATTCCGCGAAAATATCGCCGGGAAAAATGAATGACCTCATTTGCTTCCTCAGAAGTATGTTTTCGGTCCAAGTGATTTCAAGGGGACCATTCTATTTGTAATTATTATTGCTGATTAATAATTGTTTCTATTTTGTTGAGTTGTTGATTTGAAAACTGATTGTTTGAGCCTTGTGTGCTAGATCGTACACCAGCCTCTTGTTGCAGCGGGAGCAAAAAGAGGGATAGCAATTTAGTTAGGTTGATTTGAATTATGGCCTTGTCTGGTGTTTGACGGGAGACAGAGGGCACTTGTTCGTGTTGGGTGTTGCCTTTTGCCGGTCGGTTTTGCAAGCTGCAGAACGACCAAGCGGGACCAGTGGCGAGAAGCAAGGTCTTAGGAACGACCCGAGCGGAGCTGGTCAAGGTGCCTTGGCGACGACGTGGTGAGCAGAGCTCCTGTCCTGGCGAGTCGGACCTGGGCACGTGATGTTACCTGGCGTCCCGACACTGGACGTGAACTTGGACGAGCCTGACGAACGTGCGCGCCTGGCATCCGAGCCACGTGGAGGCAGCTCGTCTTCCCGGCGCCTTATCTGAGGGCGGGGATGCTGTTGTGCCATTACCACAAGCCCGGATTCCGAATCTGCAAGATGCGGAATCTATCCTGCGAGCGCCATAATTCTCCCTTCACAAGACAAGATGCTGCGCCGTCGTGCGGGAGAAGCCTCGGCGAGCAGCGTGTTTAGACGTGTCCGCGTGTGCCAGACGGCCCGGCGCCGCACCTCCCTTGCCTGGAGGTCACCGCGCGCGCGAACTTTGAACCGGGTGGCCAGCGCGGTCGCTGGTTGGACCCCTCGGACGACCGTCGTGTGCTGACTTTGTATTGGGCCGTTTGAGTGACAATGGGCCTCGGGGATTATAAAAGCAGCGACACGCCGCTCGAAAACAGGATCTGCCGACCCCACCGGGAGAGAGTGTCGCTCCCGACTGGGGTGAGATGTGTAACGCGTTTTCGCCGGACGTCGTCGTGCGAGAACAGTCGCGTTTGTTGTGAGCACTCGGCCCCAGTGCCGACCCGTTCATGTCCTGTATGATAACCTGTATATAATGTATAAAGTCCCTTTTGTTATTCTCATCGACGCCAGGCTCGGAGTCTTCGCTACCAACGCTCTGTCACGAAACGGGTGACGAGCGCTACGGGACCACAAAGCCGTATTCGTGGTGCAGCGGTGCAAGTTCGTAACAAGGGTTAGAGGCTTTCATACATTGGCGTTTCTTGATCAGATCTTTCGTCTCCTGCGATAGCTTTCTGGTATCCTGTCTAACGGAGTTACCACCGACTTCTATTGCACACTCCTTAATGATGCCCATAAGATTGTAGTTCATTGCTTCAACACTAAGGTCCTCTTCCTGAGTTAAAGCCGAATACCCGTTCTGTAGCTTATCCGGAATTCCTCTAGTTACCCTCTAACTCAATGATCGGCTTCTTATGTACCAGTCTCTTCCCTTCCCTCCTCAAGTCTAAGCTAATTCGAGTTCTTACCATCCTATGGGCACTGCAGCGCACCTTGCCGAGCACCTTGTCTTGTATGATTCCAGGGTTAGCGCAAAGTATGAAGTCTATTCCATTTCTAGTCTCGCCGTTCGGGCACCTCCACGTCCACTTTCGGCTATCCCGCTTGCGGAAGAAGGTATTCATTATCCTATATGAACACAACAATCAGAATGACGTCGTGGAGGAGAAAATGGGCGACCTCTGTTGCGGAACTAGTCGGCAACGCCTTTGTTATCGCGTAGCGTGTCGCGTAATCAGTAGGGACGCTGATCCGCTTATTCCCTCTAGTCGTCGTCGGTAAAGGGCCAAGCAAGTCAACGCCTACGCGAAAGAACGGTTCCAAGGAAACTTCAATTGGATGGAGTCGTTCGACTCCATGCGGCAAGGGAGGTTTCTTCCGGCGTTGACACAATTCGCAAGTTGCGACATAACGACGCACGGAGCGGTAGAGACCCTGCCAGAATAACCGGCGTCGTACGCGGTCGTATTCTCACGTGGTAATGGCGGTTGAGGGCACAGCAAGAAAACTGTGAATGGCGAAACTAACTTTATTGGGCGAACCTGTGCTCAGAAAAACAGGCTACAGTCAATGAAAACGGCGAACACAGTCGACGATCGTCGAAAATCTGATCTGCTTGTCAAGCGCGTCGGCTTTTATACATCAGTCGTCGAATGTTCCAGAGTAATCGCTAGGACCCGCGTGCCTTCCACAAAGTTCTACACCATTCGCCTCGCGTATACATTCAGTCAGACTACACAACGGTCGGCGACAACAGACAGCGGGTAGAAGCATCGATAACAGTCTAGAAACTTCCGATATATGTAGACGCGTCCTGCGCTGAGCAATAACATTTGTTAGGCGGTGAAAGGTGGTTGCCTGATAAAAATAGGCAAGTACAGGTGTCAGTATGTACGCAAAACGCCAAGGTGTCCCGCCGTCGGTGCATCGGTAAGTTGTTCGAGAGCGACGGATCGCAGATGACAAGGAAGGACAAAGAGCAACTCAGGGCCGCCAGGGCTGATGTTGCGGCGGTAGAGGATGCCGTCGTGCAGAACGAACATGCGGCACGTGGCGTTAGTGCTGCCAGATTGCATTTCGGCGATGATGGACTGCAAGGATTCGTCGCGTTGTTCAGCGCGCATGTCGGTCATGTCAGTAAAAGCCATCACGCAGGTCACCGGATCATACGCAGCAGGCTCAGGGGGATCCACGGGGTGACGAGAGAGGCAGTCAGCGTCCTTGTGCAGACGTCCGAACTTATAGTTGACAACAAACGAAAATTCATAGAGCCGCAAAGCCCAGCGACCAAGCCGTCCCGTCGGGTCCCGGAGGGAAGACAGCCAGCAGAGTGCGTGGTGTCTGTAACGGCCGAAAACGTGTGGCCGTACAAATAGGGCTGGAACTTGGCGACAGCCCAAACTAAAGCCAAGCACTTCGGCTCGGTGATGGAGTACTTCCTCTCGGCAGGTGACAGCAGGCGGCTGGCGTAAGCTATCACGCACTCGGTACCATACTGTTGTTGGGCGAGAACAGCGCCGATGCAATGGCCGCTTGTGTCAGTGAGGACTTCGGTCGGTGCAGATGGATCAAAGTGGGTAAATATTGGAGGAGCGGTCAGAAATCCGAAGAGGGTGGCGAACGCGTGAGCCTGCTCCGGGCCCCATGAGAATGGCGTGTTTTTCTTTAGAAAATCTGTCAAGGGCCGAGCAACGCCGGTGAAGTTTTTGACAAAAACGGCGAAAGTAAGAACACAGGCCGGAGGAAGCAGCGCACGTCAGAAGCAGAACATGGCACAGGGAAACTGCGTACGGTGCGATCTCTTTCCGGATCCGGTTGGACACCGGATGCGTCAACGAGGTGTCCCAACACGGTAATCTGACGGCGCCCGAATAGACGCTTCGAGGTGTACAGTTGAAGGCCGGCTTTTCGGAAGACCGCGAGTCGGGTAAAGTTGCTGCCGAACGCGGGAGGAGGAGGAGGAAAGAACTTTATTGTGTGCCCTGCGAGTTGGTGGGGAGGGCCAAAGGCCCCGCCTAGGTGACGGCCAGGAGTTCTTGGGTCCTGGCGGCATCCTCGGCCCGCTAGACGGCCCATAGCTGATCCTCGAGGGCGGGGCTTCCCAGCGCGGCTTCCCAGCGCGTGCGAAGGCTGCTGCTAGAGGCCGCGTTTTCTTTATTGTTATTTATCCCTCGGCATTCCCATAATATATGCTCCAGAGTGGCTCTGGATTCACATGTTTTGCATTTTTCCGTAGGATATACATCCGGATATATGATGTGCGAGAGCGCAGGTTTCGGATACGTCCTAGTTTGTAACTGCCGCCATGCGACAGACTGCTTTTTTGCCAATTTTGCGTGAGGTCGCGGGAATATGCGCCTCTGTTACCTATAATGTTTTGTAATGTCATTATATGTTGTCATTCTGTCCTCCCACTCCCACTCATTTACCGCACCGTCACGTCCGGAGGGTGTCGGGGCGTCACTTGCGACTACGGCTCGGTCCGTAAGCCCTCGAGCCGCGTCGTGTGCCGCATCGTTGGTGCCGTCCTCCGCGAGAGCATGAGTGGGTGTCCAGGTGATGTATATCTTTCTTTTGTAATTTTGGCCTCCTGCAAGCAGAATGCGTAGTGCCTCCGGGGAGATTCGGCCGTTGGCAAAGTTTCTTATTGCCGTGTGAGAGTCGCTGACTATCACGGTTGTGTTAGTCTGAGCTACTGCGAGCGCTATGGCTACTTCTTCAGCTATCTCGTTACTTGTGGTGCGTATCGTCGCGCACGTCTTGCACCGTTTCTCCCTATCGATTACGGCTTCCGTAAACCCCCGTCTGCGACTGTATCGAGCCGCGTCTACGAACACTGCGCCCTTGTCGCTGCCGAATTTCTTCTGTATTTGCTTCGCTCTGTTCTCTCTTCTGTCCTTATTGTATTCTGGGTGCATGTTCTTTGGTATGGGAGGTATTACCAATCTTTCCTTCGTCTTTCTCGGCATGTCCACTTTGACACCGTGCTGTGTGTGGTAACCTATGTCTAATTTCTCCAGTATGTGTCTGCGTGCTCTAGTCTTAGAGAGGCGTTCATATTGTGCCGTACATTGCGCTTCAATGAGTTCGTCTATCGGGTTGTGTAGGCCTAATTGCAGCAACTTGTCCGTGCTGGTGCTGATCGGTAGTCCTATGGCTAGTTTGTATATTTTCCGAATGAGGCATTCTAGTTGGATGTTTTCCGCGACCTGCCATTTTAAGTACGGCGCTACGTATACTATTCTACTTACTACGAAGGCCTGTATTAATCTGATCGTGTTTTCCTCTTTCATCCCGCTATGTTTATTTGTTATCCTTCTGATTAGCCTCATGATTTGCAGTACAGTTCCCTCCAGTCTTCTGAAGGTTTCTCCGTTGTTGCCCTTGGCTTCATTGAGGAGCCCCAATACCCTGATCCTATCGACCTTGGGTATGGGTTTCCCATCGGCCGTCATTAACTGTACCTTTTCTCTATGGGTGAGATCTTCCCTATAGTTGCCTGGTTTGCGACCTCTGCGAGTCGGTCTGTACAGCAACAGCTCCGATTTCTCTGCCGAGCATGTTAACCGTGTCCCCTCTAGATATTTTTCGATTGTTTCGACCGCTGTTTGAAGCGTTTGTTCTATCCGCCTGTCACTTGCGTTTCTCACCCATAGCGTGATATCGTCAGCGTATAAGGTATGATTTAGACCCTCGATTTCTTGTAGCTTGGATGGCAGCCCGATTAGCGCCAGATTGAATAGCATCGGTGATAAGAGCGAGCCCTGCGGCGTACCTGCGCTGCCTATCTCGATCTCTTCCGAAACTAGGTCCGCTATCGTGATCGTGATAACGTCGTCAAGGTAACAGAGACAGGTGGTCCATTTGTAGCCTCGCAGAAGAGAATCCATCATACGTCCAAATGTCGCAGGCGCATTGGATAGGCCAAAGGGCATGACATTAAATTGATATAAACCACCCGGCGTGATGAAGGCCGTCTTCTCGTGGTCCATTTCATCAACTGAAATCTGCCAGTAGCCAGATGGAAGATCGATGGACTAGAAGTATTTAGCTCAGTGCAAGCAGTCCAAAGCGTTATTGATGCGTGGTAGTGGGTAGTTGTCCTTTCGCGTGATCTTGTTTAAGTGGCGATAATCGACGCAAAAACGCCAGGTACCACCTTTCTTCACAAGGACGACAGGCGAAGCCCAAGGAATGGCTGATGGCTCGATGACCCCTTTGCTGAGCATTTTGTCCACTTCTGATTGGATGACTCGACGTTCAGTATGCGATACACGATAGGGACGTCGACGAATAGGATTCGTGTCTCCAGTGGTTATACGGTGGTGAACAACAGATGTTTGGCCTAAAGGCATGTCGCCGAAACCAAAGATGTCACTGTGCGATTAAAGCAGGAGACATATGTCCATGACCTGTGCAGAGATGAGGTCAGGTGCAATCACTTTGGCGAAGTCATCCGTTAAGGATGTGAGTTGTGAGTTGTGAGCTGTGAGCTGTGAGTTGCAGAGCTGTGAGTTGCAATTGGTGCTAATACACCACTCTCGGCATTCAGACTCTCAATATCAAATTCGGAACCACTATAAACACTGGCCAAGGACATGCTGGCCGGAACCACTTCGGGGCACAGGCTGAAATTCAGAAGCGGTAGAACGAAGTCTTTATTAGTAGCCGTGACCAGCGTATGTGGAACAGCAATGTTCCGGTTCAAAAGCACGTCGATGATGAGGCGAAGCACATATTCACCGTCAGGAAGCTGTGGCTGGGCGGTCAAAGGGACCACAAGTGCGGAGCACAAGTGCGGTGGGGTGGTGCTCGGAGCATCGGCGAGTTGAGGCAGTTCTAAATGAAGAACGCCGATCGCACAGTCGCTAAGAGCAGAATGAGTGGATAAAAAGTCCAATCCTAGAATAACGTCGTGAGGGCAGTTGTCGATCACAGCAAACAGAAGTAGGGCTAGGGTGGTTGCTTGGGCTAGTTGGTAATTCATGATCAAAAATAACGTAGCGCTGTGTATGTCGTCTATCGCTGTCCTTGTCTTTTGCGCTGTACGTTATTTTTGATCATGAAGTAGGGCGGCCGGCTATACTTAAAGGCGCAGTACACATTCCAAGAACAACCAGCACGCCGCCGTTAGCCACACGAAGCACTCGGGCAGCTGCTGGGGTGAGGACCTTTTTTAAACGTCTACGTAGGCTAGCACTCATCACAGACGCGTGGGTTCCAGTGTTGACGAGTACTTGGACAGGTACGGCGTCTATTTTAACGTCAATTACACTTCTCCTTGGGGGCAGAGACAGAGGATTTGGTGAAGTAGTCGGCAATGCAGCACCACCTCCGAGGCTGCATTTCTTAGTTTTCCGAAAGGATGCGACCAAAAGCCACATGGGTCGAAAGGCGACGTGGCTGCGGCGAACGGGAACATGGGTGACGGGCTTGCGGTGAACGAGACTGGTGCCCGCGCGGCGATGGTGGGCGACTGTACCACGTGTCCCGAGCAGAGTTGTCGGCGCTGTTAGACTCGGCGGTGGACGAAACATTGCGGGCATTTCCATCAATACGGCTCAGGTTGGTCAGCGTGCGAGGTGTTGAGGGCCACGAGTTGCGACAGTGTCGGGCGACATGACCATTGCGGCGACAGGTGAAACATACCGGCTGGTCGTCTGCAGTTCTCCACTCAGTCGGGTTGCGATAACGCGGAGAGAAGCGTAGGGGAGGTGCAAAAATTGTAGAAGGGCGTTCGTTGGCTCTGAGATTGGCGACAGCTCACACAGGCTGTAAACCAATGTTTTCATGTTCCTGGGGAACGATGGCTTGTACGAGGTGAACTGAAAATGTGGTAGAATCAGGGCTACGCGAACAGAAAGCTTTGGGCGCCATCGCATCCAGTACACGTCTAACGATTCGCACTACGTCCTCTGATGGAGACGCATGCTGCTGTGCGGGTTGATCTTCACACGTCAACGTTGCGGCAGTATTCGGAAGTCTGGCGAATGGTTGCAAGACGCGTCGGCTTTTGGCCTGCTCGAATTGTCGCCACTCTTTGATGATTGCATCAACTACAGAGCAGCTCTTGCACACGAGCAAATTAAACACGTCGTCAGCAATGCTCTTAAGCACGGGCCCGAATTTCTCAGCATCTGTCATGTCGTGATCGGCTTTACGACAAAGATCTAGCACATCCTGGATGTACGAGACATGGGGCTCCCGAGGGATTGGGCACGGGAGGCGAGCTCCTGCTTTGCGGCAATTTTACGGCCGGCTGGTTTGCCAAACAACTCTGTCAATTTCTTTTTGCATTGGCCCCAGCTGGTTAGTTCCTCTTCGTGGTTTTCGTAAAACACCTTCGCCGTGCCTCTTAGGTAGAAGAACAGGTTAGCTTGCATAAGCATAGGGTCCCGTCTGTTGATACCCCTCACGCGTTCGTACATCGCCACCCACTCTTCAACGTGGGCGCCATCGGTCCCACAAAAAGATCCAGGATCCTTGGGTTGCACAACGACAACCGAAGGTGGCAGCGACGTAGCATGCGACGGTGACGTAGGAAGCGGCAACGACGTTGATCCCGAGTGCTCACCGTCATTCATGGTGAGGACGGTGATTCGACGTCCACTGCGGAGCTCCGTTTCCGGCCGTAGTACCCCGCACCTCTCAACAATATGTTACGGGGATGTTGGGAGTATAGAAGATTGTATTTACAATAAATATATACCAAATGAGTCAGAGTAGTTAAGATGGCTGACCGCCAACAGCACGCAGCAGCCAGCGTCCCGCCGATCTTCTCTCTTCTTTCATTCTTCCGTAACAATATGAATATATTGCAAGTGGGAACGTTAATTAGACATCCATTCAGCAATATTTCTGCTTATTCATGTGATGACAGTACATTTTGAGGAGGATGTACATCATTGGCAATCACATATACTAGTGATTTTAGTGACATATACAAAATGGGAGCAATTTCAATAAGTTTGCGAGCTGCGCCTCATTTGCAGAAGGCTCCGGACATTTAGGTGCCTAACACAAATCTTAATCACTTGTTGCGGGCATAATGTCTTACATGTAGGCACACAGCTGCTCACATTTTTTGAGCATTTAAAAACCTTAAAAAGCCTAACATACTCCATCGCTTAAATATGCAACCTGCGCACATTATGCTAGACCGTAGGGTATACAAAGCACATGTCTCAGTTACATATGCTGCCTACAAAGAATTCTAAAAGTGAAAAAAATATATCTTTCAAGCATTTAACAGTCCAACAATTTATTTAGCATCAGTACATAGCTGCACTTCGCTGGTCATAGTAGCCCCAGTCTACATATACGGCATAAAAAATTTTCTTTATCTGGATTTCCCTACACCTAGAAATATGCTGTACATATGTGGAAAATGTTGCCAAACATGTAATAAATTAACCCCCAGCAATCCATAAGAAACGGGACTCCAAAGACTTGAAAAATTAAAGACTGATCAGCTTACTGTCCGTTGCCTACAAAGTATTTACTAAGGTAATTGCAAATAGAATCAGGAATACCTTAGACTTCCGTCAACCAAAGGACCAGGCAGGATTCCGTAAAAGCTACTCAACACTAGATCATGTTCACACTATCAATCAGGTGATAGAGAAATGTGCGGAATATAAGCAACCATTATATTGTTACAAGCACGGGGAAAAGGGGTTTATTTAGGCGTGCGAGAGCAGGAACGGCAGGCTACGAACAACAGGAATGGCCGCTGCACGGTCTTCGTTCTCCTCTTTCTTTCTCTTCTTGATCCACGCGTCCCTTTTACGCGCTTGGACGTAACATATACCTCTCCTTGCAGACAAAGCCCACTGGGCGAGTCAACAAGCTTGTCGTGGCGTGCATGATTTCAACCGTGCTACATGCGCGACTTGTGTCCTAGCAGAACGTCTACCATTGTTCGTGAGGCGCGCGAAAGTATAGTTCACTTCGCTGACTTTGTCGATGACAACATACGGTCCATCATAGTTTGCCAGCAGCTTTTGGCACAAACCGCGCTTCCTTGTAGGAGTCCAAAGCCAAACGAGATCACCACGGTGATATGCAACAGGTCGATGTCGTGCGTCGTAGCGGGCTTTGGAGTTTTCTTGTGATGCCAAAGTCCGCAGACGCGCAAGTCTCCGAGCCTCTTCAGCGAGGCATAGCGTATCGGCGACCGTAGGGTTGTCGTGGTGGTAAAAAGGGAGGACAGTGTCGAGCGTATACCGGGGCGGCCGAGCATATAGAAGGAAGAAGGGGCTGTAGCCGGTTGTCTCGTGCTTGGTGGTGTTGTAGGCGTAAGTAACAAACGGTAGAACTTCATCCCAATTCTTGTGATCGGACGCAACATACATGGAAGGCATATTTGTGATTGTCCGATTAGTGCGCTCAGTGAGGCCGTTCGTTTGCGGATGATACGGCGTCGAGTGCCTGAGGTGCGAGTTACATAAACGCACGAGCTCTTCCACGATATCCGCCGTGAATTGACGTCCCCGGTCGCTTATAGTAACACCAGGCGGTCCATGTCGCAGAACAATAGCGTGAAGTAAGAAGAGCGATACTTCGGTGGCGGTGGCTGATGGTACAGCCGCCGTCTCGCAATAGCGCGTGAAATAGTCGGCGCAGACAATTATCCAGCGGTTCCCCTTATATGACTTTGGAAAAGGGCCTAACAGATCAATTCCAACTTGCCGAAAGGGTGAGCTGGGAGGCGGCACAGGTTGAAGGAGACCAGATGGGACAGTGGTTGGGCGTTTCCGACGTTGGCACTGTATGCAGCTGGCGACATACAACTCAACCGAATGTCGCATCCGGGGCCAGTAAAAGCGTTCTTGAATGCGATAAAGGGTGCGCACAGTGCCTAAGTGACCGGAGGTAGGGTCATCGTGCATAGCCTGAAGGATTGCTGGCCGGAGACGCTCCGGCACCACTAGAAGGAAGCGTGCACCCGTGCTTGAGTAGTTACTTGGTGTCTGTCCGTTGTTCTGCTTTGAACGCATCGATTTCTGGAAAAGCGGATGTCACAGAAGCGACGAGATGATCAAAATCGTCTGCGTCGCAGTCCGTCGTGGCAAGCGGCATACGGGAAAGGCAGTCTGCGTCAGCATGTTTTCGGCCACTCTTGTAGGCAACAGTGAAGTTATATTCCTGCAACCTCAAAGCCCAGCGCGCAAGGCGACCACAAGGGTCACGAAGATTCACGAGCCAGCACAGGGAATGGTGGTCTGTGACGACTAGGAATGGGCGTCCGAACAAGTACGAGCGAAATCGCTGAACTGCAAAGATTACAGCGAGGCATTCTTGCTCTGTCACCGTGTAATTTCGTTCAGGTTTGCTTAATGAGCGGCTTGCATAAGCATTCACGTGCTGACGGTAGTCATAAAGTTGGACCAAGACGGCACCCAAACCGACGCCACTAGCATCTTTGTGGATTTCTGTCGGCGCAGTAGGATTGAAGAGGCGAAGGATAGGACGGGGGGTCAGCAGGAACTTCAACTGACGAAATGCAGACTCGCACTCGGCTGTCCACTCAAACCGTGCGTCTTTATGTAGCAGATTTGTCAGAGGATAAGCGACGTCAGCAAAACCAGGAATAAATCGGCGAAAGTAAGAGCAAAGACCCAGAAAACTACGAAGTTGCTTCACTGACTGCGGCGCACTGAATGCCTCAACAGCTGCCGTCTTGAGGGGATCAGACCGGATACCGTCTTTGTCAACAACATGACCCAGCACAAGGGTTTGACGGTCACCAAATTTACATTTCTTGGAGTTCAGAACCAGGCCGGCGATTTTGATGCAGTCGAGGACAATATCCAGGCGCGTATTGTGCTCATTGAATGTGCGCCCGAATATAACAACGTCGTCAAGATAGCACATACAGATGTTCCATTTTAACCCACGCAGAATGGTGTCCATGAACCTTTCGAAGGTTGCTGGAGCGTTGCACAACCCAAATGGCATCACATTGAATTCGAATAATCCATCCGGGGCTATGAAGGCTGTTTTCTCTGTGTCCGTCGGGTGTATCGGGATTTGCCAATATCCTGAGCGCAGGTTCACCGAAGAAAAATAAGAGGCCGAATGAAGGCAATCAATTGCATCATCAATCCGGGGCAGCGGGTAGACATCCTTCTTAGTCACGGCGTTTAATCTTCGATAATCGACGCAAAATCTCCAGTTACCGTCTTTCTTCCTGACGAGTATGACCGGAGCTGCCCAAGGACTCGAGGACTCTTGTATTATCCCATTTGTCATCATGTCACTCACTTGTTCCTCGATTATCTTGCGCTCGTTAGGCGACACGCGATAAGGCTTTTGCCTGATCGGGCGCGCAGATCCGGTATCGATAGTATGGTGCGTTCGTGACTCGGGAATCGAGAACGCTTTGTCCGGCTGCGCAAAGTCAAACACTGACAGATGCTTAGAAAGCGTATCCACCAAGGTATGGCGCTCCCTTGTGCTGAGCGACTTGTTTATCATAGACAGAAGCTTTTTGTTTGAGACTTGGCGAAGGTCAGCAGGTTCACACGGCGAGTCTGTTAGTACGGCTACGGACGAAGACGTGTATTCTGTAAAGTAGGCGAGTTTCAAGCCGTCTGGAAGCAGGACGGGTTCTGCCGAGCAGTTGGCCGTCCACAAGCCAGCACGCCCGTTGCCGATGGATACCACACAATGAGGGACAAAAACATTCTTCTTCACACAATTTAGATGCATTGGCTCTACGGAGGCATCGAAACTGTCTGGAACTTCACCGCGACATACAACCGGCACGCACACCGAGCTGGACGCGGGCACAACAGTATCTGCAGACACACAGAGGTCACCTTGACTGCAAGTCTCCTCTAAGAGCCCGGACGAAACATGGCCATCGACGCAAACTTCCCCCGTGCGACAATCAACGGTCACACCACACTGCCTCAAAAAGTCGATGCCCAAAATCACTTCGTGCGTCGATCGCGAAATAACTACAAACTCCGTCGCGAAAACTCCACCAGCAAGGGACACTTCAGCAGTGCACACACAAACAGGGCGCAACGACTCGCCGCTCACTCCACAAAACGTTGCAGCCTGGTCCCACGGAAATACAACTTTGCGCCCCAACCGACCTTTAAAAACGAGACTCATTACGGATACAGTTGCCCCGGTATCCACTAAAGCCATTGTAGGAACACCATCAACAAGTACATGCACTTTGTTCTTAATCATAGCAACTGCAGGGGGCATTTCTGTCGATAGCACGTGTCGAGCGACCTCACCCCCATCGGCCGCGCTAGCTAGTTTTCCGGTTGTGAAGGCGAGGCTGAGCGCCGCACTGACGATGGAAATTGACGTAAACGCGGTGCACGAGAAGTTGGCGGTGGCGTCAAACTCCTGTCAGATGCCGGCGAGCGGCTCCGGAAGCTTCTCTGCCAGTAATCGTTGCCGGAAGGGACGCCAGCTGACCAAGAGGTGGTGCATGGCTGTTGAGTTGTCCTCGTAGGAGGTGTGGTCCTTGTTGAAGAGCCCGATCGACGATTCAACGTTGTTGGGCGACGATTGCAAAATCTCGCTATGTGGCCCGCGACACCGCATTGGAAACACACCGGCAGATGCCGCAAATTTCGATGTTCTTGCACGTAGTCGCGCATGTTGCTTTCGACTGCATAGCCAGCAGGTGGGTCCCGTTCATCATGGCTAGGCATCGGCCGCCCGGAGGCGTGCGTGCGGTCTTAGTCATGATCTTGACAGCTTAGGGTCCCTCTCGTTTGTGGGGTAGACCTATACTCGACGGTCGCTGAGTGAACCGTGGGTTGCCATGCGGTCGAAACGTCCGTGTTTCGCATCTCGTGTGGTAAGTACGCACCAGCGATGCCGGGTGTGCAACGGTACATCTCTTCCCGATGGAGCAACTCTTCGCGGACAATCTGCCGTATTGTTGATGGAAGGTCAACACACGAACTCGGGTCTACACTTGCCACCATTGTGACATTAGCCAGGCGACCAAACTTCGGTATTATCCGTCGCATCTTCAGCGTCTCAAAGGTCCTGCAGTGGCGAATGACGTCAGACACGGAATCCAAGCTTTCTTTGCCGATCAAAAAATTGTAGACGTCTTCGGCTACCCCTTTCAACAAATGTCCAGCTTTGTCCTCTTCAGACATTTGAGAGTTCACTATTTTGCACAGTTTCAGCACTTCTTCGATATAAGTCGTACAGGTCTCGCCGAGAATCTGAGCTCTTTGCGAAAGCGTCTGTTCGGCGCGTTTCTTTTTTGCGCTAGAGTCTCCAAAACACGCTCTGAGCTTTTCTACGAAAAGCTCCCATGAAGTGAGCGTGTCTTCGTGATTCTCATACCAGACGAGTGCTGTGTCGGTAAGGGAAAGCACAACATTTGATAACTGTGCGGTCGAGTTCCAACCGTTACATCGGCTCACCCTTCGGTAGTTTGTGAGCCACTCGTCGACATCCTCTCCGGCTTTTCCTCCGAAAGTGAGTGGCACCCGGTAGTATTGCCACGGAACGCCAGGTGCTGGCCTTGAAGCCGCGTCAGAACTTTCGGGAATCTGGCAGGCGTATTCAGTCATGTCAGTGGATGGTGGCGGAAGTCCGGCAAGTCGACGGCTTCGGCGAAGTTGTAGTAGCGTAGGTTCTGTGGTTACGAGGTGTACCCCGCACCGTCCACCAATTTGTTACAAGCACGGGGAAAAGGGTTCTCGCCGTTCCGGCGCTGATGAAGAAAGGGCGTCGTCGCCGAGGAGCCGGCTAGCATCAGGGCGCTGCGTGAAAGGACCGGAGAGGGCGGCAGCAGCATGACGCGGCTCGCCGTGCTCACGCTGGGCTGCCTTCTGCTGGCCGCCGCTGAAGCGCGACCGATCCAACCACGGCAGCAGGGAAAGCGCGCCGTCGTCTGGGAGATCCTGGCAGAGGAGCCTGCTCTAGGAGACGCGGAGCCGGTTCCCGTCCGGAGGCTACGAATAACAGGAATGGCCGCTGCACAGTCTTCGTTCTCCTCTTTCTCTCTCTTCTTGATCCACGCGTCCCTTTTACGCGCTTGGACGTAACAATATATAGCTTTCATTGATTACGAGAAAGCGTTTGATTCAGTCGAAACCTCAGCAGTCATGGAGGCATTACGGAATCAGGTTGTAGACGAGCCGTATGTAAAAATGCTTAATGATATCTATAGCGATTCCACAGCCACCGTAGTCCTCCATAAAGAAAGCAACAAAATCCCAATAAAGAAAGGCGTCAGGCAGGGAGATACAATCTCTCCAATGCTATATTCACAGCTTGTTTACAAGAGGTATTCAGAGACTTGGAGTGGGAAGAATTGGGGATAAAAGTTGATGGAGAATACCTTAGCAACTTGAGATTCGCTGATGATATTGCCTTGCTTAGTAAGTCAGGAGACCCATTGCAATGCATGATCACTGACCTGGAGAGGCAAAGCAGAAGGGTGAGACTAGAAATTAATCTGCAGAAAACTAAAGTAATGTTTAACAGTCTCGGAAGGGAAAAACAGTTTACGATAGTAAGCGAGACACTGGAAGTGGTAAGGGAATACATCTACTTAGGGCAGGTAGTGACCACGGATCCGGATCATGAGAGTGAAATACTCAGAAGAATAAGAATGGGCTGGGGTGCATTTGGCAGGCATTCTCAGATCACGAACAGCAGGTTGCCATTATGCCTCAAGAGAAAAGTGTATAACTGCTGTGTCTTACCAGTACTCACGTACGGGGCAATAGCCTGGAGGCTTACGAAAAGGGTTCTACTTAAACTGAGGACGATGCAGCGAGCTATGGAAAGAAGAGTGATAGGTGTAACATTAAGGGATAAGAAAAGAGCAGATTGGGTGAGGTAAAAAACGCGCGTTAATGACATCTTAGTTGAAATCAAGAAAAAGAAATGGGCATGGGCAGGACATGCAATGAGGAGGTAAGATAACCGATGGTCGCTAAGGGTTACGGACTGGATTCCACGGGAAGGGAAGCGTAGCAGGGGGCGACATAAAGTTAGGTGCGCGGATGAGATTAAGAAGTTTGCAGTAACGGCATGGCTACAATTAGAACGTGACCGGGGTTGTTGGAGAAGTATGGGAGAGGCCTTTGCCCTGCAGTGGGCGTAACCAGGCTGATAATGATGATGATGAATTACGAACCATTGCAACAGCTTTTCCGGCATGTGTCTTGTGCTGCTGTTTGTCAAAGATACATCCCTTGTGCATATTTTGATCAGTCTGAATGGTACATGTAGTTGAAGGGGCACAGCACCACTTTCGAAAGGAAAAACCATGTGGGCTGCAGGGATTGAATGTACTGAAGAATATTCTTTCTCAGTATTACCAGCATAATACACACATATTTTGTAACGAAATCCTTATGCTTTGGATTGCGACACCTACAGTAAGAGAAGTTTAGAATAAGTGACACCATTCAGGTCATCACTATAGGCGCATGCCAACAGGAGCAAAACATAAGCAAGGTCTTTTTTAGGCTTGTAGCGCAGCTCAGAACGAGCAAAAAGGAAGGTGGAAGGGGTAATGAAAAGGAGCCGAGAACAGTGTTCTCCGTTTCCTGTTCTCTGTTCCTATTCATTAGCCCTTACACCTTCCTCTCTGCTCGGTCTGAGCTGCATTACGTGCCTAAAAAAGTCATGACATACCAACTCGCCCAAACTGCTACGCTTTTGATAGCAAGGTCTATAACTGCAATTCCTAATATTTGCATTTTTTGTTCTTTTGTAGCCGGTTTCATACTTTTTGTCCTGCACATTCCTTTATTTTGCCCACCCACTACTGTCTCACAACCACTTTGCTTTTAAGGAAACTTAAGCTCTGAAAGAAAAAGGCAGGACCACTTCTGACACATAACTTTGTGCACGACTTATGTTAAAAGAGAAGTGTGCGCTCGCAATGCTTAAATCAATGCAGAATATAAGGTTTCAGCTATCTTTCTCGAGAAAAGACGTGGCGACGCTGGTATCTGCGCACGCTTAGCGTCTCCTGCGATCCCTCTGGACAGATGAAAGCCATCAGCACGGCGTTCTATGTAAAATCGATTCATCGTGTGACTTTCACATGCCGTGAGGCCTGAAGAGGCAAGACTAAAGATCCTTACACAGCATCAGACTCAACGTGGCCTACATGAACTACTCCAAGTGCAAAATTCAACTTGCAGATTGGCCAATGTTCTTTCAATGTAATGCCCCTTCAGACGTGCAACATGTTCTGTGCGACTGCTGCTGCTACGCGTCCGAGTCTTTGAAGGTGGCACTACACCTTCAACAAGAGTCAAGCTTGGAACTGCGGCACGTTCTCTGCCCATGGCAAAGCACCACCTGTGCGTTAGGTGGCACAAAAGTGCTGCTGACATCTTGCTGGCCACGAGCCTTAAGGAAACTTTGTAAATATTTTATAGTGTATATATATGTGTGTGTGTGTGCATGGCTGCATTTGGCGTTAAGTGTTGATGACTGCATATATCGTAATCATCACCCAGCACCTGGAGTAGCACGTCAGGCGAACAGCCAGGCTAAAGGACACGACGTCATATTTCAGTGGCCACCTGGCCATTGCGGTATCTCCGGCAACCGCCTCGCTGACGAAGCTGCTAGGAAACGAAGGTGCAACCCTTGATTCTGTACGTTTATCGCGGACTGACGCAGCCCAACACTTAAGCAAGCTAGCGCACCGTATGGCATTAGAGAAGTGCCACACACCTAAATTCACCCAACATCGATTGCATTCCCTCGATCCATCTATGCAACTGCGGCTGTTAGCAGGGCTTCCGCGTAATGAGGAAACAATGCTGTGGCGCTTACGCCTGCGCGTCGCATTCACCTATGCATATATATTTTTGATTGGAGTGACTGATAACGCCGAGTGCAATGCCTGTGTTGTCGACGGAACTACAGAACATCTACTATGCTACTGCCCATCTTAAGAAAATAAAAGAGATTACCTCTGCACAGCTCTCGATCAGTTAGATAGAAAACCGTTCACTTTGAACAATATCTTGGGACCGTGGCCTCGTATATCGCAGCTACAAAAGGCCACAAAAGCGCTGCTGCGACATTTGAAAGCTAACGGATTGATTCAGCGTCTGTGATCCGGACTGAGTGACCATACGATATCCCCAGTGGACTTTCTCTTCTTATTTTATTCGTCCCGTCCTCTTTTCTCTTTCCCCAGTGTAGAGTAGCCAACCAGGCTCAGTCCTGGTTAACCTCCCTACCTTTCATTTATCATTTGATCTCTCTCTCTCTCAGCCAGGCTAACATAACATGTGTAGCATACCATTAAAGCTCGCATTGCCTTTTTCTTTGGCGTGTACGTCACGTGTCACATAGCAGGAGCGAGAGTACGTGCGTGAGCGCCAGCTTCCACTCAGCCACAGATTGACTCACTGATTGCCGTGCTGCAGAACGGGAGCAGGCTTGCTTCTCCAATTCTCGCATCGTCACAACTATCTCTTTGAGAGGCTGTGTCAAACGGCCCCGCCTTTGTAACCGGCCAGTATTTCCCAGTCCCTTCCTCTTAGGAGCTGCAGAAATACTATGCAACATTACCGTCGAACGGAAAACATTTGAGCGTTTGTTCGCCGGAGTAAAAAAGGAATTGCTGTCATTGGCTCGCAGTCATACTATCGTCATCGTCGTCTTGCTCTTGTATGGCGACGATGTCAAGTGCAACCAGGATACTCAATGATTCGAGATAATTGTAAAGTATGCTGCCTCGTTTAAAACAGGGTTCGCCACCGACCGTGCTCTGCCTTTCTCTGAATTACTTGCCCTACTTGCGGCGTACCTCGGAGCCACTCGCGGGGCGTCGTGCGAAGAAGGGGGCCTTGGCCTGTGCTCGTCAGAGGGACCTTAGCGGGGAGCAAAGCTGGTCGGTTAAACAGCGCCGACAGCGGACATTAGCATGATCTGCGCAGACTTTGCTGAGCATGATTAAAAGTTTGTTTCAGTGATTCGTTTGAAGGTACTTTTACGCCCTGTGGGTTTGTTGAAAACTAACTTAATAATTATATAATACATTTGTAGCGGATTTTGATGTACTTTATAAAGTAGGCATGTAAAGCGAGCACTACATTTGTATCTTTCGCGGCACGGCCGAAACAATGGAACTATACATTTAATTGAATATAAGTTCCGCACTGGTACATTGCGGCATTCATTCTTTCCACAGACAAGCACAGATTGGAATTCATTGCCCAAGAATATTCTGATTTATTCACTTGACAATTTTCTTCCTCTCCTTGAAAAATAACTCTATCATCGTGCATCGGGATCTTAAACATCGTCTGCAGACATCTCATTTTGCTTTCAATTGGTTTCGATGCACTTTGTACAGGGAAGCTGTACATGGCTAAGGTTCCGTGCATTTTTGTTTTGTGTGAATCCATGGCTCATACCCCCTTAATGCTCCTGTAAGCAAGCACAATATGCAATGGCTCATAGCCCCGTAAGGCAGAGGCTACAAGCGCTGAACAAAGCGAAGAGAGCAGCGCTTAAATTCTTTCTAATCACGCATACAACATACGTACATGACAGCATGTCAAAACTGTCATCATCAATGGCTAATACTCCCCTGAGCAATGGCTCATGCCCCGTCGAGAAAGCTAAAAATGCAATGACTCATAGTCCTGTAAATTTCACGGCTTTCTGATGGGAAAGTCAAGATAAAGTATGCTCTCTGGAGGCAAACACATGGGAGCAAGTGTAATTGAAAAGTTAGAAATGCGTTTAAAAAAGCTCATTAATTTTGTGAGAAGTGACTGCTTTTTGCCTTGGCCCTTGACAGATGTATCCATGTGATAAAAAAATAGTGGTACAATGAAATTGCATATCTGCTTAGTGACATAATACATACTTGCAATGAGCACGGTGCCTGTGTTCACTATAAAAAGCAACAGCTCATGCATTAGGTGCTTACATAATTTAACAGCACGTGAATGCGAGGGTGAAAATGCAAACCACTCTCATTCTATATTTTAAATGCTGATATGAAGCATACAGATTTTCATGTCTTCCCTTTTATCTATTTATTACACCCAACTTTGTAAGTAAGCCTTCCTCTTAAGTTCCAGAAAAGGGAAGCATTGGGGGCAGATTATCCCATGTTTAAGAAGTCATTATCATTTACGTGCATGCTCTCGAAACCAGTTTATTAAAACCGCTCTTGCCTCCCGAAGTGAAAGCAAGGAGCAATTAGGGCCTTTAACTGTGCACACCGTGGTGCGCACCTTACGTCCTAGTTAGAAGCCACAGAGTCACTTACAATTGAAAATATTTTAAAATGTAATATTGTGGTTTCTCCTGTGAAATAGTCATATGATAGCTTCTGGCAGGTATTCAATATTTTGATGAGGGCGACTCAATCTACTGGCAAATCAAGCATGCTAGTGGAGGCAGAGATGTGTTCAATGCAAAGAACTGAGAGCATCTGAGTGGAACACTAGATCATCAATTGGCGGATGTGAACATAGAGTGTTAATCAAGCAAAAGCGGCTTAGTTTGATGGCTTCTGCAGACATTATTTTTATAAGGCAAAATAAAATTAAAGCATTTTTGCACATGGTAATTTTGTGGAATTAAGATAGAGTACACAGTGAGGCAATGTATTAATCTTCCTAGACCCATGTGTAGTTCTTTTCAGACGAAAATAAGATACTGTGAAGCACGACAATTTTTCTTATTTTAGCGCAGCTTAATCACTTCAGTAGAGAAAAAGCTTTGTGTTCAAGTAGTTGGTTCATTGTGCAAGTATATGCATTGTCGCTTGCAAAATCCACGTGCATTGAAGGGATATGTGAAACGGAATGGCGCCTTTTCCAATTTATGATTTCCTTGTTTGTTTGTCTTTGTCGTGCAGTTCCCGGCCTGTACTTATGCTTATGTCGGCTTTGATGCAACATATTCATCACATCTGATTTTGGTTCACATCTGAAGCCATGCTCTGCTTTAGTTAAATTGTATTTTCAACTAGTCGCAATAATTGATCATGTAATTATGCAAGCTACTCCTCAGAAGTATCGCATTCTTACCTTAATAGGAATGAAAAGCTTCCATATATCACAAGAAGTTTGATGCGCAAGATTTTAATACCAATGCTCCTTGCAGTATTATACTCATACACACTAGATAATATTGTAAACTTAATTTTATTTATTTGTGAGAAAGTGTAACGGAACAATCCCAACAACCAGGAAACTACTTTCGTTAGGAGGCCAACCGAATAGGAAATATGATACGCCTCTGTACGGCTTTGAGACCGGGCAGGATATTGCTTCAGAACCACGACAAAACACTCTTAGAAACAATGGGGTGCAGCCGATACATGAATAACTTTATGTGAAATATAAGCAAAGCTAGCTAGACCTGCGGCCTTACATGAGAATATACAACACATTTCTAAGTGCACTGTAGTCTCAGTCAGGAACATCCATACGCTGAACAGGACGTTATCAAATGAGCTGCTGTCTTAGAATATGGCACACAAAAAAGTTTCTTGCACAATTTATCTACGTCACGAGCCCCATGCTTAGCAGCTCATCTGGTAACCTCTTCCATATAAATGTATGCGTTTTGTGCCAGAAATGCGTTTGGTGGCCAGTAATGTGGCGCATATTTCTCTTCGATCGTATTGTGAGCACTTTGCGAGTTTCCACACGTTTGTTCTATGTTTAACTTTTCATTGTATACTTTATTTTTTGAGAAGGTGGAGCCAAATGTAATAAAGGGTATTTCTACACTGTAGTACTAGTGAAACTTAGAGAATAGACTTATGTTTTATTACAAGATGCGTATTAAAGTTCATGGGCATCATTGTAATCTCATTTTATGTTTGTCAGTATGTTTCCCAAATTATTGTTAAGTTTGTCTTGTGACTGATCAATAAAGACTTTGACTTTTTAAGAGAGAAAATGTTTCATTTCAGTAACTCGGCGACGACAGATTACATCCAAATCAACAAGCATAAGTGCAGGAGCAGCTTATGAAGCAATCAAATATTCCCCACATATAAGTATTGCGAATCTCTTCTAACGTAACCATGGCTCTACATCGTGCTTTCACACTATTGGGAAGAGTACTAGCACTCTGGTGAAGTAGAAACACTCGGGTTGAAGGAGTAGAAGTATCGGTTTGGAGGAGTAGAAGCACTCGGTCTGCGGGAGTATTATTACCCTTGTGGGGAGAGTGCTTAACGCCTGCTTCACCTCCGCCGCGGGTCGGCACGGCATTGCACTATCTTCGGGATCTTCCCCCGTACCGAGAGTGCTTAACGCCTGCTTTACCTCCGCCGTGGGTCGGCCCGGGATATCACTATCTTCGGCATCGGCCCCCGTACCGAGAGTGCTTAATGCCTGCTTCACCTCCGCCGTGGGTTGGCAAGGCAATGCACTATCTTCGGGATCGGCCCCCGTACCGAGAGTGCTTAATACCTGCTTCACCTCCGCCTTGGGTCGGCAAGGCATTGCACTATCTGCAGGATTGGCCCCCTATCGAGAGTGCTTAACGCCTGCTTCAGCTCTGGCGTGGGTCGGCAAGGCATTGCAATTTTATTAATTTTTTTATTTGAAAATACTGCCAGTTGCTTTTTGGCAGCCAAAGCAGGAGTGCTACATGAAAAACAAAAAGGGATACTGTACATGCAAAGAAAATGTCAAAATAAAATTCGAACACAGCAAGCTCACACACAGTGTAATACAGATCATACTTGTACGCTACTGCGCAGAACAATATCTCTGAAACTAATGACACGAGTTGAATAAAAATTCGGTACGAAAGGAATTGCGTGCTTCGCTCACAACTGAGAAACAGCCGATAAGAAAGACTCGACAGTACGCTTGTTCGTTACCTCTTGGGGAAGCCTGTTCCATTCTCTTATCGTTCTTGGGAAAAATGAAAATCGATAAGCGATAGTTCTAGCCTTGGCTACAATAAGGGTAAGTTCGTGCTTTCCGCGGGTACTTCTACACGTGTTAAACTGTAAGTATTTGTCAAAATTCGGTTTAGTTTGGCCGTTCACTATCGTGTAAAGCATCTTCAGATGGTGTAGCTTACGGCGTTCCTCCAGTGTTGGAAGACCAGACCTTGAACGGAGATCAGATAGTGACACTTGTCTTCCGTAGGCATTAAAAATAAACCTGAGTGCTCTTTTTTGTACTTTTTCCAGCTTATCTGTATCAGTCTTAGTGTGCGGGTCCCAAACGACATCACCATATTCAAGTAGAGGACGCACCAGTGAAGTATAACTAACTAGTTTTGTCTTGCTTGTACAGTGCTTCAGACGTTGCCGAAGTAACCATAGTCTTTTTGAGGCTGACGAAACTATCTTTTTAATGTGCGCACTCCATCTTAAATCGCGAGATAATTCAATCCCCAGATATTTAAACGTATCGGCAAGAGTAACGCCAACGTCGTTAATTTTGTATGCATGCGATAGTGGACTCTCCTTTTTTGTTACGGTCATTTGGGAGCACTTACGGGTATTTAGGCTTATTTTCCAGGTCTGGCACCAGTTAGAAATTGATGTTAGAGAATTACTTAAGAGTAATTGATCATCTTTAGTTTGAATGGCATGATAAACAACGCAGCCATCCGCGAAAAATCAGCATTGTACAGCAGTGTCAAGTGAGAGATCATTCAGATAAACAAGAAAAAGTAATGGTCCAAGGACGGACCCTTGAGGTACGCCTGAAAGGACTGGAAGCATTGATGATTTAGAGTCACCTATTTGAACATATTGTTGGTGTTGCGTTAGGTAAGAGTCAAGCCACCTCAGAATACGCTCATTTCTAAAGAGATGGTTTAGTTTTAATATCATTTTGGAATGCGAAACGCGGTGAAAGGCTTTTTCAAAGTCTAGAAAGATTATGTCGACCTTGCTACTATTATTCCAAAGACATAGACATGCTTGAGTCTATTCAGAAAAAGGCCATAAGGTTTATATATAATCGTTATGACCGCCATTTCTCACCGACATCACATGCGAGCAAGCTACTACTGAAGCCACTGGCCCATAGACGTACTTGTGACCGTGTTGTTCTGCTACATAAGATTGCTCATGGGAAAACTTATGTCAATGCACCTATTGTTTTCACTAACGCTTCTTCTCGGCCCACCAGGAAAAGTCATCTTAACATTGTTCCTTTGAATGCAACGATTGATTGTTTTAGGTTTTCCTTTATTCCGCATACAATTGTGATTTGGAATGGCCTTGAGGGGTCCTTGCGCGAGTTACCAAGTGATGTATTTGCCAACCTATTACCTAATCATGTTCATTAATCAACTAGCTATTCCTGATATTTTTCTATTGTTTGTTTTCTTTTTGCCAGTCAAATGTATTCTTCAATTGATTGACATATGCATGTACTCACTCCTGCAATATCTTGCTATGCAAGATGGCAGTATATGTAAATAATAATAATAATAATAATAATAATAATAAATAATAATTATCAAGAACTGCAAACAAATCATTAGTAATGTGGAGTAACTGTGTCACTGTGTAAAGGCCACGCCTGAATCCGTGCTGACTGTTCATGAAAAAATTGTTGCCTTCTAGGAAGCTGCTTAAATGTTTGAAAAGAAAATGTTCTAATACCTTGCTAGCTGTGCACAACGAAACCGGGCGATAGTTAGTTACTGTGAGCTTATCGCCAGTCTTGTGTATTGGTATAATTTTGCATCTTTTGCAGTCAGAAGGAACTTCTTCTTTCTCCAAACTTTTGCTAAAAATAATATAAAGATAGTTGGCACACCACTCCGCGTATCTGAACAAAAATGCATTTGGGATTTCGTCGGGTCCCGAAGATTTCCTACTGTCTAAGCTAAGCAATGCTGAAAAAATACCTTCTTCTGTGATTATTAGCTCTGGAAGTTCATACATAGTTGCATGGCTGAAATCTATATCGTTATCGGCACTGCGCAGAAAAAGGGACGAAAAATAGTCGCATGCCGTTGCTATACAAGTTGGGCCAGTGACGTCCTTATCGTGCATTTTCAATTTATTAACTGGTTCCTTCTTTTGCGTCAAGTAAAGCCAAAACTTCCTCGGATCGCTGGAAAGGAAGTTGTGCATTTTGACGTTAAAAAAAAGTGAATCTGGACGATTTTATTTTCGCACGCAAGTCCGATCGCAGCTCAGCCACGGTGCCGCTATCTGTCTGGTTTTTAGACGATAGTCGTTTTACGCGCCGCTTTATATGAATGATTTCGCGCGTTATCCAGGGGCTTCGACGTTTGCTCTTATGGCTTTTCGGGATATATTTATTCATGAAATGACGCACCGCACATTTGAAGTGCAGCCACAAATTATTAATAGTTGTAAAGTTTCTGTGACGCTGTAAAAAGAAATCATAGTCTTGTTCTAAGAAATCTAATGTGCTGACACCGTCCGCATTAGTATAATCATAGTAGGGCCTTGGCTTGCTGCGCTCAGCTTTACACCACAGTTGGCTTTTAAAAAGGACAGAGAAATGGTCCGATATACCGGGCAAGATATCGACAGTATAACCTAGTTGACTGACGTTTTCGGATATGAAGACGAGGTCGAGAATCTAACTTGATACGGCAGACTGGCGCGTTGGGGTATGCACTGCCTGGTGTAGATCGAAGGCATATGCTATGTCTAGCAACAGATCCGCGTGTTGGCACGTTGAAGTAGCACACATCAAGTCCCAGTCTATATTAGGCATGTTGAAGTCGCCACTCATTATAACGCAACTGTAGCACTTTTTGTTGTCGTACAGAAAGTCGTGTAGTGCCTCGAGCATAGAAATGTCAGCATTGGGTGGCCTATAGACAGCTTCGATATGTGCGTTTTGGCCGGAAAGTTTGGCAGCTATCCACACCATTTCAATCTGCTTATTGTGTGGGACCAGCGTATACTGAATGCCTTTCTTCATCAGAAGTGCCACACCTCCCCCTCTTGAACAGGGATCATGACAGATAATTTCATGCGTTACAGGTACAACATCTGCATCATCTATGCTATCGTGAAGCCAAGTCTCTGTTACCACGGTGATGTCAGGATCGTAAGCAATGAGTAAACCTTCCAGATCGTCGCTTTTATTTACGATGCTTCTAGCGTTGACATTCATTAAAGATAAAGCTCTTCGGTTGTGAGGAATTATCGGCTGAGGTGCGGGGTTGTTTGGCTTGCACTGTTGGGTACAGTCATCCCAAGAGCGTGGTCATTGCCTAGTAGACTGAACAAGTTCGTTCCGCGCCTCATTTCAAAAGTAAAGGGTCCTATTGATTCTAACCTTGTCGAAAACAAGGATGACTTTATCCCCATTGGACCTGTTTACTTTGGTACTTGCCCAAAGCTTCTTGCGGATAGACTGTACCTAGGCGAAAAGTCCTCCGAAATACTGAATTCCGTATCTCGCAATTTACCAGTTTTTCAAAATCCTAAATTTGTCTCTCCCATCAACACGTTTGAGAATAACTGGACGACACTTATTCTCCGTTGGCTTACCCATTCTGTGGATTCGTTCAATGCCCACGTTGGGCAGCTTCAACAGGTCGTCAAGGATATCTTTCGATACTGTCCGCTCAAGAGAGGCAATATGCTCCCCTTTTGCTTCCTTTACTCCAAAAATAATGAGGTTACTACGTCTGCTTCGGTTCTCGATGTCGTCAATCTTCAAAAGTAAGCTGTCAACTGTCTCTTGCAAGGCATCAACTTTACTCGTATATTTGGTGACCGTTGAAGCTATGTTATCTAATTTCCTCTCAATGGCGTTCAGTTTGTCGGTAGACTCTTTAAGTTTACTGTTCGTTGTTTGCTTGAGGTCTCGTATGTAGTCGCGTATGATTTTAAGAATGTCTTCAGTAGAAGGACCCGGATTACATTCAATGTCTCCACAACACGGTAACAAATTAACAAAACAGTGATACATCATCAATTTAAGATCAAAAATGGACCGTAGGCACGGCAGAAGCAAGAGGCATACGTTGTTGCTACGGCAAGAATGAACCAAATGGTCTTGCCTCACCTGCACAATAAACAAGAAGGGATTCGTGAGACGCATGGTCTCGGTGCTTCCGCCGTGCCCACTGGCCGTGATCCGTGCAGTGCAGTCCCTTAAGTACACCCATGTAGGAGACGTACATGACGTTGGTATCACGTGAACGTCTGGCGTGGCTCTCCAACCGCATAGGTTCCATAGACAATCGTCGGCACCGTGAAACGATATGTCAAACCCGGCAACTTGATGCGCAGTCGTAGTATCATTAGGTAGATCGTCGGTGTTCAGTTCCTCGGCCGGTAGAGGTGAAAGAGTGAAAAGGACGGCCTGCACATAAACAAGAAGGGATTCGTGAGACGCATGGTCTCGGTGCTTCCATCGTACCCACTATCTTCGGAATCGGCCCTCACAGCGGCAGTACTTAACGCCTGCTTCACCTCCGCCGTGGGTCGGCACGGCATTGCACTATCTTCGGGATTGGCCCCGTTACCGAGAGTGCTTAACACCTGCTTCACCTTCGCCGTGGGTCGGCAAGGCATTAAGCGGGGGCTACATGGGGCGTTTTTCTCCCGCGATTATCGCGCGCCATAAAAAAAAAACGCTCTGGTGGGTCGCCGGCCAGGCTACATGAGGCGTACGAGCGGCGAACGCCGCCGCAGTGTGGCCAGACAAGGCAAAAATGTTTTGGCTACCACTAAATGAACGAGCAATTATTATACGTTGTTTGCTTGTGTTATAAGTAATAAATTATGCAATAAATACCCCACTAATATGTCTATACACATTACCAGGTATGTTCAGTATTGTATCGATATTTTTGTGAATGTTGAGCGGAGAGAGTTGGCCGGAAATGTTTCGTCTGGCGACCTTGTGCGACTGAAATGGGTGTGCGGATTGCGCAGAGTTTCTATCTGAGCTCCGTTCTGTACATTGCTTGTGGCTCTCGTTGCTGAAAACTAATTTTAAAAAGAGTTTTCATTTACTTCGCGCGGACGGCAAGCAGGAAGCGTTACTGCGAGGGAGAACGCGCCGCTTCTATTCTTGTGACCAAACCCTGTGTCCATGGGGGTACATCGGCGTCTTGCGTTTTTAAAGAAAAGATTATTGCTGATGAAGATGAGGGACCTAGAAGAAAACAAAGAGGAAATTCTGGGTGCACGCCATCTGGCAAGTCAGAAAGGAGGAGGGTGAATACCACACCGCGGTAAGTAACTTGTCGGTGTGTAGCGATCGATCTCCTGTTGTGCTGTCGGGAACTTTAACTACCCCAACTCTTCGTTTCATCTTACCTGCTTCCTTCCTTTTTCTTGTGTTTGTAGTTTTTTTGCTATGTTTTACATAATGTATCTGTACCAACTCGCCCGGCTGAATGTTTTGCGGGTTGTGCTTGCCATAATCAAAGTTTGTGCCAGTAGGAGGTCGTAGTTCATCACTAGCATATTGTCCTTTTTTTTCACGCTTAAGATGCCAGCTGAATGCCACCCACGTTATGTATTTATCACTCTTATAAATGCACGAATGGCTTCATACGAGCTGTATTAGTTGCGATGAATCCAGGAACTCCATGGTGTGTCATTGTAAGCGGTTGCATTCTCTAGCGTTGCTTTTCCGCATATGCCTGAGAAACTGGTTGCCGCGTCGGCAGCATAGGCCAACGTACCCTTGACCAGTTTTGCTTCAGCGCCTGCGGCGTTTTCGCATTGATTAAGATTCGCATCCGAGGGCTCAGAATGCACTCGGAAGACACTTTGTTACGCTTGGTGTGTACAACTCCCTATTTTGCGTTAATGTCAACACACGCTGTTAAGAAACAGTACTTGGAAGAGAGACTGGCGGTGTGGCTTTATAAAACGGGGCGATGTAAACTGAGGTCCGCGTCGCTAGAAAAATGCCCACTCCAATAATAATAATCACAAAACAAGCTCCACATCTCTGTACTATCAGGGTCAAATGAAAGTTGAACAGCGGAGCGCGTGGCCCAAGCCTAAGTGAAGGTATGGTGCGCGCCGTCCAGTCATCACCATTGACAGGCGCGCACATCCGGTTGGGCCGCACTGCGCGATCCCCCTCTAGTGAGATAATTTCACTTCTGTTCTGGTTCTTACATTTGAAAGGGAAAAAATGAAAAATAAAAATGAAGCTAAAGTATTGCAGCTTACGGCGAGTCTTGTCAAGTGCTGTCGGCGCGAATAGCGGTGCGTGTGGTGCAGTTTGCACCGTCATCGCAAGGTAGATTCGCCTGCAAGGTCCGCACGGGTGAATCTACCTTGCGATGACGGTGCAAACTGCACCACGCGCACCGCTGTTCGCGCGGGCAGCACTTGTGGTTTTGGCGGTCTGTGCGACAAGACTCGCCGTAAACTGCAATATCTTAGGTTTATTTTTATTTTTCATTTTCTTCCTTTCAAATGTACGAACCAGAACAGAAGCGAAATTATTTCACTAGAGGGGGATCGCGCATGTAGTGCGGCCAAAGCGGATGTGCGCGCCTGTCAACGGTGATAACTGAACGGCACGCACTATATCTTCACTTATGCTTGGGCCACGCGCTCCGCCGTTCAACTTTCATTTGACGCTGATAGTACGTCACCTACCATTTGTGTAATGATGAAGGGAGGGGTAAATATTTGGTGTCAGTTGGTAATTTTTGTTTCGCTGTTGTCATTGCAGTTTCAAGTCATGAAGACAGATGAAGACATGTTCTTCCGATACTATCGGATGAGTCCGAAGCAATTTGACGAACTGCACAGCATTGTCCGCAGTGACTTGAGGAGGAATTTTGTTTGCCGGGAGCCTCTTTGCTCTGAAGAGAGACTTGCTATAACCCTCAGGTACTGTAGCACTTGTTACTGCAGTGACGCTCTCACACAACTTTTCTCAACTACTTTCTTATTGTACACAGGTACCTATCCTCGGGAATGGCAATCAAGCAGATAGCACTCACATTTCGAGTCGCGCCAGCAACATGTCGGCTTGTGATTCACAATGCCTGCAGAGTGATCTGGAAGCACTTGGAGTCGCTCTACCTGCCTGTATGTATTTCTTGCCTAATTCTGTTCCTGACTCTGGTTGTGGAACTTTAATAGCCGATGTAGCAAACTTAAATTTGCATGAAAGAGCCAAAAGGGCAAAAGTGAAGAGCATTGTAGTGGCTTAAATGAACTAATTCAGAACGCAAGACCATTTTTAGCATCTGTCACTTCCAAACCATTCGCCCAAATATTCAGGTTTGCTCTTTTTTTCCATTTAGGAGCCAGGGCCTGTGCAATGGGAGGAATCCGCACAAGAATTCAGCAGGCGTTGGAACTTTCCTCATTGTGTAGGAGCAGTAGACGGAAAGCACATCCAGATTACTGCACCACCAAATTTTGGAAGCAGCTTTTTCAACTATAAGGTACTGTTCACTCCATAAGCTGAACCAGATGTCATACATATACAAGCGGTGCTCATGCATGTCTAATGTTCTCATTTTATTAGGGGACATTCTCCATTGTTTTGATGGCCATCGTGGATGCAAAGTAGAAGTTCATGATGGTAGATGTCGGTGCACCAGGCCGACACAGTGACGGCGGAGTCTTCAAATCGTGCACATTTGGAAAAAAGTTCAACGATGGCGTCGTGGTCCTACCAGCAGTAGCACGCCTTCCAAAAAGCCAGAAGGTTGCGCCGCATGTTTTTGTCGGGGACGAAGCATTCCAATTGAGGACAGATTTTTTGCGTCCATTCCCGGGCAAAGGCCTGCTGCCAATCCATAGGGTATTCAACTACCGGCTGAGCAGAGCAAGGTATTGAATGCCATTGTAAAAATATGGCATTGTTTTATTTGTGTTGTTGGTAAAAAAGGACGAGCTCAAGTGTTCTCGCACTGCTTTTCATGCCCAGCGATGGCTCAACATAGTATCTTATGCTGTGATTGAGTGACAAGGAAGCGAGAGAAAATTGTTTTCTGCAGTACATACTTCTCGTTCCGGCCTGTGAAAAACTAAGTTTTAAACACCTTTTCTTGATAGTGTGTTTTCTTCTTTGTAATGATTCATGAGGCATTATAAGCATAAATCACCACATCGTACTTGTCTACGACCAATGCATAGTTTAAAAATGAATTCCTTTGGTCACGTTGTTCCGGCATAAAAAGCCAAATGGTGGCTTCGATACTACAGTTATACACAGGTCGCATGAGGCACAAGAAAACTGCAATATGGTCCCTGTTTTTTTCATTCATTGTGACACTTTCTTTTGAGGCAGCATTATTTAGTGTTATGGTGAATTGGGGCTATGAAGCAGTGAATGCAGCACTAAAGTTTGGTGTGTATGCACCTAGGAAACAAGATTTAGCAAATGTTCTCTCATGTGATATTCTTTCAATTACTGATAGACGAAGTGCACTCGAATAAACTTCTTTGTAGTAAAATAAGTTGTGTAATGCTATAGCACAGCTGCAAGTAATCATGTTTTTACAAAATGTGGTGCAGGCGCATCGTGGAAAATGCCTTTGGCATTTTGACAGCTGGTTGGAGAATCTTGCTTGGGCCCATGAACCTTCTAGCCAAAAAAATTGGAGGACGCTTAAGCTTCGCCTTCAAGAGTGGAACGCGATAGCATTCCCGTCGACCCGCCAATGGGTGTAAGACAATGGGCTACAGGGCAGTCATCACTTACGAGGCGCCCCGCATCAGACGCGGTGAGCGTCGAGCCATATGGTCGAGCAACGCGGCGTTCGGCGCAGCAACGAAACGTGCGCCTGAGGAAGCGGAGCGAACCAAAGAACTCGGTATCCCGGAGGGGGAAATGATGCACGCCAGCCAAACGCCGTGATCGGCACGGGCAGAGAGATAGAGAGATAGTGATCTAAAGAAAGGAAGGACGCTTGATTCTACAGAGGGAGCAAGGCGAAGCGTTGTCAGGGGAGAGCTCCAATGCGCGCGTGGCGCGCCATCTGTCGGGGCAGCGCCGTACATGGAGAGGAGGGGGTCTTCTGTGTTTGCCGCAAGATGGCTCTCCGTGTGCGGAAAGCGCAGAAGAAATGCAGCGAAACGCACTTCGCTACTCGTGTAATTGCGACTTCTGTAAGTTACATGTTCATAATTACCGATATACACCACAGTATAACTTTCCACGGCTCGTTTCGAAGGCAACACCGCATTCACTAGAGGCGCGTTTGTACCTTTTGGAAGCATCGAAATCGTGGCTGAGTGGTAGCGTCTCCGTCTCACACTCCGGAGACCCTGGTTCGATTCCCACCCAGCCCATCTTGGAAGTTGCTTTTTATTTATGGAGTGCCTGCCGTGATTTATCGCTCACGGTCAACGCCGCAAAAGGCCGACGCCGACACCGGCTTTTCTGCGACACGAGCTCCTTAACGCTATCGCGTTAAAATGCAACCTTTGCTGTCCTGGCTTGCTGCGCCCTCCATAACTTCATCTCTTCTGCCCGGGAAACAACCTACTGTCCACCAGGCTATGTGGATTCCGAGGATGATTATATCGTCCCAGGCCAGTGGAGAAGTGATGCTGTGTAAAGTAGCCTGCTTGACCTTGAAACAACGCAGTCTAGAAACTACAGAGCAAGTGCTGCTGACACAAGGAATCTTTTCGCCCAGTACTTTTTTAATGAAGGTGCCATTGCGTGGCAGTGGGCTCACACTGGACTTGCAGTGCCGCAGAATCCATATTGGATTTAAAGCACCCATTGTCGCTATACGAGGTCTGTTAGGAAACTATCTGATGTGCATTTATTCAGGGTTGTCATGAAATGTATACATCGCTGTGAATTGCAGCAAATACATTTTCATGTCCCGTTTCGCATGCTTCGGGCATGCCCGCAGCTTGTGGGCAACGAGCTGCCCATAGACTGACGCTTGGTCCTTGTCCTCAGTTATCAGGGCGTCAACTTTATCAATGTCGTCCGGCCACCGAGACCTCTCTTGCCTTTTATTTCCTGAGCCAGACCGAGGGGCTGCCAGGGTTTTTGCAGCGGTGCTGGCTTGTGAGCTGCCGTTTGGTGTGTGTGGCTCTGGGGTGGTACTTCTTGAGGGCACAAGTGGAGGGAAAGCACCATCTTCAGGAGGTTCCGCTCCGTCTTGAATAAAGAAAAGAATTGCAAACCTTAAGCATTCAAAAAGGTTTTTGGATCGTTTTAATGGTGGAAAAGTAAAAAAAAATTATTTGTAAACTTCCCATGCTGCTGCTTCATACATGAAAGTATGTATTTCAGAACAGAGCCCACACGTAGGACCGAGTTCACACAGGACAAGATGGTGTTCAGCATAAGTTGAATGCAGTGCATACAATGATAGCTTCTTGCTCCTAACTAAACCACCTTGCAGTGTTTCAGCATCAGAAGTAAATAAATTATTTTCATATCTGAGAGACTTCACTGCTGGCTCATTATATTGCAAGTGTGGGTACTCGTGTCGACAGTGTTTGAAGGTGCATAGCAGCATAATTGGAATGTAAATTTGCACCTTCTGTTTCACTGTAGATCGATTCCAGGACCGACTCTGCAGTTTCACCGTCCTGCACATGGCTGTTTGAGAAGGTGCTGAAAGAAAAATTAGGCGTCAAATGACACGGAAATCTACACAGTTTACATTTCGCGATTTCGTTGCTCGAATGTTTCATTGATTTCCTTGTTTGGAAGCACAGGCCTCGTATTGAAATGCAGTTGATTGGTCTAGTGGTGGGCCCAACAAATGTGTGTGCATAACAAGACAGAAACTTCAACATCTACTGTACAACTGTTTCTATGCCATTTGGTCTTACTGAGAATATGCTTTTACTGCCCAGCATCCTTATGTTGCTACATAAGACTTTCTTCAGCTCCTTTTGCAAGTAAGTTATTTCGAAAAGTAACCCATGAAGCATTGTGGACATACCTGCCAATATCCACCTGATCTTTTAGAAACATCATCATGTGGAAATAGGCAGGTTGCGAACGTAGTTCCCGCGCCTACTAGGGCGCCCCTCGCGGCGGCGAGCGCGGAACCGGCAGGATACGACCGGCCCGCTTGCGTTCGGAAAGCCTGTATGTGGACTGTTTCGCGCGTAGCTGTTGCCTTTTCTGAGCAATGCCGAAGTGCAACCCGAGCTGTTGAGTAGTGGGCTGCAACAGCACGTACACCAACTCACGAGGAACAAAGTTTTACAGGTTTCCAAGCCGACCGTATGAAGCAGAACGGCGTCAACACTGGATAGCGCTCGTCAGACGGCATAAGCTGTTTTATGTTCCGGCGTTATGTCAAGTGCGTTATAACGCTGAATTCTTTGCTTTTACAGCAATGATGGCAGCAACGGGACACCTGCAGTCAGTGGCGTAGCTAGGTCGTCTGGCACCCGGGGCCCATAGGTCTTCTGTCCCCTCCCCCCCTCCCCCGGGTTTATTCGAGGAAGGTGAGGTTATCAACAATTTCCGTGTGTCTCCAGACGTATATGACACCCCCACACAGGCCCCTTGGAACCGGGGCCCACGTCCCTCCCCCCCCCCCCCCGTTGCTACGCCACTGCGTGCAGTGCGTACCAGGATATGCAGCAAACAAAGTAGTTTGTTCCCACACTGTACTGCAGTAAAGCTGTGGAACTCTTTCCCAATCCTCTCCCATTCAAACAGCGCTAGGGCTTGCTGAGAGATTTGAGGAGGGGTTGCAGCTGGCTGAGCTGGCATACGCCCTTCTGCGCCCAGCATATTATCAACGAAGGGGCAGTTGAGATAACCAAAATTTTTGACAACGTGGTTTATTGGAACCTCCTTTGCACGCACTGAAAAAATCGCAACATAAGAGTATCGCACTTCCAGTAACTTGGGCGAAAATATTTTCCCAGCGTAGTCTAACACAACTGGTAAGTTCATCCCCTTTTTTCTGTGTTTGGGGAGAGCAACGTTAGAATACCTCTGGTAGGTCTTACGACTCAATCGTCCGCTCCACGTTCCTGGATGAGATGTTTTGGATTCGTATTTGCCGTCCTGTATGTACAGGGAAACTACCGCGGCGTCCTTGCACTTCCCTGCGATGCCAGCACGGCAATCGCAGCACCCCGCTAGGATTTGTCTGCTGTCGCCGATCTTCAAGAATCAATGTCGCCTATAATTTCATGCGTCCACACCGTAGATAACGAAGTAACTTACGCTGAGCTTCACGCATCTCACTGGTGCATTATTTTTCGTTTGCGGAATAAACCTAGCAGTCACTTCCGATTAGTGCGAGTTCAACACTTCCCTCACGTCGTAGACGTGCCCCACTTCAAATAGACGACTTCCTTTCTCTAAATTATTTTCACGAAAAAAGCTATGAAGATCTTGTAATTCCCGAAACCCGGTTAAAATTAATATCGGCACGCTGTTTAGCGCCATCGCTACCGTTTGGCAGGACGCCAAACACGCAGCGCGGGCTGCTGACGCCGTGAGTTATCCTACCACATTCGCGCAACTATTCGTCAGATGGCGCTAGGGGTCGGAAAGACAGGGCGCCGCCTATGCACTTGCAACCTGCCCATACGGCCACTTCACGTGCAATGCATCAGCAGCTCCCGAGCCACTTGGTGCACCAGTCTTCCACGCGCGGTGCTTCTTCGTGAATGTATCACGAAGGATTATTGTCTGCAAGTAGAATTGCACAGATTAACCTCGGTTTACTACCACGCATTACCATCAAATAAAAGAGTTAAATATAATACTTTTGTAATATCAATGACAACTGTTCATCGCAGAAGCATGCCAGTATTTTATCTTGGCTTCCATTGACGTGGTTGGTTATTCATGCAAGTCGGTGCGGATATACCGCGCGTCCCTTTTTATCTGACCTGGTTGTAAAACATTGGTTCTAAAACAGAAAGTTTTTGCACTGTGTCTTGCTAGAAATACCAGTAGCAATGCAACCATTCCTTCCGGGTCACATCCAACTTCGGTGGCCACTTCGGCCCACGCCGCCATCCTCTTCCTCTGCTCTCCTCTCCTCCTCTCCTTCCTTCTTTCCTTCCTTCCTTGTGCTGTCCCACAATATGGGACGTTTCTGTATCGCGCCTATAAGTTTGTCGTTAAACTCCACGCGTGATGCTTTCGCCGACGTAGCCATGGTGCTGACCAGCGCACGCGCGCGAGGTGTTCAAGAGACGGCAAGGAACGGTGAGACGGCTGGCCGCTCCCGCCGAAAACAGACGGAAGTGACTCCGACAGGCACTTCCGGTAGCGTCAGACGCGTGCGCGCCGCGTCAAAATCTAGCCGGTCCTGATCGGCGGCGGCGGGCATTTTTCTCGACGCCGAGCGTCAAATCGGCGCCGTGAGGCAGAAATAGCCTCAAAAACGCTCCATGTATTTCGGGCTTTACAGTATCTTCGGGATTGGCCCCCGTACCCGAGAGTGCTTAACACCTGCTTTACCTCCGCCGTGGGTCGGCCCGGCATTGCACTATCTTCGGGATCGGCTACCGTACCGAGAGTGCTTAACGCCTGCTTCACCTCCGCCGTGGGTCGGCAAGGCATTGCATTAACTTCGGGATCGGCCCACGTATCGGGAGTGCTTAACGCCTGCTTCACCTACGCCGCGGGTGGCCCCGGCATTACACTATCGGGATCGGCTCACATGTAGAGAGTGCTTAACGCCTGCTTCACCTCCGCCATGGGTAGGCAAGGCATTGCACTATCTTCGGGATCGGCCCTCGGATTGGAGTGCTTAATGCCTGCTTTACCTCCACCCGCCGTGGTTGCTGAGTGGCTATGGTGTTCGGCTGCTGAGTACGAGGTCGCGGTATCGAATCCCGGCCACGTCGGCCGCATGCGAAAACACCCGTGTACTTAAATTTTGGTGCACGTTAAAGCACCCCAGGTGGTCAAAATATCCGGACCCCTCCGCTACGGCATGCCTCATATTCAGAAAGTGGTTTTGGCACGTAAAACCCCATAATTTAATTTTTTTTGCTTCACCTCCACCGTGGGTCGGCAAGGCATTGCACGATCTTCGGCATTGGCCCCCTTACCGAGAGTGCGTAACGCCTGCTTCACCTCCGCTGTGGGTCGGCAAGGCAATGCACAACCTTCGGGATCGGCCCTCGTAGCGGCAGTGCTTAACGCTTGCTTCACCTCCACCGTGGGTCGGCAAGGCATTGCACTATCTTCGGCATTGGCCCCTTTACCGAGAGTGCGTAACGCCTGCTTCACCTCCGCTCAACCGCTCAAACCGAAACCAGAAGTGTGGTTCAGGTAATAACGCCGGCGGCTTGGGGCGCTGCAGTCAAGTCGGCCGTATTTAGTCGGCCGCTGGGCTATTTGGGAGTCTCCGCTCTTCCTAAATCCTTTCTCTATGGCACTAGCACCTCCATAAGATGGCACGTGGTAGTGACTGTGACGAACACAGCAGCAAAACTATAAATGGCGAAACTAAATCTTTATTGGGCGAACTTGTGCCTTCCAAGGCAACTTCCACTTTAAGCGCAACGATAGCGGTGAACACAGTCGGCGAGCGTCGGAAATCTGATCAGCAGGTCAAGCGTGTCGGCTTTTATACATCAGTCGTGGAATGTTCCAGAGTAATCGCTGGGACCCACGTGTTTTCCACAAAGTTCTACACTATTCGCGTCGCGGATACATGCAATCAGATTACACAAGGTTCGGTGACAGATAACGGATGGAATCATCGATAACATTCCCGAAACTTCCGATACATGCAGGCGCGTCCTTCGCTGCGCGATAACGTTTGTTAGGCGATAAAACGGGGTCTCCCGATAAAGATCAACAAGTACACGTGTCAAAATGCTGTGTGCTTTGCTCCACAGTACTGCCATTATGAGGGATATTGTGTGGGGTTGAAGAGGTGGAAATAAAGGATACAGGGGAATGAATTAGTTTGAAGCTGTCGACACGTGACGGAACCTTCTTGGTTGAGGGAATTATGTGCGTGTGGGGGGGGGGGGGGTGTAGTGTCTCCTGCTACCTCTGTAATGTTGCGCATTTCGGTGTAGTTCAGCGGTTATGTCGGTGCGTCTTCTGGGTTGGACAGCTCTTCCACTGGCGCCCGGTTAGCGAGCTCTCGGGCTACCGCGTTAGCACTTTCATTACCATGGAGACAGGCGTGCTCAGGTGTCCGGACGATACACACCCTGTGTGACGCTGCGTGGTGTAATGATGTAAGGATGCGGTGTGTGTAGGGTGTCACCATTGCTTCTGCCAAAGTCCTGTAGCCGGTCTGGGAATCAGGGACCAAATATTTCTGATCTCCCTGAAAGAAATTCCGGAAGTTGGTCAGGCTGAGGAGCTGTCAACGGGAAGAAAAGAAAGGCATTCGGAAACGAGCACTAGAAACAGTGCTAAGAGAGAGGCGTCGCAAATTAATAAATGCGTCAGAGAAAGCAATGAGGCCGAATAAATTGAAAGCCACTAAGCCCTGTGAGGAGCCTAACGAAATATTCTGAAAGGTGCGTTTGTCGTTTGCAGTGTTTGAAGTCAGAGCGCGTCCGAGTTGACAGGAAAGGTTGAAAAGAAAGCGACGTTCGGCGCGGAAGAGGACCAAAGCTAGGGAAGAATGTGTACCCCCTCGTGAGTTCTCTTCGAGGTGTAGTCTTATGTAGGTTCTTCCAATGCTGTACTTTCTCTGCCAAATGTATTATTATATAGTGTATTGTTATGTACCGCCATTCCTGCCTGAAGCCTGACATCCAGGCTGGCGGCATGTTATAAATAAATAAATAAATAAATAAATAAATAAATAAATAAATAAATAAATAAATAAATAAATAAATAAATAAATAACCTGTATAACACAGGAGAACGCGGTGGTCAGGCGACGCGAAGGGATCATACCAGGCAGTGCATTCCGAGTGCAATGCCAAAAGAGTTGTTTGACAGGACGCAAGGTATCGGGGGTCTGCAGCGTGCGCAATGGCCTGCATGCTCTTTGTATTCCCTGCTTGACAAGTTTGACGCGAGCTTTCAGAGAGCGACGGCCTCGAGTACGGCTTAAAGAGATGACGCAGCCGTAGGCTAATCAGAATGAATAACGGCAATGCAGGTTTTGTGGAAACCAGTTTTTTTCTTTTTTGCATACAGTTTGGTTAAGCGTTTTGACATCTCCCAGACTAGAGATCGCTTTAATAAGCAAGTTTTAGGTTTTGTTTGGATAGTTTGTTCTTGAAGTTTACTTATGTTCCCAACGGGTTGCCAAATAGGTCGCGAAGCCGCTCTTTGAAAATGTCCCAGCTGGAGAGCTCGATCTCTTGGGTGCGACACCAGACACGTGGTGTCCCGTCCAGATAAAAGATCACATTGGCAAGCATGATGGTAGGGTCCCAGTGGTGGCTTTGGCTAACACTATCATACATGCTGAGCCAGTCGTCGACGTCAACGTCATTTTAGGCGGAGAATGTCCCAGGATGACGGAGACTAGGAATCGTAACGTACGTTGTGGTTGGCGCCGGAGGTGTAGCTGGCGACGGGGTGGTTCCATCGGAAGCCATGGCTGAGAAGACGATGGTGCGACCGCTTCGGAGCTCCGTGGCGAGGGCGGCGAACGCTCCATATCCAACACAATGTTACGCGAAGGATGAGTCAGTAAGACGAGCAACTATTTACAGGTTTACAACAGCGGTTGCAGCGCTCACGGGTTAGATTCACAGCGCCGAGACCAGTCCGATCTTCCTCCTTTTTTCTCGAGTGATGGCGCCCACACTCCTCGTTATTATTATTATTTGTTTTGAACACAATAACCATATTCACAGTTTACAGAAAAAGGAAATCTACGAGCAGGCTGGCAACTGCCATCGGAAGGGGCACAACGCCTGCCTGCTCTTCTGAAGGGAGGTGACAGCAACACAGAAATGGAAGGTAGGATGGAGGGGAGGAGAGAGGAAAGTAAGAGCAACAGGACAAATCTAAAGACTAAAGAAGAACAAAGTACACTACGCACGTTGTTCTGCCCAGTTTCGACTCTGCAGCTGGAATTAAAGTGACGCCGGGTCGAACAGCCTCCACAATTATCAATCACATCCATGGCTAGTTCTCTATGCGGCTAATTCTGCGCTCCACGATGAGACCCCAAGTACAGCTGCACACAATCACGGTTTCACCGGTAGTCGGTTCACAATATACACTACAAGGTGTTTGAACCCACCACCTCCCATCTTCAAAGGAAGAAGCGTTATAACACAGTACAGATCACACACAGTAGGGCCGGTACCCGAAGGTCACGCTACTACAGAATGTTGAATATTCACGCTACAAACGTGAACCTAAGTTAGTTAACTCTAGAAAGGTTAGTAGGGTGCGGTGGGCCTGATCACGTTTAGATGCACAACCACTCGGGTATAAACATTCCTCGAGTGTCGCACACCGCAGGCCAAGGAGATGATAGTTTCTCACTAGCGACATGCACTGCGCACTGAAAGCGGGACACTCAAATATCAAATACCGCAATCTAACAATCAAATACCACACGCGTGTAGCAATATCATGGTTTCCGCGCTCATAAATTTTTGAAACTTAGTTTTTTCCAATATGTCGTTCTTTTTTGAAGCAGAGAGGCTTCATTTATTTTTAATATGCGTTTGCACCGCCAAGTCTAGGCTATTTGTTAGAAACACGTAGTGGCGCGCTTGAGTATCAGTTCACTTTTCGGAAATGGTCGCAAGATTATTTTCTTTGGAAGAAAGGCGCGTTAGTCAGCGGAGGCGTAGTTTAGCCGCACAATTTGGAAAGTGTTTGTACTGTTGTACAAAGACGCAACGCGTTGGTGCGTGTCTCGCACGTGTATTCATAAGGCACGTATTCGCACGTGTACTCATAGCCTTATAGCGTGCGTGAACGTATTTAGAAATAAGCTCGAATCTTCGTGTAATGTGAAGCGCGTAATTTGCGCAGCGACTCTTGAGCTGTTTCTTTAGTGCGGGTCCTTTGTGGACAAGAGAAAGAAAATGTTGGTGTGCGAGTGAAACGAGAGTAGAAAATTTGCGGAACCTTATTCGGACTAGGTGAATTGCGGTGAGAGGAAAGGCTTGACTTCACGGCCTGTGCTTGTCTCGCCAGACTTTTGCAGAGAATGCATTCTCTGGTGTGACTCCAGGAACCGTGGTCTAAGGGTCGTCATTGCCGAACTTAACCAAAGGGGTGAAGGGTACACCGTGCTATACTTCAGTCGAAAACTGACACCGCAAGAAGAAGCGTTCAGAACCTCGGAGAAAGGCTGTTTGTGCATAGTATGGGCTATTGAATAGCTAGGATGTTATATTCAAAGCACGGAGTTCACGATAGAGAGTGACCATTGCCCTCTTGCATGGCTGAAGCAAATGTTGACAAAAAACGGAGGACCGCTGAGATGGAGTCTCATTTTGCAGGAATACAATTTCGGGTCAAGTATAGTAAAGGGATCCAGAATAAGACTTGTAGACTGTTTGAGCTGAGGATATTAAGCAACGAACTCGGGACACCTTTTTTTAACTTGTTTGGTACGTATCGCTCGCGAACTTATTGAGATAGGCAACTTATTTCTGTCTTGCCGAGAGCTAACCACGACAAAAAGAGAGGGAGCGACAGAGAGAGGGGCAGACCTTTGAAACGCGATGCGGGGATCATAATGTCCCGTAGGCATGTCACTCGGGCGCGCCGACCAGTGTGGATGTGTGTGTGTGTGTGCTTGTGTATTCCCAGGGAGAAGGACACAACGAAGCGAGGGTTTGGCGTTCGTGCTGCAGTGAGACATCATCCATCACTTCTAGAACCATCCGCGATGTCGCGAGCGAACATCCGACGCTTCGGGCAACCTGGCAGCTGGTGACCCTCAGGTCGAATCTCTTGGCGGTGGAGGTGTCTGTTACGTCTCAACACGGCCAAGGACATTATTCTGACGTTTGCCAAGAGGCAAACCCACCCATCCATCAGCGCCTACTCAGAATTCAAGGCAGCGTTGATACAGAATGCTGACGGGTCCCCAAAAGGCCCCGCTACCAGTACCTGACAGCGTGAACTAATGATGAAAAGGGCCAACGTCGAATGCTACTGTGGGAACGGCTTAGACCTCGGATTCCCATGTTACTATATGGTCACCTATTCCAAACCATCGGAGGTGGGAGTGCTGCGGAGCGATTCGATATCATCGGCCAGTCATTCCGACTGATTCAACGATTTTGATTGACTGCGATAGATTGATCAGATTCCCTAGTCGAGTCGTCTAGGCAATAATGCGGTATTCAAAGTGGAGACCTTTTGGGCGGCGACGGTGACGTGTCCTGATGTGAACTCAGATGTTTTATGTGCTCCTGCGTGTAGTGGGCTCCGGTATCTGGGACCGTGTAACTAATGTAAAATAAGCCCTCTTTCCCTCATTTCTTTTACCGGACGTACTCGTCAATAGGAATGGTGGATTTCTGGCCCAAACGCCGCCTCAAGCCGCAACAGGCGGTGGCAGCACGTAGCGTAGCGCGGGCGAGAACAGCTGTGCACGCACTAGTTGCCATTCGGCTTCAGAAACGGTAATAAAAAGCTGCAGTTGCTGTCAGTATTACCACTGTCTTTCAGGTGCACCACGTCACCTAACAACGAACGACTTATAAAAGCGCAAGGCTTATAAACCTTAAAGGCGCCACCTTCGGTATCGTCCAAAGTCCCAAAGAAAGAAATTGTAACGTTTCTACGCAACCTCCTACTACCGTCGTCGCCGTCTTCTTTCTGCTCGTGATGCATACGCACAGTCAAATACCCTCAGACACACATGCACAATTGCTCACGTGCAGAGAAAATTGGTTCATCTGATAACGCTCCGCAGATACTCCAGCCTTTGCTGGTTGGCTAGCTGCTTCCAAAACACTTCGCACAGCATTGATTCCCAGCCAGCCAGCCAGCCAGCCAGCCAGCCAGCCAGCCAGCTAGCTAGCCAGCCAGCCAGCCAGCCAGCCAGCCAGCCAGCTGGCCAGCCGGCCAAGAACTTTATTGAAGTGCTGAGGAGTTTCAAGCCGTTGGAGATCCCACGCGGGGAACTCCTCCAGGCGAAGCCCAAGTCGGGACGACGGGAACGTGGTGACGCTCCGCCTTTTCTTGGGCCCTCTGGACGGCCTTGAGTTGGAGTTTGAGGTCCGGCTTTTCAGGGCTTCTTCCCATTCGGGCTCACGGAGAGACGGCCCTTTGGTAACGCGGTACATTGCCATAGCATGTGCGAGAGTGAGCAATAAAGTTCTGGGCAGTCTGGGCAATTTGCCGGGATTTCTGAGTTATAGTGATTTAAGTGTAATTTTTTTTCGTCACTGACCTGTATAGAGCAGCAAAAATATGTGGACCACAAACTCACCTGGAAAACGGAAATAAGTTGCAATATGACTGAAATGCGTGACTGAAATGAACAAGTTGAACGGAAAGTTCGAAACACCAAGTTGGGGCTGGACTCCTTAATTTCAAGTTTTACTCATAGGCAGATAAGAAAATATACTTTATCGCGGAATTCTTGGTCTGTACACTTTTGCTTCGGGTAGTTCTTACATACATACATACATACATACATACATACATACATACATACATACATACATACATACATACATACATACATACATACATACATACATACATCAAGTCCAACACTTACATAGTACTTGCGCTAACAAAGTACTGCAACCAATTTGAGCAGGTTTATTGCTGCACATACAAGGGGAACGAAGATTGTTTTTAACGGTACATATAACAAGCTTCAATATGGGCTCACTTTGAGTACCTTCAAGAAGCTCGCTATTTTTTAGTTTATTGAGTAGAGTAGTGGTCAGCCACATAGATGTGACGGTGCTTCGTCAACACTGCTTAAGTGCATCGACAATGGGCGCTAGGAGATGGCTGCAACGCAGTTGTACGACTCCCCGCTTCGTGCATAAGCCAGGATTGCAGCCTGCAAGAAAGGGAGAAAATTTAAAAAATACATTTCCAGGAACCAGTTTGCCGGCCCTTCCTAGCTTTTTCTGGAATCTGCTTGATTCTATAAAATTAAAAGCCCGATAGGGCTAGACTTGCAATCAAACACAAAAGTAAGAAATATACGCTTTCTTCGTCATATAAAGCTGTTAATTATGCGTTGTTTCTGATATTGCAGATATTGCGAAAGAACGACCAAAATATCACACACCACCGAAAGAAGGTGAACGTGTACATTACGTGCCCCTTTACGAGTGATCTATGGTGCCCTGACAGGGCTACGGCCTTGGCTGTCCCTGTCTTCTTTTTGTGAGACTTTAGGCGCAGGTATTTGCTCTCTAGCATTGAGTGTGTCTGCCCCTGTTACTGCCAGAAGGTGGAATTCGAATATAGTATGAGCTCAGAAGGACAGAAACTTCAGCTAGTTGTAAGGATTCATGTTTCAATAAGTTGAGCGTGCAGAAACGGCACAAAAAGTCGGCGTTTTTGTTGTCCGTACTGTTCTTCTTGGGCTCGTATCCCCATGTACGTCTAACTTTTTCGAACATGAATAGTAGGAGCACTGTGAAGAGTTCCTATTGCTGCGCGAGAGTTATCAAATTGTTTTCTGGCCAAAAGGTGTCGTTCTATCATTCAGTGGACCGTTGATATGTGGGTGCACGGGCGCTAGTATAGTCTTCCTGATCCTGTTCATCAAAATCGGTTCAAAATCGCAGGCTCAATAGAACAAGGGTATCTAAAGCAGTGTTTAATCCAAAAGGAATCACAAACCGATCTGCGTGTGGCAACAGCTAAAGGCGCTCGCCTTCAGATGTTGGCATACGCAGAATTCAACCACCAAACAGAGGACTTGCGTCAGCCATGGGAATTGACGCTGAGGGCATGGCAGGTCGCACTGGAAGCCGCCGCTCAAGCAAGTGGACTGATATATTATTTACGAACTTCTCTCAGCATGATTACTGGAAGTGGCAGTTAGCACATTTGTCCGAAAAATTAAATTAACGTACGTGCTTGATGATTATCGATGTCGAAAAAACCTACTGTGACTATTTTGCGTTGGGAACATATACGTTGATGACAAAGAAAAACGAAAAAAAAGCACAGTGCCTTGTTCATGGTGTTGCCGCTTACCTGAAACTATGATTCGGCTGGCACGCATTTGCAGCAGTTGTCAAGAACTGGGCTAAGCACTGTTCCTTCCTTGCAGCCACTACAGCGCACAGTGGCGCATGGATCTATAAGATGCGAAACAAAAAATGTCAAGGCGTTTCTATGATGGAAGACACAGACGATAGGCTGTCACTGTTGCAGAAAACGCGGCTCAGGTCTAAGAGACATATCTCAATCTTCGGACTCCCAGGGAGGTGATGAAAGCACTTACGTCTTTCATGCGCTGCTATCGGCAGCTGGCTATGCTCAAACATTAAGCTTTTGTTTTAATCTACAGCGTCCCACTCTTATCCGCCTCACTCTTGCCCGGATCGCGATGCACTGGCGCACATTTAATACCTAGTTGAGCGCTGACATTAGCTGGCGGCGTCGTGAGTTCCAAGAGCACAGGCTCTAAGAGCTCCAAGGTTCCGTACGTACCGTTCACGCACCGACAGCACTCGTCTGGTGTAGGGCTGAGCACTGTTCCATTTTTGCATCCACCACAGCGTACAGTGGCGCATGGGTCTGGAAGATGAAAAAAAAAAAGTTGTATAAAAACTCCGGTGAGCTGTTGCTTGCATACTTCGCGACTAGACTCCGTATGAGTGTCCATCTGAACGGAAACAAAATCAAGGCATTATCAGACCGACGACGTATAGTCAGCTGTAGCAAACTTGATTGCTTAGTTTTGCTACATGCGGTACCTTGTAAACCTGGTCTAGATGGTGAACATTCCAACTAGTAAAAACGGTGCTTAAAACGGGCGAGTACAAAGACAGGAAAATACAACCACCAACACTATCTTCTAACTGCTAGTTTATTCATTAAACACACACAAACATACGTAAATATATGTAACGGTTGTGTTATTTTACGTTACCAGGTTGGACGCCAAAGCAATTCAAGCTTTAGTGAAGGAGATAAATGAGGTATGGGAGGAAGGCGTTGTACCGGAGAGTTGGAAGAAGGCCACAGTGGTCTTAATCCCCAAGCCAGATAAATCACCCAGCTTGGAGAACCTCCGTCCTATCTCCCTTCTTGCATTAGCAAAGTAGCGGAACATGCAGTGCATAACAGGATATCGAGACATATTGAGCGCAAGGAACTATTCCCGTACAATATGGTTGGTTTCAGGCCCTTACTTTCAACGCAGGCTGTCATGCTCCTGCTCAAAACACAGATAATCGACTCTCAAAGCAAAGATGTAAAAGGCGTCCTCGCACTGGATCTATCCAAGGCATTCGATACAATTGCACATGACTATATCCTTCACGAGATATCGGCCTTGAACTTAGGAGTTAAATTCTTCTCCTTCGTTGCATCCTTCCTCGAGAGCAGGACGGCGGCCATAAAGTTGAGGCAATCAGTCTCGGAATACTTCACACTCGGAAACAGGGGTACTCCCCAAGGGGCAGTTATCTCACCCCTTTTGTTTAATATAGCAATGCGCAAGTTGTCGGAAAGCCTTGCAGCAATTCCTTACGTAGGTCATGCATTATATGCTGACGATATTACAATCTGGTAACCTGGAGGATCGGAGGCTACGGTCGAACAAGCTCTACTGGAGGCTCTGGATGTTACAGAGTCTTTCTTGAAAGGTACGCGACTGGCACTCTCGCCTGGAAAGTCGGAACTCCTGCTGTACAGAAAGGCTAGACGAGGTGCTAGGGGACTCACCCCACTCGATCAGGTGCCAATTAGCTTTCGTACCAGAGATGGGCACACCATCCCAAGAGTAGACTCTATCCAAATACTAGAGCTTTCAATAAACTCAAAGGGATGCAACGCCAAGACTATAGCCCAACTAACCACGAAAACTCAAAGCATTATTAGATTAATTATGAGAGTGTCCAACAAGAAAGGTGGCATAGGCGAGAATATACTCCAAAGGGCTCACCATGCTTTCCTCATCAGCCATGTCATTTACATAGTCGCAGCCCTCAATTGGACGAAAACATAAATGGATAAATTAGACACGCTTATGCGCAAAAGTATCAAAAGGGTGATCGGCGTGCCAATCACGGCTAGCACAGAGAAACTCATGACATTGGGAGTACACAACACAACTTCGGAATTAATAGAAGCACAAAGATCAGCGCAAATTATTAGATTATCAAACTCTAAAGCAGGCAGAAGACTCCTGGATGCGGCAGGCCTCCGTCCTAGCTTCAATCAGGAAAATATCACGCAACTTGATATTCAGACAAGGAACTCCTTTATTGTAGACCCTTTTCCAAGAAATGTCCACCCCCAACACAATAAAGGTCGAAGGTCAGCGAGGGCTAGAACTTTCTTATAGAACATATCCGGAACGGAGACCTTTGTTGACGCGGCGCGACACGCCAGTGCCTACAAGTTCTCCGTAGCCATAGTCAATGACAGGGGAGAACTCCTCTCGGCCGCCTCGCTGAAAACCTCCTCGGTCGATGTGGCGGAACAGGCTGCTATAGCTCTCGGATTACTGGACTCAAAACGCACTACGGTGTACACGGACTCCCGAGCAGCCGTTAGAGCATTCGCATCGGGATTGATAGCCAAACAAGCAGCCAGGATTCTAAATGGCAAACACCCCTGTGACATTGTTCACCACATAGTCTGGTTCCCAGCTCACATGGGACCAGACGTATTACCGGGTCACCTGAACCCAAATGAGATAGCTCACGACTGTGCGCGAAGGCGATGGTGTCTCGGGTGAGTTCAGGAGAGCTCGTCCACAGTGATCCACTGGTTACCTTTCATGAAATCACCTCTCATTACAGAGGGAATAGGCAGAGTTTTCCTTTCCCCCATCATAAGCTCAACAGGCCACAAGCTAGCAAGCTTCGCATGCTCCAGACGGGGTCCTACCCCTCTAGGGGCTTTTTGAACAAGCTCCACCCGGACATCGATCCACTCTGCCTAGATTGCGGTACTGAATTTAGCTCATTAAATCACATGCTCTGGCAGTGCCCTGTGTTACAGGATTTTAATACAGAAGAAGACTGGACGAAGGCCATCACAGACCCGAGACAGGACGTCCAGCTCCTGGATGTCCAGAGGGCCCGTTAACGAGCGGAGAGGCATGGCCTCTCTGTTCCGACATGGGACTAGCCAGTGGCTGGGTAGGGACCTGCAGGCCCCCGCTTAGCTCCTCAGGACCCCAATAAAGTCGTTTACTGCTCCTGCTGCTGCTGCAATGAAGAAGAAGAGCACAAGAACAAGGCCAGCCAGATGGTCTCTGCCATGCCTGCTGTGCAACCAGTGGGCCAGCCGGATCGCCAGTGCTTGACACGAGTGTGAGCCGTTCGGGCAACCAGCTGTTCCTGCTCTGCGTCACCTGCCTCCTCGGTTACGAAGAGACGTTACCCTCGGAAATGTTCAGTGCACCCATTACAATTGGTGGAAGGTGCGGGGTACTCAAGAACATCTACACCCTGGAACTCCGGTCTCGGACTCTGCCTCCCGTCATGCCTGACTCTCCCCAGCCGACGTCGCCGCCACCCCTAGTTGCCTGCTCTGGCGCTGTCCCGCAACGCCATCCAGCGGCTTTCAGCCGTACGGATGAACAGGACGTCAATGAATGGTTGGCTACGTACGAACGGGTGAGCTTGCACAATCGATGGGACGATACCATCAAGTTAAATGCCGTCATATTCTACCTTGCGGGAGTGGCTCACCTGTGGTTTAAAAATCACGAAGTCGACTTTCAGTCCTGGTCCGCGTTCAAGGCCAGTTTCGCTGAAGTTTTCGGTCGCCCCGTTGTCCACAAGTTGCGCGCCGAGCAGCGGTTACGAGAGCAAGCGCAACAACCCGGTGAAACATTCACCTGTTACATGGAAGAGGTTCTCGACCTGTGCAAACGTGTGGATGCTTCTATGCCCGAAAATGAGAAATTGAAGCACATTTTGAAGGGCATCGCCGATGACATTTTTCAAATGTTGATCGCCAAGACTCCGCGCACCGTAGCAGAGCTCATAAACTTGTGCCAAAGCTACGACGATTTGAGAAGGCAGCGCGATTTGACCAGGCGCCCCTCAGTGGCTGAGGAGACCCTCTCTTCCATGACCGTCCTCCCTGATCGCTCCCCCCTGCTCACACAAATCCAAGCTTTCGTGCGGGAGGAAATAGCACGTCAGCTCTCTCTAATGCCCTTCGCTGAGCTACAGCAGCCGCTGCCGTCACAGCCTCCTACTAAGCTCACCCCAACGCTCCGGCGGGTTATTGAAAAGCAAGTTGCTGAGGCTCTACCTATGCAGCATCAGCAGTACCCTGTCGCCGCGCCACTTACGCATCCGTCGCCGCGCAGCCTCAAGTTGCTGAGGCTCTACCAATGCAGCATCAGCTGTACCCTGGCGCCGCGCCACCTACTTACGCATCCGTCGCCACGCAGCCTCCTCGTCAACCACTCGTTGCGCTACATCCACGGCCGCTACCACCCGTTCGTCATCCCGTTCATCAACCTTCTCGTGCGTTTCCTAATCCTTGGCGCACACAAGACAACAGGCCCATATGTTATGCCTGCGGTATTCCCGGCCATGTTGCACGACTCTGCCGCCGCCGCATGCTGCACTCTGATGGGTTAGTACAGTCGCCTCCCTACGCTGACGTGCAACCTTTTCAAGACACTTATTTTAGTCGGCAGTCGAACAGGCCACCAACCGAGCGTCCGGTCCTTACACGTCGTTCGCCTTCCCCGCGTCGCCGCTCGTTATCCCCCTTGCGTCGGCGCCCTTCACCCACGCAAGAGGAAAACTAAGCGCCGCAGTTCAGGAGGCAAGAACTGCGTCACCATCGATCTGTACAAGTCCTCCATTGTCGCCTTCGAACGTTGTCGACCTTACTGTGGATGGCCTCCCCACCGTTGCGCTAATTGATACTAGAGCAGCCGTGTCTGTCCTAAACGAACGCCTCTCTCGCGCCTTACGAAAATTTGCGACGCCACTTTCTGGGTTTTCTCTTCGCACAGAAAGCGCCCAGTCAGTGCAGCCTTCAGCAGCATGCACAGCTAGAGTTGTTATTCAGGGCGTTCTCTATATTGTGGAGCTTGTGGTTCTTCAATCCTGCTCTCACGACGTGATACTTGGGTGGGACTTTCTTTCGCGAAATAACGCCGTCATCAATTGTGCACGTACTGAAGTCGAATTAACGCCTCTGCGTGACGTACCCCTCGTCGGCGCCACATCTCTTCCCGCTAAGCTAGTCCTTCGGGAAAACATCGCCATACCGCCGTACTCGTCTGCCGTTGTTCCCGTCTTCTGTGGCGCTGTCTCTGAAGGCACTGTCCTCTTCACTCCTTCGGAACTCTTCATAACCCGCAAAGATGTCCCCCTCCCTTTCGCCACCCTTGACATTTCAGCCGGTCTCAGCGCCATCGTTGTCTGCAATCCGCTTCCTACAGCCCTGACTGCTCTTTGCGGTGAAGCACTTGGCCATGTTCAGCCTCTTGATGACATGTTTATAACCGACGTGCCGGATGCTTCGTATATAGAGCTCACTGACTTCTGTTCACTTTCCACTTTTGCTCTGCCATCACCTGACTTATTCACACCTTTCATTGCCGATGACCTTACCTCCGAGCAGCGCTCCCAGCTTCTTCACCTGCTTGCCCAGTTCCGTTCTTCTTTTGATGTCGCTCAGCCTACTCTGGGTCGCACGTCAACCGTCAGCCACCACATCGACACTGGCTCCAACGCGCCATTGCGGCAGCGCCCGTACCGCGTATCCGCCAAGGAACTTCAGGTGATCAGTGAGCACGTGGACAACATGCTTCAGCGCGGCGTCATTCGACCTTCTAATAGCCCGTGGGCATCACCGGTGGTTCTCGTCACAAAAAAGATGGTTCTATTCGGTTCTGCGTCGATTATCGCCGTCTTAATAAGATAACGCGAAAAGACGTCTACCCTCTACCACGCATTGACGACGCTCTGGACAGCTTGCAAGGCGCTCAATTCTTCTCTTCATTGGATTTACGCTCGGGCTACTGGCAGGTCCCGATGTCAGCAGTTGATCGTCCTAAAACTGCATTCATTACGCCGGATGGTTTATACGAATTCAATGTGATGCCATTTGGCCTATGCAATGCGCCTGCTACCTTTGAACGAATGATGGACCATATCTTGCGCGGCCTAAAATGGAGCACGTGTTTGTGCTATCTCGACGAGATCGTTGTGTTCGTCCCTGATTTCAGCACGCATCTTCTTCGCCTGAGGCAAGTGTTGACGTCCTTGACCAACGCAGGCCTGCAACTGAACCTGAAAAAGTTCCAGTTCGCCGCGCGCAAGCTCATGATTCTGGGTCAGGTCGTATCACAAGACGGCATTTGCCCCGACCCATCCAAACTTCGCGCCGTGGCAGAATTTCCGAAACCTAAGACACTCAAAGAACTCCGCGCCTTCATCGGCCTCTGTTCTTACTTCAGACGCTTTGTTCGTAATTTTGCCTCGATAATATCACCTCTGACACAACTATTAAGTGGCGCCAACGACCTATCCTCCTGGTCTCCTGCATGCGACACCGCGTTCGTGACCCTACGCCGTCTCCTGACGTCTCCGCCTATACTGCGACACTACGACCCCACCGCCCCAACTGAAGTGCATACCGATGCCAGTGGTATTGGCCTTGGCGCTGTCCTTGCGCAGCGCAAGTCTGGCTACTCCGAGTACGTTGTTGCTTACGCCAGTCGTGCGCTTACCAAAGCGGAACGCAATTACAGCGTCACAGAAAAAGAATGCCTGGCCATCGTTTGGGCACTCGGGAAGTTTCGCCCTTATTTATACGGCAGGCCTTTCCATGTCTTTACTGGCCATCACGCCCTCTGTTGGTTATCCTCTTTAAAAGACCCGTCTGGACGCCTTGCCCGCTGGCCTCTGCGCATTCAAGAATACGATATACGCGTCATCTACCGCTCAGGTCGCAAGCGCACTGACGCCGACGCTCTGTCGCGCTCTTCGCTGCCAGCCGACACGGCCTCCCTCTCCACCATTGAGGCCGTATCCTCGGTTGACATCGACACCTGCGCATCAGAACAGCGCAAACATCCTTGGGTGGCCTCTCTTCTGGATCTCCTTTCTGGCTCGCCTGCATCTCCCATCTCCCGCTCCCTGCGTCGCCAGGCTGTCCATTTTGCTGTTCGGGATAACCTCTTGTATCGACGCAACTACCAGCCCGATGGTCGCAAGTGGCTCCTGGTTATCTCTAGGACTTTGCGTTCCGACATGTGCGCGTCTTTCCATACCGACCCACAATGTGCACACGCAGGCGTTTTGAAGACGTATGAGCGCCTGCGGCAACGTTACTACTGGCGAGGAATGTTTACTTTTGTCCAAAGGTTTGTCCGCTCGTGCCCGCAATGCCAACGCCGCAAATCTCCGCCTCATCCGGCCCACGGTTTATTACAGCCGCTTCCGTGTCCTGCTCGTGCCTTCGACCGTGTGGGAATTGACCTGTACGGGCCGCTACCACTAACACCCGCTGGGAAACGATGGATTATTGTAGCAGTTGATCACCTTACACGCTATGCCGAAACCGCTGCTCTACCTGCAACGACCGCCAGTGACGTTGCATCCTTTCTACTCCATGGTTTCATTCTTCGTCATGGCCCACCTCGGGAGCTGCTGAGTAATAGAGGCCGTGCCTTTCTATCGCAGGTGCTTGAAGCTCTGCTTGCTCAAAGCCGCATAGTTCACCGGACCACCGCGGCGTGCCATCCTCAAGCTAACAGACTTACAGAGCGTTTCAATCTTACCCTTGGTGATATGCTCGCCATGTACGTTTCATCGGAGCGTACAAACTGGGATATCATCCTCCCATTTGTCACGTACGCATATAATACGGCTACACAAAGTACCACAGGATTTTCTCCATACTTTATTCTCTACGGTCGCGATCCTTCCCATGCCATCGATACGGTTTTGCCTTATACACCAGACGCGTCAGAATGTGCTCCCGTTTCAGCCGTCGCCAGATACGCCGAGAAATGCCGTCAATCAGCCCGAAAGTTCACCTCCGCTGACCAACAACGACAAAAAGCCAATCGTGATGGCGACGCTACGAATCCGAACTTCGCCCCCGGCACCCTTGTTTTGTTGTCCGTGCCTTCTACCGCGCCTGGACTTTCAACAAAACTTCTCTCGCAGTATGATGGACCATACCGCATCGTCGAACGCACCTCTCCGGTCAACTATGTCATAGAGCCGCTTACATCGATATCCGACAAGCGCCGCCGTGGACGGGATGTTGTTCACGTGCGCCGCCTGAAACAATTCTATGACCCGCTCGTCTCCCCGTCGTATGTCGCCAGGATGGCTCCGCTTTTGCACCGGGGGTAATTGTAATGAAGAAGAAGAGCACAAGAACAAGGTCAGCCAAATCGTCTCTGCCATGCCTGCTGTGCAACCAGTGGGCCAGCCGGATCGCCAGTGCTTGGCACGAGTGTGAGCTGTTCGGGCAACCAGCTGTTCCTGCTCTGCGTCACTTGCCTCCTCGGTTACGAAGAGACGTTACCCTCGGAACTGTTCAGTGCACCCATTACAATATACATAATTGAATATTGAAAAACTAACTATAACTTTTGAACTAATTGCGTAAAGCGCCCATAATGGTATACACGTATACTTGCCAGTGATTTAACGAGGCATATGACAACGAATTTCGAAAATAGCACCAGTTTTAAGAGAAGTGCCGTCAGACATGGTGGAAACATTCACTGTTGTTCACATATTTAACGAAATTATATATATATATATATATATATATATATATATATATATATATATATATATATATATATGTGTGTGTGTGTGTGTGTGTGTGTGTGTGTGTGTTTTGCGAAACACAACTGCTAGAGTTTTGGCAGGTGGTCCTGCCTTCGTCAGAGTAGCAGGGATGTGGTGGATACATCTGTTGACCTTTGATTTGGTATCGCGATGATTCGCTGCTACAGATCATGTCACCAGTATTCGTAGAATGAGGGTTACCATTATGCGCATAAACGTGGCCACAGCGCAAATACCAAAGAAGGCAGCGCCACGTTATACATTGTGAACTTGCACAGTTAATTTTTGGTAGAACGGTGAAGAATAGTGAAAATCTCATAATCAAATTTGAAAACGAAGTATCTATTATATTACAATAACTGAAACTAACTAAATACTTCGCAACAACTCACTGTTGAACTATTATTACTGTTCTGCTAAACAAAGCATCGCAAATTATCAGAAGCAAAGCAGCGACCAATGTTTTAAAAGCAACGCAGAAACACAATTGATAACGCAAGCTTTTTTCTTCTTTCGCTGCGAGTTTTGCTTGTGTCTTAAAATTTAGCATTTTTGGCAGTCCAGTCATGTAACATTTCTATCTCTTAAACTAGGACCAGTAATGTTTTCCTTGCAACGGACCATTTGACATTATTTTACAGCGCACAAGTCACCGAACAGCTTTTTTTTTTCAATAACCACTTATTTAACGCTTTCGAGAGCCTCTATTCCATACTCTAGACCGTCAGTCTTCTGAAACTTGTTTCCAATAAGGCTGTAAAGGTGTTGAGAGGATATATATGCGGATTTTTAATAACTGTTATCGATATGGTGTTTCAAATTGACCCTTTGCACTAGTCAGTACAGGCGGGGTACCTAATTTTACCAAAATAGAGAGAGAATGGAAGAAGGAAAGGCAGGGAGGTTAACCAGACTGAGTCCAGTTTGCTACCCTACACGTGGGGAGGGGAATGGGGAGTGAAAGAGAGAGAGAGATAACATGAGTCCATACCGCACTTTCACATGCACTAAGTTAGCTGTAGGGTGTCTATAGTCGGGCACTCAAGGCTGTTGCCTTCAGGTAGTGAAGAAACGCTGGAACTGCTTTCTGGGCTAATGAACTCTGAGGCCAGGCTCCCAAGACCTTTGTTTCTGTAAATGACCTGTCATCCAGTCTATTCAAGGCACACTGGACAGTCTGAAGTTGGTTGTCGAGGCGAGAACAGTGGCTCAGAAGATGACTGATGGTCTCTTCACACTTGCACTTAGCGCACATTGGTGAGTCCGCCATTGCAATACGATAGCTGTAGGAGTTGGTGAATGCTACTCCTGCCCACAGCCGACATAGCAGTGTTGCGTAACGTCGTGAAAGTTTTGCTGGTAATTTAAGTTTCAGTTATGGGTCGAGGCTGTATAAACGACACTTAGAGTTCTGTGGTGTATGCCATTAACTTAACGTGATGGCACGAGCGAGACTGCGAAGCTTTCTTGCAGCGTTTACTCTCGATAAAGGTATAATGAGTGTCGGTGCGCCGGCCTAGGCACGTCGGGCAGCGTCATCGGCGAGCTAACAATGTCCAATGTCCACAACGATGACACAATGTCCCGGCAACCACTGAAAGATATCATGTCCTCGTTCAGAAACTAATGGCAAGCTTCGTTGATTTTAGACACCAGCTGTTAATAATTGCCACGTCTTAAACCTCGCAAGCTCTGGAAGGCTGCTTTCGAGTCACAAAATATTGCCCATTTGTTAGGCGGTTCTTTTTCAATGTATTCGACAGCAGCGTGAAGAGCGGCCAGTTCGAAACCTGTACATGTCGTTACGTGTGAAGCCTTAAACTTGACGACCGATTGAAATAGTATAACAATGGCGCCCGTCAAATTTTCCGAGACGGAATCGTCCGTGTAAACACGGGTTCGGTTAGCGTATGAACAATGCAAAAGTTCCATTGTGATCTGCTTGAGAGCCGCCGTGGTCAGGCTAGCTTTCTTCACTATTCCTGGAAGAGCAAGGTACACAAGAGGCTTTTTCAAGCACCACAAAGGGGATGGCGTTCTTGTTGCGGTTGAGTGCCTCAATGACAAAGAGTGCCGGTTAGCCGCAACTGATCTGGAGAATGCTGCCTGGGATCTTTTCTCGGGCAAGCGAGCGAGATGGTGGTCAGGGACTCTAGATATATGGCGAACATGAGCCCGGAGTGGGTTGATAGCTATATAGGCCATTATTGGGTGGTCTCTCACGGTGACAATCGTTGCTATGGTTGAAGCACTTCCAGGTAGCCCCATACATGTTCGAAGGGCTTGGCCTTGAATGCTCTGTAGAACATGAATGTTAGTGTTGTTAGCATTGGACAGCACTGGTGTGCTATATCGCAAGTGTCCTAGGAAGAGTGTCTTGTATAGTTGAAGCATAGATGCCACGGATGTGCCCCACATTTTACCGGCAAGAAACCTTAATATATGGGCGATAGAAGTAAGCCTCTTCTTCAATTATGCGATGTGGGGGCTCCATGAAAGGTCTCTGTCGACAATAACGCCTAGGAATCAGTGAGATTTTGCGTATGAAATTGTTTGGTGGTCAATAAAAATGGTGTACCAAGTCATGGGCTTGTGGGTAAAAGCGACTAAGGCGCACTTCTCGGTCGAAATGCTGCGGCCTTGAGCATGCAGGTACGATGATGTTAGGGTCACTGCTTTTTGGAGCCGTGCATGCAGCTGGAGACGTGTAATTATCGAGGCCCATACGCATATGTCGTCAGCATATATGGAAAGGTTTACGGTATGTGGCAGAACGTCGACAAGTCCAAGGATTGCAAGGTTGAATAAAGCGGGGTTGAGAACCCCACCCTGCGGGTCGTCACGGCAAGTGTAATGGTCAGCGGTTCGGCCATCTGCACTGTACTTCAAGAAGGATCGTTTGAATAGATAGCTCCCAATCTACCGAAACATGCGTCCACCCATTCTATTATTCTCCAGGGCATCAAGGATGGCTTCACGCGTTACATTATCATAGGCGCTTTTCACATCGAAGAAAAGTGCAACCGATATACGCTTGCGCTGTTTTCTTTTGTTGTGATACAGACGTCACGAGGTCAATGACGCTGTCAACAGAGGAACGGCCTTTTCTAAACCCAGCCATGGCCTCGGGGTGTGAGTTGGGGCGTTCAAGATGCCACTCTAGGCGTGTGAGAATCATTTTTTCCATGACCTTCCCAACACAGCTGGACAGCGCAATGGGTCGGTAGGACGCTAGGTCAGATGGCGACTTTCCAGGCTTCAGGAGTGGTATCAAGCGGCTGGACTTCCACCGATCAGGAACCACGGCATCATTCTACGACTGGTTGTAACATTCCAGAAGTCTACCTCGGCCATCTTCACCTAGGTGGCATAAAGCAGTGTTGGTGCTGTCGTCTGGCTCTGGCGACGATGAGCGCCTGCATGTGGCTACAGCAGCGTCCAATTTCTCAAGTGAGGGGGACACATTCATTTCCTGGAAGCGTGTCGCAAGAACCTCACCCAGAATTTCACTATTGATGGTGACCCTATTCCTAGCAATCTCCACACAGAAATCTTCGGCTATATCAACCTGCGAGCATCCTTGATGCAGGGCTAGGGCGCAGAATGGATGTTGTTGCTGTGGAGATGAGCCAAGGCCGCGCACCGTCCTCCATATGATAGACAGTGGCTTGCGGGGGTCAAGTGATTCGCAGAGCATCTTGCACCATTGTTCCTCCAGCCTTTCCATACGACGTTGGATATTTTTCTGTATACGTCGAGCAGCTCTGAGGTCATGAATTAACTTGGTGCGCCTGTATCGCCTCTCAGCCCTTCTAATTCATATTGAATTACTATAAGGGGGTCCGAATCAAATACCCTCCACCCCACAACAGCCTAAATCAGCATGAAGCAACCTCTTGGAGGAGGCTGCAAACAGGAACATATCCAAACCTAAACACACTAAGCAAGATGTTTCCCACCCAATATAGAGACATTTGCCCTTGGTGCGGCGCCAAGCCCACCTTATATCACGTTACATGGGAATGCGTTCAGAATCAGCAATTCCTTCAAATAAAAGACCCGAGTGCGGAGCAGTGGGAGAGGGTGCTCTCCAGCAGCGACCCGAAAGTCCAGCATGGACTAGTAAGGCACGCTCGCCGAGTAGCCACCCTCAGTGGTGCCCTGGAATAGGGGCGTCGACCCTGCGCAGATGGGGAAGAAGACCGTGAAGACGGCCGACCACATCTGCCACCGCAAATTTCTACACCATTAGAGCAAGTAATAAAGTTTTTCCTCCTCCTCCTCTGCGAATCGTTCGAAGTCGCTCAAGTTCCATGTCGAAATCCGTACGTTTTCTAGCGGATGTAAAGGTGTACTTAGACGATTCCAGTACACTTGTAATAAGGTTTTCAATGGTGCAGGTATATCCCTCTTTGCATGCCTTTTCCACCTTTGTCTTATACGTTGACCACCTTACTTGCTGAGAAGTAGAAAAGGAGAAGCTTCCAAATCCAGTGGTTCTTAAGTAGGTTGGAATATGGTCACTGCCATGTGTCTCGATGTCAGAGAACCATCGAACATCGTGACCAAGATGCCGTGACACCAAAGTCAAACCTAAGCAACTGCTATAGGTCGAACCACCCAAGTACGTTGGACTACCATCATTCATAATGCTGAGTTAGTGGTCGGAAGCAAATTCCACAAGTTTCAGGCCCGTGGAATCTATTCGGAGCTTCCCCAAACCAAGTGATGAGCATTAAGTCACCCGTGATAATCCAGGGTCCAGAAGTCGCCCTCAGGAGCTCTCACAGTCGGTCGCCGTCGAACCGACTAGATGGCGAGATGTAGACGCCAATAAGGGCGAAGGCCACTTTACTCTTTGTAATGCGGAGACACACGTATTGGTTTCCATCATGAGGCTGCACCGAGTGGTGAATGTAAGTTAGTTCTGTATGGATGTAAACAATTACTTTGCTGGATTGCCCGCACGTCGACGCCATAAAGGCTTCGTACCCAGAGAGTCTTAGCGCTTTTGACACGTTCGGTTCACATATTACCACTACAGGAAATCGATTCGTAAAAACGTATTGGCAGAAACATAAAATCCATGATTTAAGTCCACTGGCATTCCACTGGAAAATCATCGCACTACGCACTTCATCACGGAGTGAAGGCAGTGGAAGAGCCATTGTGCTTACGCAAGATTTGCAAGCACTGGGCTCAGGGCATCCAACACTTGCACTGCGCTTCGAGCTGTTGGCGTATTCGAGTAGCCCACAAGCATGGGAATCGCATTTACTAAAGACTTGAGCATTGTTACAATTCGGCGGTCATGCTCTGTCAGTTCATCTGGGTTAGGGGTGGAGCGTTGTGGTGCCACTCCTTGTTGGGTTTTTCCACAGGGCTTACCCTTGGCAGTGGTGGCCATGCTTCATCCACGGCATTCTTTTCAGCTGCTCCATTATCAATACACGGTTTGGACACATACTTCACTGGAGTTGGAGCATATTCAACAGCAAGAGGCTTTGTGGCCCGCGTATTATGTGCGCAGAGAGCAGAATCCCTTGATGAGCGTCTGCGGCGAGAACAAAGTTCCCTGACGTCAGCAGCTGCTTCACGATGGGTCGACCGGTCCCTCACCATTTTCTTCAAGACGTAAAGTTCTCTTTTCACTATTGACCATTCCTTTGATGAGGCGTCGTGGAGCCATTGACCGTTCGGACACTTATAAGTTTTACCTTTGCAGTTGTCTGCAGAGTATTGTGCTGCACAGCGGGAACATATCGTAGAACTTCCACAGACGGCGCTCGCGTGGCAGAATTTCTGGCATTTACTGCACTGAAGCAGCTGGAGAACACAGGGCCTACTGACGGAAGGCAGTCGGAAGGCAGTCACCTTTAAAGACAATTATTACGCATATGGATTTCCGAGACGGGCCACCTAGTATTTGCGTCCCATGATTGGCAGGATTTATCAAAAACAGTTAATTCTCGCCTGAGATGGCCGCATCAATGTCATGTATGACGCCTGTAGTAGCTGCTGTAAATATATTCCCCTACTTTTGACTATTTCATTCGATACTTAATATTCGTATTCGAAAAAGTTGACACTCGCCCACCTATAATACATGCAGTCGACTTCCGTCAATTCGACCCTAACGGGATGGATAAAATTGATAAAGTTATCCGGCGCGTTGAATTAAACAACATGACTAAAATATAACACAATACCGATTTATTTGGCAATATTTGCCATATACTGCACATGCCCCTGAGCACAACGCGCGCCCACTCTTTATGTGTCGAAGGTAGGGTTTATAAGTTACATTAAATCTCCTGAACCCAGCAGAAATCTACCGCGCACCCAATTTTTTAGCAAGAAATATAGGCGGTGCGCAATTGCGGCCGGTTTCCTCAAATCAGCTCCGCTGCATTTATTTCAACTTCACTTTGGTGCTGTACAAATGTACTGTGCGGCAAAGTGAGCCCACGTCATGAAGGCTGTTTTGGTTTCGTAGCCGATTCAGTCCAGCAGGGAATTTACGGTTCCATTTTCTCGAGAGAGAAAAAAAGTGCGCGTTAGAATAGCGTAAATTTTACGTCCATAGAGGTTTCACTCCGCGCGTTTCGAAGTGCAGTTGATTTTTATCTTTGGCGTGTTATAGCGATAGCAATTACATCGACAATCCAGGTTTCGTATAAAGCACAACCCAGTGATACGTATAAAGTCCATGTGCGATAACACCGTGGGCGCGCGCCGTATGCTGTAGGTGCGCGTGAAAGCGTGCGAACGTGAATAGTTGATTTCGCGCACGCTACGGAGGAAGGCGGGGAGGAAGCGCGCTGTCTTCCAGCGAGCGCAAGACACCGGTGAAAGAGCAAGGAGGGTGTTCTACTCCAGGGGTGGCTGTGTATGACGCTGCAGAGCGCGGCCACGCGGACCCTATCTTGGAAGCGATCTGCGATGAGTACAGAGTCTAGGTGGGCCGAGTGCTCATAGCTTCCTGTGAACAGTGTTTTCGCGGCTTAGTTAGCGTTGAAGCAAAAGACAGCATGAATGTCAATTCGCCCGCGGCTGCTGCCACTGTTCCTCGCGCCAGCGTTTTGACAGCGAGTTTCCGCCCTCACTCTGTGAGGGCGGAAACCTGTGTGCGCGTTGTCACATGCTTGTTAATCTATTAAGTAAGCGAATATGACGGACGATAAAACTACTATCGTTACTTCGTATAGCTGTCTACTAATTTCCTATCACAATCAATGTTTCGCCTTTCTAGCGAAAATGTAACTTCTTTATGAAATAACTACTTGGTACATTACAAGTGCTACTCATGGACCTAGTTTTGCGTCCAGTCAAACACTGCTTACGCATACATGTGGTTCTAGCAGGCGATTTGCTATACTTTGGTCGCAGCGCAAGTTATGTAGCTGCTGGTCGCAGAAACTTGTTACTCCGCTCGTACGGTGGAAAACAGATTTAGATGTCCGACGTGTTTCATGCCATAAATACGCCATGTTTTGAGACTTAGAAGTTGGAGACCTCATGTCACGTCAAATTAGGTGACGCGTAGCTAACATTTTCCTTTCATACGTGCCGCACTACTCTTTGGTCGTGGATGCGAACAGTGAAGAGGTAAGCTTCTGTGGCCTTCGTAGCGTTGCCTGCTATTTTTTGGCGTATTTCGAACATCGCAATTATCATAGGTTGCTTATACATCATGTCACAGCCGACGAATGTGGAGAACAACGTTTTATGCTACGAAATGCGAAATAGTTATTAATAGACGAACGGAAACTTTCGTATCAAGCAAAAGCCTGGTCAGTGCTTCAGTGTTCACTGATACAAGTAAAACTCTTGCTTGGGCTAGTTGGTTCATGTTCGAAGTAGTAAAGGCAAGGCGCAGAAGACCAGGACTCAAAAGAAGAACACAAACGACAGGACCGGCGCCACTCACAACTAAGTTTATTTTCGCAACAAGCCTGCCCTATGTAGGTTATTCACGCCGAGTCGCGCACAAAACTTTAGAAGTAAAAAACAGCAATCTATCGACCACTCAGGAATCATATCTGGCACATAATATCGAATGAGCAAACAACAACCACACATGGATCAGCACGGGAGGCAATTGATCTAGTATAGACTTTTTCCAAGCCAACGGGGACAAAAACCAGACATAAAAACTACCGTCTACGCTTCACTACCAAACTATCCACAACATAACACACTTCAAACGCCTGAGGCCCAGTCAGTGACAAAGCCCGCACGACCATGGGAATAATGACCAATGAATGACAAGGAAAAAACATGAAAAAGGCGTCTAAGTCAACATAAGGCCGGCTTGTTGCGAAAATAAACAGTTGTGAGTGGCGCCGGTCCTGTCGTTTATGTTCTTCTTCTTGAGTCCTGGTCTTCTGCGCCTTGCCTTTAATACTTCACTGATACAGCAGGCATTTTCTATAAAAAAGAAACATTGACCTATTAATTGTGCAAACAATTGCGATCTGCTGCGTATTCAGCAATTATACTGTATAGCGTACTTTCATGAGTCATTAATGAAGCAAACTTTTGGCTAGGAGTGAAGCCTGTCTGAACCGTAGACATCTTCTTACGAACCCTATTGTAGGAAAAGGAGTCCCCCGTGTTGTGTCGGCGATAGCGCGCCTGATAAGCAGACTGCTGTTGGTGCGCATGTGCGCACAAGTACTTATAATGTCTTGCTATGTGCGTGAACCGTTGATTCTAGATGTAACCAGGAGCCTGTAAGCTTCGGGCAATAAACACCGTTTTCCTGTTGATCCCTTGCTAGTCACCCACTGACAGGAGATACAACACTGGCGACGAGGATGGGATCCGAAGGCCGCTGTCAGTTTGGTGAAGAAGGCAAGTCTTTTCAAAGTCAGCCTCTGTTCCAAGTTGGACTTTGAAGAATGCTGATTTTGCGGCTGTCTGTGCATGGATAACAAAGAAGCGACAATGCAGTCGACTGGACAGCTTGGCCAGATGGAGTCATTTGATGTTACCGCAAGTGACTGGACGGCATACAAGGAGAGGTTGACATCTTTTCTGATTGTCAACAAGGTTCCTGACAGCGACAAGGTGCACGCATTCCTCAGCATCATCGGCCCGCGAACGTATGGGCTGCTAAAGTCGTTGACGGCGCCTGACCTGCCGTCGGCTAAAAGTTTCGAACAGCTGAAGAGCATCTTGGACGCCCACCTGGCCCCAGTGCCGTCCATAATCGGCGAACGAGCCAAGTTTTACCGCAGAACACAGCATGAAGGTGAGCCCCTGCCGGAATATGTTGCCGAACTTCGCAAGTTGTCTCAGACCTGCCAGTTTGGAGCCAGTTTAGACGAAGCGCTGCGGGATCGTTTCGTGTGCGGACTGCTCCGTGAGGACGTGCAGCGAGTACTTTTTACCGAGGGCGACACATTGACGTTCTCGAGAGCAGTGGACCGCGCTCTGGCCATGGAAGCAGCCCGGAAGAATGTCGCCGAGACTCGAGTCGTGGAATCATTGGCCACATAGCTGCACGAAGTTGAAGACGATAGTAGAGAGGCACATGCTGATCTGTACTAGGTGCAAGCGAGAGCTGGTAAGCCGCTACTAGTTTGTTACCGCTGCGGTTCCCCGAGCCACACTCATGCAGTATGCCCTCACATTAACGATACCTGTTTTAAGTGTTCGAAGAAAGGACACATTCAAAGAGCCTGTCGGAGCAGCAACAGGCAATCTCATGACGGGTATAAGAAAAAAGGGAGCCTGAAAATGCTAAAAGTTGTGACACAGGAGCCGACTATCAGCATTTCCAAACAAGGGGGTGCCAGCCGCGCTCCCATTTTTGTTAAATTAAATATAAATGATGCACCGGTAGAAATGGAACTCGACACGGGAGCTGCAGTGTTAATCATGCCTTTCAAGCAGTTCAAGAAGCGGCTTCCTTCTACCAGCTGCCGATCAACTGACGTCACCCTACGTACCGACACAATTGTCTCCGGGAAACCGAAACGTGCAAAAACATCTCTTAAACACTGAATTGTGGCCTCTGTAGTAGTCGACGGCATCACAAAAACTTCCGGCCACTTGGAGTGGGCATCGACCACTAAGAGAAACATAGATTGTTTCTCTTAGTGGTCACTAAGCACTCGTCCGACCTTGTGGCGTCGCGGTTGTCAACGTGCAGCATAGCGGACGGACGGCGCAGCTGCCGCTCTACCTCGTTGACCAAGCAGGACCACCACTGCTAGGACGAGAATGGCTACACACACTACGTCTGGACTGGGACAGTATTTGGGGTCTGAACTACACGTCAAGGTCAGTGTTTGACTCGTCTTCTCGAACGAAGGAAAGGCTCGATTCCTTGCTAGCCAAGTACGAAACTCTGTTCAAGGATGAGTTAGGTGCTATCACAGACGAACGGGCCGAGCTGTTTTTCAAACCAGACCACCGCCCGAAGTTCCTAAAAGCAAGGAATGTGCCGTTCGCATTGCAGTCAGCTGTAGAAGCCGAGATAGCAAAATTGGTTGAACTAGGAATTCTCACGCCAGTGAATACAGCGGAGTATGCCACGCCCGCAGTGCCCGTGATAAAGAAAGATGGCAGCATACGCCTATGTGGGGATTATAAGACAACGATAAACCCCTCACTTGACATCACACACTACCCGCTGCCTAAGATAGATGATCTACTGGCAGCGCTGGCCGGGGGGCTACATTTTACGAAGATCGATCTGAACAGGGCATACCAGCAGGTATTCATGGCGGAAGAGTCAAAGAAGTACTTGACATTAAACACGCAGAAAGGTCTGTTTACAGTTAACAGGCTACCTTTCGGAATTGCGTCAGCGCCAGGTATTTTTCAGAAAATAATGGACACGATGCTGAAGGGCCTGAGCGGAGTGTGTTGTTATCTCGATGACACTATACTCAAGGGAAAAACCGCTGAAGAACATTTGATAAACCTAGAAGCTCTCCTGAAACGTCTGTCAGAGCGAGGTGTCAGGGTGAAGAAAGAAAGATGTGCGTTTTTTCAAAACGAGCTCTGCTACCTGGGGCACAAAATAAGTGCGGAAGGAATCGCTGCGTCACCGGACAAAATTGAGGCAGTTATTAAGGCTGCTGCACCGACAACAAAGCAGCAACTGCAGTCCTTCCTAGGTGTCGTCAACTATTACGGGAAGTTCGTACCTAATTTGTCAACTGTTGCTAACCCCTTGTACTGGCTTTTGCAGAAGGACACTTCGTGGTGCTGGGACGACCGCTGCCACGCAGCGTTCGAGCAAATCAAAACAATGTTATCATCACCACAGGTGCTGACCCATTACGACCCGGATAGACCGTTGAAGCTGGCCTGTGACGCATCGCAGTACGGAGTAGGTGCCGTACTTTCCCACGTTTTCGAGGACGGTAGGTCTCGACCGGTTGCTTTCGCATCGCGCACGTTGTCCGAGTCGGAGAAGAAATACAGCCAGCTTGAAAAAGAGGCATTGGCCATAATTTTTGGCATAAAGAAGTTTCACTACTACATTTATGGTCGATCATTCACTCTAATTACGGACCATAAGCCGTTACAGCAAATTTTGGGACCAACAACTGGGATCCCGCCTATTGCAGCTGCGCGATTACAGCGTTGGGCAGTGACGTTAGCGGCGTACAGCTACAACCTTCTCTTTAAGAAGTCGGCCGATAACGCCGAAGCTGATTTTTGCTCCCGGTTGCCGCTTCCCTATGTCAAGGACGAGACGCAAGAAAGCGAAGAAACTTTTTATACATTGCGACTGGCCTCCCTGCCAGTGTCGAGTAAAGAAATCGCGCGTGCCACGCAACGCGACAACGAGCTGGTACAAGTAAAAGAATTCATAAGTACAGGTTGGCCAAGATCCGTCGGTGAAGACAGGCTGAAACATTACGTCACCAGGCGCAATGAATTAACCTTGCATCAAGGATGCATATTGCTCGGAACACGAGTAGTCATCCCCGCAAAACTACAGAGTGCAGTTTTGGAAGAGTTACACGAGGGTCACCCAGGTATAGTTCGCAGCAGGGCGCTCGCGCGAAGTTATGTCTGGTGGCCGTGTGTCGAAGCGGATCTTGAGCGTATGGTTCAAGCATGTGCAAAGTGCCAAGAACAACGCAGCGCCCCTGGCAAAGCACCACTGCACCCGTGGTCCTGGCCCACAGCGCCGTGGCAACGCATACACATTGATTTTGCAGGACCCTTTCAACAATCTATGTTTCTCTTAGTGGTCGATGCCCACTCCAAGTGGCCGGAAGTTTTTGTGATGCCGTCGACTACTACAGAGGCCACAATTCAGTGTTTAAGAGATGTTTTTGCACGTTTCGGTTTCCCGGAGACAATTGTGTCGGATAACGGGCCACAATTCACGTCACAGGACTTCAAACAGTTCGTCCGAGAGATGGGCTGTCGACACGTGCAAACAGCACCCTACAATCCTAGCGCAAATGGGCTCGCGGAACGTTTCGTGCAAACTCTGAAGAATGCGCTGCGAAAGGATGACACGCGCCAACCACGGAAGGTAAAGTTAAACAAGTTTCTGCTCGCCTATCGGAACACTCCTCACGCTACAACGCACGAGGCGCCGGCCAACTTGTTGGGTCGACGTTTGCGTACGCGCCTTGACGTGCTCAAACCTGTGGTGGGGGAGAGGGTGGCTTACGAACAGTTCAAACAGACGGTAAACCGACCGTGCGCGAAGTCACTCTTGGCGATTATGTTCTCGCACGCAATTACAGGGGACAGCCAAAATGGATGCCAGCAGTAGTAATGGCCCAGACTGGACCAGTGTCTTTCAAGGTTCGTGTATCAACCCCTTCAGGATGCTTGGAGTGGCGGCGTCACAAGAACCAGTTGCTTCAAAGCACGACCGTGCCTACGGAAAACGTCGTTCAAGACGACGAGTTCTCCGTGGGGCCACACAGCGACCTCGGATCGGGATCAGCGGCGGAAAACTCCGTTGAAGGCGATGGGTTCGCTGTGGGGCCACAGAGCGACCCCGCATCGGGTGAAGCCTTTTCAGTACCACCAGATAGTGTTTCTCTCTCACCACCGACGTCGCAGGCTGACACTGCACGGGGTGACGATGATCGACGCTACGCAATTTGAAATCGTCGACCGCCTGATAGGTTCCAAGCAGGAACGTGAACTTTGATAGTTTCATAATAAAAGCGGAGGAAGTGTTGTGTCGGCGATAGCGCGCCTGATAAGCAGACTGCTGTTGGTGCGCATGTGCGCACAAGTACTTATAATGTCTTGCTATGTGTGTGAACCGTTGATTCTAGATGTAACCAGGAGCCTGTAAGCTGCGGGCAATAAACACCGTTTTCCTGTTGATCCCTTGCCTGGTCACCCACTGACAGGAGATACAACACCCCCCCCCGATTGGCAACGCCTGCCTGTGCGATCTCTTTTTCCGTCTTAACGCGAAGCTTTCTTTGCCTCTGCTCCGAGGTTTGGCGTTCTTCGTGGTTTCCTTGCCAGATATATTCCTGTATAAAATAGACAACTTTAGACACTGTGTATGCGCTGGCTGTTTTGCCTAGTACACAACTTAGACACCCGTCACGTATGTGCCCAGTCTTGGCCCTTCCCGCAGAATGGACGTGCCACTGTGACACTGTATACCTAGGAGTATACTTTGACAGTGCTCTTTCTTGGAATGATTACTTATGCCACGTTTGTAAAAAGCTCCGAACCGTCTCCTGTGTGCTTTAGAAGATTAGGTACTACATGCCGCTTTCAATACGCAATGTTATTGTAAACGCTCTCGGCTATAGCGAACTACGTTATGGCATAACGATTTATGGTCAGTGTGCTGTTCGTTGGAAGAACAGGATCAATTCTTTCTTAAAAATATTGGCTATGATTTAGGCCTGCACTCCAATTCTGATGTTTATAAAGTATTTTCGCTACCTGATTTTGATCACCTTTTGATGGAAATGACTGTCCTGAAACATTTTTGGTTTAGTCAGTATAAGGGCCAAACAATGAAATGTTCCTTACCTCAGTAAGGAAGCCTTCATTGCGGTGAGGCCACCTTGTGTCACTCTGAAAGCTTCCTTACTGAGGGGCCCTCGGTGAAGGCTTCCTTGGTGCTTCCTCAGCGTAAGGTTGCTCCAAAGCTGCCTTCATGCGTCCTCACGCCGATCCTGGCCCTGAACGAGTGCTTCAACTCACTGCTTAGCTACGTGACGCTTACTTGCGCATGGGCGCTGTCGCCCACCTGCGGAGAAGCGCGAGCACGGTACGTCTTGCCAGGCATCTTCGTTTCAGTTACACGTGTTGTATGATAGCGCTGCTACGCGTTGCTAGGCGTTGCACGACGCCGGCGTGCTAGCGTTGCTGGAGCACATCAAGTTTTGCACGGTGATGTGGTACTTTTTCGCGTTTAGTGAACAAAACTAGAAGAAAGCGTCCACGCATCTATATATTAGCTCTTCAATTAAAAAATTGTGCGACGATACAACATTTTTTAACTTTAATAATAGTGCTCGCGTAAAGCTTTTAAGCGATAATCTCGAACCCAGGCATGCGGCAACCGCTCCTTACGTGAGGACGGGCGAAGGGAGCTTTCAGAGTACGCTTGCTTCCTCCATCGGTCTTTCGCTGCAAGGAGGCCTCACCTAAGGTTAGGATTACAAACACGGCGCCGAATAAAACAACACACTATGCTTAACCAACTAGCCCACCAACACATGCTCAGTTAAGGTTAGGAAGCGCTCCAAGGAAAGCAACGTTTCATTGTTTGGGCCTTAGGCCCGGATTCTGAAACGCTCCTTTCCTAACTAAGGATGCCTCACACGCTGTGAGGCGACCTGGCGTCAATTCTGGAACGTACCTTACTAAGGAGCACTAAGTTAGGGCCTCCTTGGTGCTTCCCCGCGCTTAGGGAGCCGGCATGCTACCTTCATGCGTCCTAACCGTGCTCCTCTACCTGAACGTATGCTTCTCCGCATGACTTTGCACGCGGTACGCTCGGCTAGGGTAGGTGCCGTGCGCAGCCAAGGCCGCGGTAGCCAGCCGCCGTGTACTATGGTGTACTGACGCCCAGTTTGGTTACGCGGACCGCGTTTTGTGCCATATCTTTTTTTCACTGTGATCTTGTGGAAAGCGAGCGGCGAGAATGACGGCCTTGCAATGTTTATCCGAAGACGATAGCTTCGAAAGCTATGCACGGTTTCTTCGACGAGCAAATGAACTTCTTTACGGGACTGTGTACAAGCCTCCACCTTTGACTCCAGCCCGGCGCCTGACTGACAGGCAGAATCCACTGGAATACTACGACGAAGTTTTCTTGCTTTCAATCACATTGCTGTACTTTTGTAGAAGTTCCGTGAACAAGTCTTTTTCTTCCTCCATAAAATATGCTTTGCCCGGCATGGCAAATACACATACACACACACACGAAAGAAAACGCACGCAAAGAAAGAAAAAAACGACGCCTGACCAAACGAACTCAGATGCTGCCATAGCTGCTAGACTGAGATTGCTTTCTTGCCACGCGCATCATTTTCGAATCATTTTTACGTTATTAACCAAAGAAATGTAATTTATGCCCCAGTATAAAAGTAGAAATGCAATTTTAACAGTCACGACACTTTGTCTCGGCAACTCATTACAAATATTTCGCATTTTTTGTGGGTAATCTCGAAACCAGAAGCCTCTAACGTTACACTTCCTTTGGCGAGGCGCTCCTTCCGCAGGGAAGGCGAAAGGAAGCTTTTAGAATTCGCGGTGGCCTTCCGAGGGCGCCTAACGTTTAGGTAGCATGGAGGGCTCCTTGCGGAAGGTAAGGAAACGGTCTAAGGTTACGAGGATTTCAGAATCCGGCCCTTAGATTCCGTATGTTCCCACACGGTCTCTTCGACTGAAGGAAGCTCTTTGTATTCACCGACGGTTCAGAAGATATGGACAGCGAATAAGAGATTTTTTTCGTTCCCTTTTACTTTAACAGATTACCTCCAAGTGTTCGCCGGTCAAAAACTAAATACAAAATATAAAACATGCTGCGATACAATAATTAGTGGGTTTACGACGTTTTACACATATGCCCCACCACTCGTCAAGTAAATCCTGTGATTTCACTGGTTACTGCAGTATTTTTTCCACATATCTGAGTATTGTCATGCTATTTTGGTTTTCCTTCCTCGCTATTTATTCTGATGAGATTTTTTTTCTATATGTACCTTAGGTTTTGTGTCCATTTTTATTTTGCCACTGTACTAATTTGATGTTCCGTAATTTTCAATGTGCGTTCATGCCTGTGTGTATATCTGCGCTGTTCCGCTGCTTGTCGGGCTCTGCCACTCAAGCCCAATGAGGCTTTCGCAGGCCGGATTTTGTACATTTTCTTTAATACTTGGCGCAACAAAGTATTATTATTGTTGTTACTAATAAGTAGTATAACGCCCTTAATATATGTAGTAGTGGGTTGTACCTCACTGTGCCTGCACCTCCCATCAACAATCTTCCCTTGACAAGGATCGCCTTTGTCCTGGTGACGCAGCCAGCTACAAGAGATGAGGCTGTGCTCGCGTCATCCTTTATAGCTCTGCTACCTCGCTGACTCAAACAAGGCTCGCGTTATTATTTCGAACGCATTGTATGTCCCATGAGGCGGCAAATCCGGCGTGATGAAGCGACGGTACCAAAAACGGCCGACTGCGCAAAAAGCAGAAACTTGTCAAAGATGTATCGGATAGACGTCACTTTTCTCAGTGAGGTTCTTAAAAATAGAGCAAATTAATGCCTTCGAAAACAAACTTCGGCAAGATTCAGCTTGGGTGGGGAATCAGACCCGGGCCTCTCTTGCACGAGACGAGCACGCTTCGCCGACGCCACGGCGACTCCCCGGTTCTGGCTGACTAATGGTGAGCACAGTGCGCGCGTCATTGCACGCGCCACGTAGCAGCCACCCGGCTGAGCACGCGATGGCACAGCCAATTGGGAGGAGGTGACGTCATCGGCGCCTTGCGTTTCTTAAGGAGCGATACAGAAAACATTTGATGGTACAACAGCGTTAATTAGCAGTAATTATTGGTAATAATGTGAATTCAAGTGACTTAACTTGTATTACAGTGAGTTAAAGTGAAGTTAAAACAAGGTTCCATAAGGTTGCTTGAGATGGAGTAACGTGAATGAAGGTGACTTAAAGTGAATTAGGGCAGAATAAAGCGGATAAAGGTGGATTATAGTAGGTACAAATTGTATCTCTTTGGATTGAGCTGGATTTCAATGCTGTCGCATTGAAATGACGTAAGGATACCCAAGCGACTGTCGTTTTTTTTTTCGCTTCTAAGTTTGCATTGGATTCGCATTTTGTTTTTTATCTGTGTGTGTGTGTGTGTGTGTGTCCTCGTCCTTGCTGTCACCCCGTATTCTTGAAAGAAGCAAAGGAAGTAGCCAACGCCCGCCGCCGTTGCTCTGTGGCTATGGTGTTGGGCTGCTGAGCTGGAGGTCGCGGGGTCGAATCCCGTCCACGGCGGCCGCATTTCGACGGAGGCGAAATGCTCAAACATCCCTGTACTTGGATTTAGGTGCATGTTAAAGCACTCCGGGTGGTCGAAATATTTGGAGTCCTCGACTACGGCGTGCCTCATAATCAGAAGGTGGTTTTGGCACGTCAAAACTCATAAATCAATTTTTTTCGAAGTAGCCGTATTTGTTCCCTCTGTATCACAAATAAAGACAAACCCTCCTTTAAGCTTCCCTTTTTTTGAACGCCGAAGACTTTGATTTTGAACGGCGAACAGTTTGAACGCTGAACACTTTCAAGGTAAGACCGGCGGCCTCACCGTTCTCTGTGCTTGCTCAGTCCTTCTAGAAGTGCTGAGCCCTGTGTAACCGTGTAACCGATACACCGTATAACCCACAACTTAAAGAAGGTTGCAGACAAACATGGGGTGCCAGTCGTATTGCCTGCACCACCCAAGCTCGCCCAGCTGTGTCCTCGCATTCATTCTGATGGGAGCAAGAAACGTCGCTACATTAATGTACATGCCAAGCCGTACACATAATGTGTTACCGTGGAGTCGTATATAAGTTTCCGCTGTCTTGCGGTAAGACATATGTCGGCCAGACTAGGCGATCCGTAAATGAGCGTGCGCGGGAACGTGAGCTGTCACTGAAATGTAAAGACGGAGCACATTTGCCTAAGCACTGCAATTCACATAAGTGTGAGCCACGACTGGAGAGGATACGTATTCTTGGAAGCAGCAGGGAGACCATGCCACGTGAATTTGAGAGGCGTTTCATATTAACGAACGAGGTTGTTCTTGTTTTAGCGACACCTGAGTTTTATTTGTGCATGCAGAAAGCAGCTTTTTTTGATAGCCGGCAGTGATTAGGCTGTTGCGTCGTTCGAGCTGTTTTGTATGTTGCGTATTCGCCTAGATACTGCATGTGACACAACAGAGAATAAACAGTCGGAAGTTGGCGCTCCCCTTGTTGCCCTTCCGCCATTTCTTGTTTGCACCAAGGCGATCATATTTATTATCTACTAAGCAATATGAACAGACTTGCCCAGCTACATGTACTTCAGGAAAAGGTCAGCCGTAAGGGTGTGTAAATCGCCCACCTGCATAGAACATACTTTCTTTGGAGGCAGACGAAAACTTTGGGTGTAGTGTGCTGGTCCCATCGTCGCGGGCCGAGCCCGTCGGCCAGCCCAGTTGCACGAAAACAGCTAAGTAAAACAATTATCTGGTGGTCGTACGGCCGCCAGAGTTACGTAACTCACAACATTTCACTAAACAGGTTTACAAACGATATTACTATTCGTGCCATCCAGTTCAGTCACAAGTCCATCCACAAGCAAAATACACAAAACGTGTGACGAGGTCATATTGTAACAGGTGTACTTTACGAGCGCGCCGTTCTGCCCGCTTGAAGAGCTGCACTGCATTGCAAGTGACCGTGCCGTCAACGCTCTAGCTTACGTTGGACGCTGGAAGGACGATTTTTTTTTTTGGTAATGATAAAATAAAATATTCTTGTATTTTTCTTTACTCGTCACGCATATATAGAATTGATTAGAAATTTTATTTTCGCTGAATGAATCGGCGTCTCGCTTCAATTAAAAAATGTTTTTTTTTCTTTCCCAGAGTTTGTTCCCTCCAAACATAGTCGCGCTTCAATCGCTGCTCCCATAACCGCCCTTCCAAATGTCGGTGACAATATGTACCGCACCGCCTTTCGCCCGAATCTCCACCACCTAGTGCGCCAAGTGCGTTGAAGACTACATGAAGGAGAGGGACCTCAGGTGCTTCACCGAAAAGTCCGAACTGCTAAGAGTCGGCAGACATCCCACCAAGGCGAAACTGGAGGTCAGCCTCGAAGGACAACTTATACCCGAACGCAACATGATACGCGTCCTCGGCATGGGGCTGCAAGGCAGCAGAAAGTGCAACCACACCATCGGCCTCCTCAAAAAGTCGACCGAGAACGTGAGTAGAATGATAAACAGGGTCTCCCAGAAGAGGCACGGCATGAGAGAAGACGACACTCTCAAGCTCGTCAACACCCTGATCGTCAGCAGAGTCATGTACTCGCTACCCTACCAAGTGAGGACTAAAACGACCAACGAAGAGATCGAAGTCGTCCTGAGGAAAGCCTACAAGACGGCGCTGCACCTGCCGAGAAACACCTCCAACGAAAAGCTGATGCAACTAGGGGTGAGCAACACCTTCGTCGAAATGGCGGAAGCACAGCGGAAGGTGCAAATGAAAAGACTAACGGGGACCTACACGGGGCGAAACCTGATCGGTAGGCTGGGCTTCGAAATAGGAGACGTCGACCGGTACGAGGACGTGCCGGCGGGAATTAGGAAGACCTTTAACGTAAAGCCTATACCGAAGAACATGGATCCCAGGCTCCACGAAGGCAGAAGGAAAGCTAGGGCCGAATACATAGAAAAGACAGTGGCTAGAGAAGAGAACACTCTCTTCACGGACGCGAGTATAACTGTAATAGGAAGCGAGGCAAAGGCCATCGCGGTAGTAATGAACAAGGAGGAAAAGCTTGTCTCGTGCGTCTCGGCCGAGATATGGAGCGTAGCTGAAGCTGAGGAAATCGCCGTGGCGCTGGCGGCGATGCAAGGCTATAGGGGGAATAAATCTCTAAATATTCTCACAGACTCGAAAGAGACCTGTCGCAACTATATGAGGGGCAGAATATGCAAAACTGCCCTTAGGATCCTCAGAGGGAGTAACCCGTCGGAGGAGGCGGAAATCAAACACAATCTGATCTGGATACCTGGGCACGAGGGCATAAGGGGTAACGAGGCGGCGGACGATCTAGCTCGAGCTAATAGATTCCGAGCTGGGCAGCAGCAGGAGTACCGCGCTAGTTACGCCGGGATCCTCAGTGACAGTTATTCGGAATTACTGCAACACTACAGGGGGACTAGATTCAAGTACCCACCGCCCCATAAAGCACTGACGAAGGAGGAAGCAACGGGCTGGCGTAGGCTCCAGACAAACACCTTCCCCAACCTTTTCATATTAAACAAGATGTTCCCAACGCAGTATAGGGACACCTGCCCCTGGTGCGGGGCTACGCCCACACTTTTTCACATAACTTGGGAGTGTGAACGAAACGACGCATTCCGCGATCATAAACCCCCGAGTGCGGAGCATTGGGAGAGCCGGCTCGTCAGCTGCGAGCTCGCCGTCCAAAGAAGGATGGTGGAGCACGCTAGGGACGCGGCCAAACTCAGTGGAGCCCTGGACTGAGGGACCACCCGTGCTGAAGAGGCTTCCCTTCGACGAGAAGACAGCGGGACGAAGAGATGACCTCGATCCGCGAGAATTCTATTTTATGCTTCAATAAATGTTTCTCTCTCTCTCTCTCTCTCCACCACCTATTTCGATCGACCTTGATGCGACCGCGCGCAGCGACACCTAGCAGTCCCGAGAGTGATCCGAAGGAACTAACTCCACTTATATGGCCCGACTCGGCAGCTGTCTGGAATTGGCATGGTGCCAGTGTTGGTGGTGGGGCTTCCACTGATCGCGAGTTTGCATGCATTGATTAGGCTATTGCCGACTCAGGCTAAGCGAGTTCCTACAAATTAGTTTTGACACGGCGGTGTCGCTGCACGCGTTTGCAGATTTACGTGGAAGTTTTGGCATTTCGCGCGGTGCCAGTAAAGCACGGAAAAAAATATTACGCAGAAAGGCTTTGCTGTTACTGGCTGAATGGGCTGTTTTAGGCTTCGATAACGAATATTCCATCGCAAGTTAAACCCTCACTTTAAAGAAATGAGAAACGTATTCATTTGCACTTCTCTAATTAGACATGTAAAAGGCATATAAAAATTATCACAGTGACGCAAGAGATCTCACGGCCAAATGCCGCTGATTGTACGACCGATATTGCACTAGCTTTGTTTTCACGGCCCGGTAAAAATTGCACCATGTGGTGGATTCGTGGATATATGGCGTTGTGGTGCCAAGCTGGAGGTCGAGGGTACGATCACGGCCCTAGCGGTGGTACTTGGGTGGGGGTGAAATGAGAAAAACGTTCGTGTACTTAGATTTAGGTGGAGTTTGAAAAACCCCAGGTGGTCAAAATCGATCAAGATCTCCGCTACTACAGCGTGCCTGATAATCAGATGTCTCTTTCGGCTCGTCAAGCCAAAGTATTCTTTTCTTATTCGGCTCATAATAACACCGCCATTGCTCTTGATGCATTTAACTGCGTAGAGTGGGTTATGTTCCCACTTTCCATTAGCATGTTTATGTGTACAGACTTGTATCCGTTCATTAAATCAACGTTTTCTTTTATTTCTGCCCCTTCTCCCAGTTTTGAAAGGCGTATCGCTGGAATTGACAGGAGCGGTAAGTACGGAAATATATAAATTATGACTCGATTTCGGACAAATCGATGTTTTTAATTATTGGTATACTATCCCCAGTGCTTTATTTTTTTTTTGTCGGATCACGGCAACATTCAGACAAATTGCATCAACTCAGCTGCCCTCCCCCACCCTCCAAACAGACACACACGAAAGAGAGAGAGAGAGAGAGAACGAGAAAGGTTAATCCAAAGTGACTCTGAGTTACCTTTTATGCATCGGCAGCAGTCATCGGGAAGAGGGCTGAACACTGTTCCTCTTTTGCAGGTCGCACAGAGCACAGTAGCAAACAGCTCTGAAAGAACCAAATGCAGAAAGCCACTTTTTATTTACAGTAAGTAATACTAATATGTATAGAATCGAATATGCTCTCAGGAACGGAGGAAGCCTAAAAGCAGTGAAGAAGAAACTAGGAATAGGCAAGAATCAGATGTATGCGTTAAGAGACAAAGCCGGCAATATCATTACTAATATGGATGAGATAGTTCAAGTAGCTGAGGAGTTCTATAGAGATTTATGCTGCACCAGTAGCACCCACGACGATAATGTGAGAGAGAATAGTCTAGAGGAATTTGAAATCCCACAAGTAACGCCGGAAGAAGTAAAGAACACGTTGCGAGCTATGCAAAGGGGGAAGGCGCAGCTGGGGAGGATCAGGTAACAGCAAGAAATATTTTTTTAATGACTGGAAAATGTAGAGAGGACGGCCGGATAATGGGGCATCTGGCCTGCTACGCTACGTAAGGGAAGGGGAAGAGGGGATGAAAAAGGGTCACAATGGGGGATGATTGTGGGAGGAATGAGGTGAATAACACATTACACAACTGGTTTCAGGCCAGGCCCGTGTCACCTAGGAAACGTGAAAGAGCACGCATTGTCTCTGTCCTCTGCCAACTCTGTGGCCATACGCCTAGCAAGAGGTCCTCCGACAGTGGTCCATTGTGTAAATGTCTCAAGGTATCTGCCATTGTCAGTATTTCGCGCGCATACTCAGGGCACACCACGAGCACATGGTGTATAGTCTCTACAGCGCCACACACTGAACAGTCCGGGGAGTGTGTCCGTCCAATAATGTGTAAATATTTGCCGGTGAAGGCGACGCCTAATCGCAGTCTGTGTATCAGGCATGTATGAGGGCGAGGAATTCCACGCAGAATAGGAAATTTCATATCGGGATCCAGCCTTTAAGGCGGACGTGACGAGTGCCTGGTGGGCCCAGTATCTTCTCGTCGATCTCCTCATTAATTCCGACAGGAGGCATGTGATGTCCGGTCTGGAGAATAACACTACAGTTCGCAGGCCATTGCTGAGGGCGCGCCTCGCTGCAGCATCGGCCATCTCATTACCGTTGAGACCACAGTGTCCCGAAATCCATTGGAACACTATGCGGTGGTGATTTTCTTGAGCGCATGAAAGTAGCTCGGTGATCTGTAGTGCCAGAACCTGATATGCGGTGTGGCGCAGGAAGCATCCGAAAATTTGCAGCGCGAGTTTTGAGTCCCTGAAAATGCACAACTCTTGAGGTATTTCCCCGCAGATGTGGCGAATCGCTTCCCGAATAGCCACAAGCTCTGCAGCGGTTGATGTAGAATTATCATCTAGTATGAAACCTAGAGTTTTTTGTTGGGCTGGTATCACCACAGCTGCTGTCGATGCCTTTGGTGACACGGAGCCGTCTGTTAAACATGAACATATGTCTGGTATTCTGACCAGCTGTATGCGCGAGCAAGTTGTTGTAGTCCACTGGCGGGAACCAATGATTTATTTAGTATGCCGGGGACATGTACGCATACGGAAGGTTGAACAATCACCCACGTTGGTTTGACGGGGTGATATGGAAGGGCATAGCCTGATGTTATGTGGGGTAGATGGCAGCGGAGTGCACTTGTGAAACTGCTGTCCGGCCGCTCATGTAGAACAGACGTCAATGGATGGCAATGGTGTGATGTCAGTAAGCGTAAATATACACGAAGTGGTTCGTGGGACAGGTATACTGATAATGGGTATATGCGGGCTTTCTCAATTGTGCCTTTGTTAGAGGCACGCCGTGGCAAGCCAAGGCATATTTTAAGTGCCTGCGCTTGAACGCTCTCTAATGTCCGTAAGCAGAAAATGCTCAAGTGTTAGGTTATAGAGAGGCTGTATAGAATGTAGCCCACGAATATAGACTGAGAAAGTCGTAGTAATGAGCCTTCCGTGGGGCCCCATTTCATGCCTGCTGTGAAGCAAAGAAAATGGCAAAACAGATTAAGTTTTTGCTTAATATTATTAACATGCCTCGACCATGACAAACCGCGGTGAATGATAATGCCCAAGAATATGTGGTGGGAGACATAAGGTATTATAACACCATTAATGGAGATCGGGTAGCTGCTGAGGGATTTGCACGTGAATGCAACCACAGCACATTTTTCAGCAGCTAAGAGCAGACCCTGACGCCATATGTACCGTGAAGTAGATGACACAGCCCGTTGTAATTTCGCACATAGTTGTGGGCGTATGGTACCAGAAGCCCAGATGCAGATTTCATCTGCATATGCACTGATGTGGATGTGAGCTGGAAGTTCGCTCACCAGGCCAATCAGAGCCACATTAAATAATGTTGGGCTTAGAACTCCTCCCTGAGGAACTCCATGGCATACCTCATGATGATTAGTCTCTCCCTCAAGCGTGGACATGTGAATGACACGGCCGCTGAGGTAGCTCACAGTCCATAGGTAGAGCCGGCCGCCAATACACAAGTCATCTAGGGCATCGAGAATGGCTTCATGAAGGATGTTGTAGGCCCCTTTGATGTCTAAGAAAACAGCGGCAACGAGTCGGCGTCTACGTTTTTCATGTTCCATTGTCGTAGCGAGCTCAATGACGCTGTCAATCGAAGAACGACCCCGCCGAAAATCGGTCATCATGTTCGGATAAACATCATTTCTCTCCAGAAACCATTCGAGCCTCGCCAGGACCCCATTCGTTCCATAACTTTTCCAACACAGCTGACTAATGCAACTGGCCGGTATGAGGTAAGCTCATAAGGAGTCTTTCCAGGCTTCAAAAGAGCAAACAGGCGGCTGATCTTTCGCTGCTGCGGAACAATACCGGAGACCCATGTGTCGTCGTATTAATACTTGAGCAGCGCACTGCGACCACCCCTGGCAAGGTGAGAGACAGACGAGTACGAGATCCCGTCAGGGCACGGAGCAGATGAATGCCGACACGACGCAAGAGCAGCCTCTAATTCGAGCATCGTAAAGGGCAAGTCGTAGTGGTCACTTGAGTAAAGTGGCGCAAAAACTTCGAATTGTATTGAGGCTGGTTGAGTTGTGCCCACAATCATTTTGCAGAAGTGTTCCATGTTGCAGAAGTCACAATGCCTCATGACCTCGTGCGTAGCGGAATCTTGGAAGAACGCTAACATAAACCCAATCCATAAGAAAGGAGACGCCAAAGACTTGAAAAATTATAGACCGATCAGCTTGCTGTCCGTTGCCTACAAAGTATTTACTAAGGTAATCGCAAATAGAATCAGGAACACCTTAGACTTCTGTCACCCAAAGGACCAGGCAGGATTCCGTAAAGGCTACTTAACAATATACCATATTCACGCTCTCAATCAGGTGATAGAGAAATGTGCGGAATATAACCAACCTTTATATATAGCTTTCATTTATTACGAAAAAACGTTTGATTCAGTCGAAACCTCAGCAGTCATGGAGGAATTACGGAATCAGGGTGTAGATGAGCCATATGTAAAAATACTGAAAGATATCCATAGCAGCTCCAGAGCCACGGTAGTCCTCCATAAAAAAAAAAGTCCCAATATAGAAAGGCGTCAGACAGGGAGATGCGATCTCTCCAATCCTATTCACAGAGTGTTTACAGGTGGTATTCAGAGACCTGGAGTGGCAAGAATTGGGGAAGAAAATTGATGGAGAATACCTTAGCAACTTGCGATTCGCTGATGATAGTGCCTTGCTTAGTAACTCAGGAGACCATTGCAATGCATTCTCACTGACGTGCAGAGGCAAAGCAGAAGGGTGGGTCTGAAAATTATTCTGCAGAAAACTAAAGTAATGTTTAACAGTCTCAGAAGAGGACAGCAGTTGACGATAAGTAGCGAGGCACTGGAAGTGGTAAGGGAATATACTACTTAGGGCAGGTAGTGACCACGGATCCGGATGATGAGACTGAAATAATCAGAAGAATGGGAATGGGCAGGATTGCGTTGGGCAGGCATTCTCAAATCATGAACAGCATGTTGCCACTATCCCTCAAGAGAAAAGTGTATAACTGCTGTGTCTTACCGGTACTCACGTACGGGGCGGAAACCTGGAGGCTTACGAAAAGGGTTCTGCTTAAATTGAGGACGACGCAATGAGCTATGGAGAGAAGAATGAAGGGTGTAACGTTAAGAGATAAGAAAAGAGCAGATTGGGTGAGGGAACAAACGCGGGTGAATGACATCTTAGTTGAAATCAAGAAAAAGAAATGGGCATGGGCAGGACGTGCAATCAGGAGGGAAGATAACCGATGGTCATTAAGGGTTACGTACTGGATTCCAAGGTAAAGGAAGCGTAGCAGGGGGCGGCAGAAAGTTAGGTGGGTGGATGAGATTAAGGAGTTTGCAATGACAACATGGCCAGAATTAGTACATGACTGGGGCAGTTGCAGAAGTATGGGAGAGGCCTTTGCGCTGCAGTGGGCGTAACCAGGCTGATGATGATGTGTTTGTGCTCTCGCGGGGAACAATTCTCTACGAGGTCTTTCACGTGCTGCTATCGGCAGGTGGCTATGCTGAAACTCAAAGTTTTCCTTTCATCTGCAGCGTCCCTGTCTTGTCCGCCTCACTCTTGGCGGGATCACGACAGTCTCGCGCGCAAGAATACCTAATTGAAAGCTGACATTAGCTGGCGGCGCCGTGAGTTCCAAGAGCACAGGTTCTAAGAGCTCCAAGGTTCCGTACGTACCGTTCACGCACCGACAGCACTCGTCTGGTGTAGGGCTGAGCACTGTTCCATTTTTGCATTCACCACAGCGTACAGTGGCGCATGGGTCTGGAAGATGAAAAAAGGTTATATAAAAACTCCGGTGAATTGTTGCTTGCATACTTCTCGACTAGACTCCGTATGAGTGCCCATCTGAACGGAAACAAAATCATGGCCTGCGTGTGGTTTTGGTGGTTTTGTTCCTTGCCAAGCAATCTTACACAGGTATTATAATGTTCTGAGGAATATAGATACGCCTGCGTGAAGTGGAAATGAACATGTTGTTGATGATGATGAAAAAACTTTATTTATCCCTCATAAGAGGGAAGGGGGCAACGGAATAGAGGGTGGAGGAGGAATTACTTGAAGTAGGCCTCCCCTATTCTCTCAGCCCACTCCAGGATGGCCTCCTGAAGGTCGGGCCTGGAGCGGCGCAAGGCAGCCTCCCACTGCTCCTCACTAGTTAGTAATTGCTTGAGGAAATGGAAAAGGGGGTGCTTAGGGCACCCCCACATGATGTGTTTTAGGTCTGGTTTGAGAGAGATGCAGAATTTGCAAGGCGGAGAAAGGTAAATGGAGGGATGAATGCGGTGGAGGAGGTAAGCGGAGGGAAAGGTGCGAGTTTGCAGCTATCGCCAGGGAGCTTCACACCTGCGCGGGGATTTGCCCATGACTGGCGGAAAGGTTACACGGACTAGTCAGTAATATGTGCAGATGTCGTGGTAGGTAATAAGCCGATCCCACGTTGTAAGCGTCGTCTCCTCCGTGTCGAGGTCCGACACATGTGATGCCTGAGCCTGGACTGTAAATCCTCGGGCACTGGCATGAGCCGCCTGGTTTCCGGCAAGGCCCGCATGCGCGGGAGTCCAGACTAATGCTACAGCATGATCAAAAGGATGGGCCAAGAGGCGAGCAAGGGCTGGCTTAGAGACCCTGCCCGCTCCGAAGTTTTGTATATTGCTGCTTTGGACATGTTATTATTAACATGTTGTTGAAGGTTAGCGCTGTGTGTTTGTCTAATTTACCTTTGCGTGTCTCTCTCGTTCTGCCTGCGTTACAAGTAGAAGGCACTATATATACAATCGTATGTCGCCACCGTCATGGATGAAATTGTGAAAATAAAAGTGGAATTGAGTGAACCTGCGCATGTGCCCTAATGGTCTTCGTAGAATTTCCACGACCGTTCAAAAGTGTCATAAGCCACGCACAACCAGTAGCGCTATCTGCCGTGGTTCCTTAGTGGCTTTGGTGTTGGGCTGCTAAGCATGAGGTCGTGGGAACAAATCCCGGCCACAGCGTCGCATTTCGATGTGGGCGAAATGCGAAAACGCTGGTCCACGTTAAAGAGCTCCAGCTGATCAAAATTAGTTTGGAGCCCCTCACTACCGGGTGCCTTATAATTAGATCGTGTTATTATACGTAAAACCCAATAATGTAACTTAAGCAGTGGCGGTGTATGTGAGAAAAGAATAAGGAACAAGTAAAGAGAAAACAAACCATAAGTATCAAGGACGCATTGGAATGACAATGTCAAAGTAATTAATTAAAGTCTCGTGGGCGCGCAGGCTTTCGCCTTCATCCTCTTTAGCGTATGCTAAAGTGTCTGGCAACATTTTTCTATCTCCCGAGTACCGTAGCTTTTTTTTTTTTATTCGAAAGCATCAAGTGGACGATTGAGCGAAAAAGCCGGCGTCTGTAGCAGAGAAATGCCACCTAACCTTCCACGCGCTCTGACGCCACGCAAGGGGCGCAACTCGACGGAGCCGAGTGGGCGGAAGGGGGACGCCTGCTGCCAGGCTGGCGCGCCAGGTGTTACGTGAGGAGAGCGGCCATCGCAGCGACCCCATGTCACCCTCGCTCTCGCAAGGATACTTTAAAATCGAAGCTTTCTTTGCCACTTCCTTTGAAATTCCCACTGCTGCTGCTGCTGCTGCTGCTGCTGTGGGCTACTGTCGCACACAGCGCGTCGAGGGGTTGTTCAGAGCGAGCATATACATCACAGGCGCGACTAAGAGAGGAAAGGGGACGGGAGGGACTCGTTTTCACCCAACCGCGTCGAATGGCACAATGCCATCTGGAGCTCCCTGGCCGTCGCCACCTTTAGCTTATAATTACAGCTTGACAGCTGCAGTTATCCGTGACTCTCCTCAGAAGCATTGCAGAAACTGCAGCGCTTCAGAAGAGTACGCATTTGGGCTGGTTGGTTTATGATTACGAGCAGTGAAACAGAGCTAAACAGCAGGACGAGGAGAGGGACAAAGGCAACAGCGCTGACTAACAACCAAGTATCTTTATTTTTTCAGTCAGCATGTATATACTCCACCGCAATCTCAAAGCACAGAATCAACAAAATTCAGCATGCGCAGGGGAGAAAAATGCAATTAATGCGATAGGAAAGAAATCCCCTTCGGAAGGAGAGAAATAGAGGGAAGGCTTACACATGCTTCGCCGCTAACGTGAATGTGGAAAGTTTCGGAAATAAGACGTGCGCGGTCATCGCAATATTTTCACAGGCAGGTCACATTCATTGCAACGCAGTGATAGCTTACTATCTCTAGCTCGTTTTTGAACTTTGCTTGAGTGTTCGCGCATGCGGTCATTGATGCACTGCCCCGTTTGACCGATATAAGAACGCTTGCATGAAAGAGGAATCTTATAAGCCACACAGTCACAACAGTGACCAACAAAAATGTGTCTGTGCTGCTTTTTTCAACTTTTTTTGTTGTTCTCGATCACCCGATTGACTTGATGGCACAGGCTACGTAACTTATTTCTGGCAGTGAACAGGGGGGCAATCTAACGCTTGCTCTGCTGACAGCATTTTTGAGAGAATGCGCAAGCTGGTGCACATATGGGATGACCGCAACCATTTGCCGTGAGCGATTCTCAGGTTGAGTATCTGCCGATTGGTTTCTTTTAACGCTTGTTGCGAGGCTTTGCGCGATGCTGGTTAAAAGCGGTACCGGGAAACCGATGAGCTTCAGCCTGGCTGCTTCCTTGTCGAAGCTTGCTTCCACTTAGTGGTCACAAGCCCTGATGAGGGCCGCCTTCATGCAAGACCTTGCAATACCGCGCTTTACTACCTTTGAGTGCGCGGAGAGAAAGGGAAGAAGGCTCTTATGAGACCGAGGAACGTATCCCCAACATACATGATTGCTTGAGAACAACAGCTCCAAGTAAGAACCTGAGCTTGTTGTCTGACGGATGCTCCGTGGTCAAATTAAAGGAATCTAAAACTATGTGGAAGGCGTCAAATATAGCAAAAGCAGGCTGCGCGTCAGTAGTGTTAGTATTGTAAAAAAATAAATAAGTCATCGACGTATCACATAACTTTTACAGTGCTCGTCTGGCTGAGCTTAGTTGCAAGATTGCGGTCATAGCTGGCTAATAAAATGTCGCTAAAAACAGGGGCTATACATGAGCCGGTGCACACACCTTTCTTTTCTATGAAAAGCTTATCCACCAAGGAAATGAAAATAGAAAGCATTTAAAACCTTAAGAGCTCTAAGAACTTGTCGACATTGATACCAAATTCATTCTGAAGCCTAAGAACACCATATTTGTCAGCGCAATGGCCGACTTCAATGCATACATCTTCTTGAGGCAAAGAGTAATATAAGTCCTTGATGTCCACGGAAAAAGCTCGGACAGCCTTTGGACATTCCTCACAGAGAAAGGTGGAGACAGTACCTCGCGTCTTTATGAGGAAAGGGTCATCGATGTCGAGGAGGCACAAAAACCTTTGCATGAACAATCCCACTTGTCGTTGCCAGGTTCCGCGCTCAGCAACCATGGCCCGAAACGGGCACATTTCCTTGTGCGTCTTGGCTCTGAAAAACACAGAAAGACTGGTTCCTCTGCAGACCTTTATGGAGGAGGCCAGCTTGGAGAGTCCAGCTCTTTCGCAAAATTGAACAGCCCCTGTTTTCACCTTCGCAGGAGCCACTCCATGCGCTTCCTTGACGTTGCCGAGAATGGCCGAATCTGCTTTGCTCTTGTACAGGCCACCAGGCATCACGACAAAACCTCCTTCTTTGTCGGATAGGAGCAGCTTGAGCCCCGCATCTCGAAGGACGGTCACTGCTGTGCCGAGCCGAACTGTGTTGCCTTTTTTAACCTGCTGGGGAAGGAAGTCAACAGCTTCTCTGGTGCATCTGTCTGTTTCTGAGGATTTCCACATTCATGTTAGCAGCCAAGAATGTGTAAGCCTTCCTTCTATTTCTCTCCTTCCTAAGGAGATTGCCTTCCTATCGCGTTAATTGCATTTTTTCTCCCCTGCGCATCCTGAATTCTGTTGATTCTGTGCTTTGAGATAGCGGCGGAGTATATATATGCTGACACTTGGTTGATAGTCAGCTCTGGTGAATTTGTCCGTCTTCTCGTCCTGTTGTTCAGCGCTGTTTTACTGCTCGTAATTGGTAATTGCAACGCTTCCCTTTCTACTAATGTGCGAGGGCAGAGGGGACGCCCGTAGAACTGTATGGAGGAGAAGAGGAAAAGAAGGAGAGGGAGGAGAAGAGGCAGTTGCCATGTAACAGAGGGTGGGGACGTGGCGTCAGAAAGCAAGGAAACCCCACTACTCTACGACAGCGGTTGCGGGGAAACAGGATAGGCTAAAGTTCAATGTACGGTACAGTTCGTTGCTGCTATTTCTGAAAAATAAGCGCCATACAAATATGTCAAATAGACAAAATACGCAGGGCGTGCAGAAGCAGAGCCGCATTAATTAAAGTGCACCGCAGGGTCAATGACACACTACTGAAGTGGTCGAGCGTCAAATGAACAACTTTGCGCCCGCCGCGTTAGCTTTGCCGCTATGCATTGCTAGCGGTCGTGGATGTGATCCCGATAGCGGCAGCCGCATTTCGATGGGGGCGAAATAGTAGACGCACGTGCACCTAAATTTTGGGACACGTTAAAGAGCGTCACGGTGTCAAAATTAATCCGGAGTCTGCCACTACGACTTGCCTCATAATCCGAGTGTGGTTTAGGCATGTGAAGCGCCATTATCCAAGTTTATTACTTCTGCCACAAGGCGATGTGGCTTGTGAGGAAATGGCAACGCTCAACCCTCTCAGATGTTATAAAATATGGCGCACAACATTGCCTCAAGCAAACACCTCTCTCTGTGTGTACTGGGTACTGCGCAGACATACACCAGTGGTGCGTGCAAGGTAACGTTTTACATCAAATCACCACCCTCGTGTCAGACTAAACTTTGAAGAACTTAAGCTTTTGACGTCGGCATAACCGCTAATTAAAGTCAATCAAAGCATCCAGCGCGGAAAGCTTCGCTTACATAGATTCCCACATCGCGTGGGATCTGCATATTTGTATACCCATTGATACCTGTTTCATATAATCAAGTAAGGAGCGCCTGAGAAAAGCGTTCCCGGACGTACAAAAGGTTAGCTATCGTCGCAACAGTAAAAGACGTGTTAGTACACGCAAAAGTCAGCCAACATCGTTCTCCCGTAATAAAAGCATGTTGTCCCCATGGGTGCGAAACCTGCAAGTACGTTCAATGTGACATTAAAATTAAAAGCACCGCAAATAATTATGCAGACGAACTCAAATTTAGCTTCCCTTGTACAAGTTTGGATGTGATTTATTTGCTTCAGTGTTTTGTAAGAAACAATATATCTGTGGATCCGGACCATCAATGAAAGCCACATCAAACAGACATAGCGCGGACACAACTGAAAACCTTCCTAAAGCCGTCGCCGAGCATTTCATCCATCAAGGTTACAAGTTTGACGAACTTAAACTCTGACATCTTACCGTCAAATTTCCGTTCTGAACGACAAACAATTTACAGAGGAACGTACCTTATCCATAAGTTCAAGGCATTGCAACCAATCGGCATAAGCGTTAGTAGGGGAGCTTTAAAATCTATTCGCTATGCTAAATTTCAAGCTATAGGCAACAACACTTAGTTCGGTTGCTTAGTGTTCTTTCTCTTTACGTCTTTTCATTTTTTCCTAGTATTTCATTTAATATATTTATTTTTTTCCCCACGAGAACCGGTTTTTGCCGCTTCTTCTATTATCTCATTCAGAGACACGACAGCCCACGACCACCAGCGAGAAAATAGAGGGGTGCTGTGCACGCCCTTGATGCGCCGGCTGCCACACGTGCTTGACAGCCGGCCGTGTCACTGGCCTTGTGTACAGCCATCCTTTATTCTCAATTCTACACCTTCGCTTGTAGCCGCACCCACCCACCTTAGGTCCTCTCCCCTTTAGAAGAACCCCACCTATATATACTGCGGCGAGGAAAGCCTGTGCGGCCTTGATGAAGACCAGTCCACTTGTCCAAACGTTGGCTCCTGCCTTCACCTTGTTCTCGTTTTGCTCATCGTCTTGAATTTCCATGTCCCGCCTTCCCCGTGTTCTCCCTCTTTTATACCCCTGCCACACAGGCGCACTTCAGTGCGCTTTGAGCGAGCGCCCTCTGCCGCTAGCTTCATTCGCAGACTCCCACGCGGGAACGCTTAGTGACACTGCAGAGCGCACTCGTCTGTGAGTGTGTTCGGCGAACACACTTCGCAGCGGTGCGATGTGTAGCCTGGTTAGCAATGTGTAAAATATAAGTGCAGTAATATTGAATGTATAGAGTCAGGAGTAACATTTAATACCTGTTTGTTTTCTAAATTTGCTAAGGCTACAAGGTAATGAAATGTGCCACACTAGAAAAAAACTTAAACAGCAAAAGCTACTCTCGCTCTCAGGTTGTTTAGGGCCACGCCGGGAAATGGCCTCGCAGTTGTTTGGCTGAACGCGTCGTCAGTACTGGTACTGGTCGAGGCGCCGTCGCTGCCGTCGCTTGTTTCTAATAGTAACAAACTGTCTTTGTGCACGCATTTTCAAGTTAATATAGGCTGTGCCTTCTGACTCCAGATCGCCATCAATCAGAAAGAACACTTTCCTTAGTCGAGTAGTGCGCCGAAGTGTATTTGCTCAAAGTGCACTTTAGTTTGCCCTATAACCCACGCGTTCCTTGTCCGCGCAAGCTGTCGCCTGCGTGCTAACTTCGCCTCGGTTATCGTTATAAGGATGTCAATGTGTAACTAAACGAAATAAATTCGAAACGGAAAACGTATACGGTACCGAGCTGAGAGCCTAAGACTCAGAAGCCGAGTGTCTTACCCACTGGGCTAGACCAAGCAGGCCTCAGCATCCCCTTTTATGACACCAAGTACTTAGATGTCCTCAGACTTTCTTTTTCATACTTCACGGGTTTTATTTTTACATATCATTGTTATATTATAGTCGCTGAAATATTTTGGCTACTCGATAGAATGCTTAGAATACTCTACTTAAAATAGGAGATTGCCATGCTCACCATCTTCACCCGCCGCTAGGGCAAGGATCACCAACACCAAAACGAAGCTATCCATTGATAGTTTTGCTGACTTTTCCCTCGATTCCACCTGGCAAGAAAATTGCGAATGGGGGGGGGGGGGGGGGCGAAAACTTTGCCACTTGTCCAAGCACGCGCCCGACTGCAAAGTGGCAAAGCTGACTGTGTCGCATCGTGAAGCCTGCGTTTTATATAGCCAGTGCAGTTTGTCCCTGGGCATGCGACGCCGTCGGTACAAACAACGCCGCTTGGTGGAACTCGTTGCAGAACCATGAGTAACAGCTGGCGCCAGATGGTTGACTACACGTGGCTTCCACAATGCAGTTTTTACTCAACACGAGGCGCAGTCACACTGATATAGCGGCAGTACCCAGTGTTTCACAATAGAGGTGTCTACTGTAAATATGTTAGTGCGCTAACTGTGTGTGTGTATTGGGCAGTCAGGTCACTTGGCATGAACAACCAAAACTTCAGTCAATGATTGAATGGCTTGCATATTCTAGGGTCCCAGAGTTGCACAGTGGCTGTGAGTGACGCCGTTGTTCTGGTGGAATTTGAACACTGGGGGGAGGGGGGGGGGCGTCGGGGGGCTCTTTCACCTGTTCTCAGAGCGTGACTCAGTAGTGTTGTAGCCTTCCGCCTCCATCGGAATGTAGCCGCAGCTGTCTTCAGACGTACCAGTCTCCTCTTGTTGAGTACAACTCCCGAGCTACTAGATAGACGCACAAATAGAAGCACACATGAACGTATGATCTTGCTGCATAAGATTATCCACTGCATTTAGGCATCCTTCTCTTTTGTATGTTCGAGCGCACATTCAATCAGACAATGCCGTCCGCTAAACATCGTTCCTCTTAGGCCAGATATCGACTGCTTTAAATTTTCTTTCTTTCCACTTACAAATGAAATCTGGAACAGTTCGGATGGTTCGATTTGTGCATTGGCCTTTGAAGAGTTTGTTGAGCAATCGCCTAATCATATCACCTGTTGATTTGTTCTTTTCTAGTGTCATTTCTTTTGTATGTACTGAAATCTGTACCCTTTCCTGGTATGTCTAAAAAATAGAGACAGTAAAAATAAAAAGACATCGCGCCGGACAAATGAAGTAACGACCTCGTGCTGGCTATAGCAAATTTTGACGCGGCACAAACCACAAAAACGCAACTTGCGTTCGGCCGCTTACGATGTATGCAACGTTCGTTTAAGCAGTGCAGGTGATGGTGTAACCTTAGCACAACAAACAGATAAACGTCTTCCGTACCAACACAACCGAGACCATGCCAGCGATGATGAGCTCTTGGCCAAAAAAGTCGCAGTTTTGCCCGAAAGAAAAAGCACGGTTGCGATAGCAAATTAGTACATAGCTATGCGAAGTAAAGATAATAAGTTTAATAATATTTGGGGTTTTACGTGCCAAAACCACTTTCTGATTATGAGGCACGCCGTAGTGGAGGACTCCGGAAATTTTGACCACCTGGGGTTCTTTAACGTGCACCTAAATCTAAGCACACGGGTGTTTTCACATTTCGTCCCCATCGAAATGCGGCCGCCGTGGCCGGGATTCGATCCCGCGACCTCGTGCTCAGCAGCCCAACACCATAGCCACTGAGCAACCACGGCGGGTGATAATAAGTTTATCGGCCGTATAAACCTGTAAGCATTCGCTCACTAACCAAATTAACAAGCACGATATCATGTGCGCATAAGTCAACATGGACACATCTCTCCCTATGACCGCGGAAACTCGCAATTAAAACGCTCGATTGAGGAATCGCGGCAGCAGCAGCGAGCGAATTGGCCTTCGTGCATCTCACTTCAACGCGAACGAAACGTCGAAAGCACAGCGCATACAAAGCTATACCGGCACTACGCGCACTACGGAAACATCGCAGATCGCTTTCAAGATACGGCGCCCGCGCATCCGCGCCGTAAGCAGCAGCCGCCGGAGCAGAACGCCCCCTCCCTCCTTTCACCCCATGCCTCGCACGCGACAGGAGAGAGCTCGCTTCCACCCGGCCTTCCTTGCTGGCGCATGCGATTGAGCTGCGTTCGCTGGCTCACCCTCGTACGCTTTCACTCGCACATACAGCATATGGCGCGCGGCGACGATTTTATTAACGCGATAGCGTTAAGGAGCTTGTGTTGCAGAAAAGCCAGTGTCGTCGGCGTCCGCGGCGTTGACCGTGAGCGATAAATCACTGCAGGCACTTCATAAATAAAAAGCAACTTCGAAGATGGGCTGTGTGGGAATCGAACCAGGGTCTCCGGAGTGTGAGACGGAGACGCTACCACTCAGCCACGAGTTCGATGCGTGAAAGAAGTACAAAAGCGCTTCTAGTGAATGCGGTGTTGCCTTAGAAACGCGCCGTAGAAAGTTATACTGCGGTGTATATCGGTAATTATGAGCGTGCAACTTACAGAAGTCGCATTTACATGAGTAGCGCAGTACGTTTCCGCAACATTTCTTCTGTGCTTACCGCACACGCAGAGCCATCTTGCGGCAAACACAGAAGACCCCCTCCTCTCAATGTACGGCGCTGCCCCGACAGGTGGCGCGCCACGGCTGTGCGCGGACCGGTGCAAGGCGCGTCGCATGCCCCGACTCCCTCTCCCCTGACGACGCTTCGCCGTTCTCCCACACGGGTTGCAGACTCAAGCGCCGTTCCTTTCTTTAGATTACTATCTATCTATCTCTCTGCCCGTGCCGATCACGACGTTCGGCTGGCGTAGATCGTTTCCTCCTCCGAGACACCGAGTTCTTTGGTTCGTTCCGTTTGCTCAGGCGCACATTTCGTTGCCGCGCCGAACACTGCGTTGCTCGACGCTCACCGTGTCCGGTGCGAGGCGCCTCGTAAGTGATCGCTGCGCCGTCGCGCATTGTCTTACACCCCTTGGCGGGTCGACGGGAATGCTGTCGCGTTCCACTCTTGAAGGCGAAGCTTAAGCGTCCTCAAATTTTTTGCCGTTGGACTTGATACGGAACCTCACGGCGAAGCCGACAGCAGAAATGTGCCTGGGGTGTCCGTAAAGTTGCTATCGCAATAAAAGCCTCGGAATCGCAAGGTTTAGATCTTCAATCTCGACACGAAGTGACACGTTTGGCACGACTGCCTGCGTGAGGTCATGGGAGTTTGGTTGTCTCGATGCTGCTGTATGTTAGTAGACTTGATGCTTATTAGAAACATCGAGTGACGATTTAAATGAAACGCAATTTATTAAAAACAAGTTTGGGTGTTTTACATGCCAAAACCACTATATTATTAGAAGGCACGCCGTAATGGGGGTCTCGGGAATAATTCTGAAAGCAGCTTTTGACGTTGATATTAACACTTTGATGGTATAATACTTGTTAAATAAAACTTCGTGGTTTCTTATTGCTGGTTTAAGACAGACAACCTATTTTGAAATTAGAGCTTCAAAATGAATTGCATGTGAGGATATAATAATGTGAATAATAAAAATAGGAGACAGGTATAAAATCAGTTTATGCTAGCAGAAGGTCAAGCGCTTCGGCGTCGTTTATTTTTCGACCGCAGTAACTATGTACGGCTTCTGGCCTCGCCTATGTGTTATGAGGTGCACCGAGCGAAAAATTAACTTCAGTTTTATTTTTCTGTTGTTACCTTCGAGCCAGGCTGACTAGCAGCTGTTTTGAGCCGAGCAAGGCCTCAACTGAAAACAGGAATAACAAGATAGGGCACGTGCGAATGAGACCGTAGCCTGTGTGGAAAGTGGCTAAGCGAAGGGTTAACATGAATATATTCGCGTGTACACTTATGGTTGAAACGTCAGTACTGCATTCAAAACGGGAACATAATTATGCCTGCAGACAGAGGAAAGTAATGGTTCCTGCGATTATTCTTGATTACCACTATCCTTCTTGAAATTCAAGTGTCAAATAACTTCCTGGTGTAGTGAGTCAACGATCAGGACGTGAAACGGAAAACCAGCAATGCTTAAAACGACATCATATCTCAGATGGTGCTGTGTCTAGATGAGCATGTTTGATGAATCCTAACAGTTCACAACAGTTCACAGAGGCCAGTTTCTTATGTAATATTGACAAATGGTGACGGATATGTCTTTCGTAGAGTAAAATGGAGACAATGCATGGAACTTTAGCCAATATCTCCTGAAAATTTTACCAGGGCAACTTACTTACTAATTACGTCACTAAAGCCGCCAAGACTCCAAAAAAAGCACGATTATCGTTAAGATAACTACAAACTTTCTAAAGTAAGCGACTTCTTTGAGTTACCCGCACGATTCAATATGAATGGCACCAGTGGCGAATTTTAGAGAAACGCCACTGACGCTTTCTGCGCGTCAGCCATATTATTGTCATTGTGTTTACAGCTTTTTCTTGCGTTGGCGTCAGCTGTTATTTCGCATTCGTGTATCTGTTGTTTTGTGCTGCAGCTATGATAGAACCAGCCAGTGGCGTTATGCACCGCGTTGACACTTGCTTGCATTATTCTCTCTTCTTTTTTTTTTGCTTTCGCTACGTGCGCCCATTGCAAACGATGGCGATTGGCAGCAGTACGGTTGCTGCAGAGCCCGTTGATTTTTTATGCAAAACTCTGCTAGTCAGGGCCCAGATCACAGCACTTGGTTCTATGGCGTTCGCGTGTTTGATCAGGTCATCTTTGGTATCAGAGGATAAAAAAACTTAGTCCTTGAGGACGCTACCGCCACTGTGTCAACATATACGGGGTATCTGTGGTAATAGGGCATTTAATAGAGCTAATAAATGAGCAAAGTTGCAGTGCCTCATAGCATTTGAGCGCTATAAAATAAGCGAAAATAACTTGCCTTGTATTCCTCTAGCAGACACAAGAACAGCATGCCAGTAAGCTGCACAGAAGTATCGAAGCCTGTAGAAAAGGCTCGACTTGCCTGAGTGGGGCAACTTTCACATGACTAATGTCTCAGTTTGTATAAAGTACGTTTGCAATAGTCCTTATTGCGAGTGACTGCCTTTTCTTGCTAAGGACAAGCAGGCACATTGGCAGATAAACATTTCAGGATGCGAACACTGCTGTAACAAATTTGTGTTGGAAAGCGAAGATCATATTCAAGGTAGTCTAACTCAGCAGTTTGCAGTGCTTGAATTCCCACTGAATGCTAAAGAGGCTTAGCCAAGGCAGCTTCGGTAGTGTCACCAGTGTCATAGTAGTGATCATGTATGGCCACAGGTTGGTATCTTAACTGGACATCTTGTGCGTTCAAGATCCTTGCGACGCACCCATCGCTCCCGTGGCTGCTCGCGATGAAAATCGCAAAACTGAATTTTGCCGTCGGCAAAGTGACATGATAGCACCTATATCTGCTTGGCAGTAGTCTGTCATAAAATGCTGGGGTGCCATATTATTTCCTGCCTTAAATATTTCAAGTGCTTCTCTGATGCAAGCATTTGTTTCAAATTAGACTACACATGCTTTGGCTGACATAAACGACATAGGCGTCCTCACTACAAGAAAAAAGTGGCAGTGCATGGTCAGTAGCCTCGTTTGCAGCGACAGTACACACTACAGTGTTTCTATATTTCTGTAAAAGCTCACTCATAAATTTCGACTGAAAACAGAATAGGAATGTGCTCTTGCACTGCTATGAAAACCATTTTTCAACAGTTTCACTCTTACTGCAAGGTGAGCTACAGTCTTCTTTTTATGGGCGCACAAAGAAATGAGCGTCTGGATTTTGCTTTGAAGCTATTAAACCAGATGAATGGCTTTTCCTGATCAGGATCACTGCACCTTTCTGCGCAAGCTGAATGTGCTTTCTATGCCTCTGTGTGTGGGATGAAATGCACGACCAATACTATTAGGAGGCTGCCTTCCTGCAAAAAGGAAATTGTCCACATAATAACTCACGTATTTTTTTCACCTCTTGCACTGATGCGATGCCTTCACGAACAAGGTCCCTATTTATGTGACTAGAACGGCAGAAAGCTGAGCTAGTTGGTAAGAATTCATTATGCAAAAAATAGGTGAGGCGAGCAGACAGGACACAAGAGTAGAGAGGAGGACAACACTAATGCCGACTATCAACTGAAGGGAGCATTGAGGCGGCAAAAAAAAAAAGAAGACACAAAACTCATCTGCGCAAGCTCGGGAATGTTATCACCACGTGTCAGTCGGGTACATGTGCCGGTCTGCGTGAGAAATAACTGTTAAGGCACTTAATCTCTTCCTTAAATAAAGTAATTGAAGGCTGACTCTCGCACGCACTTCCGCCATTATAGATATGCCACGCCTGTACCATAAGACGCGTATCTTCATTCTTATGCCTGTACAATATCGCGCATTCATCTAACTCTGGCGTGCAGTTACAATCTTGGCAATGTAGGGAAAGATTAGATGGGGATCCACCGGTTAACGACCTTTTATGTTCCATTAGCCTCTGATTGACACACCGTCCCGTTGGCCCGAGGTAGAACTGGCCACAGCTAAGGAGAATATTATAAACCACACCCATACGACAGTCAGTAAAACTATTGTCCTTATTGTGCTGCACTGGACAAATATCTGTGCTTTTTTGCCTTTTACCTGCTCGCTTTTCCTCTGTACGGCAGCGCATATCGTACCTAGCTTATTAATAATATATGGGGTTTTACGTGCCAAAACCACTTTCTGATTATGAGGCACGCCGTAGTGGGGGACTCCGGAAATTTTGACCACCTGGGGTTCTTTAACGTGCACCTAAATCTAAGTACACGGGTGTTTTCGCATTTCGCCCCCATCGAAATGCGGCCGCCGTGGCCGGGATTCGATCCCGCAACCTCGTTATCAGCAGCCTAACACCATAGCCACTGAGCAACCACGGCGGGTTACCTAGCTTATTGAGAGCAGTGAAAGCAACATTAACATCATATCTACTTGCAACTTTTTAAAGCCTGTGCGACACTGAATGAATGTACGGAATAGCCACTATTCTTTTTTTTCCTATTACTGCTTTCTGTAATCACGTCCATCCCCCTCGAAACCGACTTCATTAGGCGCTCAGCCACAGTGGCCACTGCTACACTAGGATAACCTGCTTCTAATAGGCGCCGGACCTGCGCATTAAAACTGGCGCTCATTTTGTGTATGCAGGCAGGCTCTGATGAGAGAAGACTTAAGGCACGACATGGCAATTCCGTTTCTTAGTACTTTGAAATGCTTGGATTGACACTTTAGCAACGACTTCGAAGATCTTGGGGAGTACTGCCAACAAACGTGATTTTGTTCGAAGACCATGGAAATGTCAAGAAACTGAATTACGCGTCGCTGAGGAAATTCCTTGGTAAACTTTAATCCTCCTCCATAAAGTTTGAATTGCTCACTTACTGATCTAGCAGCGGAATTGAATTCTTCCCTATTGCAGAAAATCAGGTAATCATTAACGTAACGAAATAAATAACGCTATCACCTAAGGCTTTCTCTAAACAGCTGTCAATCTTACTCAGGTAAATATTGCTAAGAATAGGGGCAACCTTTGAGCCAATACAAACGCCTGATTTCTGCAGAAAAAACGCCATCTCTCCACCCAATCATCTTCGACTTCAAGTACATTAAACAAAATTCTAGAAAAGCTCCCGTAGAAACACCGCATCTGTCAATAAAAGCCGACTCTTGCACTTGTTTGTTAATGCATTCATTTACGGAATTTAGCAACCCGTCATGCGGCAAGGAATAACACAGGTCTTCGAAATCCATAAAAGCTAAATATGCTGTTAGTCACATCTAAAAGATGTGACTAACAGTCACAACTTTAGTCTGTCCGAAATTAATCGCCTGTGAAAAGTCATGTTCAGTGTAACAGGACCTTCTAGTGCTTTTAAAGATCATTTCCTGCGATGACTCTGGTCCTGATGAAAGTGCTTCGGACAGCGTTCTCAACTGAACTGTCTTCAGTGGCTTGTCTTGGGGCTCCGAATAGACTTCAGGGACAGGAAACTGTGAAATAGTTGAGAGAGGGCAAACGGCACCACATCAACTTGAGAGCACTTTGATAATGAGTAAATATGAAGATACAGCCCAAGAAAGAGTTACATCTGCTTACTACTACAGTACATTTATTATTAAAACTGTCCTATTTTATTAAAAAGCTATGTCACATTTAGCTACTGTGTGCTTTGAGTTGTCACTAATTTGTCTTTGCCATTAGCTAGCCTCTTGCTTAACTCGGATGGTAGATCAACGAAGTTGTAATAAATTTGGTCATGGGTTTCATTTGCTCACGGGTGAATTTTTATTAGAACTGCAAAGGTTTCTTTCTGAGAAACTTGAGTGGGCTTCTTTTATGGCTTCATGCTACTGTTTGGTAGCAGACAATTTCTTATTTCATTACATTGTAAGGTGTAACAGACTACATAAAATATGGGTCCAATCTTTCTACAGGCTACATCATAGTGTATGTTCAGATGTATCGGCCAGACCAGTTATCGTGCCTGCTGCTGTGCCTGCGTTTTTATAGCCACACTCCTAAGTACACATCCTTTAGCGTACTTCTGCATCAATGCAAAAATAGGAATGTCTTAAATTGGCCATTGTTTGACTCACATTTTACTGGCCTGCAACATTATTATGCAAGACTGTTCTCTGTTTTATCTACACTGTTTCACAGCAAGAGCATAGTATGTCATAGTGTGCTTTGAGTATGTATTTGGAATGACGCCATTTTTCTGCTTGTGTAGCTTATTTTTGCAGCTTCAAACCGGCATTTTTCATGTGAAATTATTCATCACAGATGTTGGGGTTATTATGGCTATTGCACTTTTCAGCTGTGGTCAGATATACAATTTCCTTTCTGTAGCATGGTTTATTGATATTGCCAACTTTTGGGCTTCGAGAAAAAAATTGCACAGCTTTCAGCCTAATGTGACCTGGTTTTTCTTTGTGAACAAAACAGGCTGATTCATCGATTGATTACACCTTCCACATGTAAAACAGATACAGTGGGCATCATTGTGCACACTGGGACATTTTACCCATGGGGATTTACACTAGTTATTACACAGCACAACATAACCACAAGACGGACTTGCAGTGGGTGTAGAGTTTTGTTTATGGTGAGCAAAATATTTAAAAGGCGCCTGCATGACCAGGCCAAACTGCGAAATTAGGACATTTGCTAGTAGCTGCAATGCACTCTCTAGGAAGCATTCTACAATATTTTTGTATGATTCATTACTGCAGGGGGTAGAAGAAATTGAACTTCTGTATATTAACATCCTGTAATTTTTATAATCATCACAATAAAACCTATTTTGATTCAGGTTCTGATGGTGCCAGGAGGTGGGCTTCTCTTTCAACAGAGACAGTCTCCCCCATTGCATCGACTAGCTTCTGCAACTCGCATTGCTTCGCTGCCTCCCACCATACTGAAGCCGATGGACTGCATCACAATGGCAAGCCGCACCTCCTTTATTTCTTCGTCTCTCACTCACTTTTTCACTTTGTATGATTAGCCAAAGTCACAAGCTAAGCTCGGTAAGTTTCAAGCAGTACGTCTTGCGTAGAGCCACATTTGCATATGACTGGCTCTCTCACGCTCTCTCGCTTCAAGTGCGCAGGGCCTTATTGGAAATTTAAACCATGTTTTTACCACACAGCCGTTTCATACTTAGCAGACACGTTCACTACCGTGTAATCTAAGCGGCACGCTTTTCTTTGCAATGCCCAAACATGGCGATGGGCCCTTTAGTACGAATTATCATTTTCAAGTTGGGAATATCATGTGGCCATATTGGTCACAAACGAATGCTTTGGCTTAAAAGTGACCGCCTCTTGGATCACCTACAGTGGTGGTGAAAAAAAAAATTGTGCCACATCTGAGTATGGACCCTGTACGTGTGAATGGCGGCGCAACCGCACTGTTGCCTTTTCTGCATTTTGTGCCACAGATGACACCACCAAAGTAAATTTCAGGATAAAAGACAAATCCTCCATTTTCCTGTGAACTTCTGTCCTGGGGTGCTATGCAGGATGCGTCGAGTTTGGCGAAACTCGGGATCTTCACGAGCTCTGGCGACACCCCAAGATGAAAGCACGAATGGTACCGAGACACAGTTTATCTTTCGACAAGCCTCCAGTTTCATTGGTTTATCAAGGTTCACTCTGGCTGGCTATCATTCCTTGGGCGTTGCCTTCTGGGCGGTCGACAAACTGGGGCTCACGTGATCATACCGTCGGTGCATGGTCGTGCCTTCTTTCACTTGTTTGTCGTTCCACCGAGTGCATTACATGCAGAAGCAAGTTGTAAAACAAATGCATTTAGTACAGTATTATTAGTTACTTTAACGTGGTTTAGAAGCATTTTGAAGCCTACGAGATGTGCACTGGATGCGTCTTAGACTAATTTGTAATTTAGTACGCTTCGCATTATACCACGAGGGAACGCTGAAGTGGCGTCATCACATCCATTCAACGGGCAAGCATGGCGGCTAAGCATCAGAGAGGCCCAGTGTAAACAAACCCGTACAAAGAGATTGCAGTGCGCAACGTAGTGATCAGGCTCGACGATGGCCACTATTTCTTGGATAGTTCTGTTCCTCCGTGGGCAATCTTCCCGTGCACCTGGTAAGACTGCCAATAGCTTCGGCGATTTTACAGATCGCAACGCGCACCTACTACCTACTATTCACGGCGAAGTGCTAAAGAAACAACTTGTCCGGTGCTGCTTGTGCGAGTGCGCCGAGTTCCTCCACTCTGCGTGACTGCGAGCGTCACGAACATTACATAGTGGGGGCAAAAGGCAGATATCCTATATAGCGACGATGGGACGAGGAGGTGGTACCGACGATGGATCTCGCTACCAACACAGTGAAGGAGACATCGACAAACTGCAGGTAAGTATATTTCTACTGTTTCATATTTAGCATAATAAGAGTGCACGGATTAAGTCACTTTCGTAGTAACGAACTGAATGGCTAGCAGCTTAAAGAAGGCAGTGAGAACCAATCAGTGTTCGTGCTTTTACATGCAAGTGGGCCCGCGAAAATATGGAAAAGATGAAGGTAACCTTCACTAACTTGGTGAGATAACAGAAATTCATGAGTGACATTAAGCCAGCAAAATTTATGGAAGAGTATCTTTATCCACGTGAAATATCAATAGCAAGTACTGATATAAAGCAGGAAACATACAAAAATTTCATGGGTTGAACAGCACATGGAAGGCATTACCGAATCGTGATCGCCACGTGACCGATACCCTTGAAAAAAGTCTAGAATCATTGCATTCCACCGGTTATGCAATATGGGACATAAACCCGGAGGTTAACAAAGAAACTTGAGATGTCAAGGACTGTGCAGAAAGCGAAGTAAAAAAAATTGTTGGAGATAGCATTAAGGCAGGAAGACAGTGGCGTAATAAACCATGGCAACTGATATGCTAGTTGAGATTAGGAAGAAAGAAAGGAATCGGCAGGCAGGCCATGCACGTATTCGATCACTTGTTGCCAATTCATATCAGGTGATTACATAAGCATGACAGAATGGATGTCAAGGAGAGAGAACCACAGCCGAGGATGGTAGAAAATTGCCTAATGGGACAAAAATATGTTTGTAGGCATAGGATGCAATCAGCTCGTATAAGACGGGATTGTAGGGTGAGGCATTTGTTTTGCAGCGAACAAAAATAGGTTTGTGGTGCTGACAGTAGAGACTCGTGAAGGTGCGGTGCCACCTCAGCTGCTGGCACACTAATCGACATGACAATGGGCTCTGAAAAAGAAAACCCCAGTTATGAAAAATAAAGCAACGTTGTCCCAACGCATTGTTTTATTATGCATACTACACTAGAGGCTTCCACAGTTAAGGGCACTTAGTACTAATAGTGCAACGAGCATTTTTCTTTGTAAATAATGGTTTGTATGCAGCTGATTCATTCCAATACACTTTTTTGCAGCAAAACATTCTGCTGCTGGAGGCACTCAACTGCCTGGTGGCAGTAGGCAAGCGCCAGGCACGTGCTCTTGAGAGTGTGCCAGAGGTCCAGAGGGCTGCTCTGCAACAGTAGTATGGGTGCCCTCACTTGCTCTCCTGTTGAGCCCACAGAAGGCACCTTATAAAGGAGCTTTCAGTTTAATATTTTGTTTATTATTCAAGAACATGAATAAAATTATTGCAGTAAACATTCTGCTGTGCATATTAGGAGACTTGTAACATGCACTTGGTGTCCCTTCAAAATAGGCAGAAACGTAAGACAACCTGTGCCACTCTTGGACCATGTAAATAAAAAATACACCGATGCAGCATACACGTCATCGTGCTGTTTGTTCTTTCTATGTGCAAGAATACAGTGCGTGTTGATTAGCCACAAGATGAATGGTGTGTGTAATTCACAATGAAGACAGGAAACAGCAGGAGCTTAATAATGCTATCACCTATAGACTGTGCATATGACTGACACTCCCCGATTCAAATGTGCCATTACATGCATGTTCGATACCACATATTCTTTAACATTGTCTTATAATTGCATGTACCATATTTCACACATCTTAAGCCCTTGCATAGCACACTCCTCATGTATCCATTTCATAGGCCAAGTAATTGTACACTTTGTCCTTTTGTGTTGTATGAAAAGCAGCAGCCTTTACAGTCGTATAAAACTTCAGAAGACAGGAGAGGCCCCACCCAGATGACCAAAGCGCAGCAGCCGATTGCTTACACGTCTAAAGAAATACACCCTCTCCAACGAGCAGGTATTAGTCTGTCCGGCGGCACGATGTCAGTCTAGAGTGCGTGCCCATTGGTGCAGGCTTGTGTTCACCTGCCTTAAAGTGCAGATTCCGCAGCCTCCTAAAGTTGTATCCGACTATAGAAACACGTAATGCCTTGCACCAGTTGCATAGACTTCTGCAACTTGATAGCACACAATGATCAGGAGCAGAAATCTATAAAGGCATCCAAGCAAAGCTGGCTGGCCACACTTCCATTATGAGGGGCTGGAAAAGGTCTCGCCAAATAATCCCATGACATCCTTGAAAAAGAGTTGGTGTTTGGCATTTCTTTAGAATCAAAAACAGATTACACTGAATGTTGTGTAGCACGTCAAAACAAACCGAGCTTGGTTATTTGCACAGCATGTAATGGGAGGTTGTGCTTCACATAGGAAACCAACTGCTCTGTCGAGTACAATTTTGAGGCCGGTATGGCAGCTATTATGTCAACAGTGCCTATATACGAATTACACTTTTCACAGGCCATTGATTTCACCATTATTTTTGTATGATGGTTCTTTCAATCAGTGCTTGTATTACATGAGCAGGTGGATTTGAAAGCAAAGCTTTGTTTGCAAACCTTCCGACTTCCATAATTGTGTGGCAAGGCACCGGCATGGTGTCGAATAGCTCACACTTCCTTGGTCCTGCACCAAAGAAGCCCAATGCTCTAATTGAAGTTGGATCGCACAACAATTCAATGGCACACAAAGAAGTGTAACACACACAGCAAAGCATTCTGCTGTGTGTATTTCTCTTTGTGTCCCGTCAAATTGTTGTGCAATTAAACTTCAAGCTTCGATACCAATACACCGTCTTCAACCTCACCAATGCTCTAGTTATTAGGCCACAATGGTGCACATCTTTGAAATTTCGCAACACAAATTAGCTCTCCAAAAAATCACAAATGTTAAATTTTGCAGCACAGCTGTATGTATGCACGTGCCATATTCTTTACCACTGAACTTACAGGAATCAAAGAGGCAAGCATTAACTAGCCTTGCTGCTGCCGTTACCATTATCATCATGACACCAATGGAAAGACAGTGCCACGTTTCAGTAAAGGGAGTGCTGGAGGGAAAGGTGTGACAGCGAGGGCGTACAATAAAAATAACGGTTACGAGACATGTTCAATGCCAATATATGCTGCATGTCGCTCAGCCTACTTTGGCATTGCGGCAAGCGTTTACTCGTTTGGGCATAGACACGTTTTGTGTAATCATTGCTCTAAAGCTGTACAAATGGTCTATTTGCTCTGCAATTTTTATTTTTATCATGGTGGGTTAAAGACCCACTTTTCATTGGCATCTGCACCACATTTCTCCCGATATGTAATTTTGCCTTGGTGGTTCATGACATCTTCACGTAGAGAGAGTTCTGCAAAGTATCAGATGTGCATTGTTCTACTGCTTAAGAATTAGAGCCCCATTATGAGACGAAAATATACAATTTATCCATCCAGAATAACGCCGCCCCCCCAAAAAAAGAAGATGCACTAAACCTCTGGCACATGCATCGACAGTGAACAAAGAAAACAATCTGAAGTATTTGCTTCATGCAAGCCAACACACTAATATCCTCAATGCATTTTCATTTCACCACAAATGCATAGGCACAACCGGCTTGGCGCAACATCCACATCTCGCGCTGCAACAAACTGTGCAGTGCCTCGCTGTTTCATAGTGCGGCCGATAAATTACGCATGACCAAAATTCAGCATTGTGCATACTTAGTAACTTCACCAATTAAGAACCCCAAGTTCTTTATGAGATTAGGATTCATAGGTCACTTTACACAATTTGTGATATCCATTTATCTATTTATGCTTAAATAACCTCTTTCCCAAGAAAGTGAGCCATTTGGAAGGCACCCTGACAGACAATTAGAACAATCGGCAAAAAGTGATCAACCAGCGAAAAAGTCTGTTAATCACAGTAACGCTGACATTGAAGGCGCCTTAATTCCTACGTACGTTCCGTCGACATACCCAACTACGTTCATAATGTTCCCACGAAGTAGGAAGCATTCTTTTATATATGCCCGCTCCGCCGCAGTATTCTGGAAAGCTAGCCACAGCTTACGCACTGCCGCATCGATAAGCGCGTCAGACACATCTCTGACACAGTTGCTAACAGTAGTTTGATGGCGTCCAATGTAACGCTCGGCGCTGACGCTTCCCTGAAAACTCCCAGTCCCGTAGAAACGGAGGGCACAGATGACTTGCTCTACGACGGTGAGCGAATGAAGCCCGCCACGCTGTCTCCGCAGACGAGAGTCTTCGCCTAGCTCGTCACACAGCCAGCACACTGATGTCTTCGACAGGCGAAAATGACGCTGAAACTCCCCGTCGGTCATGCAGGTGAACGGGTCCGGACGGTCATAGTGACGCTTGCTGCCGCTGGATGCAATGGAACAGGCTGCTGCTGCCGCTGCCATGTTGCCGAGTTGAACTCGGAGGGGGTTTCGCGATGTACGAGTTTAGCACGAGTTCGCCTGTCAATCAAAACCAGAAGTCACGCCCCGCGTGAGGCATGTAACTATTGCGCGCGCACCCACTACAGTTGGGCCACGCCCAACTTATATTCCGGCAACAGCGACGCGGTGTCGAGCTGAGAGGCATCAACAATCTTGACCGCCGACACAAAACACGCACAACGCACTGTCATCGGTGATGTACTGAGCACCACTATCAAAAACAAAGCGTTGACTGTCGCTGGCTCATGCACACATCTTCTCGGGCTGAGATGGCCGCACAACACGGTTTCATTGCCTGCATTGTGGCGCGTAGCGCACAGTAAATAATTATCGGCACGTCACTGTAGCTGCTTGCAAGGCGTCGATGCGTCGAGGGGGACGACGATGCTGAGGAGTGCAGTCGTTTGAGATGGCTGCTCTGTCATCGGTGATGAAATGGAGCCACAGCGTCGTAAACACGATCAGCGTCCGAGAATCGCTCGCTCTTCTAGACCCAGTGCCATGGCATTTCTTCATCACAAGCACTGCGCACTCAACAGTTCCACCACCTCTCTCCGTTCGAAATCTGATTTCATAACTGCGCACAAGAGCCCTCACCTGCCAAAATGCGAGTGCTGCGGTGTCGTTACGATATCCATCTGCGATCGCTGCTGGCTCCAGCAGAGGTAATCCGCAAGTGCCTTCGACTGCACAACACACTCATATACTGCGCACATGCGCTCAGAGGCGCCTTCCCTGGGCAAGCGATGACAAGCGATGAATTGTGTCGCTGGGGCAGCACGCACTTTTCGCAATGTATCGCAGAGGCTTCGCGCACAAAGATAAACAGGTACATTTTCACTGAACTGCGTCACTACGCACTCCAAAATAACATACCACCATTTGGCAGCGACAGCTGTTGTCTCGTTTTTAGTTGGTAAAGCGGGGGCCTTAATTGCCTAGTGAAGAACTTGCGATGAACAGCCGTACCGCGGCGCTGCGTTTCTATTCCCCTAATAGAGAAAGAGTGGCCATGACTCTTCATGGATCAAGACCGACTTTATTGCGAATAGCACTGCAGCGCCCCTAGGCGACTTATCACCGTATGAACGCCCTCGTGCGTGCGACCCGCTTCAATGTACCGCTTCTAAGCTTTCGCCTCCCTGTCGCCACTCGCGGCAAGAAGTGCAAAATTTAATAATTTGCTCGATCTCCGTTTGTCATCACAAATTTCTAGCGTTGAAAACGAAAAACAGGTACCTAAAGAAACAAAAATGTTTGTTATTTTATTTGTTGTATTTTAACGTATTCGTTTGAGTGAAAGTGTAGGTGCAAGAATGCGCCGCATGTACCCTGTCCGCATTCGATGCAGAATAGAAAGACAGTGCGCGAAAGATGAGGCACGCCCTTGACGCGCCCGGGAAAGGCGTGGCAAGCGGCTCACGGCAAGTGTGCAGACAGACAGCGGGACAGTCACGGTATCGCTAAGTTGCGATAATCCGTTGATAACAATACGCGGCGCTGGCGCGTTTCGTTTTGCAGCCTTCTGCGCTTGAAACGTGGAAGCAGCGTGCCGCGCAGGGTGTGCTCATGTTGTGATACGCGGCTTTTTGTCCACATAATTTTTTGCCTGCACCTTCGGCGCGTTCCGCACTATCTCCGTTCACTGACTGCCGTCGAGCAAACTCGGGTAAAACTCGGGTGAACGAGAAACTCGGCGCATCCTGCATAGCACCCCTGTTTGAGTTTTCGATCGAGCGTCACATAATCATAAAATAACAAATATCATGTAGATATGCAGCTGGTCTATAAACAAAAATTAGACTGTGTGGTAAATGATGAAAATATTCAACTATAGCGCAAAAAGCCAAAGGTCACACGTAGCGCTCGTGTGTGTCTCCATTTTTACCTTACTCAGTTTTCTTGCGCTCGTGTTAAATATGGTCACCACTTTTTCACTCAGTGGCTGTAAGAAAAAATGTGTAGTTCAAGATATTATCGAAGACAATGAATTTTTTCTTGTGTTTTACATCAAAAGATCACTGGACAGATAAATAGGAAAACAGGAATATTAATAAAAGTGCTTATGCGCACTAGGTTCAGAAAGCAAGCAGCCTCGGTTTTCCTCCAGCTGTTATAAGGGCTTAAAAGTGAATTTCCCCGTTATAGGTAAGCTTCCGCTTGCCATGGGTCGCACGTGCACGCAAAGAAGGAAGAACAGGACAAAGTACATGCCATTTCAAAGCAAGGCAGGCGAAGTGAATAAATACGCACATCTTTGTGTATAATAGGCACTGATGTCCAATTTACAAAACTCCCCCGATCCTGTCACTAAAAGTTTTTTTAATTATTCATGGCATATATTCATGCACGAATTTTCCACACACAGTAGCATGAAGCTGGCTGTGCTGTGCGTACGAGGCATCATAGTAGGTGTACATTATGTCAGTGTCCCGATATTGTGGAGTGAACATTGAAGAGATGTGCGTATTTTCAATATGCTGGTACAACCGTGTGGTTTTTTTTATGTAAAAAGGAACTAGCGTTGAAAGTGAGATATTGGTTTAACCATAGTAGCTGACTCGCAAAATAGCAAAACTGTTGTCACAGGAAAATTGTCTAATCTAATTTCGTTCTAAGGGTTTCTTTTCTATAAACAAATTCTAGGGTGCTACGTGCCAAAACCACGACTTTGTTATGAGGCACGCCGTAGGGGTGGACAACGGATTAGTTTTTATAATCAGGGGATCTTTAACATGCCGCCAATGCATGGGACACGGGCGTTTTTACATTTCGGCCGCATCGAATTGTGGCCACCGCGGCGGGTGCGTTTTTTTTTAATACGAACCAAGGAACCAGGTATTTCATGCGTCCAAGCATTACTAAGAGCAGATGGCAGCGCTAACACTGTAGCAAATAATGCTGCAAAGAAGAGCCAGGCTACAGTTTGTTTCGTATAAAAATAGAAAAGTGTTTTGTTTGAAAGCAAGACAAACTGATGGTCAAATAAGGCACATGAAAATGAAAGAAACAGCGAGCTTCTTACTACCGTACAAGGGAACCAACTTCAGTATCAAACAATAATGGTTCTGAAAAAAAAAAACTCAAAGTGGTCTCGGCATTACATGGTTGAAGACTTGTGCTTTAAAACTCAATCTTCAAGACCCCTTATTGTGGAGACGAGATTGGTGCGATACCGTGCTGATTGCTTGGGCGCTGGATATTGGTTCCTCTCTCAGGGCGTCATGCTGCGACTGTTCTGAAAAACAACAGTAGTGCTTTATTATACATGTGGCAGAAGCATGATTGTGCAGAGCTCAGTGAAGCACTCTAGCACAAAACATTTTTTGGGGGAAGAGTGGTCAACAAGGCCCAGCACTGTGTGTGTATGTGAGCACCGTGTGGGAGGACACTGCCGAATAATGTTTATACCGGCCAGATGATTATTCCGTTTCAGTTACCTGCAGAATATTAGTGCGTGGCCAGTCCGTGGCACCGTATACACTTTGAAACACATATCACTCACCATGGGACAAAATGTACACGCCCCGGTCACACACACAACACGTACGCAACACACCCATGACCACGCAGACAACGCACGCGCACACAACACCGACACAACTACATGCTGGTGGCCGTTGTTTGTTTAAAAAATGTAGAATATTATACCGAAACTGCAGAAAACTGCAGAAAACTATATTATACTGCAGAAAACTAAAGTAATGCTTAACAGTCTCGGAAGAGAACAGCAATTTACAATAGGCAGCGAGGCACTGGAAGTCGTAAGGGAATACATCTACTTAGGGCAGGTAGTGATGGCGGATCCGGATCATGAGACGGAAATAATCAGAAGAATAAGAATGGGCTGGGGTGCGTTTGGCAGGCATTCTCAGATCATGAACAGCAGGTTGCCATTATCCCACAAGAGAAAAGTGTATAATAGCTGTGTCTTACCAGTACTCGCGTATGGGGCAGAAACCTGGAGGCTTACGAAAAGGGTTCTACTCAAACTGCGGACGACGCAACGAGCTTTGGAAAGAAGAATGATAGGTGTAACGTTAAGGGACAAGAAAAGAGCAGATTGGGTCAGGGAACAAACGCGAGGTAATGACATCTTAGTTGAAATCAAGAAAAAGAAATGGGCATGGGCAGGACATGTAATGAGGAGGGAAGATAACCGATTGTCATTAAGGGTTACGGACTGGATTCAAAGGGAAGGGAAGCGTAGCAGGGGGCGGCAGAAAGTTAGGTGGGCGGATGAGATTAAGAAGTTTGCAGGCACGGCATGGCCACAATTAGTACATGACCGGGGTTGTTGGAGAAGTATGGGAGAGTCCTTTGCCCTGCAGTGGGCGTAACCAGGCTGATGATGATGATTATACCGAAAACTGCACTGACAAGTTTCACTTTATTATTGCCAATATGCACTAAGGTAGAGGATGTGTGAGCCTCAAGTTGATTGAGGCGTCTGTGGTTTTCTTTTTTAGCTACAGTGAAAGATACAAAAGGAGACACATTCAGAATGTTTATTGCTTCGTTTTAAAGGAACAACAGTCAAAGAAGACAAAGAAAGAAAAAAAATTCCAATTTGGATTCCACTGGTACAGTTGCAAATGTAATTACCACCCTCCTACGTTAATGTTTGTTTTGTTGGTTTCCTTTTTATGCGTGTCGCCTATTTAGGACTATAGTTGAAACAATTTTTAAACCATGCAGCAAATTAGAATGTAACTTTAAAAACTACTATGCACATTCCCTCATGACTTCCAATTTTATGACTCTTGTAAAAGAATCTTACTATTCATGTAAGGCACATGTTTAAACTGCGGAATCGTAACCGATCAGTGGAGAAGCGATGCTTCTTTTTTTTTGGAAATCGTAAATCTAGCAGCACTTTGGAGAGGATGATGACAACTGATAATTAACAGCATTGCCGTTATCAACTTATATATGTCTACAACAGGACGAAGGCCTCTCTCAGCAATCTTATTACTTCTATCTTGTGCCATCCCATCTTATGCCTGCGCAGGGGCGTCTGCGTCAGCAGGCGTTTGGTGTGTTGCGACACCACGTACCCGAGCACACGAGGGTTGGACTCTCCCGCGTGTAGCCGTGCGCGGCTTAGCCGTGTCTTGGGAAAAAGGGATCCTGGGGGTTGAGCCGATGCTCGGTGTTCGGACCTTTAAGGCCCCCCGGCGGAGGCAACACACCTCTTCACCTCTTCGGCCTCGGCTTCACATAGGCGGCTCCTCCAGACTGACCCACCTGGAGGAAATCGTCAGTCGCCTTTCCCTGTCCTCCTCTCCATTCTTCGTCTTTCTCTCCCACTTTCCCATCTTTCCTGTCTTCTCTTCACTTCTTATTACTTCCGTATTTCCTGGCGGCAAGGGTTAACCGTGTGTGATATATTCAACCTTGGGTATATACATTAGGTTATAGTGGCGCTGTATAGCTGGCGTCTGCAGGTTTCTTGGAACCTGTAGCGTCCCCTTGTGGGCTCCGTGGTGGGTGGCGACCACCGCCGCCGAATTTTGAAACCATCCAATGGCAGAAGCATTGCCACGACTTTCAGATCGGCCCCTGAAAAGAGGTCGCACCGAAGCAACTTTCCAGTTCTTTTTAAAACCAAGCGAAGACACATTTACGAAATACCATGTTCTTCATAGCGAAGGCAACACCACCGTTAGAAAACTGTCACCATTCATAGTATCGAAATGCCTAGCAAACACAATTGTATCGGGTTACAAGGCCTCAAAGATGGCTAGCGGAGACCTCCCCCTTGAACTGACCAAGAAAGGTCAACTAGAAAAGCTCGCCGAACTCACCAATATCGGTGACATCAAAGTAACAATCTCTCCACACCGCTCACTCAACACTAGCAGGGGAGTTATATCTGAAGAAGAGTTCTTGAACCTCAGCGACGAAGAGCTCCTCGAAGGATTTCAGGAGCAAAACGTAATTAAGGTTTAGAGAATCATACTACAACGAAATGACCAACAGATCCCGACGAAACATGTGATTTTGACATTTGGCAGTCGCACTGTGCCTGGTTCACTCGACGCAGGATATCTGAAAATCAACGTCAGACCGTACATACCCAACCCAAGGCGGTGTTTCAAGTGCCAGAGATTTGGGCATGCATCTCAATCATACAGAGGAAAGGAAACATGCGCGCGCGAAGTGTAGTGCCAACGACCATCCATCTGACAACTGCAATGCTCCCGCACAATGCGTCAATTGCAAGGGCGATCTTCCTGCTTACTCGCGGAGCTGCCCTTGCTGGAAAAGAGAAAAATAAATAATTGCAATCAGAGTAAAGGAAAAGATTTCATTCTACGAAGCGAGGGAAAGGCTAGGGCACTTACTTCAAGCAAGCTATGCCAGTGTGACGCGGCAGGGGGCAGCGTCACACCGGCCTCAGGAATCTACAGGGTCCACGTCTGGTACCCCTGTAGAAACCCCACCCGCCCCTTGGTGCCTGCAGCCAGTGCTGCTCCATCAGCAACGAAGACGGCCCAGCAGACCACAGTGCCGCTGGGCCCGAAGATGAACCGTACCCCACGGCCTGAGACGCGCGTCTCGGCGCCTGGCTCTCGATCGTCCAGCGCCTCGGAAAAGGCGATGGAGGTCGATCCGAAAACCCCGGCGTCATTGACGCCATAAGACCCGCGTTCCTTGGAGCGCTTACAGAAGGCTAACACCCAAACAATGAAACGTTCCTTTCCTTCGAGCGCTTCCTAAGCTTACGTGAGGCCTCCTTACAGCGAAGGACCGATGGAGGAAGCAAGCGTACTCTGAAAGCTCCTGTCACGCGTCCTCACGCAAGGAGCGGTTGCCGCATGCCTGGGTTCGAGATTATCTCTTAAAATTTTCACGCGAACACCATAATTCTATTGAAAAATGTTGTATCGTCGCACAATATTTAAATTGAAGAGCTAATATAGAGAAGCGTGGACGCTTTCTTCTAGTTTTCTTTACTAAAGTTAAAAGAAGTAGCGCATTACAGTGCAAAACTTGATGTGCTCCATCAACGCTGGTACGCCGGCGTTGTGCAACGCCTAGCAACGCCTAGCCACGCTTTCATGCCGCACGCGTGACTGAAACGAACATGCCTGCTGGCAAGACGTACCATGATGCTCGCGCTTCTCCGCAGGAGGGCGACAGCGCGCATGCGCAAGCAAGCGTCACGTGGTTAAGGAGTGCGGTGAAGCGCTCGTTCAGGGCCAGGAGCGGCGTAAGAACGCATGAAGCTAGCTTTGGAGCTACCTTATAGGCAGGTTGCGAACGTAGTTCCCGCGCCTACTAGGGCGCCCCTCGCGGCGGCGAGCGCGGAACCGGCAGGATACGATCGGCCCGCTTGCGTTCGGAAAGCCTGTATGTGCACTGTTTCGCGCGTAGCTGTTGCCTTTTCTGAGCAATGCCGAAGTGCAACCCGAGCTGTTGAGTAGTGGGCTGCAACAGCACGTACGCCAACTCTCGAGGAACAAAGTTTTACAGGTTTCCAAGCCGACCGTATGAAGCACACGGCGTCAACACTGGATAGCGCTCGTTTGACGGCATAAGCTGTTTTATGTTCCGGCGTTATGTCAAGTGCGTTATAACGCTGAATTCTATGCTTTTACAGCAATGATGGCAGCAACGGGACAACTGCAGTCAGTGGCGTAGCTAGGTCGTCTGGCACCCGGGGCCCATAGGTCTTCTGTCCCCTGCCCCCCTCCCCCGGGTTTATTCGAGGAAGGTGAGGTTATCAACAATTTCCGTGTGTCTCCAGACGTATATGACACCCCCCCCACTGGGCCCTTGGACCTCCCTCCCCCCCCCCCCCCCGTTGCTACGCCACTGCCTGCAGTGCGTACCAGGATATGCAGCAAAAAAAGTAATTTGTTCCCACACTGTACTGCAGTAAAGCTGTGGAACTCTTTCCCAATCCTCTCCCATTCAAACAGCGCTAGGGCTTGCTGAGAGATTTGAGGAGGGGTTGCAGCCGGCTGAGCTGGCATACGCCCTTCTGCGCCCAGCATATTATCAACGAAGGGGCAGTTGAGATAACCAAAATTTTTGACAACGTGGTTTATTGGAACCTCCTTTGCACGCACTGAAAAATCGCAACATAAAGAGTATCGCACTTCCAGTAACTTGGGCGAAAATATTTTCCCAGCGTAGTCTAACACAACTGATAAGTTCATCCCCTTTTTTCTGTGTTTGGGGAGAGCAACGTTAGAATACCTCTGGTAGGTCTTACCAGTTGTTCGTACGCCCCACGTTCCTAGATGGGATGTTTTGGATTCGTATTTGCCGTCCTGTATGTACAGGGAAACTACCGCGGCGTCCTTGCACTTCCCTGCGATGCCAGCACGGCAATCGCAGCTCCCCGCTAGGATTTGTCTGCTGTCGCCGATCTTCAAGAATCAATGTCGCCTATAATTTTTGATATTAACGTTGATATTAACACTTTGATGGTATAATACTTGTTAAATAAAACTTCGTGGTTTCTTATTGCTGGTTTAAGACAGACAACCTATTTTGAAATTAGAGCTTCAAAATGAATTGCATGTGAGGATATAATAATGTGAATAATAAAAATAGGAGACAGGTATAAAATCAGTTTATGCTAGCAGAAGGTCAAGCGCTTCGGTGTCGTTTATTTTTCGACCGCAGTAACTATGTACGGCTTCTGGCCTCGCCTATGTGTTATGAGGTGCACCGAGCGAAAAATTAACTTCAGTTTTATTTTTCTGTTGTTACCTTCGAGCCAGGCTGACTAGCAGCTGTTTTGAGCCGAGCAAGGCCTCAACTGAAAACAGGAATAACAAGATAGGGCACGTGCGAATGAGACCGTAGCCTGTGTGGAAAGTGGCTAAGCGAAGGGTTAACATGAATATATTCGCGTGTACACTTATGGTTGAAACGTCAGTACTGCATTCAAAACAGGAACATAATTATGCCTGCAGACAGAGGAAAGTAATGGTTCCTGCGATTATTCTTGATTACCACTATCCTTCTTGAAATTCAAGTGTCAAATAACTTCCTGGTGTAGTGAGTCAACGATCAGGACGTGAAACGGAAAACCAGCAATGCTTAAAACGATATCATATCTCAGATGGTGCTGTGTCTAGATGAGCATGTTTGATGAATCCTAACAGTTCACAACAGTTCACAGAGGCCAGTTTCTTATGTAATATTGACAAATGGTGACGGATATGTCTTTCGTAGAGTAAAATGGAGACAATGCATGGAACTTTAGCCAATATCTCCTGAAAATTTTACCAGGGCAACTTACTTACTAATTACGTCACTAAAGCCGCCAAGACTCCAAAAAAAGCACGATTATCGTTAAGATAACTACAAACTTTCTAAAGTAAGCGACTTCTTTGAGTTACCCGCACGATTCAATATGAATGGCACCAGTGGCGAATTTTAGAGAAACGCCACTGACGCTTTCTGCGCGTCAGCCATATTATTGTCATTGTGTTTACAGCTTTTTCTTGCGTTGGCGTCAGCTGTTATTTCGCATTCGTGTATCTGTTGTTTTGTGCTGCAGCTATGATAGAACCAGCCAGTGGCGTTATGCACCGCGTTGACACTTGCTTGCATTATTCTCTCTTCTTTTTTTTTTGCTTTCGCTACGTGCGCCCATTGCAAACGATGGCGATTGGCAGCAGTACGGTTGCTGCAGAGCCCGTTGATTTTTTATGCAAAACTCTGCTAGTCAGGGCCCAGATCACAGCACTTGGTTCTATGGCGTTCGCGTGTTTGATCAGGTCATCTTTGGTATCAGAGGATAAAAAAACTTAGTCCTTGAGGACGCTACCGCCACTGTGTCAGTATATACGGGGTATCTGTGGTAATAGGGCATTTAATAGAGCTAATAAATGAGCAAAGTTGCAGTGCCTCATAGCATTTGAGCGCTATAAAATAAGCGAAAATAACTTGCCTTGTATTCCTCTAGCAGACACAAGAACAGCATGCCAGTAAGCTGCACAGAAGTATCGAAGCCTGTAGAAAAGGCTCGACTTGCCTGAGTGGGGCAACTTTCACATGACTAATGTCTCAGTTTGTATAAAGTACGTTTGCAATAGTCCTTATTGCGAGTGACTGCCTTTTCTTGCTAAGGACAAGCAGGCACATTGGCAGATAAACATTTCAGGATGCGAACACTGCTGTAACAAATTTGTGTTGGAAAGCGAAGATCATATTCAAGGTAGTCTAACTCAGCAGTTTGCAGTGCTTGAATTCCCACTGAATGCTAAAGAGGCTTAGCCAAGGCAGCTTCGGTAGTGTCACCAGTGTCATAGTAGTGATCATGTATGGCCACAGGTTGGTATCTTCACTGGACATCTTGTGCGTTCAAGATCCTTGCGACGCACCCATCGCTCCCGTGGCTGCTCGCGATGGAAATCGCAAAACTGAATTTTGCCGTCGGCAAAGTGACATGATAGCACCTATATCTGCTTGGCAGTAGTCTGTCATAAAATGCTGGGGTGCCATATTATTTCCTGCCTTAAATATTTCAAGTGCTTCTCTGATGCAAGCATTTGTTTCAAATTAGACTACACATGCTTTGGCTGACATAAACGACATAGGCGTCCTCACTACAAGAAAAAAGTGGCAGTGCATGGTCAGTAGCCTCGTTTGCAGCGACAGTACACACTACAGTGTTTCTATATTTCTGTAAAAGCTCACTCATAAATTTCGACTGAAAACAGAATAGGAATGTGCTCTTGCACTGCTATGAAAACCATTTTTCAACAGTTTCACTCTTACTGCAAGGTGAGCTACGGTCTTCTTTTTATGGGCGCACAAAGAAATGAGCGTCTGGATTTTGCTTTGAAGCTATTAAACCAGATGAATGGCTTTTCCTGATCAGGATCAGGATCATGCGTCCACACCGTAGATGACGAAGTAACTTACGCTGAGCTTCACGCATCTCGCTGGTGCATTATTTTTTGTTTGCGGAATAAACCTAGCAGTCACTTCCGATCAGTGCGAGTTCAATGCTTCCGTCACGTCGTAGAAGTGCCCCATTTCAAATAGACGACTTGCTTTCTCTAAATTCTTTTCACGAAAAAAGCTATGAAGATCTTGTAATTCCCGAAACTTGGTTAAAATTAATTTCGGCACTCTGTTTCGCGCCATCGCTACCGTTTGACAGGACGCCAAACACGCAGCGCGGGCTGCTGACGCCGTGAGCAATCCTACCACATTCGCGCAACTATTCGTCAGATGGCGCTAGCGGTCGGAAAGACAGGGCGCCGCCTAGCACTTGCAACCTGCCCATGCTGAGGAAGCACCAAGGAAGCCTTCACCGAGGGCCCCTCAGTAAGGAAGCTTTCAGAGTGACATAAGGTAGCCTCACCGAAATGAAGGCTTCCTTACTGAGGTAAGGAAGCTTTCATTGTTTGGCCCTAAGCATATTATACGTTCGCTGAGAAAAGAAAAGGTAACCTGAACGGTTACCGGCTTTTAAACACATGTCACCTACAACTCGTAAGCTCACACGCACAAGTAACTTCTTTTCCAATCCCAATAACATGGCTTTCATCATTCATCGGAATTGCAGAGGCCTAATTCACAACCTAGGTGACATCAACGACATTATAAATAAGTTATCACCAGTGGCATTCTGCCTTCAAGAAACGAACCTAGGACCCAAAGCATACAAATTTTCTTAAAGGCTTTGCAGTTACAAGAAAGGACCGCGAGCACTCCAGTCGTCTATCAGGAGGTGTCGCTATTGTCGTTCAAGGCGGCATCCCTACACGGAACGTTTCACTAAATACTGCGTTTGAGGCAGTAGCTGTCACCGTTTTAAGACTGTCACCTTCTGTTCGTTGTACATCCCTCCCCATACCCATTTCACAACTCGAGACATGTAAAATTTAATTAGGCAGCTGCCGGAGCCTTTTGTTTTAGTTGGAGATTTTAATGCTCATTGCACTCTTTGGGGCAGCGGTAAGAATGACCAAAGAGGACAACTTATTGAAGATTTTATTTTAACAAACAACATCTGTCTTTTAAATTCAGGTGCGCCAACTCATTTTTCATCGAGTTCACGTATTTTACCTGCATTGATTTAGCATTTTGCTCTCCGGACATTTTCACCAATTGTAAATAGGATGTACTGAAGACATCATATGGCAGTGATGATCTACCTGCTATAATCAACCTCACATCAACGCTACCCATTATATCTCACTAACCGCGCCGTTGGAAACTACAAATGGCAGACTGGGCTGTTTTTGCGGAAAGTGCCAGGCTGGAGGAACTTATTTTAACAGACGTAAGCATTCAGGAAATTAATGAAAAGTTTACCAATTGCATAATTTCTGCAGATGAAAAGGCCATTCCGCAATCTTCTGGCGTGGTTCGGAAAAACCTGAATCCTTGGTGGACACGCGAATGCACCGTAGCAAAAACGCAGCAAAACAAGGCCTGGGGAATCTTACGCGGATATCCCACACAAAACAATTTTCTCAGTTTTAAACAAGCCAAAGCGAAAGCCCGATTTATTCGGAGACAGGCAGAAAAAATGTCTTGGCCGAAATATGTGTCTACAATTAATAGCACCGTCACATCCAAAAGGAAGTGGGACCAAGTCAGAAAGTTTAAGGGGGACTACTCACCATACACGATACCCATACTCACACCTTCAAGCACTCAGACAACACTACAAGAACAAGCGAATATACTTGGGGAACTTTTCTATAACGTCTCTAGCTCGGCTAATTATACAAAGAGGTTATTAAAATACAAACCGTCGGCAGAAAAAGAGAAACTACCAACTACTTGTATGTCAAGGGACGAATACAACGCTCCATTTCGGTGGCACCGCAGAAGCCATGTCACCTGTAACTCGTCTTCTGTTCCTTGAACAGGTGCTGTTGATCTGCGCATCTTGCCATGAGAACGCATACAACACGTGCATCGTTGGATCCGTTCCTGATATGGCCGTCTTCGACTGGGAAGTGCCTGTCAGTGACACCGTCGGCACCAGATACTATGGAAGCATCACGGGAACTTCGTCCTGTCCTATAAAGGCAGCGAATTCAGTAGCCTGCGGCAGTGGGCACGGTTGCACCACAGAAGCCATGTCACCTGTAACTCATCTTCTGTTCCTTGAACAGGTTGGTTTCTATACGTATTATGGTTACAAGAATGATAATCGCTTCATTGTAGTGCTGCCGTGCCCAAAAGTGCTTTATTTGTCATTCGCTTCTATGTGTTTGTTGTTATCTGGTGACATTGAGACGAATTCCGGTCCTAACACAACGCTCTTGAAAGAATTGCTTGACGGGCAACAAGCCATCAAAACGGATTTAGCCGCCTTGAGCAAGAGAATAAAACAAGTTGAGAAGACGGTGCAGGCTTTCAGGGACCAAGCCAATGTGATAGCCGAGTTAACTAAGACAAACAAAACCCTGAACGCGTCTGTAAAAACGCTGCACGATAGGCTGGTGTCTTTGAAAGACAGAAGCAGACGAAATAACCTCATGGTTTTTGGAATTCCGGAGGGCGAAAAAGAAACAACAGAAGAGCTGTCTACAAAAGTGCTTACCGATTTATTTGAGAAACAGCTGAACGTATCTCTGCACACAGTTGAATGAATACATAGGATCGGGAAACGGCAGAGCAAACAGCCACGACCTGTTATTCTAAAGCTGTGCGATTCCAGAGAAAAGTCAAAAGTTTACAAAAACTGTAAAAAACTAAAGGGAACTGGCATATCCATTGCTGATAACTACAGCAAGGAAACAGTTACCAAATGCAAGCTTCTTTGGAATTCTGCGCAGGATGAACGAAAACAAGGAAAGCGCGTGCGTCTTGACTATGATAAAATGTTCATCGATGGTGATATGTACAGTTGGGACGACGAAAAAAACCGTCGAGTCAAGCTCAGGCGTAATAAGAGTACTCTATCAGCTGTAAGCGAGGACTGACCGAAACAGAGAGGGCATCATGAATTTCGTCTAGTTAACTTTAACGCTAGAAGTATCGTGAATAAGACTGCAGGCTTAGAGTACATTTTAGTGAATTATGATCCGGACGTTGTTACGATCACAGAGACATGGTTGCGTTCAGAAATTCAAGATAATGAGATAATACCTCCCGGATACAAGATAGTACGTCGGGATCGACAGTCTCGAGGAGGCGGCGTTGCAATAATAATGAAAGAAAATATTGACTTCAAAACACTAAATGGTATCCCAGAACACGAAAGTCTTTGGTATGAAATGAATATTGGAACGTCACGAGTCCTTCTGGGTACAATTTACCGACCCCTAAACTCGCCTCTTTCATTCTTAGAGTCGATACAGAGTTACTTAGAAGCAAACAAAAAGCGCCACTGCCGACTACTCCTAACCGGGGCTTCAATTTACCTGCAATTAACTGGGATACATTCGCAACAGAATTGCGGGAACAGGCACACTGCGATTTGCTCCTTGACATTGCATTCACTTATGACCTTTCACAAATTGTTCGTCAAAGTACGCAAAATTCAGGGGAATGTCCATCTATCCTGGATCTGGTATTTCTTGACGGGCGCTTTGACCAGTTTGAAGTGTCGGTTGAGGAGGGTATCTCAGACCATGAAGTTGTCTTCGTTCAGATACCACATAACGAGACAAAGTCAAAGTATAAAGAGGCAGTTACATTTGTTCCAAATTTTTCGGAAGCTGATGACACAAGTATCATTGACTACTTGTCATTTGCACTGGACAATTTTGATTCTCAAAGTGATATCAACACCATGTGGCTGTCGTTCAAGGATATTATTTACCATTGTATTAGCAAATTTGTGCCGATTCGTAAAAGAAAGAAAACTAAACGGAACCCTTGGATCAACAGGGAAATCATCCAAGTAAAACGTCGAATAAGCCGCCAGAGACGGAAAGTAACCAAAGACCACGCAAAAATAACTGAGTTGTCTGCACAACTGCGTTCTATGATTACTGAAGCCAAAAGTAAATATTACAAAGAAATATTGACAGATTTCATGAAGTCGTCTCCCGATAAATTTTGGTGTCACATGTCGAAAAAGGACAACGAGTCGCATAGCATTGTAATTCATAACACTGTAGTTACTGATCCTGGAGTCATTGCTTCTTCTTACAATGAGTTCTTCCAGTCGGTGTTTTCTGCTCCATCAGAATCCAGTAATGAATCCGTACTCTCCCCATCGCTTCGCTCGGAAGAGATGTCAGACGTTGAAGTCTCGTACGATGAAATTGTAGTGCTTCTACTAAACATTGACGTCAAAAAATCGGTAGGCCCCGATGACATACCCAACGCATTTCTGCGCAGGTATGCGGAATGGGTTGCGCATTACTTAAAAATTATGTTTGACGTGTCACTTGCGGAAGGCCGAGTTCCTGATGACTGGCTTACGGCAAAGGTTGTACCGGTGCACAAATCTGGAGATAGACAGATAATTGAAAATTATCGTCCAATATCGCTGACCTGCGTTTGCTGCAAGCTCTTAGAACATGTTGTAGCCAAGTCAATTTACACGTACATCGAAAATGCGAACTCATTTTTTTCCAACCAACACGGATTCCGACAGCGCCTTTCCACAACAACACTGCTTCTTGGAACAATCCATGACTTTGCCAGTGCATTAAACAATAGGAAACAGATAGATGCCATCTGTCTTGATCTGTCGAAAGCATTCGACAGAGTGCTACATGCAGAATTGATTGTGAAACTCACTAATATGGGAATAAACGCGAAAATAGTAAAATGGATAACCTACGGTACCTCCGGGGCAGAACCCAATACGTAGAAGTGGAACACACTAAATCAAAGCCGTTGAACGTAACGTCTGGTGTCCCTCAGGGGTCTGTGTTAGGCCCTATACTATTTTTAGTATATATTAATGACATTTCCTCAGCAATTGACAAAGGTATCACCGTGCGACTTTTCGCCGACGATTGCTTACTGCACAAAGAAATTAATAGCATAGAAGATCAGAAATTACTCAGTGACGCTCTTAGGGCTACAGAAAAATGGTGTGACAAATGGAAAATGAAAATAAATGAGAGTAAAACTGTTGTATTGCACATAACGAATAAAATAAATCATATTTTTGATTTTAATTACACAGTGAATTCTTCGGTGCTTTCCACGGTTGACGTGCTGAAATACTTAGGCATACATATATCCGAGAATTTAAGCTGGTCCAACCATGTTACAAAAATATGCCAAACTGCGGAAAGGATGCTTTGGTTCTTACGACGGAAATTGCAGTTAGCCTCACAGTCAGTAAAACTAACAGCTTATTTAACGTACGTTCGACCCACGTTAGAATATGCCAGCATAATCTGGGACCCTTATCAGTCAGGGCTAATTGAGAGACTGGAAAGAGTTCAACGTCGAGCAGCAAGGTTTATCCTATCGCGTTATTCTCGCACAGATTCAGTCTCCGAAATGCTCGGATTGCTGCACTTGCCTACGCTCGCTGAACGCAGGCGCATAACTAGGTTAAAGTTCTCAGTCTTCTCACTAAAAACACATTCAACATCAAAAGTGAACAGTATTTGATAGCACGACAAGGTAGAACACTACGGAAAAGCAAATATAGTACTTTTAAAATACCTCAGATGCTCATTAACGCTTATGCATTTTCCTTCTTCCCAATAACCATTAAAGAATGGAATGAGTTACCGGTGTTAACGCGAGAAAGCATCAGTGCGGAATAATTCGAGAAATACTTAAGGCTACATTGAAAGAAGCACGCACGTATTCGTGTTTTTTTCGTTTTGTTTCTTTGGGAGGGGAGAGTGTATGACCTCGTTTATTAACACTGCGTTTATAGTCATATTTATCGGAGTATATGTATTATATTTCGCTTATGTATCTTCTTTGTTCACTTATGTTCTCCTATTAAAACACTATTCATGTACTGCCTTCATGTACTGTACTAATTGCCGAAATACTGCTACTAACTTGGTTTTTTTTTCGCTTTTTGTTTTTTTGCTATATGTATAATTGTAATACCATGTATTGTACTGATTGTCCAAGTGCTGCTTTGACCCACCCTGTAACGGCCGACAGGCCAACAGTATTCGTAAAAAAAAAAATTACGTTACAAGAGCTTAGCAGTGTTCTCTGTACTGGCAAGAAAACTGCAGTTGGTCCTGACCGGATCCATTATTCCATGCTTGCACACCTGTCCCCTGCATCCGTAGATGCTCTCCTTAAATTTTAACAACATATTTGAATCTGGAAGCATGCCAAAAAGTTAGAAAAACGTAATAGTTGTGCCTTTTTTAAAAAAAAAGGTAAATCCCCCACATCCCCAAGCAGCTTTCGACACATTGCCCTGACAAGCTGTTTGGCGAAAACATATGAAAGTATCGTAAATACCAGATTAACTTTCACGCTTCATATACGGAACTCCATTGATTCTCATCAGTGCGGCTATAAAAAAAGGTGTTCAACGACAGACCACCTCGTCCGACTTGAGCGCGAAATACGTGAGGCAGTCGTACACAAACAGCACTGCCTGGCAGTGTTCTTCGATTTAGAAAAAGCGTATGACACCACGTGGAGGTTTGGAATCTTACGTGACCTCGCCGTGTTAGGAATCCGTGGCAAAATGCTAAACTGTATCGCAGATTTTATGTCCAACAGAACATTCCAAATCTGTCTAGGCACTGTGCTCTCGCGCACGTTTATCCAAGAAAAGGGCGTGCCACAAGGTTTCGTACTTAGCACAACACTCTTTATAGTAATAATGAACTCTATCAACGAAGTCATTCCCATCTCTGTTATGCACTCCATACACGTCGATGACCTGCAAATAGCGTGCCACGCCTCAAACTTACCAACATGTGAAAGGCAGCTCCAGATAACAATAAATAAACTAATGGAGTGGGCTGAGAAAAATGGCTTCCGCTTCTCTAGTCAGAAAACTGTTACAGTGCTATTTTCGCAAAAACGAGGGTTGTACTTAGACCCGGATTTAAAATTGAATGATGTTGCGCTGCCGGTAAAACAAGAATATAAATTCTTGGGAGTAATCTTTGAGAAAAACTAAACTTCCTTGCCCACATTAAAGCACCCAAGATTAAGGCAAATAAAGCATTGAATATCCTCAAAGTGTTATCTCATAAGCACTGGGGTTCCGACCGAACGTGTCTTTTACGTATTTACCGGTCTCTTGTTCGTGGCCTTTTAGACTACGGCTCCATTGTTTACGGCTCAGCCAGACAGTCCCACATCCCACGACTTGATCCAGTACATAACCTTGAATTGCGACTGGCCAGTGGTGCCTTCAGAACGTCACTTATTCAAAGTTTATACGTTGAGTGTAATGAACCCTCATTACAGCAGCGCAGAGCATTGCTCACATTCTCTTACATACTCAGAATTCAGTCATCACCGCGACACATATGCTACAGCATCCTCACACAATGCAACTCACGCCTACACTATACAAATAAACCGAATATGATTAAGCCGCTTGTCCTGCGATATGAGGAATATGTCCTGGATTACGACATTCCTCGAGAAGTGCTCCAGGTTGCCAGAAAGCCAAAGCGTTTGCCCCCGTGGTACGACTTTCAACCGTTGTGTGACTGGACATTAACACATTTAGAGAAGAAAGACACCCCACTCGAAGACATAATACAAGAATTCGGTGCTCCTCAGGGCAAATATCAAAATAACATGTTATATTACACTGATGGCTCTAAAACGAAAGGACACGTGGGTGCGGGGGGTCGTAACGGAAAATTGGGAAAAAAGTATTCGATTGCCACAACATGCCTCTGTTTTCACGGCCAATGTTTTCGCTATATGGGTTGTTGTTAAAAAGATTATCGCTGATAAACACAAAAATGCAGTCATATACGAAGATTCTTTCAGCACACTGAAGGCTCTACATTTGAAATCTGAGTGTGAACCCCTGATTGGAGACATTTTAAACATGGTGGCTTTTAACGAATACGGGAGGTCAATTCTTTTCTGCTGGGTCCCAAGCCATGTTGGGATACCGGGTAACGAAGTAGCTGATAGATATGCATTGATGGGAGCGCATAAAGAAATTACCAACACAACACTCCCATATAATGATAGCATCCGTGCAATTAGAAAAGCCTTCTCGGTAAAATGGCAGCGCGAATGGGACCGTTGTGCCGATGACAAGCTACATCTCGCGAAACCCATAGTTGGCGAGTGGAAGTCATGCTATCATCAGCAGCGGTTCATCGAAGTAGTTTTATGCCGACTACGCATTGGGCACATACTCCTCACACACAATTACTTACGAACGAAGACACACTAACATGCGAGAAATGTCAACAGCCACTAACAGTTATGCACATATTACTCACATGTACACTGACTGAAACACACAGACGAACACTTTTGCACAAATTATATCAACTACACATACCTTTACACCCTGCTCTGATTTTGGGTGATGATCCGCTAATCCCATTATGTGACGTCCGTAAATTTCTAGACGACACTGGATTTTCACATAAAATATACATTACTAACACAACTATTTTTTCTTCATAAACTGGATTTTAAAACACCTCGTGTTTGGCGCAGCATAGCCTTAGCTGCTTTTGCGCCATTAAACCCCATTTAACTAACTAACTAACCATCTTATGCCTTGCGAGACTTTGGGATAAGCAGCCTTCGAGTCTCCAATGAAATCCATGGGCGTTCCAGCTGATAGCTTCCCTAATGCGTACGTGTAATGGTACAGAATGAGTTTAACTGTAACGCCAATACTTCTTTAGCTGAGTTTTGAGACGGATGGCTTGAAAGTGGCGCTAGTGTTCGAATTTGTGCTATGGAGCAATGACTTGATCATTTCTTGGAATTGATTTCGGAGTTTGTACACATGGCTGAAATGGAATATTTATGACGTTATTCAGTGAATCGTTTTAATCAGCAACCTGAACATTACAACCCCTCACTCATGTAAAGTCCACTTATTCATCTAATCAACATGGATTTTTGAAACTAAAGAAAGATGTCGCAGTTTCACCCAAAAAGTGATACGTTGATTGGGAGAGCAAATTAATAGTCAGTTATACGAAGTAAGGATAGCAGCCTTATCGGCACTATAGACTTGGAAACATTCGCTTACTAAATGAATTAACAAACATGGTGTCACCGCGTCTAACCAAACATGAACACATCACACTCGATGAGCATGGACACTCGCTGTTAAAACGCTCGTCTGAGCAAGCGCAGCAGTAGCGAGTGAAGTGACCTTCGTCCGGTCTATCGGTTCAACACAACAGTGGCGAGAAGACGGCGTGCGCAAAAATACGAGCCGTCTGCAGACCACCATCAAGATACGGCCGTGCAAAATAAGCACTTGAAGACGGAGTCGAAGCCGCCACCCTCCCTCCCGCGCTGCCTCGCCACTTTCCTGGAAATATCGCGCCCGAGATTGAGCCTTGCGACCGGTCGCGAAATGAGCATTTGCGACCGGAGCGCAACACCGTCTCCCCCCCCCCACCCCCACCCTCCAATCCTTTTACGGCCTTTCGCGCGAAGTAAGACGGCGCGTTTGCTCTGTGGTTTCTTCCTTCGCCAAATTGAGCCGCGATCGTCGGCTCCCCTCGCATATATTCACTCACAAATACAGCATACGACGCACGGAGACACTATTAGCGAGGTTGCACTTTATGCGGGACATCGCGGTGCCGGCGACGACAGAAATGCGCCTGGGGTGTCCGTATGGTTGCTATGAGAATAACAGAAGACACAGAACACCGTATATCATCTGCATAATGCGAAGCTGGCTTTCCTGTAACTGAAATTTTAATACTGAAAGGGAAGTTTGCTTCCGCGCAACGCAGGCTATGTGCGGTCCAAACATGTAGCAGTCGACAAAAAGACAGGCATGGCGGGCTCCCCGGCGTCACGGCGTCTGTGCGACGCGCGGCCACGCTGGGAGCACACACATTCCGCAGAGTGCGTAAACATGCTAATGTCTTCGCTCTTTGGATGGAGGAGCCCATAGAGTCTACCACAAGATCTTTTCCTCTACACACGCCTGTGCTATCAGCGCGTTTTTTGTACCACGTCTACTATCAGCGCTGAAAATGCCGCGCCGGCCCACAAGCATGAAAGACAAAACTATATTAATCGTGAGAGCCTTTTAATCAGAACTCCCATTTGTCGTCTGCTCTACGTCTCTTCCACGGTAACGTTGAACAGCAGAAACAGAAAAAAGTCAGAATTTACTTGAGTACCAGATATTTACAGCATTTACTATACACGACACCGACACGATCCTTCGAGTGCACTATACGTACGCCGCTAACAAATCACACGTCATCTATTTTTGTACCAATGTCAAGCAGAATGGCACAAGGTAGGAAATAGTTCTTATAATTCAAAGCGATGGCCACATAACGTTAACTGTATAGTATTAGATATGTGAAGCAATGATACACGCTACCGTTTTACATTCTTTTACCAAATGTTCTGCTCCGGTCCAATATATGCAATTTTTGATAATTTGTTTCTCATTTTTCTAGTCCATCATTCATGCATTTAGTTATTCTTTGTCAGAGTCAGGAAGTGAAACTAGCAGACAGGCATGCGAGGAAATCTTTCTGGCCACGCACGTGACGACATCATACCTTCGCTGCTCGGGTACTAGCACCGTCCGCACTGTGCTTTTAAAATGCACCGGCAGCACAACAAGCCACGCATTCCAGTGTTCCCGCTAACTATATTCAAAATAAAATGACGCAGTCAGTAGCCAGGCGAAATTGTTTCCCGACATTAACTCTCTAAAACACTCGTACTGCAGCTAACGAAGCAACAAAATCAATACTGGATGTCATGTGCCCTGGTATGAGGCGGGTTTATATGCCAGCATGCAAAGAAATAAAATGTTACAGAACAGTAAAAAAGTCGCACTTTGCTGTCACTCAATAAAATTCGTCGCATAGTGCCCTTTCTTGAGAACTTACGCAAGCTTTTTTTTCTTTTTCGCAGGCACAGCAAAAGAAGTACATTTTGAAAAGGCAAATTTAAGCAATGATACGTTTGTCAAGCCCACTTATAGCCCTTGCGTATGCTATAACAAAAAAAAAACTAAAGCTTAATTTAATACCCAAATCCGACGTTACTTCAGAAACCGAAACGTACGCTAAATTGTCGGAACATGTAGTTGCTAAATTTTGTCGCTGCCCGCCTAAATTTTCTTTGCGGGCTAAATTGTAGTCTTGTTCTATGTCATGAACACGTGGAAAGTATCGGGTAGAATACGTCGTGCGCTGTTTGTAATGTACTTGAAAAGAAAAGCACTCACCTCTTACGATTGGTGACAAAACAAAAGGAGCCGTGCCTACATGCGTTGACTCGAAGAGCAGCCATCTTTATTATGGAACCGGGCATCAAAGCAGTACCGCAAACAGCGCGTTGTGCATGGTATATGCATGAAAAGCAAAAAAAAAGACGCTAAAATTTTATTTTGTAGCTTTTTTAAGCAGTTACAATAATTTAGAACGGTTATATTTCAGTTTTGACTTGATTCATAGGCTGGATATCAAGAACAGAATTTTTTTCTTCTAACAGGCTTCTTGGAAATTCTTGGAATTCCTGAAAAAATCGGAGTTTTACCCAAATTCCATCATCGGGTTTCGGAAGAAGCTCGGGACGCAAGACGCCATGATCTTACTGAAGAACGAGATCATCGACGATACGACGGGCACAAAGGACAACAGGGTCATACTCGTGCTGGACTTGTAGAGCGCCTTCGATAAAGTGAGGCACTCGGCTATCCTGGCCCAAGTATCCAGGCTAAACATGGGCAGAAGGACATACCAGTACATCAAAGACTTCCTGACGGAATGGACCACCGAAATCGGCGCGGGTGACCTGCAGCTCGTAGAGAAGAAGCTGGGCAGCGTCGGAACTCCGCAGGGCTCGGTGATCTCCCCTCTAGTCTTCAATCTCGAGATGATCGGGGTGGCCAACCGGCTAGAAAGAGTAGTGGGAGTCCGGCACACCATCTACGCCGACGGCGTTACGCTATGGGTACCGGGAGGAAGCGACGGACACATCGAGACAACGCTGCAAGAAGCGGTCAACGCCATCGAGGAGCAGCTGGGCGGGTCTGGACTCGTTTGCTCTCCGGCCAAGTCAGAACTGCTGGTGATTCCACCGACAGGAGCGGGCAGGAAAAGAAAGAATATGGAAGTCAAGTACGAGCGTCCCAAGATCACGGCCAAGACAGCGGGAGGACAAGTAATACCGGAGATCGAGAAGATTCGAGTGCTCGGGCTGCTCATCCAGCGAAACCGAGACAACGGTGAAACGGTCAACAAGCTCGCGGGCAAAGCGGCCGCGGCAATGAGACTCATCAAGAGGGTGTCCAACAGAAGAGCGAGGATGAAGGAGGAGAGCCTGACTAGGCTCGTTCAATCCTTCGCAGTTAGCCACATAACGTACGTGGCCGCCCTCCACAACTGGAGGCCGAGCGAACGTAACAAGATAGACGCCACCATACGCAAGGCGTATAAGGCGGCACTCGGTCTCCTCGGGAGCACGAGCACCGAACAATTCATGGCGCTGGGAGTCCACAACACGCTGGATGAAATAGCCGAAGCACAGAGAACGGCGCAACTCGAGCGTCTCTCTGAAACGAGAACCGGAAGACAGATACTGCGGGACCTTGGCCTCGAGCCGAGGGAAGGCAAGCAGCAGAAAGACGTACCTATACCGGATAGCATCAACAGAAAGCTCAGGGTCTGCCCGATCCAGAGGAACGTGAACCTGGAGCACAACAAGGAGCGGAGGTTGGCGAGGGCCAGGGCTCTCGTGGACCTCCACGCCAGAGAAGAAGGCGCCGTCTACGTGGACGCGGTGGAGTATCGAGGGAGCAGCGACGCATACGCGGTGGTGGCTGTCGGGGCCTCGACGGGAGCAACGAAGACCGCGGCGAGCGTCCGGAATCGACAGGCACACCGGGCGAAGGAGGTGGCCATCGCCTTGGCCGTCTCCGACCCCGGATGCGCTACAGTGTTGTGCGACTCTAGAACGGCAGTGAAGAACTACGCCAAAGGTAGGGTATGTAGTGAGGCCACGCGCATACTGCGCAAGGCCGAAGACATCGCACGCAAAAGTACTGTGATGATCAAGCGGTTTCCGGCCCACATGGGCAGTGACGTGTCGGAACGCGGGAACGCGAACCACAACGAGACGGCCAACTCGGCCGCGCGAGGACTAACCAACCGCGCAGCTGCAAGCACGGCCGACTCGGAGTGTTGGTCGCGGTGCAGTGCCAAGGACAAGATGACCACCTTCAACGAAATAGTGAAGTGGTACAGACTGAACAGACAGACTATGCTGTTACCTCACCCGCGGCTTACCCGGAAGGAGGCAATGTTATACAGGCAATTACAGACGGGGTCCCTGCTCACCCCTGTGCTTGCTAAGCACGCGTGTCCTAGCGTGTACGCGAATGACGTGTGTCGACTGTGCGCTAAGGAGAGAGCCACCGCGGCTCACATCCTTTGGGACTGTAGCATAAATCCTTGAGAAGCCAGCGAGAAGACGACGATCCCGCCGCAGCTAGAGGCTGCAACGAGGAGCTATGACAAAAGAGACACAACTCAAGGCCATCCAGCAGGTCTCGGCAGCTCTAGAGAGGCAGCGACCGCGCGAAACCGAGGAGAAGGGGGGCAGCACCCCCAGGAAGGGGGCGGCGGCCCTCTCGGACCCGCAGAAGTAGCGAGGAACCAGGACCTCGAGGAGCACAATGCACGAGACTGACGTAGTGGCCGCATCGCGGTGAAAGCTTGTCCTGCCTGCGTGGAGGGAGCCTAACCGACTCTGCAGGCATTTTCACTAAAGTTGTTCTCTCTCTCTCTTAACAGGTTTCCGTCACAGGGCGTACACAGAAAATTTCTTTTGTGGTACGTAAATTTTCCATAAAGTTTCTTTACACGAACAACTTTTTTTATTACAGTGTATAGCGAAGCTGCTGCCGACGTTACACACCACCATCACAAGCGACGTACGTCACGCCCGCACGCACGTGTATGGGAGTGCAGCATGCATTCTCAGTCTTCTAGGCGCTCCAACAAGCGCGTTAGTGAACTAAATGTATGTTTAAAAGTAAAATGTGTAAAAAAATACGTAAAGTACGACTTGCACACAAGCTACGGACTTGATAGCTACTGATCGTTATTTGAATTATGGTTGAGCGAATAGTGAAATTTCATCTCGAATCGAATAGTGCCGAATAGTGGCCAAAAATATCGAATATCTAATCAAATATAGAATACAACATATTTTATTGAAAATTTACAGAAAGACCAAAGAAATGATGTTTGCTCATGTCCTCGAGCACACAAAGCGATTAGTGACTGTTACCGCAAGGCTACAAATTCTCATGGAGAAACAAAAGCTGTTCCACATGACCTGGCTTCAGGCTCTCTCGCCACGGTGTTACGGTGTTTCCTGCAGTTGAAAACATGCGTTCACTGGGCACCTCTGTAGCAGGGATGGGAAGGTATCGCAAACCAATTTTGGAGATTCCTGCATACAGTGAAGCGCCATGCTCTTTCCAATATTTCAAAAGGATCATCCTTTCTTGGAATCAGCGGCTCATTGAAGTATTTTTCAACTTCTTGACTACAAGGTGCTTGTTCTTTTTTGAGGCCAGCACTTCGACAGCTTCCCAGACTGTTCACCGGCCGTCTTTGCTTGCGGCATGACTTGTCGATGGCTTCGGATTTTGAAAGTGCTGCGACGGAGTGCGATGTGAGCGTGTCGACCAGTAATTTCGGCTGCCAGCAGCTCGGCGCCCTGTTACTGATTGATGGTGGTGCAGCGGTGGCGTAGCGGTAGAACACCCGCCTCGCGTGCAAGAGGTCCGTGGTTCGAATCGTGGTGCCGGCAATTTTCCACCGGATGAAAAAAAAAATCCGCGTGTTGATAAAATTGCATAAGCAGGCCTGGAGTGTGGCCTGATCCCGGTGACCAGAACCGGTAACGCACTCCCTCACCAGAGCAGGATTCGCCACCCTGGTGCAGTACTTGGCCACAACCTCCTATATGAACAACACAATCAAACCCCGGCCCCTCAGTCCCCAGCAGCTGTGAAGCAACTGACCACGGCGGCGGTCAGACCTGCGACGCAGCAGAGGGTGCTAAGAATCACTGGTTCCGGACAGGCCGCCATTGGAATATGAACCTGGCAACGTTTAATGCTAGAACGTTATCTAGTGAGGCGAGTCTAGCAGTGCTATTGGAGGAATTAGAGGGCAGTAAATGGGACATAATAGGGCTCAGTGAAGTTAGGAGGCCAAAAGAAGCATACACAGTGCTAAAAAGCGGGCACGTTCTGTGCTACCGGGGCTTAGCGGAGAGAAGAGAACTAGGCGTCGGATTCCTGATTAATAAGAATATAGCTGGTAACATACAGGAATTCTATAGCATTAACGAGAGGGTGGCAGGTCTTGTTGTGAAACTTAATAAGAGGTACAAAATGAAGATTGTACAGGTCTACGCCCCTACATCCAGCCATGATGACCAGGAAGTCGAAAGCTTTTATGCAGACGTGGAATCGGCGATGGGTAAAGTCAAAACAAAATACACTATACTGATGGGCGACTTCAATGCCAGGGTAGGCAAGAAGCAGGCTGGAGACAAGGCAGTAGGGTAATATGGCATAGGCACTAGGAATATCAGGGGAGAGTTATTAGTAGAGTTTGCGGAACAGAATAATATTAGGATAATGAATACCTTCTTCCGCAAGAGGGATAGCCGAAAGTGGACGTGGAGGAGCCCGAACGGCGAGACTACAAATGAAATAGACTTCATACTTTGCGCTAACCCTGGCATCATACAAGATGTGGACGTGCTCGGCAAGGTGCGCTGCAGTGACCACAGGATGGTCAGAACTCGAATTAGCCTAGACCTGAGAAGGGAACGGAAGAAACTGGTACATAAGAAGCCGATCAATGAGTTAGCGGTAAGAGGGAAAATAGAGAAAATTCCAGATCAAGCTACAGAACAGGTATTCCGCTTTAATTCAGGAAGAGGACCTTAATGTTGAAGCAATGAACGACAATCTTGTGGGCATCATTAAGGAGTGTGCAATGGAAGTCGGTGGTAATTCCGTTAGGCAGGATACCAGTAAACTATCGCAGGAGACAAAAGATCTGATCAAGAAACGCCAATGTATGAAAGCCTCTAACCCTACAGCTGGAATAGAACTGGCAGAACGTTCGAAGTTAATCAATAAGCGTAAGACAGCTGACATAAGGAAGTATAATATGGATAGACTTGAACATGCTCTCAGGAACGGAGGAAGCCTAAAAACAGTGAAGAAGAAACTAGGAATTGGCAAGAATCAGATGTATGCGTTAAGAGACAAAGCCGGCAATATCATTACTAACATGGATGAGATAGTTCAAGTGGCTGAGGAGTTCTATAGAGATTTATGCAGTACCAGTGGCACCCACAGCGATAATGGAAGAGAAAATAGTCTAGAGGAATTCGAAGTCCCACAGGTAACGCCGGAAGAAGTAAAGAAAGCCTTGGGAAATATGCAAAGGGAGAAGGCAGCTGGGGAGGATCAGGTAACAGCAGATTTGTTGAAGGATGGCGGGCAGATTGTTCTAGAGAAACTGGCCACCCTGTATACGCAATGCCTCATGACGTCGAGCGTACCGGAATCTTGGAAAAATGCTAACATAATCCTAATCCATAAGAAAGGGGACGCCAAAGACTTGAGAAATTATAGACCGATCAGCTTACTGTCCGTTACCTACAAAATATTTACTAAGGTAATTGCAAATAGAATCAGGAACACCTTAGACTTCTGTCAAGCAAAGGACCAGGCAGGATTTCGTAAAGGCTACTCAACAATAGATCATATCCACACTATCAATCAGGTGATAGAGAAATGTGCGGAATATAACCAACCCTTATATATAGCTTTCATTGATTACGAGAAAGCGTTTGATTCTGTCGAAACCTCAGCAGTCATGGAGGCATTACGGAACCAGGGTGTAGATGAGCCGTATGTAAAAATACTGGAAGATATCTATAGCGGCTCCACAGCCACCGTAGTCCTCCACAAAGAAAGCAACAAAATCCCAATAAGGAAAGGCGTCAGACAGGGAGATACGATCTCTCCAATGCTATTCACAGCATGTTTACAGGAGGTATTCAGAGACCGGGATTGGGAAGAATTGGGCATAAAAGTTAATGGAGAATACCTTAGTAACTTGCGATTCGCTGATGATATTGTCTTGCTTAGTAACTCAGGGGACCAATTGCAATGCATGCTCAATGACCTGGAGAGGCAAAGCAGAAGAGTGGGTCTAAAAATAAATCTGCAGAAAACTAAAGTAATGTTTAACAGTCTCGGAAGAGAACAGCAATTTACAATAGGTAACGAGGCACTGGAAGTGGTAAGGGAATACATCTACTTAGGGCAGGTAGTGACGGCGGATCCGGATCATGAGACGGAAATAATCAGAAGAATAAGAATGGGCTGGGGTGCGTTTGGCAGGCATTCTCAGATCATGAACAGCAGGTTGCCATTATCCCTCAAGAGAAAAGTCTATAATAGCTGTGTCTTACCAGTACTCACCTACGGGGCAGAAACCTGGAGGCTTACGAAAAGGGTTCTACTCAAATTGAGGACGACGCAACGAGCTATGGAGTTAGGCCAGTTAGGCCTAAGTTAGGCCTAAGCCTAAGTTCTGCCAGTACCTAAGAACATGGACCCCAACCTCCACGAGAGCAGAGGGCAGGCGCGAGCCGAATACGTGGAAAAGACACTAGCGCTACTAGACAACAAGGCATACACGGATGCTGCCACGTACCCGCGAGAAGGGAAGCGCACGGCGACGGCGGTGGTGGTGGACGGCGATGGGAATCTGATCACATGTGCGACGGTAAGGGCAGCCGACACAGCGGAGGCCGAGGAAATTGCCGTGGCGCTGGCCGCAGTAGAAGGATATAGGACAGGCAGGCCTCTAAACATCTTAACAGAATCGAAGGAAGCGTGCAGAAATTACACGAGGGGCAGGATTAGCAAAGCCGCCCTCAGAATTCTTGGCGGAGCCAACTTCACCGAGAGGAACGTTACGCACAAGTTAATCTGGATTCCGGCCCACGCAGGCATAGAGGGTAACGAAAGGGCAGACAGCCTAGCTCGAGAGACCACGTTCTGAGCAGAGCAGTCGCACGCCCCGGAGTATCACCCACATGCTTGTGAGGGAGGATACACAGAAATTAAACTTATACAGAGGGACGAGAGCCAAATATCCCCCACCGCACAAAGCTCTAACGCAGGAGGAAGCAACGAGTTGGCGCAGATTGCAGACAAACTCCTTCCAAATTTATACATCCTAAACAAAATGTACCCAACACAATACAGAGACACCTGCCCAGGGTGCGGGGCCACACCCACACTATATCATGTCACATGGGAATGTAAACAAAATCAATCATTCCACCAACACAATCACCCGAGTGCGGAGCAATGGGAGAGTCGGCTTACCAGCTGCGAGCTCACGGCCCAAAGGGCCTTAGTGCAGCACGCTAGTGGGGTGGCTAGGCTCAGTGGAGCCCTGGAATAGGGGCCCACCCTTGCCGGAAGAGGCTCCAAGTCGCCGGCGCCCAAGAAGACGACGGAGACCTCGAGACGCTAAATCGTTGAAGGAACCAAATAAAGTTTTTCTCTCTCTCTCTGTGTGAATCCATGGCTCATACCCCCTTAAGCATTCATGCTCCTGTAAGCAAGCGCAATATGCAATGGCTCATAGCCCCGTAAGGCAGAGGCTACAAGCGCTCAACAAAGCGAAGAGAGCAGCGCTTAAATTCTTTCTCATCACGCATACAACACACAGAACAGCATGGCGAAAACTGTCATCATCAATGGCTGATACTCCCGTGTGCAATGAATGGCTCATGCCCCAGCGAGAAAGCGAAAACTGCAATGACTAATAGTCCCGTAAATTTCATGGCTTTCTGATGGGAAAGTCAAGATCAAGTATGCTCTCTGGAGGCAAACACGTGGGAGCAAGTGTAATTGAAAAGTTAGAAATGCGCTTAAAAAAGCTCATTAGTTTTGTGAGAAGTGACTGCTTTTTGTCTTGCCTCTCAACAGATATATCCATGTGATAAAAAATAGTGGTACAATGAAAGTGCATATTTGCTTAGTGACATAATACATACTTGCAATGAGCACGGTTAGGTGCTTACATAATTTAACAGCACGTGAATGCAAGGGTGAAAATACAAACCACTCTCATTCTATATTTTAAATGCTGATATGAAGCATACAGATTTTCATGTCTTCTCTTTTATCTATTTATTACACCTAACTTTGTAAGTAAGCCTTCCTCTCAGGTTCCAGAAAGGGGAAGCACTGGGCGGAGATTACCCCATGTTTAAGAAGTCATTATCATTTACGTGCATGCTCACGAAATGAGTTCATTAAAACCGCTCTTGCCTCCCGAAGTGAAAGCAAGGAGCAATTAAGGCCTTTAACTGTGCACACCGTGGTTCACACCTTACGTGTCAGCTAGAAGCCACAGAGTCACTTCCAATTGAAAATTATTTTTTAAATGTAATGTTGCGGTTTCTCCTTCTGTGAAATAGTCATATGATATCTTTTGTCAGGTATTCGATATTTTCTGAGGGCGACTCAATCTACTTGCCGATCAAGTATATCATAATCCATGCCTCATAACCCCGTAAGCATTCACGCTCCTGTAAGCAAGCACACAATGCCATGGATCACAGCCCCGTAAGGCAAAAGCTAGAAGCTCTCAGCAAAGTGAAGAGAGCAGCGCTTACATCTAATCACGCATACAACAAACAGAACAGCATGTCGAAAGCTGTCATCATCAATGGCTAATACCTTTGTGAGCAATGGCGCTTACCCCGGTGAGCAATGGCTCATACCGCCGTAAGAAAGCAAAAGATGCAATGACTCATAGTCCCGTAAGGTTCATGGCTACTCACTTTGCGTGAAATACTTGCGATGACACTACACCTGTTGTCGTTATCGGTGATTTCAATGTGGATGTGTCGGTACCGAAAAGTGAGCGGTTTAGCCGTTCCGTGTTGCATGCATATCCCTTGCGATGCCGCACCGATCCGGCCAAACCAACCACACAGCTCCGTACGTGCATCGATTATCAAAGAATGTGATTGCAGTTGCGAGTGAAATAATGACCACCGACCAAGACAGTAAATGAGTGTGCGTAGCTTTCTTCACGAAGACACACCCATCAAGACAATAATTCAGTTCGTACCTTTGTTCCAAATCATGTGTCACCACCGTGTCGTGTTCTAAAGAGCTTCGCTGGTCAACCACCATTACACAGTGGACTGGCTCATGATTTTTTTCTGTTCGTTCTTGTTGTTCTCTTGTGCTTCTGTATTATTGTTAATATTTACTCTTCGTCGTTAAGCATTGGCCCAGCAAGGTTACACCCTCTTAAAATTGTAAGTTATGAAGTTTCAGCATATAAAAACAACGATTTCGTTATGAGGCAGGCCGCATTGGGGGCCTCTGGATAACTTTAGACCATCTCTGGTATTGTAACTTGCACCCAATGCACGGTACACGGGTGGTTTTGTATTTGACCTCCATCGAGATGCGGCCGCCGAGGTCGGGATTCCAAGCAGCGCACTTGGGCTTAGTAGCGCAACGCCATAGCCACTGCGCAAACACGGCGGCTCACCCTCTTGCTGTAGGGCCTGGCTACACTTTGTTATTAGCTACAGTATGAACACGTGTACAATAGTGTCTCGTTCATTTTTTGATGCAATTTATTTTCCCATGCCCTGCAACAGCCTCCATGTGTGGGCTAGCAATATGTAGGAAATATTGAACTAAATTGTTGTATTCATATGGGAGGTCAGGCCGGACCGGACAGGCCGCCATTGGAATCTGAACCTGGCTATGTTTAACGCTATAACTTCATCTAGTGAGGCGAGTCTAGCAGTGCTATTGGAGGAAATAGAGGGCAGTAAATGCGATATAATAGGGCTCAGTGAAGTTAGGAGGACAAAAGAGGCATATACAGTACTAAAAAGCGGGCATGTCCTGTGCTACCGGTGCTTAGCGGAGAGGCGAGAACTAGGAGTCGGATTCGTGATTAATAAGGCTATAGCTGCTAACATACAGGAATTCTATAACACTAACGAGAGGGTGGCAGGTCTTGTTCTGAAACTTAATAAGCGGTACAAAATGAAGGTCGTACAGGTCTACGCCCCTACATCCAGTCATGATGACCAGAAAGTCGAAAGCTTCTATGAAGACGTGGAATCGGCGATGGGTAAAGCCAAAGCAAAATACACGATACTGATGGGCGACTTCAATGCCAGGGTAGGCAAGAAGCAGGCTGGAGACAAATCAGTGGGGGAATGTGGCTTGGGCTCTAGGCATAGTTATTAGTAGAGTTTGCAGAACCGAATTATATGTGGATAATCAATACCTTCTTCCGCAAGCGGGATAGGCGAAAGTGGACGTGGAGGAGCCCAAATGGCGAGACTAGAAATGAAATAGACTTCATACTCTGCGCTAACCCTGGCATCATACAAAATGTAGGCGTGCACGGCAAAGTGCGCTGCAGTAACCATAGGATGGTAAGAACTCGAATTAGCCTCGACTTGAGGAGGGAACGGAAGAAACTGGTACATAAGAAGCCGATCAATAAGTTAGCGTTAAGAGGGAAAATAGAGGAATTCCAGATCAAGCTACAGAACAGGTCTTCTGCATTAACTCAAGAAGATGACCTTAGTGTTCAGGATATGAACGACAGTATTATGGGCATTATTAAGGAGTGTGCAATAGAAGTCAGTGGTAACTCCGCTAGACAGAATGCCAGTAAGCTATCGCAGGAGGCGAAAGATCTGATGAAGAAACGCTAATGTATGAAAGGCTCTAACCCTACAGCTAGAATAGAACTGGCAGAACTTTCGAAGTTAATCAACAAGCGTAAGACAGCTGACATAAGGAAGTATAATATGGATAGAATTGAACATGCTCTCAGGAACGGAGCGAGCCTAAAAGAAGTGAAGAAGAAACTAGGAATAGGGAAGGATCAGATGTATGCATGTCAGAGACAAAGCCGGCAACATCATTACTAATATGGATGAGATAGTTCAAGTGGCTGAGGAGTTCTGTAGAGATTTGTACAGTACCAGTGGCACCCATGGCGATAATGGAAGAGAGAATAGTCTAGAGGAATTTGAAATCCCGCAAGTAACGCCGGAAGAAGTAAAGAAAGCCTTGGGAGCTATGCAAAGGGGGAAGGCAGTTGGGGAGGATCAGGTAACAGCAGATTTGTTGAAAGATAGTGGGCAGATTGTTCTAGAAAAACTCGCCGCCCTCTATAGGCCATGCCTCATGACTTGGAGCGTACCGGAATCTTGGAAGAACGTTAACATAATCCTAATTCATAAAAAAGGGGACGCCAAAGACTTGAAAAATTATAGACCGATCAGCTTACTGTCCGTTGCCTCCAAAGTATTTACTAAGAGAATCAGGAACACCTTAGACTTCTGTCAACCAAAGGACCAGGCAGGATTCCGTAAAAGCTACTCAACAATACACCATCTTCACATTATCAATCAGGTGATAGAAAAATGTGCGGAATATAACCAACCCTTATATATAGCTTTCATTGATTACGAGAAAGCGTTTGATTCAGTCGAAACCTCAGCAGTCATGGATGCATTACGGAATCAGGGTGTAGACGAGCCGTATGTAAAAATACTAAAAGATATGTATAGCAGCTCCACAACCGCCGTAGTCCTCCATAAAGAAAGCAACAAAATCTCAATAAAGAAAGGCGTCAGGCAGGGAAATACGATCTCTCCAATGCTATTGCCAGCGTGTTTACAGGAGGTATTCCGTGACCTGGATTGGGAAGAATTTGGGATAAGAGTTAATGGAGAATACCTTAGTAACTTGCGATTCGCTGATGATATTGGCTTGCTTAGTAACTCAGGAGACCATTGCAATGCATGCTCACTGACCTGCAGAGGCAAAGCAAAAGGGTGGGTATGAAAATTAATCCTGCAGAAAACTAAAGTAATGTTTAACAGTCTCAGAAGAGGACAGTAGTTGACGATAAGTAGCGAGGCACTGGAAGTGGTAAGGGAATACATCTACTTAGGGCAGGTAGTGACCACGGATCCGGATCATGAGACTAAAATAATCAGAAGAATAAGAATGGGCAGGGGTGCGTTTGGCAGGCATTCTCAAATCATGAACAGCAGGTTGCTTCTATCCCTCAAGAGAAAAGTGTATAACAGGTGTATCTTACCAGTACTCACGTACGGGGTGGAAACCTGGAGGCTTACGAAAAGGGTTCTGCTTAAATTGAGGACTACGCAACGAGCTATGGAGAGAAGAATGATGGGTGTAACGTTAAGAGATAAGAAAAGAGCAGATTGGGTGAGGGAACAAACGCGGGTAATGACATCTTAGTTGAAATCAAGAAAAAGAAATGGGCATGGGCCGGACATGTAATGAGGAGGGAAGATAACCGATGGTCATTAAGGGTTGCGGACTGGATTCCAAGGGAAGGGAAGCGTAGCAGGGGGTGGCAGAAAGTTATGTGGGCGGACGAGATTAAGAAGTTTGCAGGGACGGCGTGGCCACAATTAGTACATGACCGGGGTTGTTGGAGAAATATGGGAGAGGCCTTTGCCCTGCAGTGGGGGTACCCAGGCTGATCATGATGATGATTGAACTTAATCAATAAATAATAAATATTGAAAGCCGTTCGGCAATGCACTAGAATATGCCTCCGGTATTAAAAACACAAGTACGACATTCTTTTTTGCGATAGGAATTATACGGACACTCCCGGCGAATTTTCGCCGTGCAGCCGTCGGCGGCGATGTGGTGGCCCGTGTGAATTTTTTGATGAAGCCGTCGTGGTTTCTTAGTGGTGGTTCCTTAGTGGTTATGGCGTTGCTGAGCTAAGCACGAGCTCGCGGGAAGGAATCCCGGTGGTGGCAGCCGCATTTTGGTGGGGGCGAAATGGAAAAGCACCCGTGTACCTGGAATGAAGAATTGGGTGCACGTTAAAGAACTCCAGGGGGTCGAAATTATTCCGGCGTCTCCAGATACGACGCAGCTCCTAATCGAATCGTGGTGTCGGCACGGAAGACCCCAGAAATAAGTTTTTTAAAATTTTTTTGACATGCTAGATATTATTTATCACACTTAAGTACCAACGGTTCTTTGACCTAGTTTAATGGTCTTGAATAATTTATTCATCAAAATTTTGACAATAGCAGGGAGCAGTGAACAGTCATAAACATTTCCTTGGCAGTGCATGCATTTTATTATAAGTAATTGAAAACTTCCTAACTATATTACGGTTCAAATTTTGATAGTGATGCAGTTTGACATGCCAACATCAGTGCTCTTAACGTAATATTTCACTGGCCGGTAACTATTGTCGACGATATCCCTTCAATCTCATCTCGGGCAGCGTCGAGGTGCGACGCCTGCAGCGCCACTGGTGGCACCCATGACGCTAGCTTTATCAGACGCCCGGTATAGCTGCCAGGGTGCTGTTCCTTCTGCCTTGCGTGCTGTTTCGGGCCATGTCACACCGTTACATAATTACAACGCCGTCCAAGGCGTTCAAGCGCCACACTAAGCCTTGCTATGGCTGTAAGTGCCTGTAGCTTCGGGCAAAATGGCCAACATTTTGCTACTGTAATTGCTACGCTACAAGCGAGTTGGTCATTTCAGGTTCAGGAGCTACTCTACGGCGACAATCTGCAAGGGTAGCAAGATAATGAGGGTACTGGTCCTTTCTGTTCATAGACGTGGTCACACCGAAGACGCTTTCAGCATAGGCGTCTCCTGGTCGTTGCTTACCGTGGCACAGTTAGCGTGCATGGTTGAAGCCAAGTGAATAACCTAGGCTATTTGACTTCTGGAAAGAGTAAGTAGTGAGTGTTAATGATGGCATCTTCGTAGTTGAATGTAAGTATAGGTAAGCAAGGAATGAATGACTAAACGGTTAAACAATAAATATACGCTTTTATTGACACACGAGAAAGTTTTCTTCTGGAATTGAGGAGAAGGAAGCAGAGGAATGAAGGAGAATCACGTGCATCTGAAGGCCAGGGGCGAGTCCATCGTGGCGTGAGGAATGTGTGAACCCTGATGCATCAGATCCTCACAATCGCCGTCGCGTGAATGGGCTTGATGCACGCCGCCTTCAGCGACAGAGATGGCTGGGAGTTCGGCCTTCGTTACTATTCACGTGACCCCACTGGCGGCTGCAGCGACCGTCCCACTGTCGTCACCACTGTCGGCTATGCGGCTCAGGTGTGAAGCTGTGCTGCCTGAGCCTAGAGGTTTAATTATGTTGCCAGTGGTTTTAGTGAGCCCGTGCTCCTGCGAACGGCCGCCGTAATTTCTCGAGCTGTCAAGGCGGCGGCACAATCTTCACCTCGTAGGCCACGACCTTGCTGTTCAGCCAGCTGAATGAGTTGTCAAACTGCAGCAAATCTGCGAAGATAACAGCGGATCGCATGAGCTTACCGGCAGGGCTCCTTTGATCACGTCGTATGCAATATGCTGAAAAATAGAACCACGGTCTCCCCTAATTGATAGCGGTAATGCACAGGGATTCCGTCGCAGCTAATACTTGGAGCTAATGCTCCAAGAGAAATGAGGGCTGCGGGAAACGCTGGGCGTATGGAAGGCGACATTAGGGGTGCGATCTTGTACGCGTTCCAAACTCGAACGGAGGCGGTCCGTTCTTTCCGTCGCGAAATGGGCGGTCCATTCCGTTGCGTTCGTCCGATAGCAGACAACACGGAATGATTGACAGCAGATATCACTTCACAATTGACGTCATGGCGTTCTTCACCGTTCAAACTGACCGACCGTGTGCGGCTCGGTGGAACGGACCGCCTCCGTTCTATTTTGGAACGCGTACAAGATCGCACCCTAGAGCTTTCACTTGTCCGAATGCGTAATTAGCGCGAACAGTAACTTTTGAGAACGGATCCAATACAAATTCAATAGTGCCAAAAGCGAATCGAATAAAATACTGAATAATTTTTGAATAGCTGTCGAATAATGAACTGATCAATCATATAAGGCGATATTATTATCTAAGAGGAATAGGCGGGCTAGTTGGTGGTCGATATCGGAATGGGTCATGTAACCGCGCAAACAACAAAGGACAAATAAGGAAACACACAGGACCCGCGCCTGTCCTGTGTGTTTCCTTCTTTGTCCTTTGTTGTTTGCGCGGTTACATGATCCATTCCGATATTATTATCCTTGTACACTCGCAACGTTAGCAACTTTCTGCAATTACATTGCACGTTATGCGACGTTCTTCAGTACAAGCGCAAATGGAGCGTTAGGCGCAATTAAGCAATTTATTCGCATACTCGTTATTCATTGGGGAGTGAGAATGGTAGCGGGTAAGCAGAAAATGTCTGGCTTCTGAGTGGCGTAGCATGTTCACTACAAAACTCCTCGTCTTTAATATCTGCATGGAGACACAATCTCTCCAATGGTATTCACTGCTTGCTTGGAAGAAGTATTCAAGCTATTAATCTGTGAAGGCTTATGAGTAAGGATCAACCGTGAATTTCTCAGCAAACTTCGGTTCGCAGATGACATTGTCCTATTCAGGAACACTGGGAACAAGTTACAACAAATGATTGAGGGCCTTAACAGAGAGAGTGTAAGAGTGGGGTTGAAGTTTAATATGCAGAAGACAAAGATAATGATGAATAGCAGGGCAAGCGAACAAGAGTTAAGGATTTCCAGTCAGCCTCTAGAGTCTTTGAAGGAGTACGTTTACCTAGGTCAATTACTCACAGGGAACCTTGATCACGAGAAAGAAGTTCACAGAAGAATAAAAATCATTATCATTAAAAAGAAAGGTGTACAATCAATGCATTTGACTGGTGCTTACATATGGGGCAGAAATCTGGAGACTGACAAGGAAGCTTGAGAACAAGTTAAAAATCGCGCAAAGGGCAATGGAACGAATAATCTTAGGCGTAACGTTAAGAGGCAGAAATGGAGCGTTTTGGATCGGAAAGCAAACGGGTATAGCCCGTATTCTAACTGTCATTAAGAGAAAAAAATGGAGCTGGGCAGGTCGTGTAATGCGTAGGGGAGATAACCGGTGGACCATTAGGGTTACAAAATGGGTGCCAAGAGAAGGGAAGCACAGTCGAGGTGGCAGAAGACAAGGTTGGGTAATGAAATTAGGAAGTTCGCGGGCGCTAGTTGGAATCGGTTGGCGCAGGAGAGGAATAATTGGAGATCATAGGGAGAGGCCTTCGTCCTGCAAGGGACATAAAATGGGCTGATGATGATTATGACCAGGAGAATTAAATTTGTCGCGCTTTGGCTCAAGCATTCATCTTCTTAGGGCACAGTTGCCGATTTGACATTACCGAGATCTATTCGAAAATACTCGAACATACGCATTGTGACTATTTGATTCAATGGCCGAATCGAATGGAGCAAGACTCGATTAGTTATTCTCAAGTTTCGTATATTCGCGCACCCCTAGTAATTACAGTTCGCGTAAAGGAGCGCTACCGGCTACATAAACATGAGAAGCAGGGTTGATGAGGCTGTCCTGAGGTGCAGAGTTTAACCTTGATGACACAGGGTTGTTAAAGCGGTAACTGACTATACACAACATATCCGCTGGTTTAAAGCATCGGCAGCGGCGCAACCGAGTGTATGTAGTGGCTTTTGATGGTTGGACGAGAACACCCGTGCAAGACAGAAACGTTCCACGCAATGTTGTTAGACAAAGCGCCACAACATGTCACTACCAGCGTTGTTACGGGCGTGCACATTTTCTGTAAACCTGTATTTCTCTGTAGAGTAATACCTACACTGACAAGCTCAAACTTTATAAATGGGCATATTAACTTCGTGCAACTTCCAGTTAAATGGCGCATTTCCATTTAGGCGTACTTTTCATTACCATTGCCAGGGTCCATATTTGTCCTCTCTTCGAAGCTGTCAGAACAAGTGTGACACGTTTTCCGAGAAATTCGCAGTGGCAAACGACGCAGTAGTTCATGCTTCGCGACCACATGCATCGCGTGAAATCATTAAAACGAACAAAATACCTACATAGTGTAGAAAATATCACGAAAGGTAATGCATATGGACATCATATTGCAAAGTATATATCAGAATGGTGCAGCTAGCAGGGTTGCGCTTGTTGGTACGTGATGCCGCAGTTACAGCGCTTAAATGCCAAATGCAACGAAAGTGTGAATCGTGTTAGTTTGAAATAATGTAGAAATAGAGAATCCTCCATGAAAATTTTTGCGTTTCCAATAGCCGTTTCTGATACCTAAACTGAAAATGTTGGACGGAGGTTGAACTTCTAGTTGATGCCCACGAAAGAAAAGGCATTGCTGAGCGAGTTAGGGGTGCGAATAGAGTGTGTGAAGTTTAGAATTTATTCTGAGGCCCGTAGCCTTAGTACCAGTACGACCGGAACCGATACCAGCAGGATAACCAGTACCAGATCTATATATCTTTCGAATCTGCGCACATTTCCAGACTGCAGAATCTCGCGGATCTTTCCACGAAATAGGCTAGGAACACACCAGATATGGAAAAGCGCGATACCGAAAAGCGAAATGAAAAAGTTGGTAAAGTCTACAGATTAGCCCACCCTGTGTTCTTTTCTAGTCCCTCCTACTAAGTCTTTGTTTTCTCGTCATGCTAATATGTACCCCCCAAGGGTAACTCGCCGAGAAAAGCATTGTCTAAAAAACGCTGCCATAAGCGCTCGTGGAAAATGATGCATTTTCTAGAGCATGCGGTTCCGTGGCATAACCTCTAAAAAATCTCGTAGGGGAAGTGCTATAGGACTCGGGTCATAGCCGCTAACCACCAGATGCACGCGTCGTCTGCTTAGGTGTTGTTTAGAGACTGCTAATAAAAAATTGTAATTACTAGCACTGCAGCTTCAACAAGATTGTTTCGGTGGCATATACTGCTCATTTATGACCAATTTGGCCAAGTTGAAATTTGGTTGCAGTTGGTGTTTAAGCGCATAGGACAAAGGCACATGAGCACCACAAACCCTGACAGAGCGCGCACACGGTGCAGTGTACAGGCACAAGAACAAATCGCTCTGATCAAATTTCCTGCAGTTCTTATGTGGAAAGCTAGCCTGAGTGAATCTTAAGCTTCATTCACAGCGCATGACGCATTGTCGGTCCAGTCTGCGGACGAGCTTGGCGTGGCTCAGCGATGCCGAATCACGTCGTACAGAAAAAAAATTTTAAATGATATGATGGGGTTTCACGTACCAATACCGCGATCTGATTATGAGGTACGCCGTAGTGGATGACCCCGGATTAATTTTGACCACTTGGGGTTCTTCAACGTATACCTAAATCTGAGTACACGGGTCTTTTTGCATTTCAGCCCCCTCGAAGTGCGGCCGCCGTGGCCGGGATTTGATACCGCGACTTTGTGCTTAGCAGCGTAGCACCGAAGCCGCTAAGCAACCACGGCGGGTGTCGCACAGAAGGAAGCCATGCATTGACGAGGGGCTTGCGCTACGATTCGTTGCATATCAGCGACGTCGCATGTCCGTGGGGACACGTGAGTCCAGCGGAGCGATCTCGTAATTCACACCACCAAGCTGACGCAATATCGTGTAGGGCCCTGCGTAGCGAAGCAGCAGCTTTTCAGAGAAGCCGACGCGGTGACGTGGCGTCCATAGGAGGAAAACGGAGCCAAGAGGAAATCGCATGTCCCGATGTCGGCTGTCGTACCGGATCTTCTGCGTAGCCTGAGACTCAGTGAGCCGGAAGCCGGCAATCTGCGTGCCGTGTAAGCCCAGGCGAAGACGTCTTGAGCACGTTCAGTTTGAGTGCTCGTCGAGGAAGGAAACAGTGTGCCAAAGGCAAAGAAGGGTGGTGGCCGAACAGAAGGTAAAAGGGTGAAAAGCCAGTTGCCTTGTGATGGGACGAACTATCGGCGAAGGTCACAAAGGGTAACGTGCTGTCCCATTCACTGTGGTTGTCAGAAACGTACATACACAACATTTCTGGGAACGTCCGTTTGTCTGCGGGTGGTAGGCGGTGGAAAGCCTGTGCTTGGCAGAACAGGAGCGAAGTAGGTCTTCAGCTACTCGGGATAAGAAGGTGGAGACGCGATAACGTCGAGTCGTAAGGGCATTTTTATAAAACGGCAAACGAAACAGTCGTTAGGCGCACCACCTTAGCAATGCGAGCGGTGCACATACCAAGCACGCTAAGCGTTCTTCCGTCGGTGACGCGGAGGGTGCGTGATGCAGCGGGTGTGAGGACTTCGTTCAGGCATCGGCGCAATTGGGCACTCATCACGGATACGTGCGCGCCAGTGTCAATGAGTGCTGGGACAGTGACGCCATTGACTAAAACGTTCATCATGTTCTGTTTGGTCGGCAAAGTGATCAGAGAGGGTTTTGAGGTCGAGTCATCAAGGCAGGGTCACCTCCGGCAGCTACACCACTTAGTTTACCGGAGTCGGGCGTCGGGGCTGCATAGGGGACGGTGGGCGACGAGCTGGTGGCGAACCGTACTGGTGACGTCGGAATGAAGACGAGGGACTGTTCCAAGAAGCACGAGGGTCATTGTTTCGTTGTTGCGGTGCGAATAGAAGCTGGTAACGAAGCTTGCTCTGTTCGGGGCTATAACAACTAGTGAACGGCGGTCGCAGAGGGGAGGAGACAGTACAGTTGTTGAAATGGTGAGTAACGTTACCAATACGACGGCCGGCAAAACAGATTGGCCAAACGCTGCGGTTCGCCACTCGGCTGTATTTTGGTAGCGTGCGCGATACTGCGCACCAGTCGATGAGCCTGGAGCATAAGGCACCTGTGAAGCGGCAACGGCACATACAGAATTTATTAAGATTACTTAAGATTAGTCACTTGTTCGCAGACTATTTCCTGCATAAATGGTGCTGTAGGCAAGTTGTTCCGCTCACTGGGGAGGGGAAAAAATTGCTGCAAGTGTGACTGCTTCAAGTTCTCGCCGCACTATCCGCGTCAGGTTATCTGATGATGATGATCGCTGCACTCTTAGCCTGTCTTCACAAGAGGATGTCGCAGCTGCGTCTGGCAGACGTGCGAACGGCGTTGCAATGCGGCCGCTCTAGGCCTGCTTGAAGCGGTGACACTCTTTTATGATGCCCTGTACTGTTTCACAATTTTTGCACATGAGCAGGTTGAAAGCATCGACAGCGACCCCTTCAGTACATTCGCAACATTGTCTGACTGAGCCATATCGCTGCCGGCCTTACAGCACAGAGCCAGCACATCCTGGATGTAAGAGACGTATGATTCTGTGGACGTCTGAGCGCGAATCGCTAGTTCTTTCTTAGCAGTGCTCTTCCACCCGGCGGGACGGTCCAACAAGTCCCTCAGCTTCTCTTTTCTCGTGTCCCAGTCGTAAAGCTCTTCCTCGTGGCTGTCATTCCACAGCTTCGCCGTGCCTTCCAGGTAGAAAACCAAGTTAACCAACACATTCGTCGGATGCAATTTGTTGTGGGCACTTACGTGCTCATACGTGACCATCCAGTCTTCCCCGTCGAGGTGGTCGGTGCCGCAGAACGTTCCTGGATCCCGCGTCTGAGCCAGCACAACCGTCGGTGTTGTAGCGTTGATGTGACCCGCGCAATATCGGGTCCTATTTCGTCCATCATGTTGTCCAGTCCGAGGTGACGACCACTGCGGAGCTCCGTTGTTGTTTCTCGTGGGTACTTCATACCTCCACCAATTTGTTACGTTGCAGAAGTCACATATAAAGATGTATTTACAATATTGTTACGGATGTAGAATGGATTTACTTACAGTGAAAAGCGCAGAGAAGAGATGTGAAGGTCCGCAACAACCGATCATCCCAAAAGCCTCACGCCGCTTCTTCCTTCTCTTTCCCGCTCCTCCGAGGCGGCTCTACATTTTCCTCCGGGGCAGACGAAATATCAAGCAAGTCAGAGTGCGCGTTGATGATACGGTTTCAATCGCGCGACGTGCACAACTTGCGTCTTGTGTGAACGGCGTTTATAAGCCATCACTTTAGCGTTGACATAGGCCACTTCACTCTAGCATTTGAGAATGATGAACGGGCCCGAATACTTGGAGAGAAGCTTTTGGCAAAGTCCCCTTTTCCGAATCAGTGTCCACAGTCACACGAAGTCACCGGTGGCGAATGTGACGGGCACATGTGCGTCGTAGCGAGCCTTAGCGTGAACATGCGACAATAGGGTTCAGAGCCGGGCAAGTCAACGTGCTTCTTCTGCACGACACAATATCTGCGTGACAGAAGCATCGTCGTTAGGTGAAAAAGGAAGTATGGTGTCGAGAAAACATTGAAGGTGGCGTGCGTGGAGGAGAAAGAAAGGAATGTATCCTGTGAGTTCATGCTTGGCTGTGTTGAAGGCATAAGTGATGAACGGTAATACGGCATCCCAGTTCTTATGATCCGCTGAGACATACACTGAAAGTATGTTGACGAGGGTATGATTGGTGAACTCGGTTGGACCGTTGGTTTGCGGATGATAAGGCGTGGAATGGCGGTATTGAGCACCACAAAGGCGTAGCAACTCTTCCCACGACGTCAGCGATGAACTGCCGGCCGCGATCACTTATCACCACAGGAGAAGCTCCATGGCGGAGTATAATATAATGCAGAAGAAACCGCGAAACATCGGATGCTGTAGTTGAGACAAGTGCTATTGTTTCGGTATAACGTGTTAAATAAGCCACGCACACAATTATCCAGCGGCAGCCAGTGGAAGACATGGGGAAGGGACCGAGTAAATCTATACTCACTTTCTCAAAAGGTAAAGTCGGCGGTTTAACTGGTTGCAGAGTTCCTGCAGGAGCTGTAGTCAGTTGTTTGTGGCGTTGACAGACATCACAGCTGGCGACATACTGATTGGTTGTCTTCCACGAGTGAGACCAATAGAAACGTTGTCGGAGGCGGTGGAGCGTTCGAGCGAAGCAAAGGTGACCGGATGTAGGGTCGTTGTGCATGGCCCGAAGTACAGCAAGGCGCAGGCATTTTGGGTAGACGAGCAGCAGTGGAGCACCGTTGTTTCATTAATTCTTGTGGTAAAGCAGACCGTCACGAATCACAAATGACGTAGCCCATTCAGATCCGTGGGTCGCATCAATAATCGGCTTTAGTGAAGGGTCGCGCTGTTCGTTCTTGTACACGGCAAAGATTGCAGTTAAGTAGTCGTAGAAATCGTCATCATCAGTACCCACGCTCTGAGAGGGAAGACGAGATAAGCAGTCGGCATCTGTGCGGTACCGACCGCTGTTATAAACAACAGAACAGTCGTATTCTTGAAGACGCAAGGCCCACCGAACCAACTACCCAGCTGGGCCACGCAGCCCAACGAACCAGCAGAGAGAATGATGATCAGTGGCACTCTTGAAATGGTGGCCATAAAAATAAGATCCGAACTTGTGGATGGCGAAAACAACAGCAAGGCATTCCAGTTCCGTGACTATAATTGCTCTCTGCTTTCGTCGAAGCACGACTTGCGTACACAACGACGTGTTGGCGTCCGTCATGAAACTGGACGAGCACCGCACCAACACCCACACCACTTGTATCAGTATGCACTTCCGTAAATGCCTCCGGATCGGAATGGCGGAAAAGTGGCCCAGAAGTGAGCAATACCTTCGGCTGCTGGAAAGCATTCTCGCACTCAGCAGACCATATGTAGGGAGTGTCCTTGCGGATTAGGTCAGCCAGGAGACAAGCCGTAGATCTGGCCGTATACCGTCCTTGTCGACGAGATATCCCAGCACAAGGGCGTTAGGCCCACCAAAAATGACACTTCTTAGCGTTTAAAATAAGGCCAGCCTATCGGATGCAGTGCAAAACAACGCCGAGCCGCTGGTTGTGCGCGTAGAAAGTTTGGCCGAAAATAATCACGTCATCTAAATAACGCATAAAGGTCTCCCATTTGAGACCACGGAGGATGGAGTCCATAAATCACTCGAAGGTTGCGGCGCCATTACACAAGCAAAACGGCATGACGTTAAACTCATAGAGTCCGTCAGACGGAACAAAAGCGGTCTTTTCTATGTCAGACGGGCGCATCGGTATCTGCGAGTACCGGCACCGGAGGTCAACCAACGAAAAATAGGATGCGGAGTGAAGGCAGTCAACAGCATCGTCCATGCGTGGTAAGGAATACACGTCTTTTTTTGACAGCATTCAGGCGGCGGTAGTCGACAGAAAATCTCCATGAGTTGTCTTTCTTTTTCACTAGTATAACAGGAGCTGCCCAAGGACTGCAAGACCCCTGAATAACGCCTTTATGCAGCATGTCGTCGACCTGTTCGGCCATCCTCTTTCTTTCTGTGGGAGATACACGATAGGGTTTCTGACATATCGGAGTCGCTTGCCCTGTGTCGATGCGGTGGTGCATGCGGGACTCTGGCAACATCCGAGAACGCTCGCGTCGAGTAAAATCAAATACTGACGTGTAGCAGGCCAGCACTTGTTGGAGTACGTCCTGCTCAAAAGACGACAAGGACTTGTTTATTATACGTCGCAAGTGATCCGAATAGTTCGGCAATGGTCCATTGATGTATGAAGACGTTGCAACTGTTCGTAAATCAATTGTGGCTTGCTCCTCAAATGTTGCCAATTTAAGGCCGACTGGCAGGGCAACAGACTCCGTAGAAGCGTTCACTGTCCACAAGAAAGCGTGCCCGTCGATGGCTTGAACACTAGATCGAGGGACCAACACATTCTTCTTAATCGCGTTGTTATGACCTGGCTCGACAAGAGCTGTGCGTGATCCCGTCCGGACACGTGAAGAACTCACGGGAACAAACATGGCTGTCCGACAGGGCAGTAACACATCTTCAGACAGTGAAAACACCCCGGCTTGATCGGTCTGCAAATCAAGTATGGCGATTGGCAGCGTGCTCCTTAGTAAAATCTCTCCAGTCCCACAGTCAAGTGTAGCGCTACATTCATGTAGGAAATCTGTGCCTAGAATAACAGCATGAGTTGCCTAGACCAATACAGTGAACTCGGCTCTAAAGCTATGTCCTCCGATCGCAACCAAAACCGAACACCAAGAGGGCGCAACATTTCACCTCCAACTCCATGAAAAGTTTCTTTCCGATCCCACACGAACATAACTTTCTGTCGCAAGTGATCTTTGAAGCGAAGTCTCATAACAGAAATAGCTGCACCCGTATCCACAAGAGCAGTAGTATTTACACCGTCTAAACACACACACACACCTTGTTCTTCAGCATAATAACATACGGAGGAATTGGCGAGTCTGAGCGTCCCACGACCGCAGCTCCATCGGCTGCACCAGCTAGTTTCCCAGTTGCGGCGGGGAAGGCAACCGACGGCGGCGCAGGGATGGCGAACGGCGCAGTCAGGTCGGCGGTGGTGTTACGCTCGGAGACAGGAGACTCATCGCGCGATTGGTGCGACCACTGTTGCCGCAGAGAGTGGACTCCAATGGCGCGGGCGCGTCTTCGTGCACACGAGCTGTGACACCGAAAAACGTGGCGCTTGCTGCGGGCGGCGGCGACAGAAACGCGCAATACGTCCTCGGGAACCGCAGCCGTAGCAGACGGGTATGTCGCAGTTGAAACTAAATGGAGCAGGTACGCGTGGCGCCGAGTATGATTCCGCGGGAGGATGTCGTTTCATCGGGTATTCCGCAGGAACACGTCGTCGTGTTGGGTAGTACTCTGTAGTGTCACGACAAAGTGGTGAGGACTGGCGGCGACTGAGATTCACCGGGACAGACCGCAAGCTCGTGTTACTGAAGTGTGGTTCTTCAGAAAGCGGTCGTCGCTCGATGCGATGTTCTCGCGACCAGGATGGTGGTTCGAGAATGCACTCGTCAACGCACACTGATAACCAGCGTCTACTCCCTGAAGTCATGCTAGTTATTCTTGAACCACTCAACGCACGATCGAGGCGATGTCATCGCAGGCAGCGACGTCCATACTTGCAACTGTAGTGACGTTGTTAAAGCGCCCGAACTTCGGTAAGATCTTTCGCGTCTTCAGAGCTTCGAACGACTGACATTGCTGCCTGAATTCGGAATGAGTATGCAGGTTTTCTTTCATTATTAAAAAATTGTAGACGTCCTCAGCGATGCCTTTCAACAGATATCCTACTTTTGTCTTCATCTGACATATTCGCGTTTACAATTCCGCGTAGGTTCCATACTTCTTCACAGCACGTTGCACACGTTTCACCATGGGCTCTGCGCGAAAGCGCGTGTCCCGCTTTCTTCTTTTTGTAATTGGAGTCACCAAAGCAGGCTTTCAATTCCTGGGCGGCAAAGGTTTCCCAAGTGGTGAGCCCGCGTTCATGAATGAAAACACATTCACAAGCTGCGTTCACAAACTGCGGTCAGCACGCGTTCATGAATGAAAACACGTTCACAAGCTGTTCATGAATACAACGTTCACAAGCTGCGCTGACGTACTCCACCCGTTATGCCGGCTTACTCTTTCGTAGAGCCTCAATCTGTCATCCACGTCTTGATCTGTTTTACCCAAGAATATGCCTGGTTCACGCGTCCAGTCGCTAGCTTGCCTTGGTCTCTGGCTAGCTTGTACGATGCCTTTTTCGATGGTGTTCGTTGACCGGCCTGCTTGGGCATCCGCCATGCTTGTTGACTCTAGTGGTAGTCCAGCCAGGCGTCTGCTTCTTCGAAGATCTTGTGGGACTGGCTTGGCCAAGGCGTCAAGTACCCAACATCTTCACCACTTGTTACGGATGTAGAATGAATTTATTTACAGTGAAAAAGGTGGAGAAGAGATGGGATGGTCCGAAGCAGCGGATCATTCCAAAAACCTCGCGCCGCTTCTTCCTTCTCTTTCACGCTCCTCCGGTGCGGCGTTGCAATATTCACATGGGAGACAGCGATGCACATCGAGATTACTGTCGAGACCGATTCCACCTTTTCACGTCAATACGTCTTCTTCTGACTGGCGCCACATTTAGTTGCACTATAACAATATTATGCCAGATCGAATAATTGTTATAGATATAAACAGTGACTTTAAATGAAGCAGCAACGCCCAATATTGACGCGTGAACAGCACATTGTTTATCTTTGTCGCATGATCTTTTTTCAGCCACTAACAAATGTTACACAGTTAACGCTTAGCGCATGACTCGCCTTCCTGCATCGGAACTTTCTTCAATGTTGTCGCCAATTCCAAAGCGAGGGAATCTTTTCTAACCGGCTTGGATGCGTGACCAGGGTAATAAACGGGAACTGAATCGAAAATCGAAAACTGCAAAAACCGTTATTGTTGCTCGAACTGGAACTGAACCCGAACGTTACGATTTTTGTAATGCCGGAGCGAAGGAAAAAATCAACATTTTTGCTTCAGGTTGGCCACCTTTTTTGGAGCTTTTCATCCATCCATAGCCTGTGCATGTGCCTCAACTATGGTATGCCTAATTTGTAAGCACACAGAGCATGTTCCTGTGGTTTAAAAGTAGCAGCACTGTAAATATGGTTTCCCGCGTATCGCGTCAGGGGGCACACTAGGTGTTGTGTTAAAGCGATACTTTCCATCGCTTCCGACGTGCGGACTCGCCCGAATTTGATGCCCGCAAACTACATGAGAGCGCAGCACGTATACTTGTTGCTTGTCCCCCGTATGACTCTGAACGATGGGCACTGGTCTCTTCGTTCGTGCCAATTAGCAGCGGTCCATTCAGTGAAAAAGTGGCACTGGGCCATTGATCGAATATATCAATCAAGGTAGCCATCAACGCTCTGTTAGAATATTTAGTTGGCACAAGCCTCGATTCAAGCCCGTGAGCGGGGCGGGGCCATTCGAACACGGGTGTGCAAAAAATCGCATCCCGCTGGCTGGCGTCATTACTGCTTCTCTGTGCCCTATTTTTGTCCTCTTGCTTTTTCCCTTGAACAGAATAGCAGGCTGCATGAGTCTCCATATAACCACAATATATTCTACTCTCTCTCCCTCAGCAAAGCTTCTCTTCACATAGATTCCTCCATTGGTGCGAGATATACTTAATTATTTTGCAACTATGTGCAGCCTCAAGAACAAACGACTGACATAATCTTTCAGTGCAGCTTAGCAGCAGCGTCGAGTTGAACAAAATAAATTTGCGCTGTTTTCTTGTAATTATTATTCGGTTATGCGAATCAATTTCAACTCGTTCGACACTGTGCGGGACGCGGATAGTGTTCTGCATTCTGGTACGCACGCGAGCGCCAGCAATCACGCTGGAATCGTACACTTGCCGCGTGCATCAGATTTCGATGACCGATGACTGCGCTCACCGATATGGTTGTGAAGTTAACTTCTTTCCGCACGCCTTCGGCAGTGCCTTATTCCTCACCGTCATGACAACGTGACAATATCAATTCTCAACTATATTATGCTACTGCTATGAACATCTTAATAAATATGCCACCGGCATGTCTTATTATTGGAACTTCTCTTCTAATATTTTTCTTGATTATGTATTTTGTGTCGCTCACCGCTGAAATTCACGCCTGCTTAGTCCATCGAGCCCCCTTTGCTACTGAAATTATTCGCTGTATCTCTCTTTCTCCGGATGTTTGTTTCAAGACGTGAGCGTTCACTTCCCTATATTCTGTTTTATCGAATACCTTAAGGAACATGAACGCTGCAATGTATAGAGCAAGAAAAATTAGCCCCACTACTTTTGAAACACTTAAACAATTAAGTGTTGAACGGGTCGGTCAGATGTTCTTCATGAACAACGATGGGAACACCTTGTTTTTGCGTGTTTCCAAGATATACCTGCGTTCTTTAGTGAAAGACTTTTCCGGTGTATTCCTTTTATAAAAAGAACAACGACAGAATAAAGCAAGGATGCCGTGGATGCCTGCTACAACTTATAGTAAGGATTAGCACCAAAATAATCTGCTTGGGATTCCATAAATTGAGAACACCTCCTAAGTTTACTACACATAAGAAGTTTCGTAATAAATTAAATGCTGATATCAAGGAGGCTGAAAGGATACAGGGTGATCATTTTAAAGTTTTGTGGAATATTTAAAAATAGCCTGTTGCAGATAACATAATTCCAGTCCTTGCGCTGGAATATTCAGAGGTGAACATTACTTGCGCGACAAATCGAAACACACTTTCAACGAATTACAAAAAAAAACACCAATTAGCTTTTGAATTAACTACCTTACGGCACATATTACAGTTTACAAATTATAGCCGGTGAGTTTGCACGACGTATCCACTCGAAATGAATTTCCAGAATGACGGCATTTTGCACATATTCGCCATCAATCTTGCCGTAAAAATGTACTGTTGTTCAACGCAACTTTTTTTAACATACTGCTCCTTTATGCATTGAAACATAAAAGTAACTGAAAAGATCATGTATTTCGTTCCACACTTTGGGAAATAATATCTCGAAACTGGTGTCTTCCTGGAAATTCATTTCAAGTGCATGTGTCTTGCAAGCTCCTGGTTACAATTTGTAAATTGCAATATGCGCGACAAGGTAATTCATTAAGAAGTAAATTACCTTATTTTTGTGAATTAGTTGAATATGTGTTTTGATTTCTCGTGGTAGTAATGTCTGCCTCTAGGAATAGTCCAGCTCAAGGACAAGAATTAGGCTATCGGCCACAGGCGATTTTTAAAAATTTCAGAACACTTATAAATGATCCCACTGTATTCAGTTGAGCCCGAACACAGCGAACACCATTGCGCAAATATTGTTCTCTTTATCAACAGTACGTTATAGTTGGACTTGCCCTAAAAACTAACCATCATTAGCTAAACAAGTTGAAGAAAGTACGCTTAACACCTGAAAATGAGGCTCACTGCGCTTATTGGAAGAAATCGGACAAATTGGTTTTGCGTACTGTATAAGTAGTCTCGAGCCAATAATGGCCATTACAAGTTTGTCAGACTGTTTACATCGTCCTAGTTAAAGCCTCTGACATATACGAAATGCTTCCGTGAGGCTATAAAGAATAATACCGTCGATATCCAGAGCATTCGTGGCGTATTTGTGGGATCAGTGGTTTTGATGTCATACTCGCTGCAACTGGAGGTCTCCGTATGTGGAGGTTGTCGCAACTTTAAAATTTACTTAATCCGAGGTGTTCTCCGAAGCACCAACGCCGAAACCAGCCGCAGGTATGCCCATCTTGGCCCGCAGTGGGCAAGACTTGCATCGACCACATGCGTCTGCAAGGCTGAGCTGACGTCGCGCACTAAGCCTTAGTGGACATCGATTAGAAGGAAATTTCAGCTTTCCGAAAACAGATAAAGCAGAAGAGAGACCCATGACCACGGTTCCAGCAAGTGTTACAGAAGCAACTATGAGAACATTTAATGTCCTGGCACTCGCAAACTACTTCAGCACGGTGTTTTCAATAGTAAGTGTGCTGACGTTACCCGTTTATAGCATTGCAGTTGCCGCGTTTCACTCATTGTAGCCCTTCCCTTTCTCATTCAGATCGATTGAGATCGTTCACTTTGGTGCGTTGCACATCAATGATAGCCTGTGCGACGTAACTACGGCGGCAGCGCATTTGTGAGTGAGAAAAAAATATTTGAACATAAAAGTGAAGCGCTGCGCTGTTTTGCTGCGTCACATGGCGTGCAGCCGTCTGCCTTCCCCTGGCGCACCGAGACGCAGCCGTACCGCGGTTCAATAAATTAAAATTAAATTATGAGGTTTTCTGTGGCAAAGCCACGATCTCATTATGAGGCCCGCCGTAGTGGGGGGCTGCGGTATAATTTTGACCACCTGGGGTTCTTTAACCTGCACCTAAATCTAAGTACACGGGCGTGTTTGCATTTCGCCCCCATCAAAATGCGGCCGCTGGGGCCAGGATTTGATCCCGCGACGTCGTGCTTAGAAGCGCAACACCAAAGCCAGCAAGCAACCACGGCAGGTCGTGGTTCATTCCGTCCGTTGTATTCGTACTGCATCAGCCCAACAGCAGGCCGTTTTAAGTGAATGGCTCCCTCATAGAATTTTTGCGAAAATTCTTAGGTGTTGATAAACTGTTAGTAGCAGTTAAGTTTACTTTAACTCGCATCGTTATAAGCGGGCTCGACTATTACGTGGCAGACTTACCATTAATTTGGTAACGCCTAGTCTAATTCGGCAACTTCCTCACGAAGGAACGTAACAGTAGGCATATTGACCAAAAAAGGGCTAAGTGATAAGTTCAGTTATTATTTTCTTACATGCTGTCCGCACAGGAGCTTCATTTTAGCTCCTTACCCCACAAGTTATACTGAAAGCCGTAAGGTGAGAAACATGTTTATGAAATCTCCCATAAAGAAAAAAAGAACAGCAGTCACTCACAAAAAAAAAAAGAACGCAGCTGCTTTCCACCATATTAAGGCAGGCCCAATAAAGGATGTTGCTTGATTTACTGCAGTCACGTTTTTTCTAATATATGCAGCTCTAATCGGGAATAAAAAGTTTACCGACTCCAGAATACCTTAACATGGCAACCGTTCCGGTGCTAAATGAGAGAAGCGACAGATACGTTGGGCAACTATTGGCCTATATCTGTTTCAACCAAATTAAAACAATATTATAGAACATGTAATCTCTATACCTTTTGTGGATTTTTTTAGAAAACACTCAAAATATACCAGCTAAGCAATTTGGGTTCCGCAAGAACGAATCTGCAGAGCTAGCGTTGATTAGTACAAAAAAGGCTCGTTGAATGTATTGAAAACAAGCTTTACTTGTTGGCAATATTCCTAAGCAATAGAAATGCTTTGGATTCGATAAAACATTTATTGTTATTAACAAAGATAATGTATCAGCGAAGATGTACTAAATTTAATTGTCAACTACCTGAGAACGCGTAATTAATAAGTTCAATCCAGAGAAGTCGTCTCTGTTCAAAAGGTTATAACTAGGGGTGTTCCGCAGGGCTCCATAATTGGACCTTGGCCCTTTTTATTGTATAATAATTACATATACAAAATATCACTAACTGACGACATCGTACATTGCGCGGATGACGCGAGTATATCCTTCAGAGATTCCAACACCGTGAAATTAAAAGGAAAGCCAGATTCTTAGAGGAGCTTTTCTTGCGGCTAGAAGCAAAGGAGCTTCAATGGAAGATTACAAAAGTGAAAGTGAGAGCCCAAAATCTTCCCATCAGGTGCAATAGCAAACCACAGCGATGGCCTGTTGGTAGAGCATCCACCCCGTATTCGGGAGGTATTGGGTTCAAAGCCCGGTGCCGCTAGAAACCGACTGGTTTTATGAGGCGTAGAGCTGTCCCTAGGCCCGGTGCTCGGCTACTTGTACGGGGTTCGCGTTTCAAAAGGGGGCCCAGTAGATACCCTGTAGGTAGTCTCTTGGCGCCCCTTGTGCTAGCACAGGTTACCTGGTCGAATAGCATCCACCGTAGCTGTGGAAGGCAGACTAGAGCTGCCGCCGAGTTCCTACCGGTGAATTCGGTACAAGCTTGCTCCCGGCCATGGTGCTCGGCCATTACGGTACGTAAACGCTCCGAAAGCGGTGTTTGCCTCCAACCAGATGGAATCCCCACCTATTAGGTGCACTGAAACGCCACGTAATAAATGGCTGCCATGGGAGCGCCCCAAACCTCTTCAGTGTATGTATTTAGCGTATTAGCGCCTGTGTATGCCCTCATCATTTGTGTGAACGTCTTTTATCCAAGCGCGCAGCTTCACCAAAGTCATGAATCACCGACTAGCCCATCAGTACAAATTACGCAACTTCATATTGAATTTTCAAGATAATATCGTACATTCTGTTAACATAAAAATTTTCTGCGTGCATTTCCACGAACATTCACCTTGCCACGTACACATTCCTTATTTGAAACTGAAGTTATCAAGGGCTGTACGTGTTCTATGGAAACTTCATTGTCAAATTGCAGCTAAGCTTGAAACTGACATTAACCCCTTAATGCATCAATGCTAATTCTTCTTTGTGAAAAAATTAAGCAAGATTTTGTTGAGGCCCGCATATGTCAGACCAACCTCACTATTTATTTAGAAAAATACACACCCTTGGTTGTGACTTTATGAAACAGAATTGTCGCCTACTATATACGATACACTATGTAATTACGGGTATACTTTTCACCATGCAATAGAACATTTGAATTGCCGAAAACTTGAAAAAAAAGGATATCACAACCATTGAAAAAACTTGAGGCATTGCTGAAACAAACGAACTCCATTTCGCACAGCTCCACCTTGTACAAGTTTAATTAAATTGGATGGTGTTATCCTTGATTGACTTATTGTAGTTTTGAAATCTAAACCGGATCATTTGTAGAGCTGAGTGTTACGTTAATTTTGCTTTGCATAGCCTTTAAGAGCTTGACACGAGAGTTATGTATTTGTGGTTACTGGTGTTATTAGGTCTTGGAATGTGACCGGCCTCAAGCTATCTTCATCGTAATCACTGTTGGAATTGTCATTCTCTTTCTTATTCTGCACCAAAAATGGTCCCAAGAGAGAGTATAGCTCGAAGAAATGCTATGTTTTGCGAACAAATACATTTTATTACGAGGAAACAAGTATCTACCATTATCCAGAAAACAACCAATAACAGCATGGTGTATCATGTATGATAGAATTCGTCCTTCTCTAGCAGTACCACCCGAAATAATAATATTTGGGGTTTTACGTGCCAGAACCACTTTCTGATTATGAGGCACGCCGTAGTGGAGGACTCCGGAAATTTGGACCACCTGGGGTTCTTTAACGTGCACCTAAATCTAAGCACACGGGTGTTTTCGCATTTCGCCCCCATCGAAATGCGGCCGCCGTGGCCGGGATTCGATCCCGCGACCTCGTGCTCAGCAGCCCAACACCATAGCCACTGAGCAACCACGGCGGGTCCACCCGAAATTATTTCTTGGTCAAAACATCACAGTTGACTAATCGACAGTAGTTAAAAACCCTGCCATTTCAGTTCGCTGATTTCAAGTGTATTTATTCAGCAAATAATCCGTTTATTTACAAACTTGTTAGATGTCATGCGAAGATCTGCCACCGTGTATTTTTAAACAAAAGAAAACCTAAATATTATTTTTCGTGACAAAGACGCTGCGTATTTGACTGTTTTAGAGGACATACACTATGGATGAGTATGTAGGATTTTGTTTCTTTCAATTCTATTACCCTAGAAGTAGTTCTGTGCGTACCATATATGATCTACCGTGTGGCAAAGGCTTAATAAAGAGACCATCGCGGGATTTGATCGCAGGATGAAATCCCGGGCACAACGGCCGCCTTTCAATGGGGGTGAAATGCGAAAACACTAGTGTGCATAAATTTAGGTGCACGTTAAAGACCCAGGTGGTCGAAATTATTCCAGAATCCTCCATTGCGGCGTGCCTCATAATCAGATCGTGGTTTTCGTACGTAAAACTCCATACTTTCTTTTAATTTCTTTCCTTTCAAGAAACCTAGGAACATGATTAAAAGTAAAAGTGAAAAGTGTTTACAAACCATTGCAGATATAAATTTACTGCACTAAAATACTTTCTGTTTCATGATTTTAGGTCTGCAATACATAAGCTGTCTTTTGCTATTCTCAACGGCAGATTCGTTAACCTTTGCGACATGATTAAGAAAGCCCAAGGGCAGAGTACCTGCTTGCTCATTGACCTCTGGATGGAGACTAAGACATGCCAACAAAATATGCCGTATGGTTTCTGCGCCATTTCCACACACTATGTGTGTATAAATAAGTCGCGGGAAATTTTCTGCTATAACATCGCGTTCTCAGGCATCCAGAAGTGGCTTCCAGCAGTAGTGAACTGCCATTTGAAATCAACAAACAGCGCCCCTATCTGCCGCGAGCTGAAGCAAGTACGGTTACTATAGGAGAGCGTATTTTTTTCGCGAATCACTAAACACAGAGTTGTGCAGAGTCAACGAGCCATAAGTACGCTTAAGCAACAGATTTTCCGGACACGACGCATGCGCGGTATCGTATCGTGTTTTCTTTTTTCGGCCGCTAACATGTTTCAAATTTGGTAGCCATCAGAGGTTGAAGTACGAGACTGTATGACAAAATCCCGAATATTAGTTCATTTTTAAGCAGAAAAATTTAAACAAAGCTTTCAAATAAGGACAGCAGAAAAAAACCCCGCTTCTGTTTATATGTTCCTTGAGTTTTACAAAGTTGTCCGCTTTATGCTATCGCAGCTGCGCTTCTCGATATGAACAAACAAGCTTCAGAATTTCACCAGGCAAATGAAGAGACTTTACTAGATAAGGAAACCAGCAATGGGCACTTTAGAACGTTTTCGCCGGCGCCTGCGTGCCGGCTGCGCCCACAAAGCCGGTTCAATAAGCACTGCGCAGAAATCTATGAGGGCTGATTCGCTCGCCTTGAGCGCTGCGCCTAGCGTGCCGGCTGCTTGTATATTTGACCTGAGTTGCCTTTGCACATACGTTTGCACAAGGCCTCGCGCTGTGCCTATCGCCCCGGTTTTGTGGACGTAGTCGTTACAAGGTAAATATACCTGTTAGCGAAGCTTCCATAGAAGCCCATACGTTCAAAACATGGCGGTTGTTGGGCGGTTCATGCGGCTTATACTGCCATTTGTACGAGGAGGGAATACTTCCGGAGGAAGAATAAAACAATGTGACGTCATATGCGTTAAAAACATAAGTGACGTCGTTTCGTTCTCAAAGGCACGAAATTTGTTTTGGTGGTCTGTCACTAGAGCTGTGTGTTTAAATGCCCCGCCATGAGACTTTATGGGCGGTACAAGCTTTCAGCGTGAAAAGCGATGCACGAAAAGGTCAGCCGTACGGGTGTCCAAACCGCACTTCTAGATCAGAACATACTTTCGTTGGAGACCGACGAAAGCTTTAGGTGTAGAGTGCTGGTTCTATCGTCGGACGTCGAGCCTGTTGGCCTGCGCAGTTGCACGAAAATGACTAAGATAAACAATTATCTGGCGGTCGTAACTCACTACTTTTGACTCAATAGGTTGAGAAAGGATGAAGCTACTCGCGTCACCAAATTCAGACCAGCGTCGACAAGCACAAAAGCACAACTTGTTAGGGGGGCATAGTGTAACAGGCGAACATTGCGAGCACGCCCTTGTGAACACTTTCAGTGAGCTACATTGCTTTGCAAGCGATAGCGGCGTCAACTCTTACGATGCTCTTACGTCAGCTCTTACCATGGGCGCTGAAAAAAAGGTATTTCTTGATAACAATAAAATGACATGGCGTGGTCTTTTCTTTACTCGTCACGCATATATAAAATTGAGTGGGAATTTTATTTTCGTTGAGTGGGTCCACCTGTCTCTCTCTTTAATTAAAAAAACGTTTATTTTCCCAATGTTTGTTCGCTCCAAACGTAGTCGCGCTTTAATCGCAGCTCCCATAACCACCCTTGCTGACGTCGGTGGCAATTTGTTATGAACCGCTTTTCGGCCGAATCTTCGCGACCTATTTGGACCGACCTTGGCCGATACGCAGGCGTGGGCGTAAAGCCTACGACACAGCTACCAGGCGCAAAGCGCTCTGCTACACAAATTGGCTGTGCGAATCCCGCCTGCAACCGCAAGACCATTCGCAAAGAATTATTGCGAAAGCTATTCGCGTATTTCACAAATGCCGTACTCTCACTAACGGCGAGGTCACGCGCGAGCGACTCGATATTATAAGGAGAGGCAAGTGATGAAAATGAACACGTAGTTGCTGCGTAGTGACAAATTAGTTAGCCCGAGTTCTTGGTTAACAAGAATGGTGACACAGGAATAAATGGGCTTTTAATAATCAAAATACTTGCAGAATGGACTTGGGCAATGGTTTTCACCAAACGACAGGTGGCGCATGTTACTAGATATATAAACAGAGAAAAATTAATACACTCTCTGGTTTTATGTGCGAAAACCACGATATGATTGTGAGGCACGCCTTAGTGGGGTACTCCAGATAAATGTTGACCAAGTGAGATTCTTTAGCTTGCGCCCAATGGACGGTACGCAGGCGTACTTGCATTTCAGTTCCACCAAAACGTGGCCGCCGTGGCCTGGAGATTCATTCCGCGCCATAGAGCTTTAGTGGCACAACGTGAAAACCACTACTCCATCATTGCGGTATCTGTCAGCAGTACAAGTAAACTGTCAGCAGTACAAGTAACAGCAACGATTTCAAATGGCGCCGGAAACGGGGTTTCGTACTATGCCAGCGACTGGGTATTCCGACTTCGAAACACATGGGGCTGTTTCCAAGGTCAGCGTGCCGTAGCGTGATCATATACGAATTTGTTTACATCGCGAGTTCTATTGAATGGCCGATTCATCATAAAATCTGCGGCCCTATAAAGTGTTACGTTTCGTGCTGACAAGGGCGTTCATGCGACGAACGTACCCAATGCTGCAGTCACGTCTCACACGTTTGATCAACGAACAATCTGAACGACCTTGGGAGAAACGTAAAAAGATCATTTGTCTTGCACGCATGACACTTATTCCCGTGGGGGAAAGTTTGCGCAACTTGGCAGCTCGCTCTCACGCACGCCAATTACTCGCCCATTGCCTGCCGCATTCAGGAATGCTGCAGCAAGGCCGCGTACAGCCACGAAAAGTGGACAGTTGAAACGAAACACGGCAATTTTCTCAATTGCGGCACACCATTAGTTCTGTACATTTGAGTTCATTAAAGGAGATAGCGAATTTCTGCATTCCCTGTCTTCGTGGCCTCAAGGAAACGTTTCGTACATGCGACCGAGGCGCTATTCGGGTGAGGCACTTTCGAAATGAAAGGCAAGTGCACTTATCGAACCGTCGGCTAAGCGACATCCCTTATTTGAGCATTGTTTATTAGTTCGTTGTGATGGTCATTTATGCGCTACCAGTGTATCCTTCAGCAAATATGATGCCGCTTAATAGCAAGTTATTTTTTTTTATTACGCGCACTCCTGCTTTCTAAGAGAGTGAGTGTAGCCACTTGTGCAACTGTTGAAGCATTCGCTTTGTCTTGTCTGTGACGCAGAAGTTTCGCTGATGATGAGAAAAATGGTTTGATTTATTTCGGGGGTTTAAACTCCCAAAGAAAAACTGGGACTGTGAGAGACGGCGTTAATGGTGGGCTCCTGATTAATTTTTACCACCTGGGTTTCCTTAACGCGCGCCTAAATCTTTTGTAGACGAGCGCTTTTGCGTTTCGTCCACATCGAAATGCGGCTGGGAGTCGAACTCGTCCCCTCGTGCTCAGCAGCAGAACGCCTTTGAGCCACCGCGGCGAGTGATGGCGGAAAAAGACTGAAGCGCCAATTTTGGGCTACTTCCAAGTCTCATTCTTATCGCCGAAGAGAGCGCTGATATGCTCGCTTCAAGACGTTTACGTGATCCCGACCTGCTGAATCGATCTGCGCTTATCCTGATGAAGGCCCGCTCTCCATACTCGCAATGAGGTGCACGTCGGTAGCTATGAACAATTTCCGCGAATTTTAAACGGCTTGATCAAACAACTCGCTGATTGTCTTTTACAACAGAAACGGTTTCCTCAAGGTCTCCTGCAGACACATGTTGCACAGACGAAAAGGACATACGTCATCGCTTGACATGGCAGAGCATGACATGCCTGAAAGTGCCCGTTTACGGTGGCCTCATGCCCGCTCCGAGCAAGCGCCATGTTCGCTCTGAAGACCGCTGCCGTCTTGGATGAGCGAATGAGATGAGAGCGGACGTGTGGCTGACGCACAAGGTAAAAAGTTGATAGCCGTTCTACGTGACGTCCGCACGGCCGACCGCACACGACACCCCGCGTGCAGCATGCCTGCTGCACGAGTACGGCGGGAACGGGCATGCCATTTTAACTCGGCCCCAAGGAAAACAAAAGCTCTGTACAACTGACCCCTCACCTCTGTGTCATGTTGGGAGATATTATGCATTTTAAATTTCGCACGTTCGCAGGTATAGGTGCGACCCTCTTGTGAGGCTTCAGACCGAATCTAAATACTGGTTGCGTTAGAAAATATGTACAGATTCGACAAAATCCAGCATTTAGAATTCCGTACATACGTCGTCAATACGTTCGCGATTAATAAATTTTTTTTTGACTAAATCACTGATACGGATAGATTAGAGAAAAAAATATTTAGAAGGTCAGTTAAAATTACTCTATGGAATTTAGCACGAGTGATGCCCAGTGGCGTAGCAACAGGGGGGGCCGGGGGGCCGTGGGCCCCGGGTGCACGGGGCCAGTAGGGGGGGTGTCATATACGTCTGAAGACACCCGAAAATTGTCGACATCCTCGCCTTCCTCGACTACACTCAGGGGGGGTGACCGAAGAGCTAAGGGCCTCGGGTGCCAGACGACCTAGCTACGCCACTGTTCGTATTAAATATGTCCTGAACACAACACAAGATGTATCTCCTACATCTTTATGTATTTTATCGTAATATTTTGTCTCGAAATTATTTACAGAGAGTAAATCCTTTCATGGCCTTTTCCAGGGCAGCAAACAGAAAGCGTTTTCCAAGACAGCAAACAGCATGTGATCATAACGAAAGTAAGCTTCCTACAGTGCCTACGCGCTGCATCTTTCTTTCTCGCAGGAGCTACAGCATCGCTCAGTACCTTAATTTGAACTTTTCGCAGACGCTTCGAGCAACAAGCGCACTCAAATAAATGTAAATAAGCCCGACATTTTTTTTTCTTTACTCAAGTGCGTTACTTCGCAATTACTCATCCAGTGCTCCTGCAGCAAATTTATTGCTCACATTTGAAAAACGCAGTCGAGAAGGCTCAGCACATTGCGAAGCGTGCTTGTTGTATCGGCGCAGGACATATAAAATACCGAAAGTAGAAATGAGCTCGCGATACAACGATGCTCTAGAACAGGATTTTGAATTCATAAACAACCAAACTGTTTGGTTAAGCTGACCTGCCAAATCTCTCCGTTCCACTTGTTGAGTCAAGCGGAGGCGGACGTCTGTTAAAAGGTGGAGATATCGATGGCACATAAGCAGGATGGTTCGCAACGTTGTTTTTTCTGTTACCAATGAAGTGGCGTCTGCAGATCCTGCAGACCACGGTCCTTCGTCAGGGCTACGCAACACAACTGCAGAAGAACAAAACTGTCGCACTTTCTCAAGCGAGCCGGGGGGGGGGGGGGTGCACGGGGCAGTAGGGGGGGGGGGGGTTGTCATATACGTCTGATGACACCGGAACATTGTCGATATCCTCGCCTTCCTCGACTACACCCGGGGGGGGGTGACAGAAGAGCTATCGGCCCCGGGTGCCAGACGACCTAGCTACGCCACTGATGATGCCAGTACACGTTATATTAAGAATTTATTGCATATGAATCTACCAAATTCTATATACAGTTCACAAAGGAACTCCTATAGAAACTGCATTGAAATTACTCTAAAGAATTTAGTGCAATAGACATGAATACTCCTTCTATTGAACATATATCGCGTATGAATTACAAATTCATACGCGAGTACAAATTCTTTAGGTGGGACAGAGATTCACGAGGCGGTGGTGCTGCCATCATAGTTAAAAATTCCGTCCATGCTTCTACGATTGAATCTAATGTTCCCGAAAGTGTATGGTGTAAGCTTACATTCGAAAACAGAACGTACTTCATTGGCGTAGTATACAGACCACCTGCGTCTTCGCCAGCGTTTCTGGAACTGCTAAGCGAATTCTTGGTTGACCATGTTAACAGGAACACGAGGCTGATAATGGCTGGGGACTTTCATTTGCCGCACATTAATTGGCAAAGTTTATTGCCCGGCGAGACAGAAACAGTTAGCTCGGAAAAGCTCTTGGAAATAAAATTTTGTCATGGCTTCGAACAAATTGTTCAAGAACCAACTAGAGTTACAGAGAAGTCAAAGTCATTATTGGATCTTGTTTTCCTATCGCACAACATAATAGATTATGCATTAGATATATTGGAGGGCATATCAGACCATAAAATGTTGTCTTTGGACATGCAGACCAATGTGGGCAGTATAGGGAGACCGTTTCTACCGGTAAAAGTAAAAGACTTTAAAAATGCAGATGACACCGCCATCATAGATTTTTTAGAATTACAGTTTAGTTACTTCGAGCAGGCATCGAAGAGCGAGTCTGTGGAACAACTGTGGCAAAGATTTAAAAGTAGCATCATAGCTTGCGTCGAGCACTTTGTTCCAACTCGTATTAAGAAAACGCGCAAACGAAACCCCTGGATAACAGGCAGCATTATCCATATGAAACGGAAAATTAAAAGACTACGAAAACAGAAAGTGAGAGCGATGGAAGTTGCAGCTATAATAATTGAGATGAAAGAAGCTCTTGTGAAATCGAAAAAACAGTTCTTTGATCACACGCTTGCCAACTTTCTTAAATGTTCACCACACAAATTTTGGCGTTACTTCAGTGAAAGAAAGGAAAAAGTTGAACAGATCGAACATGAAGGGAAAGTCCTGACACGAGTTGAAGACTTAGCTGATGCTTTCAATCGCTTCTTTCAATCTGTTTATACGACAGACAAAGGTGATAAGATAGGCGAATACATGAACGGCGACATGAGGACCGCAATGGAATCAGTTATTGTCAGCCGTGAAGGTGTTTTACAATTGCTTCTTGAAGTAGACGCGAAGAAGGCAAGCGGACCGGATGGTCTACCAACTGAATTTTTGAAACGATATGCCGAATGCGTTTCCTTTTACTTAGAGATAATATATGCGAAGTCAATTGAAACTCGTTCACTTCCACAAGACCGGCGCAATGCAATAGTAATCCCTGTTTTTAAAGGTGGCAACCGTATGCAAGTAAACAATTACCGACCCATATCCCTGACGTCAGTTTGCTGCAAGGCTCTAGAACACGTTATTGCAAAGCATATTATTAGTTTTCTTGACACTAACGAGTTACTTTCCACAATTCAGCATGGATTTAGGAGCGGTCTTTCTACGGTGACACAGTTAACAGAAACACTCCATGATTTCTACCTGAACATGGATGCACACCTACAAACAGACGTAATAAGCGTTGATTTTAGGAAAGCTTTCGATAAGGTTTCTCACCGTAAATTACTTTTTAAGCTCGATAAAATAGGAATAGGTAAAGAAGTAATACAATGGATAGAGGCCTATTTATCTATGCGTCAACAGTCCGTAAGGATTGAGGATTGCATTTCAAATCCATTGCGTGTGTACTCTGGGGTTCCCCAAGGTTCCGTTTTGGGACCAATACTTTTTTTGTTGTTTGTTAATGATATCGGTGCACTAGTCGAACCGCCTGTTAAAATGAAACTTTTTGCTGATGATTGTTTGATTTATTCGCCAATAGGTTGCGAAGATGACCAAATTAATCTAAATAGATGCTTACAGGCATTAGACGAGTGGTGTTTAACATGGGACATGGAAATAAACTATAGCAAAACAACATTTACGCATATTCGCTCAAGCAGGAGCAAATTTTCCTTCATATACCACATCGGAAACCATCCTCTGAATAATGCAGCTTCTTTCAAATACTTAGGAGTCAGTATTATGCACACATTGCAATGGCACTCACACGTTGATAATATATGTTCTAAGGCAAACCAAAAACTATACTTTTTAAAGAAAAAACTGGAATGCGCTACACGGGACGTGAAATTAACAGCCTACAAAACTTTTGTACGACCAGTCTTGGAGTACGCTTGTGTTGTGTGGTCCCCTCATCAGAAAGTCCTGAAAGCAAAAATAGAAAGAATACAAAGATTGGCAGTCCGTTCCATATGCGGTAAATACCGACGCATGGAGTCTGTTACAGCCTTGTTAAAATCGTGTGAACTAGAGCCTCTGGAGGAACGCAGAAGTAAGCATAGGCTAAAGTTTCTTTTTAAAATCATGAGTGGGCGAACGAAAATAAACAAGGATCTATATCTACAACCCCCAGGACGGAGATGCGATCGTCTAAACAATAGCAGAGCTATTCAACCTTATTTAACACGTACTGATGCTTTTCGTTTCTCCTTTTTTCCTGACACAATTGAAATGTGGAACAGATTGCCTGATGCAGTTGTGAGCAACGAGGGCTCTGCCGAATTTGAAAATGCGTTGGATACTTTCTTTTACGAGAATGTATACTAAATTGTTGCTGCGAGCACTTTCGTTGATTTTTCTTTGTATAACTACTGTTATTTGCTTTGTTGACTTCCAAGAGCGCCAGTGCATTTGTATGTTACATAGAAAGAAAATTATGTATCATGTATTCTTGACACATCACCCTCCCTGTAATGACCCCAACAACGGGGTTGACAGTATCAAATAAATAAATAAATAAAATAAATAGGTAGATTTCTAAAGGGGAGTCGCTTTACACTTCCTATAGAAATTCGCTGCAGGCGACTCTATAGACATCGACTTCCCATATAGTTACTTTAGGCCGGAGATGAACTCCATAGGCGAATTTATATTCAACGTTAATTTTTGTAATGGCGAACGAGCAGCCGTTTCTAACCCATTTGCCCCCTTCACTGAACTGTTGTAGCCTTTCGTTACGCTTTATCGCACCTTGGCAGCAAAGTTCGGACATTAGACAGTTTTAGTTACACGTACGTAGAGGCTTCACGTACGCAAACGTGAAAAGCCTACGTACAGTCGAGCGCGATTTGAAGGTTATCGCGCGAGCGTCGTCCCGCCCAGCACTCCAGGCACCTGGCGGCCGGTTTCGGGACAGGAAAAATCATGATTTCGCACTCTTCTCTCCCTCGTTCGCTGTTACATACAACAACCATCACCCCGCGACAAACTCACCGCCCTTTCTCTCTATTCTAAGCTTTCCATTTGTTGCGATAAAGTGTGGACTTGGTTACCTCGTATCTTCGCGGGCTTAAGCTAATGTTCTTGGTCACCCATTCTTCCTGGCTCAGCAGCAATGACGTTACATAGGCTAGATACAGCTTCGTAACGTCCAATTTCAGATAATACCGAAGAATACGTCATGCGCACTACGATCAGTGCCTGTTCGCAGAACCAAAAAAAAAAAGAAAAAGAAACTGATAGCGCAGCAGGGAGTGACGGCTGCTGAAGGAACAGCAAAAAGAGTGAGGGAAGCAGGCCTGATACCTCCCTTGCCTCGGCAGAGAATTCTGAGCCATGGCGCTGTTCGCGTTCCCGGTCGACGCTCGCGCGATAACCTTCAAATCGCGCTCGACTGTACCTTACGTGCACGCCATCTGAAACGCTTTTAGCTACACGTACGCGACGCACGCCAATAGGGACCCCGTAGCCCCATCTATCGGGAAATGTGAACACGGCGGTAGCCAATTCGATCCTGTCGCCGTGTTTCAATGCAAGCCGTCTGCGCGCGCGCGGCCCGCTGTCGCTTGTTCGTGATCTCGCGGAACTCCCACGCGAAGCTGTGTACGCGCGCAAGAAACGCACGCATAGAATTGAATCTCACGTACGTCCGTGAGACGAGGGCGCGCCCGCTACGTTTTACGCATGCGCACTGCTGACACGTAGAAGCTCTACGTACGCAAAGCCTCTACGTAGGTGTAACTAAAACTGTCCATTCTCTTGACGACCTTGACGGTGGTGCCTTCTGATTAGCCACTGTCAAACACAACGCGCCGTGCACTGAAAGATGGCGCCACCGTTCTGTCGCAGACGAATAAGCCTCCTTCGAGCCGTGTATGCTGCCTGACGCTGCTTCAGGCAGCATACGCCAGCCAATTTGGCCCTTCGCTCGTGCACCAATGGTCAGACGCACCAGATTGGGTTTATTACAGAAGAGGGCTTTATTGAGGCATTCCGTATACTTGCATTTCTACGTTATCTCTCGACGTAACGCAACATAAAGCAGCACACATATAACTCGTCTCGAATAGGTATAACCATCCGTACTACCGCTACCGATGCGCCTATTACCGGCTTTATTCGCGACGGAATTCTGGAACGATACACCGAGCGCTACATAAATATGGTCCCCGAAACAAATAGACGACGTAAGCGCATCATTCCTTAAATGAACCAAATTCATTTATTTGATTTCTTATCCCTTTTAATGTGACTAGTTTTCTTTAGCTCTTTGCTGTTCTGTGTACTCTTACTTTCTTCGCTACGAGCACTTGGCATAGATCAACCGAGTTGCGACGTTCATCGCTGAACGCTAAGCAGTGCATTCAGACGCACGTGATGTTACCCAATACCTTTATGACTTCTCAAGGTTTAGATAATGTGGTCGGTGGTATCGCCATGTCGCATTTCTCCACTGCCTGGGATGACGGTTCCAGGTCACGTCTGTCACCAAAATCCGCTGCAAGTCTCCTGTCTACATGCACCGAATTGTTTTCTTATTCCATGTTCTACCATGCAACTTGCAGAGTAGTTTGTGGCTACCGTCAATGTTTCTACGGCAATGAGTGATCGCAGCTGCTGCGGTAAGCTATATATATCGTTCGATTCAGAAATCAAATGCTCCTATGTTTTTATTTGCTGAGGTGTTCATTATTGTGATTAAAGGTATAACAGCGTGACTTCTCGGATGACAAAAAAAGCACAGTACACAGTCAAGGACAAGTGCTTTTCCTTGTCTGTGTTTCTTGGTTTCTTGTGCTCGTTCGAGAAGTCACGCTGTTTTCCCTTTAATCAAACAGGACCAACTAGCCCAACCTTTGGCATTACTAAGTTACATGTTCAATTGCACTTGGACATTTTAGGAACATTGAAAAGTTTAAGACGTTCATACATTCGACACATTTACTCGCTGGTTAGAGATGTTATATTTATGCCTAAATAGGGAAGCAACCTGCGTGTTTCATTGCATATAACGAAGTACACCTGATAAGTAAGCAAAAAGTTACCCACGATCAGATTCACCGCTGCAAATGCCGCAGAACGCGTTATAGCAATGGATGTAGTATCGAGATAGAGGTACACTCTAAGAAAAATGCCGGGGAAAACGGGAGTAACTGCGCCGTTAGTCCTAAAAAGGGCGCTTTCGTCCTTCAAAGGATTAACTGCATGAATGTGCGTGCTGTGTGCAAATTTCGGAGACTAAGTGTTTAGTCCCTGCTCGAAAAGAGAGCAATGGGAGGACGAACGGCAACAGTTACTCCCCAGGCACATCGCTGTTTTCGTGCGTGTCATGGAGCAATGCGGCGGAAACGGTATTGGCTATAAATCGTGAATGGTTCGAAGTTCGTGCTTTGTCTATTGAACTACATGCAAAGCAGCACCTTGCCTCCTCGTGAGAAAATTACGTAAAACTTAAAACTGGAATGTGAAGAGCCATGCCCTTCGTGCGCACCCCATAAGTGAGCGATACAAATTAAACGCGCAAGTCATTGATAGACGGCTAGATTTTCTTGGTCAATAGTACCTAAGTTCCTTCCGTTCCAAGGAGGTTGCGAACTGAAGCGATGTGTAGCTCAAACGGCACACGCTAAGCAACAAAGAAATTGGCCTTCTCTGTCGTCTTCGGTGCCCCGTTTGAGCTCGCTACACGTATACATGGCGTAGTGCCTCAGTTTAAATCACCCTAAGAATACTCGGGCTGATTCCTTTTCGCAGTCACTTATGGTTGCGAACACACTCAACGTTAGACACTCATTGCATAGCTTGTACAAAATACGAAGTCGCTTTTATATTGCCGCACTTGCGTTCCTATGCTTAACCTCATCTAAATATCCCCTCTTGTCAACCAAGCGGCGCGGTTGACAGGCGCAGCTTCGCCGGCTTTTGTCTAGGAAGCGCCTCGACTTCGTCGCCGTGCAGGAGACGAAGATTGAGAGTGATGACGAGACAGAAAGGGCTTTGCGACCTTTTCTGTCTGAATATAACGTCTGCGTTTCACACGCTCTTGGTTTATCCGCGGGTTGTTTCCTGCTTCTGAAAAAGAGCCTATTTTGTTCAGCACTTAGTTACCATGTAGACACTGAAGGTCGATATATATATTGTGATTTTGTGTTGCAGGGTGTGCCATGGCGATTAGTTATTGGCGTTATTGGTGTGCCATGGCGATTAGCTTATGCAGATGATTTAGCGTTCTTCTGCACGGATAAGTCGAGTGTTGAAAAGGTAGTATCAACAATAGAGGAATTTGGCAGCAGCGTATCAGGAGCACGAATGAACTCCGCAAAAAGCTTAGGCTTATGGTTTGGTTCATGGTGCTATACACCAGAACAGTTTGCAGGCGTTAATTGGACCGGTGTCTCGCCAAAGTATCTCGGCGTGCCGCTAGACGCATATAAATTAAGCGCACACTATTGGAAAGAACAAGTTTCGGCCCTGCAAAGTTACGCACAGACATTCGTTCCACACCGACTTTCTATTTTTGGGAAAGCCGAGGCCTGCAATAAGTTCTTGGCAACAAAAATTTACTATGTATTGCAAGTTATACATTGTGCCAGGCTCTACATCCAACGTTTTCACCGAATTTTTGCAACCTTCGTATGGTCTTCAACTTTTGAGCCCATGAGGCGAGACAATATTTTCAGGCCCGTTAGTGAAGGTGGGCTGGGTTTAGTGCATCTTTATGTGCGGCAAATAGTGTCTCGTTTCTTCTTTTTTCGCGATACATCGGATCCTATACTTCGGTCATTCATGCAAGTCACACTTGTTAATGCGTTAGCCGACTTAATTGTTTCTTCGAATTTTTCTTCGCGTTTATGCTTGTGGGGATTCATGCAAGAAGTTTACTTGGCGATTCGTTTCCTGACAGTTCGGTTTTCCACTGAATACTTGTGCTCTGCGTCGCGTAAAACGTTATACAAAGATCTATTGTGCATGCTTTTTCCGCCTCCATTTTACCGATCACTATACATTCAATGGCCAGGTCACGATGTTCTAAAACGAGTTCGTAAAATGTATGTATCCCCTTGCTGCAAAACGTTCTTTTATATACTTCATAGTGAAACCATACCGGTTAAAACATGGCTACAGAAAAAGGGTATCTTTGTCTCTTCTGTTAACTGTCTTAACTGTCGCCTTTGTGACGTGCCAGAGACGATTGAACATTGTTTTATTAGCTGCACCGACGCCATACTATTTTGGGATGTCCTCCAACGGACTTTAAAAAAAGACTTTGACATCAACGCTCATACTGTCCGATACCTGCTGCCGACCGCTGATAATACTGCACCTTTTGATATGTTTTTTTCTTATCGGAATGCACAGTTTATGGAAAACGCGAATGATGGACAGAAACGCCGAAACGGTTGTACCTACAAGGGTGAATTTCATCCAAATGACCCTACACCTAAAGCAGGTTTATGATGAACTTGATACCCAGCCGGACTGGTACCCCATTTTGGTGAGGTGCCTATCCTTACCACCCTTCTAAAGTGAAACCACATTTCTACCCACAGTATGAACGATGCCTTTCCTCTGAGTGACTCTCAGTGTGCTCTCCATTCTCTGACTATTCACAACTGGTGAATATCGGGTTGTTGCTACTGTAATAAATACCATGAAAGAAAAAAAAAAGCGGCGCGGTGGAGTGGTTAGGGCACCTGACTTGTAAGCGAGCGGACGTAAGTTCGAATCCCACTCTCGGCATTTTTTTTCAGCTCATTTATTTTTTTATTAGGGTATAAATGCCTAATTTCATGAATTCTACCTTTGCGGAGCATCGGAACGAATTACCGTTACTCCCTTGAGGAGCATCGGGCAAGAGCAACTGTTAGTCCCCGAAGGAGTAAGCGCATGGGGAGTAACAGTTCCTCCCATGTCAGTTCGTTCCAAAAGGAGTAATGATTGTGGCAAATCAGTTAGTCCCCAAAAGGACTAACCTCCCTACCCCTCTTAGTCCTTTTTTTTCTTAGAGTGTATAGCATTACACCTAACCAACTTTCACATTCAGCGCAGTTTCACATTCGCTGCAGTGTCCTCAAGAGGTGCTCTTGAGCGCACTGCTGCGCAGCTAGCATAAGATAAATGAATATTTTCTTCCACAAAGGCGTTTAAATTTGCATAACGTTTAGTTTGGTAAGTGTGCCACTCTTAGCACATTATTGGCCCTTGCGCCATAATAAACACTCATACATCATTAGTTCTGCAATTGGTGATGTCATAAGTGCCATCACCTTGGTATCCGCGCACCGATTAGCGTTGTTCCAGAGGACGCGGGCACCGTCAGGAGCACTTGAGCTATCGGTTTATTGGCACGTTCGCTTTTCCGGTAAGTATTCGTCCTCAACGCTTTACTGCTCACGCCGCGTTACCCTGTGAAGTCACTCCTTTGTAGTGTACCTCAGCGGGCTTGTTTACACAAACATTTATTTTTTGGGTACCTTCCGCTTTTAGGTGACTTTTCACTCTGTTCGTGGCACTTGCAAAAAGTGTTATCATGTTGTAGCAATCAAAACTACACGTACACTAAAAAAGCCCATACATCAACAGTCTTGATGAATAATGGGTTTGGTGGACGAAGCGCGTTTCAATTTCAATTAAATATTGCCTGGACGTCGCGCACGACCAGACAACGCAACAGGTTGGGGCAGATCCGACACCCTCGTTTTGCCCATTGTGCTACGGTTACAATACCGTCCTGACTGAGAAGGCCACTCACAGGTTCCGGGCCTGGTACAGACGTGTGAGCCATGCTCGGGTATCAGGCTGCAGGAAGGAACGCGATCCACCTCGAGCAGCTGCTCCTCCCCACCTGCGCCACTGGGTGGCGATGGTCGGAAGCGCAACCCGAAAGCCAGGTCTCCCTTGGCCGTTTGGAAAGTCCACATAAGCCGAGAGCCGGCCTGCTCCACAAGCACGGCGAGCTCGAAGCGGTCACGGCGCTCGACGCTCAATTGCTGCACCCCTTGGCGGCCCCACAGCTGCTTGGAGGCGAGATCTTTGCGGTACTCGTCGGGAACCTCGCCGCCGGGGCACACCAAGTGCGGACACCGCGGGTCCCCGTCAGGTCCCGTCAGAGATCCGCCCCACTGGACCGGCAGCTTGGTCAGGTCCACGTACTTGACCAAGTCGTCCTTCCAGCCATCTGCGTGTGTGAGCGACCTCCGTGAGCATAGCGGTATCGCCAAAAAGCACCCAATTACGCATACATCCTCAGAACAACGCGCCAACAGCCAAGGTACTACTGAAAGTTCACAAACACCGGCGCATTACTGCTTTGCTTCGTTACTTGTTACTTGCTTGAACAAATAGGCAGAAAAAAATAATCACAAAGGCTTCTTACTCCTCGCTCACAGAGCCTCGATCATTTCGTCCGGGAACGAGATAGCCACGCGCATGTATGTACGTACGTTTACTCACCAGTGCAGTAAATGCGCTTCTCCAGGGGTTTAGATTGGATTTTGAGATTACTGATTATAAAATTCGCATACACTCTAAGAAAAAAAGGACTAAAAGGGGTAGGGAGGTTAGTCCTTTTGGGGACTAACTGATTTGCCACAGCCATTAGTCCTTTTGGGGACGAACTGACATGGGATGAACTGTTACTCCCCATGCGCTTACTCCTTCGGGGACTAACAGTTGCCCCTGCCCGATGGTCCTTAAGGGAGTAACGGTAATTCGTTCCGATGCTCCGCAAAGGTGGAATTAATTAAATCAGGCATTTATACCCTAATAACAAAAATTGATGAGGTGAAAAAAAAAATGTGCCCGAGAGCAGGATTCGAACTCGCATCCTCTCGCTCACAGGTCAGGTACTCTAACCACTTCGCCACGCCGCTTGGTTGACAAGACGGGATATTTAGACAAGGTTAAGCATGGGAACACAAGTGCGGCAATATCAAAGTGACTCCGTATTTTCTGCAAGCTATGCAGTGAGAGTGTAACGTTGAGTGTACTTGCAACCATAAGCGACTGCGAAAAGAAATCAGCCCGAGTATTCGGGCTGATTTGTTTCGCAGTCGGGGCACCGAAGATGACAGAGAAGGGCAATTTCTCTGTCACTTAGCGTGTGCCGTTTCAGCTACACATCTCTTCAGTTCACAACCTCCTTGGAACGGAAGGAACTTAAGTACTATTGACCAAGAAAATCTAGCCGTCCATCAATGACTTGTGCGTTTAATGTGTATCGCTCACTTATGGGGTGCGCACGAAGGGCGTGCCTCCTCACATTCCAGTTTTAAGTTTCACGTAATTTTTTGACGAAGAGGCAAAGTGCTGCTTTGCATGTAGTTCAATGGGCGTCTTGCGCTGGAGTTTGAGGTATAGTAGCGGCGCCTGGTGGCGGCGAGGGAAACGACATCTGGGTCGTACCAGCTTGGGTCGTATTGAGCCCTGGCTGTGGCGAAGCACGTTTCTAGGCCGATTTTTGCGTCGATTCGCACTTTTTTCTGCCCTGTTGCGAGTGCGAAAAGGCTCGTCACTTCTCACAGACCATGCCGACCACGCTGCGAGCTCGCCGCAGCTATAGTTTAACGAAAACGGGCTCTCCGTGTGCCGTGGGACGTATGGCTGGGAGCAGACGGAATCGGTGACGCCGATCCGGAGAGACCTAGCCCAGCCTCGAGAAGGCGTCACCGTCATTACTTCTGCGTCGTGGGCTGCCATGAACAAGAAGGCCTGAATCCCAACATCAGATTCTACTGTTTTCCTTCAAGGCCTCACGAAGTGGAGCATCGGGCGCGCTGCATAGCTGCAGTTCGTCGCGCTGAGTAAGCGAAACTTCGCGCCATGCTGACTGCTTCGCCTGTCTTGAAGCTTGCTTGATTATCTGGGTTCTAAATTTTGGTCCTTTGCACCTACAGTCCCGACAGCACACCGACATAGCAGCAGGCATGGCTGGTAATTCACGATTCGAGACCCGGCCACAGCGGCAATGAACAATTCGACCGATGCGAAGTAGTTAAGTGACCAGGTGTGTGCAAATGACCACAAATGGCCGGGCTGATTCGGTGACAATTCACTACCCCACTACGAGCAGCACAGAGTTAAATGTGCTCATACTTGACCTCAAGTCAGCATGTTGAGGCAGCGCAGCAAGGTAGTATTGATTACAGCAGATCGATGTTCGAGCGCTGTCATTAAAAGCTACGTCAAGCGAGCAGCGCATGAGCTCGCGCTGCAGCGCGATTCGCACGTACGTGCGAGCTCATATGCATTGCAACCCGCCGTGGTTGCTCAGTGGCTATGGTGTTAGGCTGCTGAGCACGAGGTCGCGGGATCGAATCCCGGCCACGGCGGCCGCATTTCGATGGGGGCGAAATGCGAAAACACCCGTGTACTTAGATTTAGGTGCACGTTGAAGAACCCCAGGTGGTCAAAATTTCCGGAGTCCCCCACTACGGCGTGCCTCATAATCAGAAAGTGGTTTTGGCACGTAAAACCCCATATATTATTATTATTATATGCATTGCATCAGTTATTACCAGTTACTAAACGGGACAGATGCCCGCAACGACAACGCAGGCATAACTACTTGTTTAGCGGCATGCAGTCAACAAAGATTGCAGGAGGCCCACCGTTTCGCGGCATGTCGAAAGACCGCTGCCTTCGCGGCGCGTACGATCGTGTGCTCGAGCAGTTCCGTACACATGATGTCTGCTTATCGCTGCTGTGGATTCATTTATAGCAAACATTTCCTCGCGTTTGTGCGCCTGAATCTAGCAGCGTGCAAACCTAACCTGAAGTTCCACTTCGTACGCGACTCGCTTCACTTGCGATTGACACCGCGCTAAAACTTCGCCGCTTAATTCTTGAACGGCATACAGGTATTCCGCACTGCATAATTTCTTGCCTTTACGCAGCGTGCCACCCCTGAAAAAATCTTCGGCACCGGATATTCGCTGCAGGCCATGATACAACACAACCGAAAGTGGCGGGTCCATATTGTAAACGTGCTTTCCGAAGCAGACCACCGAGCTTGGTACGACCCATTTTAGGACAGAGGGCGCTTTTTAGCACCTTTTTCGCAGCGACCCCTGGGCAATGCAAGAGCCCCATAGAAAATGCACTAACTTCGAACCGTTCACGATTTATAGACAATACCGTTGTCGCCGCATCGCTCTATGACACGGACGGAAACAGCGAAGCGCCTGGGGAGTAACTGTTGCTGTTCGTCCTCCCATTGCTCTCTTTTCGGGCAGGGACTAAACACTTACTCTCCGAAATTTGCACGCGGCACGCACATTCATGCAGTTAGTCCTTTGAGGGACGAAAGCGCCCTTTTTAGGACTAACGGCGCAGTTACTCCCGTTTTCCCCGGGATTTTTCTTAGAGTGTAGTTGAAGAGTAACATTTATTCAAATTGTATGCAAGGAAATCTCGGTGCCTGGTAGACGCCGCCAGCTACTCCTCATTTCTTTATGGATAGATGAGCTCAAAAAAGAAGAAAGCGTATGGTTGTTCCGGTCCCACGGCTTGCGTTTCCAGTAGGTGACAGGTGAGTAAATAAGGGGATTTCAGGGGCTCGATTCTTTGTTAGTTATTGCAACCGCATGAAGAAAACATACAGTGAATAATTTTTTGATGCAAAAAAGGCGGCATCAGTAGCAGCTAAACGGCACCTCAATTCCGATTGGCTGCGACCCAACGCCACGAGCGCTCCTCGCCGGAGCAGGGGCTTTAGAGCAGAGCGGGCGCGTGAAGGGAGAGGGCTTTCGATAGCCGGCGCGCACTCTCTATGTCTCTCTCTCACCCCCATTGGACCGCTGCTGCGCGCCCCCGCTTGTCTTAGTGGCCGCTGCTGCTTCGTCGCTGTCTCATCGCTTGCGCCTTGTACGTTGCAAACACTAAATAATAATAAATATTAAATAAATGGACTTGATTTCTGAGCAATATCGTCCAAATGATTCCGGTCTACACCCAATATGAGAATGTAGGAACTGTAAAAAAATGAAACCCGCACCAATGTATTCGCAAAACTCAATAACATCCCCCGCATCAAAACTAGAAAACATTACTGGCAGCGCAAAACTTGAAGGACAACTGAGCGGCGTTAAAATGGACATTAAAGCTTTCGTATTCACAACTGCGTTTTCTTCCCACGTTTTCCGTGCACGCAAGCGTGCGCTTCCGACTCTCTCGCAAACGTGCGCTCTACATGGCAACAGATGTTCGTGCCTCGCGCTTGGACTGCTCTTTCCCCGCAGGTATCCGAATCCATCCTGCGGCGGTCTTGCTAGAGGCTCGCACTTGTCACGCTGCAGTAGTAAACCCTCGTTTCCGTCTCTTCGAAGATGTGGCACAACGATTCGCCACCGTCTCCTTCTCGTGAGGCCGCTGGCGCGTGGCTTTAGCGCTCAACGTGCTGTCCGGACAGGCCGCCATTGGAATCTGAACCAAGTAACGTTTAATGTTAGAACGTTATCTAGTGAGGAGAGTCTAGCAGTGTTATTGGAGGAATTAGAGGGTAGTAAATGGGATATAATAGGGCTCAGTGAGGTTAGGAGGACAAAAGAAGCATATACAGTGCTAAACAGCGGGCACGTACTGTGCTACCGGGGCTTAGCGGAGAGACGAGAACTAGGAGTCGGATTCCTGATTAATAAGGATATAGCTCGTAACATACAGGAATTCTATAGCATTAACGAGAGGGTGGCAGGTCTTGTTGTGAAACTTAATAAGAGGTACAAATTGAAGGTTATACAGGTCTAGGCCCCTACATCCAGTCATGATGACCAGGAAGTCGAAAGCTTTTATGAAGACGTGGAACCGGCGATCGGTAAAGTCAAAACAAAAAGTACACTATACTGATGGGCGACTTCAATGCCAGGGTAGGCAAGAAGCAGGCTGGAGACAAGTCAGTGGGGGAATATGGCATAGGCTCTAGGAATACCAGGGGAGAGTTATTAGTAGAGTTTGCGGAACAGAATAATATGCGGATAATGAATACCTTTTTCCGCAAGCGGGTTAGCCGAAAGTGGACGTGGAGGAGCCCGAATGGTGAGACTAGAAATGAAATCGACTTCATACTCTACGCTAACCCTGGCATCATACAAGATGTACACGTGCTCGGCAAGTTGCACTGCAGTGACCATAGGATGGTAAGAACTCGAATTAGCCTAGACATGAGGAGGGAACGGAAGAAACTGGTACATAAGAAGCCAATCAATGAGTTAGCTATAAGAAGGAAACTAGAGGAATTCCGGATCAAGCTACAGGACAGGTATTCGGCTTTACCTCAGGAAAAGGACCTTAGTGTTGAAGTAATGAACGACAATCTTATGGGCATCATTAAGGAGTGCGCAATAGAAGTTGGTGGTAACTCCGTTAGACAGGAGACCAGTAAGCTATCGCAGGAGGCGAAAGAACCCATCAAGAAACGCCAATGTATGAAAGCCTCTAACCCTACAGCTAGAATAGAACTGGCAGAACTTTCTAAGTTAATCAACAAGCGTAAGACAGCTGACATAAGGAAGTATGATATGGATAGAATTGAAGATGCTCTCAAGAACGGAGGAAGCCTACAAGTGGTGAAGATGAAACTAGTAATAGGCAAGAATCATGTGCATGCGTTAAGAGTCAAAGCCGGCAAAATCGTTACTAATATGGATGAGATAGTTCCAGTAGCTGAGGAGCTCTACAGAGATTTATACAGTACTAGTAACACCCACGACGAGAAGGTGAGAGAGAATAGTCCAGAGGAACTTGAAATCCCACAAGTAACGCCGGAAGACGTAAAGAACGCCTTGGGAGCTGTGCAAAGGGGGATGGCAGCTGGGGAGGATCAGGTAACAGCAGATTTCTTGAAGTATGGTGGGAACATTGTCCTAGAAAGACTGGCCACCCTATATACACAATGCCTCATGACCTCGAACGTGCCGGAATCTTGGAAGAACGCTAACATAATCCTAATCCATAAGAAAGGGGACGCCAAAGACATGAAAAATTAGAGACCAATCAGCTTACTGTCCGTTGCCTACAAAGTATTTACTAACGTAATCGCAAATACAATCAGGAACACCTTAGACTTCTGTCAACCAAAGGACCAGGCAGGATTCCGTAAAGGCTACTCAAAAATAGACCATATTCACACTATCAATCAGGTGATAGAGAAATGTGCGGAATATAACCAACCCTTATATATAGCCTTCATTGATTACGAAAATGCGTTTGATTCAGTCGAAACCTGAGCACTCATGGAGGCATTACGGAATCAGGGTGTAGATGAGCCATATGTAAAAATACTGGAAGATATCTATAGCGGCTCCACAGCCACTGTAGTCCTCCATAAAGAAAGCAACAAAATCCCAATAAAGAAAGGGGTCAGACAGGGAGATACGATCTCTCCAATGCTATTCACAGCATGTTTACAGGAGGTATTCAGAGACCTGGAGTGGGAAGAATTGGGGATAAAAGTTGATGGAGAATACCTTAGCAACTTGCGATTCGCTGATGATATTGCCTTGCTTAGTAACTCAGGAGACCAATTGCAATGCATGCTCACTGACCTGGAGAGACAAAGCAGAAGGGTGGATCTGAAAATTAATCTCCAGAAAACTAAAGTAATGTTTAACAGTCTCGGAAGAGAACAGCAGTTTACGGTAGGTAGCGAGGCACTGGAAGTGGTAAGGGACTACATCTACTTAGGGCAGGTAGTGACCACGGATCCGGATCATGAGACTAAAATAACCAGAAGAATAAAAATGGGCTGGGGTGCATTTGGCAGGCATTCTCAAATCATGAACAGCAGGTTGCCACTATCCCTCAAGAGAAAAGTGTATAACAGCTGTGTCTTACCAGTACTTATTTATAGGGCAGAAACCTGGAGGCTTACGAAAAGGGTTCGGCTGAAATTGAGGACGACGCAACGAGCTATGGAAAGAAGAATGATGGGTGTAACGTTAAGGGGTCAGAAAACAGCAGATTGGGTGGGGGAACAAACGCGGTTAAATGACATCTTAGTTGAAATCAAGAAACTGAAATGGGCATGGGCCGGACATGTAATGAGGAGGGAAGGTAACCGACGGTCATTAAGGGTTACGGACTGGATTCGAAGGGAAGGGAAGCGTAGCAAGGGGCGGCAGCAAGTTAGGTGGGCGGATGACATTAAGACGTTTGCAGGGACAACTGGGCCACAGTTAGTACATGACCGGAGTAGTTGGAGAAGTATGGGAGAGGCCTCTGCGGTGTAGTGGGCGTAACCAGGCTGATGATCATGATGATTCACTACTAATAAAAAATGCTCAAATGTCTTGTGATTTTTTTATGGACTTCATCATGCCTCCAAAACTTCTTGTGGTACAGGCAAAGAGACAAGAGGAAGGAACACCTTTGTCGTCGTTTACTGTATTAACCTTGTGTAAGGGAAGAAAGGCTTTGTCGATATATGATACCCATGCCTTAAGTAATAGATTAGTCGAACACAAGTATCACATAATGTGCTTATTCGGGTTAACCTTCACTTTGTCTGAAGATAATAATTCCAAACGCAGTTAGCATCATTGCACACAAAGTTTCTAGGCTATAACCGTGTCTCATATACCCGTATATCGGATCCACTCTAGAATATGCCGGAGCTGGTCCGATATAAGCGCTGTAGGCTATTAATTTTTTTAATCGGTGGTGCTAATTGCGTTTGGTACTGATAGCTGAGACCCGCTAGTAACATTGACACTGGTAGCACTAGTCAGTAATGTAACACTCGTCAGTAATTTTACTGTCTACCATTACCAAATGAAGTTATACAAATGCAATAAATTGTGTGAGAACCAAGCCGTAAATATAACCATATATTTTTTAAGAATACACAGCACCGAAAATTGTTGATTCAGATGTAATTCGAAAAATATGGAACTACGTTCGGCTCTTCTGGAGACTCAGAACTTCCTTGTCACATATTATTCTCACCGCTGAAGAAAAGAAGTAAAAGAGAACTAGAAAAGTAACGCGTCGCTAGAAAAAAATGCGAAATGTTACCTGCGGAACACAAAGTGTGCTACATACGGACAGACAAAAGCAGAACTCAAGTTTAGCATGCATTAGCGCAGTATATATGGCGCAAGACCCACGACGCTGCATTCGCTCGTCGCTTTACTTGTGCTGATAGCACACCGTCGTTTAAACATCGTACGCGCGAACTTTGCAGCTTGTTGGTTATCCCTTAGAGTTTTTAAGTGTGCGTACTGTTGTGCATATACGTCAGGTTATAAAGGAAACTGAAAATTGTTAGGAAGAACCGTTACCTTTGGCATAGATGGCCACCTTGTCCACCGTCCGCTGCGTCAGAAATGGGCGGACAATTTTCCATAGTACCGGAAAAAAGTTGGGCGCTGGAAGACGTGCAAGAGGCGCGTTAGATGCTATGTTAATGAAGCATTCGCCGCGCCAAGCGAATAAACAAAAGACAAACAAATAAAGAAACAAAACCACACATTCCATCTTCATACAGCAACATAGCTTGACGGCACACTAGCGCCCATTGCGGTAAAATTGGTTAGGCAACATAAAGCCCATGAATAAACGAGAACATCAGGCGGCGCGTTAACGGAAAGATCCAAGGCTAGAATCATCTGTAGGAGAACACGCAAGCCAATCGCGTTTTCGGAAATGTTAGTGGTGGCAGCCGACCAATGGCGAACAATAATTACGAACAAAACGTATTGCGTATTGTGATATCAGGCGGTATGCACTCTATTCGACAGCATGTTCAAGGGAGAGCTCATTCATTCCTCCGTGAGTGGAGCTTAAGAGGAAGCTTTAGCTCGTGCCCAACTCCGACGCGGCCTATTCAAATACATGTAAAACGCAGAAGCGCTTTTCTGAGATAACCCCTGGACCGATTTTTATGAAATTTGTTGAAATTGAGAGAGAAAGGTAAATTTTAGTGACTGTTGCAAGCAGAATTTTGATTTAGGCTCTCATTTTTGTTGAAAAGCTTTTCAAAAATTCGAAAGTTCGAGAAAAGATGGAAGCACGAAGTTTACAAATTAATAGCTCTCCGTCAAGAACAGATATCACAGTTCTGTAAACGGCATCCATTAGATCATTCAAAGCGGACAAATTGGATATGTGACTTTATATATTACGTGAATTTCTTCCGTTGCGTGCAAAGGTGCTGCAGAACCTGTATTTGCACATCATTAAATTTTTAGAGATTCATGTATAACTTATCAATTTTGTCCGCTTTAGGTGTACTATCAGATGCAATTCACAGAATTGTGATATCATATTTCTGGCTGAGTTACGGAGTTGTAAACTTGATAGTGTTGTTTTCTGAAAGTTTGCAATTTATGCCAAGCTTTAGTGAAAAATTGACGATCTACATCGAAACTTCGACACCAACAGTGACTACATTTTAAATGCAACACACATCGTCAAGGTGACTTTATTTCACCAGCTCAAATACAATGTCCTCTTGTAGTCTGCAGTCCTCAGTGTTGACGAAGGAATAAGCAATGAAATCTAATACTGATAAACGAATATTATAGTTTTTTTGGAAAGACAGTATTGATTTCTGTTCGACATTAATTGTTCGGCTTTCTTGACCTACTATCTCTTTCAACTTTCATCTGCCACATTTGCAGAGGAAACTTTTTACTGTGTTACCAACAATTAGTTTTTAAAAAAGAAGCTTTCTTTGCTCTGCTGGTTAGCGTCTATAGAACATTCCTTTGGAAGCTTTTGTTGGGAATTCTGCCGGCAGCCCCAAATGTGTAGCCTGCTCTATGCTTTTGCTTACCATTAATGACGAATCCCTTTTCAAGGGACTCTGGATAGTTGGCCTCGTACTTCTTGAGCAGGTCAGTCAAGAGCTCGATCACTGTGAACAGGAGACAACCGTATCATTTCATGTCCATGCCGAAGACACACAATAAACAAACCACCCCGGTGGCTTAGCCGTTACGGTGTTCCATTGTTAAGCACGAGGTCGCGGTATCTAATCCCGGCCGCGCCGGCCTCATTTAGATGGGGGCGAAATGCAAAAACGCCCGTGTCCCATGCATTGGAGATGTGTTAAAGATTCCCGGGTGGTAAAAATAATCCGGAGTCTTCCACTACGGCGTGCCTTATAACCAAATCGTGGTTTTGGCACGTAACACCCAAGAATTCATTCATTCAGGCTTAACAAATGTCTACGCTTATATGTAAGTAATTCAATAAGGAATGAACATGCGCACACGTTTTGTTATTGCAAGAATGCAATACCTTTGCGTAACGAATTACATACAATTAATTATTTCTATTCAATAACATTCTTGGTAGTATTGTAATTTAACGATTACTTTGGTTACTCGCTAACGCCCACTGCAATTCAATTACATATTGCAGTAATAAATTACATGTAACTAATCAATTGATTGACGAGACCAGCTATTACAGGCGAACAGCTATGAGCATTTAGATTTGGTGGGAACTGCAGTAGAATGCTGGTGGCCTGCACGTGATATTGTCCAAACTGATGAAAACTTGTAATTAGGTTACCTTTATGCCTCAATGACCTGAACGTTGCTGTTTTGCATATTTGTACACTTCTCTTAAAAATCAGACCTGTCAGCATACTCTTGATAAAAAATTCTCTCCCCCTATCTATCTCTCTTGGAAGCGCTTTTCAGAAGCCTTCGTAGGCAGTAAGAGTTGCTGCTTAGTGCAGTCTAAGACTTCTTTCACGCGCGCAGAAGCTTTTGGCCGGTAAACGCACGTTTCAATACGCCCTGACACGTGACTCACATACATTTTGACACTCAAATAGCGCCTAATAAAATGGCTTAATATTATGCAACTTTACTGTAAATCATATTGCATATTTTGCTACATTTTTGGGGGAACATGAATTTCTCCTGGAATCTATCACAATTAGTCGTTTAAGTCTAAATGGCTAACGAGAGAAGGGCGGTGGGAGACGGTCGACCAGACGTTGGCCGAAATATGAAAACGGCCCTTCTGTGGCCCGAGGTTAATGGCTACCTAGTAGTTGGTTCCCGGAGAATAACCAATGTCCAATTTTTCCATTTTTCACTGGCCCTATCAGGAACGCCCTTCAATAGCCCAAGCAATAATCAAACATTGCTACTTATAGAGGAGGCACACGCGAGTATCGCGACATTGAGCAAGCACAGTCTTCCTCGCAATGTGTTTGTCCTTTACAACACTGCATTTCCTTCCACTGAGCTCATTGATCGAGTTTCCAGTGCCGCTGCCTGATGCCTTCACGAGAAAACGAGAAAATCTTACAAGCAATCGTTAGGCAACAAAAGCAACATTTCAAGGGCTGCAGTGCACACACTGAAACAACCAAGTCAACGAATACCGCTGTCACACGGGCACTTGCGCACTCCGTTGACACGAAACTCCCCGATGGAGATTGACGGCGATGAAGTTGCGGCCGTGCTACACGCCACAATGCGAGCTTTCGACGGGCGCCGCATGGGACAGAAACGGCGCTGCGGCGCTTACTTTCGCGTGCAACTGCTCGCACGTATACAGCCGCCGTTAAAGGCAGTTTTCTTTTTTCTTTTTTTTTTCGTCCAATGTGTAATCTAATAAAATCACGGCGAGAAAGTTTGCTGTACGTTGCCGCAAGACTTGTTTTCCAAGCATAGCGAACTTGATGCGATGCTGGCCACACTGCGCTCGTGCTTTCGTGGGTGGCCAGCATGGGATCACGTTGTTCGACCGGTGCGCTTCGAGTTGTGTTTCTGTGCTGTGTAATCGTGCCTGTGTTCGTGGTGAGCTCCACCGCTTCCAGAAGAGTGACGAAGCGGTTAACAAAAGAAATGGTGGAACGTCATTTCCCAATGCGGCATGGCGGAGCAGTGGTGTAGAGGGTACAGGCGCTATGTCCTTAAAAAAACAAATAAAATTTCCATTACGTGGGGTATAATCCAAGGCAAAAAAATAATAATGCTAAAATTTGTAAGTGCGCAAGCTAAGACGATTTTATCAGCGTGGTTTTCTTTGCAGCTGTAGCTATCTGGGAACGAGAGTACTGAATCCAGTCGTAATGGTCATTGCCGAACTCCCTTCGCCAAAATCTCCATTTAACTTCATTGGCGCAGGGGAGACCGCGTGACAGGGAGCGCAACTCCCTTGACGTAAAGACGAAGGAGTTAAATGGAGTTCGCGGGTGCCCGCGTCGCAGGGGTACTATCCTATTTACTGCATTTGTGCAAAGTTATTTCAAGCAGGGCCGAAAGTAACACAAATGTAATTAATTACTCCCTGGTCCTTGCCAATTACTATCGTGGGGCAGCAATTGGTCACTTTAATCAAGCAAAATTTTGAATACGGTAACTGTAATTGTAATAGGTCACCTTTTTCCCCTAACGTGTACATATTAAAACAACGCGAATGAATGAGCTCGCAGTAGCATGCTTCACGATACAATTTGCCCGGCTTTACTAAATAGTAACCTTGAAAGAATGGTACTCGCCTTGCCAAGAGTACAGCTGACGAATAGAGAAACCTTCGAGGTCCACAACGATGTACTGGGTATCTATCGAGTGTCCCAACTGAAATGGTGAGAGAATGATGAAATGGTGCGCGAAGATATAAAAGAAACCACGCGCTGCAATTGACAGCGACGCGCCGCACTACGGCGTACTTTTAGAAGCTGTTGGTGTTAGCGCACCAATGTGTTCACCCCATGGGTGCGCACACGTAGGTGGGCACGCATACGAGATCTGTCCCACCGGATCATGCAGTGAGTCGGAGAAAAACTGGGAAAGGCTGTAGCAGCGCCGCTCTCTCTCTCTCTCCACTCGAAAGTAGCGGTTTGGCTTCTAGTACGAGCCGGGCCGCTGTATGAGATTGCAGTGTGTTATGCGTGCACTTCTTCTGCAAACATTTTTAGTATTTGTCGAAACAGAGATCGACGAACAGACACAAGGTAGGGTCAATATCAAACCGTTGTAAAATTAAGCAAGAATAATGGAGAAATTAATCAAATACTGCAAAACAGATATGAAAAGGTCTTTTTAAAGAAGGAACTGTGTTCAAGTATTTCCAGTGTACTCGGGAAGACCACTAAGACCGCAACAACGCCAAATCACAACACTCCCTTCCGCTTCATGCGAAGATGAAATCGTGTGCATTCTCTTGCGCTCAGTGATCGGCGAATGACTCTCACAAAAAAATCAGCAGCTGCTAGCTTGAGAAAATCGTCCGTTTATTGAATTTTGACAGCTAACGTGGAAATGAAAAAAGGTTTCGTCCAAGATGGGTCGGTAGCAGCTACAGCTGATCCCTGAGCAAAAGTTGCGACGAAAGCAATGTTGCATTGATTGAAAAAATTCACCTGACAGCAATAAATATTTTCAGAGCGTCTTCACCAGCGACGAGACAAATTTACGAAAACGACATGGAGCTGAAGTTGCAAATCAAGAAGCGGAAAAAAAATATGAGCCAAGGTCACGAAAGTCACGGAAGGATAATGCGCAAATCAAAGACATGTTGATTGTGTTTATTGACTGTCATGGAATTGTGTACCACGAATTTGTACTTGAATATGCAGCAGCTCACGCAGCTTTCTATGTGGAGTCCCTGAAGCGTTGGATGGATCGATGGATGTTATGAACGTCCACTTTGGGACGGGGAGGTGGGTTGCGCCACCAGGTTCTTGCTATTATACTGCCTAATGTCCTACCTAGGTAAAAAAAAATAGGAAAAAGAAATAAAAACAAAAAGCACGATGAATTCCCATAACCAAATTTTCTGACCCCCTATTTTGAACTTTGCTTTTGTAATTTTCCTTTTTTTGTCGTTTCCCTACTTTTCTTCCCCTCCAATCTTCCAGTGCGTCTTAAAGATCGTGTGCGCCGCGTGCAGGTAAATTTGTCGGAGGAGGAGCGTTGGATTCTGAACGGTAATAATGCCCCTGCAGCCTCGGTAATAAAAGTGCGTGAGATTTCCCGAATCCAATTCTATCACTGTGCTGGAACACGCTCTGTATTCGCCTGATATAGCCCCGTGCGACTTCTTTTTATCTCTCAAGTACAGATCGATGCTACGGGGGCGGTATTTATAATATGTGACGGTCATTCAAACGGAAACGAAATCGCATCTAGCGGAAGAGGGCTTCCAAATCTCCATCGAACAAGGAAATAAGTGGCAACCAGTGTATTTCGTTTAGTGGGAAGTGTTCTGAAGGGTGCCACCTTGATGCCTCTGTTTGTGAAATTATTTTTGAAACGTACCGCATGAACTTTTGCGAGAGACACGCAAACACACACGCGCAAACACACGCGCGCTCAGCCACACACGTACAAATCTTCGCGCGCGAACAGTACATAAGCACTGGTGTTGCATCCGACAGATATCACCGCTGTAGAAAAATGATAACTAGCGCTCCACTCTCGCCACAACCAGTAGCATAGAAAAGGTAAAAAAATACACAGAAAAGGAAGAATACGAACAGATAAATGCACCGGTGCGTTCCCGATGCAGAGAGCAGGACATTGGCGTTTGTAGGTAGCTTATATACAAGTACATGAAAACGGAGAAATAGTTTTTCTGTACTACCACCACACCAAATTTGATCAAGTTTGTCGCATAAGAAAGAAAAGTTATCATCGTGTGACTGTAGCAAGCAGATTTTTTATTTTGTTCATGAACGTTTTCACAATATTAACATCACTGTGCTGGGTGTTCCAGCGCTGTGATGATTGAAATATGGTGAGGAGAGAGACAAGAAGCGCAAAAAATGCAATATAAAGGTGGGACGAAGAAAAGCTGCCACACACACACACAAAAAAAAAAAAGATGCCATCACAAAATAAACATATTCACCTGAAACTGTTGACGATGCTATTAAACATGCTGATGGAATGGACCCCGCAACGATCTTGCTAATGTAGCTAACCATCATGCATTGACCTAGCTCAGTCGACCTTTCTGCACTCATTCAAATAGATTCTCTGTCTAGTTCTTACACATTCAGCATCATTACCAAACATTAACACCTTCATTCAGTAGCATTACAACTACTCTTGCAAAACAATCACCTCAAAGTAATTTTTCCGAAACACCACGTGCAGTGTACCGTAGATAAAAGAACTTACGTGATTTAGTAACGTCATGAAAGATATCACCCTCAGCTAAACTTCGCTATCATCCTTGCCACAAGCCCCACTGCAAGGCATGCACCCACATGACCACTACATCTGTAGCAATGAGCACAGCGTCAAATTTGAATTTCAGTTTAATAGGCGACTTCGGCTTCGACACGAGTAACGTTGTGTACATGCTGGAATGCTCCGTGTGCGACTTGATGCATTGGACAAACTGAAACCCCCTTCAGACTGCGTTTTAATAATCACAGCTCACGCGCCATAAGCCTTCCTTCGTTGTAAGCTTTAAGTCATATTCTCATGATACTACCGAACTGTTAGATTTACTTTTTATTATTGTTGAAGGTGTGCGCAAGTGATCCGCAACATATAACAAAAATCACAGCTATCAGGCATTAAACTATTTACAGAAAATAAAACAATTCAGTTCATGTGTGCATGTATTTAAAGATGATGACTTAAGTGTACGGTGTAAGTCATTCTATGTTATTAACGCTGAAAACAAGAATGTCATTTTTCCACAGTTGGTGTTACATTCGGTAGTAGACTGTGAAATTATGCGCAAACCAAGTGAGTGAGCAATCTGCAATCGATAAATTCGCAAGTAAGCTGTTTTTTGACCGATATAAAGAACAGAATACTTAAACCGTATTTAAGCAATCCAGATAGATGGAAAATAAAGTTAACTTCAAAGTAGAGATGGAAAATAAAGTTAACTTCGAAGTAGAGATATCATTACAGTAACAAGAGCGGTTGGTATTTGTACCAATAGCCTGGTTCTGTACGTGTTAAATAGACGAAAGGTGACAGTTATGTTTTTCACAAGCAAGCAAAGCCGTTGGTGGTATGACTATGCATAAACGCAAAGTATAAAGATACTAATGCGTGTACTGGAAAAAATGCTCGTGGTTTAATCAGTGTTCTTATATCGAAATGTGTTTTTTATTTAACAAAAGCAATATGTCTAGTTAACTTCATGTTTGGATCTAATCTTTAGTCAAGGAATGACACACAGTCCTCTGCAGGAATAAGGTGACTGTCGATAGTTGATTGTGCTATGCACGGCAGCATCCTCTGTGTTGTTTGAAAAATCATGAACTGAGTTTTCACAGGGTTTAAAATTAAGTTATTTCTCAATTTGATTGTTCAATTTAAGAAGCGAGGTTTTTAAAGAATTGTACAATATGAAAATAATGGTATAATCAACGTGTAGAACACTAGTAGAATGGTTAGGGCAATCAAGCAAGTCATTAATGTAAATACAAGACTACAATTAGGTGTCCAAATTTTAAGCCCTGGAGTAGCCCTTGATTAATAACTTTAAACTCGGAATAAGCGTCCCCTGCACAAGCTGTTTCTTCCCGGTGAGGTAAGTAACATTTTAGAAAAGCTAAAGCGTGACCTGTTACACCTGACAATTATAGTTTGGGAAATGAGAATGGTATGATTAACGGTGCCAAAACCTTTAGTAAAATCTAGAAATTCTGAGCCCACAGATTTGCCGCTAGCAACAGAACACTTCAATTATCGGTTAATGAAATTAAATCGATGTTGGTTGAACTGCCAGGACGGAAACTGAATTGGCAAGGTTTCAACAAATCAAATTTCGCTAGGTAGCTCTTATACGTTTAAGAAATAACCTTTCGATATTTCTTAAGTATGCATCAATAATCTCACCTTATGGAGCGTGCATCACGAAAACAAGCAGACGAAGCGAGAATAGCAAATCCCTTTAGTCACCTTGCGCGAAGCCTCCCTCTTGATCTTCTCCTGCAATTCGAGCAGGTACATGCAGTGCCGGCAAATTTCGGACGGGGAGAGCACCTGTAGAAAACCTGGATGCATAATTGATAAACGCGGTAAATACACGACGCCAGCCATAGTTGCCATAAGGAATATGGAAGGCCTAGGGCCCTGTCCAGCAGGAATGCATACCTGAGGATGGGAAGTGACAATGACAGTTTATATTGGCCGGGCAATTAAATTTGCGCTTAAGTTTTAGCTAATGTCAGGCGCTGAGCCTCTTTTTGTGTTCGAGGGTCATTTGTTTTCCTTCGGCAAGCATTGGTTGCAGGAGTACAACTTAGACAACGTACAATGCTTAGACAAATGAAAAATCCATTTACATGCAGTCAGAATCAGCTTTCCTGTTCCCAAATGTAGAAACGGTGCGAAAAATGAGCGTGAGGGAAAACAGAATAAACTTGATATATACAATCGTCGCCATTCCCAGGTTTTATCACATGTGCATGAGTGTGTGTGCGTGCGTTCGCATGTACACCCGTGAGCAAAAGTATGTGGACCAGGGATCGCGCGATAAAACTAATTTCTTCTCCTTTCTGTTAATGCAAGTTGAAATTAAAGATTGCAGTCCAAACTTGGCATTACAAATTTTCTAGTGGTGTCATCAGTTTTCTCTTATACGTGTTAATTACAAAGAAATTCTGTTTTATAGGCAACCTTGTGGTCCGTATACTTTTGCTCACGGGTGTACGTCTGTGCGTGTGTAGGCGGTGAAAATGAGCTACTGTTGGGATTAAGTAAAATGGCGATTCCGCATCAAACAAACCTCGCAAAATGTTCCACGTTACAAAGGCCTTGTCCCTAATCGCATCTTCGCATGGTTGTTTCGGCTAGTTCGGATGGGAGTGCCTGTCGGCGCTCCCAGAAGATAAATTTGGTCGCATTCAGGTCACGTTTCCCGGCCACGTGTCCCTTTCCCGTGGTTGCGCTGACGAAGGGCGGCTCTCGGTCCGTTCTCGGCAACGGCGATTAAAATGGATGACGGCGCTGACCGCGTTACCGGAAGTTTTCCTCGACTTTCGCTTCCTTCCGTCTCACTGCTAGGAAAAGCAGCCGGCTGTTCGGTTGGCGCAAGATATCTCCCACTTGGATCCAGAGGACCTCCGCAATTCCTTCGCTCGAATTACAGCGACCATCCAAAGAATCCACTAGCGACCTGCGCATTCGATCTAATGCATCTAAAAGAGGAAAGAAGAAGCGCCGGCTACTTTTCGAATCAAGTTTTTTTTTTATATATAGCGCCATGTGTGAAGTTTTTCACATGTGGTGTTATGCATTGATATAATTTTGTGCGTACAACGTAATTTCACGTGCCATCCGTGAACCTTCCACGCTATAAAGGCACATGATAGGCATGAAAGAAGAGGACACTTTGGAGCTGGTGTTAATAAAGAGGTTGGTTACGGGTGGTCTTCGTACAATTAACATGCGACGTACTGGCGGAGGTGCGAGGTACAAGCACTGTGGCTCCGATGTTTCCGACGGTACTCCGCGCATTTTTGAATCCACACTCACAGCTAAATAGAGCCGCCGCCTGCAAGGACTACCTCCGCCAGTGTGCCGCTAGTGAAGTACAGGAACAGGGCGCGAAACCAAAGTCTTTACGAACAAAAGTTAAAGAGTGTGCAAGCCCGTACCTTTCTAGTGCCGAAGGCTAACAGGTGGCATGTGGCAATACACTTATATATATAAAACGTACTCTACATATATGGCATAGGCATATAACATGCTCTACATATTTAACATCCACACATATGTACTTAACATGCACTCTAACATAGGACTCTAAATGGCACAACGTTGAAAGAAACCATAAATTAACACTTGGAAGAAAACAACAGTACAATTTAGCATACGAAGCAGAAGAAGGGCGGTAGAAATCAAGCAATCATACGAACAACACTTTCTCATAAAATGTTTGTATAGTGTATGCACATGTGCAAATAGCGCCTAAGTATGCCATTGTCCTCAATAATTTTTTAAAGCTATTAGAAATAACTTCTGATGGACGACAATGTAAAGTGCGCTATTGAATGATGAAAATACACTTTTATTACGAAATGCCAGTGAAAACAAAACAGTCGTAAGTTATTCAAAGTAGTTAGCGCAACAACCCTCACCAGTGTATACGCTTATTTCGTTCTTCTTTGGTTTTGTTTTAGGCTGAACAGAGCTTTTTTCTAAATCGCACGGGGCATGCATAGCGCCTTCCTAGGCGGATTACCTGAAGAGGTGGTCATTACTTGTACGATAAATCGAAACGTCCAAGTAGCTAATAAAATAATTGGCAATCAGTGTTTATGAATGTTGAATTGAGAACACATTTCGCGATTGCGAAATTGGAGCGCAGCAGTTGCTCAGGCATGTTCATTTAATGGGATGCAGCACCTTTTCGAGATATCCTTTCCAAGAATGTGCACACACACACACACATATACACACACACAAAAGCATACATATATATATATATATATATATATATATATATATATATATATATATATATATATATATATATATATATTAAGGACAGATATCTCGAAAATGGTGCTAGTTTTATGATCTCCTAAGACGACACGACTTCACAACTACTCCTATTCAGTTTCGCAATGACAACATGTGCCCCAACGTAGGTTATTGAAGAAATTGTGAGTATTTTTGTTCTCAACAAACAACTACAGTTCACTTAAATGCAGGGGGGGGGGGGAAATGATTTAACGGGCAAGATGAGGTAGCAGCCATTACTAAGTTACCTCGACTGCACTATACCCACTTGTACAGTAAATAGTAAGAGGTTCGTAACCTTCTGAGAGAGATACAAACTGTTGCTGTAACTCTGTTTGCAGTAGGAAACTTTCTACTACATCTTTGATTTGGGCTACTTGGTTCACATATATTCAAAAGGCACTGCGCGACTGGGACGGAGACACAGAAGCACAAGCCACAGCGCAAGCGCTGACTAAAAACTGGTTTTATTTGCACCGAAACCGTCCTATTTATACGCAAAGGCCTGTCATGTAACACCGCATTTAACACAGATATAGTCACACGTGTTGAACCAAAAACAAGCTACCGCAAACGATTAAGAACATGCTGCTAAATCCACAGAAACAGTAAGAAAAGCATATGTTCATCGAACATAGTTTACTATCGCCACTTTCTCAATGCTTAGAGCTAAGGCGAAGTCACTATGCAGAAAAAGTAATAATGAAAATAAGTAACAGGCGCTCAGAACAAGGTATTTACGCACTTGGCTTGAACAGGCTTCTGTGACGAAAATGAAAAAAAGCAAAAACCCTTGAAAAGGGGTACAACATTTAAGACCTAAACAAAAGCTTCACGAAACTCGATCTCAGCGTCATTCACGTCATCACCTTGCTATACACACGTTTTTCAGTGCGTATAGCAAGGCTGGCGGGAGCGCTGCGGTGGTCGCGATCCTGTAGTCATCCAGCATTCAATCATAGGTAAACAAACGTGCGTCCACTTATCCAATTATTTTCGTTGCTAACCTTTCAGCAGCACCTTTGCAACATATTTGTAAGGGAGCATTATCAACAGGCATTTTTCCAGTTGATATGAAAACAGCTAGGGTTGCGGTCTTGCACAAAGGTGGTCCTATGAATAATCTTAACAATTATCGACGGATTTCAGTGTTACCCTTATTCTCAAATGCTTTGGAGCACATAATAAAAACAAGACTGAACGTGAATTGCTTGTCAAGGAACAATTCGGCTTTCGCGAAATAAAATCTACAGAAACAGCTTTAGTATCAAATAAATATTAGCTAAGAATAAGGAGTTCACCCTAGGAATTTTTTTAGACTTCTGAAAAGCATCTTACTCGGTTAAGCATGATATACTGTTTGAAAATTACCATATTACGGCATTCGAGGGGCAGCTCTACAATTAATACGCAGTTATTTAACAGACAGGCTGCAGTATACGCCTCTTCACGGGTATAAATTTCAGCTACAGCCTTTGAAATTCGGTGCACCACAAGGTTCTATACTCGGTCCACTATTTGTTATTATTTACATAAATGATATCGTGCCGGTACCACAAACTAGCTAGCTTGTTTGATACTAGCTTGTTTTTCTCTAGCAGCCGTTTAAGAGGTTTAGAAAAGGCGGCGAACTAGTGGTTGATCTCGCTTTCATACTGGATTGAATGTAACCAGCTGGAATTAAACGTTAGTAAAACTAAATATATTTTAATCAAAGGCATAAATAAGCGCGAATATTACACCATTTCTGTTCGATTTAAAAATAATGACATCGAGCGTGTCCCGTTGTTTAAATTCTTAGGTGCACTTTTTCATGAAAACATCACTTGGACACCGCAAATCAACAAAGTACAAGCCAGTATGTCTAGATCAATTTCTGTCTTACATAAACCTAGGTCTCTGGTACCAAACTGGCTGAAGGTCCAGTTATACTATTCACTAGTTCATTATCATCTCCATTACTGTCTCTTAATCAGGGGTACGACTTCAAGAAGGAACCTTGAAAGGTTAATAATTGTACAGAAAATCTGGAACCAACTGAACACACTGCGCCATTTTTTGACAAGCTTAAGTTGCTTACTGTTAACGAACTTTACAGCCTTAAGCTCGCCTTGTATATTCGCAAGGAAATTGGAAATGAAGTGAGTAGTTATATGGCTCAGTGCTACCCTACTAATGTTCTCTGTGATCTCCCACACGAGCGATTTAGAATACCGTTATTCCGAACCATTTACGGTAATCAAACATTGTTCTATCTAATACCCAACCTTCTCCGCAACAATAGTTATATCCACGAACTTATTCAACAATGTACTTCTATACACAATTTAAAGAAAAAGTCACAATGTACTTACTGTCTGGTACTGTGTCCTAAATAGGTTCTTGAGTTATAAAGAAACTTTTTTATTGTTCTATAACCTTTGTACGCCGCTGCATTCTCTAACAGTTACACATTGCTAGGAATGGTTATGTTACATTTTGTATAACGCTTGCACAATCTTGTACTCTTTAATGTGTTGCCAGGGTTATTGCTGTTGCATTATTCTGTGATCCTGTTAATTTAAGATGCTTAATGGGGATGTTACTTCTGTTCTTGAACAATTTTTTTTTGCGGTGCTCTAATGCACAAAGTCATTGTTTTTCTTTTTTTTATTCTCACTGTTTCTGAGCAAATGTATGGGTGGAAGGACCTTAGTGAGAAAGAGTTAATCTGCCTTTAGTTCTTTCAACTCAGGCAATATATGTCTGAATAAACTGAAACTGAAACTCACCCTTGATGTCTACACTGCCGATATTTATTAACCAGACTGGATGTCCCTTGGGATTGCAGTCGAGGATGCCTCCCGGAAAGTGTTCGCGCATCACCTGCGGGGAATGATCTGTCAACACGCTTCTACAGTAATATGTCGACATGAGAGAATCGAGCGGCATAGTGGCGTTGTGCTCCTGGGACCTTAACCTCAAGAACGCGAGTTGAAAGGGGTTGACATGGAAGAAAGACAGTGTAACTTCTTGATTGCATTATTCTAGCATGTAGTTTCTTGTTTAAGTTACACTACCTGCAAGATCAGTCCACATGTACGGATTGCGCTAACTCTATGATCGGCCCATATTTTTCGTCGAGTAAAGAAACCTTTTCAGATGTGTTTTTAGGCGCGCGCTGGTTGAACAAGATAATTTGGGCTTAATTGCGGAACATTTTGCGCTAACTGCGCAATATTACTGCACGCTAACTTGATTAATCTTTTGCGTTGCAAGATAAATTTTGACGCTTGCGTGCGCTAAAGTGCCCGAACCGGCCTTATCTTTAAAATGTGGTCATAAAGTGGCAGCCACATACCTAGATTTCGGTAACCCCAAATCAATCTCAAGTCGCCAAAGAAGGCTTTATCTCCAAAAAAGCACTTGCGCTACGATTCTTCATAAGGGCCGATGAAAGCTAAATGTGACGTATGACATATCATTAGTGAAGGCGGCCAGCCAATGGAATACTAACCTCCGAAAACTGCTCCTGACTTCTGGCCGCGGATGTATAGAACTTTTCAATGTACAGACCGCACACCAGGGGCTGCCACAGGCCAGCCGCCATAAAACGCCTTCTTAAAACGCCTTCCTGAACCACTTTTTATCGAAGTCAAAAATGCGCTTGAAGATAATATCGACTATTTCCGAAATACTTGGCCGCAACAAGTACTTCAGTGCGTTTAATAGAAGCGGAGTTATTGGCAATCAAACATCCCGTTCGCTGTTCACATCGTGCCAGCTCGTGCGACGGATGGTAGCCACATCCGTATTTTGAAGCGCTATCGATAGCTTAATACCAAGGCGTCTAACCAAGAACGGGCAGGATTGAGCGCGGCGGCTCGTAAGCGTGCGTGCGGTCTGACCTTAACTCGGCGGCGTTCGAGCGTAGTGAAATGTTCAAATCTAAACGACATTAGCGGGAGCCGACGGCTACGACACCGATAAACAGAGCAGCCAAAGCTCTAGTTCTACAAGGGCGACCGCAGCCGAGCGTGAGCAGGCGATAGTCGGCTTCATCCGGAAGCACGTAATAATTATTGAAATTCGAATGCAGATTTTCGCTTACTTCAGCGCGTCGGTTAAACTGCGTGAATAAATATATGCAGTAACAGTAGGAAAAAGCACAATGATCCAAACGCCCTTCTTGACTAACGTCAGCTATTAGCCAACCGCAGCCGTGCATGGGAATCTGCTATATTACGAAATAAAGCGTCCGGAAAAGATTGAGGAGCAGGCTTCTGTTGACAAGAAAGCGTTTGTGAAAAATGTGATTTCGTGCTCCACTTGCGACATCCACGCACCTCGCACGACTGCAAAATTTGGCTGAGATGTTCACAGAGCGTATGCGATCCGCGGGCCGTGTTTTTCACCGAATCGGGGGCGTGGTTCGGGACCCCTTTAATGGATAGCAAGCAGGTATCAGCCGCGGCCCGCCACCTCCAGCAACGTTTCTCGCAGAGGCCAAGAATTGCCTAATTGATTCTATTTACTTAAAGTGGTGGAAAGCTGAGTGACTACATGCTCTGTCTGGAACTGCAATAACTGCGAGAGAGACTTGAATGTGTGGGATTAGACGGCGCGCGAGCTTCGTCTGCCTCAGCTGCCCGACTGTGCGACTGTTCCTCATGCACACCTGTTGGCGAGGCCAACAATTTCTACTGCCGGCGCTGGATAGCCAGTGGCCGGCCATGACCAGCAACCCATTGCCGACAGTGACTGCCAGGCTAAAACAACCTGCAGCGAAAACAAAACGTTACCACCATTGTTGACGCAATATATAACAGAATGATGAACTTCGATAAGCATGCAAGTCAGCGTACGCCCTCCATGCGCAACCGCGCCTGACATATATCCCAACAATCATGCACCAAGATTTAAAATATGCAAAAGCCACGTAGCTGGACAGCACCAAGGTAATGTTATTTGCCGTGGCTTGGAGATGCTCAGATAAATATTGCAGTCTGCCTAATTACATAATTAGTCTTAGTAAGTAATCAACTTCTCAGATGTAATACATGAAAAGTGTCAATGAGAAAATTGTACAGAAACATGAAAAACTCCCCATACAACTTTCTGTTGCTCAGCACGCGCTACATAAAAGTGTTTTCCGAGTGTGAATTAAGCCCGCAAATACACGAAAAGTGCCTCGAGCGGCCAGTTCCGTGGCAATTTTGTGTGTATTCGCGGGCTGGAGACCCTGGCTAAAATGCTCGAACTTAGGCCACAACTTTACCGATGCCCCCCCCCCCCCCCTTTTTTTGTCTTCCCGTGATCCATTAGCACGAATGTTTAGGGAACGAGGTAGGAATGATTTCAACCAGATCAAAATTTTACTCTTTTTACATTTTTACAAATTTTACAATTTCTTTTTACAAATTTTACAAACTCTTTTTTGAGCGCAATAATCTGTTCTAACAGATCTAGATCGTGAACACGTTTGCACCTTGCTTTGGATTGTTGTATCTTCCTTTTCAAATGGATAATTTCGCGTGATATCCAGGGGTTATGCACACGTTTTCTTTTTTTCCCTCAAGGGCATAAACTGGGCTATGCATTCATGTACAAGGGCTTTAAACATTAGCCAAACTTTGTTTATATCCGTATTTTCTTGGAGACAAAGCTCTTAAACCGTTCAAAAGAAATGTCCAATTCGTCAAGTATAGCCGCATCATCGGCCATATTGCAGTCCCTCTAAGTCGAAACACGTCGGGATACATTTCCATTTTGCTGCAGCGTTAGTGTTATGCCAACGATGAAATGATCAGAAATTCCAGGGAAAATATCAACTTTGTGTGGCCGGAGGAACAAGTTTTCACTGAGAAATATAAGGTCAAGGACAGATTTGCTGGCTTGCTGGACACGAGTGCATTCATTGACAACTTGGTGAGGACTGTGCGAAAAACACATTTCGATTAGTGCGGTGGCAGACTCGCATTCCCTACTTCCAGGAAACATGCTGTCCCACAATACTCCAGGAACATTAAAATCACCTGCTACAATAACGTTCTTGTTTTGTACACGCAGGCAATGCATGAAATCATTCAGTCTCTCGATAGCTGCTGCACTTGTCCCAGGTGGGCGATACACTGCACCGATTACAACTTCGGTTACCCGCCAAAAAGTTTTACACCACTGGAAACCGTGAAGACTTTGTTCTATGAAGACAACACGCCGTCAAGCTGGACCTGTATTGTTAAAGGGCACTCATTAGTACAGATATTACTTATTCATTAGGGCATAGAGTCTATTGCCATGGCATATTGTGGTGCAAAGTGAAGTGTGAGGCGAAGCACGGATATCTACGAACTCACCTTGGGCACCTGATAGTCGGTAAGCAGGCTGTCCACGTCACACAGCTGCCGCCATCGCAGATGCTGTTTGGAAAGCGAAACATGAGGCAGGGACTGCGTGTCCGCCAGGGCGCACTTGACTGACTCACCTGGCGAAACATGTGCTCCGCCCGGGCAGTGTCGAACTCACGTGCTGCGCATACGCCATACGTCACATAAACTACGGCAAACAGTGGTGAATTTCCTCCTTCGAACGAAAGTATCTTTAACCGCTCAACAAATTTCGCCTATAGGCTTGTGATAACATCAGAGGTTGAGGCCAAGACGCGCGCTATATATAACCTTCGCTCCGTGAGCCCTTTTCGTACACTTAAAGGTGCACCTGTTCGGTGCGTCTGATCAAATTTTCCCATAGTAGTATAACATTTCTTTCATTACCGTTTAAGTAATCATCTCGCCAGGGAATCGTTACGCCTCTGAGGGTTCCTTCAAGGAGATCAAGCTCGCCTCGACCAAGTCGTTTCAACTGCCCAAGGATATTACTGCCGAATGTTTTCTCACAGAGAGAATTTCGAATTGCGTGTTGTCAATCTATTTACTTTGGTGCTCATTGACTTTTTGGAACGCAAAAAAGGAAGAATATCAGTGGGACAGATTTCACAACTCAGTAAGTATCAGTCTAGCTAATGTAACGATGGTAAAAAAAAGAAGCAAGCCCCTATGTTTTTTTGTCGTCAGAAAGTGCAGAATTGCGACTCTTTGTCAGATAAATCAAATCAAGGTGCTGCTTCCCTAATGCGTTTGGTTTCAACTTTCCTTCAGCATTACCTGCAGTCGCAGAAGACGCTGAGGAAACCATCGTTACAATTTTTGCACAACAGACTTTACAGCATCATTTCTTCTTCATGAACTTCTTGTCTTAAAACCTACTAAATTTACTGAAATTTTTCTGTAGAAATCAAGCATTTTCTATAGCAGACATTTTTTGAAAGAGCGAGCGAAGCAATTCGATCACTAATAAAACATATTACAATAATTACCTTCTTAGTTGTAAATTTTACGGGCATGTTCATGTTAAGAACTTGACAAGAATCGTCAAGAACGTTTAGGTGCGCGTTTCTGCATCCCAAAGTGGTCATGTGGACCGAAATAAATGGCGTGAAACTACTCGTTCAATTTACTTGATTACGCCTAGCGCAACCCCTTGGGACGTATTCTCGGACCATAACTTTCTGCCATACTACCGCCTTCGCGCGACGTAGCGCTCAACCAGCCAACTGGCTCATCCGGTTAAGCTCAACCAGCCAATAGGCGCGCACTGAAAGTAATATCTCCGAAAGCGACCTTCCAAGAATACTTCCCCTGATTGACGTATTATTGCGGCGTAAAAAGAAGCTACGGCATGTCACGTTATAACGCGGTAGGTCTCGCCTCTGCTGCTGAAATGGCTACGCGTTGAATCGGTGGCTGAGCAAAGCGCCAATCGGCTTGTGCGAAGAAGTCAGCGTGACGGCAGCTTTATTTCACGCGAACCTCGACGTCGCAGAAGTGTTGTACCTTGAGTCGCAGCTTCCAGGACCCAGCTATTTCCGTCTACATGACCATTTTAAAACGTAGAAACACGTAACTAGGTTAATATGAAGATGTACTCTAACTTTACGATATGAAACGGTGCCGTAAAGAAATATTGTAATTAGTTTAAATATTGACTGCATCGCTTTTGTTTTTCTTGGAAGTGACGTCCACCAGACATACGGTTTATCAGTAGTTACGTGATACGACTAAATTTTTGTAAGCTTCCTCTATTGAAAAAAAAAGAACGCGTTCGAATTAAAGGAAAAACGCACTAGATAAATGGATTAAGTACGGAGCCATATTAACTTGTGTTGACGACTGTGCGCGTTGTGTACGCACGTCGTCTCTCTCTTTCTCTCTCATCCTTGTCATCTCCTCTTCTCTCGTTCAAAACGTATGGCAGCAAAGCGGAATTTTCGTTCCGATTAACTGTTTTAAAGACAAAGTCTTTCTGAGTTAGTGACCACCACTTCTCCGTATCGGGTAAATTTCTAGCCTCTTATCGTTTACATGGAAACATACATGGTAAATATACATCGTGCCATCGTCTTCTCACACGTAGTAGTCGTGGCAGCACACGTCGGCGCGCGGTTTCTGCCGGGAAGCACCGCGTCCGTCACATCGCGCAAACATGCTTCCGCGTCCTAATGGTCGCCAGCCGAGGAGCTCCTGTGAAAAGCTAGTCGCGGTGGAGCAAGGGCACACGCGCCAAGACCGCTTTCTCGGTCTCGATGCAGAAACAACGTTCTGCTGCGTGCGGAGCGTGTGCTCGACGCACTGCGGGAAGCTAAGGCGACAACGCCTGCAAATACAAGAAGCTCAAAAGCAGACGCACATCCGCGTACTTCATATCAGAACGTAGTTTGGATGTGTTAAATCACTAAAATATTTAAATTACTAACCCGTCATCATAGCTCAAAATATGGGCCGATCCCGAAGATGGTGCAGTAAAAAACGAATTTCAGTCGTACGCTACTCCCAACCCATTCACCTGAGGAGTGACGCGTTAAAAGTGTGGTAAGCAGTGACTTCGCCCGTAGCTCACACACAGCTAGCTGTGGAAGACCTTGTCATTCGTCGACTTCGACTGGAGGTTGATTCTTGCACCAACTTTTTTATTCTTTCTTTCGTCTCTTTGATACTGAGTGCTCAAGGTCGGATCCAAGTGACGTATAGGCCTAAGTCGTATCATAAGAAGCCAATAAACACTGACACCAAGGACAACATACTTGTGCTTTACAACTACTTCTGCTCAATAAATGAAATAAGGAAACAATAAATTAATGGAAATTAAAGTGGAAAAAAGGTTGTTTCTACCATCCACTTTAATTTCCATTAATTTATCGTTTCTTTATTTCATTTATTAAGCACAAGTAATTTCCCATATGTTGTTCTTGGTGTCAGTGTTTATTGGCTTCTTATGATACGACTAATAAAAATCGGGCCCCTCGGTTAACCCCCTTTCTTCTCGTATAGGCCTAAGGTGTGCCGTAATCACCGGAGAAATCACGCCACACGACAGATTATTAGATAACATTGTTTATTAGGAAGAGTCGGTCGCTGTGACTATCTTTTGCGTGAAACGCTGTATCCATAAAACTTGCGGGCATTTTCTTGCGGAAAAGGATACCTTCACTCTTTAACGGCGAGGTGGGATAGTCGGGTCTGATATAGCCGATGCCGTCACCTTCGGTAACTGACAACTACTGCACACTGTGTAGACACATCTGTCGTACAGGTTCTCTTTGCTAAATACCTGATGGAAACATGCCTTGATAAGCTTTCTTAAAATAATGAGTAAAAGCGCCCGCGTGTGCGATAGGTGATTTAGCTTTTGTTTTCTGATTGGAAATAAGAGAAAGTATGGGGCGACTTGAGCAAGATTTGACATTGTTTCTGCGGGGGATTTCAAACCGCCTTGCACAATGAAGAAAGCCGAAACTAACGTGACTTCAGGACTCTCAATAGATGTCTACACAACGAAGGACAAGCCACGTCTAAAGCGAAGGCACGCCTTGACTTTGCACGTGTTTCATTTAGGCATACGCTGTGACACTTAGTGTGCCTTACACTTACACTTAGGAGTGACACTTACACCACTCATGACTGCAGCATTCAAGCAGTACGAAAGAGTCAAGTACAACGATGCCTTTGCAGTGGATCAAACAAGGAGCGATAATCAGGTTGCATACAGCATATGGGAACTGACAGAACAATTGGTGACGACATCTAGCATTACGCTACGCATCCAAGCATCAACTGTAACAGTATGCTATGGAGCAATTCTCTGAGTGGTAGGGCTGGCCTGGCCAGCAGTTGTATCTTTATTTAGAAATTGAGGCTAACCGGATCGAGTAAATAAAATCTGTCAGCCTACACTTGCGCCGGTAGTGAAACTGCCCACAAATGCGAATCGTGGTTAACAAAAAAAAAAGAATAAAATACATTTCGTTCTCAAAATACATGGAGCATTTTCCATTTACCCTATTAGGACAAATTTTGCTAAGTTTTAAAAAAATACTGTACTTCAACGTATACAGAAAAAAGAAAAATATTGTAAAACAAAGAATGTATCAAGTTTCGGTTGAAAACTGCAATGAAATAAAATAAAAGTCCTGTGTTTACTTGTGTTTTTTTTTTCACAGGGTAAAATAAGGATTCACAGCACGGTAGTGCTCACCTCGTAACCATCGCAGCAAGTAGGCGTCGGTGTCATCCGGACGCCGGACATCCACCACCGCCGTGCGAAACTGCGGCAAATGGTCCAGCATTTTGGGCATCTGCAGTGTCTGCTTCTCGAGTGCTGGCAAATTGCGCTAGTGGCATGCTGCCCAATTATTTCGAACAACTGCCAGTACAACTGCACTACACACTTCAGCGACGCACTGCCATTGAATGCGAGAGAGGGTTAGGTGGTAATTGCCCTCACAATAGGGCGCCAGCAGCAAGTACAAGGCATAGCAACTGGCTAGTGGGACGAGTTCGCCCTGCAGTGTCCGTCAAATGGCGATAATATTAGTGTGGCAACTAGCAGCATCTTGCGTGCGTTTTTTGTTACGGCTGTGCTTACTGGCCACAATTCTGGGGCTTCCACGCCAAATGCCGGCACACTGTCCAGCGCGGCAAATTTCCGAATCGCATCCACAACGAATATTTAAAAAAGAAACGACCGTTTTATATCAATTGAACGCCGCATAATTTATCGTTCTTAAAAAAAGTAAAATGAAATGTTTGCATGGAGTATGTGCGGTAAAAGTGAAAGAAAAAAGAAAGAAGCTTATTTGCATCATTCGATGCATGAATGGAATATGCCGTTCATAACTGGGTGTTCATCCGGTCAACCGAAGAACTCGTTCAAGGCAAACAATTGATTTCATTTGCCTGGTGCAGCGCCGCATCGCAGCAATGAAACGAACCAAGAGCAGCTCACCGGGCTGTTCACCTCACCAGTGCACGTAGAGTTGTGTTGGCAGATGGATATTAGTGCAATGATACAACATTACACATTGCCTTGTACTGATGAAAACAGTGCGAGACTGAGGAATAACTCTTTTCGTGGCATAAATTGAAACAAAAGCCGGTACTTTTCGTAAAAGCGATGCATTCCTAAGGAAGGACCGGAAAGGACTGAGGAGTCGGCAAACTCGCGGCTTTCGCTCAGGGAGCGGTGCCTCGGCGCCCCCACAAAACCTGGGATCTCCTGCAGAGTCACTGGGAACAATGCCTTCTTGCATAGGATTTTCTGCGTCGAGATTCTAATAGGGGGTTGTCATTCGGTGTATTCGAACACAGACGAGCTTTTTATAATCTGGAATAATGAATTCGCAAATCGAATATGACTTGAATAACATTACTATTCGATTGGTATCCGATAGCTCGAATACTAATACGCCGTGTCATACATTTTCCCCTTACATTTTGTAAATTAGGAAAAATTCTGAGCTGAATGGCATGCGGTGTGCTAGAAGTGCAGGATGTGTGCCCTTGCATTCCCTCTGCCTGCACGAAGTTGAGGCATTTACTCGTTCCTTCGGTAACGTGCGTTCGCTTTCTTTCGAAGCGAGGCGCCAGCCCGGCAGCAGCGGAACAGCAATGCCTTGAGCTAATTTTAGAATGATCGGGCATAGCAACGAATTGGGTTAGGATGTGGCTCTGGTAGGGTCTCGCAATCGTTATCTATCGCGCCGGATTTGGTGCGCGCTGACGATGACTAACACTATAGGGTAATGAGCACACACGTTTATTTAGACACATGCGAAATTTACCAGAGCGTGTATCGTCAAGACTGAGGCCCTAATCTTCGTGTTTTGGTTTTCCGTGGTAACGACCAATCTTGAACTGCACCAATTAACACTCGGACAAACAGAAGAACGCAGGACAGCAGCACATGTCCTTTGTTCTTCGTATGTCCCTGCCTTAAGTGGCGTCTTAAGGATGTGTCTCGGGTGTTCTAGGAAGTAACGCACATAACACGTTTATTTCAGAGGTTACAACCACGCGAAGGCATCAGACACTGGATCCGGGGAAACACGGGGTGAAATGAATCGTCACTTTTCACTGAAATGCAAGAACATTAAGGAAACGGAAAAGTGAGGGAAAAGACAACTTGACGCAGAATGGAGCCGAACTCACATCTTGAGCATTACATGTGCTTTTACACGTTATACGAAATATGTATTCGCTATTTCCAAGGCAACCTCGCGCTTTCTCTTTAAAGCCATGCAACTAGCCATGATATGTTTGACATCGAAAAACCCAGACAATCATAAAATACGATCTTTACGCGAGACTTGAGCAACAGAGGAGTGCAAAGTGAGAAATCTAGAACATTCCACGGTATAATGCACTGGCTGCGATATACAGCTACTAAGAAAACGGTCCCGCTTTTAAAACTCGAGCTTGGTGGCCGCGTTATGGTGTGTCGACGTGCAAGAACGTGGGCGAATTCGAAAAGCTTTCCGTTCGTAAGTTCTCTTTCCTACTGGCCGGTCGTCTTCGCAAATGATATGTACACCACTGGCTCAAGTTTAACCACAATATGATTATAAAGCATGCCTGAAAAATTTTTAAGAACAATTCTCGCATAATACATTTTTGTGAAAGGGGCCGAGGTGGCCAAATAGAACTGCAGCCTTCCACTATGGTGCACAGCTGCTCAAAGACTTAACTCGAAGAATGATGACACATTTCTAGAGGAGAATTTTTAACCGAAGTACGCTGCAACGAGCAAGCATCGAATGCTTCAGAAGGAAGGTCCATTTTACTAATGCGCCTTTTAAGTCCCGTGAAGAAGGCATTTCCAGCATTTTCCGAAAGTGGAGCAGAAAGGTGCATTAGGAGCGTTGGTGTTAAGTGTGACGCAAGCTGTGCGTCATATCCCCGATGCTGTTTTAGTTCGTTACACCTTATAAATATCAATTGATGACGCCCGTCTCTACTGACCATACCAAAGGCTGCTCATACCAAAAATAGCTGCCTTATCTTGACTGCTGTGTGTCGGCTGAGACAACGCCTTGACAACGGATAACGCCAGCGCGCGTATTGCTGCAGACGTACGGAAGTCAAGACACTTGCCTACAGAACGCGCGGGTCAACCGCTCTGGTTTGCACTGGCGGAATTTAGCGACGACACCTGATGCGAACCCGTCTAGATGTCGATGTGCGCGGCTATGTTTACGAAATGTCTTTTCTCGCACTGCTGGTTGCCTCATACTCTGGCTTTGACCGTCAGGAGCGCGTTGCATATACATGTGTCTTGACCTCTGTACACGGTATCCAGATGCCGTGGATGGCTTCCTTGATAACAAACTCCAGCGCCTGCACTGACGCACATCCACGCCGACCGCCGACAGCATGTGCGATCCAGCGCCGCTCACCAGTGTCTCGACTGATAACTGGCTACTTGCACCAACAATGGCAGCCTTATTTCGTCCACTAAGCGTCTCATCGGGCTGCCCGCACGTTTCATCTGCATTCAGTAAACTCGGCGCCCACAGGCTAATCAGCCTCGATGAAGTAGACAATACTCCCGCAGACACACTTAAGTTCTTCAACTCGCTCAATATGCCAAAGGTGAAGGCTCTTCTGAGCAGACTCATAGCGCCTCGACCTACTCCTTCTACCCCTTATGATAATACACCGCCACGCTTAATCACTTGATTGATTAATTATTCGATTGAATAATTAAGCAGTCAGTGAATACATATATATACATGTACTTTTACATATTTTGGCATCCTTTGCCGAAATTAACATTTTTATGCCTGCCATTAGACGTTCGCTCGCATGGAAAAAGAGGCCAAAAAAGCATATCGCTATCGGCTTACTGATCTTCAACCATATCTTCCTGTACACGGGTCATGACAAGATGTGTACCCTACTTTGTGTACATTGCACGAAGAACGTGTATTTGACAGCCACAGAGATATAGGCACTCAGAGTGCACGGCTGCCGGAGGTTCAAAGGGTGCTTCACGAAATTAATAAAGCAGTAGTCAAGTTACGCTTCCTTCGCAAAAATCTTAAGACTATGTCGCACCGTTTCCGACATACTTCTCCCCAGCTTTGCTTAAAAATGCCATGACATAGTAGTTATGTTCGCCCACAACTGCTAAAGGTGCGCTTTTCGTCAACTGTTGCCTGGATCGTCAATGTACTTCACAGCGCATACAGGTATCTAGAAATTGGTGCTGCACCTGGAATGTCTGCTAGGCAGAAATGACAACTTTTCGGCTTGAATTCCGCACTTCTAACATGTGCACCAACATGAATATTTAGGAAAAGTTAATTACTGGATCTTGTTAATTAGCTGCCTGGACAATAGGACGTTCCGCGCCGGCATGCAATTTCTGCCTCCACCAGAACCCTACCTCAAAAGACGGAACAGCCTCACAGCCGAATAAAAGCGAAAAATATTCAATTCTACAAAAACCTGGTATAACAAGATATAGGTGTGTGCGTATATATGCAGTTCTATATGAAATTTTCCTACGGATGTAGCGCTGCAGGAGGCGTTTTTGCGTGGCTTCGCGGTCTCTTCCCTGCCGCACTGGAATTGCAAACATGTCGAAGGCGTCTACCGCGAACCCACCGGCTGCATCGCTGGTGTTCGTTCTGTTCTCTCAGAGGCGAAACTACCGCGGGCCATGAATGGCGCTTCACTTCGCCGAACGAGCGGATGCAGGACAAGGAACACACGGCTTACCTGCTCCAGAGCACTGCGCTGGCGTTTATCGAGGTCGTGCAGGTAACCGCTCATGACGCGCGGCGGAGGGTCGGATCAGCACGTCCAGTCGATAATCGTGGCCCGCTGCGTCTGTCTCTCGCACGAGGTTTTGGTTTCACGCGGAAAATGGCGACACAGCGCACCCTCCTCTCCCACGCCGAGAGCACCAACGCTGGCTGTGAGAGGGAAGGAAGGAAGGCGGCGTTACGCGTGCCTGACCGGTGTACGCTTGGTGTCGTTCAATGGCGCACGCCGTGATGATAATTGCCTCTCAATGTCTACACGCACGCACTGCAAGCGGCGCCTGCTTCGTGGCAAGAATGGTGTTTCCACTTTCCTCCTCTAATGTTGTGCAGTACTGGGCTTCTTCGATTTTCCACTTCTGGCTACCCGCGGGCTGCCAGAGCCAGCCAGAGCGTCTTCGTTTTTCTCGGTTTGCTCGCGCTGGACGGTTCTAGCTACCCGCGGGCTGCCAGAACCTGCCAGGACGATTTTGGTCTGGCTGCTCTCTGGAAGTTCTCAGGCTAGCAGACGACCAAAAGAGGCGATGGGCGCTCGCCGCCATCTTTACGGGGACTTCACGGATTGCAACGCGGGCCCTTGAGGACTTAAATTTACCTCGCTCAGCCAACTGTCTACGGTCATCTTCGGATTTCCTTACTTCTAGCGTTATCTTTTTAGGTGCTAATGCTCCGTTCCGCATCGCGAAGCGGTGTGATACGAGCCTTAGTGAACCGTTTGGAGCTTTTGTGTGTGTATATATGTGTGTGTCCCCTGATTGCTTCTTCGCGGCGGTGAACAGCGCGCCGCGCTCTCATGCGTGCATGTTATCTGCATCGTGTTCCACGCAAGCTGTAGACGCTCATTCACACATTGCGGTACATTTTGGGTTCGTCTTTCTCTGGTGGCGTTCCTTTTCACATATTTCGCGTATGTATATCTCTAACCGCCGTGGTTGCTCAGTGGCTATGGTGTTGGGCTGCTGAGCACGAGGTCGCGGGATCGAATCCCGGCCACGGCGGCCGCATTTCGATGGGGGCCAAATGCGAAAACACCCGTGTGCTTAGATTTAGGTGCACGTTAAAGAACCCCAGGTGGTCAAAATTTCCGGAGTCCTCCACTACGGCGTGCCTCATAATTAGAAAGTGGTTTTGGCACGTAAAACCCCAAATATTATTATTATTATTGTATATCTCTCCTTTCTCTGCAGTTAGCGAAGGCTTTGCAGTTAGCCCGTGTTCGCTCCGTCTCTCCGTCGTATGCTTAGGTGGCAGCTCGAAACCGATATGTGTTTGAAGTGCAGGCCGTTGATCTAAGAATACACTAATTGCACTCGGTACATTTAGACACACGTACATTGGCTTATTGCTCTCATGATTGCGACCAATGTTGTTTTTCGGGTAGAACGTTTCGCTGGTCACAGGCGACGTGCATCTTCACGCGCCAGCCGCGTCCCCAGCTCCTTAAATGAGAAGCACCATTAGCCGCAACAAACTTTCTGAAATCGAAGCCCAAGCAGGTCGGCGCGAAATTTTATGCGTATGAGACGTACCCGATAACCTGCTTTTTCATGTCTTGTGGTGACACAACGCTAACTCATCAATGTCGCCGGTGGTCGACGTGATCGCTGCGAGCAAGGATCCTCCAGCCATCGCTTTCGAGTATACAATCACGATTTCGCGTCTTGTCATCCGCCGCGTCGGAGGCCATCTGTTGCGCTGCGCAAGGCGAGGTTGGCCGAGTACGCGTACTGCGCCGAGTCGCGCGAAAGTGATCGTATCCCTGAATGCAACTATATATTTTCAAGCTGGCAACGCATAAATGGGCCGACTACGCCGAGCGCGCGCCGGCCTCGCCGGGCGCTGCCATGCTGGTAGCATGTTTACATTTGGCCAGCTGTACCGGCGTTCGATTTTGCAAACTTCGGGCAGGTTCGGGTTGTCTTGGGATCCCAGCCCACGTGACTTCCTGTCAGAACCGGAACTAGCTGGCTGCCATCTGGCTGCCAGCGGGCGGCCAGAACTCCGAAAATCGAAGAGGCCCACTGAGTGAAAGTCGGTAAAAAAAAAGCCGGGGGCAGTGTTCATGAGGAAGTAGTAGGCAAAAAAAAAAAACGATATTCTCGCTGAGTGTCCCCCTCACCTCTGCTCCCCTCAGGCGACAGGGACCTGTTCTCGAGAGTCGCCGAGACGTGACGCTAAGGGACAGACTGCAGTTGCGCAAGCCGGTGGGGAAGAGCAAACTGTTTAAGCAGGCGCGCACGGAGTACTTTATTATTGGCGTACCATTCCACTGGCCTAAGCATTGTCATCACAATTCTTAAGTTGTTTTTCTTCTTTCATAATTCTGCAGGGGCCCTATAACGTAAAACTATTCCAATATGTTTCTATTCCAATTTCCTGACGTCAAATTTGCGTAACCACCGACGCAAGCACCGGGCGGTCACCCATAGGGTTGTCTGAACAGACCAATCAAACGCTCTCCTCGTTCATAGGAGGTCCCTTTTGTTTGCGTGAAAAACGAATAACATTGCCTACACTGAGCGGCTTGTTGTATCTAATTGGCTGACAAGAGGCGAGGAGAACGCTCAAGTGGAGAGGGATTCACTAGGGCAGAGCCAGTGCACTGAAAACCGATAACCGGATGAAGAGGGTGGTGCAGGCTTCTGCGATTGGTCGGCTTTCCCTTAGTTAGCTTGTGGTGGCTGGTCGAAAATCGCGGCGGCATGCAACGGAAGCTTAAGAATGACGCTAAAATTGACCCTCAGCAAAGAAGAGTTGGTAGAATGAGGTAGTAAACGCGTCGAAAGTGCTTAAAAACGTTACACGGTCACGCAAGAAGTTTTTTTTATACGCAAATACACCCATGCTTTCCGGCAGGTGCGAGTAGCCAGCGTCTCAGCGATCGGCGGCAGCTATCTTTTATTCCTTTCGGAACGGGGCAGCCTGCGGCTATTCCGAAAAAAATTCAGTTTTGTTCGGCATATTAATGCATCTTTATCGCGTACACGTCACTTTGACGCGGTGAGTTCGTGCGGTTTTGTGACGTCGCGTGACAGGCAGGTGAAGTGGGTGCAGCTTGAAAACTTTTTACCAATAGCCGAGGGCTAATGGCGAAAAGGGGTCGAATCAGAAATAACTGTTTTTCTTTTTTCTGTCAAATCATGCATAATCAGTGTGCACACATCATATCAGATGGGGAGGTATTGCGGTTTTTGTAACGTCGCGTGACAGACAGGTGAAATGGGGGATGGTCCAAAAAAGTTTTTGACCAATCACGGAGGGCTGATAGCAGAATTGGAATAGAAAAGTTTGGAATAGTTTTACGTTATAGCGCCCCAGGTCTCCAATTACCTCTAGCTGCACAATTCCGAATGGGACCGGATGCTAGTACAAGCTGCATTGAGAAGCATCTTTGGCAGAAACCCGCCGTGGTTGCTTAGTGGCTATGGTATTGCGATCATAAGCATGAGGTTGCAGGATCAAGTCATGGCCACGGCGGCCGCATTGCGATGCGGGCGAATTGCAAAAACACGCTTGTACTTAGATTTAGGTGCACATTAAAGAACCGCAGGTGGTCAAAATTAATCCGGAGTCCCGCACTACGGCGTGCCTCGTAATCAGATCGTGTTTTTGGCACCTGAAACCCCATAAATTAAAAGAAATGTTCGGCAGAGGGGTAACTAAGGACGATTTGCGGCGGCAGATGCTTCACGCGTTCATGATTTTAGCGTACGCAAAAGATGCTTTGTTAAGACGGAACATCGTACGTTGTCAAATCGGAGGAGAATGAAGTGAAGGCCGCCTGTGGGTCAGGGCCGCCACTAGTCGACTACTACAAACAATCGACAAAATTGTACTGCGCCCAACTCTACCAAGCACCAACGTTGTACGTCACCTAATTTTGACGTGGCGTAACACAACAATTTATGTTATTTTTTTCAGTTTCAATTTCACTTTATTTCAAATATACTCCTGTAGCCTAGGTCTAAAGGCAGAGTAACTGCGCTACGTGATCCTGAGCACCTGCCATCACACATGTTGCATGACAAAGAGCTGTAAAAAATACATACGTCAGCAGCAACTTACTCTGCAATGGCGCAGCTACAAGGACATATTCATTTATTTATTTGCCAAATTTCCACAGCACCTTCAATGGGCATTGCAGTGGGGCACCACATACATTTGCGCGTTCTTCCGGGTGAGTGCAGCTGACGTGTATGAGGGACTCGTAGTTTTGCTGCCGGCGCTCAAATGAAGCACCGCGTTGGTGCCCTCCATTTCCGCTACCTTCAAAGCAAAGGAAGTTGGTAACTGCGGAAAAACTTCTGTATTTGCGGTTTTCCCAAGACAACTCCTTACACACGCTCTATCTGCACTAAATACAATTCGCGGCCACTGTATGTGTGGTGCTCGCAATCGGGTCCCCCGCTACGTCGTTATTATTTACTATATTTTTTGCGTGAGAGAAATCAACCGAATATATTCGTGTAAACGCTTTCTGTAAACTAGAAGCCAATGTGGTTTCACTGCAGCGATACTACGGATTCTTAACGGACGGTTGCAGGTGCGCAAGTACGTTACCGTGTGATGTTCCTGCGTATTTCCAGTCGTTGTTTAGTTTGGAACGGATTGTTTTGAAGATCGCCTGTCAGAGGTAACGCAATTTGGTCGCGTTGCGTCGATGATATTGTTACATGGAAGGAGAGGGGCACAGCAAGCGTGAAACTACTTACAGGGTGTATTTAGAAGGGCAGTAAACACTGGCCAACGTGCAAGCCAGCCAGCGTCAAGCAAGGCATGTCGTTTTGGTGGCCGCTTATGGTTACGTCCCACTAAATCCAAGGGTAGACATCATCGTCTCCGTGTAGCGTGTAGCATGACCCCCGGCAGCAGAAGTGCCGGCCCGGCGCCACTAAGCACCCGCAGCAGAGTAATGGTGGTAATACTAGAAACGTAGACGACGCAGCTGGACAACTGAACGGAAGATGTAATGCAACCGGCAGGCAGACACAATCGCATACGTGACATCAGCCACTTGTCGAAGGACGTGGTACGGGCCCGTCTAGCGAGGAAGGAGCTTTTTAGAGAGCCCCACATGTCGCGATGGTGATAGCACGACGACACCAGGAGTCAAACGCTTGCCGCGGTGCCGCTGGTTGGGTAGGAGCTTGTGATTGTCTTGTGAAGCAGCAAGTCTACTACGGGCTATTGTCCGCGCGCAATCAGCCAAGGCAGTGGCATGTGCTCATGCACTAGTGGAAGCAGCAGGGGAAGGATGTGTGCAACGGTAAAGCTGGTTCACGTCCGAGCAAAAAGTAAAAGGGAGACTATCCAGTAGTGTCGTGGCGGCAAGAATTATATGCGAATGTCACGTATGTCAGCGCAGGGTCCCAATCACGGTGGTCAGCCGACACGTACTTTTAAAGCTTGTCTGTAGGGTCTGATTGAAGCGCTCGGTGAGCCCGTTGGTCTGAGGATAGTATGTTAAAGCGCTACTGGGCTTCGTGGAGCAGGAACGAAGGATAATGTCGCCGACTTGAGACAGGTAGGTGAGCCCTCGACAGGTCAGCAATTGGCGTGAGTCGCCGTGTATTAAAATTACGTCATGGAGGATAAAGTCCGCCACGTCTGCAGCACAACTGGTCGCCAGCGCTCGTGTCATTGCGCAGCGCGTCGCGTAGTCGGCAGCGCCGGCAACCCACTTGTTTCCTGAAGCAGATGCAGGAAAAGGACTGAGAAGGTGCAAGCCGACCCGGAAGGAGGGCCTAGGTGGGAAGTCGATGGGCTGAAGATACCCGGCAGGAAGCACAGACGGTTTCTTTCGGCGTTGGCAGAGCTCGCAGGCGCTGATATGACGCCGCGCTGAGCGGGCTGCGACAGGCAAATAGAAGCGCTGGTGCTCGCGGTCATTTGTGCGAGAAACACCAAGGTGGCCAGTGGTTGGGGCATGATCAAGTTCAAGAACTGTGGAGCGCTGGTATGGTGTTATAACTAGGATAATGTCTGGAAAGTCCGGGTACACGTTACATCGACACACGTTGTCCTTCAGGATAAACATGCGCACAGACGCGTCACTGGCAGAGGATTACCGGTGTTCGTATAATTGACTTGAGAGGGAGCTTTAGCTCGGGTGCTCCTGTCTAAATACATGTAAAAGGAGAATTCGTTTTTATCGGTAGCCACTGCACCAAATTTGACGAGATTTGTTGCATTTCAAAGAAAAACTTAAAATCTAGTGACTGTTGGTTTCGAATTTTTGAGTTAGGTCGTCAATTTTCTTATTAAAAATGGGCTAAAATCAAAAATTTTCAAAAAATGAGACTATCCAGTTTACAACTCTGTAACTCAGCAACGAAAAATGATCATACAATTCTGTGAGTTGCATCAAATTGTACATCTAAAGCGGACAAAATTGATATGTTACACATGAATTTCAAAAAAATTTAATAATAAGGAAATACAACTTTTGCAATACCCTTGTAAACAACGTAACAAATTTACGTAAGATGTAAAATGTCACACTGAATTTGTCCGCTTTGAATGATATAATGGATGCCGTTTGCAGAACCGCGATATCAGTTCTTTATACAGAGCTACGAATTTCTAGACTTCGTGCTTCTATTTTTTTCAAACGGTCGCATATTTGAAAATATTTTTAACAAACTTCAAGCCTTAAATCGAAATTCCGCTGCCAACAGTCACTAGAATTTAACTTTGTCTCTCAAATGCAACAAATTTCATGAAAATTGGTCCAAGGGTTATCTCAGAAAAACGTTTTTGCGTTTTACATGTATTTGAATAGGCCGCGTCGCAGTTGGGCCCGAGCTAAAGCTTCTCCTTAAAGAGGCGAGCCAACTCAGAGCATTGTGCTCGGAGACTAATGTGAATGGTCAGCCGAATAGATAGGGGTGAAATTTCGCAACTGCCCAGAAAAGGGCTTGGCACCCATGTTATGTAAACGAATAATTCCGCTCATATATGCGGCCGGCCACCTACTGGCATAAGCGACGACGCAGTTTGCTCCACGTTGACGTTGGGCCAAGGTAGCGCCGTAACGACCCGCATCAGTGCGCGCTTCGGTTGGGGGGTGATGGGCCGAAGTTGGCCAAAATAGGAGGTGCTGTGAGTAATGTGGGGAGCTCGGAGAAAGCGAGGTAAAAGAGGCGTCTTGTTTAAGACCTGTGAGCGGACCTGGAGTGAATGCAAAATTCTTCACAAGCCAGTGAAAATAGGATCAGAGCCCTACAAAGGTGGGAATATCTTCCTCAGATTTCGCCACAGGAAAATCTTTCACGGCTCGAATTTTCTATGGGTCAGGTTGTACACTGGCAGAGTTCTCAATATGGTCAAGGACCGTAATGTGGCGACTGCCAAAATGGCACTTTGAAGAATTCCACAGAAGCACAGCCCGGCAGCCCAAGTCAAGAATCGCTGAGAGGCGTTCGATATGTGTACCAAACGCAGTTGAAAAGACAATTACATCATAGAAATAGCACAGGCCTGTAAACCATTTGAACTCATAAAGCAGAGTGCCCATGGTTCACTCGAAAGTGGCTGGGGCACAACACAGACCAAAAGGCATACGTTGAAGTGGCAAAGCCGATCAGAAGTTACAAAAGCCGTTTTCTCTCGGTCCGTGTGGTCCACAGCGATTTGCAATGTCCATACAGAAGGTCGATTGAAGTGTAGTAAGTGGCACCATACAGGCAATCAAGGGCCAGGCACGTACCCAGGGGGGGGCCCGGGGGGGCCCGGCCCCCCCCCCCCCCCCCCGAAATCAAGTGGCATACCTGCCCCCCCTCCCCACACCACCCACGCCACCACTCCTCACACATTCCTAAAGCGCCGCCAGATCAATGTTGAGACTTGGCAGCTATTAATCGGTCAGCATTATGCTGCCTTTTTCACTCCTTTTAGATGGCGGTTGTTATCGGCATCTCTTGTAATGTGAAGGAGAGTTTTCTCATAGATTCCGCACCCGTGCAATTAAACCGAGATGCGTTCAGTTGTCGCCATCTACTCAACCGGCCCGCGCATAGCTGTTGCTTTTGTTAGTTCAACCTTCTTTGTTTAGGCTGGTCCTGTGACCAGGAAAGGCATGCGGCTGTTACTGTGTTGGTCTGTACTCTCGTGGAACGAGTTGCGGCCGGAGAAAATGCCAATTGCGTTTAACTTTTCCCTTTGCTTCATTGTTTCCTTGAGTTACGGCTCGCCGCGAGGCTGGCAGATGCCTGCAACCATATACACGTTATATGGTTTTGATAAGGTGGCAAATAAAATAACGTGAAAGTGCATCCATCATGAAACCATGCAATAACCCTTAAACCCCTGAGCAAGATGGCTGTCGCCCTTTACCTCGTCTGTTTTTCCCTAATTATATAGCACATTTCGTGCAAAATTGGCAACTGGAAACAAAAATCGCAAGGAGTTGAAAAATTAAGTGATCTACGAAGGGAGAGAGCCAAGGCAACAACCAAACTGCAAGGAAAATCGAATAATAAAAAAAGCTAACCGTTGTTTATGAGAATATTTATGGATCAACATCTTTTTATTAAAAAAAGTAAGTAGAGAAAACGCTGCCGGAAGTGGAGAACAATTACTTGCTTTGAATGACGCTTCTACAGTTATCGGTCGAACCGCCTCACGTAGCCACTTCTCTGCTGTGCTTATGTGGGTGTTTATCTAACCTTTCGCGGTGAGCGCAGTACATCTAGAATCGCAGAGCCCTGCGCTCTACGCGATTGTGTGGGACTGGCGGCCGCACAGCGTTACGCAATTCGCGGAACTGTCAAAACTGATCAACAAGGTGAAAATAACTGCTGTTCGAAACTATAACATGAGAAAGACTGAAGAAGCTGGAAAAAATGAACGCAGCCTGAAATCAGTAAAAAAGAAACCTGGCTTGGGACAAACCATGGTGTGTACACTAAAAGATAATATCATCAGCAATCTCGAAGATATAGTATAAGCAGCGGAAAAATTCTAAGCTGACCTGTATACAGTACTCAGAGGAGACACAATACCTCACTTAGAAACAGTAATGAACAGGATACAGAAACTCTCCTATAACTAGCGATGAGGTGAGAAGGGCCCTGCAAGAAATGAAACGATGAAGAGCGGGAGGAGAAGGTGGAATAACAGTCGATTTATTCAAAGATGGAGGAGACATAATGCTTGGAAAGCTGGCGGCTTTTTATACGAAGTGTCTATTGACTGCAAGGGTCCCAGAAAACTGGAAGAATGCAGACATTATACTAATCCACAAAAAAGGCGACGTTAAAGAATTGAAAAATTATGGGACCATTAGCTCGCTCCCAGTATTATATAATATATTTACCAAAATAATCTCCAATAGAATGAGGGCAACACTAGATTTTGTCAAACAAGGGAACAGGCTGGCTTCAGGAAGAGATACTTTACAATAGATCACATCCATGTCATAACTCAGGTTATAGTGAAATCCGCAGAGTACAATAAGCCTCTCTACGTGGCTTATATAGATTACGAAAAGGCATTTGATTCAGTAGAGATACCAGCAGTCATAGAGGCACTACGTAATCAAGGACTACAGAACGCTTACGTAAAAAGCTTGAAAAATATTGCTACATGCGTGTGGTATTTGTTTGTTTGAACGAGGCGCGTGGGCTACATCACTCCAAAAAAGAGGAGGAAGAACGAACTGGGCGCACGCTGTGAATCTAACCGGTCAGCGCTGCAACCGTTGTTGTAAATATAATCTATAAATAGTTTCTTGTCTTACTGGCTCGTCCTTCGCGTAAGAATATACACAGAGGTTCTACAGCTACCTTAATTCTACACAAGAAAAGCAGGGAGATACCTATAGGCAAATTGGTCAGACAGGGAGACACTATTTCTCCAAAGCTATTCACTGCGTGCTTAGAAGAAGTCAAGCTATTAAACTGGGAAGGCTTAGGAGTAAAGATCGACGGCAAATATCTCAGCAACCTTTGGTTGGCCGATGATATTGTTCTATTCAACAACAGTGCAGACGAGTTACAACAAATGATTGGAGACCTTAACTGAGAGAGTGTAAGAGTGGGGTTGAATATTCATATGCAGAAGGTGAAGATAATGATAAATAGTCGGGCAAAGGAACAAGACATCAGGATCGCCAGTCGGTCACTAGAGACTGTGAAGGAGTTCGTTTACCTAGGTCAATTAATCACATAGAACCCTGATCATGAGAAGGAAATTCACAGAAGAATAAAAATAGGTTGGATCGCATACGGCAGACATTGCCAGCTCCTGACTGGAAGCTTACCATTATTATTGAAAAGTAAGGTGTGCACTCAGTGCATTTTGCCAGTGCTGGCATATGGGGCAGAGACTTGAGATCAAGTTAAGAACCGCGCAAAGAGCGATCGAACGAAGATTGCTAGGCATAACGTTAAGAGAGAGAAAGAGAGTGGTTTGGATCAGAGAGCGAACGGGTATAGACGATATTCTAATTGACATCAAGGGGAAAAAATGTAGCTGGGCAGGTCATGTAATGCGTCGGTTAGATAACCGTTGGACTATTAGGGTTACAGAATGGGTACCAAGAGAAGGGAAGCGCAGTAGAAGACGGCAGGAAACTATATATGGTGCGATGAAATTAGAAAATTCGCGGGTGCTAGTTGGAATCGGTTGGCGGCAGGACAGGGGTAATTGGAGATCGCAGGGAGAGGCCTTCGTCCCGCAGTGGACATTAAACAGGATGATGATGATGATGATGATGATGATGATGATGATGGTGATGGACGTGGTGGGCCCCCACCGAAAAAAAATTCTGGGTACGTGCCTGTCAAGGGCGTCATCACTTCGCGGTAAAGGGTAGGCGTCTTTTTTTATAGTGTTGTTTAGGTGACGGTAGTCCACGAAAACCACTCCGATACATCTTTCCTTTTAACTAAAACGACAGGGGGCGCCCAGGCACTGGAGGATGACTCGTGAATGTCTTTCGCCGTCATCTTGTTGACTTCCTGCAGGATGACGCTTCCATAAGACGCACACACTCGGTAGGGGCGTCGATGAACAGGACTTGCATTGCCTGTGTGAATACAGTGCACGACAACGGGCGCCTGGATGAAAAGCTGATTACCGAAGTCGAGAAAGTCTCGACACCACTCGAGAATACGTCGAAGGGCTTCAACGTGCCCAGGCCGAAGGTCTTTGGTGAACATGCTGCAGGGACGTACCCAGGGGGGGGCCCGGGGGGGCCCGGCCCCCCCCCCCCCCGAAATCATGTGGCATACCCCCCTCCCCACCCACGCCACCACTCCTCACACATTCTTAAAGCGCCGCCAGATTAATGTTGAGACTTGGCGCCTGTTCATCGGTCAGCCTTATGCTGCCTTTTTCACTCCTTTTAGATGGCGGTAGTTATCGGCATTTCTTGTAATGTGAAGGACAGTTTTCTCATAGATTCCGCACCCGCGCGATTAACTCGAGATGCGCTCAGTTGTCACCATCTATTCAACCGTCACGCGCACAGCTGTTGCTTTTGATAGTTCAACCTTCTTTGTTTAGGCTGATCCTGGGACCAGGAGAGGGATGCGGCTGTTACTCAGCTGGTCTGTACTCTCATCGAACGAGTTGCGGCCGGAGACAACGCCAATTGCGTTTAACTTTTCCCTCTGCTTCATTATTTCCTTGAGTTACGGCTCGCCGCGACGCTGGCAGATGCCCGGAACCATATACACGTGATATGGGTTAGATAAGGTGGGAAATAAAATGATGTGAAAGAGCGTCCATCATGGAACCCTGCAATAACCCTTAAACCCATAAGCAAGATGACTGTCGCCAGTTACCTCGTCTGTTTTTCCTTAATTGTATAGCACTTTTCGTGCAAAATTGGAAACCGGAAACAAAAATCGCAAGGAGTTGGGAAATTAAGCGATCTACTAAGGGAGAGAGCCAACGCAACCAAACTGCAAGCAAAAGTGAATAATAAAAATGTTAACCATTGTTTATGAGAATATTTATGGATCAACATCTCTTTATTTAAAAAGGAAGTAGAGAAAACGCCGCTGGAAGTGGAGAATAATTACTTGCTTTCAATGACGCTTCTACAGTTATCGGTCGAACCGCCTCACGTAGCCACTTCTCTGCTGTGCTTATGTGGGTGTTTTTCTAACCTTTCTCGGTGAGCGCAGTACGTCTAGAATCGCAGAGTCTTGCGCTCTACGCAGTTGTGTGGGAATCGCGGCCGCATAGCGTTACGCAATTCGCGGAACTGTCAAAACTGATCAACAAGGCGAAAATAACTGATATTCGAAACTATAACATGTGAAAGACTGAAGAAGCCGTAAAAAAATGAACACAGCCTGAAATCAGTAAAAACGAAACCTGTCATAGGACAAACTATGATGTATGCACTAAAAGATAATAGGGATAATATCATAAGCAATCTCGAAGATACAGTAAAAGCAGCGGAAATATTCTAAGGTGACCTGTATACAGTACCCAGAGGAGTCACGATACCTCACTTAGAAAGAGTAATGAACAGGATACAGAAACTCTCCTATAACGAGCGATGAGGTCAGAAGGGCGCTGCAAGACATGAAACGATGAAGAGCGGGAGGAGAAGGTGGAATAACAACAGTCCATTTAATCAAAGATGGAGGAGACATAATGCTTAGAAAACTGGCGGCTCTTTATACGATGTGTATATCGACTGCAAGGGTCCCAGAAAACTGGAAGAATGCAGACATTATACTAATCCACAAAAAAGGAGACGTTAAAGAATTGAAAAATTATAGGACCATTAGCTCGCCCCCAGTACTATATAAGATATTTACCAAAATAATCTCCAATAGAATAAGGGCAACGCTGGATTTTGTCAACCAAGAGAACAGGCTGGCTTCATGAAGAGATAGCTTACAATGGATCACATCCATGTCATCAATCAGGTTATCGCGAAATCCGCAGAGTACAATAAGCCTCTCTACGTGGCTTATATAGATTACGAAAAGGCATTTGATTCAGTAGAGATACCAGCAGTCATAGAGGCACTACGTAATCAAGGACTACAGAACGCCTACGTAAAAAGCTTGAAAAATATTGCTACATGCGTTTGGTATTTGTTTGTTCGAACGAGGCGCGTGGGCTACATCACTCCAGAAAAGAGGAAGAAGAACGAACTGGGCGCACGCTGTGAATCTAACCGGTCAGCGCTGCAACCGTTGTTGTAAATATAATCTATAAATAGTTTCTTGTCTTACTGGCTCGTCCTTCGCGTAAGAATATACACAGAGGTTCTACAGCTACCTTAATTCTACACAAGAAAAGCAGGGAGATACCTATAGGGAAATTGGTCAGACAGGGAGACACTATTTCTCCAAAGCTATTCACTGCGTGCTTAGAAGAAGTCAAGCTATTAAACTTGGAAGGCTTAGGAGTAAAGATCGAGGGCAAATATCTCAGCAACCTTCGGTTTGCCGATGACATTGTTCTATTCAACAACAATGCAGACGAGTTACAACAAATGATTGGAGACCTTAACAGAGAGAGTGTAAGAGTGGGGTTGAATATTAATATGCAGAAGATGACGATAATGATAAATAGCCGGGCAAAGGAACAAGAGATCAGGATCGCCAGTCGGCCACTAGAGACTGTGAAGGACTACTTTTACCTAGGTCAATAAACCACAAGGAACCCTGATCATGAGAACGAAATTCACAGAAGAATAAAAGTAGGTTGTATCGCATACGGCAGACATTGCCAGCTCCTGACTGGAAGCTTACCATTATTATTGAAAAGTAAGGTGTGCAGTCAGTGCATTTTGCCAGTGCTGACATATGGGGCAGAGGCTTGAGAATGAGTTAAGGACCGCGCAAAGAGCGATCGAACGAAGATTGCTAGGCATAACGTTAAGACAGAGAAAGAGAGCGGTTTGGATCAGAGAGCGAACGGGTATAGACGATATTCTAATTGACACCAAGAGGACAAAATGTAGCTGGGCAGGTCATGTAATGCGCCGGTTAGATAACCGTTGGACCATTAGGGTTACAGAATGGGTATCAAGAGAAGGAAAACGCAATCGAGGACGACGAAACACTAAGTGGAGCGATGAAATTAGGAAATTCGCGGGCGCTAGTTGTAATCGGTTGGCGCAGGAAAGGGGTAAATGGAGATCGCAGGGAGAGGCCTTCGTCCTGCAGTGGTCATAAAACAGGTTGATGATGATGATGATGATGATGATGATGATGATCATGGAGGTGGTGGGCCCCCCCCGAAAAAAAATCTTGGGTACGTGCCTGACATGCTGTGATCCTGCTGCTGGGAAATCAACCTGGACCAACACCATGAGTGAAGCCGCGGATCACTGGCCCGGAGTAAAAAACCTGCCGTCGAAATACGGTCGCCCTCATTTGGCAGCAGCATCCACAGCAGTAGTTCGACGAAGCACTCGTTAATAAGTTCACTGCATTTTTACACGTTTTTCACACTTTTCATTTGTCTTTCAATCTTATTTCTTATCGAGTCTGTGAATGCTGCTCTTATTGAGTGTCGTGGAGAGCTGAAATGTTAATTTGACTATTTTACCACGTTTCCGTGAGTAACATTTGCCCTCTACTATAAAATACAGTTATGTCGGAGGAATTCGCCAAGGCACTCGACGAGCTATGACCTGAACTAAGACAGCAAATAAATGAGCTGAAAGATAGCCTTGAGAAAGACATCAGGAAAAATGCCAGGGAGATAGAAACAGTTTGTTTCGTCAGCGAAAGTTATGAAGAAATTAATGTTTCAGTGGAAAGGGCTCAAAAGGAAAGCAGAGTTCAAAACACTGAAAAATCTTCAAAATCAACGCAATGCCTTCAGTGAACCAATAAAGCAGCACGAGGTTCGCCTTACTCACGCAGAACAGCACTCTAGGTGCTTCAACGTTGAAGTGAGTGGTGTACAGCAGCTAGAGAATGAAAATGTCCGGCAAATAACAAAAGCCCTGGCAGGAGCGGTAGGCGCGCCCCTCGTGGACAGCGACATTGAAGCTTGTCACCGCGTGCGTACAGTACAGCAAGCAATAGCGGTACGCGCATCATTGTTGTGCAGTTCTCGCGAAGGCACAGCGAGATTTCTTTCTGTATCGTGCATATGCAAAATACATAATACAGATTCCTTTCTTGCAAAAGCCAAGAAGAAGCAGTCAACATCTGCGGACCTCGATTTGCCACAAATGTTCCACTCTATATAACGGAACATCTATGTCCTGTTTTGAAGCGGTTATTTGGCGACGCAAATCCGAAGCACAAGGAACGTGGCTGGAAGTGTGTGTTGGCAAGGGATGGAAAAACTTTCCAGCGCAAGTCCGACAACTGTAATGTTACGATCACTTGCCATGATGATTTATTGAAGCTCCTGTGAGTGCATTTGCACTTACACTTCTGTGGAATTTATTTTTGAACATGATACTTCGTCCTACTCACGTCTAAAAATTAGCGAAAGAGGCTGAACTAAACAGGTGTAGAGTTTGCAGCGGTAATGTTGACAGAAACATGGTATACGACGTTATCGCAAGTCTTCCATCTCCCGTGTTATGAATATTTCTTTTCAAATCGCGAAAGTAAACGAGGGGGCAGTATCCTAGTTTTAGTTAGAGGTAGTATGATTTGAAGCAGTGTTGATGAAATAACAACACACTATGAAGTGCTCACTGTGCAAGGCGAGGAAAGCCTCTTCTGTACTTTGTATCAGCCGCCTTCCAGAGGCAATACTGCCTTTCTTGCCTTCCGGTACCAGCTTCTTTCTCACACGACGGACCAGAAATTAGATATTTATTTAAGTGCTGACATCAATGTAAACATGTTTATATCTAGTCATATACAAACAGATCCTAGTTCCATTATAAGAGTAAACGGTTTCGTAAATGTAATAACCCAAGCCACAAGGATCGCTGAAGAAACCGCATCGCTGCTCGACATCGCTGTTCGAATGATTTGCCACAAATATTAACACATGCCCGCTGCCTTCTCTATGCTGATGACACAACCACTTTCGTATCCGACAAATATTGCGTCACACTACTAAAGAAATAAAACAATGATCTCGCTAATGTTCCTGCATGGTGCCTCAAAAACACGTTATATATCAATCCATCAAAGACAACATTTATGGTATTTCATTACCCTCAAAACATTATTCGTAGGTTCCTTAGTTGTAACACTTAATCACATACGTACAAGATCTGGGTCAACCAAATTTCTAGGCATTATCTTAGATGAGCAATTGAAATTCAAGCGCCATTCCCAATTTCTTGTTCAAAAAATTTCTTTTGGCGTTCACGTCATTGTCAAATCGCGCTCCTTTTTTGAACCAAGTATTCCTTTGTCTTTGGATTACGCGTATATTCACAGTCATTTTTGATATTGCCTCTTTTCATGGGGTAATACACACTTCACTCCATCTCCACCAACTAGAAGCTTTACAAAAGCAAGCGGTACGATTGATGACATTTCAACCTTTTACGTGTCACTTTGCTCCCATTTTTCGTTCCCTAAACCTTCTCCCCTTGCGCATGTTATTCCATCATAAGCTGTTGCTAATAATGTTTCGCCTCATAAATACGGAGCTAGGTATTGAATGTTCTACCTGTACTGACCCCACTAATAATAATAACACAAGGTTTTCCGCAGGTCACAGTTTGCTCCTTTCTAAAATTCGAACTAACTATGGGAAATTTACCGTCATGTTTTCAGGCATATCATTGTGGAATTCGATTCCCTCCGATGTCAAATCATGCCCATTTCAAGCCTTCAAGCGCAAAGCTAAGGCGTATTATAACAATTCTTTACCAAACTACTAGTATATTTTGTGCAAAGTAAACATTATTAAATATATTTGTATTGTACTGTTCCTAATTTTCTTTTTATATATATTTTTTTCTGTCCCTGTCAATACTTTTCAGCATTGCTTGTTCCCTATGCTACGAACACCTAATTCTGCATTAAAACATTTTTTTTTCTTCCTGGTGAAGACTTTTCCGCGTTGCCTGTTCCACACACTACTACCACACTTTTGTATTCAAAGCTGTTTTTTCTTCTTCTTTCAATCCAGTATTTTTTTTTTTGCTGACAAACACAACCTTTGTATGATGTAGCCTGCTACTGTTGCCACAATTGTACTAACCCCCATTTGTTTCTTGTTTAGGAGGTCCCCCCGACAGTTTTTACTTCGGGACCTCCGATTGCACAATTATACTTCACCTGTTTGTACTTCAAAGGCGTGGCAGTTTGGGCGAGTTGGTATGTCATGACTGTTTAGGCTGTTTTTTGCTCTTCCTAAGCTGCGCTACAAGCCTAAAACTGTTTGCACGACTGATGAAAATTAATTCAACTTCTAAAATCAACTTGAACATGTTTTTAACAAACGCTGATACGCCGCTTTTGCAAGCTGATACCAACAGCAGAGATATTAGCGATGTCCTTGCAATAGCTATGTTTACTGCGAGAAATCTGCACAGTAACCGTAGTAAAAAGACAGACAATTACATTCAGAGAATAACAAAGCGAAGACGTCCATCTTTCCGCAATGATATTGGACAGCAAGCTTGGAACAGCGTTTTCGAGGCAAGGTCATGTGACACCGCTTTTATTAGATTCAGAAACGTCTTTAAGGGAATTAATTATAGAAATTTCCCTTTAACCAAGGTAAAAGAAATTAAGAAAGCTCGCAAACCATGGCTCAGCCAGGAAATGTTAAACATGATTAAGCACACGCTGCATGCACGATTTATAGAAACCAGAGACCTTATACTTCTTAAGGAAATTAAGTCGTACAGGAAGAAACTTAACACAAAATGAAAATCAACCAGATACTCATGTAGGAAAGTACGGAGCATTCATAGTTAAGCAGTTTGAAAAACGCAACATTTTTTACTGTTTCCCACTACCTTAAGGGGCCCGGGACCACTTTTACCGAAGAGTAGAAACGCATTTGAAGTGAAAATAGACTATTTCAGAAATACTTTGTCGCAAAAAGTATTTCATTGCGTTCAGCATAATCGGAGTTATTGACAATCAAACACGGCCTCTGCTGTGCTCCCGTTCCTTCTTCAGTGCTTTGCGCTGCGAAGGCTACGGCGGAGTGGGGCGTGCCGATCCTGAATGTCACCACGGCGTGCAATTCACATTTGATTTTGGATGTTAACGCAGGCGTCATGACTTCCCATTTTGGTGCCTACGACGCGCTGGACGTAAGCCAAACGTGGTTGACCTCAGCGAGCCGCAGTGCGCTTAGCCAGTGGTCTCGTGGCAGCACCTCGCGGAGGCACCCCACGGTGGTTGCGATATATACGCTACGTCGCAGGCCGCAACTACCGATAGCAGCCGTGTATGAGGAGCAGGATTCTGTTGAAAAGAGAGCGTTTGAAAGAAAGGTGACTTCGCGGTCCACTTGCGAGCTCCAAGCACCGCGTACGACAGTAAAACTTGGCTTAGATTTTCACAGCAGCGTATGCGACGCGCGAACTGTTATTTCACAAGCGCGATGGGTGGTTCAGGACCTCTTTAAATACTGCGCCTTATAACATTCAATCCAAAGACAAGGTTCTATGCAGTAATGCACCAGCAATCGTCTTCAATGATAATTTAATTGAGCCGAGTACCCAAGCTCACAGCAACTCCGGTTAAAATGTTACCATGCAAGCAAATGCTCAATGGGAGTCCCTCTTTCTTGCACCTACTACCTCTCTGAAGTATTTCTGAGCTATAATAGTATCAAGAATACCAAATGTAGGGAGACAAACGGCATGCATATAGGGCCAGTGAAATACGTACTTGACATCATATGTCCTGTAATCAGACACATTTATAACATGACCTTAAATTCTGTAATTCTTCCTGGCCACATACAAGTTACTCTAGTTATTCTTATATTTAAGCACGGTGACTAGAACGCGTCTAGCCATTATCATCCACTTTCAATATTGCTCGCCTTTTCCAAGGATATAGAGAAACTTATCCACGTCATCTTGTTATCCCTTACAAAAATGACTTTAGGGCCCGTACATGGTCGCTCCGCACGTCCGTTCCGCCCTCGTCCGGCCGCGTGCGTATGGCTCTCTACTGGTGAGCGAGGAGCGGACGCAAGTTTCCCGTCCGGCCGCCTGCTCGTCTCTCATTGGCTGGTCCGAGGCGGATAGTTCGGCTGTCGTCACAGCAAACATGGCGCGTGCTCGAAGCGAAGCGAAGCGGGGACGCAAGGCCTAGGCTACAGCCGCGTCAGAAACAGTCTATTTTTTTCTCCTTTTTGTGATTTTTACTAGAGATATGTGGCACCCACGGAGTTAGTCATGGGAAGAAGCAAGCCGGTGTACCCTTCCAGACCTCATCAGTGCGTGCGATCGCCAACAGAATCAGACGGAGCGCAGGAAGTGTGTGTTGTGTTTACGAGAGCGTCGGAAGAAATATTTGAAGCTGTCGACTTCGTGATTTCTTGTGTCATGCTTCGCGTGTGCGTCGCAGACGAGAACTCCATCACATACACGTGCATTCTGAGCAGCACACACGTTCAAGGCGTGGCGAAATAAGTAGCGTCCGATTGGCGCACCCAGCGTACACGTTTGGTTTCTGCTCTGTGTTTGCGGATCGTTCCGCGGAGTGGTGAATGCCAGCCCTTCGCAACTTTCAGAAGTAACGATACGATCAGTAGCGATAAGTTTTTATCGCCTAGTTATCGCTGCCATTCTGCGTGTGCTATACTGCGTATGAGCCGTTTTGCCGGCTGCGATGCGCCGTGGTGACCGCGACGTTCGAGCTGTGCTCTTGCTGTTATGAAGTGCGTTTGCGAGCTACAAATCGTGATGTATATGTGCGATGTGTTGCAGCGTTACTGGGTGTAGAAGTTGTCGTACTACGCGATGTTCGTGTGCTCAGAAGTGAGCTGAGCATAAGTGTTGCCGATTGCGTTTTCTTATGTAGTAGCCCGATAGAGAAGCCCTATCACACCGGCCTTTTCTGCTTCGTACATCTATCGTTTGTTTCAAAAGTTGTTACTGCACGGTTAAAGATGCTTCTATCGGTGGGGGAAAATTAGGGAACAACATTATAATTGCATACGTGAAGACGTTCAGCGCTGTCGTGAAATGTGGACGCGCCTGAGAGCACTAATGTCATGAATGCAATTAAAAATTCCCAAGACAGTGTTAAGAGAACGGTTAAAAAAGAAAACATTTGAGAAGGTAAGCACAGCAGCTTGTGAACCCGCTCCTATAATACCTCGACCCGCGTCTGTTTGTAAATGTATGTTTTCTTGCGTTTGTCAATTTTTTTTCTATTTCCCACATTTCTTTACGTTGGATTTTTTCTTAGTTCTCGCATTTGTGTGTGAATACGTGCCTGCTTCCATGCGTGCTTGCGCTTACCATTATTTCTGTCCTTTTATATTACATTAGCATTTGCTTTTGCTAGTTTTCTTTCAGTAAAGTCATTACACATTTTCATTAACCAATCTCATTCAAAGCACTAACTCATGTACACGGCAGGGCTGGCCTCTTCCATCTCATTAAAACCTTTCTCACTGGTCTACCTCGTCTTCTCAATCTGCCTACTCGCTGTGTTTTCTGTCCTTGCTTCTTGTGTTGTTGCTGCAGTGTGATTAACCAACTTGCTCAAAACAGATTTTGATCGCCTATGAAAACAGAAAGGTTTAGAGATAGATTTTCTTAACAGCGTCATGGGGGTTGCACAGCAACTTAGCCTCTTACCTCTGTTCATGTTCATGCATCAGTGCATGTGGCAGCTCGCCAGAAGTGCACATGAAAGGGTGCCATATTGTGAAACTACACCTTGCTATGCTGTTGCATTTTTCATGCAATCAGTCTTAGTAAACGGATGGTTTCACTGCCCATCACATATGATGGCGAAAAATTTCAACATGAATAACATTGTGCAGTGGGGTGTCATTTCCTGTCTGATGCTTTCGTCGTTGCAAAGACATTTTTCGGTAAATAGAGCCCAGCAAAGCAGTGCACTGATAGCTTTTGCAACTTTCACCATTTATTACTTCACAATCGTCATTGTCTAAACCTGGCCGTCGATCGCTATGCCGATGGCTTGTGAATTAAATAATTGCCTCAATAAAACACATTCAACTTCACTCAGAATTTTTTAGTACAAACAATGCTAGCAAAGCTATTCAGGGTGAATAATTGTGCTTACATTGGTGTTACTTGCCGTCAGATAAACAAATACAACAATGGCTGCGACATGACTGTGATTTGACGTGCAAACTGCTAATGGTGCCTTTCAAGCCTGCCCTCGACTACTGCTATTAATAGTTACCCGACTGAGTATTTTGGGCCTAACTAAGCTAATGATGTTTGATAATTGTTCTCCTATTCGCATTACTTGCCTGGGCCAGGTAACCAAAATAAACAATGCCACCACATGAGTGAGTGTTTGCATGCAAGCTGCAAACAGTGGCTGTCATTTTCGCATTGAGTGCTGCCGTTTCACCAACAGTGGCGACGACTTGACTGCGCTTTGACGTGCAGACTGCTAATGGTGCCTTTCAAGCGTGCCCTCGACTACTGCTATTAATAGTTACCCGACTGAATATTTTGGGCCTAACTAAGCTAATGATGTTTGATAATTGTTCTCCTATTCGCATTACTTGCCTGGGCCAGGTAACCAAAATAAACAATGCCACCACATGAGTGTGTGTTTGCATGCAAGCTGTCAACAGTGGCTGTCATTTTCGCATTGAGTGCTGCCGTTTCACCAACAGTGGCGACGATTTGACTGCGTTTTGACGTGCAGACTCCTAATGGTGCCTTTCAAGCGTGCCCTCGACTACTGCTATTAATAGTTACCCGAATTAGTATTTTGGGCCTCACTAAGCTAATGATGTTTGATAATTGTTCTCTTATTCACATTACTTGCCTGGGCCAGGTAACCAAAATAAATAATGCCACCACATGAATATGTGTTTGCATGCAAACTGCTAAAGTGGCGGTCAATTTCGCGTTGACTACTGCTGTTTCACCTACAATGGCTACGACATGGCTGCGGTTTGAAGTGCAGATGCTGAAGGTGCCTTTCAAGCATACCCCGATGACTGTTATTTCATAGTGTACTTGATGTACACAAACGTGTACAGCTATATTAAAATTGCATTACAACATTGGCTCAAGTAATTTAGAACATACTCAAAAATTTTTACAAGTGGAAACAAAGTTTCCACTTACCATATGTTCATTGGATACAAAGGCTCAACTCTTTGTATCCCAGCTGCAACACATGTTGCCATTAGGAAGTGCTGCACCACAACTTCTGTGCGGTAGTTAGACCCCACTGAAACACATGTGTTACATCAGTGCTTTGATACAGCCACACAGATTGCACAACCTGAGGAGCAGTTACCCGCCGTGATTGCTTAGTGGTTGTGGTGTTGGGCTGCTAAGCATGAGGCTACGGGATCGACTGCCAGCCACAGCGGCTGCATTTTGATGGGGGCGAAATGCGAAAACACCCGCATACTTACATTCCATGAATCCAACTGCTTTAAGCACTCTCTTAAAATTGGCAGAGTGAAAAAAAAAGCACGAGCAAGCGTATCAGCAAGCTGTACTCGGAGCCTCATACGCGTGCTCAGTGGTAAAAAGGTGCGTCTTGGCGGCCTACGCAAATGCATTCCGCGACAGATGTGCGTGTGTTCCGTATTCTTGCAAGCTGTCACTAGCACTACAGAAACCGCGCCACCGCGCTTCCGGCGACACTATCAGTTTCGCGTGACGCAGAACGCAGCACGTTGGATAATTAGAGAGGTTTTGTTCAACCAGCCAAGGCAGCGCGCACTGAAAGTAATCATCCGAGAATACGTCGCGTGCTGCAACGTGATGCGATTGCAATACATCTGTAAAAGGTGGCGCAGATAAGACGACTGTGCAATGTTTCGAAGAAGGATGACGGTGCCAATGCAACACATACGGGTGCAGAAGAGAATGTGGCAGCCTAGAGTTGCATTTTCACCGGAACGCGGGAACTTGAAATCAGATCTGCAAAAATATGCCAGTGTCGTCTGCTGTCAAAGGTCGTTGCCAACCTTGAACACCTTTGCTCCGCCGAACGGTTGCCAGCTGTCAACAGGCCGCGTCGCCCAATAGGAGTGCGCGTGCGTTCCGCTCGTGCGGATTGAGCGTGCATCGAATTTTGCGACACCTTCCGCCTTTCGGGCTTCCGCACGCGGCCGGACGAGGGCGGAACGGACGGGCGGAGCGACCATGTACGGTCCCTTAGACTGTCTATAAAAGTCTATAGACTTTTCATAGACGACCTTTCCTTTCTATAGATTTGGACATTTGTTGATACAAAGTATATAGACTGTCTATAGACGAAAGTCGATAAAGTTTCTATTTCTTTTTGTCTATTCGCAGTCTATAGACGGTCTATAGAAGAAAGTTGATAAGGTGTTTGTTTCCTTTTTGTCTACTTCCCCTCTATAGAATACCTACAGACGAAAGTCGACACAGTCTCTATCTATTTTTTTTCCATACTTTGTCTAGAGACTTTCTATAGACGAAAGTCGATAGTGTTTCTATTTCTTTTTGTTTACTCGCAGTCTATAGACGGTCTATAGAAAAAAGGCGATAAGGTGTTTGTTTCTTTTTTGCCTACTTCCCCTCTATATGGACTACCTGTATACGAAAGCCGATACAGTTTCTATTTTTTTTCTCCATACTTTGTCTATAGACTCTATATTATGAACAATAGCCGACAAGGTTTCTATTTCTTTTTCTCTGCTCCCGGTGTATTGAATGTCTATAGAAGAAAGTCGATAATATGTAATTCCGAGTTCCCATACCCCACGCCCTCTGCGAACGCGATGATATGGCACTGGTTCATGCACGACGGCACCGCAACCCCGGCGCGGCGGGCAAACCGTGCGGACTGCTAGTCTGCGTTCGGTGCAGCTGCCCTGAACGAGGATCGCGGCGGAGCAGGCACCATCCGAGTCACCAAGGTCTTCCAGACACCCGAAGGCCCTAAACCTGGCTGCTTCCCGCACGTACACTTCGCGGAGACCAGGTGGTGAAGGTCAGATGGTGATGATCTGGCAAAGGTGGTGAATAAGTCGCGAAAGCCGGCAGACCAGGTGGTGAATTCACCACCTGGTCTGCCTCTGAGTTGTCGTGGTATTGCATGTCTATAGATTAACAATAGACAAACATCGTTAATCTGGGCCCAACCCATGTACGCTGTAACCAAGCGCAGGTACCAGTGGATAATACGTAGCTGCGTTTGATATAAGCCACTGAAGTTGTATACTGCTGAGATTGCTGTAGAGCCTATTTGTAGACATTAGTATACACGTAGTGTATACCTCCGCATTTGTTGACCACATGATATGATCTACGCAGTCGGTCTCGGCAATCCCAAGACAGTCTTCACAGTTGTCGCATCACTTTTGCGGCAGTAGAATAAAGAAAGCTAAATGCCGATTCAATTGTTATAATAGACGTTATGAACGCCAGCTTCAGCTACAAGTGGATTCCAAACAGGCATCGAGCTAACAGCAAAGACACTCGTAATGTTTGTAGCTGACAACGCGGACTTTGTGAATGTGCGATGAACCGATGTCGCGCATGTGGTGTTCGCGTTGTGTGTCGTCCGATTCTCGGATACTTTTCACATTTTCTTCATACCTCGGCTGCGTCACTAACATCGGGCGGTTTTTTGTTGACTGATATCCTGCACTATAAACCCATCAAAGTTTCTCATTCACTTAAAATAGGTGCCAAATTATCAGAGCCCACCCAGTATTTCGCCGGCGGTATGCCTGGGCAGCCACGCATATGAGTACCTCAATGCTGTACTGATTGCTTTGACCTACCATCGGAACAGAAAATTAGCACTAACATACGTGCGGGCATCACATTTGACGGTACGCTGGAAGATATGCTACAAGTACGCTGTATTACTAATCGACGCTGGCAATAATGCGTCTTAAACGTTTGAAGGGCCCTGTAATGGCTTTTACAAACAGCGCATTCAAGTTAGCGTTCCAGTCTCATACGATAGCCCACAGCGTTTGTCATACAACCTGCCAGCGCATTTCCTTCGTCCACGAAAAAAGTTGAATAATGGTGATAAAGATGAATAAACCACCCGTTCCGGCGCGCATGGCGCACAGAGAGAGAGAGAGAAAAAAAATGAAGGAGGAAAAGGCGCTCACACTCCTCCGAGCGCGCACGCCCTCGCGCGCGGAGCTCCTGCGCATGCTCGGAGATCTTGCGCATGCGCGGCGGTGCGCCATTTCAACGAGTGCGCCAGGCACGTAAACGGTTGTACCGGTGTGCGGTGTCCGCCTGAACGTTGGTGTCTGTGTATGCGTGTCATCTTTGTGGCATCACACGTCAACTACACTGAACGGTAAGCTTTAGCAAAGATGTTTTGCGTCAATAGCTCATGATTATGTGAGCGCATTTCGTAGCGCGAAGCGGCTGCATGTAGCGCAGGCGACTCGGGTATAGTGTCGATTTGTCGTTGACATGGTTTCATAACGCGCTCTTGTTCTCGCTTCTACTATACGGAATGTTTTACGGCGAGCGATCGCTCGGGCTTGGTGATTTTAGCATAATAGTTTAGGTGCGTAAAGAAGGAAGCTACACCATGTTTTAACTTGATATTGAGCTACCACTAAGCGGATTGTGTATGTTGGGCAGCCAGTGTGATAGATCTCATTTCGTGGCGCTTGATCCGGCCGCGATGAATGCTGCGCCGCATGTGTAGTGAAATTCTCGTGACACGCTTTACGCATATATCTCGAAATTGTGTTAGCATCAAGAATGTTCTGACAGACACGTATAGTTGAATAACTGCTAACGTACTCGGATGAAAGGCCGTGTTTGCGGGGCATGCATCAGCAGTGTGTGCACTGCCGTTTTCGCATTGTTTAAAAGTAGCAGTATATTTAAGGTTTCTGGCAACCAATCTAAATAATTTTGGGAAGTTACCGCAAGCAAAACACGAGACTTGAAGAAATGTCAAGCGAAAATCTCTAGATTCACCCAATCTATTTATATGCAACCACAAACGCTTTTGGAGCATGAAACCTGCGATAAGCTCAGTCACTTGCAGCTTCGCAACTTAGCCGAAAAAATTGGAGCACAATAAATTAGTCGCTCCGGGAAGCACCTTTACACGTTTCAGACTGAAGGCATTGCGTTTGACGGTAGTTGGAAGATTTGTTTTTTGTCTCTTTTTTAACCAGTTTAGCAGCAGAAGTTATCTTTCGAGCTATATGAAAAGCGTTAAGCGCCTTTCGATGCTTCGGCGTTGTGCAGTTTACGTGCTCTTAATCTCTAAGCAGCTGCTGGCGCAGATTCGCATTGTGCCAGTCGTGCATGGTATGAAGCCCTTGTCGTGCGCAATAAGTGTTCCGGTTTTCATTACTGTTGCATGTAGTGCCGTCGTCTTGGACAGACTGCATACTATATGCGCTGTACAAAAGAAAAAAGAGCCAGATTATCAATTTGGTGGTCTTTTCTTAGTAGATAACGCACAGATTATTCAAATAATTCAGTGGACATTGCGTTTGTTCTACCCTTATTAACACACCTAAGAGATCGTAACATGTTTTAGTTCATAAGTAACCTGATCAGTACGCCCCCATTCATGTGCATTCTACTGAAAGTGTGGCAAATGTATTCATTTCGAAGTATGAGAAAAGAGACAATGCAGACTGTTCTAAGCGGAAATAAATTGCAAATGTTAACGTGATTGTTCAAAACTGCAGTCAATATGCTGAGCATGTTCGATCGGCACGGGCACATTGCATTAACACCTGAAAAATGTGCACAGTCCAGCAGTGTATCTTTGTTTCAACAATTATTATTATAGGAATCGTTTGGGATTCTCGCATTTCTTTTATTTTTATAAGTACACTGTGTGTCACATGAACCTGTCTTGAAACGAAACGTACCGTTGCTAACACCGGCGACCATTATGGTTGTCTAACTGCTTATCATACTGTAATATAACGAAACATCATAATGGCACTTATTATTATTGCCATGTAGTCTTTAGTCAGAGGTAAACAAAGTTAACTAGAGGCATAAGTGATGAGAGCAAATTATATAAAAAACTACTATTGAACCGTAAAAATAACTCATTGTATAGTTTTCCCTCACATTGTTGCATCTGTTTTACGTGTGTCTCTGTGTCTTCCGTGCTTTACTCGTGTGGCCATCAATTACGAACTTGCCGAAGCCAGCTTTATTAAACAAGGGATTCAGGTCAGTTGCATCTAATACTACATGTTAAGTGACTGACGTGTTATTCGTTTTATCTAAATATTATGGACTGGCACTACTTGGCAAGCATTAAACCATAGTATTTTTTGTTGCACTTAAGCTGCAGCCGTCATAGATTGCCAGAAAATTTTCATGAAAACAGCCAGGAAAGGCTTGGAAAAAGATCGGGAAACTGTAAATTGGCCACATAGGTATGCTGTCTTGTTACATGTCAGTTTCCAGAGAGTCTCTGGAATATATTATTTAAATATATTTTTAAATATATTTAAATATCATTATTTAATATTATATAAATATATTTTTAAAACGTTTCACTTCATAAAAATTGAGGGAAATTGGTTCTATTTATTGAAAAAAAAAGTCACGCAGACTGACAAGGCATTTCTTACTCAATATGTTTTTTTTTGCGTTAACTAAACGTCCTGAACCTCGATAGCCTAGAAAAAATTTTCATCTTTCAAAGCACCTTAAATAATTTACTGTGATAGAATTCATTCGAACTATACTATCAGTTCTGTTTCCTAGGAGGTGCATATCTGTCGTGCCATGACACAAAGTGCTCGTGTGGTATTTCGGGTGCTCATGTGGTATACCTAACTTGGAAACCTGTTAGCATGCCCAAGAGGCCTCATTACCTGCAAGAAATTAAGGTGCCATATCAATACAATCAACCCATCTGTCATCTGTTGAAGTTATGGCCAATGACCCATTCATTTAAAAGTATGAGAAATACATTTCAATGTGTACTAAGCAAAATAAATTACAATCTTAGGCATGATACTGGGAATATTCTAGTCACGTCTTCTGAAAATATCCCTCTGCACGGGCATACTTAACTACCAGCCAAAAAAAACTGTACAGACAGCCCAACTGGGTAACGTTTCCGCAATAAATATAGGGACCATTTGGGATAAGTACATTAATGCATCATATATGAACTTGTCATAAAAGGCAACATACTGTTGCTGACACGAGCAGCAGTTGTGACTGTTTAATTGTTCACCATACCATGCAATAGAACATTGCATAAAGGTACTGATTTGTATTGACAAGCAGCCATTAGTCATAGTTAAACCGCATTAAGTATTGACTTAGATGGTTTGAGTAAATATATTAAGCTGCTTAATGAACATACAAAGAATACACATCTGTTATTTTTGCCTCATATTGCTGCATGTACTTATTTGCTGCATACACCTGCAGCACCTTTGGGACTAATGACACAAAGGACAAGGCCAGCCTGGCGACCATGCTTGCCAAGGAGTAGTGTAAATATTTAATCTGTTTCCATAATAGCATAAGACAAGAATTTAAGGAATTCATGTATCATATAGAGCAATAAAAACGGTTAATGCATTGCCGGTGCATTTGTTTTATTTTTTGCACTGCATGATTCAGCACTATATAAATTCTGTTTATGCAACATATATGAAAGTACAGCTGGTTTAGGAGCTTTATTAATCTTCTAACGGTAATGCATAAGTGCAGATGAAAAGGAACAGGTGCACATGCATAATATCAGCATTCCCATGCATATCATATCTATAAAATGAAATGAAATACATTCAAGACGTTTTGCTACCGCATGCAATGAAAAATGTAAACTAACTTGTAGATAGCCGCTATGGAGTTACGGCCTTATACCCCTGTCACACGGGCACCCGCGAACTCCGTTGAGCATGAAACTCCCTAACGGAGATTGACGGCAATGGAATTGCGGCCGTGCTACACGGCACAACGTTTATAGATAACACGGCACAGTGCGAGCTTTCGACGGGCGCCGCACGGGGTACAAACGGCGCTGCTGCGCTTACTTCCGCGTGCAACTGTTCACATGTGCGGTCGCCGTTAAAGTAATTTATGTGCATTTTTTTAACGCAGTATGTAATAATATAAAATCACAGGAAACTTTGCGGTACGTTACCGCAAGACTTTTGTTTTCCAAGCATAGCGAAGTTGCAAGCGATGCTGGCCACACTGCGCTCTTGCTTTCGTGCGTGGGCAGAACGGGTCACGTTGTTGGGCCGGTGCGCTTCGAGTTGTGAATTCGCTGTTTAAGCGCGCGTGTCTGTGTGTTCGCGGCGCGCCGGGATCGCTCATGGTGCATGTCACCCGGAGAATTTTACCCGTACGGCTTGAACGATACGTGCGGCTCCCGTGCGTATAAAAACAAACAATATGGCGGAACGACGTTTCCCGATGCAGCGTGGCGAAGTATTGGGGTAGAGAGTACAGGTGCTGATGCCCTTAAAAACAAATTAAAACTTCCATTATGTGGCATATATCCCAAGGCAAAAAAAATAATAATGCTAAAATTTGTAAATGAACCAGTTACGACGATTTTACTAGCGTGGTTTTCTGCAGAACTGTAGCTGCCTGGGAACGAGAGTACTCCATCCAACCGTAATGGTCATTGCCGAACTCCCTTCGCCCAATATCTCCATTTAACTTCCTTGGCGCAAGGGAGACCGTGTGACACGGAGCGCAACTCCATTGGCTTAAAGACGAGGGAGTTCAATGGAGTTCGCTGGTGCCCGTGTGACAGGGGTATTATACACTCTTTGTAGACTTGTCTATAAAATGTCTGTGTCTATAGAGTGTCTAATAATTAATGAAAATGCATGTTTGTTGACAAGTGTATGCAGAATGTCATAGAAAAAAGTGTATTGGATTATAAAGTTCTGTTCTTGTAGACTGAAGTCTATAGAATGTCTATAGTATATCTATATACATTTGTCTGTAGACATTCCATAGACTTCAGTCTACAAAAGTAGAACTGTAATCCTATACACTTGCCCATAGACATTATGCAGACAACTGTCTACAATCATGAATTTTAATTAATCCATAGACACTCTATAGACTCAGACTTTTTATAGACTAGTCCATAAAAAGTGTATGGCCATAAGTCTATAGACGTTCTATAGACAGTCTATAGACTCAGACTTCTTATAGACTAGTCTATAAGAAGTGTATGGCCATAAGTCTATCGACAGTCTATAGACAATCTATAGACTCAAACTTTTTATTGACTAGTCTATAAAAAGTGTATGGCCGTAAGTCTACAGACAGTCTATAGACAATCTATAGACTCAGACTTTTTATAGACTAGTCTACAAAAAGTGTGGCCATAGGTCTGTAGACTGTCTATAGACTGTCTATAGACTAGTCTAAAGAAATGTCTATAGACAGTCTATAAACTCAGACTTTTTATAGACCAGTCTATAAAAAGTGTATGGCCATAAATCTATAGACTGTCTATAGACCAGTCTAAAGAAATGTCTATAGACAGTCTATAGACTTCATAGGCAAATGTCTATGGACTGCCTATGGACTTTCTATAAAAAGTTTTGTAAGGGATGACACTGCAGCAAGCACAATTTACTACAATTCCAGCATGGCTTCCGAAAACACAGATAAACCGAAACAGACATGTTGACGCATAAACAGGTTGTTTAACACCGTTCAGTAACAAATAACTAATTGCCGGTATTTACGTTGATTTTCATGGGCTTTTTGACCGAAATAATAATTAGACATTGCGTCATCAACTACAAAAATACGGTATCCGGGGGATTTCGCATGCGTTTCTGAAATCTAATCTCTCAGATAGAAAGCAGTTTGTATGCATTGACAACGCTTTATCTTCTTTATTTCAAACTCGTACTGGCGTTCAACAGGGTAGTACACGGAGACCCCTTCTCTTACTGCTAGACAGGGTGTCCCTACTATCATTCACCCAAGGGTTAAAAATATGCAAACACCACGTAGCTGGACAGAACGAAGGTAATGCTGTTTGCCGTCGCTTGGAGATACTCAGAGATAATTATGCATTCCCCTGATTACATAACGTCTTGATTAATTATTGAACTTCTCAAATATTATAATTATATGAAAAGTATCAATGAAAAAAATTGTTGAGCATCATGAAGAACTTCCGATACAGCTTTATGTTGCTCAATACGTGCTACATAAAAGTGTTTTTCCGAGCGTGAAAGAAGCCCGCGAACACGCGCAAACTTGCCGCGTCCGGCGATTTTGCGTGTATAGATGAACCTCATCTACAAACCTTATCTATATATAGAATGGTAATGCAAGCTACAAAATTAGAACTGTCGAAGTGGGTGTGAAGAACTTAGCTACAGAACGGGTTTAGATCAGGCACAAGCTTACAGGATAGCATGTTTGTACTAACACAGTGCACATAGATTTCAGTAGGTCAGAATAGACCTTGATGGATAGCATTTCTAGATATTAAGGGAGCCTACGACAGCGTATAAAGGGAATTGTTATGGGATATTTTCAAGCACGAATGCATAGATGACCATTTCGTGGAGCTTCTGAGTATGATATAAAGAGAAAACCGAGTGCAAATTTTATGCGAATGCCGAAAATGTAATGAAGTGATGCAAATTCACTAATGACTGAACCAAGGATGTTAACCGCCTCCATTGCTGTTCACGCTTTATGGTAAAGGCATAGAAAGACGACTGCGAAACACTGAATCTGGGTTTGATTTATCAAACATACGTAATGGACAAATGGTGCAAGAGCTCCCTGGACTGATGTATGCGGACGACATAATGATACTAGCGGACAATGCAAGGGATTTACAGACACACACGAATATGTTTGGCAACACAGCAACAAATCTATGGCTTAAGTTTAGTGCTGAGAAATAAGCAATTAGGATCTTTAATAAAGAGATCAGTTATTACGTGGTGTAAATTCAACAGCAAGTCATACCCGTAGTCACGCAATATAAATACCAACATAAATACCTAAAGAAAAGACTTATTGAAACACCCACCTCGGTAATCTGAAAAGAAAGGGGAAGTGGAATGCAGCAATAATAAAATATACAGCACTTTGGTGCCACAATAAATATGAGGTGGTGCGCGGAATCGGCAAACGAGTAATGGTGCCAGCGCTAACGTTTACGAATGCCATTCTGTGCTTAAAATCAGATATCTTGTCGGGGCTTGAAGTTACCTAATGATCGGTAGACCAGTGGGCTTTGGGAACCCACGGCAAAACCACTAATGAGGCAGTGCAGGGTGACATGGGTTAGGCCTCGTTTGAAGTCAAGGAAGTGCACAGCATAAATACTCTTGAGGATGACTCAGGAGCATGGAGCATAAGAAACGGGCGACAAAAGTGCACAAGTGTCTGTACTCTAAAAGCGTCGACAGTGAGTGAAGAAAGAGGTCAAGAAAGTTGACAACCAAGTACACTGTAATTGAAAGTGTAAACAGACAAGCAGGCGTCATTAGAAAGAAAGTGAGAAAACAGAGACTGACTTGAATGCAAACAACTGAAAGAAAAAAAGACAATGAAGATTTAGAACAATGGGAAGAAATTAGAAGGGAAAGTCTGTACGATAACACGAAGGGAAGTTATGGGATCTTGCTATTGCCTTGCTATTTGAGGCTCGAGCTGGTTGCTTAATGACAAAACATAACTGAGTAAATATTCGCAACTAGATAAGGCATGCGTATGCGTCAGCAAAAATACAGACCTCTCAGCACTTCCTAATGACATGCGAATTAATCCACCCAGTGAGACCCTTAGGTTAAGTACACCTTCCAGAAGCACTTTGCATTTAGAGTGCACGGAAGCATAAAGCGGTCAGCAGTCAAGATAAGCAAGATACCTTTAGAGTATTGGTGGAACAAAAAAGCAGGGACTGATACGACCAGATTCGTTACAGCCGTACGTAGCGATAAACGGCAAAGAAGTTTTGAGGAAGAGAAAAGCAATTAAGAAATGCACACAAAAATGCTAGAACAAAAAGCATGTATAGGATACCTGTTTTTCAAGCAGGCTAGCTAAGCGACTGACTATTTGTCTCCGTCTCCGTCATCCAGCTCAGAAGCATCTACATGGGAGTCTTGCAGGGGGCCAATGTGGGCCACGGAAATGCATTGTAGAGTATCTGCTTGGTGAAGCCAAAATTCACCAGTGAAATCTAGCCGTAATGGTCAGGATTATGTGCAGCGACACTATGTTTGAGCAGTACGTCAGTAGGAGGCGCCACGTTGTAATCACCATCTGCAACAGCTGTCGAACATGACAATTCGACATACGTCACGGTTTTAGATGGTAGGTGAGCAAAGCCACTGCGTTGTATACGATTCGGAAGTGTGTCACTGGGTTCAGAGAGGCGAGGCAGTTCAATATGAAAAAAAAATATGGGGTTTTACGTGCCAAAACCACTTTCTGATTATGAGGCACGCCGTAGTGGAGGACTCGGGAAATTTCGACCACCTGGGGTTCTGTAACGTGCGCCTAAATCTAAATACGCGGGTGTTTTCGCATATCGCCCAAATCGTAATGTGGCCGCCGGGGCCGGGATTCGATCCCGCGACCTCGCGCTCAGCAGCCCAACACCATAGCCACTGCGCAACCACGGGGGGTGCAGTTCAATATGGACGACACTGGCGGTGCAATAAACCATAGTGGAAAGAGCAGAAACAAAATCAAGTCCAAGTATGATGTAGGGAGGGCTGTGTACGAGAGCTGTAAAAATAACCACTAGGTGACCAGCAAAGGTAGCTCAAGTTGTGGACATCCCAACTACAATAACCATCCCAATGTCAGCGACGAGTACGACTCGCGTTGTGGGAGGTGTAAGGATTTTGTTCATGCGACGACGAAAACTGGAACTCACAACACAGACGTGCGTGCAAGTATCGACTCTGACTGGGAGGCTGTCTACCTGGACTTACAGATTGTTCCAGTGAACGCGTAAGGGCAACAGAGTATTTGGGGACTAGGTTGATAGTGCAGTTTCAGCTCCAGTACTGTGCAGTCTAGTTTTCCGACGTAAAGGACGGTGAAGGAGAGCGGCGGCATGTCGTTGAACGAGATGGACGACGATGAGTCGGTGGATGAGCCGGTACCTTCCTCAGGAACATTAGGTGTAGATGCTTCGGTGTGGGTGGGGGAGCGACGAGCAGTACGGAAGGAAATGCGAAATGGGCTAGGTGACTGAGAAGGCCACTGGCTGCGGCAACAGCGAGCAATGTGCGCAGCACGGCTGCTGCGGAAACCGGTTTATTATCAGCTGTTCTCCTTTCAGACAGATTTCTGGGACGAGGGTTGTTATGATTTGGTTTGCCTAGGTTAGGCGGGAGTGTTTACCCATGAATGTATTTACACTTCCATGGTTCGAATTATTGTGGCTAGCACTGAGCAATGGGTTTCCTTTGTAGCAATTTGCTACGTTTGGGTGGATGTGTCATTTTCCCTTTAGCCCGTACTATATTCCGGTGACCGGGGTCCGTGGTGTAGGTGCTATTTTGAAGTAGTCGGTAGGCTAAGTATAGAGACCAGCCTTGCTCGACGTTCGGACAGGCCCCTCACGAGTCGAAGATCATTGTTTTGGAATCAGAGTGGGCAGCAACCAGTGCAACGGCGACCTCCTCCGCACCAGTTATGTCGCGGGCGCGCAATGTAAGCCCGCAAACTGTTTTGGTCTGGTCGACGACTGCGGAGGTGTGCCGTTTCCCATGGTGAGGGCCGGAGGCGTCCACGTATTAAGGGCTCGGTTTCCACCAATAATGGGGGCCCAGGCCTTCCGCGCGCGCTGCACTGGCCACTATGGTCCTCACGTGTCATGTTGCAAGGAAGAGGGTGTACGTGAAGGGCGGATCTCCACTCAAAAGAGAGTCGTGCTCCATCTTCCACAAGGGAGGTGTGTTGGATGTGTAGTCGGGCAAGGAGGCGGCGACAGACAGTGTCTTAGAGAGACGTGTGTGTTGGTTGGTCAAATAATCCTTTCGGAGCGCCCGGAACGTATACACCATGCCCAGGCCCAGGAGACGCTGGTTGGAGGTGCTCACGGGGAGATCGAGGGCTCTCTTAATAATTTTGCGGAGGATGACTGCGAGGGCATCCTCGTATTTATTCCTAAGGTGAAGGTAAGGAGTTAAATTTGACTGGTCACGAATGGATGCACCAGCCGCAAGGTGTCTTTTCACCGCTGCCCCCACGTTTGTTGGAAACCCGGCTGACCATGCGGCCAACCTGGTCCTCCACCTTATGGAGGTTGGCCAGGGTAGTGTCCGACCGTCTATGTTAATGAATGAAAAGCCCCAGTACCCGGACTTCCGTGTGTTCAGTAATTGGCCCTGGCTCCAGAGAGAGCTTAATTTTGGTCATACATTTTGGTGAGGGGCATATGTATACAAATTATGTTTGAGGGGAGCATCGAAGGTCAAAGTTGCGAGCATAACCGCCCAAAATGGTCGCTGCTTGTTGCAGATTGGCCTCAAAGTCTCTAAGGGAGCCATGCGTGGCCCACAGGGTGATGTCATCGGCATACAACGCATGCTGCACACCAGCGACAGCACCTAATTGGGCCGGTAGGTGGAAGCGTTCCGTTTTTCCATTTGTCGTTGTAGTATGCAGTGAGGTGCCGCATGGCTTGATCATTGAGGTTGCGTAGCAGTGCAGAGTGAATGCCTCTGCTCCGGGCGCCGTGTTGCGTCTTATGCCGTGTTGGGATTCCCTCACTTCTGTCTCTGTATTATCGCCGTCCAAATGGGTTTCGTCCTCGTGTGGATATTCTTTGCACTCCAGTCGGAGACCTGTAGTAATGTGTCTCTGTTGTAGTGTTTCGAGGAGAGCGTCATCACCCATGTGTTCTTTGTGGATAATAGTGCGGACGGTGTTTGTTGAGCGTGTTTTTGTGTGCGTTGGGTTGAGTAATGCTCTGAGGAGGGACCACGTTTTGGAAGTACTTAGTGTGCCAATAAGGCAGTCGCAGAGGTTGTGCCAATTGTTATTAGTGAGATTAGCGGCGTATTCTTCCGCGTCTGCTGAGCTCCTGGAGATTTTTATGTATTGCAGCGTGCGCTTGTGCGGCTGCCTCTTCCATCGTTTAGTAAGGCCTCTTTGAGCATCCCAGAGATGGAGCAAATGCCTGTCCACATCGGGTGTCTCGGTTGTTGCAGTGAGTTGCTTCTTGGCAGCTTTCAAATCTTCTTTTAACTGTTGTGTCCAATCGTGTTGAGATGGCGTGTCGTGTTGTTGAGACTTGGTTCTGTAGCACCGGAAAGCGTCCCAGTTCGTTATTTGCAAGTTCTGGGTTGTCTATTGCCCAGAGATCCTTGAGTATGGCCAAGGGTCCTCGCACTTGACGGCCGTGTGTTGGCGCTCAAATGAGGAAAACTTGAGGCTCGTTTGTTGCAACTCTTGGTATGAAAGAAGTGGGCAGTGCTTCTGCAGCATCACCTTAAAGAAGACGTTGAAGTTCTCCACTATTCCATGATACACAGGATGATGAGGCGTGGAAATGAGAAGTTTGATCACGAGTAGGTAATTTTTTTCTCTGATCAGCTCTGATGTAAAACAAGACGTCTGGTCTAAAACGATCTAGCGGGGGCAACCAATCATTTACAACATCTCAACCGTCCGTTCGACTACAGTTGCTGAATCGATCGACGGTAAAGGTATGGCGTCTTGGAATCGTACTGCAATATCCACAAGAGTGAGTATATACTGGTTGTCCTCACATGATGTTGGACTCAAAAGCACGATGATATCAACCGCGACCTGTTCGAATGGGGTATTAACGAGCGGCACTCTCCCCAGCGGAGCCTCGCCTACTCTACCCTTTGCAAAGGTTATTCGACAGGCACCGCACGATCTGAGATTTAGCTTAACGCCCCCTCGGCTGCCGGGCCACTAAACTTATTCAAGGACCTGTTCCATGGGGTTTTTTGAATATATTGATGCCCAGAGAATGAGTTGTCATGAGCCACGTTAAGAAATTCTAGGCGTAGGCACTTCGGTACCACTGCTTGTTCGGTTACCTTTTTCCGGGCACATTTGTTAGCACCGGCACAATACGCCCTTATCAAGGTAGAAAGAATGGGCGGTAGCACTTTTTCCGGAATAATTTTATCGGACTTTGTTTCTGCGAACTTGAAGCGTTGTGTCTTGCTACTGATTTCTCCAAAACATTTTTCTCGATACTCGCAAAGCTTCACCGTCCACCGCCGAACATGGCTTGGAGATCTTAGCACCCCCTATAACCTGAGGAGAGCTACTGCCTTCTTTCGGTGTGACCATTTCACGTGGTGTACTTGCTACCAACTTGAATGAATGTGTGGTTTAGTGGCGCAAGGGCCAGATATGGCCAAAGAGCGCCAAGACAGTGTTAGTGATTTAGCGGTGGAATGATGAGTACTGTGAAGAACATGTGACTTGGCTATAAAAGGGCCTAAAAATAGTCGAAGTAAAGTGCGTAAAATCTACGTGCTATAAAATTATAGCGATGACTAATTACGAATACTATGAACACTAGAATGCATCGGGAAAACTGATGCAATGTGCAAAATATGTGACATGCTAAAATTTTCTAAGAGCACTGCTGCCTCGCCAGAGCCCTTGAACCCAAGGGACGAGAGGCGTGTGCTATACGAAACAACTATCACAGCGCTATCCTCTATAGAGAGGAGGCGCTACGAACGTATGTGCTAATTACAAGTAATACGACATCTTTCAGGAAACCTAGGACAGCGCTGGTATCAAAGAGCGTGTCTGCACCGAGTAACATAACAGGATGAAGGGGGATGTGCTGCCGGTATGCTAAGGGAAAATGTTTCTTTCTTTCATATTCGGCTTCCCGACACTCCAGAAGGACGTGGAGGACGGTCAGCCTCTCCCCGCATCTACCACAGGTTGGAGGCTCGTTTCCCGTGAGTAAAAAGTTATGTGTGCCAAAAGTGTGTCCTATTCTTAGACGGCAGAATAGGACATCTGTCCGGCGGGATTTTGTTACAGGAGGCCAGAAACCTAATTGTGGCTTTATTACATGCAGCTTATTATTTGTTTCCAGGTCCCACAAGCGTTGCCAGTAGTTTCGCAGTTTCCTTCTTAAGAAAGGCTTCAGGTCTGTGACAGGCACTGCAACGGTAGAATTAACAGCGTGTGATGTAATTGATGATGATGTATGGGGTTTTATGGCGCAAGGGCCAGGTATGAGATGATGCAATTGATGTGGCCATCTGGTCGGCTACAACGTTACCCTGGATGCCCCTATGGCCAGGCACCCAGCATATAATCACTTGCTGGTCAGATACATATGCTTTACATAAGACGGAATAGAGTTCAATTATTATAGGATTTTTGTCCTTATAGAACGATATCAAAGTCTTCACAACACTTAGGGAGTCCGTATATATAACTGATTTGTTGAGTTTTGATTTCCTTATATGCTTCACGGTTGACAATATTGCGTAGGCCTCAGCCGTGAAGATACTAGTTTCCAGATGCAGTAAATCGGATTCCGAGAAAGATGTACCGACGGCTGCATAGGACACCCCGTCGCGTGACTTCGATGCATCTGTGTAGAACTCTGTGCAGGAGTATTTGTACTGGAGTTCCCGGAAATGCATTTGGATTTCTATCTCTGGAGCGTGCTTTGTGACTTGCACGAAATATATATCGCATTCTATGAGCTGCCACTCCCAAGGAGGTGGCAGCTTGGCTGGAGGCATTAGGCGGAGCTCGAGGAGTGGGACATGCATTTCTTTACTAAGCTCCCTCACACGCAGCGAGAAAGGCTGTCTTACGGAGGGACGATTGCAAAAGAGTGTAGCATATGTCATGTCATTAACGGTATTAAAACAGAGGTGTTGAGAATTTGAGTGCACTTTCAGAAAATATGTTTGACTGATGTATGTTCTCTGCAGATGAAGTGACGACTCATTCGATTCTACATATAAACTTTGTATGGGACTCGTTCTGAAAGCGCCAGTGGCCAGTCGGATTCCTAGATGGTGCACTGCGTCTAGCATCTTTAGTGCGCTCGGGGCGGCAGAGTGATATATCACGGCACCATAGTCTAGTCGTGATCGAATGAGGCGTTTATAGAGATTCATTAAACACGTCCTGTTACTACCCCATGTAGTCTGGGACAGAAGTTTCATTATGTTCATTGTTTTTAGACATTTTTCTTTAAGATGTTTAATGTGGGGGACGAAAGTGAGTCTGTAGTCAAGTATAACACCTAGAAACTTCTGCTCTTTGTTTACAGGTATTTGTTGTCCGCCAAGTTCTAAGCAAGGATCTAGGATCATTCCTCTCTTTCTTGTAAAATGAACACAGGAGCTTTTGCTAGGATTGATATTAAATCCATTCTTGTCTGCCCACATTGACACTTTGTTCAGGCCATGCTCTACCTGTCTCTCCCATACTGCGAGGTTACAGGATTTGAAAGCTATTTGTATGTCGTCCACGTAGACAGAACAAAAGATTGCCGGTGGTAATGAAGCGCGAAGCGTGTTCATCTTCACGATGAAGAGTGTGCAGCTGAGCACGCCTCCTTGGGGTACACCCGCGCGAAAGTACATTACCGACTTTTACCCGGAAGGTACGACTGGACAGATAGCTTTCAATTAGGTTTAGCATATTCCCAGGGATGCCCATTTCTGACAGGTCTTTTAAGATTCCGTAACGCCACGTTGTATCATATGCCTTCTCCATATCGAGGAATATGGATAAGAAAAACTGTTTGTGTACAAATGCGTCTCGGATATTCCCTTCAACACGTACGAGATGGTCAGTTGTGGAGCGCCCTTCTCGGAAGCCGCACTGATAAGGATCAAGCATTTTGCTCTGTTCAAGGAAATGAATGAGTCGCCGAATAATCATTTTTTCAAATACCTTACAAAGGCAACTTGTCAGGGCTATCGGGCGGTAACTTGCCACTGAAGACGGATCTTTGCCTTGTTTCAAAACCGGGATCACAATGGCTTCTTTCCATGCAGTCGGGAGGTATCCTGCAGCCCAAATGGTGTTGAAAATTGTGACTAGTGTAACTTGCGTATCATTGTGTAGGTTTTTGATCATTTCATACATGATTCTGTCAGATCCCGGTGCACAGCTCTTGCATGCGCTCAAGGCAGCTCTCAACTCGGCAATATTAAAAGGACAGTTGTACGGTTCATTCTGTTGACATTTTCTCATGAGTGGCTTACATTCTTCTATTTGTTTATATTTCAGAAAGGATTGCGAGTAATGGTTGGCACTTGACACGCTCTCAAAGTGCTCCCCAAGTGAGTCCGCCTGATCTTGTAGGGTATCGTCTTCTGTGTTTACCAAAGGGAGTACATATGCTTGTCGCCCTCTTATCGTATTGACCCTGTTCCAGGCTTTGGCCTCATCTCTGAACGAGTTAATACTCGATAAAAGTTCTGCCAACTTTCTCTTCTGGCTTGCCTGCGGGTTCTCCTGCCTTGAGATTTTACTTTCTTAAAGTTGATAAGATTCTCTGCAGTGGGGGAACAGCGTAGCTTCCCCCACGCTTTGTTCTGTTTTTTACGAGCAATCCTACATTCGTCGTTCCACCACGGGACACGCCGTCTGCATGCCAATCCACTTCCTTCAGATGTGCATTTAGATGCGGCATCTATTATGAACGCTGTAAGATACTCCACAGCCACATAAATTTCTAAACAAGATATATCAGCCCATGAGATGTTAGTGAGAGTTCGAAATTTCTCCCAGTCGGCTGTATCTATCTTCCACCTAGGAGCTTGTGGAGGAAATTCATTTTCTTTAGATGTTCTTAGCAATACGGGGAAGTGATCGCTCCCGTAATGATAGCTCGTAACTTCCCATTCGAGTTCGGGCAGCATAGAGGCGGAAACTATACTAAGATCTATTGACGAAGAGGTTCTGTTCGCAAAAGAATAATATGTGGGTTCTTTCTCATTAAGAAGGGACGCTACAGAAGAGAAAAGGAACTGTTCAACGAGACGACCTCGCGCATCGATACGAGAGTCTCCCCACAAGCTGCTGTGTGCATTGAAATCGCCAAGAACAACATAAGGTTCTGGCAATTCATCTATGAAGGACACAAATTCAGGTTTGTTTAATTTGTAATGTGGGGGTATGTAAGGCGAACAAATGGTGATGAGTTTGCTTAGCAGGACAACTCGAACCGCCACTGCTTCGAGGGCCGTTCGTAGCTGTAAACGTTGACACGCTATGGTTTTTTGAATTACAATGGCAACACCGCCCGATGATGCGAAAGCATCATCGCGATCTTCGCGAAAAGTAACGTGCTGTCGAAGAAAATTTGCGTGTTTTGGTTTTAAGTGTATTTCCTGTAAACACAGCACTTTTGGATTGTGTTTGTGGATGAGCTTTTGCAAATCATCAAGGTTTCTAAGGAGACCTCTGACCTTCCATTGGATGATTTGTGTATCCATATTTAAAGAAAATTGGTGCTGTGTTTACGGGAACGGAAGTGATGCCTTAGGTTACAGAGCTCTTTCGAGGCCCTGTAACGGGGGCTCTGCCCTTTCTGGAGCGTTCGAGGGAGCCTCGCCGCTCCTTAGGCGTTTGGTGCGCCTTGAGGACAGGTGTAGTGTCCATTGCCTCTTGTGAGGCGCCGGACACGTGCTCTTGCGAGCGAGAAGTTACAAGAGAGAGTCCTGCCTTGGAGAGCAAGACCCCTGCGCCCACCAGCCCGGAGGTCGATGGGGCACCCTGCGGGATTTGGCTGCGCCGGCTGTTGCCAGCGCTGGAAGGGGCCGGGGTGGTTGGGGCAGACTCGGCTACGCCCACCTTCGGGGTCGATGGTCCCCTCTACTGTGTTGACGGAGCAGCGCTAGCTGCAACTAAGGTCCCTCTATCATTTCCAAGGTAGCGACATCTGCCGCGCGCGTCACCTAGGAAGTTCCTGTAGCAGACGGCGCCCACGCTAAGCCGCGGCGCCACGGCATTCGGGAGGTGAAAAAATATCTGCATAAGCGCGGAAATAAAACCTACTGGTGCCTGACTGTGGCGAAAAACGAAAGAAGGACCCGAACCGCTAAATTTAGTCCTTTAATTTCAGATGAGCGCTCCAAGAAAATAGCTCAAGAGAGCGTAATGAGGGCTGGATCGCCTCGATTCCGCGTGTTTACATTTCGTTCGTTTGCGCTCAATCGCCGCGCGAGCCTTGGTGATTGCTTGCGCTCAATCCCGTATGCTCTGTGAAATCTTTTGCATGTAAGTGTGCTGCGTACACATAGCGGTTGCATTGAACGAAGAAGTCGAGTAAAAATGAAGGCTGACAGCCGCTTCGACCGAAAAACTTTCGACATAACGTCGCTCAAACGTGCGATTCTCAAAGCGCGCAACCCTAACGGCAACTAAACAACATCCTGCGTGTGTGTGGAAACGAGTGCGCCAACAGTCTTCTTGCCGCTGAGTGTGTCTGTCGTATAGCGATTACAAGACGACTGCACGTGTCTTGTGGTTCAATGCTACGAGCGAGTGCAACTGTCGTGACATGATGAAGAGGCGGTATGGATCGTGTCAGAGTGTCTCCTCGATCGTGTTGGGGCTGCCAGCGCGATCTGATCTCGCGGCACACCAATATCAAGCGTAGTGTGTGCGCGTGTGTCAATGCGGTTGACTGTTCTCGTGAACCGTGCGACGTCGCCGCGTAAACTAGAATCATGACGCACATTGTTGTGTTTATCCCTTTTCGCCTCCGTGCACCGCTAAAGCCCCGTAAGAATTAGAGGGCCCTTATACGAAAGGCACGCGGATTGGCCCAGCTATTACTGCACTTTGTTTTGCTGGCAATCCGTGTATCGCTTGTGACGTTTTTCTTATGTTCATTTGCAGTTGTGTGTTTTTCATCAGTAAAATGGCAATGCCGATTACTGAAACATCTTTGAGTGTAAGGGAAACTTGGAACGAGCTCGCAGCTGTATGTAATGTACTTTGGTATACTGTATTACGCTTTATAATTTGACGGCCAGTAGCTGCGGCTATGCAGTATTCGTTTTTAAAAATAGAATAATGCAGGCACTTAGCAATATATTTATTCACATATGCAATGCACAAGATACGATTAGGATATCGGAAATTACTTTTTGGACATGTTGTAAAGCGCAGTTAACAACGCGCGCACAAACGCAGGAAAGTGTAAAAGTAGAATTCGCTGCTGAATTTTATTTTTTATCGCACGTAACGCAATGCGGATATTTGTCAGCGAGTTAATGCGTTTCTGCCCCACTATTTACTTGCATGCTAGGTCATACTGCACTTGCTCAGTCAACGGGCTCGTAATGCACTAAAATCAATAATCTCTACAAACTTCGACCGTCAACATTCATGCGCGCGAATGAAATAATACTGCAGCTCTGCACACACAGGTCTATACTTTCTCTCGTACCTTCGTATCGCTCTACGTTACTTTTCTCGCATAGTCGTGCAGTTATATACCGACGGTTCAGTCTTTCCGTCCATTTCTACGCAACCACAATTGCCTTCTGGTTAGGTTCTGTTTGCTGCGCGGGATGCAAAATAACTTCTTGTCGTCCTCCGTCGGATCTGGGCACCCATCCGCACAGCGACAAGGCATTTCGGTCCTTCGCATCTTAGGTCATACCGATCTATTCAGCGGGCTCACAGCGAACTAAAATAAATAATCTGCACAAACTTCGGCCCTCAACATTTATGCACGCGAGTGAAATACTATCACCACTCGACACACGCACGTGTATACTTTTTATCGCACCTTTGTATCGTTGTATGTTACTTGCTTCGCATAGTCGCGCTGTTACCGACGGTTCAAAGTCCGTCTGTGCAATTCTGTGTAACCCTACTTTTCGTCTGGTTAGGTTCTTGTTGCCGCGCGCGATGCAAAATAACTTCTTGCCATCCTTCGTCCGGTTTCAGCACCCAACCGCACAGCAACAAGGAATTTCGGACCTCCCGGAACGAAATTATCGCAGCGATGAGCATAGCACAACAGGCTAAACGCACACACTTCGCCTGGCGTGCAGGAACTTTCATGGCGGCAAAGGGGCGGAGCAAGGTCACATGTCACGAATCAGCCTATCGCAGGCGTTGTCGGCTGGATAAAAGCCTGGCGGTACTTTTAAATGATTGAGGGACTTTAGCTGCAACCGCCGCGGGGGCAGATGGCGTAACTGCCGACTCACTGCCTGCGGGTCGGACAGCTGCCGGAGGCCATTGTGACGCTGCCCTCTGACGCGCCACTTCGGCAAAGCTTTTCTTTGGCAGGTACGCTACCAGCCTGCGTGCCTCTTTGAAGAAAATATTCTCTTTTACTTTGATCGTTACGATTTCTTTTTCCTTCTTCCATGAGGGTCAAGACCGCGAGTACGCGGCGTGATCCCCGTCACAGTTTACACAGTGGAGAGCGTTCTCACAAGCTTCAGAGGTGTGTTCTTGGGCACTACATTTAGCACAAGTTTGGCGGCCTCGGCAGCTCTGCGAGCTGTGGCCGAAGCGCTGGCATTTGAAACAACGGAGTGGGTTTGGCACGTACGGCCTAACACGGAGCTTGATGTACCCGGCCTCTATTGACTCGAGGAAGATACTTGACCCAAAAGTAATTAGTAGGTGCTTCGTCTGAATCTCTTTACCATCCCGCCCCATCTTAATTCTTCGGACGTTGATCACATTTTGTTCGCTGAAGCCCTCCAGGAGTTCCGCTTCAGTCAGCTCAAGCAAATCATCATCTGACACAACACCACGGGGGGTGTTCATTGTACGGTGCGGGGTTACTGTTATGGTGGTCTCTCCAAATGACACTAGTTGCGGTAGTTTCTAATATTGTTTTAAATCGCGGAGCTCCAAGAGGAGGTCGCCGCTTGCCATTCTCGACACCTTGTAAACTGGAGCAAAAACATCAGTCAGGGACTTTGAAACCAGGAATGGTTTAATGTTTCGCACTGCTTTGTTTGGCTTTTGAGAATGAATAACGTGGAAGCGGGGAAAATTCTGGGTTTGGTGTCCCAAAAACTTGAAGACATCTTCGGTGCGCCCTCGTTTCTGAGGGCGATCAACAAGGGTGGGGAAAGAAGTTTCCATGAAGAAATATATACATTCGGCAACAGCGCCGACCGCCCACCACGGAGCCCAACGAGGGGACGCGGCAGAGCTTGCATACAAGTCTGCACGACGCCAGTCGTACGCCGTCACTATAACCGAATATGGTGTACCCAAGGTTGGATAGCCACACAGGGTTAACCCTCGCCGCCAGGAGAAAGGAAGTAAATAGAAGAGAGGAGACAGGAAAGGTCAAAAAGTGAGAGATAAAGACGAAGATTCGAGGAGGGAGAGACAGGAAAAGGCGACTGCCGATGTCCTCCAGGTGGGTCAGTCTGGAGGTGCCGTCTATGTGAAGCCGAGGCCGAAGAGGTGTGTTGCCTCCGCCGGGGTCCTTAAAGGTCCAAACATCCAGCATCGGCTCAACCCCCAGGATCCCCTTTTCCCCAGACACGGCTAAGCCGCGCACGGCTACACGCAGGAGGGTCCAACCCTCGTGTGCTCGGGTACGTGGTGTCGCCACACACCAAACGCCTGCTGACGCAGACGCCCCTGCGGGGAGCTGCTACAAACTTACACGAGGATACTTTTCGGTTGGGTGATTCCACGCGAAACATACCGGACCCCAAAAGTTAACATCCCCAAGTCTTCTGAAAAAAAAAAAATCGAACCAGTTGGCGATTGTGGGAATAAGGTTTCACCAAAGTATTCCTACAAAAAAATAATTGTTGACGTAAGCGCTCTACGAAATTTTAGCGATGAAGCAAAACTTGGTTGGAGGTAAATGCGTTTGTTTATCAAGTTCTTTTATTAAACTAAGCACAATTAGGAATATTGTTTTAAAATATTCTACTGGCATAGTCTTTTAATGTGACGTCATAGACGAACAGATATGTGAATTGTCCGAGTTCAAATGGTCAGTAATAAAGGAAAAACGTGGGCGTTTTCACAAATATTTTGCAGAAGCATTGTTGACGTTTGCACCGCAATATTTTCTTGCTATTTCCCCTGTTGCTATAGTTTATGCTGAAATAATGTTCGACTATGAAATCAAGTACATTTTCACAAATGTATTTCCGAATTTGCGAAAAAGTGGTATTCACGCCATGTTCAGAGCTAAATTGGACAGTAGGGCGCTCCAGACACGCGAGATAGCTTATTGTTCGCGTCAACTTCTCAGCTTGTGATCTAGAAACGTTGTTTTGAGGTAGTTTTGTTCGAGGCGAGGAAAAGCTTTTTTTAAAGTCCACAATCAATCTCAATCGTAGGTACTCCCGATCTGTGCCTGCCCTGTAGAACATGTATGCACCGTCGGCTATTGCTTTTGCACGCATATGCACTCTGGCTAATTTTCCAGCGAACACGTACTGTGTCACTTCACATCAGTATACATACGTCGCAAACGGCCTTTGTTCGGTATTTCACCACTTCCAATTTTGGTGTCTCGGCGCAGTGAGGTAGGCGAACATGGCATAGATGTGAACTTATTCCAGTGGAAGATAGTGCATAACGTAACCTCATTTTGTGCTACGTGGAGGTAGAATAGTCACAGAGTCATTTTTTTCTGTGCTGCCTCACACCCGAATTAAAACGGCGCTTGACCAGGCCCTCGGGCACTCACATCTGACAACTGCTTGCAAACTGTAAATTTTCTAACCTTTGTATTGTACACCAAGATTGGCGTGGAGTGTCGATGATTCAGGTTCTTGCATAACTTGTGATCTGCTGATCTGCAGTGCTTACAATATGATGAATCAGCGCCGTGCTCAACATGTTGTGTCTGATAACTATCCGCTCCTGACGACCTCGAAGCAGTCATGGTTTACTTTCATTGCACAAATGTATTATCGCAAAACTTGGCTGCGGGGGCATCAAAATTCCAGCAGCAGTAGACGGCTACTCATCGGGGTTACGTGAAAGAATCGCTAGTGGTCCAAATTAATCCGAAGTTCCCCATCACGGCGTGCCTTGTAATTAGTTCGTGGGTTTGTCAAGTAAAAACTAAAGAATTTTTGAAAAGTTGGTTACTTTACTGGCATTTACCGCGCAGAAAAAAGTATCAGTCCATATGCTATGCATGAAGAGTTCATAAGAACGACAAGAATCGAATTCTGGCACGCACGTGTTTTGCAGTGAAGACAGTTAAGTAGTACCTGCAGGTAGGATTGGTTACGGACTAAACATTTTTTTCTCGCCTCAAACAAAATTTACTCGAATACGCATAAGGATACAAAGAACTTTATTAAAAGCATCCTGAAAAGCGGCGCCTCTTAGGGCGACAGTCAAATAAAAATTTCTATATCACAAGTTGAACGCTTGGTGCAAACAGTGCAAACAGCTACCTCAAGTAATTCTACCTCGAGGGCCTTGGCTGCTCACTTTAGGTCTGAACATCATCAAAAAGTGACTTTTGGCAGCTTCTGGAGTAATCTTCTGAAAAAATACTATTTCGATTGTATAACGTATTTTTATCAGAAACTATAGCCACTAGAAAAAGCGGTAAAACATGAATGGGGCTAAAATGATAACAACGTTAATACAAAATTTTTGTACATATGCACAATTTTCTCGTTTTTTATTGAGCCAGTTTAACGCAGAAGCTTCGTTAGCGTGTTCACCTATTACGTCACGTGAAAGAATCACTGCAGTAGAACATTCCAAATAAGATTTGTCACTGCACCTAATTCAACATTCGAGTTAAAAACGTTTACCTGTAACCGACTTTTTTTTTTTTGGGGGGGGGGGGGGCATTTCAGAGTGCTTAGGTCACACAAAAAACGGTCTTCTGTGAAAAAAACTTTGGCAAAATCTTATTGGCACAATAGCCCGCTAGCCAAATTTTTTCCAAGAAAATCGACGATGGTCGCTTTCAGGGCCCAGGGCGTTTCGCGTGACCTATTTGGAATCTGGTTGCATGGGTTGGCGTGATCTATGAACGTTACCGATGATCACATTATACACGGGTATTTCCATACACTTTGCGACCGAAACACTGGAGAAAAACAGTGATGAAATGTTGACCTTTGCTTCGGGGACCTTAATGGAGCTAGGATCAACCAGTACTATCATAGATTATGTGCCTATGATTGCTGTGTCCGGCAGAAGACCTCGTCACGCTAATATGCAATTCCTTCCTGTTTTCTTCAGCATCCACACTCTCTCCAAGAAACTTGCCTTTCAATACCGGTATGTCGTAAGAATCGCTATGTATTGTTGCGTGTTGCCGTGAATAAATTACTTGAAAGTTATCGCCCGCGTCGTCGTTTTCAAAAAAAAAAAAGAATCTAAATCACTTTATTTCAGGGCATTTTCTGCGGCGACAGAGACTAAAGGCTGAAACAGCCTGACTGGGCCCCTGCCCCCGTTCAGGTCATACAGCATTTACGCGTACAATAACACATACAATAAGGTGCACATTCTATTAAAATTACAGTTGCACTCAATGTACAGCCGATGAAGGAGAAAAAGTCACTTCTAACACATCAGATAAGAAGTATGAGATGCATACATGTGCACACAGATCACGCAGATAGATATACATATAGAAAACGTCACACAGGATTCATGTGTTAGATAGATAGTAGACCCTTTATCATGTTACAGATATGTAGAGAACGATTATGTACCAGTACATTGTGCTTACAAAACAGAAAAGAAAGAAAATCAGAAATGTTATGGATATAGTAGAAAGTAATGTAAAACAGTCTACAATACGCATGCTGTTTTGACAAGGAACGTTTTGTACATTCTTTTGAGTTTACCACGGCTGTATGTCCAATTTGTTATGTCTTTCTGCTTATTTAGAATCTGTAAAGCTTGATACGTTACCGATTGTTTCCCGTAATTTGTCCTAATCTTCGGAAGCCTCCTCCTATGCTGCCTAACCCATACTTATGTTCAACTACCATATCACTGTCTTTGTATATGTTTGTGGTGTGTACATGTTGCACTAATTTATAGAGATAAATTTGATTGGCCATAAGCATGTTGTGTATCAGAAATAACTCCCTGGTACGTAAGTCACGAATATCTCCTGCATAATTTTCAAAAATACGTAGCACGCGCTTTTGTAGTACCGTTAATCTATTGTAGTTGCGCTGAGTGGTGGTGCCCCACACTAGCGAACAGTAGGCAATCTTAGAATACACTAGCGTCTAATAAAGAGTTTTTTTTTTGCCGAAGAGGTATTAATGTAGAAATGTTTCTAATGCATTCCCTTATCCTGCCTTCGTATTTATTAGCGGCCAGTATGATATTCAGTACACATCAACAAGCCCAAACTGAAGTTCTTCTGACTTCTAAAGCATTAGACGAGGGCTCTTCGTCTCGCTGCTCAATTTGTGCCACTTTATAACCTTCACGCGCATCTTTCCGCTGACCGGGAGGTACGGAAAGATGCGCTGATCAGCCCTAGGTAGCAGGGTCCTTCCGTTTGCTTGATTGCACATCGTGTCCACATCTGCGACCATAGTCACACTATGGCTGTTTTACCTTCACGCGGCAGTTCGACGTCTTGTGCGCTATCTTGTCATATATGAAGCAACGGACTACGCAGTTTGGTTGTCGCCCTGTCTCTTTTCCCCAAGGGCTTTAGTTCTAGCTTCTCCTCGGACACCAGCAAATTACGCTGCCCCTTTGCCTCCGTGCAAAATGATGGCGCCACGGACTGCCCGCGTCTGCTGCCGAATGCAAACAGCGTCCTTCTTCACATTAGAGATGATCCCGTTATCTCTGTCGAGGGGTCATATAAATAATCATGTGCGCATAAGATGCAAGAAAGAGTTTCTAATCGGATAAATGCGTTTAAGTGGTTTGGAATTTCCTGGTGTAGCTGTGTCTTCTGTTTGAAAGAGGCTGGCAAATAAAATAAATAGTGCTTCGATGTACTGGGGCATATCGGAAATCGAATATACAGCGACTGGAAGTCACAATAATCCCTTACTTGTCCTGCATATCGCAACATTGGCTATTGCCCCACAAATATAAACTGGCAGGCAAGCATGATCGTGGTCCACGTGCTACCGCTGACATTACATCGTGAAAAGTGCGCATGGCAATTAGAAAAATGCTCGGACTATCTTAGTATAATGTCATGCGCCCTGAACTCCACCGAGCATTTCACGCAGTGTGTAGGCCGGCGTAATGTGCAGTGCTCAGAGGATGGCCACATTACGCGCAGATTAGAAAATGATTAATTATTTGGTCGCAGCTAGGAACACACCATATCTTTCAAAATCACACGCTGTCCGTATTTGTCAATGAATTATCGTGAGTGCTACTGCGTATCTGTGCTTAAGAGCACTGCGTTCCCGCAGAACCACTGCAAAGAGCAAACAGGAAAAGTGTCGAGGGTTTTTATATGAAAACGTTTTCCCAAAAAGGCGTGAGTGAGCCGTCAAAATCATTGGCAAGTGCCAGGATCGCTTTTGCGTTTTGCTTCTGAAATTCATCTTTACTTGCTGAATTTTTGGCATTTTCTTTGAACTTCACATGCTCCTCTGGTTGGTTCGATTATATCATCTCATGGTCTCACTAACGTTTCTGCTGACGGCAAGGCAGCTCCCGTTTGCATAGAATGGTCTTTCTGTTAAATATCTCGTTTTTTGCAGCAGATACGGTGGCCAGCTATAATCTTCCTGTATACTGTAGTCCAGCAAAGACAAAGAATAGAGGTAATATTCAGCTTAAGTAAATTTTCTACGTATTTGTGAGCAACATGTTTTCTGATGAGTCATTGAATACGAAAATGTTTGCACTCTTTCTTATCTACAAATTTCTATTGCCACATGGTTAAAAATGAAATGCTGCAACTAGAGCAATATAAGCGCCCGTAGAACTAATTACAGTGAATGGCACCCCATTCTAAGAGTCCCGCGATGAAGTACATGGACCAATTTTTCAGCTTCTACACAGTCGGAAAAGTAATATCTCGCGAACAAGTCGGTTACAGCATTTCCGCCGATATAGTGTAACATTAAATGAGCACTTAATAAATTACCTACTAATGTTTGGTGGGAAAGAAGAAGAAGAAGCCGGAGGGAGCGGATGCACATCACGTCGGCTCCGTATTCCACGAATGTTCTTCTAGCGCAAATCGCCAAAAAGCCACCCGCTATTGCACGCCAACGGACTCAGCTCGTTCCCAGGAACAAGTGGATACCGAAAACCAGATGGGATTCCCATTTTTCAAGCCTCCACAACAATATTTTGGCCGGACCTCGTGGCGGCAGAGCCGCGAGGCCACGCGCCGGAGCCGGCTTCCTCAACATTTGCCGATCATTTTCTCAATGATGGAAGTCACCGTAGAGGGGCGCAGCATATCCCAGGAAGAAATGGATACAAGCAAGGGATGGAAGGAGGTCAGACACAAAAGATCAGACCGGCGAACCTCCCAACATCGCGAGAGCACCTTGTCGCTGACGCGGCTCGCCAAGCGCAACAATAACCCATGGAAAGGCCGGCTAGAGCAAATACGCAAGGCAAGCAGAATGCCACATTTGCCAAGAGGGGATTACAAGGTTGTGATCAGACCACGTGGAGGACTCAAATTATCCGAGCACGGTATAGTTCCCCTCACAGCTGCGGTACAAGATGCGGCAGGTATTCCTCGAGACGAAAGGGAGGAGGACATTGTCTGCCCCAACAATTATCAAAATATCCTCATCGTCAGTACCTCGGATCAAGAGCGGGCAAACAAATATCAGGAAGTAGCACGTATCAAGATTCAAGACAAGTTTTACGAGACCAATGCTTACGAGACAGCGCCTGACATGACGGCCAAAGGAGTCATCAGAGGAATTCCACTCGACGAGGGCCCAAGAGACATCACAGCAGCGGTGGTTACGAGTGAAAACCCAACGGCGATAGCAGCAAAGAGACTCAGTAATACTACCACAGTGATTGTGCTCTTTGAAGGACACAAAGTGCCCACGTACGTCCGATACAGGGCAGCGCTACTCCCTTGCTCCCTGTACAGGAAACAAGTGGATTTCTGTCACCAATGCAACAGACTTGGACATAGAGGAGATGTATGTCCCAACCCTGACAACAAGATTTGTGCGGGATGTGGAACATCAAACCCAGATAAACACCACAGGTGCCAACCTAAAGGTCAGTTATGCGGCGAGGACCATCCGACCGCAGACAAGACGTGCAAAGCCAAATTCAAGAAGCCCTTCATCGTTAAACAGAGACAATGGTACAGACTGCAACGAGAACGACAAGAAGAACATGAAGACGCTATCTCAAGAGAAGACAGAGCAGAGTCTCGCGGAACGCTTGGCCTCCTAAACGCCAGGGAACGACGCTCCAGATCGAGAACAAGGTCGCCATCCACCACCAGATCGTTATCCCGGTCCGGCTCCAGGACACCGGGTACGCCATCCAGATCCAGGTCCAGAACTAGGCCATCCTCTTCAGCAAACCAGACTAACACGGTGAGCTGGGCAGACGTGGTCGATGGCGTGCGCCCGGGGGCTGGTGGGGAGACTGCCATTAATAACGAGATCAAGCAACTAAAACACGAGAACGCACAGTTGAGGATTTTGCTAGCACGTATGAGCGATGACATCAAAATTCTCAAGGAAGGAAAAAACCAAATAAATCAGGTACCTCCCGCTCCACAGGCGAGCACGAAAGAGCCATTTGAAATTCCGGACAATAAGATGGACGAAGGGGATGACCCCCCTCAACTCAAACGCAAGGCCCAAGTCATCAGTGATAAACAAGATAACGCAGTGGTAGATAAAGCATTAGCCGATATTCAAAAGAGCCTAGCAGAAATACAAAAGTCAAATGAAAAACGGGACGAAATGATGAATCAAATGGCTAAGGCAATAGCAGCAATTATGAGTAGATTAGACATCCTAGAGGCAAACCACTCACCAGGTAATGGACTCCCCTCCGTTGCGTCAGAAGCACCACAATCCTTACCCACTTCACAACCACATAATTATATACGATGAGCTTCTCTCCAACCTCCCGTCTCCCTCCCATGGTCGCACCCGAAATGAGGCGCGCTAAAGAAGGGTTCAGGATATGGCAGTGGAATTGTAGAAGTTACGAAAACAAAAAGTCAGTTTTGCAGTAGTATTTGAAAGACAAGGATACACCGGACGTCATAATTCTGCAGGAAACACACGGGATTGCGAAGCTAGCAGGATACAGATCTTTTGGCTATGCCGAAGGGGACACCAGGGCATTAACTACGCTGGTAAAAAGAAACATAACTTGCATGCAGCACAACACAGGCATAACGCACATTGACAATATTCTATTGGAACTCATCCCACAAAAAAAGACGGGACATAGCTTATTTATTCTCAACATTTATAGTAACCCCATGCTACATAAACACAAATTCAAGAACCTATTCCAGAAAACACTCAGACTTGCTGGAGAAAATCCGGTAGTTATAGGACGAGACTTCAATGCCCCACACACCACGTGGGGCTACTTATATACTAGAGCAAAAGGAAGGGACTTATGGAACGACTCGCAAGAATTAGGCCTCACGCTCGTCACAGACCCCGCCACTCCAACCAGAGTAGGCACGGCGCTAAACAGGGACACAACCCCAGACCTAACCTTTACCAAGAATATTGAAAAGGCGACGTGGCACAACACACTGGAAGATTTGGGTAGTGACCACCGCATATTAGAGTTACACGTCAGAGAAGGACCGAATAGACCCAAGGAACGACAGATCAAATTAGTAGACTGGGAACTATTTCGTAGAACGCGAGAGAAGACACAGCAACGATCAATCGCAGGCATAGAACAATGGACTAAGGAGCTCAGTGATGACGTCAAAGCTGCCACAAAAATAGCACCACCTGAATCTAACTTGGATAAATGCGACAGCAGACTTCTCCACATGTGGGAAGCTAAGCAGTCGCTTCAGTATAGACTTAGCGGTCAGAAGCATAACAGAAAGTTAAGAAAGCGCATAGCACTCCTCAACAAAGAAATAGAAGAACATGCTAAGCAATTGACCAAACAACAATAGGACGAGATATGTAATTCCATGGACGGACAATTAAGCACCGGCAAAACGTGGCACATGCTCAGGTTCCTGCTTGACCATGACAATAACAAGAAAAATCACATGCAAGCCATTAATAAGTTAATACACGCATATGAGGGTACAGAAGAGGAATTTCTCAATGAATTACAGCAGAAATACTTAAAACAGGCACCCCCTTGCATCTATCCTATCTACAGCGGGAATACAAACGCAAAATTAGACGAGGAACTCACGGAGGCAGAAATCCGTGCGGCCCTACAAAAGTTAAACACCAAATCCGCCCCAGGCCCGGACGGTATAACCAACAAGACTCTCAGGAACCTGGATGATGAATCGATAGCCAAACTAACAGAATACATAAACGAGTGTTGGGTAAAGGGAGAAGCCCTTATGAAAATGAACCATGAGTTTCTGTAGAGGACGTTATGTGTTCCTAAGGTGACATCAGACATGCATAAGAAATGCATCGTCTAATGTTTTTTGGCATCACAAGTACATCAGAGACTCAAATGACAATGCACCTTAAGATTTCTGATGAGAGGAGTATACAGCTTTTTTGTGTTATTGCTAATGTCAAAGTACATCACGTATGAATGTGTACGATGCCAAGTCGTGAAAAATTCTTTGTAATGCGATAGCATTAAATGGTTCATAAGCCGGAAAATCCGGCATTGTCGGCCTGAGCACTCGATGTACAAAGAGGTTACAAACTCTCAACCTTTCTTGGGAGTTAAACCCACTACCTTTGGCGGTAATTAAGGCTACGAACCCACGACCTTTGGTGTTGATTAAGATACCGTTAATTAAGACAGTTATTGAAGATATAGTTAATTCATGCACTCGAACGCACGTACCACTCTTAGTGGAAGTCGAAGCATGTTAATTAATGTGCACCTGATTATTATGTCGTTAATTAAGACACTCGTACCCACGACCTTTGGTGTTAATGAAGGCGCGGTTAATTAAGGCGTAGTTAAGATACAGTTATTTGAGGCACTCGAACCCACGACCTTTGTTAATGATGACGATGCTAATTAAGGCGCAGTTAATTACGACCTAGGAATTAAGTCACTCGAACTCATTACCTTGTGTGGGAATCGAACCCACGAACATTGTTGTTAATGAAGGCGATATTAATTGAGGTAATGTTAATTAATATATAGTCAATTAAGACACTCGTACCCACGATCTTCGGTGTTAATGAAGGCGGTGTTAATTGAGCACAGTTAAGATACAGTTATTTGAGGCACTCGAACCCACGACTTTTGTTAATGATGATGGTGCTAATTAATGCACTGTTAATTAAGATCTAACAGTCAAGTCACTCGCACCCAGTACCTTGGGTGGGAATCGAACCCACGACCTTTGCTGTTAATGAAGACGATGTTAATTAAGGTACTGTTAATTAATATAGTCCCTTAAGGCACTCGATCCCACGGCCTTAGTTGGTAAAGTTTATGTTAATTAAGGCATATTTAATTAATATATTGTTAATGAAAACACTCGAACCCATGATCTTGTGTAGGAGTTGTGCCCACGAACGTTGTCGTTAATGAAGGCGATGCTAATTAATGTACAGCTAATTAAGATATAGTTGATGAAAGCACTCGAACCCATGACTATTGGTGGGAGTCGAACTCATGACCATTGGTGTTAATGAAGACGATGTTAAGTAAGGTACCGTCAATTAGGATACAGTTAATTAAGACACTCGGACCCCTGGCCTTTGCCGGGAGTGGTTTTGATTCATCGTTGGGGGCAGTCTAAGAGACAAAAATGAAGAAAACGATATAGCACAGCGTGAGCGCCGAGTACTCTGGAAACGCTTCCGATATATCAGGGCTAGGCACAAAACAACGACGTCATTTTCTTTCCTTTTTAAAGAGCACTGTAAGATTGTGTTACCCCGTTATCACATTTGGTAAACAGTGCCAAACTATAGCGTATGCCTTGTTCTGGGCAGTTTGATTACTCGGATGTGTTACTAGTCTTTAAGTGGCAAACCGACAATTCTGCAGATTGACATGATCATGACATGGAAAACTGCGCGTAAAAAATTATGGGGTTTTACGTGCCAAAACCACTTTCTGATTATGAGGCACGCCGTAGTGGAGGACTCCGGAAATTTCGCCCACCTGGGGTTCTTAACGTGCACCTAAATCTAAGTACACGGGTGTTTTCGCATTTCGCCCCCATTGAAATGCGGCCGCCGAAGCCGGGATTCGATCCCGCGACCTCGAGCTCAGCAGCCCAACACCACCATAGCCACTGAGCAACCACGACGGGGAAGAAAAGAAAAGAAAAAGAAACTGCGCGTAAGCGGCAGCGTCTATTTGCTGGAACGCACTGTAGTACTTGGTTGCACGCACATCGTACGCCAGCGCACACTTCTGGCATATACCACATAGGACAAACGCACGCTGCCGAGACATGTGGGTTTTTCGAGGAATCTTCGTGGGTAGCACGATCAACACAGAAGGCACGAGCGACAGGAGTGCAACCCGCGCACGTTAAACACGCCAACACGAAAGCAAGATACGGACGACAGGGGTGTAAGCTGCGCCACACGAGCAGATTTGATGATTTCCGACTGACACTGTTGCAACGGGCACTAAAACATCGCACACTGCACATGTGTCGCTCGGAGATCGCGTCAACGATGTCTGAGGCTATATAGTTGATGTGAACGACAGCAGGAAGTTATTTAAATTGAAGTGACGGCGCAGGCAGCACAGGGAGCAGCGAAATGCGTAATTCACGGTTTTTATGAGAGGTAACTGAAGTTAAAATCGTTCGAATAGCGTCACCGCAACGGCTTTCTAAAGGGTTAACATTTTCAGATCTCGAAGGCCATGCTTTTGCTGGCTGCAGATAGCCGAAGCGATTCAAATTGAAAATGCGTTATAGAATTTCTTTCTATGCCAAGCTATAGCTTACAATATAGACTTATCTTTGGTTCTCTTTGTCTTGCAACAGCTATGCGCAATTAGGCAGCCGCACAAATCCTCAGATGACGCTAGCCGAGACATTGGCTGGCCCCAACCGACCTGTTCGTGGCGCCACCTACCATCCCGTTTCCTATCCAATCCAATCCAATCAGTCTGTCGCTCTGTTTTCGAGACGGTCGGGTGTGCGAGCTGCAACGATGTGCTTGTTAGATCGTGTGTTTTTGTGTTTGCTGTAACCAAATGTGACTTAGTTCGCGTGCGCATAAGCGCCACAGACAGCTTGTGTCTCGCTGCAAACTCGCCGTGTGCGTGGCGCGCCAGCGAAATGTGGACCAACGATGTTCATGCTGTGGAGTGCGTTCCCTTTGTCTCTGGTTGTCGTGGAAAGTTGGGTGGACGTCGCGAAGAAATAATGCGTGTTGTTAGCGTGCCACTGCTCGTCCACTATGCACCGGTATGTCTGCTGGGAGTAGCATCGAAGCACTGGCAACTTGGAGGGCGCTTTTCGACCGCGTCGGGCCGTTCAAAAGGTGAGTAACCGTGCCTGCTAACTACACACGTGTTGTGCGTGCTTCTCGTGTGGGCATAGGGTGCCTTGCGAACGTAGGAAAGAGAACTCCCACGACAACAGTGAATCCTATGCCGATGCTTGCTGGGTGTCAGAGTTTAGTTGCGCGAATTAATTGCCATAATGCTGAATTGAAAATCTTGATAAGCGTTTTCTTCTGATGAGAAAGATTACGTTCAGAAATAATCGTGTTCATCATGCGCGCTTGTGCGTGAGCTCCCGTTTTTCTGCTGAAGTCGCATGATAACGACTCATCTACCTCTTGACCGATTCTTACTGCTATGACGTTTCCTCGCTTATAAATGATTCGACGTTGTAGATAATTTCTGCTTACAAGGTTTTCGATTTACGAGCAGTATTGGGGAAAAAAAATGTAAGCAATCACAGCGTGCTACTAGTACAGGTTTGTTTTGAAGGGGTGTTGCCATAACTTCGACGTAAGTAAACATTACAAGGGATAGTTACTTAAAGTTATGAAAAAACTCTAGAATCATTATGTAAACAAACATTCATGTAATGCGCTGCTGCTCCTGCGTGTGAAATTTTGCCTTGTTGAAGGGGTCCCTGTTATCGTGACATTCATCAGTAACTTTGACTTTGTGCTCTGTTGCCACCCTGAACCAGTGCAGGCATTGTTTTCATGACTGTTTTTACATGCTCCTTGCATGTGTTCACTATGTGATAGTCTTACTGTGCCACAGCTATAAGTTAACACAGAATTCTCTTTGTAGTGGTGAAGCCGTGACCCACAACAGTGTCCACATAACCCGTGGCCATGGCTGCAGCAACACGGCGTGTAATCTGGATGGATATGTCAGGTATGCTTTAAGTGTACGTGTTCACAAAAGTAGGATCTCGGTATCATTAGTGGATAAGTGTATCGACATATTACTTAATGCATCTTGCTAAATAGGCTAAATATTTCTGCAACATCATTCCACTTGCTGCTTATTTGTGTTTGTAGATATTATGCACACATTATCTTGTTCTGTTAAAACTACACGTCGCATGTCCTGACGTTTAGTATTTTTCTCGCATCAATTGCTTGGCTGCAAGTCCATTTTATTTTTGCCTATTACACAGTATGTTTCTTTTTATCTTGGTTTTATTTGTTTGGAACTGTTTCTTATGCTGTAGCCCATATTTCCCTGTTTTCCTTTCTGCTTATGATACACACATGTGCTGTTTTTGTCCATGTAAGAATTCGAAGTGTAGTGTGCCATATATGTCACAGGTCTAAGCACGCAGTGTGCCTACCATTGTTTAACATTGATATTTACAATCATGTCTGTCTTGTTCTCAGAATAACTGTCACTGGCAAATACACATTTGATGAACTAGAATTTCTTGAAATGAAATAGGAAGGCCAGTATTCATTGTGCTGCAGTTACTTAAGTAGTGAGGTGTTTTCTGGTAAGCTTTCTATTTTTTCTCTCACTTTCTTCGTATTCTTTTCTTTGCAAGCTGCCCTTATTCATGCTGGTAGGCATTGTAGCAGTTGTGAGTGTGTTTACTGCAGCAATGTCACAGCTAGTTTGCACACACTACAGGATGCCAACAGATACCCATCACTGTTTTTGTGCATTTCTGAGAACCAGCTGTGTCCACTCGGCGAAACTTGTAGTGTCCATTTGAATTTACCAATCAGTTCATGTAACATTTCAGGACAAAATTTACGCAGTGAGAGAAGGGAGACTATGCAACATGACCTTGGCTAACAACTGACTGTTTAAGTTGTTGGAAGGACTAACAAAAATAGCACTGGATGTGCACTTGTGTTGTGCACCAGTTAAATTGAGAGGGATGGCAGAAGTTATAATTCAAAGGCATAAAATCATGGTAAATGGTGTCTGCATAAAAAGAAGTAAATAGGCACAGACTAATTTCTATCCCTTGTAATCTACAAAGGATGCCTTTCTTCATGCATTGATAATGGGGGCTGGCTCACACTTATTGTTATTTATGTGGAGCGCCTGACTGATTTCTCTTGCCAATTTTCAGCCATGGGTGAAAACAGATAAACAATCCTAATCTGGCCTGAAGCCCCATTGCAGATATGTGTGGCCAAGTCGGACGAGCATACTGGTCTTTTGAATGAAATATGGTGATCTCACAGGTACATATTTAGGCACCAGCCAGTCTGCGCTATGTACATTTGACCACATGTGAAAGGAATACAGCACAGTGCCTCTGACACGCACTGGACAAATTTGGTGCTACCTTTAACCAAGCAAGCCTCGCTTGCCTCCTTGCATTTCTCGATTCAATTTTCAATTCAATCAGTTCATGTAACTTTTCAGGACAAAATTTGCGCAGCGAGGGAAGGGAGACCATATAACATGACTGTTGTGCATATGCTGCCTAATTTATTTTTGCTGAAAATATACGTGCATTGCAGTCCACAAGTGAATTGACAAAGGCACCCAGGCATTGGAGGCTTGCTTAGTTAAAAATACCCAAAATTTGTCTTGTATCTTTCAGGGTTAATGTAGGCTACTCTTTTGATCACGTGCATATTTGGTCCAATGTACATCGGGCACGCTGACTAGCCGGTGCCTCAGCATGCGCCTAGGAGAGCACCATAATTCACTCAAAGGACCAGTGTGCTCGTCTTATTTGACCATGCATTGACACGACAAGCTGTGCACTGGATTTAGCTTGTTTATCTGTTTCGTTCGCCTATGGCAACCGACTGATACAACAAAATCAGTGAAGAATACCACAGCCAAAAATGGGACGTGTGTCAGTCGACGCTCATTATGATTGCATGACAAAGAGGAATACTCTCTAATGACGTGGCATAGCAACCACCATGCTTATTTATTAAATTATTTTTATGCAAGCTTGTTTGTCATGCTTCTACGCATTTGTTTTTCAACTTGTGCCCTCCCTCTGAAAGCAGTGCTCGGGTGTAAATGATAAAAAACCCCAGACATGGTGTGGTGTATTTCTTGAATGGGATATATGCCATCATTCAGGAGGCCAACACATGCATGACATAGTAGGCTTGGAATGTACGAGAACTGTGCCCGTAGCTGATGCAAATATTCTATAACGACTGGCATTTGGATGTCTCTGGGATGCATTGGGTTGCCCATACACAAACACTCCTACGCTCATTTCCATGCCAAGTAATTAGTGAGAATTTCTCATTCACGCTAGCAATCCACAGACACTGCTGTCCTTTGTCAAGTGGAAACCGATATAGCTGAAGTAGTTCACGACATGTACACACGCCACAGCTGATCCATGTTGCACATTTGTACAGCCAAGAGCAGTTTCTGCTTACTGTAGTTACTGCTGCACCCAAAGGCCACACAGTGGTTCCTCAACTTTGTGTGAACCGACACCACATAAATTTTTCGCAGAAATAGCTATAACGTCTCCAGACCGTTCTGCAGCAAGTGATACAGCGTGTATTTCTGTGGTTGATTGCCAAGTTTTGTTAATTATCTGTCCTTTCTACCATGCAGGGTACACATGCACTTACTTCAAGATGACGACACTCCACCTCAAGAACAGCCTCTCCTCAGTGATAAGTAGCGAGATTAAATGAAAGGGAGATATCACATCCGTAACCAGGCTGATACTGTGTTTTCCTTTCATTTAACCTCCTTCTGCATTTAAGGAAGCATTGATATGCCCAATAAATGTTTTTGTTAAATTTCTTTCGTTGAGTAATGTCTAACATGCAGCATATGTAGGGCCTATGTACATGTCAGAAGTGCTGCATCTTCACTGGACATACATGCATACAGGCTGCATATATATAGCACCAAAGATAGTCACGCACAGGTAACATATTTAAATAAGGTCTGACTGCCATTGGGACACATGAGAAAATGTTACCACACGTGGTGGCCAATTTTGTTATAGGAGTAATACGAGCACCGGCAGTCTAATGTATAAGCTCATTAGAGATTCGCTAGGAAGACGTGAGAAAGTCACAAGAAAACTGCTTTGGAGCGCACATTAGGAAGACATTTCATGCTCACAAGAAAAGCACTCGTCAAGAGTTCTACAGAAAGACGGTGGCCAATATGTTATAGAATGACATTAGGAATACATCAGAAAATTCCAAAGAAACTCATCAGAAAGTCTAATGGCTGTGATGTCAAAACTCGTCAGACTTTCATGTGAAACTCATCTCATATTTTCATAAGGGAGTGCCAGCTCAATGGAAGAAAGCGACGATAACGCTTATTCCAAAACCTGGTAAGAAGCTTGAGATAGACAACCTCAGACCAATCTCCCTAACATCCTGCGTCGGAAAATTAATGGAACATGTAATTTTAAACAGAGTAGACAACTTCTTAGAGGATAATAACATATACCCAGATACAATGATAGGATTTCGCAAAAATCTTTCGACACAAGATGCGATGCTCCAACTTAAGCATCAGATAATCGATTATAACACGCGCTCGACAAGGGCCATCTTGGGCCTTGATCTTAAAAAAGCTTTCGATAATGCCAACCACGCAACCATATTGGAAAACATCGAGCGAATAGGACTAGGGCAACGGACGTATAACTACATCAAGAGCTTCCTATCAGACAGAAAAGCAGTCATCTCCGTCGGAGGGCTCAAGTCGCCCGAGATCGACATAGGGGGGGCCGGCACGCCGCAAGGCGCTGTCATTTCGCCGATGCTGTTTAATCTCGTCTTGATGGGACTCCCCGAAAAATTAAATCACATAGAGTCCCTGAATCACACAATCTACGCGGACGATATTACTATCTGGACCTGTGATGGCAGCGACGGATCAATAGAACAACGACTCCAGACTGCAATTAACACAGTAGAGGAACACCTCATAGGAACAGGCCTCACATGCTCTGCAGAGAAATCTGAACTTCTATTGTACCGCCCGACACTTAGAGGCAGGCCTCCCAAAGGATACGACAGAAACAAGGCTCATGAGGAAATCAAGCTACACACCAAGAACGGGCGGAATATCCCAATAGTCAACCAGCTCAAAGTGCTGGGTCTGGTAATCGAGAAGAAAGGCACAAATAGGGAAACCGTAAAGAAGTTAGACACAAAGGTAACAAACACCATGAGATTAATCAAACGAATTACTAACAAGCACCAAGGTCTGAAGGAAGAAAGTATCATACGGCTTATACAATCATTCGTAATCAGTCAGATCACATACATAGCAGCCTTCCACAATTGGTTTGCAGCTGAAAAGCGTAAAATAACAACATGATAAAAAAGCATACAAACTAGCTCTAGGGATTCCCATCAGTACGAGCACGGATCTCTTGCTAAAGTTAGGACTCCACAACACACTGGACGAACTCATAGAAGCACAACAAACATCTCAAGCAGAGAGACTAACCAAAACCAAAACGGGACGGCATATACTAAGCAAACTAGGAATTAATTATCACAATCTATACGGGGAAAAGAGGACGATAACGAGAGAAATTCGTGACAAACTCCTAGTACCAAATATACCCAAGAACATGCATCCGGGTTACAACGACGGCAGACGCAAGAGTAGAGCAGAGAAAATTATCCGAAGCTTTGGGTCAGGCGACAGAGCAACCTTCGTAGACGCGGCTGAATACCCAGACAGAAATAGCTATGTAGCAGTAATCGTAGATCACACCCAAAAACCCCTTACAAGCGTATCAGTTAATACCAAACATTTCGAGGCCACAGAGGAGGTAGCCATTGCACTAGCATTGGTCTCCACGAATGCTCAGTACATCATAAGCGATTCTCAAGCGGCCATTAGAAATTATGCAAAAGGTAGGATCTCTCCTGAGGCATGGCACATCATCAGAGTCAATGAAGCAATGTTCTCCAATGCAGAGAAGAACGGCAGGCAATTGCTCTGGTTCCCAGCACATACGACTCCAGACATTCCCGCAGTCAACCTCAACGAGGTAGCAGACCGCGAAGCTCGAGGTCTTACTCGCCGAGCTGAGGAAAGAGTGACTTCCATCGGTCAGGAGAACGCGGAGGAGGAAATCTGGAGAGAAAAAGATATATTAACAAGATTTAGTGATATTACCGAATTCTATCAAAATCGGAGGAGAGTATTACCACCGCCTCACACTAAACTGAACAGAGCTGAGTCCGTTACTTGGAGGCGACTACAAACAGAAACTTATACGAGTCCCGTGAAACTAAAAACTTTCTACCCCGATATATACGGGAGCGATATGTGCAAGCTATGCAAGTCTGTTAGAGCCACCCTTCAACACATGTTGTGGGGATGTGAAATATACCAAAATAAAATGGCAGTCTCCCCAGAAAATCTACGTGCTGCTCTGCTCAGAACTCCAAGACCAACTTTGGGCCGTCCAGCGAGCCAAGGAAGCCGCACGGGAGCAGCAGCTCCCAGTGGCCATCTAGGCGGCCCCAGGCCCGGGCCTCCCAATCGCCGGATTCCAAATAAAGTTATCACACACACACACACATGTTTGGTGTGCGAGTTCGGAATGCTTCAACCCATAGAACATGTGACACTTTCACCTAGGAGTCAGTCGTTTTCAACGTTATTTGTTGGGTCAAAAATAGAGAAAACAACTAAATGGTAATGAGTCTGCTTACTCTTGGCTTCAATGCCATCAGCTATGACTTTCAGGAGCCAGTCAAGATCAGCTGCACTTCATGTCCTTGACCGCAGAAGGTGACATGTTGCATGGACGCATTTTCCGCGGCTTGCCAGGGAAATAAAGCGAAGCGGAGATTATTTGCTTCACGAGTCATAAGGATATTGGAATTTCAATGTTGCTTACATATAGTCAGCTAACAGTGTCTTACACTGTTTGCAAAATTTTATTCACTGGCATACTTCCGTATTTATTGTTTTCAAACAAAAGGGTCAATGGGGCTAGCTCATTGATTTCCATCATGAAAACTTTTTAAGCGCAGTGATAGAGTACACAAAGAGAAAAAAAGGACAAGGCGCTTACGCACAACCGAAAAATTTAATGAAATGGACCGCGAATATATAGACACAAGAAAGGGATGACAAAAATCAATAGTAAATAATGAAAAAGAAACTGAAAATACATGTAGGCTAACTATCAAGAAAGGCGATATTTTTTATCGTGGATCAAAACAGAAGTTAGGCGTGCGCAGGTATCTCCTGTTTTTCTGATATGGCAGGCTGACGCTAGTTCTAGAGTTAGCTGATTGTTGCTTTTTAAGGCAATCTCCGTTTCATTTAATACAAGGTAACGCTGACATTCGCTGCAGTGAACAGCCAGATGCGATGCCCCCGAAAATTTGATTGACGTCTGGGGCTCTCTTAGACGGACGTTGTTGCAGCGCCCAGAATGGCCCACTTGCACTTTGTTACAGCTGAATGGAATCAAGTACACATTGCCTGTCACACAATATACAAATGTTTTGATGTGTTTAAGATTACACTGTGGGGGATTTTTGTAAATATGTGAGCGAATAGTTTGAAGTTTGCTTTTGTCCGAAAAAAGGGTATCATCTTTGTGCTTGGTACCTACGTGTTTTACTTCATGTGATGTTCTATGTACAGAACGACCGCAGTTTTGTAAAAGCGAAGCTTTTCTTTGCGAACCTCGCCGGGTTTCGTGACGGTGGGCGCTGCGACCTGGCTGTTCCCTTGCCGAACAGGCCGACCAATCACAGCGGAGCAGGAGCGCCCTGCGCGTCACTGGGTGCCCCAAAGCACCACTAGAAGGCGCTCGCCTCAACGCATCCGCCGAAGGCTGCGGAAAAAAAGGCTTCAAGCAGCCGAGCAAAAGCTGGACAGGGCCGCCATCAAGAACGAGAATGCTCATGACAGTGGAACGTCATCTCCCGACATGACAGGACAGGGAGTGTCAACAAAGCACACGGAATGATTGCAGCATGGGGTGGGAGTAGCTAGAAAGAGCTTCACCAACCTTGAAAGGGCCGTAAAGGAAAAGCGGGAACACAAGGATCAATGCCGCTTGTAAAGTCCGAATCATGCGGAAAAGGATGACAAAGGGGAGCAGTGAGAGACATGGATTGCCAGTAGGAGAGAATGAAAGGGTGATTATCGCTGGCGACTCAAAGCTAGCTAGGTGTTCAGAGGTAATTGTGGAGAGGATGAAAGCCGACAAAAGTGTGGCAGTAGGGACATTTCCAGGGCGGACATTGGGCGGTCTCATGGGGCGAGCAAAGAAAACCTTGCGGAAAATGCCCGTGGACACAACCTTGCAGTAGCAGCAGGTGGGCTAAATGACGTGTTAAACAGAAAAAGGGCAGGACTAGCACAGCGCTTGGTTAAGGTGGTAGACAACTTGCGCGAGAGGCCCCCTCAGTTGCAGATTGTGGTATGCACAGTGCAGGAGGTACCTTTACGTCGCAGTAACGTACAAAGACCTGTTGTGGCTGCAAATGAGGCTATTTACAGATTGAGCCGAGTGAAAGGTTTCGAGGTTGCAGGGGTAAACAGTTAAGTGAGAACGTATGGTGATTTTCGACGAGATTGGATCCACCTCAATCAGAAACGTAGACGAGAAGTGGGCTGGCGACTTGATGGCCACGCAGTTGCTTTTTCAGGGGGGCCCACGGGTGCTCAGGAGGCCAGAGTAGGCAGGAATGAAGAAAGTCCCCTAAGGGAACCTCAAAATAGCATCGCCGTCAATAACAGAAGGAGGAAAACAAGAAACAGCGCTCGCCATGCAATAGCCTACATAAACATGCAGGGCGGCAGAAGAAAGGAAATGATGGCAGAGATTGATGAGAAGCTAAATAGAGAACAAATACGGGGTGTATGCCGTTACACAAACGCGCTGTAGAGAGAGGGAAGAACTGCTAGTGATTAAGATTTATGTTTTTTGAAGGGTGCAACAGAACTAAATCGGAAAGGGTAGTGGAGCCGTAACGCTCATCCATTAGGGAGAAAAATGGAAAAGAGTAAATTCAAAACGTCAATAGCATCTTTCTTTATCATGCACAATGAGTGGAAAGAAAACTTGGTTGGGCGTAACGTATTTGTGAACCGGAAATAATTGAAAAGAGAAGAATCAAGAGTTAGTGGAATGCCTAACTGCTGCTATTAGAGGTTTCAGGATGACCCCCAAATTATCCTTCTAGGCGACATGAATACCCACATACGGGATGTAGATGGCTATACTGACAACAACGGAAAGTCAATGCTAGATCTCTGTGAGCAGCATAACCTCCTTATCCTGAATATAGGGCCTAATAGTGATGGGCTGACCCCGTGCGAAGTGGAAAACCGACAATAGACCTTTGATTACTGTCTGATGACAGAACGAATTCATGATAAGTTGAGAGAAATGGTCATTGACGAGGAAGGGCATATAAGCACAGGGCGTGACCGTAAACGCATCATTTTGAAAATGGATATGCTGTTGGGAAAGAGAGCAAGGAGCGAAGAATGGCTAGTCCAAATTTGAATACTGAACAAAAAGCAAATCTAGTCACAACAGTCGAGGAAGAACTTGGCAAATGACCAAGCAAAGGTTGGGAATATACTCTGCTTCTAACTATAATTACGAGACAAATACTGAAAGAAAAGGAAGTTGCTCTTTGGAAAGGAACAAAGAAACCGAAAAGCTGATTGAGCAGGAAGATACGAAAGCATCACGACAGGCAGGCAAAAAAAAAAAGCGGAGTTGTCGCAGGATGAAGGAGCCAGGAAATGGGAAATATACCATGATACAAAATTTATGGTTCAAATCCTGGTTAAAATAAAGATAAAAGGTCAATGTGAGCATTGGTTGCCTAGAATACTTGAGAAAAGGAACGCCGCACCTAGAATATTTTGTTACCACATAAACTTATTAGGCAGGAAGTCCGGAAGAATACAACAACATATTTTAGACGCAGATGCAAACAAACTGGAAGCGGACGCGGCATTAAATTACATCCGAAGAATAACAGCCGAGTCTTTCCAAGGCAATGATGAGCTTGTATTTGAGGAAACAAAAGAGCACGAACGGTTACCAGATGGAAAATTAGCTGCTGCTGGCAAATTTCAAGTGGATGAAAGCCGGAGATAAGATTCCTAAACGCACAGCCACAGCACTAGACGAGGTTTTCGTTAGCCTGATTAACTAGGACCAAAAAAGCAATATAAAAAAAAGCTTAAAGGACGAATACCAGACGGTTGGCCTCAAAGTATAATGAAATAAATTTATAAAGCTAAGAGGGAAAAAGATAGAATGTACTCATATAAACCGTTAACCATTACGTGTATAATATACAGGTTAGCAATGCAAGTGATTAAATGAAAGCTGCAAGCATGGGCAGAGAATAATGGCATCCTTTGGGAGAACTTCACAATGGATTCAGGGTGGGTAGACACCTGGATGATAGCTTATTTATCATTACTCCGTGTATTGAAATATGCAGAGAAAACAAGCTGATATATGTGGCTTTACCAGATATTACCGGAGCGTATGACAACGTAAACCGTAACATATTGTAGGATAGCATAGGATGTAGGATAGGGCAGGCATACGCAACGGCTGTATGAAGCTATTTAGAGAAATTTACCTAGAAAACACAGCTTCTGTTAAATGCCGAAGGAGAAGGGGCGAGAAGCAAGTTGATATAAAGAAGGGAGTGAGGCAGGTGCGCCTTCTATCCCCGCTGCTGTTTATGATTTACATGGTGAGGAAGGAGGGGGCATTAGAAGGTAGTGATATCAGGTTTAATCTGTCATACAGACAGGTGGGTACAGCAGTAGAGCAGCAGCTTGCAGGTTTGATTTAAGTGGACGAAGTTGTATTGCTAGGTAACAAGCAAAGTGATATTCAACGTTTAGTTAATATCCGTGGACACGGAGGCGAGAATTTAGGTCTGAAATTTAGCGTTAAAAATCAGGTGTTATGGAATTATATAAAAACAGTGAACAGACAGTGTCAATACAGGGCCAGGAATTACCTCGCGTAAAAGAATATGAATACCTTGGTATGTGGATAAACGAAGGCAATAAATATATGGAAACAGCGGAAAAACAATAACACCAAAGCGGACGAGAAATGTGGCCATAACCAAATACAGAGCGCTATGGGGATACAATATATTTATGAGGTGCTACGAGGTGTATGGAAAGGTGTAATGGTTCCAGGACTAACATTTGGAAATGCAGTTTCTTGCATGAAGTATGGGGTACAATCAGGACTCGATGTCAACCAAAGGTGAGTGGGACGCCTCGCCTTGTCAGCTCACGGGAAGACTACAAATGAACCTGTGCATGGTGATATGGGCTGGACTAGTTTTGAAGTGAGGGAAGCTCAAAACGAAATGGCTTATGAAGAACAACAGAGGAACATGGAAGAAAGTAAATGGGCTGGGAGAGTGTTGAGATATTTCTACAGAGAAAACATTGTTCCACAGTGGAGGAAAAGAAGTAGGAAGATTACCAGCAAGTATGCGACTGGTATCGTGAGCAACATGGCAACAAAGAACGTCAAGCGGGAAGTCAGAGAGGCTAAAATAATCTCATGGATGACGGGAATGGTAAAGAAGCCTGCCATGAGTAACAACTTAAGAGGAAAAAGCGAAATCAGGAAAAATCAATTTATGACTCAAAGGAAATTGCTCATTATTTTCCGAAGCGAGATGAGGATGCCTTAGAACACGCACTTATAAAGCGAGTTAAAGCAAGGAAGAAGAGGCATGTGCTTGCTGTGGTAAAGGTAAAGAAACGATGGAGCATATTTTATCAGAATTTGAACATATCTGCCCAGCGGCTGATTTAGGCACCTCTGGCGCCCTTGGGTTCAGTGAGAGTAGGGCGAAAGGAAATATGTCAACAATAGAGATCAGTACCCGGCGTGGTCGCTTAGTGGTTATGGTGCTGGGCTGCTAAGCCTGGAGGTCGTGGGATTGAATCCCGGCCACGGCGGCAGCATTTTGAGGGGGACGAAATATGAAAACACCCGTGTACTTAGATTTAGATGCACGTTAAAGAAGCCCAGGTGGGACAAATTATCCTAGAGACTCCACTACTCCGTGCCTCATAATCAGATCGTGGTTTTAGCACGAACGAACCCATAATTTCATTTATTTCGCATCAGTAAGAGGCCATTGGGAGAATTGTGGTATAAATGTAGGGAAACGGCCAACAACGAAGGCGTACGAAAACTGAAATTCTCAATAGGGGTTCGAAAAGTTTGGTGATTGGAATTGTTCTCGTTCTTTTTTTCTTCTTTTTTCAACATAGCTAGGTCATTACTCATATAATAACAAGATAATAACAAGAGCTAGCGGTGCAACCCACCACCCCGTTCCAAAGGGGACGCTCATAGCATGGATCCAACCGCGGCAGCGGTGGCCCCAGCCGTGTGGTGGAAAGCAAAAATTGGACAGTCACTTTAGCATACGCTAAAGAGGATGAAGGCGAAACGCTGCCCGCGCTCACGAGACATTGAATAAGTTGCTTGACATTACCATTCGAAGGCGTTGTTACTTCCTCTTATATGTTTTCTCCCACCAAAGGTGGGGAGTTAGTGTGCCTTTATTCACTTCATCCTAATTAACTGCGCCTTCAATAATTTCTCTTTAATTAACACCAAACGTCGTGGGTTCAACTACCACAAGTTGTCGTGGGTTCGTCCATCAATGGCAGCAGCATCAATTTTGTTGTCATTGAATTTTGGTCCAATCAAAGGTTGAGGCTTCAACTCCCACCAAAAGTTGTGGGTTCGAGTGCCTTAATTAATTTTGCCTTAGCACCAAAGGACATGTGTTCGACTCCAACCACAGGTTGCGGGTTCGACTACCGACCTTCACGATGTCAATTAGAATCCAATTTGGAGATATGGACGAGACCTTCATATCTCCCGTGGAGACATGGGTGATCCATATGCTAACTTGTGAATGGCTTCGGAGACAGTTTAGTAGCCGCCACAGAACTTGCACGACAGTGTTCTGCTAAAGCTTGATATTCTTTTTTGCGCTTCAGCCTCCTCGTCTCGGCTTGACGTTCTTGCATTTCAGCATCTTTCTGACGCTTCTTGTTCTTCGCCTCGACCTCATGCTGCCCCATTTTCGCGTCAATCTGACGCTTCAGCCTCTTGGCTTCAGCTTCACCTTGACGCAGGTCGGCATCCAATTCACGCCGCCGCCACATTACCTCTGGCTAATAACTAGTGGATGGCTTCGGCCGGCCATATACAGCGAAGCTGTATATGACCGGCCGATTCGTTCGTCCGTCCGTCTGTCGCTCACCTGCACGCCGAAAACTCCTCCGGCACATGCGCATGCGCGAAAAAAAAAAGAGAGAAAGAGAAGTGGGCGATATTAACCAGTTTAGCTGTGCCAGTAGTGACATCGTTACTCTCCGTCGCAACCGAGAGCGCGTAGCAGTTTCCCTCCTGCTCCGAAATGGGTAGGCCACGTGTCGTACGTGCTCCTTTCACTCAGCAATGCCGCGAGCAGAACCGGGAACGAGCTCGTCTTCGTTGTGCGAATCCTGCAGCCCGGGCACAAGAACAGGCTCGTGCAGCCGAGCGCAAGCAGCAACTGCGTACCGAGGACCCGGCAGCCTACCAAGCCGTAGTTTATTAAACCGTCGGGATTAACCCAGTGATAAACACTGGGGCCGCACGCTTGCAACTTCGCTGGTTAACCATCTGTAGGGAGTGCTTAGGCGGTGATTTTTTTTTACTTCTGCGCCCTCTTCTTCCTCCTTGCCTTCACGTTGTCCCATTTCAGCATTCTCCAGGCGGTTTTTGTTCCTCTCGCCTTTAGCCTTTATTGTAAATAAATTCATGGCTTACATGGCCTAAATTAACTTCCCCCTAATTAATACCAATTGTCGTGGGCCCGACTCCCACCAAAGGTCGACGGTTTGACTCCTACCAACGATCGTGGGTTCGACTCCCATTAATTTAGGTGCCACTAAATTTTGGTGGCATTTCGCCGCACAGCCAATTTTTTGTAGTGACGGATATCGGATTTTTTGACCCTTAGAAACAGAACAAGAAAGGTCACCTTCGCACATCCACGGCTGCACGATAATGAGCAAGTAAACTCTTATTGCGGATACAATGGACTCAAATTGCGCTACGTACGTATGTGCATACTTGCTCTGAAACTATGATGCGTTCAGAGCATCCGTCATACTCGCTGGAAGCCAGTGACTCCGCTTAACAAAAGCCTCGGTAAATGTATCTGCGGCCGCGCTTGCGTGTGTCTGTGTGTCTCACAAAGTTTCGCTATATACACGTTCAAGCAAAAGAATGTTGGTCATTGTCGACCGTGATGGATTCCTTTAAGTAGGTCATTATTTCAGCATGGTAATAGAATAGGACAAAGCTTATATATTTATATAAAGTGCACTGCACCTTCTAGGATCATCCGTTTTTCGGAATTGCTCACACGATAAGGATCCGAGAGTCTTAAAGACTAAATTTCTTGTACATATCGCGAGACCACGTTTTGACACGCATCTCTTTCAGGTACCACTGCCCTAAAAGACAGAGCAGGGTTGAGGGTGTAGCGACCGTCCGTCACCTCGTTGTCCCCACCATCAGGGTCATCACCCCTCGCTCCGGAAATCCAGTTTGCCTCGCCGGGAAGGTCATTGCCCCCTGATCTTTCTTGGAACCAACGCGGCTGCTCGACTGGGGCGCCACCACTGCCATTGGGCAAACCTGCTTTTACTTTTGAATAAAGCCAGTCGACTCTCCGTTCGCTACCTGTCCAAACGTGTATTCCTTGTCTCCGCTAAAGCGAGCTCCCAACAGGTGGGGACCCAGGACATATACATTCTTTTTCGAACACTAGCCATGGACGACGCTGCTCCTATTCCTACTGACAGAAACGAGGCCAGGATTAGGTCTCCGTCATCGCCGCAGAGCTCCAGTTTCCCAGCTTTTGGCCCAAGGACTTCCGAGTTTGGGTTATGCGAATAGAGGCCAGTTTTCAACTCTGGCGCATTATCTCACAGACAGCAAAGTATTTGCACCGTCATCGTCGCGCTACCCTCCTACACCGTGCCATCGCAACAGAGTAGGCTCCAACAGCCCCTCTCCGAGAAACTCGGCGACTAAAGACAGTCACAACTGCTGAACCGGTTGCATTAGTTAGTGAGAGCATCCCGCAAACGAGAGCTAGCTTCTAACTTGGGGCGAGCTGTTTTCGCAACGCCTCCTACAGTCCGCACGCATGGTACTGGTGACATCCGACGAGACGAGTCTCGACCGGCTAGCTCAACTCGCTGTTCGGCTAGCTGTACTTGCTGATCGCATGTGCGACTCCTCGTCTTCGGCACAGGTACCTATTGCCCGTATGAGAGTCAGAGCGAGGAGGCCGACTGTCACGCCTGGAGGTAACAGTCGACCGCCTCACCAGTGCACTGGATAATGCGACGACTGGCGGCAACACTGACGACCAAGTTCCGTGCAACTATTCAGCTTCAGAGTCTCCAAGGGCACATAGAGACGCCGCGGCAGTTGCACTGATTCGACCATCGCTTTCGCGAACAAGCAAGTCGCGGCACTCGGCCCTGTTCGTGGACGGGAAACGCACCGGCCAGTCACTAACGGTGGCATGCGACATCGGCCTTCGAGATAGCCGCCTATTCTTCGTAGTCGACCGCATCACCGGCACCCGCTTCCTCGTCGTCGCCAGAGGCGAGCTATCTATCGTTCCCGCCAAGACCGCACGTCGCCGACGCGGCAAGTCCAAACCCACGCTCCAAGCAGGCAACAACACTGCCATCGCGTCGCATGGGCTCCGATCAATAACGCTTCACATCGGACTCCGGCGCTTGCACAGATTGGTGCTGGTGATCACCGACGTCCGCTCTGCCATACTGGGAGCGACTTCCTCAGCCATTTCAGCTTAGACGTGAGTGTTCACCATCGGCGCCTAAAGGATAACGTTACATCAGTGTACTTGGCCTGCAGTCCAACCTCACCTCATCTGGCATCCGAACGTTTCGGCCCGTCTCAACGTACGACAAAATAGTTGCTGAGTACACGCACCTCAAGAAGCCCCGAAACGATGCGCTGCCCGTGAAACACAAGGTGACGCACCAATCACCACCACCGGCTGATGTGACTTCGGGGTGGAGGACAAAAGACGGACTCTTTGCGCAGACGAAGAAGAAACGAAAAACTTTATACAATATTTACAGGTAGTGGATGATAGCGTACATGTAGCTGTAAGAGCGCAACAGACCGACTGGTCGGCTGGAAGCGACTTTCTCTCTCTTCACAAAGGGTTGGTTCTCCCTTAAGTCCCCTTTGGCGACTCCTCGTCGGCAGGAACCAGTCGGGGCAGGTGCTGACATCACTCGCGTCGAATACTTGATTCGTCGCGGAGATGGCTAGGTGCGTCTGGAAGTCCCCCTCGTCGAATTCTTGATTCGTCGCGGAGAAGTGAAAATCTCATCGCCTCGATGATAGGCACGTGGTGCGGCATTACAGCACCCCCGCCGCCAGATAATAGAGAGTTTTAGTTTAGGGGACGCAAGCGGCTTGCGCACGCAAAAACTAGGGGCGACGGTACTGTGCATGCGCAGACCGCTACGTCTACTTGCGTCCCTGGGTTGTTTGGCCGGCCGAAAACATCGCTGCCTCTAAGTGGTCACGTTACCCATGTGACTCTCGCGGTGTATGGAAACTTACGAGTAGCAAGCGGGCAGATAATCTTACAAATATTTCGCCAAGTGTCGATTGACGTCGTTTTTATATACATTAGAGAGGTTTAGCGTGTCCGGTATTCGGATAAACGCAGTTGGGGCGGAGCCATAAACGGGAGCGGCCTGCATGGTGCATCAACCTGGAGGCGCAAAGCTCAAACGGGCAAAAGCAGCTAATATTGCTGTAACCAAGTCTGTTCTACTTCGCAGCTGGTGTAAATTTTCCGCACTGGCGTAATTGTGTTGCTGCCAAACATTTATACCCGCAGCAAAGTAAAATACACCTGGTTGCTGCAATTTTAGCTGTTTTTGTCTGTTTAAGCTTTGCACCACCAGTTGGTTGCACCATGCAAGCCGCTCCCGTGCTCCCATTCATGGCTCCGCCCCAACGCCTCAGCCTGCGTTTACCCGAATACCGGACACTATAAACCTCTCTATTACCTGCTTTCAATAAGAACAGTACTTCGTATGCTTGATTTTATCTTTTAAAAAATGATAACGTAGCAAAGATCAGACGTTGATGGCGCTGCGAGCGCATGCGAACTCACTGCGGCTTGCGTTTGGGGCCGCTAACATATAACGTGTTTCTGCTTGCGTACGCAAACGCACACGCACCCAAGCGCTAGGGGCCCCAACGTCTTGCGTCCCCTAAACTAAAACTCTCTAATGCATCCAGAAGTCGAGCTGTTCGACGCGGCTCGACGTAGGCGATGTGATGGTTGAGTGACGTCCTCGATGGGGTTAAGGAAATGGCTTAGCCGCCCTTTCATCCGCTAGTCTTTCCTTTGCTTGGATCTGAGAAAGCTCATGGAGTGACTGAAAATCAACGTCAACCACTTAGGTGAAAGTGAGCACCCTCCCAATGTTCTCTACAACGCCAGACCAAATTCCATGAAAACAAACGCTCTAACTCCCTCTGTGCTCTCAACAGCACCATTACGATTAGTTTACTAAACACGAAACACGCACCCGTAAAGAGCGCAGGATACAGGCCTCTACAAATAATGCTCTCGAAGAAGACACATTCAAAGAGAATAAACAGCTAAAGAATAGATTACAAAGCAATTCCTAACAGTCATTCGGGCAGGCAAGACACCGCTGAGGATGGAAGAAAGTTTATAGTTTGCCCTGTCGCGCTTCTAGTGAAATTCCGTCACTTTTCATTGGATTTACCAACTCACTGACATGCGTCGCATGCCCGAAGAAGTGTCTCAACCGCTTTCCAGCATCCTGGCAATTTAAATCTTGCGCTAACCTAACGTTTGTCTTCTTGGCACCGAGGTGACTCGCCCAAGCATTCCCCTCCGCTAACTCTAAAAGCTGTGGTCAGTACTTCTCTGGCACGAGTAGTTGGTTATATGTGCGACCCTTGAAATCCTGATATTTCCGAAACTTGAGACCTGACATAGTGTAGAACGAGATGTTCTTTCAGGCCAATCCTTCATTTACATTAGCCTGCACAGTTAGCGAAGGGTCACTTTTCTGTGCCACGATAAGCGCCTCTCGTACAACCCTACTAAGCTGCTCCCAGCAAAAGGATGCGGGACTAAGCAGTGAACCTCCCACATCAGCCCTAGGCGCCCCATTTTCCCGAGTCTCGAAAGGCTCCTCATCCACTGTCACTCATCCGGTAATTGATCCATCACAAGTCTGAGTCCTCTGCTTTTCATCAGCCGTATCCTCAGGCCTAGGCTGCCGCTGTGAGGACGTTACATTGCCAGTTTCTTCGTTTGAAGATGAGTTTTTACGTTTCTTTAAGAGGGCGCGTGACCGCGATCGCGGTAATGCCATGCAAACGAGGCTGGCATAGGGAACGACGGCCCTCCTTTTCTAAAAGCTGCTCCGATTTGTTCGAAAAAAGATGAAAAGTGTTCGGGTAAACTTGGACTGACGGCTGCCTCCGTTTGCAACCTTCCAAAAGCGCCCTCGAGGTTTACCCTGGCAAATGTTGGCAAGCACGCGTTCTGCTCTGCTGCGATTTGTCTTATCCAGGCGCATTCCCCTGTATAGTCCCCGTGAGAAACAGAGGATGGATGAGTAACGTGCATGGTGGCGGCAGAATCGCGAAGTGCCCTGCACATTTTCCCGTTTACCACAACATCCTGCATATATGGCTCGAGCAACCTCAGATTTTCGTCTGACTGCCTAATGCTGACGAACGCGATTTGCTCCTTGCAATTTGAGGAAATATGACCTTCCTTTCTGCAACGGAAGCAGATAATTGGTCACCAGGCGTCGAACGCGCGCTCTACGTCTGCCTTAGCTTTAGTGGCCCCAGCTGACTGGGCTATCTCTGCTAGACCTTCCCTCTCTACCTCAGCCTTAGTCGATACTCCCTTGCTGAACGTGTCGCTCGTGGATGATTTCTTGTTCAGAGAAACTGGGTTGCGGGGGAAAAACCGCTTTACCGAATAGTCCTTTTTTTCTAGCCTATCTTCCTTAATCGGTTTTTCTTGAAAGTTTCTGTGGATGTAATACCCGTGTCACACGGGCGTTTGGAAGGCCTTCGAACCGATAGTCAGTTGACTCAAAGGTCAAGTTCGAGCTGCTACACGGGCGGTTTCGACGGCCGCCGAGTCAATAGTCTATCGAGTCAACGGAGCACCTTACAACTCTATCGAAATCTCGATGGCCTTTGAGCAACGGAAACGGAAACAGCGCGAACATGCCCCCTCGTTCACAGTGTGCTCCAACTCACGGTTAGAAAGAACAAATCAAACCAAAATGCTCTAAAAATACTATATATGAGTGTTGTCAATTATTCAATAAAGTATTTTTGCCACTTGATATGCGCGAACTACACACACTCTCGACAACAGCGACGTGCAGCGACGCAAACGTTGCCGCAGTTTCGCTACTCGACAACTTAAAAACTAAACATACCTGTAAGACAATTTATAAACAATTGTTTTAATGTATAAACAAACATAAAAGAAATTATAGTGCTTTTAAGGGGTTTTAATGCTGTTTAACTTTTTGTGACATGAAAACGAAAATAAAGATACGCAACGCCACACAATTTGGCGAGAAACGCCGGAACCACTCAACGGCCTTTCAAAAGTGCCGTGTAGCAGCGCGACAACTCCTTTGAGTCGATAGAGTTCTGGCGTTTCGAAGGCCGTCGACTGGAAGGCCTTCCAAATGTGCCCGTGTGACACGGGTATAATATTCTTCCGCGAGGTGCGCTGCCTTCTTTAAGTCTACCTCTGGGAGCCTGTCCTGCAGCCAAAGTGTAACTTGTTCTGGAAGAAGTCGGTAAAACTGCTCCAGTGCTATGCATTCAAGCACCCTTGTCGTGGTTGCCATACACTTCTGCACTTTTGAGCCACTCTTTTAGGTTACACTTTAACTCATACGCGAACTCAGTGTGTGACTCGCTGCCCCTTTTTGCCTGTCTAAACCGCTGTCGAAATGCCTCGCAGAGAGGCGGTATTTGCAAAGAAGCGCGGCTTTTACTTTTCCATAGTTCTCGTAGTCTTCTTTAGACAAGCGTGCGAAAACTTCTGCGGTCTCTCCTGGGACAACGGAAAGAAGTTTTGGAGACCAAAGGCTTTCGTCCAGCCATAGCTTTTCACACGTACGTTCGACATTCACGAGAAAAAGTGCGATATCACCGCCTATTCTGGACGGTAGCATCAGGTCCTGTATTATCAGTTTAGGCGTATCGTCTCCACCGGAAAGGGGACTTGAGCGCGCCGAGATGATTCGAATTTGCTCTATTTCCAGTTCTCTCACTTTAAGAGCATGATCTTGCTTTTCGTGCCTTTCTTTCTCGTCTGCCTCCTCGCGCCTTTTTTTCTCCTCTGCCTCCTCGCACCTTTTCCTCTCCCCTTACTCCTCGCGCTTTTCCTCTCCTCTGCCTCCTCGCGCCTTTTCTTCTCCTCTGCCTTCTCGCGCCTTTTTTTTTCTTCTGCCTCGTCGCGCTTTTTTCTCGCTTCTCCTCTCAAGCATTTCTCCCCGAACCTCTTCGACTTAGTCCTCAGTTACCTCTTGTGCCCTTATTACGTCCGGAATGGCTTTCTTTCGCCTCGCCGCGGCAACCAAAATGCCTGTCTCCTGATAAACATCAAGGTCCTGTATCCTGAGATTCTCCATCGCGATCTGACGGCTCGTCTCAGGTTTCGCCTCTAAATTAGCTTTGCTTCCGAAGCCGGAAATATATGCAAGGCCTGCAGCGAACTAAGACAAAAGCACTACAACCCTTTCAGTATACTTGAGCAATGGTCCTTGGCATTTACGTGTGTGACAGAGGGCTGGCGATGCGAAAGGCAAACGTCGGGCACTGACCCTGTCCAATGTAGCTGACGCCGGTCGGTCTTGTGGCTGCCGTTGAGCGGTGTAGCGGTAGTTATCTGGTTTCGAATACGACAGCTTTCCATCCACTGTTGTGACTTCAGAGTGGAGGAAGAAAGACGGACACTTTCCGTAGACGAAGAAGAAACGAAAAACATTATACAAAATTTACAGGTAGTGGATGATAGCGTACATGTAGCTGTAAGAGTGCAACAGACCGACTGGGTGGATGGAAGCGACTCTCTCTCTTCACAAGGGGTTGGTTCTCCCTTAAGTCCCCTTTGACGACTCCTCGTCGGCAGGAACCAGTCGGGGCAGGTGCTGATGTCACTCGCATCGAATTCTTGATTCGTCGCGAAGAAGTGGGAGCTCCCGTCGCCTCGATTATATGCACGTAGTATGGTAGCTCCCGTCGCGTCGATGATAGGCACGTGGTGCGGCACTACACGGCGCACCTGTCGCCGCGCGGCCACGGAGGCTCGCTAGACGGAGGTTTGTAGTAGCCCGCCGTGAGTTCGAATACATGCTTCAGCGCGGCGTTATACGTCCTTCCATTTCACCTCTCCATATGGTTCCAAAGCTGGACAGTGGCGACTGGCGGCCTTGTGATTACCGAGCTTTGAATGCCGTCAATACTCCGGATCAATATCCCCTTCCATGCATCCTGCGGCGCACGTCTCACGGGAACCAAAATATACAGGAAGGTCAATTTGGTGAGCACGTACCACCAATTTCCTTTCGAACCCAGCGACACTCAGAAGACATCAATCACTACTCCATTTGGCTTACTTGAGTTGGTGCGTATGCCTTACGGTTTGAAGAAGGCAGCGCAAACTTTTCAAAGGTTTATGGAGGAGGTTACGCGTGTGCTCCCGTTCATTTTCTTCTACCTTGACGACATTCGCGTTGCATGCGCACAGAAGAAGAGCACAAATAGCACCTTTGCCTTCTATTTGAGCGAATGGATGAACACGGCCTCGTCCTTAAGCCCGAGAAATGCATTTTCGGAGAAGAAGGCATGCATTTTTACGGCCATCGTAGTTCATCTCAAAGTATCAAACCACTGAAATCATGAGTGTGGGCAATTGAGGACCTCCCCTCTCCAACCTCCTTCCGAAAATTGCGCGAGTTTCTGGCGCTCATAAATTTTCACGACTTCACACCAACCTGTACGCAAGTTATTCAGCCTGACACCGATCTGCTGGGTCACTATTTAAAAAAAATGAACTCCTACCTTCCACAGGTCGTGGGAGCACGAAAACGCCTTCCAGGAATCGAAAACGCGGTTGGCGACTGCAGTATTGCTGATCCATCCATTGCCCGACGCGCCAACTCGCCTTATGGTAGACGCGTAGACTGCCGGTGGGTGCAGCACTGCAGCAGTACCATGACACATATTGGAGACCACTGGGCTTCTTCTCAAAGCGCCTTAACGCTACACAAGCTCGGTACAGCACCTTCGGGAGGGCGATGTTGGCCATCTATTGCACTCTCAAACATTTCCATTTTTATCTGGAAGGCTGTATCTTTTACATTCTGACCTACCAGAAGCCGTCAACTATATTTTTTTTTTTAGGAACAACAGTTCCACGCACTCAGAACGTGAGCTTCGGCAACATTCATTTATCTCCGAATTTTCCACGGAGATCCGCCATATCTCTGGTACCTAAAATCAGGCAGGTGACGCACTGTCGCGCATCGGCGCTCTGCCTGCCGGCTTTTTGGATTTCCAAGCTGTAGCCTCCACACAGCAAAACGACTCCGCCAGCGGCCGCGCAGTGCGTAAGCTACATTTCTGGCTCGACCAGCTTTGACCTACACCCCTACGCATGCAGCCTGTGTTTAGTTTCCCGACGATGGACACAACCACGCACATCTTCCTGCGACCGACTCTATCTAGCCACCATTGACTTCATCTTATGAAGTCAATGATGCCAACAATGATGCCAACAAAACCACATTTCGTGTGGTTTCGCGTTCAGATAAAACCTTGACGATTGACGTTCGCAGCAAAGAAGAGACAGCGTGGTGCGACCGCGTGAAACCAGCCTATCTTGAACATTAGGCCTTCATTCCTTCCGCCATTCACACCTAAGCCCCCGGCATTCCAAGGGGGGGTGGGGGGTGGGGGGGAGGCTTGTAGCGACCGTCCGTCATTTCGTTTGTCCCCACCGTAGGGTCACTTCCTCTTGCTCTGGAAATCCAGTTTGTCTCGTTGTGAAGGTCATAGCAGCCTCCTCTTTCTAAGAACCAAAGCGGCTGCCCGACTTCCACTCGGCAAACCTCCTTTTATTTTGAAATAAAAACAGCCGACTCTCCGTTCTCAACCTGTAAAAACGTGTATTCCTTGGCTCCGCTCACCAGAGACTATACTATACCAGACTTGTTACCAGAGACTATATCTCCGCTCCTCAAAAAATCACACTTGGCGTGCCGTAGGGCTCTTTACTCGGGCCCCTCTTTTCTTTCTATATACATCAATTATTTTCCATTGTTTCTGAACTATTCTGAACCTGTTATATAGGCTGATGGCACTGCGCTATTTTTTACAGGAGATACATTAGAGGATCTAGAGGGCAAAATTAACGAGGAACTTATTAATATTTCGCAGTGGTTCGTAAACAATCGGCTCACACTTAACACCGACAAAACACAGTATGCTTTATTTCACTGAAGAAGAAAGAATATTAGCTGTGATAATTTATTGTTAACCTTAAACGGTACGTATTTGCTTATTGTCCCTCACACCAAGTACTTGGGTGCAGTCTTTCAATCGGACATGCATTGGAAGCCACAAATTAAAAATGCTTGCTCTAAATTAGCTTATGGCTGTCATATTTTAATAAGGGCGAGGGAATGTTTTAGTGCACCGATTTTACGCATATTATACTTCGCGTTTGTCCATAGTCATTTATCTTATTGCCTAGAGACATGGGGCGGTACCTATAAAACGTATTTAGAATCAGTTTTACGCTTCCAGAAACGTGCTGTTCGTACCATAACCTTCGCAAAGACAATTGACCCTTGTCGAGCACTCTTTCAATAACTGCGAATATTCTCGGTATCAGTTGCATACAAACTAGAGTTAGCTCAAATAATAAACACAGTAATAAAAACTAATGATGCATTTCCTCTTACGCTGTTTAGATCGCTGCTGAGACAAACAAGAGCCGCCGTTAATAATAGATTTAACCTACCGCCCTGTCATAACACTTACGGTCAAAGGCTATTAGAGTACAATGGTGCTCAGATAAGAAATGAGATTCCCGATGACATCAAACTCAAACATAATTTTTCGGCCTTATTGAAAAACATTTTTCTTGTCTGTCCAGAACTGTGGGACTAAATACCTTTGTGTTTGGTTTTGTATATTCATAATCCTAATTTTTTTTGTTTTTCACAATATGTATGCGCATTACATATTTGTAATACCGCTATTGTAGTATCTCACGTATTTTTGTACATGCAGTTTGAATGTCTGCCATTTTTTTAGTGAATATCTTGTACTTGGACCTTTCCCTAGCCGACCTGACTATGGGTCCAATCATGTTTTGTTGTATTGGTTTCATAAAATAAAATGATGTTGATGATGGTGATGAAACCTAGCCGAACAACGGTTTTTATAGAGAAAAAAAAAAAACATGTCAGGTACAGAAGTTCCAACAGCGGCTGCTTTTTATTGCTTCGCAATAGCTTCGCTAATAATTCGGCAGGCAGAAGTATGCTGCTTTTCATTGTTGCGCGTGCTTTTTTTTTGTAAGCAGCGAGCACCAAAAACGTAAAAGTGTGCTCGAGACCACCCTACGTGTGTCGCGGCACCGCCATGGTTCAAACGACGACCGCCTCCCATTGGTTCGCCAATCATCTCAAAGGCACACAAGTTATCTAGGAGGCTAGGCAAAACCAACAGCAAATAATGAAAAGAGTACCTGAAACCTTGTTATACCAATCAAATCTCTGAACACGAAAGCATCATGTTGGAGCCAACGTTTTAATAAGGTGACTTGTCTTTAGAAGGCAACACCTGTCTCCTTTGTCAGCGCTTATATACCTATTCACACACACGCACACAGACACACGTGCGTACACGCAACATACATACATACATACATACATACATACATACATACATACATACATACATACATACATACATACATACATACATGTACAGTGCTCAGCGATACTCAGGCAGCCTGGTAACCGGTATTCTTTTGCGCCACCGCTGGACGCTGGGGACATTGAGTTGGTGCACTTTTTTGTCACATGAAAACGAGCCATTTTGATGCATCGTGACGAGATCGTGACGCACTTGGGCCCCCTCAGCGATCAGCCAGCGCTCACCGGTGGCGCAAGGATCACCGCCTGCCATACTGTCCGAGTATCGTGTTTCAATCGCTGAGCACTCTACAATGCATGGGGTCGGCATCAGTTTTTTTGTACTCGCACGGCACGAGTGGCCAACGAAACTGCCGCTTTCTGGCCACAAGCTCATGCAGCGGTGCACCGACCTATGCTACTGCAGCGCGCACAAAGACGGTGGGACATCTCGTTGACGAAGACATGGCAGGATCGAGGACCCCGTCATCTCCTACTATGCGCTTTTTTACGGATGCGAAGCGTATATCTCCCCGCCGTAGACTTTGGCAAACGCCATCAGAATGACGTGTTGACACATGTAGCCTAGGTCCCCACCGACACCCGTTGTTATATACTATTTCCTAAAACTACGCCCTGTCATGTGTTTTTCTTCTTATATCAAGGCTCCCCCTCTATTCTATATTCATCATAATAAGCCTTCGAGACATCACATAAAAAAACATTTTTATAATTATCACCATCATACTAGGGCAGCAGAGGAGTCGTTGCGGCAAAAAAAGAAACTGATAAAAGAGTGCGAATGCAATGCCTACTTGAGAATTTTTAGTGCTATGCTTTTCGGGAACTGCTGGTAAATCCCTGCCACATTCGTATGCGAGGTGAGCCGTGTTCAGTGGCCACACAACCGCACCTCTGCTCTCCTGTTATTCCACACGAGCGGAACAACCGAATATACGCACTTCACGAAACGACCTCTCACTCGCATTTTTTAAAAGAAAAAAAAAAACGGGTGAAGAGAGTGGGACGTGAGCTGAATTCACAAATAATGCGTTTTCTTACTCGAGAGTTTATCTCTCTTCTTTATACGAGTCACACGGGCCCCTTCGCTAATAATAGGCTCGCTATCAAGATCGGCGTGCAATTTTCCTCCTGCACTTCGCGCCGGCAGCAGCGATGCCGTCACATGATAATTCGGAGAGTATATATATATACATATATGTATATATATAACGAAAGGGGGCAGCGTTGGGATAATTTGGACCCTGTCTTTCATGTGACTTATAAACACAGTACACTACCTTTTTTCCAATTCCATCCATCAGAATGCGGTCCGCGCAGTTTGCCGTCGAATCGTCCGAACCGCCGACCTTGTGTTCATCAGCAGAACGCCGCATTCATCCAGACACCGCGGGGGATCGCATTTATTTTTTCAACCAGCAACGTGCTACGCAATCACACACTGGTCTTGCTGCCTGCGAAGTCGACCTATTTGCTCTTACACGAAGGAAGGAAAAACCTGAGGACACCCAAGCAGTTCTTAGTAGTTATCAGTGCGAAAGCATTAAAGTCCAATTTAACGCGGCTGCAAGCGAGTTCGTTGAGACGTATAGCTAACGCCTCCTACAGTCGGATACAACTCAAGTCTGCAGTGAAGCCCCGCTCACGCCCTCATAACCGCCAGCCACTGTTCCTCCGCGAGGCTGCAAATAGTTCGTCCTTCAAACTTTCCCTGTTACCTAAATAAAGCGGTAAAGACAAAAATAAAATTAGAAGCGCTTATTTTTGTACGTTTTCACTCTTATTATAGTGTAACGGTGAAAGCCTAATTCTTTATTGAACTGAAACAAAACGCATGCTTCGCTGCAACTATTTATCGCCAAGTTTCACTTTAGTTGGCAGTGAAGTTTCATTAGTAAAACAGGGTCAGCAGTGAAATGAACTGTACCACGGATATTTGAAAAGTGAAATGCTCCGACCCCACACCCTCTTTCCGTGTTTCTTGCACATCTCATTGCTTCCGCCGATGAAAAGACTCTTCAAGAACAGCCGATGCTCCGAAGGTATCAAGTACGATGCCATTTTAAAATGGTCGCATGACGACGATTTTTTGTGCGTCTGTGATTGGCTGGCAGTGTAACAACCTCGTGCGGTCCGTGTGCCTTGGTTTCCAACTGCGGTTTCGTTAAGTTGTATCCTACCATAGATAGCACACGGCTGGTTCACCTCGATCGATGACTGATATAGGTACTAATGGGGACGCTTCCGAGTAAGCCGCGGTGATTTTGACGCTACCGCTTTCGTCACGGCAGGCTTGGCAACGGAAAATTCGGTTCACGTGGCATGATGTCATATCGCTGATTGCACAGGCCTGTATCTCAGAGTCGCTGGTTTAGCTCAGTGTGTAAGACACTCGGCTTCTGAGCGTGGGATCGTAGTTTCGGAACTCACTACCGCTAACGTTTCAGAGCGAAAGATCTACTACGCCATGTCTCCCAAGGTCATTCATCGCGTCGCAATGACCTTGAGCCGCTGAAGCGCAAGAGTGGCAAGTGTAAAGGGCAAGATATAGTCCGGCGTTCTCGGCGCGCGTGGCCGCGGCAGGCGAAGTCGGATACGCTGCGCCAGCCACGCCAGGGGTGCAAGAAATTTGCTTCCTCTACAGTTCGGCGCGCGCGCGCCGGGCGAGGCTGGCGCCATCTGTGCGTCCGGGAGCGCAACTTCACGGCCGCGGCGAACAGCTGTTTCCATGGCGCATGCGCGTCTTGCATATACCCGCGCCGTTCGGGTAGCGCGCGCGCTTTTTGTGCGCCTAAAAAACGAAAACTTTTGCGGCATGGCGTTAACTTGTCCCGACAGCCAGAACATCGCACTCGTATTGCTAGTACGTAGACTACGTCAGAAACGGAAGCGGACCATGTACATACGAGAGCTATTCGAGAAGCGCCCTCAACTCAGCGACTACCACCACCTCGTACAGGAGCTGCGCCAAGTGGACCCCGAGTACCACTTTAAGTATTTCAGGTAAGGGATAATGCTGTTCCTTTTATACCTAAGTCTGCATTCTTCGCAATGGGCCTTTCTTCGTGACCTGCGTTTTTGTTAAAAAGCGCCATTTTTAAAACAAGGGAAATGGTTAAAAAAAAATCCTGTCAGCCGGTTTGCAGATCACTCAGTAGCGTTCTGCTCCCTGCCGTGGTGGCCGCAATTCGGTGCAGGTGAATTAAAAAGAAAAAAGAAACGCATGTGTGCCTGCGTTTTAATGCACTCATTGTAATTCCTGTCGTGGAAATTAATGCGGCGCCCTCCACTACGGCTAGCTTCATATCCCGCAGTTTAAATTTGGGGACTATAAATGTAATCAAGCATCATCTGACACAAGACACTCTTGTTTTCGCAGAATGACAAAGGCGAAGTTCGACCACCTGTTGAGCCTTGTGTACGAGAGAATACTGCATGCACCTAACCACAGGAGACCGATACGCCCTGCCGAAAGGCTGGCAGTGACGTTAAGGTGAGTTCAATGTTCTGACGCCCCATGAGCATAGCAATTCCACTTTGTCATTTTGTTTATTGCGCAGTTTTCCATTTTATTGCAGTTTTATAAATATTAGTGCTTAACGCGTTGAAGTGGGTATTTTAAGTTGTTGTTCGATAAATTTTGCATCACATGTCTTGTGAACTAATTTTATTGCTGGTGATTTTCCAGGTTTCTGGCAACAGGCGCCTCAATGCAAGACATCGCAATGAGCTACTGCATGCATGCAACAACGGTTGCTGGGATTTTAAAAGAAACGCTCTCGGCGATATGGGACTGTCTATCACCGCTCGTCCTCAAGCCCCCAACAGCTGCTCATTGGGATAAAATCCGCAAAGGATACAGCTTAAAGTGGAATTTTCCAAATGTAGTCGGAAGCATAGACGGCAAGCATTTTGCGATTCAGTGCCCAGATAAGAGTGGGTGAGATTATTATAACTATAAAGGTTTCTATTCTATCGTTCTGCTTGCCGTGGTTGATGCCGACTACCGGTTTACTCTCGTCGAGGTCGGGGCCCAAGGAAGGATTTCAGATGGTGCTTTCTTTAATGAAAGCTCCATTAGGGATGTTTTTGAGCGTGGAGGTATGGAGCTACCCACGACAGCAGTCAATGGGTGGCCTGTTTTTATGGTAGGCGACGCAGCATTTCCCTTGCGCACATATTTAATGCGTCCGTATCCAGGAAGGCAGTTGGACGACAGGAAAAGAATATTTAATTATCGTCTATCAAGGGCTAGAAGATGCGTAGAGAACGCATTTGGAATCCTCGTTTCACGGTGGAGGGCTTTTCTAGGCACTGCCACGGGACAGCCCGAGCTGCTCAGTGACATGGTGAAGGCGGCAGTGTGCCTGCACAACTTTTTAATGGTCGATTCGGTGTATTGTCCTGCAGGCTATGGTGACGCTGTGTGTGGCGGGGAAATACAAGATGGGTATTGGCGGCAATCGATCACACAGGTTGGAGCAATTGCAGTGTCTAGCAGTAATCGATCTGCTCCTGCAGCCATGGCACTCAGAGACGAAATTTCCAATTACTTCTTGTCTGCAGCAGGCTCCGTGCCATGGCAGGTTAACGTAATTAGGCGAACCTGAGCAACACCGCGAAATTTCACGATGGTGTACAGCGCTTGTATATATTCATTGCATCATACGAATGTTAATTTTCACGAAATTCATTTCTGTACGTGCACTGATTTTCTTGCCTCTTTTTTGGTATAAATCTCGCGTTGGGCTGTTAGCAGCTACAATCATAGTGTTTGACATTGTTAACTTTTATCTGTATTGTGTGCTTTAGTCATTTTTACTTCTGTTTCAGTGCTGCTAAATCACTATAATAATTTGGCTGATCTTGTGTTCTTTTGTGTTAGTACACACTGCTGCTGTGTAAACATATGTACGATGCAACTCTGCACTCTTCTGTAACACCAGCTGCTTGGTTTACTTCTTGAAATACATAAAGTATATTCACAATAAATAAGCTTTGAAGTCTGTAAGCACCATCTTTATTGATTTTTAAATGTTAAAACAGTGGAATGAAAGAGTGATGGCGTGCACAGCACATGACAAGGTTTAGTTACCACATACAGCACTAGCGCAAGGCTAGTAGCTTCTTTTCAAAGAGGTAGGTAGTCATAAAGCAATAGGTAATAACATAGAAACTGCGAGCGCAAACGTCATCTAAGCTGGGCTCACGTCACAGAACACGTTTAACACAACTGAACAAGATAACCTGACTATAGGATAGTCTTTTCACTCCAAGGCTGAAAAAGCAACATACTGACCTCATTAAAGAAAAAACTAAATAAAAGATTAGGCGTGGAGACGCAAACACAAGAGAAAACGACAGGTTAAACGCCATGAAAAGACATCTACAGTGTTCTGTCATTTAACCTTCTCTTCTGTTCATGTGTGCACCCCTTAGCTTTTGCTACTATTCATCACTACTAACTAGCTTAACATTCTGTCATTCTAAGCATATTGTTATCTTTCAAATCCAACATGACACTGCACTGTTACACATGAAAAATAGAAAAACACTAGAAAGCTGTGCACATGAGTATGTAAACAATATCTATCATGTTCCTACCAAAGAACACATTTAAAAATGAAATCTTTGAAAATCGTGACTAGAATAGCTTTGTCGCTTCAAGACACAAAGAGCCATGCACATATTGCCCTCTTTGGAACACACGAGGCTGCATGCAGCCTTATATAGAAAAATGCAAGGGAACGAATATGCACTTACGAATACATAAAAGGAATCTGAATTGCATTAATTCAGTTCAAAACAAGTGTAAATGAGATGTATAAAAAGACCTATATGTTTGTCACTTCAAGGCACAATGAGAAATGTACTGCATTGCAGTCATTCAAATACAGCATAAGGTTGCAGCCAAATACAAATAAAGTAGGAACTACACTTGCAGATGCGAGTGTGTGAATGTAATGACAACTACCCTAGCAGGTACACATCAGTACAAATATATAAAAAATGTGCTATAACAAATATGGCACTTGAAGGCACATAATACACTGTTTTAAATCCAACATCATGTTGTAGCGTTTAGTATAATGAGAATACAACCTGTCTGAACACAAGAATAAGTAGTGTAATCACACTCAAGTTAGTACAAAGCACAAACTTACAAAGGAAATGTATAAAAAGACCTGCCTATGATGGCTGTCACAATTCCAAGTCAGATAAATGTATTCATTTGAAATGTAAAACAATGTTGCAACCAAACATAAAGAAAGTATGCGTTATATTGGGCTATTCGCACATGTGAGTATACAAAGGTACTCTCCCTAACTCAAGCTGCACACTACCTGCACAGAAACTTGATAAAAAAAGATGTCGTAAGAATTCAGGTACAGTTCTTCTGCAGACTCATTGTGTAAAAAAAAGACAAGAGTCAACAAGATAAATGAAGGTAGATGCTGCATAGTTTTCTCAAGCGCTTAAATGTCAAACTCAGCAATTACCTCCATTAAACGTGCTTTGCACTTAGCTGCTGCTTATCTGGCGAGCCTGTCCAGTGTCATGCCAATGGAAAGGCCAAATGCCTCATTCTCTGTCATTTTTTTCTTGAGGTGGCTCAGAAGCTGCTGATCAAAATCATCATTTTTTTTTTTCGTTTTCTCTGCGCATCAGAAGGCGCCGACCCAAAAGAAGTGCCTTCATCAGTCTGTAGGGGAGCTTGCTCCATGCAGTACTGCTCCGCTTGGCCTGCTTCTTCTTCCTGGTCGTCCTGGGAGGGAGACACACTGGTAGTGCCGCACATGGTGCGCAACAGCTCCTCCGCCGTGCTGTCCTGGCTGGTCGCTGCTGGTGAACCGTGCACGTTCGATACGGTTCTAAACAAAGAAAATTCGGGCCAGAATGGCGGAATTGTGAATAGAAAAGAGTTTTGACCGCTCTTGCCAACAGTCTGCTTACACAAAAGCAGACAAATGCGAATTACCAAAGTTATCGGCAAGTAAGTAGCATAAAAAACATCTGAAGCAAACTCCGTATAGTAGATCATTGGAAAAAATAACAGCGGGTAAACAACTAATTTTTGTGAGTAAACAAACGAAACACATCCAGTGAATTTTGTCGAAAATACAACCGAAATCGTTTCAGTCTAGTGATAAGGCAGCGAAAGCGGCGAGGTACTCTTGATCGTATGCAACGTCCGCGCAGCGAAAGAGAAACGTGGCTGGAGTACTTCTAAAGTATTCATTAAAATACTCACGGTCTCATACGGCCACACTCTTTGTAGAATTCCATTGCGGAGAGGAATTCCCACGTGCGTCTGGCTATATACCCGGACCCGCTCCTCTTCGCCTGTTCTATTAATTTTCGCTCTCTGTTGAAGCGGTCACGCAACCTCTTCCAGAGTTTGAGGCACTGGTCAACTGATGCAGAAAAAAAAGGGAGACAAAATGGGACCACCTACATTGCGACAACTATGCACTGCACCTAAATATGAATACGAAACCAGCTTACCTGTGGCGAGACCACACTGCTTGCGTATGGTTTCCCACGCGTTGTTTTTGCGTTCTATGTCGCGGTAGTCCATTCGTTTCACATCGTACACACATGGATGACTTCGAATCCCTTCAAGCAGGCGCTCAATAAGTGCATCCTCACTTGCGCTGTCATCACTCGCGGATGTTGAAAAAACAGCCGCACTGTCAGTACGCGCACCGCAGGCCGCCATTCTGCCTTCTGCTCGCTGCCGCTGCAGCGCGCAGTGCATTCTGGTCTAGCGGCAGCCGCGTGAAATAGAACACGCTCTATCTCCGCGCCGGCGGCGTTTAGTTCGCCAAGCGCACCGGCGCACGCCGGCCACGCCGTGACGCCGGACTGTAGAGTGCGCGTTTTTCACCGACGTCGCTTAACCGCGACGCGCGTGGCCGCGCGCGCGCGTTACGCCGGACTATATCTTGCCCTTAACGTCATGCCAAGTGATCCGCTGTGGAGAGGCGTCACAGCTGCGCTCGCTCGGAGCTTCGCCGCTGCTGTACCATGTGACTAGGCGGGGGTTCAAGAGCTATCTACATTCCGACGTAGCTTGAGCGCAAGTACACCTTACGTCACGTTGGCGAGAAGAATAGCGTCAATAGTTGGACCGATGGTTCGACGCACTGGCGCAGTGAACGTAACCGGACGCGGCCAACGCCCTCCGACGCGCCCGGCGTCGAGCGACGATAATGTCGGGCTATAAACGGGTCTTTAACGGCTGCTTCGCCGACGCTTGGTCGCTCAGTCTCGCCGTGGATGGCGTGCCGATTGGTCCGTCTGTGCGGGCGCTTCAGCGCAAGCGATAGGCTGAATCCAATCATCCAGTAGCTGTGCCTAGCCGGCAGGCTTCGAAATGTCAAGCCAAGGCGAAGTTGACTGCTGGAACACGGGCGCAAAGTAAGACAATATTATCACGTTATAGAGAAGCTTACCAAGCGCGGAGGCGTGCCAAACTCGAGGCTACTGCAATCGCCGCCATCGTTCAGCAACACGAAGAACAAGGAGGAGACCAAACCGTGAGTAAATCTAAAAGCACCCACAACGAACGTTTCACGAACCACACCCTTCGGCTGGCGGCAAGCTCGACTGCGATGGAGAGGTTTCACCAGGACTTCACGGACAACGCGTTCCACAGCGTGCTTAATGTGTGTGAAAGACTGTGGCCTAACTTTAAAAAAACACTGTGCGCACAGTCTTTGCACGCCTAGCCAAACAGATCTTTCGCTCGTGATAACTAGGTATACAAAGTTAAACGTCATCCAATTTTTTTTCTTTAGAATTTATTCAGTTGTTTATATATCAATTTATTTATGCTGTTTACCAAAGCGATGTTAGAACGTAGGCATACGAGAGTGAGGATGACGTTACGTTGCGGCGATACCCTCTTCCCAACACCTGGCACACGCCATCGCGGCAGCAGGTGTTTCCTTTCGCCCGCTGTTGCACCGTCGCAACCATAGGGAATTTAGGTTCCGTTTCGCTGCCACAGACGTTGGCTTTTTTTTCAGTGGGTATTTGATGATTTCGCATCAAAAGAAGCTGTTTAGCCATTGACGTTAACATAGCATGATCTATCAAGGAGATAACTGCGCAAGAGAGTGGCGCTTGAGGAGTCAACACCAAAGTGCGTAAGTTTGATCAGAAGCAGTGAGTGCCTGGCTGCATCAAAAGCCTTGCTGGAGTCACAGCATAGAGCATCAATTTGTCCCCTTCAAAGAACCGGGCCGGAGGTCTGTGTCATGAAACTTGTGTGATTTCTGATAGTGGAGCGGCTAGTGAGAAATTCATGTTTATTTGGAATCAATTAGTTCTACAAAGTAAAAGACGATATATTGTCAAGAGGAAGGTCAGACAGCTTAGACGTGGCACAGAGAATAGAAATCGGGCGATAATTCGAGACATCGGCTTTACAGCCACAATTTAAACGTTTGAGCAGTTTGTCACATATGACGGAAAATGGAAGAATTCAAACAGCTATTAAATATAGATATCACTACTGGGGCAAATATACTTCCGTAAGCTTTTAGAATTGCGGAGGGGATGCCATCAGGGCCACAGAATAGGGAAGGCTTCAAACGCTTACAGCAACTGACAACTAGCCAGCATGTGTAGTCAGATGTTGATGCAAAAGGAAGCGACCATGATTTACAGTGATAGAAGCTAGGAGGCTGTTCGGGATTTAAGTAGGAAATCAAATTTCGAATTGACAAAGGAAGCCTGAAAAACCAGGAGGTTCCGAGGCCTGGCGGTGAGATCTTCATACTTTTGATGTAGTCAAGAGGTTACTATACGTAAGTCGACTGCCATTAAGTACAGTATAATTATTGCTTAATCTTGCAGTTAGTATATGATTAGACGCATGCGCTTTATTGTATGTATGCGTATTACGAAGTAAAGAAAGTCCTCGCTAACGAGCGGCGCTCGCGTCGGCGCACATGCTATTGTACGCGCGCGAGAATAAAGCGAGCTTGCACGTACCCAGAGTTTTGTGATCTCCCTGTGATACAGCATGCCATCGACGACAGTTGTGTCTTACATGGTACCAGCGCTTGAATGTAAGAACTACTGGCATATCGCACCACTTGCTGCCCGCCGATGCGAACAGGAAAAGGCAATAAAAATAGGCCGTCGGTAGTTCGTTGCCACCTCATGCTAGCGTCCGCACTGCGTACTTTTGCACCTCGGACTACCTGTCGTTCTTGAATCATCTTAAAAGAAGACGACTTAGAAGCACAGATAAAAAAGTCCTCGCTAACGAGCGGCGCTCGCGTCGGCGCACATACACGGCAGCGCGCATGCTATTGTACACTGTAAAAATTTTCACACCCTTAAGGGTGTAAATGACTTGTCCCATGGGTGACACCCATGTTGGGTGTATTGCTGCACCCTAAGCAGATGGGCGTAAATTAACACCCCACAAAAGAAAACGTTGTGAATAAAGGGAAAATCAGACATCCACCCGTTCGTAGCAATTGCTACAAAGGAAACCGTTCTTCAACTTTGAGGATTTATTTTCGAGGAACCCGTATGGGTTTCCTTTGTAGCAATTGCTACGAACGGGTGGATGTCTGATTTTCCCTTTATTCATTACTTCTTTCCACCTTGCGGGTTTCAACAGAACTACTACGTCAAAAGAAAACGTTAATATGACGTCACCTTGCCTATGGGTGTAAAACAAACAACACCCTTCCTAAACGGTATAGTGCCTAGAATATACTGCTAGTGTGTCGTACGGAGCGCTCTCCCAATGGGAGAGGGTGGCAGCGCGCGCGATGCCTTCCAACTTTCGCCGCGAGAGGCGCTGCTCATCGTAAAGGTGCCGTCGCTGCCGGGCATGCCGCAGTCGCTGCAGTTGCATTGGTCGTGTGCGGTGTGTATTATAGTGTTTTAGTCGGACCTGCGCTTTTTCCTGCGTTTTTCTCCGTGCTGTTCCGTGTGAGGGAAGACCACAGCGACTAATGATGCTAGACTCAAAGCATCAAGGCCGGGAAAAAACGTGTTTCGTGTCGCTGTGTCGGAGTGACTACCGGTCGAATCCGGACAAACCTTCCATGTTCGTTGTGCCCTCAGACCCAACACGGCTTGCGGGGTGGGAGCGGCTGATCAGAAGACAGGACCGCAAGTTGACTCCAGCGTATGTTGTCTGCGAAAAAAATTTTGAAGACCGCTATATCGAAAGAACGTTCAAAGTGACGGTGAACGGTGTTGTCCACGAGCTCGACCGGGACAGACCAGGTCTCATGCCCGGCACAGTGCCAACGGCATTCGACAACTATCCGAAATACCTTCTGCCTAAGAAGACACCGAAACGAAAAGTAAGGAACTTGTGTGACCAACCTGCCGCTAAACGGCAAAAGCGCAGTGCCGGTGCAGGCGTCAGCGATGGGGCGTCAAGCACGCTCGACGATGTCTCCGACGAGCCGCCAGCAACAGAAGAGCCCTGCGAGAACTCATGCCCGCAGCAGCAGATGGCTTGTATTGCTGTTAAAGATCACCATCCGTTCGACTCAATTTGTATTCCTGAAACCTGGGCCAAGCTATCTGAAGCACCTGCTGGCTCTGTCGCCTACGCACCTTATCGAGCGGAAAAAAATAACTTTGCCACTTAGTATATAGAAAGAATGCTAACATTTGGAAGTTTGATGCCTGAAAGCAGCTCTCTGGTCGCTACAGTGTATTTTCTTGGAAAAGAACATAGGAAGCACGTGCTTACAACAATAGTTGAAGCTGAAGAACTAACTAGGCGCAGTGCATTGGAGGTTCTTTGTGGCGGATGTGGCCTGAAACCTGATTCAGCAAAGCACATATGATTCATGGGGAAGTATTTTGCAGAAAAGTGTCGCTTGACCGCGGAGTCTGAAGGGGAGAGCTGTGCGAGGCGTGGTGGCATGGATGGATGGATGTTATGAGCGTCCCCTTTGGAACGGGGCGGTGGGTTGCGCCACGAAGCTCTTGCTACTATACTGCCTAATATTCTACCTAGGTTAACCAATGAAAAAAGACACAAAAAACACTATAAACTACCACGCCCAAATTTTCTGATCCCCTATTGCAAACTGTGCTTTTGTACGTCTCCGTCTTAGCATCTTAGCGATTGGCAGCGCCACCACGCGGTGGCTGCGGGAAGGCATCACCTCGGCGGCCACGCGAGCGCGCGCCCTCGGCACACTAGCAAGTATATTCTAGGCACTATATAAACGGGGTGTAACACAGACACCACCCTTTCAATATGGGTGTAGCATGGACAACACCCTTCCAAAAGGGTGTTATCCCTGCAAGTATTTTAGCGTTCACTACAGCCATGTAGTTAATGGACAGAGTAGCTGTTGTGAATGCTGCCTAGCCTTAGCTATGATACTACCTTGTTGAGTATGAGCCAGAATGTGTGAGGCGTCGTCATATCGCGCTTCTGATCTGTCATATGGTAGCATATATAACGTGTGCCCCTTTCAGGAAAAAAATTGAAGTTTTACGATCGCAGCAATGGACACACCCTATGCTTTTCGTCATCTTCCTCTGCAGTGATAGTACACTGCCGGCAGGATGCAGAGCGCAATAACAACGCACGCTGCACTAAGGACAGGATCTCCCACACCTTGGTACACCAGTACTTATCACTCCATGGAAACAGCGCACAACCTAAAGCATGATGTTACATGCATTTCTGAAATAATTAAAAACCTCCACTTTTCTTAATCAAATATTTTCGCAGCAACACCAGCTTGACCAGGAGGGAAAGCCACCACAGCTCGTTGTAGCTCATGTTGAATGCAATAGAGCGCAAGCAATGCATGGATTGGCGATGGTAACCAGTGCAGTACTACATAAGCATACCTTTGCCTGTCAAGCAGTTTTTTGCCGTTTTAAGCACATATTTGATACCTCTATTCAGCAAAGTTGTCATTTATTTCCACGGGATGCTTCTACTAGTACCTTCACATATATAATAACCTAAAGGTAGCACTGAAAGCCAAAGAACAAAGTGCAAGAAAGCGCTTCCACTTAGAATGTTTCAGCATTTACAAACGAAACTGCATGTGTAGCTGTGCGTGCTGTTCACTATTCCCTGAAATTTATCTATGCTCCATTTACAGGCAGTGACCTGCTTATACCCAATAAATTAATTTATTTTTCACCATGTGCTTGCACTAAATATCCCACAGGCATTGTAAGTTAAGCTACCAGAATAACAATCAGCTAGTCTAAGGTTACCTAACTGAACAAAATCATCGTAAAATTTGTGACGAAATCTCAGAAGTATTTATTATTTCATTAAATAGAAATGGTTACATAATAATGTTTGCACATTTTAACAGTGAAAATGAAGCTAAGGAATAAAACCATACCAATACAAAGACATAAGCACTGAAAAATAGCACAGGCTTGTTCAATTAAATTTCAAACAGAAAAGTTTTTTAAAATAACCTCACTACGAACTATCACGTTTTCATTCGAAAAGCACTGCATGTTATCATAAAAGTACGAAAATAACCGGCCACATAAGAAAGAACAAGTCTGACTGTGTCTGTGAACAAAAGGATAGAACGTTGGGCGAGTTGGTACGGTAACATGATCTTGGATTTTAGCGCAAAGTGACACGGTCACAGACAAGAAGCAGACAGGACGAGCGCTACCTCTCAAGAAAATTTTTACTGAAACGAACACACACACACACACACACACACACACACACACACACACACACACACACACACACACACACACGACTGTCGTGGTGGCTAGAGCACCACGGTTTCTGCCACCCTGCTCAAATTGGCTTCCGTCCATCCATAGGTACTGAATATGGGCTGGCTGTCTTGGCATCCTCGGTTTTATCGTCAACTCGTAGCCACAGTGTCCGTACTGTCATCGCTAGGGACGTCGAAAAGGCGTATAACATCAGTCATGCTGCCATATTGGCTTCAATTGACATGCTGCATTTTCCCTCTAGAATACTGAATTTTGTCAAATCTTCCCTTGAAGAGCGACATTTTGCAATTCGCCTCAGTGGTGACGCCGTCGGCTCATTTGTCCCTCTTCGTGGCGTACCCCAGGGATCTGTATTGTGACCCACATTATTCATTATTGCTTTCATCCCGCTTGTATGGCGCTTACACGATGTACCCGACATAAAGTTCTTGTTGTACGCTGATGACATCACAGTATGGAGCACTCATCACGACCTGCAGACTCAAGCAGCTGCCCTTCAATCAGCTTTAGAAATCACGGCGACTTACGCTTCTTCGGTCGGCCTTGGGCTTTCCGTCAGCAAATCTGCTTACATGTCAGTCGCCAATCGCTGGGGCCGGCTTAAACTCTCTGCAACACCCATTCATCTTCATCTATCCGGAACCCCTCTTCAACATTGTTCAACTATAAAAATTCTGGGTCTGATGGTACACGAGCCGGGAACCGGAACTGCTTGGCTCTCCAGCGCCAAAAAGCCGGCAATTCAGACGTTAGGTCTGATTAGGCGCATTGCTCCTAAAACGGGCGGCGCCAGCTCATACGTTGTGCGACAATTGGTGAAGGCGGTAGTGCAACCACGCCTTGTTTATCAAGCCCAATTCCAGCATTTGACGAGGGCACAATGGGATCGCCTTGAGGCTGTTAATCGCGAGGCAATGAGGGTCATCATTTGCATTTCGCGCATCACCCCGATCGTGGCTCTCCAAGAAAATGCACAGCTCAACACACTAGATGAGCTGGTGCAGCAGCGACGTGATGCTCGCAGGCTTAAGGCCAGCCTTTCACACGCAACGTGTGCTATCAGGGCTTACGCTTTCTCCAACTCGCTTTTACCACCACCATCGCCAGTTCTTCCTCCCTGGAGTTTTGTACAGCTGAGTGATAACAAGCCAACTGACATACATCGCCCGACATCAACTCACGCGGCGGCGTAGCTTCGCGACCGAAATATAGCTCAAGGTGTCCACCTTCCGCTTGGCTTCATCGTCCTTTACGTTGATGCAAGCATTCAGGACTGCGAAACAACCACTGCAATTTATTGCCCATGCGCACCTTCCCTTAATAAGACAACCCGGTTTCAAATCCAAGAGCCTCCTTCCTCCTTTTGTGCTGAGATCCTTGCTGTCCGAGAAGCGTTGTGCTCTGTGGCCGCCTTTCCCATGGTCTCCAAGGCCGGCATCGTCATCCGCACTGATGCCCTCCAGGCGACGCGGCTTCTGCGACGCGTCAGTCCCAGCCCTGACATATGCCAACAGATCCATCTTCTAGCGGCACGTATCCCGCAGTCAATATCTGTCGAGTGGATCCCACGCGACCTTCTAGGCTTCCAAAGCCGTGCGGATTCTGCGACCCGTCTAGCGACCTCTCCATCGTCACTGCCTCAACTCTTTCATCTAGATGATGCCACCCTCCTTTTATCAAGAAAGGAGCACCTCCGGCGCCGCGCACGTGCTCTCATACCTCCGTGTGCGGTAAACCTCCCCCACGGTTTTACCCGTGCAGAGGGTTACGCTTCGGAGGATCAGAGTCGGGGTTGCGCTCACTCCTGCCGTGACTAAGAAGTGGCCGCACTTTCGCCCGTTATATCCTCGCCCTGAGTGTCCACTCTGAAATTCGCGAAATGCTGAAGCCGACATCCACCACCTGCTGTGGGTTTGCCCTGCACTGAAACCGACGAGGTTCCGGCACCTCGCAGCAGCGGGACTCTCGCCGCATAACATGAGCGATTATACTGCTTGGACGCAGGGACCGCATTATCGATCCCTCTTGGACTTCATTAGGTCAGCAAGTCTTTTTTCATTCATTTAATCATCCTTGTTCACCTCCATCCCATACCCCTGTATGCCCTGAGGCATTTATCTTCGCATAAAAAAAAAAAGAGTGCAACGCCCTGATGTGGGCATATCGTGGGCATACCAGTGCCTTGAGACGCTTGGCGCGTTTCGAATTGGTCACCTGGACAAGCTCAATCATTGCAATTAATAGCAATTACACGTGTTGGCGGTGTCTACTGCACTTCGAAAAGTATAGACTTCGCTGAAATTTACGACAAGATTTATGTAGCGTATAATATACAAAGCCACAAGAACGTCTGAATTCACAAGCACGAGGATCGGACAAATCCATGTGCTTTCCATCATTCCCATGATGGTACAACCACTGCAGCGCCAGAGTTCCCTCTAGTAATTACTGTAAGAAACTCTACGGCAGAAAGAACCGAAGTGCCTGGCATTTTGTTCTGGAGTAATAAACTAACTTTTGCTGTCCCACAAACCTTACTGGTCATTAATTCCAAGTTTTAGTGCAGTCACATGTCTAGTAGGCAGTTGTGGTATTTTGCATAAGCATTGCAAAGCCAACTTTGATGAAACTTCCCTCTGGTAAATTGGTTATGATCGAGTAGCATAGACTACTGAAGCAATCTCAGCAATCTCTGGAAGGCTAGTGAAGTCATTTTCTTATTAGCAGCCTTTAAACAGCATTCGAGCATATGACACATGCACCTCAGATATGCAGATATTTCCTTGACTCAGCAAAAAGCGATGCTTCATTTTCCTAGAGGCTACCTCAATCAACGCAGTATTGGTGGGCTCTAAAGACAATGCCAATGCAGATGATCCAAATATTTTTCAGGGGCAACAGTTATGCCTGAAATCATGTTAGATTAGTTTTTTTTAAACACATGATCAGACCATGTTAGAAATGCTTCTTAAAGTCCTCCTATTAGACTAGTCATATCTCTGTACACAAAGGCTACTAAATAGGTCCAATGCTATATCATCATCTTAACAAAAACTTCACTTAGTAATACACATGCTGTGATAAGATTTCTTTCAGACCACATGGAGACGCTGTACAAGGTGAATTCACTATTTTTAAAATGAAGCTCCTGTTCTTCCAAACGAGAAGAAAGGGAACTGAGGGTCAACATTTTTCTTAATCACAGCTGGGAGATGCCAGGGAAGGCACGTGAAAACTTATTTGTAATTTTCTATTTAAATGTAGAAATGATAAAGGCGAATGAAAATGGTCAAAGAAAAAAACAACCAGCCATGGGTGGAGAAAGAACCTACAACCTTTGCATTAGGCATGCGATGCACTAACCACTGTGCTAACAAGGCAGCATTCAACCATCCACAATGGCCCCTCAGATTGTCGAAGCTCGAACGCGGCCACAGTACCACAGTGGTTAGTACGTCACATGTGTAATGGGAACGTTATGGGTCCGTTCCCCACCAAGTGTATGCCTTTTCATGCACTTTCATTTCCTTTGAATTTATCATTTCTATACTTCATATAAAAAACTTAAAACATGTTCCTGTATACTTTCCTTGGCCTCATTACCTGCTGGTTTCTTCCCGTTCTGTTACTTTCAACACTTATACATATTCTCATCTGGTAAGTAAACAGCGTTTGCATGATGCTGGAATGCAATATAGAACATCATTGTAGGGCCGTGTTACGTAGAAAGCCTTACATTTCCCAGGCACCGTGTATTAATGTCAATCTAAAAAAAAAACAATTCCCACTCTAGAGAGAAATGCTGTGTACTGCTGCGTGCAACAGGGTTTAAAGAGAACAACTTGTTCAGAAATAAAGCCACCAAACGAGGAAATATGAAAACTAGATGAAAATTTGTACAATTGCATGTTAAAAATTGAGCACAGCAACATATGAAGACCTAATGAAGGAAGCGCGAGGATGGTCTATTTTGGACACACGAGGCAATATACTTGAAAGATGCATATGAGCTTACACGTGGAGAAATATGGTTTATGTAGCAGCTAAACTACGGACAAGCCTAGAACACACTGATACAAGGTGTCGAGCATGTAATTCTCATCGTGCCCTTAAGTCAACGAAACATGGCTCTTTCTCATGATTCGCTACACATGGCTGGCTCACACAACTTAGCCGCTTCTATATGTCTTCTGAGTACCAGGTGGTCTGTGTGACTGGTGCAAGCTTTAAATATGTACAAGTGCCACATAGCTGGACAGAACCAAGGTAACGTCGTTTGTCATGGTTTTGAGCAAGTGAAACCAATTTTTGCATGTTTCCTAATTAGGTAATTAGTTATTAACAGTTATTTCACTGCTCAAATATTATATTCAAAGTAAAAGTGTCAGAGCGAAAATTGTAGAGCATCCTGAAAAATCCCCAATCCAGCTTTCTACTGCTCAATAGGTGCAACAAAATTTTCTTTTCAAGCTTGAAAGAAGCCTGTGAATACATGCAAGAAGTGCTGCGCAACTAACCATTCGTGCACCTCAACACCAGTTGGCTCCCTCTTTCATGCTAGAAAAAAACTTTTTGAAAAGAATATTTTAGAAATTGATTAATTATTATTGACTGTTTTAGGCAAAATGCATGAAATAGTGTGACTGCCACCCCCATTTTAGGCGACATGAATTGACTCCCTTTTCATGTCCAAATCCAGCTATACATTGCCCGTGTTTTGAGCTGGTTCTGTAATTTAGGCTGGTTTTGACTAATGTAAGCTTCGCACCCTAATAATGAAGTCTACAGCCTAAAAAGAAATTGGTACATAAACGGTCGCTGTCAGTACTCCATACTCCTTTCCCTTGGTGCAAAGTGCTTGTGAGCCAAGAAGTTGGTAGTTCTAAGCAGTATTTTTCATTCTGACCTGGTGTTAGAGCCCAGTTACTATGATGCCATGCTGCTCAGTCATGCTGGTCACAGCTTCAATCTAGGCCATGGCAGCTGCACTCCAATGGGGGTAAAATGCAATAACGCTTATGCACTTAGATTCCGATGAACATTAAAGAAGGCCAGGTGGCCAAAACTTCAGGTTGTGACTTTGGAATGTAAAAGCCCTTAATTTAATTTTAAAACCTAAAGGTGCTTTATTATTAGCAGGACATCATCTTGAGCTTTTACTGCACTGCCATGACACCAAGAAGGTCCGAGTAACTAAAAACAATTTCTTAGATAATCTGCATCTCTTGCAAGCATTGACAAACACTTCTCTGCATGCACTTCTGTTTCTGTTATATTTAGTTCCGTATGCCAAGGCGGGTTAGGATGTTAGAACAACTTTCAAACAAGTTTTTTTTACCGCTTTAAAGTTGTTAGTTATTTTGCATCTCTGTGTTCCGAATGCACATTTCAGTGCATCAATTTCTTCAGAAAGTGCACTCTTTATTTATTTGTGCATGCAAAAAGGATTCAGAAGAACTGCTTTCTGAAGATCTGTATAGCAAGCAAAAAACAATTCTATGTAGGCTGCACAAAGAGAAAGGATCATTTTGTAAATAAATTATTTAGTTCTTTAAAAAAAAGGCAGCTGTCAGCATTCTGTTCCACAGTGAAATTACCCCTACCTGGCTCTGCTTTATTTTCCGATGTTGATGGTCCATTCGGGGTACTCAATTGACAGGCTGCACTTTGGCCATGTCCGGTGTGCTGTCACCAGGCCCAAGGCCGATCGACATCCTCACCAAGATTCGAGTCCGAACTCTATAAAACAAACATCTCATCATTTTGCTATCAGTTTGGTCATCTTGTGTGTTTCACACACGGCCGTCAGTGAAATATTCCGTCACTTGGATACAGAAAAAAACTTCAAGCTTTTTCTAGCAGCCAAGCTGAATACACCATAAATGCAGAACATTAAAGAGCAAATACAGTTGTCACATTATATTGATCAAGTACAGCAGAAATCGAAATAAATCAGTGATTTTTTTTATTTGAATATACTGCAGGCCCTTCACGGCCCGTGCAGTAGTGGTACAGAGATGCAATGAAAATAAATCACGATGACAAGTCAATACATTGAATGCAGTTAATAAAAGAGTCGATGTTATTGCAACACACAATATCGTTAGTTAACTTGTTCCACTGGGAAATGGCTGACGGAAAAAGGGAATGCTTGTGAACATTAACGTGACTTGGGGGAAGATAGATTGTTTTGGAGTGATTAAGTCTGGTTGAACGTTTTGGAGGATCTTGGAGGTAATGAGCACGTGCTATTTGGAAATGACCATGGTATAATTGATAGATGAATTTTAGTCGCGAAATTACTCTTCTCTGCGAGAGGGGTTTTAGGTTAGCCCTTGCTAGCAGACCCGAGACGCTGGATTGCCTTTTGTAGTCCGAATATGCAAACCTAACTGCTAATTTTTGTATGCGTTCTATTTTGTTTATAAGGAATTTTTGATGAGGGCTCCAGATTAGATCAGCGTATTCTAGGCATGGTCTTATTAGTGTTTTGTACGCGTTTAGTTTGAGGTGTGGTGGTGCTGCGCGCAGTCTCTTTTTTAAAAAGGTCAGTTTGCCTATGGCTTTTTGACACATGGTCGAAATATGAGGCTCCCAGTTAAGGTTAGGCGTGAGTTTAATGCCTAGGTATTTTACCTGGTTGCTTTTGTTGATTGTTGACCTTCCGATCGAATATGAAAAGTTAAGCGGGAGTTTCTTATTTGTGAAAGACATGTAATGTGTTTTTGATGTGTTTAGTTTCATGCCCCAAGTGTTGCACCAAGAGTAAATTGTTTGAAGTGAATTATGAAGTTCTATTTGGTCTTCTTGGTTGTGTACGACTGTGTACACGACACAGTCATCAGCAAACAGGCGCATCTGAATTGAGTTTTTAACGCAGAACTGGATGTCGTTTATATACATCAAGAACAAAAGTGGTGCCAGAACTGATCCTTGAGGTACTCCGGAGTAGACTTCGAGTGGTTGTGAAAGATTATTATCGATTGAAACGCTCTGTTTACGATTGGTTAGAAAACTGTTGATCCAGGATATTATTTTATTACTAATACCGAAAGCCGATAATTTTGTGATTAAATCATGGTGCGGAACTACGTCAAACGCTTTAGAAAAGTCTAAAAAAACTGCATCTAATTGGCCATTATTATTAAGTACGTTAGCTATGTCATGAGTTAACTCTGCTAGTTGGGTTAAGCTTGGGTTAAGCTTGGGTTATACTGTGTCTGTTGGCTTTGAATGCAAGAAACGTAAAACCAGGAACTTGCAGCCACGCCACTTTGAATTTCCTGCCTTTGCTACACCTCACAACAAGTTTGGCATCGTCCGGTACTCGGGGATAGTAATCGCTTAAAATTAAGAACGAGCGTCGGCATAAATTAACAGGATACTTAACGGGCAATATTTGCGCGTAAAACATGTCACGTAGCGAAGCTACTGTCAAATACCCGATGACGCATCTGCAGCGGTGCGGTTTGGGCGAACAATTCAAAAAGGAATGCGAGTTTCACTTGTTTCATGCCTACTAAGCTAAGACAGAATTTCAGTTTCCCACTAATCTATACTGGATATTTAGGCTCCGAATAGAACGCTGGAAATTTTGTTACGTCACGTTGCATAAGTATCAAAGTGACAAAATTGCTTTTATCGTATTCTGCCGAGGCGCCATGTAGCAGCTACCACTCTCATGCAACAAAAGCATGAAAGTGGTACCCGCGGCACGGAAAACAAACACATACAGCGCCAACGTTACGCCTCTTGGAGTTAGAACTACGCACGATCAAGCCAGTTTTCTAGCCTTCATAACGCCATGAACCCGACCGAACATCGAGCGAACCAACTGTCTGCTCTCGAAAATTAATGGGCTAGCTGTCCACAAGCCGCAGGTTAGACTGACAGCAACATATTACGGTAACGTAAAACAATTTCTACGCTGACTTAGCAGCCGCGGTGTGCGCTAAGTGCCGCAGTTCTCGTTTGCCGCTCGAAATTCACGTCATGATGACGGGCACTGCATCTTTCACATGAAATATTGCACGTTTTGCTCCGGAGCTCAATAGGAGGGCGAAACGCATTTGCACGTACCTGAAATCCGCATGCCGGATACCCGTCGACGTTTCCGAACCCCGCACGGCCTCTTCACTTGGACGGGAGGCACTTCTATCAAACATTTCACATGCGACATGTCTCACACCGATTATGCGAACACGAGAAAACGACGCAGGCCGCATTGCGACGCCTACGCCGTGCATCCGCCGATGAGCTGCGTGCGCGGACTTGCAGAGAACAAAACCATACAAAACGTTACGCGCGAGAAGATGGCGGCTCTCGTTGCGGAGACGAAGCAGCAGTGTAGCAATAGAGAAAGAAATTCAGCAAGAAGGGACACCAGGGGAGGGGACACTCCGTATCGATCCCATTGGCAGTTTTCGAGCAGACGCTCTTTCGATGCTAGCGCCAAGGTCCCCTTCAGTTACGGCCCTAACCAATGGGCGACGCAGAAGCAAAGTGGCGGCGCACATGATTGTTTAGATTGTCATGGCAACAGCAACAACAGCCGCGCGGCACCTCCTCTCCTAAACGTTTTTCTTGCCTTTTTGTTTTTATTATGCCGTCCCTCTCTACTCCCTTTCTCTCTTTCCCCCCATGCAGCGCGCGCCACTCACTTTTTTTTTGTTTTTACCCGTAAGCGTTGCTTTTTTTTTTTGCATAGCGCGCTTGTTTCGGCGCGTGGTGCGCCGTGGGCTATGCGTTGGCACGCACGCAGTCTTGCCCATACTTATATTATACCAGCATGTGTCCGGACATAAAAAATTCCACTTTCAACACAACAGATGTTTAGTCTCGCTTTATTGACTTCGTCTCCGAAAACAGATTTTTCTTACAACGTGGTCTGATACACGCTCAAAAAATGAGCAATAGTGAAAGGTGCATGACATATACAAGAGTACTAAAGACAAAAGTTCACAGATGGTGAAATAACAAAAGAAAGCGCCAGAAAACGCGAAGGTCGTTTCATGTACACACATAAAAAAAATGTATATAACGTCCTCAAGACCTAAATGTAGACGAGCTCCTGATAAGTGCACTAAGATATTGCACAAAATTGGACGAAGTGTATGACATAGTCATGACAACTATAAAAAGGGAAAACTCACTGGTAATGGCAAAAACAAGGACACGCAAAATACCTGAAAGATAGAGTAAAATGCTAACATTGTTTGACTGAGGCCCATACCAAAAGAAAGCTTACTTATAAATCTGCACGAAAGTATATGAAATGCGTGACATGTTCATTACTGCTGAACAAATTGAAAAAAAAAACATGGCAGAAAAAAAATAGCATTGTACTAAAAACTGAAACACACATTATCACATTATTTTGCAGTTGGCCACAACTTGAGTAACGTTGGCAAGGGGAACAGAAGGTAGTCGGCTTTTGCAGCAGCACATAGAAAACATTCGCAGAAAGGCTTATTCGTCAATCAAAGACCAGGTAAAACAAGCCAACACGACTTTGTTTTCTACCCGAATGCAATGCTTAGCAATAAAATTACGTCACTTAAGGCACTAAGTCGTACCTACTGGGCTCTCCTTTGTATAATAAACACGAACTGCAAAAATCTGCATGTAGGACACTTGCAATGCTCATGCTTTCCAGAAGAAAAAAAAAGCGTATCATGCCTACACATGAAGGTTGTTCGCGCGGTTTTCCCATCGGCGGTTGCTGAGATAGTACACAAACACTAACAGTAATTTTTCAGCTGTTAGTAGGTTTGTAGAACGTGATACACAGAAAAAGCACTGAGGGCGATATGGAAAGCTAGGCAAGTTACTGAAGTTGCAGAATGAGACTTGGCACAGAAAAAACACGAGTCACAGACCAGGTGACAATGAGGAGGAACATCTATTTGTCAGCTTTCTCTACCGGGAAGAGGCAAGTGTAGCACAATAAAGGCGCAACGACATCCGGAGCCTCATGAAGCACACAATGGGCAGCGCTGTGTTCGTGTATGTACAGCCGCGGCCACGCCTGTGTAGAGCGCGCGAGCAGACGGCCTTGCTCTGCAGGGCGACACCGTGCGGCAGTTGCGGGATCTGACGCACTGTGTCCAGGAGCATGCGCATCCTAATTGACATGCAGGTCGGCGCACGCTGCTTTAACCCAGAAATTATGTTGGTAAGCGCACCTGTTTTGCCGGCTGTGCGCGTTACCCGAGGGCGCCATCTTACTACGCGCGATGACAAGGGAATTGCGCACGTGAGTGATAGCGTGTGCGATTCTGTCAGGGCACTTGATATGAAAAACTATGTCTTCACCAATCCCAGATAATGTTATCGGCCAATGAAATCAAGTCAAACCAAACCAAGTCAAACCTTTTCGCAGAATTCATTCGCAATGGCTCCCCGACTAGCAGCGGATGAGCGACGCGCAATAGCTATTATGGGGCGCACAATGTCCCAAAGAGCGATAGAGTCGGGCGCGTGTTATCAGCTGAAACGCGTAATCTTTTGGCATGGCTATACCGAGAGCGCCCTGAGGAAGCGTACATATTCGTTTAAACAACTGCCCGTTTCAACGTTGCCACTCGTGCAATGTAGTTCTGCATGTCTATTAGGCCGCGCATGCCCCTGGGCACAGTGCGTCAGATCCCGCAACTGCCGCACGGTGTCGCCCCGCAGAGCAAGGCTGTCTGCTCGCGCGCTCTACACAGACGTGGCCGCGGCTGTACATACAGTACATGCGCCTTCTGATGTCCTTGGGTATGAGCGCCCACCTGTTGTCTTTAGGCACCCGGAACAACCTTGCAAGACTTGTTTTTGAGGTATTTGTGCACCACTGCACGATGCACGAGCGGTACGAGTCGTGAAACGGGTGAAACATCGCGGAGCACAAGCACACAGCTACCGAGGACCACAGAAATGACGATACTAGCCACGTCGGTAAACGCACAGCAGCGCACGCATCTCGATGACAGTAGATAAAAATAAAGCGTTACGTAGCGGACTAAGCAGCCGCCGTGCCGGCGGGGACGGCACGGCGGCGCGGGCGCGTAGACAGTCGAAGGTGAGGGAGTTGCGAGGGTGTTACGAGAGAGGGCGTGGGGAGAGAAGTTGAGCGGGGGGAGGACTTGGCCACCTGGATCGGCGCGCGTGCGCGCGACGATCTACGAGGCCATGCAAGGGAAACGGATTTTTGCGTTCGCCCATTACAGAGATGGCGCCAATTTCCTGTGCCACCGAAACCGGGGAGTGCCCTCCCCCTGGGGACAGTCTTCAAAAACTGGCAACAGGAAACACGTCACGCCTAGTTTCAACTCCATCCGTTAGTTGACGCGAGCATCAGAAAAAAAGAATGTGAAATAAACTTACAGAGAACGTTTTATTATTTTTTTATTATTTCCCACTAAAAGTCAAAAAAGTTTTGTGTGTAAATGAACTTCTACTTTGCGACTTATTTTTATTGCGTTGCTTAGCAACAAGCTAGCGGCACCATAGAGTTTCTCACTTCATTACCTAGAGGGAAATCTGGCGCTGCTGCGCTGTGGTATGCATGGCAATGCCGGTATATTGTGGATTCGGATTGGCATCGTTCTCGTAGAGACAGGACACCTTGAGGACGCGCTTGGCAAGTGCCGTTCCGTCTGTCACAATGATTCATTTTCTACTAGAACAGCACGTGAAAAGCTGTTTTAGTTTTATTATTACGCGAAAACATGTTTTGTTTAACTATGAGAACTTGTTATTGTGTGTATGACTACATGTTACGTAAAAAGTATCAGCGGGCCGCTAAAGTTGGAAGACAGACGACAAGGTTCGCGCTCGCTTTGAAACAGTTCGTCGTCTGTTCTTGCTTTTCTTCGCTTGGTCATGCATCGTGGGTGACTAAAGATGTAATATGCGTGAATGGAAACATTTCATGAAGATTTTACTTTGAGAACGCGTTATTTGCGTAGCCATATCCACGTTTTAGACGAAGCCTCTTACAACGCCAGCCAACACGAGCCTCGCAGACACATATACCGTCATTCCCATGACGGCACGGTGCCCCCTTAAGAAACTCCCATAGACGGTGGCGCCAGATTACCCTCTAGGTGTTATAGTGAGAAACTCTATGAGCGGCACCATATGGCGGCACTGTGGCGGTACGCCAGACGCGCGTCCATACCAGGGGTAGCACACTCTCAAGTTCAACAAATGGCCACAGAGGGCGAAAAAATCGACGGCGTGCCGCTGCTAACAAAGGCAGCCTAGTAGCATCACTTCGGGATGCTTAGTTAGTTGCAACATTTCCCGGTAGAGGCGTCGTAATAAGCGCAATTTTATCTTTCAAACTTTCTCCTACAATTACCGAAGCATTTTTGTTACATAAAAAACAGGGCAAAATTATCATTGCTAATTAGATATTGTACTCTTTGTTAGTAAGTTTATTGTTTCTTCGTCATTATAAACGCAAATAGCGTTCAGCATCATCGATCTTTCACGTGACCTCTGGCCTGGATTTAAAATTTTTACCGATATTTTCGAGTGCACGGCAGCATGGATTCATTCGTTCGTACACTCAGACTGGTTGCTTCTTTGTTTCTCAATCTAGTTTATTGCGCTTCGATGTCTCGCGGTATTTAACTTGGGGTGAAGTTACGTGTTTGCAAGCGGACATGTAAGCCCGGAAGTTGGGTTTCGGTCGTGAGCCATTCGGAACACGTCGGCATCGAAACGGGAGCTGGATTTTGCTGCGGCTGACAACGGCAATAACGGTGAGTCGTTTAACACCGCTGCTTGAATCGTTATATAATATTCGTCTGATTACCTTCCAGGCGGGCACAAGTTAACGAACTAGATCCTGCATTACATATGGGCAGTCAGGATCTCAGTTGCTGTTTCCTAAATAAACCTTTACTTGCGAGGCTGTCGTTATACGCACACAACCAGGAAAGAAAGAACGATATCGGAACGCACGTCTCATTTTTCATCTTGTTGTAGCTGTGGTCGTAGGTGACTGAGTAGCGTTATGAATATACATATTAAACATTTTTTTCGAGTCCGCCGGCAACTTCTTTCGTCCAGAAAACCGAATAATCCTTTGGTAAAATGAAGTGAAAGTGCAGAATTTAATGTATTCAACAGTTGCAAGCATGATAATTCACCCATATTTCGTACTTGTTTCGAAATGTTCTTGCTGTTCAGTTTGGTTTACCGTAGGGCATTCATTTTTGCATAGTGAAGCGGTGCATCACGTTCGTGCATAAAAATAATGCATCAGTTCTAATAGCTTCAAGACTTTCATGCATTTGCTTGCAGAACCAGCAGTGTGATCTCTTCTAATGTATAGATGAACGCACAAATGTTCTCATTTGTGATCTTAGTAATACTTAAGCTGTTGACATGCATTGTAGTTAGGCAGACATCAATTTTATGGACGATAGCAATATTTGTTTAACATGCTTCTTAAGCACCCTAGAACAGACAGTGTACAGTCGCGTTCATAAATTTGGAGACCATGCGAGCCCGTGGCCGTGTGCATGCGCGCGCCGTCTGGCGGCTCGATGCCTGCTGTCGAGAGTGTCGCAGCGCGCATGCGTGTCCATCCTATCTCGCTGACCTGCTCGCTCGCTCGTTGCGCACCCGCGAGCGCGCCGTTCGCAGGAGTTTGCGGCCGCCGCCGCCAGTAGTGTTGTTCGCGAAGAAGCGGCGCGGCATCTTCGATTCCCTTGGTCCGATCTCGGCGCTGTTTGGCAACTATACGGAAGCGCCTGCATTCCCCGCTTCTGTCACGGCTGTATGGCCGATACCACGACGCAGGATATGCTATACTCTTTAGGTGCAACCGCGCGCGTCGATGGCAGCGGATATCTATCGGCAGTACGACGCGCCTTCAAGACGGAAGATGTTTCATTGGTTTTATATCCCGTTGGTATGGCAACGGCGCGAAGGGATCCGAAGGGATTGAGTGAAGCGCGAAAGTATAATTATATATATTTATAGGCCACCATGGTGAGGGGAGATGGTGGGGGAGAGGGCATCGCGATCACCGGGCTAATGATCAGATACGGCGACGCGTCGCCGCGTGCACACGCCGTTCTCTGGTTGGTGGTATTATGCGCGCGTTCCTTGTCCGCGCAAGCTCCCGCTTGCGTTCTAACTGAAATTGCGACGCCCGCCAATAGGTATCCGCTGCCGTCACCGGGCCGATGGAAGCGCGCCGTTGCAACTTTAGCTGGTCGATCATGTCTCAGCAAGCCGAGAAGATTCCCCACCTAAAGAGTATGTATGTTGCACCGTGGCCCATACACACCACTCGCGCTTTCTACGGAGCGGGACGTTCCCGGCACAGAGTGCTATCGTCGGCAGAATGCCACGATCGAAGAAGCGCTACTCATTGTCAGGCTTTCACGCTGCCATGCTCAGATATTTCCACTGCGTTATCGCGCCTCCCTATTGGCGGACAATGATGTTTGAGAAGCCTTACACTGTGAAAGTGTATAAGCGCATTTTGCGTATTGCCGCTTAGTCTTCTGCAAGCATGCCGCCAAGAGTGCCAGTCGAGGAAAGGAAGCGAATAGTCGAGTTATTCCTCGGACGCTTACCACAGCGCCAGATCTGCAATCTGCTGAAGAGGTCACGGAGAGCCGTCAACAGAGCTATCCAGGCCTATCGAAGAGAGAATGGACGCCTTGTGGATGCGGAAAGGAGTGGAAGGCCAAAGATCACGCAGGAGGAGACTGATCGATTGATTGTAGCAGCAGTTGTAGCTGATCCATTCGTAAGTGCGAAAGAGATCCGCAAGCAACTTAGCTTGTCTATTTCTTGCGCCACCATCAGGCGCCGGCTGAATGAAGCCGGACTACGAAATTGCGTGGCATCACAGAAACCACGCCTTACGGACCGCCAGAGACGTCTGCGTCTCGAATTTGCCCGAGCTGTCGAAGATTGGGGAGCTGAAGAGTGGACAAAAGTAGTGTTCAGCGACGAGTCTACTTTTTCCAGCCGGTGGGACCAGCAGCGACGGGTTTGGCGGCCGTTTAATTGCAGGTAAGCGAACCACCGCGTTTTCATTGACCGGAATGTTAAGTCCAACGAGCTGATTAGCCTATTTAATCTAACCACTTGATGCGCCTGTTTCCTTAACCTGTTCGTGTTAACATTTCACTGGGTTATTTGCTTCAGCAGTTATGTCAGTGTGCAAAAGAATGGAAATTATATCTCCCAGGTCTCCGCCTCGACTTGAGTTTGCAGGCATGCCTGTTCTTAGATATTTTGTAGATGTGGAGTTTATTTCATTTGCTTGGTTTTACGCACCATCGATATTTTTGTGTCTTATACGAGGAAGCGCACATGAAGCAGTGTTGTGGTCCGTAGCTCTCGCATACTACCCCTTGGGTGCATCATAACTTTTTGTTTCTGAAAAGCCGTGCCGCACAGAATTTTTTGTTGTTTGTGTTCCTGTTGTTAAACGTAATTTTTATAGGTTCGCCCTGTTGCAAATAACTACACCAGCGTAAATCGCGGTTTCTGTGCCCTTATACAGTAAGTTTTATTCAGTAATCAGCGATATTGTACCTTATTTCTCCTAAGGAACCTCCCTCACTATTCCCAGAGCATTTTCTCGAGTGGCCGATGTGTCGTCAGCGTGTGGCGTGCCATGACGAAAGAAAGCCTTGGTCCGCTTATACGAATTCAAGGTCCATTTACTGCAGCCGCTTATTGCGATGTGCTTCAACACGTCTTTCTCCCGTACATTCTTGACGGACCCTTCGAAGACGGCATGTATTTCTTGCAGCATGACCGCAGCCCTATCCACTCTGCGCGCTCGGTGAACAAAGTTCTAGAAGAACACGTTATCCCCACGCTGCAGTGGCCACCTGTAGGGGCGGATATGAACCCCATAGAAAACATCTGGGCCATCATCAAGAGCCGGCTCGCTGCTCGCAACCTCAGCAGTACAACGGCGGACGCACTGTGGACAGCCGTGAACGCCGAATGGGAGGCCCTCCGAGGCTCATGTCAGCAGGTGGTGCAATCCCTCTACAAAGCGCATTGCGGAGTCGTAGTCTCCGCAATGCGCTTTGTTTCCTGCGAAGACCAAGAAATTTCTCTTTAAAACTCCTTGGACGAGCCGTACGGGTAAGCAGGCACAAAGCGCCTTCTTCTCGCTGAGCTGCACGCATTTTCAATGCTTACGGATACTGCGTCAACGATTACCTAACGATAGCACGAGGACTCGCCTAACGCAAAGTAGTCTTCCTTCTGAGCTGAGGAATCGGGACCGTTTGATCTCGCGGCCATTCAGGTGAACACAATGGCAGCCCCTTCCGTAAAAAAAAAGATCCGTCGCTCGTTGGTGGCTGCGTAGAGAGCAGTGATACCCGTAACTCTGATCGCGGAGACGCGGACCATTATCGACCGGCGTGCACTGCTTCTGACGACCAAGCGTGCCAGATAAACGACCATCTCCGCATTTGGAACGAGTTGCTCTTCAATGCCTACCTACAGCTGCGCGAACTTCCAGGAACCCACGGTTTGCTCACCGTCGCGAGCCTCAACGAATGCGAGCCAATGCTGACGTGCCCAACAGACTTCGCATCGCACAAGGCGATTGCATTTCTTCGATGGTTACTCAGGACCCACGTCTGCGTCGTAGGTCTTGACCTCGACTTCCTTGACATAGACTGACATGGCCCGACCTTCTGGGAAATCCTGCCTCAACAGTCCGCACGGAACAGGATAAAGCTACAGTTCATTGGACCCACCTCAGACACATTTCGCAGCCACCCTACCTTGCCTGATGAATCTGAGAGAACTCGAATGTCGCATATCCTGGAGGCGCACGGACGCGCTGGTTACCTCGTATCCAGCTTTTCTGGACACAAGGGTGTAGTTCGCGTGAGTGCCACCACGTGGCGTACTCACCTTAAACTTTTCAAACTTCCCGCGGTGACGCGTGATGACGTCAACCAAACAAATAAAAATAATAAAAGCTATCCCTTCGCATTGAACTTCGCAACAATGCTTGTCCCGCGGCGTTATCAGTGTTCTTGATAAAGCGTATTCGCTCGTCGCCTGGAAATTACTCGTCATCCTAAAAGCGTTTAGTCGCGACGAGCAATGGTTGATTCTGGGCTTTTGATTCGGTTCTTTTTTCTTTTTTTTCTGTTCCTTTTCTTTTTCTGTTTTTTTCATTCTACGGAGTAAAGAAGCTAGCCTAACCGTCAGAAGCTTTTGGGGGAGCCTTTCTTCAGTCGGCACACATTGTTAACATCCCAACATCGCACAGCGTCTACTAGAGACGCCGTCGTGGACGGATTTTGATTTTCCCCTATCGAATTCGTTAGGGTGCCCACAATTATTTCACTAGCGACTTTGCAATGCGCACTCATGGGCTACCGCCGAAGCTGCAATCTAGATATGCTGAACTATTAAGACACATACATGGATACGTTGGTTTTTCACCTTGACACAAAAGTCACGACACAAGAGTTGAGCAAACTGTCCCTGTGTCGTCGCACGGTACGAGAACGGGCTAGTTGGTATTCCATGCTAAAGTGACTGGACCCGCCGTGTTGCTCAGTGGCTATAGTGTTGGGCTGCTGAGCGCGAGGTCGCGGGATCGAATCCCGGCCGCGGCGGCCGCATTTCGATGCGGGCGAAATGCGAAAACACCCGTGTACTTAGATTTAGGTGCACGTTAAAGAACCCCAGTTGGTCAAAATTTCCGGAGTCCTCTACTAACGCGTGCCTCATAATCGGAAAGTGGTTTTGGCACGTTAAACGCCATAATGAAATTTAATTTTTAAAGTGACTGGCAGAAGAGTGGACACGGGACACTAAAAAGGCGACAAGGATAAACGTAAACTTCCAACTGGGCGCTTGTCCTTGTCCACTCTTGTGCTAGTCTCTTCAGCCTGTCTCGTCGTCCGTTAGCATGCTATGGCCGAAGCTACTCGCAATATTACGTCACATTTACTGGCCACCAGGCCAGGTACGCCCTTGGGTACGACATATACAGTACTTGCAGTTAGTTTCCAAAGTAGTCTCCTATGGCGGTTATCCACGTGCGTGAAGCAAGAACGCTATTTAAAATTATTGTGCAGTAAGATATGCGGGATTTGTATGTTCTCCACATTCTCTACCATGTTGCCGTTCCGCCTTTATTATATAGCCGCAATGTAGACTAGCAGCTATCGAACCCCATAAAGCTTATACACATACTCAAAGACCTCGCGCACAACTCCTGACACTTAATTGTATTCAAGGGTTGTGCGACTGCCCAGGACATCCAAAACGCGTTTACACATTTTGAGGTTTTACTTGCTAAAACCACGATTTCATTGTGAACAACGCCATAGTGGAGGATTCGGGAATAATTTAGACCACTTGGGATTTTTTAAAGTGCGCCTAACCATAAGTACGCGGGTTTTCGCATTTCACACCCATTGAAAAACGGCTGCCGTGGTTGGGATTCGATCCCGAGACCTCGTGATTAGCAGCCAAACCCAATAAAAGCTAAGAAACTACGGAGGGGAAGGAATGTTGGCCGTAGGAGGAAGGTGACAGCCGGCACGTGAGACAATTTGTTCCCATCCTCAAGAATGACATCGTAGAATGCACTGCAGCCCAGTAAAAAAAAAAAAAACGTCAAGACGTTTTTGACGGAACGACAGCATTTCTGTGTGCAACGAGAACATTCTTGTTTGCAACGATAGAATTCTTGCTTGCAGCCTTCCGACACCGACATAAATGCTGTTTGCAACGATAGAATTCCTGTTTGCTGCCTTCCGTCACTGACAGAAATGCTGTTTGCAACGATAGAATTCCTGCATGCAGCCTTCCGACACGATAGGAATGCTGTTTGCAACGATAGAATTCCTGTTCGCAGCCTTCCGACACCGATAGCAATGCTGTTTGCAACGACAGCATTCGTGTTTGCTGCCTTCCGTCACCGACAGCCATGCTCTTTGCAACGATAGCATTCCTGTTTGCAGCCTTCCGACACCGTCAGTACTGCTGTTTGCACGGCCGACTATAGCTGATGCCACTGACGGAGCGTCAATATGGCGGCCGCGACTAGATGGGCACTGTAACATACGCGTCGCCGAAGCAACGCATTTTAGGTTATGCGCGCGTTTATAAAGGCATGATATGACACCAAACCCCAAGTATTCGATTAATTGTATCCTCATGAGGGATTGATGCTAGCGTATTTGTATTGCAAGTCAGCAATGTGGAAGGAAAGATATCGCGATTGGTTGCCGAGGCGTCGTGCTCTTTTAAGCTCGTTCCGGCCTTGATTGTAAACGCTTAAAGCAGTCGTACACGCATGTCTTGCTTTATGACAATGACGAGTCTACGCGTGTATGCACGTATCAGAAAAGTTGCTTCGTCAGTTGGCTTGCATGCGGGTGCACTTCGGAAGATTGAAGCTGCGCGGCAACTAATGCGATCAAGCACCGGCCGAGACTACATCATATGCACGTACAGTCGATGTTATCGGAAGCGTATCAATGTTTCGTTCCGCGGAAATCAATCACCGTAGTGAGATTGTATTATGTTTGTCTTTGACTGCGTACGGAGCTGTCGCGCCAAGTCTGCGCGTGCGGCGGCAGCACATTGAAGCTATCTTGCAGATAGGGTTTTGCCTGCGGCCCTTTCCCTTCTTTAAGGAATGAATACAAATTTCACTTCAATTTGTGAAGAAGCATGTATTATTTTTCTGAGGAAAAACCAAACATTACATATGCGGTTCAAATTCAAGAGACCCCACTGAACTGTGTAGTTGTGAATGCTACAAATGCAAAAATGCTGTGAACAATTACGAACAGCGTACACACAACCTGTCACTTGGAAACTGCTCACATACTACTAATGCCTAAATGAGCTGCCAGAGTAGAAAAACTACTATATTTCAATTACAACCAGTGTTGTATGCAATTCACTCAGTGTAACTTTAGGCACAGGGCAACACATGTAACAAACACAGAAACTAGTCAATTTTCAAATGGCCATTTAATATATAGGCTGCACTAATGAACCACATCAGGATGTTAAAAATGATGGGTAATCAGATCGCATGTACAACACTTTGTACAAAAAATTACATAAAGTTTTGGAGGATACAGAGAGAACAATATAGAACAGATTGGGCAAAAAGAACTAAGAAGAAATTAAAGTACAGTAATAAAGAGCAGATCAATATCATATAGCGACCATATAATAATTGATACTTGCAGCCAGAGGTGCACGACAGTTCACATGATACAACGTAGGTGCAGCTCACCCGTCCCAAGTAACAGGACAGACAAAATAAGGCCAACATTACAGAATGGGAGTAACGCAAATGCAACCATACAGAAAAGTTTACATTGCACAAAGATAGGGAATTTGTGGGTGCAGACTTAGCTTGGTTTATGTAAAGCATGAGTGAATGGTGACCTCAGGAAAGTCTGCGTCCGATATGCCTAATGATGGTCGAACAATCACCTCTGCAATTGAGCAGAGAATCAACTTCCTTCTCATTCAGCTTGTTGCTATGGTCATGTGTTCCTAGGACACTTGTACACCAGTGCTGTCCAATGCTAGCAAAACTAACAGGTCCTACAGAGCATTCAAGGCCAAGCCGTTCGAACATGTCTGGGGCTACCTCAAAATGCTTCAACCAAAGCAACAATTGCCACCGCGAGAGACCACCCAACAATGACCCATGTAGCCATCGACGCACTCCAGGCGCATGTTCGCCATATATCTAGAGTCCCTGACCACCATCTCGCTCGCTTGCCTGAGAAAAAGCCCAAGACAGTGTTTTCCAGATCAGTTGCGGCTAACCAGCACTCTTTGTCATTGAGGCACTTGCCCGCAACAAGAACGCCATCCCCTCTGCGGTGCTTGAAAAAGCCTCCCGTGTACCTTGCTGTTCCAGAAATAGTGACGAAAGCTAGCATGACCACCACAGCTCTCAAACAAATCACACTGGAACTTTTGCATTGTTCGTACGCTAACCGAATCCATGTTTACATGGATGGTTCCGTCTCTGAAAGTTCGACAAGCGCCATTGTTATACCGTCTCAGTCAGTTGTCACCAAGTTTAAGGCTTCACACGTAATGACATCTCATCATCATCATCATCAGCCTGGTTACGCCCACTGTAGGGCAAAGGCCTCTCCCATATTTCTCCAACAACCCCGGTCATGTACTAATTGTGGCCACGCCGTCCCTGCAAACTTCTTAATCTCATCCGCCCACCTAACCTTCTGCCGCCCCCTGCTACGCTTCCCTTCCCTTGGGATCCAGTCCGGAACCCTTAATGACCATCGGTTATCTTCCCTCCTCATTACATGTCCTGCCCATGCCCATTTCTTTTTCTTGATTTCAACAAAGATGTCATTAACTCGCGTTTGTTCCCTGACCCAATCTGCTCTTTTCTTATCCCTTAACGTTACACCTATCATTCTTCTTTCCATAGCTCGTTGCGTCGTCCTCAATTTGAGTAGAACTCTTTTCGTAAGCCTCCAGGTTTCTGCCCCGTAGGTGAGTACTGGTATGACACAGCTATTATATACTTTTCTCTTGAGGGATAATGGCAACCTGCTGTTCATTATCTGTGAATGCCTGCCAAACGCACCCCAGCCCATTCTTATTCTCCTAATTATTTCCGTCTCATGATCCGGATCCGCCGTCACTACTTGCCCCAAGTAGGTGTATTCCCTTACGACTTCCAGTGCCTCGCTGCCTATTGTAAATTGCTGTTCTCTTCCGAGACTGTTAAACATTACTTTAGTTTTCTGCAGATTAATTTTTAGACCCACTCTTCTGCTTTGCCTCTCCAGGTCAGTGAGCATGCATTGCATGCTCACTGACCTGGAGAGGCAAAATGACATCTACAGGTTACAAACCGGCCGCTCTTCGCGCTGCTGTTGAAAACATTGAAAAATCACCACCTAACAAATGGGCAATATTTTGTTATTTGAAAGCAGCTCTCCAGAGCTTGCGAGGTTTACGACGTGGCAATTATGAACAGCTGGTGTCTAAAATCGACAAAACTTGCCATTGTGCTTCTGAACGAGGACATGATATCATCTTTCAGTGGCTGCCAGGACATTGTGGCATCGTTGGTAATCACCTCGCCGATGACGCTGCCGGACGTGCGCAGGCTGGCGCACCATCTCTCATTATACCTTTATCGAGAGTAGACGCCGCAAGAGCGCTTGTCTGTCTCGCTCGTACCATCATGTTAAGTTACTGGTATACACCACAGAACTTTGAGTGTCATTTATACAGCCTCGACCTATCACTGAAACTTAAATTACCAGCAAACCTTTCACGATGTGACGCAACACTGCTGTGTCGGCTGTGGGTAGGAGTAGCATTCACTAACTCCTACAGCTATCATATTCGAATGGTCCAACAAGCCCGAGAGGCGGCGACGAGGCAAGGCCTCAAAGTCCCCTCATGGGAGACCTGAGCCCGGGTCGTCAAATTTGCCGGATTCAAAATAAAATTGTTTCCATCCATGGCGAACTCACCTATGCGCACTAAGTGCAAGTGTGAAGAGACCATCAGTCATCTTCTGTGCCACTGTTCTCGCTTTGATAAACAGTGTCAGACTCTCCAGTGTGCCTTGAATAGATTGGACAACAGGCCATTTACAGAAGCAAAGATCTTGGGAGCCTGGCCTCACAGTTCATTAGCCCAGAAAGCAGTTCGAGCGCTTCTTGACTACCTGAAGCCAACAGACTTGAATACACGATTATAGACATCCTGCACCTAACTTAGTGGGTGTGCAAGTACAGTGTAGACTCATGTTCTCTCTCACTCCTCATTCCCCACCCCATGTGTAGTAGCAAACTGAACTCAGTCTGGTCAACCTCCCTGCTCTTTTTCTCTTCTCTTTCTCTCTACTATGGTCATGCACATTTCCATGATAAGTTGTAGAACAGTTGCAGAGTGCAACGTTCATGTCGCTATGCAAATTATGGTTCACTGCCAATCAAAAAAGGGCAGTACACTTGGCAGGTACTGGAGCCAAAGCACTGCAGTGATCTTGCCTATGCAGCAAGCATGTGTATATACATTAGCCACTCTGGACAAGTATTTTCGTAAGCCAACCACTACACTGAAACATTGCACCCTTAGCACTAGGTCTACCTTTGTTTCTTGAAAATGTTAACCAACACTAGCTGTTGACCTGTGTTCATTAACAAAGCTAGCAAAGGTACCAAAGTTCTCTGTTGTGCCCGTTGAAAAGCCAGTGTGGAGATTACCGTGACTGGATTTATAAACTGCTGCAAAAGCAATGCACTCGACAGCATCAAGGACATTGCTTGGGGTGCCTGCGAAGCATCTGACTAAGCTGACTAAGGCAACTTCTCTGGCAGTTCCACCGGGAATGTTGCTGTGGGATAGACCAGAGAGATTTAGTAGCCAAGCTTAGGTTTAATAAAGGTGTCTGATGTTCAAAAACTTGTTTTTCAAAAAGATATGACGAGCAACCTAAATTTGAATTACAATTTTTCATTTCTCGGTGAGTTCAATACACAGGGGTCGAACTATGCTCGTGTTCAACATATTTTCAAGTAAATACGGTATATAGACATATAATATGCACACAAGCTCTGTAACCACTTTTCACACACAGTTTTATTCAGTAAAGGACATCATAAACTCTTTCCCTAACGGTTCTAATAATATGCAACATTTACTACAGCGTCCAGATTCAAATCTGCAGTTGAGGCTAGATGCACTAACACTTAAAAATGGTGGAATTCACAAATTGCCTTTACGTAAGTTCAGCTTCGTCAGACACACTAATGTACACATTGGCTAGAACAATGGTACACATAGATAGGAGCTGCAGACTGGAGAAGCAGCTGTAGAAGGCATCAACAACAGTGCCGAAGTGTTCATAGCTGGCACATACAAACACTGCAGCTAGAACAACATATACATGTTGCTCATTCATTACAGACATGAAAAAGTTTTACCACATTGTGCACAAGTCAATGCATACGAAAAAAGTGCTTGTAAAAATGACAATGTCACTGTCTAGTACTGTGCACAATAGCCACCAAGTGAAGCACATTGCTAAGAATCACATGACTTAGTATTGCAACCATACACAGTTGCAGTAAAACTTCCCCTTGGGCTAGTTGTCAAGACATAGTTGAAGGTACCATGAAAAAGCAAACAAAAGGAAAAATATGTGGTATACAGGTAGCAAACAGCATGTGCAAAACATAGCTATCATAAGTCATTACAAGCTAGTGCACATTAAAAGGACCACTAAAGTGAAACTATAAATCAGTTTAGACTAATAAAGCATTGTTTGAGAACTCTGAAGGCAGTCATTTCAAAGTAATAGTTTGATTATTAGATGAGAAAATGAAGGTCGAAGTATCAGTATTTGAATTTCAGGCCGAAACCTCGACGCCGATACGTCAGTGTGACATAAGGGATTCCAAAGTATATGTTTTCGCATTTGGGCCGCGTTGGCTGAGTAAAGGTTCCCGAAACTTGCCATGTTTAATATTTGGTTCATTTAGAACACAATGTAGTCAATCTGTACTGCTATATAATTAAGTAGGCTCTAGAAGATGCCATCAAAATTCATGTCACAGTGACCAGTTGCGGGAACTTCAAGGAGGCGTCGCCATCCATCTTTCATTCTCGCGCTTTTTCTGCCTTACCAGGCATCTTATGGTGAGAGTGGTGTTTTCAGTGTCGTAGAAAGGTAGTTTACTGATGCAGAAGAAATCATTTTTCTCTTGAGTGTCCCTTTAAAAGTATACAAATAAAAGTGAATTTGGATCGCTGCTACGAACAATCCGCTTTTTTACACTAAAAATGGCTGCAATAGGAGTCATCCCTCTTGGTTTACTGCCAAGCATCTGTATCCTAGCAAGTCGAGGCTCACAAATGCCTGCTACAAGAATGCAGCAATACTTATCTTTTATTTTTTAATATTTATTTTAACATGCTTCCTCATTGTCATTTATACCCCTGTTACACTAGATGCTTTACTGTGAACAGCATTAGCATCGAATGAGATTATTTGGCTGCTACACAGCAACACTTAATGCGATTAGAATCAAAGTACTTTCGCAATCGAATGAGTTTGAGAAACTCAGTGCCTGTTACTTGGCATCTCCACCATAAGGGGCAAATTTGGAATTTTGCGGCCTTAGTTTACATGTCCAAGTTACATGGACGTATTTGGAGGTGTTGATATGTGCTTGTCTGTATGTGATGCCAGTCTCTGGCCTGTTCCCCTACAAGGTCGGGGTGTGGGCGGCTGTATTGAAGCGAAGCTTTCTTTGCCTCTTCCTTCGGCTTTCCCACTGCTGCTGCTATTGCTACTGCTGTCTGCCACACAATGGCGTTAGGGCGTGGTTCAGAGCGTGCGTATACATGACAGTGGCGAGTCAGAGAGAAGAGGGAAAGAGGAAACTCGTTTGGACCCCACCAATGTTGGATGTGCACAATGCCCTCTGGAGCTCTCTGGGCATTGCCACACCAGTCCCTTGACAGCTGTAATTATCCGTGGTCCCCCTCAAAAGCAGTGCAACTAACTTGCAAGTCCAGAGGGGACATAGAACTGTAGAGAGCAAGAAGAGGCAGTTCCCATACAAGGGGAGGGGGGGAAGGTGACGTGAGAAGGCAAGGAAACCCTACTACTTTACGACAGTGGTTGCAGGGAAACTGAATAGGCCTAAGTTCAAGCTATGGTACACGTTTCTGCTATTTCTAAAAAATAAACACCGTGCAAATATCTCAAGTGGACAAATTACACAGGGCGCGCCAGAAGCAGAGCTGCTATAATTAAACTGCACCACAGGGTCCAAGCAACACTGCAGAAGTAGTTGACCGTGAAATCAGCACTTCTGTGCCCACCGCGGCAGCTTTGCGGTTATGGCATTGCTAGAGGTCGTGGATTTGATTTCGACCGCGGCAGCCGCATTTTGATGGTGGTGAAATAGAAAACGCGCATGCACTTAGAGTTTGGGACACATTAAAGAACATCAAAATTAATCCGGGGTCCGTCACTAAGGCGTGTCTCATAATCCCATTGTGGCTTTGGCACGTATAGGCACATAATCCAATTCAAGTTTAATACTTCTGTCATGATACAATGTGCGATGTGAGGCAATGACAATGCTCAACCCTCTCAGAGGTTATGAAATATGGTGCACAACAATGCCTCAAGCAAACACCTCTCCCTGTGTGTTCTGTGTACTACATACATATGCAGACAAACAGCAGTGATGAACACAAGGTAATGTTTAACATCAACTCACAACTCTCGTGTTAGACTAAACTTTGAAGAAATTAAGCTTTCGCAGCCAACATCACCAGTAGTTATCGTAAATCAAAGCAACCAGCCGAGAAAGCTCCACTTATGTCGATTCCCACAGTGCATGGGATCTGCATATTTTTTTTGCTCTTTGCTTTTTGATGATGTCATGTGGATTGATTAGGCGTTACTTGAAAGGACCAACTGGTACACAAATGCAAGTCATCGTTCAGCGGTGCCATGTCACTCATATCGTTTTTGTTCAATTTATCGGCTCACTGCTAAGCTGGCTAAGCCTTGTCTTGGCTGTGGCGAGATTCTGAAATAGAAGTTTTATGTTCGTGTCATTTCAGTGAAGCGATGCTCCATATTTATTTCAAAATAAATAGACTTTTCAGCGCTCACGTACACCTTGTTCTATTCTTGCAAATTATTTTTGAAATGAGTGCCACCGATATCATGACTGAATGACACTTACTCTTTCTTGTGTAGCACCACCATGGGTTGAATGGCATTTGTTGCACTGAATGACATTCGAATCTAGTGACATTAAAATGACCACTGTGACAAAGGTATTAAGACAGCATGCAGCCATTGCCTATTAAAACTTTCATACAAGTGGCATTGTATACCACAACAGCTGCAAAGCTGACAAAGGGCATTTTGAATTTGGTTTCAAGCAGCTGCTTTTGTCTGCTGATGCAGCAAAGATATGGTGGCTTTGCCGAGGTTGAGAGCACAAGTGACATGTGGTTAGCAACCTTCTCCAAAAAGTAGAACACCCAGTGGACATAAAGCAATAGCTAAGGCCACTCACACCTGCAATCAAGTGTTGTCTTTTGCTCCTTTCACACCCTTTCGCAGCATCGATTCATAATGGCCATGGTCACTGGACGAGGGAAGTCACCTTCAATCAACCTGCCAGTTTGAGCCCTAAAGCTATCGTGCATTTTGTGAACAGATTCTTCTTGAGCGCAGTCAAGATATGTTGCGTACATTAATTGTGATGAAATAAATCTACTTCAGAAATTCCTTCATAGAAAATGTTTACTGCATAAAAAAATAAGGACTGATTAAGCATGAACACACAGTACACATGGTTGCAGTAATCTTATAAACCTCCTAGTACAAAAATTGACAAACAAAAAAGAAAATAAATTTCAAAGTGATTTCAACATTGCAACAGCCATTCATATATCTTTTTTTATACAGTCAATATTAAGGCAGGTTTGAATGTATTAATAATTCATAAAACCTGCCATTTTGAGCGGGAAGTCACCCGATTTCTTAACAACGTACATTTGTCTTATTTCTAGCCATACAGTACCAAACAAAAGCATATGTATTTTAATACACTGTAAATGTTTTGGTAACATCTGATGCTGGGGCTATTGCACAGTTCACTGCCATTATACAGTTATTCATGTTACTGTGTCAGCTACAGATTTGTCTCCAAGCTTCCAGGCATCTAGATAGTTTTCAAGTCCATCCAGAGACCTGCCAGTATTCAGCCAGTATGTGCCAAGTACAATAAACATGCACCAATGCAACTCCAACAACTGTGTATCGAAGTCTGAATTATCAGAACATTTCGAATTATTGAAATTAGATAACATATGTGGCTTGCTCAAGTCAAACCTGCATTTCTCATTATATGAACACACAAATACACATCAGCACCATGTGTTTGCTGTCACGCTTTGAATTTGCTGGCTATCACATGGTGCACTATAGTAAGTTCACATTTCATTTAATTTCCTGCTTCATTCAAAGAGCAGTGGACCTCGGGAAAAAAGCCATAGCTTGACTAGCTCCCGAGACCCACAAGGTTCGTTGACAATGACACCATCGAGCATGTGGTACAAAGACAGGATGCAGGAACATGAAAATTGACTCCAGTAAAAAACAGAGCACTTTTGTATTACTAAACAAAAAACACCAAGAAAGACAGCAGTATAAGATAAACACACAAAACAACAAATAAAATACAAAATTAAGGGTTTTAAGAACGCAACTTTAGAAGAATATATACAGGGATAACAACACCAATTTCATTGTAGCAAATACTGGCTGTAAGGTTAGGTAAAAAGAAAGAAAGCGATGACAAGGTTTTATATACACAAGTGTAAAAAACGGAGACAATATACAAAAGCATAACGAGATGCTCCCAACTCAGCCCGAGTTGTAAGCACACATGATCAAGATAGGATGTTTACTTACAAGACGGTTTCACTACCTATTTCCGCAAGCTACATATTTCACTTTTAACCATTAATATCGCAAGGATGAGTCAAACCATACAAAAAATGAGAAAAACACTTATTGAAAGAATGCTCGGAGGTCGCCATTGCTGCACCTGTTAATATCAAGGGACGCATCATAGGCAGGTTGCGAACGTAGTTCCCGCGCCTACTAGGGCGCCCCTCGCGGCGGCGAGCGCAGAACCGGCAGGATACGACCGGCCCGCTTGCGTTCGGAAAGCCTGTATGTGCACTGTTTCGCGCGTAGCTGTTGCCTTTCTTGAGCAATGCCGAAGTGCAACCCGAGCTGTTGAGTAGTGGACTGCAACAGCACGTACACCAACTCACGAGGAACAAAGTTTTACAGGTTTCCAAGCCGACCGTATGAAGCAGAACGGCGTCAACACTGGATAGCACTCGTCCGACGGCATAAGCTGTTTTATGTTCCGGCGTTATGCCAAGTGCGTTATAACGCTGAATTCTTTGCTTTTACAGCAATGATGGCAGCAACGGGACACCTACAGTCAGTAGCGTAGCTAGGTCGTCTGGCACCCGGGGCCCATAGGTCTTCTGTCCCCCCCCCCCCCTACCCCGGGTTTATTGGAGGAAGGCGAGGATATCAACAATTTCTGTGTGTCTCCAGACGTATATGACCCCCCCCCCCTCCCACTGGCCCCTTGCACCCAGAGCCCACGCACCCCCCCCCCCCCCTTGCTACGCCACTGCCTGCAGTGCGTACCAGGATATGCATCAAACAAAGTAGTTTGTTCCTACACTGTACCGCAGTAAAGCCATGGAACTCTTTCCCAATCCTTTCCCATTCGAACAGCGCTAGGGCTTGCTGAGAGATTTGAGGAGGGGTTGCAGCCGGCTCAGCTGGCATACACTCTTCTGCGCCCATGGCAGCACATCAACGAAGGTGCAGATGAGATCACCAAAATTTTTGACAACGTGGTTTATTGGAACCTCCTTTGCACGCACTGAAAAATCGCAACATAAAAGTATCGCACTTCCAGTAACTTGGGCGAAAATATTTTCCCAGCGTAGTCTAACACAACTGGTAGGTTCATCCCTTTTTTTTGTGTTTGGGGAGAGCAACGTTAGAATACCTCTGGTAGGTCTTACGAGTCGTTCATACGCCCCACGTTCTTGGATGAGATGTTTTGGATTCGTATTTGCCGTCATGTATGTACAGGGAAACTACCGCGGCGTCCTTGCACTTCCCTGCGATGCCAGCAAGGCAATTGCAGCTCCCCGCTAGGATTTGTCTGCTGTCGCCGATCTTCAAGAATCAATTTCGCCTACAATTTCATGCGTCCACACCGTAGATACCGAAGTAAATTACGCTGAGCTTCACGCATCTCGCTGGTGCATTATTTTTCGTTTGCGGAATAAACCTAGCAGTCACTTCCGATCAGTGCGAGTTCAACACTTCCCTCGCGTCGTAGACGTGCCCCACTTCAAATAGACGACTTCCATTCTCTGAATTCTTTTCACGAAAAAAGCTGTGAATATCTTGGAATTCCCGAAACCCGGTTAAAATTAATATCGGCACGCTGTTTAGCGCCATCGCTACCGTTTGACAGGACGCCAAACACGCAGTGCGGGCTGCTGACGCTGTGAGTAATCCTACCACATTCGCGCAACTATTCGTCAGATGGCGCTAGGGGTCGGAAAGACGGGGCGCCGCCTAGCACTTGCAACCTGCCCATAGAGGCAGTTCAATAATGCTGGAAGATAATATTTAGGCGTCTGTTGTGCATAGTTAGTCCGTGGTGTGTTAAGAGTGTAGTGCCTTGGATTCATGGCGTAACGGGTATGCCGCCGAAACAGTTCTAGATTAGCCGATTCTGACAGAGTTGAAACGTTGCCCAGAATTTCCTGTTTGTAGTATAAGCACAGACATATATCGAAAAGACTGAATATTCACAGTATATTGCTGTCTTTGAAGAGGTCTGCGGAAGGGTGATCATAAGGTTGGTTGACGGCAATTCTTAAAGCCGTGGTGTACGGAGAAGTTCCCCAAACTAGGTTACAGTAGTGCAGATGCCAGAAGAAAAGGGTTGTGTACAAGTGACACACCACCGCTCTTCAGCTGGGGGAAGCACCAGTGCAGCAGAAACCGGAAGCAGTCCCACCACGAGTCAAGTTCCAAGAATCTTCCGCTGCCCCAGCATTTCGGCCACCGGACAGGGACCGAACAAGGGTCGAGGGTTTGCCCCCTCGAACACATATGGTGCTTGCCTGCGTCTTTTGTAGATAATAAACCCTGTCTTCTGCCATCCACCGATGAGCATTCCTATCACAGATGGGGCTCGACCCCACATGAAAAACTGCTGACAAGGCAGGAGTTGCGAAGCGGATAAGTTTTTGAAGTTAAAGCCATGGCTATAGGAGGAATTCACTATGCCATCAAGCTTTTCTCTGGCAATATCATGGGCATCATAGATCCAGCATCTCGACTTTTCCTTCGTGGCAAATGACATCAGCAATGAAGCGAAGCAAAGAAATGGGCACTTCTCCTCTGGCTTTGTGGGGCCGACACTTTCGAGACTGTGTACACACCGGTAACAGCGAAGACCCCGGAAGAAGTGAACCAATGATTTAGCGACACTTCTTCGGCTGCACATGGACCTCAGGCCCTCCGAGCTTTACAGCCGGTATGTGTTTCAAAGATGTGACCAAAGGCCGCATGAGTCGATCCGCAGCTACATTGCAGCCCTCATATACTTGACAGCCAACTGCAACATTGGAGTGCTGCCAATGGCTGCAACATTGACGTCACCTGACAGCCAAACTTGCACTTCAGCAGCAAACCCAACCTGCTACCACAACATGTGATGCTCTGTGACAGATTTGTTTGCAGCATCCGGGACAAACATCTTCAGCAGAGACTGTTCGTGGAAAAAGAGCTGACATTCCAATGCACTCTAGACTTAGCCTCATCAGCGGAAAGTGTGTCAAGGCATCGGTGAGGATTTGAGAAAGTGGCGAACTCAGGGGAAATTATCAGCATGGCGCAAACCAAGCAAGGAAGCGAGAATTCATCAGACCTAAATTGCCATCGATGCGATGATTCACACTGCCCTGAAACATGCAAATTCAAGACAGCCGAGTGCCCCTTCTGCGACAAGAAAGGTCACATCGAGAATGCCTTCATTTCAAAAGAAAAGAAAAACAAGTGCCAACACCCTACCTGGCAGCGAGTCCTGCTATGAGCTACAATCAGCGAGTGGATGAATACACTCCTCCAAGTTCCTCACGGACTTGAGGATGGAGGCGAAGCTGCTCCAGTTTGAGGTAAACGCAGGTGCAGCTTGCTCCCTCATAACCGACGACAAATACCACGAAACGCAGAATACAAAGGCTCTCCGGCTTTCAAGCAAGCTGCTGGACTTTCACACATGGTCAGGTGAAAAGATATGCATCCTGGGCTCTGCGCAAATTCAGATCAAGTTCAAATAAAAGAACTATGTGCTGCTGTTGCTGGTTATGGAGGGCACCAAGTGCAACCTTCTAGGAAAAGCCTGGTTTTCGGCACTTCATAATCAGGTGAAAGGGATCAGTTACATAGGAGAGCCATGTCGGAGATTACAAAAGTTCTCGGACGGCCCCCAGATGTATTCCAGAAAGACATATGGAGCTACACAGCTCCCTTGGTTCACCTGGGAACCAAAAATGGCGTGACTGTGAACCTTTGCAAGTGTCCAGGTCTGCTGGCACTGCAAGGGCCAATGGAAAAGGAGCTTGATCATCTACAGCAACACGGCATCCTAAAACTAACGCAGCGTACCAAATTGGCAACCACACTGGTTCTCATTCAGAACGACGACGGGACACTATGTGTCTGCGGTGACTTCAGGAGTATTGTTAACGCAGCAGTGAAGAAGGCATCATACCCGCCAGCAACTGCGGATGAAGTGTCCACAAACCTACATGGCGAAACCCCCTTCTCAACACTGGATATATGTCAAGCATATCAACAACTGAAAGTCGAACAGCAGCACTGCTCACAGTCAACACAATAAAAGGACTGTTCAAAGTGAAATGCCTCCGATTCGGAATTTCCACCACACCAGCTACCTTTCAGCACCTGATAGAAACAATGTTGGCTGGAATTCCAGGGGCGAGTGTTTAGCTTGATGACATCATTGTTTATGGGAAGGGTGCAAATGGGCATGCACAGCGTCTGAATCAGGTTCTGTTGAGGCGAAGTGAGAGAGGCCTTTGCCTCAAGAAAGAAAAGTGCAACTTTGGAATCGCGTCAGTTGAGTATCTGCGACATCAAATTGATGCCACTGGTGTTCATACCACCGAGAAAAAGCTTGAGGATATGCTTCAAGCACCCAAACCATCTGAGAAGACATTGCTAAGAACTTTTCTGGATTTTATTTCATTTTACGAATGACCACACTTTAGAGGACAGAGCAACAGCTGCTGAATTGTATAGGCTTCTATAAAATAACACACCCTGGAAGTGAGACAGCAAGCATCAAGCCGCTTTCGAGGCGCTTAAAGAGGCGATCCACACATCTACAGTACTCGTTCACTACAAGATGAAGCCCCCCCCTTTTTTTCGTGGATGCATCGCCATATGGTGTCGGCGCTGTCCTCGCTCAGGAAGGTTCTCTTGGCTGAGAGGCATCCATTGTATTCCACTGTGAACACGGTGACGCATTGAAAAGTACTCCCAGCTCGACAAAGGTCTGGCAGCAACCTATGGCATGTCATTTTCATAAGTACATCGCTAGCTAGCACATGACCATAATAACAGGTCACCAGGCACTGACTGAAATCATAGGTGAAACAAAGCAAGTACCCTGGGTCCTTTCTGCAAGGATTATGCGATGGTGCCTGAAACTAGCAACATACCATTACAAGTTGGTGTACAGGCCTAGCTGACAGCACCAAAACACCGACGCTCTCAGCAGACTTCCAATACTGGCACAAGCTGACGAGCTTTGTTGCCCGGGAGGAGTGCTCATGTTAAATACCATGCCCAGCTTGGAGCTTTCACCACATGAACTCGTGCAACTGACCCAAGAGGACTTGGTTTGTCCTGGGTGCTGGAGGCCACTCAAATGGCCGAGTGAATAAACTGGCAAAGGAAATGTGTTCATCATACAGGAAACTTGAGACAGAGCTTTCAGTGCAAAAGGGGATGCCTTGTTAGAGGCTCCAGGGTGGCAATTTCAACAAAGGCGAGAAATGACCTTCTTGAACTCGCGCATGAAAACCACTGTGGAATTGTGGCCCTAAAGGCATGCACATGCAGTCAATTTTGGTGGCAAGGCTTTGACACAGACATCTAAAGGCTTGCTAAAAGCTGTGCAACTTGTCAACACTTCAGGGCACCAACTAGGGCACCGGTCTCCGAATGGGAATATGCATTAACGTCTTGGGACACAGTTCACACAAACTTTGCTGGCCGCGTAAAAGGCCGAATGCTGTTGATTGTCGAAGCATACAGCAAATCGTTCGAAATGTGCTCTATGCACAACATACAGTCTGCCACATTGATTGAAGAAATCCTGAACCGTTTCGCAATATTTGGGCTCCCAAAAAGCTTGCGAGGATAATAGACCTTCCTTCATTTCAGTAGAAGTTGAGAGTTTCCTAAAGAAGAATGGGGTGACATATGCAACAAGCGCACCGTGTCATCCTCTAATGAATGGTCAAGCAGAAAGTATGGCTTTTGAAACAAAACGAGCATTAGCCAAAAACAAGGACAGAACATTCCTGTGTAGGCTGGCCCAGTTCTTGCTAAAGCAACACACCGCTGTCTCCACATCAATGGGCAAACAACCGCTGCGGTTATGCTCGGGCACGAGCTGTATACAGCACCCATGCATTCAGCCCCAAGCAAAAGCGAACAAAACCCATACCCACTGCATATGCAACACTGTTTCGATAGCACTCGTTGCACGACAAGCATTTTTCTTTAGAAACTTCGGAGGGAACCCGATCTGGACGGAGGGAGCGGTTTTGGAAAAGCTAAGGCACCATTCAGGGCACGTAAAGGCCTTAATGGTTTAGTACGACGACAATGGGATCACATAAAGCCCAGTGTTTTGAGATACAGCACAGAAGGTTCGTCAATACAGGATAACAGCTGTACACTAACCGCAATCAGCATGCTGCTCCCACAAGCCTATATATTGGAGAAAGTACACACCGTTAAATTGTAGTAGCCTAGTAGTTATAGTAATTCTAGTAATTCTAGTCGTTCGACAGACGACACAATTTGGAATTGATAAATACAACTACTCGACCTTAACAATGACTCTACAACTCACTTCCCAGAGTTTAAATTATTCAAAGACACCCGTACCTGCAATCTTGAATTATGGAATGAACCTTCAAATTTCGATTTAGTTCTTTTCTACCTTATTAGGTAACTCAGATAAATATGAGATGTTACCAGCACTTAAGAAAACACACTGCAATGTTATGTCTTCAACACAATACAAGAAGTGGTTCTCAGTTGGAGGTGGATGACGGCACTGCAAAATGTGTGGCACATCAAATGCACTGGGTGTAGTGAGCAGTTGCTGGCAGTGAAAGTACATAGTGCCTGAAACAACATAAATGGCCAATATATAACAGTACATGCCATCGGACATTTTTACATAGGAAGAGCAGGTTTTTCTTGGCACAGATTACTCGGAACTGTGAATGACAATCGGGCCAACCTGGCACCTTAAATACTTGCGCAGTTGTGGGAGGGTACCAAATCGTGAAATGAAAAGCCTTTTCAGATTTTCTGGAACATCATGAATTGGTCGTGCCTGCCCAAGAGCACATGTCTGAAAGCACCTATTATATGTGTGCTCCAGCTCCTTCTTTGCAAACAAAAGATAAGACGAAAGTTCTACTAGTGCTGAAGCAGTCCGGTAGGCCTGGTGCATGACGCACCGTTCAGCAATTTGAACAGGCACATGCTTAGTAGCTGTTACAAGCTGGAGTGCCTTACCAATGCCATCTTCAAATGGAAATGTGGAGGTACCCCAAAAAGGCCCAAACATCCGTGCCGACTTTGAAAGATGCAACAACTTATGCATGTTAAATGTCATTGCACTTTCTCCGTATAGCTTTGCAGTCTGCTGAACAAATGCTAACAGTAACTTTTCAGCAGTACAGATTTCAGCTTCTATGACAATGTCTTTCAACAAAAGAAAGACTCCTTGTGTAAGAAGTGCAAAATGTGTCAGATAGGCTCGTGGAAGTATGCTGGACACACATGGCAAACAATAAAACAAAAGCCAAGAGCGCCATTCAGCCGCTTTCCAATATGCCCGGTCTGATAAGGGCCGTCCTGACCTTGAGAAAATTATAGGTGGCCTTAGTGAACGTAGTCTTGCATCCACAAGCTTCAAGTGCCTACCTATATACCACGAGGAACCAGTACACGACAGCCACAATTCAGTGATCTGCTTGGTAACGCCTTCCAAAACACAATGCATATTGACACGTGTACTTATATTTAACAGACGACCAAGTTTCGCCGCCTAACAAATGTTATCGCACAGCGCGGGACGCGTCTGCATGTATCCGAAGTTTCTGGAAAGTTATCGATGCTTCTATCCGCTGTGTTGTCGCCGAACCTTGTGTTATCTGATTTCATCGCGTGACTCGAATGTTGTAGAACTTTGTGGAAGGCATGCGGGTCCGAACGATTAGTCTGGAACATTCGATGACTGCTGTATAAAAGCCGACGCACTTGACCCACTGATGAGATTTTCGACGATCGCCGAGCGTGTTCGCCGCTTTCGTTGTGCTATAAGTGTAGCCTGTTTTGTGGGCACAGGTTCGCCCAATAAAAGCTAGTTTTGTATTCCACCGTACTGCTTCTTTCTTCACCGTCACTACCACGTGACATCTGGTGGAGGTGCTTGTGCGTTCATGTACCGAACGCCCCCGTAAAGCCGCGATCCAAGCCCAAAGCCCGAGGACAAAACTAACATCGCCGAAGACCAGCGTGCTAGCCGCAGACTGCAAGGACTGCCCCCAGAGCACGGACTTCTACCTGAGTCGACAAAGAAGATCGTGGTCAAAACAACCCCAATGGCTGCCCCAGCGTCCCCCGTTATCCTACAACAACCTCGGGACCCACCGACCTTCCATGGAGCAGCGACTGAAGACCCAGAATCCTGGTTGGAGACCTACGAACGAATCGCGATATTTAACAACTGGGACTCCAACGACAAGCTGCGGCATGTATACTTTGCCTTAGAAGATGCCGCCAGAACGTGGTTTGAGAACCGGGAGTCGACCTTGACGACATGGGACCTCTTCCGTACCGTCTTCCTGCGCACCTTTACGAGCATTGTGCGCAAGGAAAGGGCCGAAGCCATGCTGGACGCCCGAGTGCAGCTACCTAACGAGAACGTCGCCATCTTCACGGAAGAAATGAAACGTCTGTTCCGCCATGCCGACCCGGATATGCCTGAGGAGAAGAAAGTCCGCCTTCTCATGCGTGGTGTGAAGGAAGAACTTTTCGATGCAATGATACGAAGCCCACCGAAGACCGTAGAAGAGTTCCTTCGCGAGGCCACCAGCATGGAGAAGACACTCGAAATGCGGAACCGGCAATTCAACCGCCGTACAAGCTCTACCCACTACGCCGGAGTTCAGTCACTCGCCGCCGACGACCTACGCGAGACTATCTGAGCTGTCGTGCGGGAGGAGCTACAAAAGCTGTTCCCATCATCACAGCCTCAAGTGGCTTCGATTGCCGACGCCGTGCGTGAGGAGCTCCAACAACAACTTGGAGTAGCCCCTGAATCGCCGCAGCGTGAGCCGCAAGCGATGACCTACGCCGCCGTCGCACGCCGTCAAGGACCCCCTCCGCGACCGCGCCAGGGCCCTGTCACGCCACAGTTTCGTCGTCCGCCGCCGCCGCCGCCAGCACGACCACCCGTCGCCCAGCGCACCTACGCGAGGAAGACGGACATCTGGCGTGCTCCTGACCACCGCCCGCTCTGCTACCACTGCGGAGAAGCGGGTCACGTCTACCGACGATGTTCGTACCGGGAGATGGGACTGCGAGGTTTCGCCGTCAACGCGCCGCGTCCACAGCTTGGCGAGCGCCCACGTGACATCGCCGATTACCTCGCCGCTACTCAGTGGAGCCCTCGACGGCCGTCCCGTTCGCCATCACCAGGCCGCTACCTGTCGCCACAGCGCCGACCATACACTGGCCCAGCCCGGGGCCGGTCAGCGAGCCCATACCCGGAAAACTAAAAGCAGCAACCGATGGAGGTGCGGTTGCTGTTCGTCGAACTGACGAAGATCCTCCGCCGCCGACGAAGACGACGAAGAAACCATCTCGACGACCTAATGACGACACGCCGCCGTCCCGACGAAGTCTGGAAGCCAAAACTACACCGACGAAAGACGACTTGACGACGCGACGTTCCAACTTCATTTCAACACGACGCAGCCGTGATCCAACGCCAAGACCTAACTGCAATGCGAGACAAAGAACAACCGACCTCGACGTGCTTCTCGACGGCCACGCAGTCACTGCCTTAGTCGACACAGGGGCCGACTACTCCGTAATGAGTGGACACATCGCCGCCCAGTTGAAGAAAGTGAAGACCGCATGGGAAGGTCCTCAGATTCGCACCGCTGGAGGACACCTCATCACGCCGACTGGGATCTGCACGGCAAGAATAACCATTCATGACCGGACTTACCCTGCCACCTTCGTTATCCTCCAACAGTGTTCACGAGACGTCATTCTCGGTATGGACTTCCTGGACCAACACGGCGCAATCATCAACCTCAAGTCGAAGTCAGTAACGCTGTCGGAAGATAAAGCAATGCCGCCGGAGGGCCCTCGTAGTCACCACGCCTTGAGTGTGCTTGAAAATCAAGTGAGCATCCCGCCTCGCTGCAGCATTGTTATTTCGGTCAGCACCGAAACACCCGCTGACGTAGAAGGCGTCATCGAAGGCGACCAACGTCTACTGCTAGACCGTGAAATTTGCGTCGCAAGAGGGATCGCTCGACTGCATGGAGGGAAAACTGAAGTGTTGCTGACAAACTTCAGCCAGGAGTTCAAGCACATCAACAAGGGCACGACGATCGCGTACATCGAGGAAATTCTAGAAACAAGTAATGCGTTTGTCCTATCGGATTCCGCCGCATCTACCCCGACAACCATGGTTCCCGAACCAGACTACGACATTAATCCAAATCTCCCTATGATTAAGCAACAGCAGCTGAGAAGTCTGCTCCGACGATACAAAGGCTGCTTTTCGACGTCATCGAGGATTCGACAAACACCAGTCGCCAAGCATCGCATAATCACCGAGGAATGCGCTCGACCACTCCGTCAGAGCCCTTACCGAGTTTCGGCGCGAGAACGTGAAGCTATAAGAGAACAAGTCGACGAAATGCTGCGCGACGACATCGTCCAGCCATCGAAAAGCCCGTGGGCATCCCCTGTTGTTCTGGTAAAGAAAAAGGACGGAACCCTACGTTTCTGCGTCGATTATCGGCGTCTGAACAAGATCACGAAGAAGGACGTATACCCCCTCCCACGGATAGACGATGCATTAGATCGGCTCTGCAACGCTAAATACTTCTCGTGCATGGATCTCAAGTCTGGCTATTGGCAAATAGAAGTCGACGAAAGAGATCGCGAAAAGACCGCCTTCATCACCCCAGACGGCCTCTACGAGTTCAAGGTTATGCCATTCGGACTGTGCTCGGCGCCTGCAACGTTCCAGCGCGTGATGGACACGGTTTTAGCAGGATTGAAGTGGCAGACCTGTCTCGTATACTTGGATGACGTCGTCGTCTTCGCCGAAAATTTCGACGTTCACCTTAGGCGGCTGGCAACAGTACTAGAGGCCATCAGGACATCAGGACTTACTCTGAAGCCGGAAAAGTGCCGCTTCGCTTACGAGGAGCTTCTATTTTTAGGCCACGTCATCAGCAAATCTGGAGTCCGCCCCGACCCGCAGAAGACAGCTGCCAGAGCAAAGTTCCCACAGCCCATCGACAAGAAGGCAGTGCGTAGATTTCTTGGCATGTGCGCCTACTACAGGCGATTTGTCAAGAACTTTTCACGCATCGCTGAGCCGCTGACGCAGCTAACTAAATGCGACGTCGAGTTCAAGTGGGAAACGCCGCAGGCTGAGGCATTTCAAGAACTCAAACGACGCATGCAGTCGCCGCCCGTACTTGCGCACTTCGACGATCACGCCGATACCGAAATCCACACTGACGCCAGTAGCCTAGGCCTCGGCGCCGTCCTGGTCCAGAGAAAAGATGGACATGAACACGTGATAGCTTACGCCAGCCGGTCGTTGTCAAAAGCGGAAGGCAATTATTCTACAACCGAAAAGGAATGCCTCGCCATCGTTTGGGCTACAGCGAAATTTCGCCCTTACTTATATGGCAGGCCATTCAAAGTCGTCAGCGACCATCACGCCTTGTGTTGGCTAGCGAATTTAAAGGATCCCTCAGGACGGCTGGCACGGTGGAGCCTCAGACTACAAGAACACGACATCACTGTAACATACAAGTCCGGACGAAAACACTCGGACGCCGATTGCCTATCACGCGCCCCCATTGACCCGCCGCCGCAAGATGACGAGGATGACGACGCCTTCCTTGGTATAATAAGCGCGGAAGACTTCGCCGAACAACAACGAGCGGACCCGGAACTTAAAGGCCTCGTCGATTATTTGGAAGGGCACACCGACGTTGTCCCCAGGGCATTTAAGCGCGGATTATCTTCCTTCACGCTTCACGACAGTCTACTCGTGAAGAAGAACTTCTCACCAGTCCGCGCCAATTACCTTCTTGTTGTCCCGTCAGGACTTCGTCCAGAAGTATTGCACGCCCTACATGACGATCCGACCGCTGGACACCTCGGTTTTTCCCGGACACTATCGAGGATTCAAGAAAAGTATTATTGGCCGCGCCTGACCGCCGACGTCGCCCGTTATGTCAGAACATGCCGAGACTGTCAGCGACGCAAGACACCGCCGACAAGGCCAGCCGGATTACTACAGCCAATCGAGCCTCCTTGCCGACCTTTCCAGCAGATCGGGATGGACTTGCTGGGACCCTTTCCGACGTCAACAACCGGAAATAAGTGGATCGTCGTGGCGACAGACTACCTCACCCGCTTCGCTGAAACTAAAGCACTGCCGAAAGGTAGCGCAGCCGAAGTGGCGAAATTCTTTGTCGAAAACATCCTGATTCGACATGGCGCCCCAGAAGTCCTCATCACCGACAGAGGAACGGCCTTTACAGCGGAGCTTACCCAAGCCATTCTGAAATACAGTCATACAAGGCACAGGAGGACCACGGCCTACCACCCGCAGACGAATGGCCTTACGGAGCGGCTAAATAAGACCCTCGCCGACATGCTAGCGATGTACGTCGACGTCGAACACAAGACCTGGGATGCCGTCCTGCCGTACGTAACATTCGCTTACAACACGGCGGTGCAAGAAACAACACAGATCACGCCCTTTAAGCTGGTTTACGGCAGGAACCCGACGACGACGCTCGACGCCATGCTGCCCCACATCACTGACGAAGAGAATGTTGACGTCGCTAGCTATCTCCAGCGCGCCGAAGAAGCCCGACAGCTCGCCCGCCTACGGATCAAGACCCAGCAGCGTACCGACAGCCGACACTACAACCTCCGACGACGCTTCGTCGAGTACCAGCCTGGCGACCGTGTTTGGGTCTGGACCCCGATACGCCGACGAGGACTCAGTGAGAAACTACTCCGTTGCTATTTCGGACCCTACAAGGTCATCCGACGTATTGGCGCACTGGACTATGAGGTCGTGCCAGACGGCATTTCGCATTCACAGCGGCGCCGCGCACGATCTGAAGTGGTCCACGTGGTGCGCCTTAAACCCTTTTACGGACGCTGACGAACTTCGTTATTTTTGTTTTCTTTGCTACGAGTGCTTTTGTTTATTAACTTCGTTTGTTTGCAGCATCGGGTCGATGCTTTTTAAGAGGGGGATATTGACACGTGTACTTATATTTAACAGACGACCAAGTTTCCCCGCCTAACAAATGTTATCGCACAGCGCGGGACGCGTCTGCATGTATCCGAAATTTCTGGAAAGTTATCGATGCTTCTATCCGCTGTGTTGTCGCCGAACCTTGTGTTATCTGATTTCATCGCGTGACTCGAATGTTGTAGAACTTTGTGGAAGGCATGCGGGTCCGAACGATTAGTCTGGAACATTCGATGACTGCTGTATAAAAGCCGACGCACTTGACCCACTGATGAGATTTTCGACGATCGCCGAGCGTGTTCGCCGCTTTCGTTGTGCTATAAGTGTAGCCTGTTTTGTGGGCACAGGTTCGCCCAATAAAAGCTAGTTTTGTATTCCACCGTACTGCTTCTTTCTTCACCGTCACTACCACGTGACAATATAGTCAGGTGGAAGCCCCCAAACAAGATCAAGGCCTTGCAACTTGACCAGAGTTGATGGTCCCTTGATACCACAGACAGGTTCCTTACGCTGTGCTGCTTCAACCATTCCTTTGAGCACACCACTGTGAATCCTGTCAGGGGCGTTCTGGCTGTTGAAAGGGTACTTCATTGTGCCTGCAGGCAAAGCATAATTTGCACTAAGCATCAGAATGATATCTGCATTTAGAATGTTCAGTTGGACACTGCAGTGAACATATGAAAGATTTTAAAACACTTCCGAGTAAAACATTTCACAGATAGCCCTTATGCAAAATTGATGGCATCTCTTAGCAGCGCAGAAGAAGTGGCGAAAAGTTGCGATGTTGCAATACTGCACCCACCACTAAGTGGAGGGTCCTGCCTAGGACAGTACAAGACTTGTGGTTTGCATGAGTCATGCAAGATAGCTCTAACATTTCCCGGGTTCATCTTTGACTTTGACTCTTTAAAGAGGTAACGAAATAGAATTTTCGGGTACCAGCTAGAAACAAAGGATTCAAGTATTCTTTCTTGCACATATATATCGCGAAACAAAAGCAACCAGCATGAGCAGCACTTTATCCACAACCTATTCTGCGAGATTTTCCATCAGTATGCAGTTACTGTTAAAGTAAGATATGATTGATCTAGCTACATTATTCATTTTTCTGCACAGAAACAAACGCTTACCATTTTTTGCCATTTATGATCGTGACAAGTTTCCTTGAAACAACTTACAGTTGCACAACGTCCGGAACTACACATAATGAAGGCATGAATTAACACTGTGAACGGCAGTGCACTGTAATGTTTGGAGTGGCCCATGAGCATTGCCGATTAAAATTTAGATTTTGAGAATACACAATCACTCCAGTGCAAGTGGTCTTGTTAGGGCTACTTGGCATGGCTCACAATTACTGCAAGTCTTGGATGGTCCTAGGCGTGTTCTTTCAGCTTTGTGATGGGTACATTCCTACAATAGGGTGTGCCAATTTTGTGTAAGGTCTATAACGAGAAACTTAGAGGTAAGCTTCTGTCGCTTGGACCACAGCTGTGAACAGAAGCATAGCTGTCAGGCACAAAAAAGAAGCCTGCGCACATATTTCAAAGAAGCAGATGGCAGCAAATCATGTTACTACCCATGCCACAGTGCAAGGAGTGTCAAATACTATTTAGAAAAACGCATGTCTGAATGGCAAAAAAATGCAAAAGCTGTAAAAGGCCAAGAAAAACGGCACTACACGCCGCTGCTGTGTGTAATGCATCATGAATTTGTGCTTGCCTTTTATGCTACTGACCTTGAATGAGAAAAAACACTCGCCCTATGGCAACACTAAAATCAGTGTCTCCTTACTTTTTTTTTTCTTTCCATTCGACAGCAGAATTTTTTGCCAGTTTTTAAAAGAGAGAAAAAAAATTGCACTGAAAGGTGATGCATGTGAGCTGAACTGCCATAATTTAGTCCAAGCTTCAAATAGTTTCGCTGTTTTTCATGTTTGTATTGCTGTTTTCTAGATCTATAAGTACAGCAGTCAGCCAACTTCGAAAAGCTTTCTGTACTTCTTCTGCAGTATCCTGCTAAGCACACCTTCTGCACAAACTTGTCATCACATGCAGGCACACCCCTTAGCTGCTGTTTGCCAATGACAAATGCGACATCATTAAGGTATTAAAATTGTCAGATTTGCAACAAAGGTTAAAATAATTAGTGGGAAAATGACCGAAGGTTAGTGACCGCATAATTGCATTATAAAATAGTATAAAAAGTATGCAGTCAATATAAGATACATCAGGCATAGTCAGCCAAGGCTGCTCATGCACCAAAGAAAACAAAAAGCAGTATGGTACGGGGATAGCTTTGTTAATTACTACAAACCTTGCTGTGTATGTTAAATACAGTAAGGAGATTTGACAAGAGCTATTTGGTATTCTTCAAATGTGCAGCGCATGCACTAAAACAAAGATCAGAGAAACATGCAACCCACAAAGCTTTCTTGACAGCGTGTTTTCATTTGTGCCCAATACATTCGAAGCATACTAGTATGCATAAGCAAAGAGCACACACCGTTTTTCTCATAGACTTGACAATAGCTGTTTGCTGTTTAACTGAGTTCACTTACCATCTATAGTGATGCCTTGCTCCAAGCACCAGCTGCACCCAAAATACCCGTTGTACTGCTTCCTGTTCAGGATAGCGGCTCTTGCTGGGGAGTCCACACAACACACAATAACATGCACTGCTGACTCAATAGTTCTTCCAGCGTTTCACCACACCAGCTTTCCGATGCAGTTGACTTCAACAAACTGTTTCATGAAGAGGTGCATAGGTGGGTGAACATGTGAATACCACACACCTGAAATTAGCACATTTTGCCACCGAGTTAAAACTGGCAGTTCATTAACCATCACTTGGATTGGCCATATAGACTTTTTACTTGCATCGAACACAGGCACCCCATTAGTGTTCATGGTCAAAGTGATGTCGCTCCATGTCGTGTTCTGCTTTCTAACACTGCGGTAAAGAATGCCATCCGTGATGTCACAGTAGACACCCGACACATGAGCAACAGATGCAATCTTCTGCAAATTGGAAAGCAAGGTACTGACAACCTGTTTCAATAGCACCAGAAGCTGCTGCTTAATGTTAAACATTAGGAAAAAACTTGCAGAATTCATTAAATGTTGCAGCTTCTTCTCACTGCTGCAAGAAGCACAAGTGATGGTGTCTTCACCTTTGACATCACTGTACTTTCCCAGATATTGATGACAGTTCTGGCAGTATAGGTGGATCCTTAATGCTTCTTTTCTGTTCTTCCACAGCCTCCTCACAGAATATGTGGAGCATGGCACAACTTGCACCCCAAACAGAGCATTTATTAAAGTAAGAAGCCCTTGTAGTTGTGTCCATGTGAGGCCAGAAGTAAAAACATATGCTAGCACAAGGAGAAGAGCCTGTGCTTTTGTTGTTGTCTGGTTTCGAAGGTACTCCTCTGAAAGCTTTGTGAAGTACATGTCAAACTCATCATCTTCAAGGGCTTCATGTTCGCGTCCTTCAGCAGCATTCTCTGGTTCACTTTCTGCATCATCATCATTGTTCAACTCGAAGGCAGAACTGCATTCATCCCTACTGCCTATTTCACTTGCAGATTCGTTAGTGCCTTCTACGTTGCTGACGCAGGCACTTGTGCTTTCACGAGCATAAATGTCAGAAGCAAGATCACTCTGCCCAAGATCATCTGCTTCATTCACGTTGGGATCAATGTTAGTGACATCCGCGGAAGGGCTGCTCAGGTTTGCCAGATTCACCTGAAAGAGCAAACAAATAAATTTTATCTTCTAGGGATAACACTGACAAAACAAGTGTCGCATTCACAAGACACATACATAGGGCATAGTGGTAAGAGTAAGATTACCTCTCCTGTGCAAAGCCAGTTCATTGATTAAAATTCAGTGCAAACAAGAACCGTGTTGTTTTACATACATATTTAATTGAATTATAGGTGCGACAGTGTACGTCCCAAGGAGTAGCAAGGTGTAAGGGTCTCTCCATTCGAGAATGTTTCTCTTTACAAATAGCAATGTTTGCAGAATTTTACCTCAGTTTACCAACCCTACCTCAGTTAACGAAACCCTGTGAAAATGTGCTCCCTAGGAATTCGCCTATTCTGTCATCAGCCACCTCTGGCCAAGTCCTTTTTGCAAGCACCGTGCCTTGTATTTACAAATAGTGTTGGCACGGCATAGCAGGTCAGCTTAGGTCTAAGCACAAGGGTCAGAAGTAATTATGACAGCCAATTATGTGCCGAGAAGTGATGCCAATGTAACCAAGTATTGTGTTTTTGTAGCATCTCCCGTTGCTGTCTAAGTCACATTGTTTCATGAGCATCATCACACCCTTCCTGCACTTTATAGCAACCAATGTGGACGTCAAGAGGAAATCCGCTAAACATGGCTTGCTACATGTAGCGAGCTATTGTACCATGTTTAAAAGTTAAACCATGCAGATGCAATATCCATGTGTCCAAGTATTCAACTCTGCACATAGTTTGTCGTACTCACAGTAATGCCTACCACAACAATGCTCCTTAAAGAACTAATATTTCACTGGGTTATTGAAATAGAAGCGTTGCAATGTGTCTACATGCTCAATCTCACAAAAATCAATTTCAATTAGTATAGATGCCTAATACTGCATAGAAAAAAAAGGAAAGAAGTTATCCTGCCAGCAGTTGCAGAAAACATTCATCACATGCAGCACAGCGCATTAAAGTATGTCTCCCTCCAAGCCACTGAATTAACAAGTCAGTAAAATTGCATAATTCAATGTCAGTAATAACTGATACTGAAATTTGTAAACAATACAGTAGCTACACGATTAGGATACCTCTTGAACTTCGTTCTGAGAGAAAACTGATCGCTAAAGTTATGTGCGGCGGCAACCGTGACTCGATCGGGGCACGTTGTAACGAAACCTCCTTGGCTGTAACCGCACTCAGACGAAACGTGCGCATCCCGATGGAGTACCAGCACGAAACAATTCTCGCTTTCCTCGCGTCGAGACCGATCGATATGTGGGGCAGCACTCAAGACAGCGTTTTTTGGACAAATGGCTCGGAAAGCAGACCGACGTCTATGACGCGTTACAGTTTGCCCCTCTTGCAGTAAAACTCATTACTGCTTTTTGTTAATCGCAGATTGGAATACTGAAAGTTACAACGACACGTACCTGACTTGCAGCAGTGGATGACTTGGCTCTTTTCAGCACGTACTCTCGAGTTTGCCGTGGCACTTCAACGTTCGAGTCCGATTGCAGGTACTGCCTGTAGCGTTTCCGCTGATTTTGGTACATTGCTAAAAGTTCGAAAGCCCAAACTTTTCGCTGTCGCGAACACCGCGAGGCAGTCCAATGTGACAATGTAAGCGTAAGCAATGGCGCAACACTGAATTCACACACGACGCACGATCTCAACTGTTAGCTTGGCTATAGCTTGGCTTCGTGTGAGTGGTCAGAATCACGTTCTGCTGGCGAAATCACATGATGCCAAGCCAACGTCAAATGTTAACGATTAGATTGTAAAGTACATTATGCCACTAAAAATGCAAAAAAAGTCCATTTGTTTGCTGGCCGTAATTACAGCCAAACAATTCGTAAGCAAAAATGTTACTGCTTGAAATGCGACTCGGAGCCTGCACATCGGCCGCTATGAAAATTTGTAACTGCTTAACCATACCCGTAACTTTGGTTAAAGCTAGAAACACTAGACATGGCTAGAGTGACCTAGTGCAAGCATTGTTCAAGAAAAATGACGAACTGATTAGTTGCCTGTTTATTGTGAATCACCTTATAAATAAAGGGTTCGGAAAACCGCCTTGAAGGGTTGCGGCATACACATACACGTAAAAAACATGGAACGCACGCATGCTTATACGAATGAATGACTGATTGAATGTTTTACTGATGGGATAGCGAAAGGGTAAACGCCCATTTGTCCTTCTGTTTCTTATAAGGTTGGTTATGCTAGCACAAGATTCGCTCTGACCAAGCTAGTGCAAAACGACAAAGGATCCGGAAGAGAGATTCTGAATATCGCAGCCGAGAAGATTCTATATCTTAATTTTACTCGTGCTTGCTCGTGAATTATCAAGCACATGCACGTATGTCAGACAAGCAAGTGGCTAGATTAACTTTATTTTGTGCTTTGTCAACTGATACAAGCATAATCGACGTCCCTGCATATTTTGCGCGCAGTGCTACCACATATTGGTGTTGCAGCACATTTGTAAAAGCAGCGTGCACAGCCTACACGTTCAGTAAACCACAGCCAATTAGCCATCAAAACTCTGATCCGTATTGTAGAAGCTGCGTGCGGCTATATTCTCTCAACGATATATTTCATTTTTTTACAAGTAACAGGAGGGCACATGTAACCGGCAAACGGAAGCCTTATAGAGCACCTGCGATTACGTAAAGCGGGAGGATCAATGCTCGAAGCAGGGCGGCTCGTGGGCCCTGGCGAGCCCCAACCCATGGACCATGTGCGGGTTCTGGCTTCGGTGCCCCCGTTGCCACTTTGGTGTCCTAGAGGCGCTGCCATACGGAATAATGAAACATTACACACACACACACACACACACACACACACATATATATATATATATATATATGTATGTATATATATATGTGTGTGTGTGTATCAGCCACCGACTTGTGACGCTGAGTTCCCTTTAGGCGCTGGTTATGCGCCATCACACCCAGCGACTTCTGCAACCTCAACCAGAACCTTGCCAAACAAATTATATTTGTATGATTGTGGTTCTTGAGAAATCTATGGCATTTATGATCTTTATTTCAGTGCCCGTTTTTTCTAAGATTTGGTGCATGCAAGCTGTATTCAGTTTTCCTTGAGCAGAAATGCTGATGCGTCGTTAATTAAATTGCATGCATGATTACCTGTTTCTGAAAAGAATCAAGCTGTTTCAGATTTCCTTGTTTCGGCGGTGTCATTTTGCATGATCTGATAAATATATGGACAAGCTTGGATCATCATATTTGTAGCGTCATGGCGATCAGTATTCCTTTAATGGTTTGCGGCAGAAATTGCTACATATCGTTTCGAATGCAGCCTTTCTGTGGACGCACATGCATGCAGCTCTTGTGTTCGCGATACCTGTGCTGCGTTATTGTAACATTAGAAGGAAATGATTTTTTTTTGAAATCAGCACTGACCGTGTGCTGTTGACCCTATATATGTCTTATTTTTCGCAGAATATCGCTCCCAATGCTCTAGATATAACAGACCATTTTAGGGTAATTCATGTGACGTTGTGGATTTCTTGCTTAAATATAACCCATGTTTTTGAAACGCAGTTACAGTTACTTTCATATGAGTTACGAGGTCATTTTATGAATGCTTACGCCTAATGAAGTTATGAAAATTGTTATCATTAAGCTTCTGTACAACTTTGAGCCCGCTGCTGTTTTACAGCATTATTCTTATTTTGTTTGTGCTATGGTCCTGTCGAAGTCGCATGCCAATCCATATCCATAGAGTACACAGTGTCATCTTGACGGATACGCATGCGGATACGACTGTGTTGCTTTGTGTTTGTTGAGCAAATTCTGTATATCCTTAGTCGAGATGTTCGTCTTAGTAGAGTACGAAGTAGATATGACCACTGCGGTTCTCGAGCACACCGCAGTGCAAAATTTTCAACCTCAAAATATCGCGGATTTTGATCCCACTGTCCGCCACGACGTGTGGTGGAATGGAGACGGCACCACGTCGGGAGGCTATTATAAGGCCAGAGTGCTGCACATGGCTAGTAAGTACCACACATTCCTTATTAAGCATACCTTAAGCTTATACGACGCGCCTTTCGAACGATTTAATCTTAAGCAGCTTGTGCTTTGTCCCGCTCACTGTGCAGTAGTTTAGCAAACGGCCGACGGAATCTCGTAACGAGGTTTACGGGTTTCGATGCGACTGCACACAGGTCCGCCCGAGACGTATCTCTCGGGTATGGCTTTGATGACAGTCTCGGGCTGTCTGCAACATGCCTGAAAGGGTCAGCGTTAAGAAATGGGGAGTGGGTGCAGCACGCCCTGCCTCAGGCGCCAATGCGGATACCGCTTCGCAGGAGCCATCAGCGCAAATGTGTGCTTTTGTCAGTTACCAACATAATTTTTGTGTCGACACTTAATTTTGGGCCTAAGTAGTGTTCATTGATTCGATATTTAGTGGGATGTGATGACACCTGTCCACTGCTTGAACAGATAACTGTCATGCAGTGGACGTGGGAGCCACGCTTGCAAATGCTTTGGAATTATGAGAAGATGAAGCGAGAGTAATGGCAGAGGAACTAGTATGCTGGCCAAATTTGTCATTACGACCCTTTCATGTTTCTCGCCTAGCACTGCTGTCTGTCAGCACTGTCAGCTTTGTAATACTTTGTTAAATGCAATGCAGAGACCGAAGAAGACATGAGAGTGCACATGACCAAAAGGCTAAGAAAGCCTGTAGTTTCATTGGAGAAGGGAAAGAAGAGGGCCAAAAGAAAGGTATGACAACTTATAGTTAACAGGATTTTAGTTTGATATGTTGCTACTGATTTGGGTCATGTGGCTATGTTTTATGAGCGAAAGAATGTTGCTACTTGCTAGCGTTTTCTAAACAAGTTAGGCTTGTTGAAGGCCTTACAAGAACATTGCGCCTTTGTTCTAGGGAAATGAGCTCTGCAGAGGACATCATGTAGAGCATATATTACATCCTCACACACACTGTTTCTTGTGATTTTCAGCATAGATAACTAAATACCCAACACCTGTTTCCTTGTGCTTTGTTCATTTTCATAAAAAATCCTCAATATGCTGTCATTTAAACATTGTACAGTGTTACCTCAATTCATGAATGCCCTTGTTCACTACCAGCACCATTTCGAAAAGCTTACCTTTGTTGATGAAACTTGCCTCAAGTGACAAACGGGACTGTACGAAAGTATTGTCTCTGGAAATGAAGCTAGTCCACTGTCTACCACCTCTTTGTTCTTTTTACAGTACACGTACTTGTATTTATGCATGCAGCATTGGTACAGCTTAGTTTGCCAGCTTCAGCACAAGAAAGTGTTGATCAGGCTCTTGACATGGTTATCCGAAGGGATTCACCCAATGAGAGTCGTAGGTAAGGTCCACCTTCCAGAAGCGCTGGTACTTAGAGTGGAAGGGAGCATCAGCTTGTTAGCAGTTGAGATAAGCGAAAGACGTTTAGATTATTGGTGGAAAAAAGGCAGGGAAGAGGTTGATATGAATGGATCCATTACAGACATGGATAGCGGTGCAGGGTAGATGGAGAAGTTTTGAGGAAGGAGAAAAAATATAGCATACCTGATTAACTCAAGCCAGCTGGGCTGTCACCGCCTTGTTTCAGGTGGGATGGCAATAAATCATCATCATCGTGCGAGTGTTCTAGCGCTTATTCGAATAAGACTGGGTACAAGATGACACACAAAAGGCACATGCAGCACTTTGTGTAGCGCTGTGTGTGTACTGCGTGTGTTCTTGTGTCCACTGTCCAGTCTTATCCACGCTAGAACACTCCCGCCAAGATGCCATACCAACAAGCCCACATTGCTACTATGGTCGTTGATCAGGCTCACTGACTGCACTTGGGGATATACGGTTGACATGTTTTATATTGTATGAACTCATGTCATCGGCCATTGAGCAGCTAACAATGGTCTGCGCTTTCTTGCAAGTTTTTATCCTCCAAATTGAAATCATGATTAGACATTATGCTCAGGTGTACATACAATAATCTGATAAATCATAACTGAAACTGACGTCGCTCACATGTGGTCACAGCTGCGAAATGCCTGCCATCTTCGTGATCACAGGGTCTGCTCTGCTCAGGGTACAGCCGTAAACAAAAATATATATTTCGCATTTGTGTCCAGTGAGCTAAACTGCTCAGAATGTTGGGGCTGCATTATGCCACACTGTTAACCTACGGCAATAGGTCTCTTGAACACACACTTCTGTCATGCTTTATTCACACCACATGGCTGTGTACGTAATTTGTGTAGTCCAAGAATTTATCACAAGGAAATCGTAATATCAACCGGTAGTTAAAATATGTGTGTGCTGGCGAGAGAAATTTCAATGATGGGTGGAAAGATTAGGCGAACAAAAGGTGTGGAATGATACTACAGGTTCAATACATTGACAAAGTTAACAAGTGAGACTTTGGCAAAACATTCTTTTAATAATCGTTTATACTCTGAGAGCACGCATACGACTACGGACTTTGTTGTTCTTATTCAAAGTGACCAGCAGGTGCACCCGCCGTGGTTGCTCAGTGGCTATGGCGTTGGGCTGCTGAGCACAAATCCCGGCCACGGCAGCCGCATTTCGATGGGAGCAAGATGCGAAAACACCCGTGTACTTAGATTTATTTAGCTGCATGTTGAAGAACCACAGATGGTTGAAATTTCCGGAGTCCTTCACTACGGCATGCCTCATAATCAGAAAGTTGTTTTGCCGCGTAAAACCCCATAATATTTCTTTTTGACCGGCAGGTGCAGGAGCCAGCCTATCTTGGATGAATATAACAAGAAAGAAAAATATGCACATGCATCTACTCTTGTAGGAACTCTGAAATGGGTAGCAATGAGCATCATAAAATGAACATGGAGAAAAGGGGAGCTTTATGGCACCCAAAATAAACGAAATGTTATTGATATCTGTCCATTTGGCTGCACCACAAAAATGGATAACATTTTGGTTATTGGTGGTGTTACAAGCTCCACTTTCCACTTAGTTGACATCAAGGGGCTCACTGCCGCTCCCTTCAGAGTTTGTGTAAGTTAATGCGTGTGCATTTTTCTTTTCTCGCATTTTTTGATCTCATTATATATTAAACGTGTAGTAGCATACTAAGCCTTTTGTGTGGCTAACCTCTCGCCTATCAATAATGTTTCTCTCACCAGTGCACACATATCTTGACTACTGTGTGGTATTGTTTTCTTGCAGTACATTATTGGAATACACAAATTATTGACATGGTGGGCTGGCTGGGCTGTGTGAGTAAAGTACAATGGCAGTACATGTTCAAGAGACCGTTGTTGTATGCTAGCGGTCCGGCATAACACAGCACCAACATTCTGAGCAGTTTACATCACAGAACCCAAATGCAAAATATACCTTTCTGTTCAGTACTGTATATGGTGCGTATACCTCTGTGTGCTTAATATTGCCACCACATGGCAATAAACTTAAAGAAAATGATAAATGCTCAGGAAATTTAATAGTACAATTCTTGACTATGCTGCATGGCGTTAGAAGTCTGCAATTTTTTAAAGATCCCTTGAGTGTGAATAGAATAACCACATTTACATTGTTTCCTATGGGAAACTGTGGTTCAATCCGTGATCAATTCAGATGCTACCCGAGTTACGGAATTAGACTTATAAACTGAGGTACCACTGTACTTCACTGCATTGCGTTTTCAGGGAAGCTTGGCATGCGCTAAATTCCTTCTAATAAGATTGAAGCATGCTTAAGTTTCAGTACATCTTTTTATTTGTGATGTATGAAAGTGAATTTCTGTGCTGTCATGCATTCTGTAGATTCAAATAAGGCTTCACAGGAGAAGAAAATTAGTCCTTGTCCAGGGTTAAACACACAACCACCGCTTTTCCGGGGTGATTGCTCAACCGAGCTAACCACGTGGCTAGCATGTAGAAGCTCAAGAGCAAATTCAATGACAGCTTGGAGGAAGCCATGCTTTGCACATGTGTGAATGATCTTAAAGCACCCCTCTGTGCAGAAACCGCCAACAGGAACACAGACAGAAGGCTTCATTGTTCTTGAATTATAGGTTAAAATGAAAATTTGCAGCTGAAAAAAATTCAATTGCGATGCTCCCTAATTCGAAATTTGAGTGCAACTCTGTGTGTGTTTTCATTTTGGAATATATTGGCTGACAGACAATCTGTCTCGTGTGGCCTGTTGCAAATGGGGCCAAGTGTGGCACGACTTCGCCAATCTTCAGATCATGAGAGCCAGCGCGTGGGTGCGATTCACAGCCGCCGCCACCACCGCCAGATCTCCCAGATGACGCATGCTACTCTGACACCATTTTGTAGTTATCGTTGCCAAACTGCTTCTCATGCTTTCACCATACCCTCCTCCACTTTCTGCCTCATGGTTCTGCTGCACCCTCCTCTCCGCTTTGCTCCTCACTTCTTTCATGCCCTGCGGCGTTCCGCATTCCTTCTTTCATTGTGCTCGTTAGCTTAGTTACAAGTGACAATGCTGACGCTTGCTGCAGGAACAGGCGCCTAAGAGCTGTGCCCTAAAGATTTATCTTGGTTTGGGATTCAAATCTGGGAGCTGGACAAATTTTTGTTCAACTGCAAAGTTTTGTCTTAAATTATCATATAAGCATGTTTTGTGCATGTACTGTGTGTTTTACATTTGCGAGATTGCACTGAAGCGATCTTAAAATGAGTTCTGTTGTGTTCTTGCCATGTTCTTAAAGCTGATTTTGTTTACAACAGCAGACCACACAGGCAACCAAAAATATGAGAGCTGAGGTTCAGCGAAGTGCGGAAAAAGAACTGCTAGCAGAAATCGAAGGTGCATGCCTGCAACAGGATGTGCAGTGCACATGGTGCGACCAAGGCTGTGCTGTTCTTGAAGAACTTGCCAAGTGCAAGAAAGAAATTGCAGAATTGAGAAAGCAGCTCCAGGATGCAAAAAAAGACGCCGGTGAGGAGCGGAGAAGTTTGAAAGAAAAGGTGGTAAGCTTGCAAGACGCTTTGGCATCAAAAGTCTTCGCAAGTGGTGAGTAAGCGCTCATGTTTGCTGAAGGTGGAATTAAATATACTTGAGTGAAAGTAGAAGATGACAGAGAATTGATGCATTCAGCAGCAGTACTCAATTAGCAATCTGTTGGTGTGATCGCACACTTCTGCATGGAAATCGTGCTCTGCATATACCTTAATGCAGCATAACGAAGCACTCTCGCTAAAGCACTGCAACTAAATTATATCACACAATGTGTTGCCAAGTAATAGTCCTCAACCAGTCTCTGCCATGGATACTCCCTGGCAGCAGCTGCCATTAGCTGGAATAGGGTAGCTCGTCTAAAATGTACATGGAAAGCTGCAACTGAACTGAAGCAATGCTCTGGAAAAGCCCACACATTTATATACTTGGCAAGGCCAGCGTTATCTTGACTCCGGTTGCCACGTTGCATCATGGCAATGTCTTACATGGCCCCCTTGTGGACACATGTTTGCTGTAAACAATCTGGGTCCAAGAATGTTCATTATATGTATAATGTGGTGCCATTGCATTAATCGATATTTTGATGATTGTGCTGGTTTTGTTTCGACCAAGCAGAAGTTCGTCCCAAGTGAGCCCGTAAGAGTTGGCTCATACTGCTCGCATCACTAGCCCTTTAGTTTTAGTATCCTAACCATCTTAAGTATGTCTGGTTGTTAGTTAATCTAGGCCTGTAATTTTCACTCATCTACTGATGGGAATTAGTCATATCTTTAAAAGGCCTTGGCAACACCCACATTTACCTATTCCTCTTGCCATTAGTTCGTAATTTTTCAGTCTTGAAATAACTGCTAGGGCATCACAGTAAATAAAGTAAAATTTGTGGGCTTGTTTCAGCAGATCTTTGAAGTGTTTCCGATTGATTAATGAAAGGAGATGGAGCTGTATTGTGCAGTATTAGCCAAACGTAACAGTGAATTTGTATCACATGAAGTATGATTGAGTGCGTATGCAAAAAAACAAGAGAAGAATAACAAAAACTTCGTGAAGGTGAGGTACTTTTTGAACCTCTTTGTCTTTTCTAATATTGCAATACTTGAAATATTTCAGACTATTGTAAGCTAATGTGGATAGTGGAGAAACCTCAGTCAACGAGCAAGTTTGTTTGCTTTCTAGTGTGTCTGCATGTGTACGTTCCATTCCTAAATAAAATTTTGTTCTTGCATACTCATTAAAATGCTTCTGAAGCTGTATTAGCAAATTGGTAGCTACATGTTCTTGTCTACTGTAGGTCACTGCCAACTGTACCAAATGACATTCTATTCTGTGGAAGCAATCCAATCATCTGTAGCATGATGTATTGCCAAATTTTCAGAGAGCAAGATTATCTATGCTACCTCATTGGGTGTTTCGGTGGTGGCAGGTCCTCCAGGACCAAGAGAAGGACAAGGAGCCACCGGTAAGTTGTATAGTGTGGAAATGTGTCATTTTTGTTAGCTTAATATTTCTGTCATAGTACAAAAGTCTTGACTTGGCTTTTGTTTATATAGTTTAGGAAAAAATTGTAATTGAAATTATGAGCATGCTCTGTTTCAATATGTAAGATAATAAAAATTCAAATTTTCAGCCGGTTAGCTGCCTAAAAATTTTCCTTACAGCTGCTCGCTCTTGGGAAACACTCCATAATGCGACTTTCTAGGGTCTGTAAAATGCAGTGTGACTGATGAGAAGTGGAATACATTAAGAAGCTATTTTCAATGACCACAGCCATTTGAAGGATGACAACTTATCTTTATGGGCTTGTGTCACCTGGGCTTTCTCAAAAAATTACAACCTCATAAGAGCTCTCCCTTTATTCATAATGGCGATTTTTAAATAATGCTAGAAGTCTTCATAAAAGCACCCTCTATACCTTCCCTGTTCTGTGTGCTATTCATGCAAATGGCACGTAGAAGGCATGGGTGTACTGGGGGCGAAGGGGAAGAAGAGCATAACAGATAATGATTATTCTGATTCATGCTTTATCACCATGATATGCGCTCCTGTCTTTGATGGCAACTGGCAGATGGCACGAACTGCTTGTTTGGCCACAAGTTTGACTTCACATTTTTATTTGATGCAACTAGCACAAAGTGCCACTTTGTTTTTAGCCATTGGCATTTTTATATATTTTTACAGTCTGGTGCGTGACTCGTTCAATCATATCTGTCACCTAAATTTGGATATTTTTGTTTTATCTCTTGGAACCACAGATGCCACACCGCTGGTTCAGCCGCGCCGTACCATTTTTCCTGCAGAGCCCAGTAAGGATACATTTTCCTTGTGGTCTTGTTGTTGAACCTTTGAGAATATCACATATGTGAGTGGTCATTAAGTTTTACCTTCAGGAACCACTGCTGCCCCGGCTACGATTGTGCAGCCACCATCAGTTGGCTACTTGTCAGAGCCCAGTAAGAATAATTTTTCTCTGTGGCAGTTCAGTGAATCTTTCAGAAGATAATGTGAGCGGTAATTGCACTTTTGTCATCAGGAACCACTCTTGCCCCAGCTCCAGGCCAGCCAAGTGCAGTGGACTGCTTGTCAGAGCCTAGTAAGGATCATTTTTCTCTGTGGCAGTTCATTACATCTTTCAGGACATATTGTCAGCAGTCGTGGCAGTTCAGTCACCTAACAAATTTCTTGCTGCAGCTACAAGTTGCACACAAGTGCAGAGCACTTCAAGGGCTTGGACACCAGAGCCAGGTAATGAGGCATTCTCGTGTGGCTCCGTCTTCAAGTTGCACTTTCATGTCTGCTCTCATTTTATTGTGAAATTAAAAAATTATAACTGCAGCTTTGCACAATAGCATAGTAAGACTGTATTTCTTTATACAGCACTGTTCACTTCCAAGCACAAATTTTTTTCTAGTTCCGTGCTTACTCACTGCTACTACCTTACAGATTCACTTGTGCCTACAGGTGCTCATGATGCATTTGCAGTATTTCACATTTGCGCTTATGATGTCACTGATGCCTACTCATGCTAGCATTATGCCCGGTCATGTCCAAAATTTAACGGAATAGAAGCGGGTTATTTTCCTTTTTTTTCTTGACTAAATAATTTAGATACGGTGGGCACACGAAACTGAATTCTGTTTTTGACAGAACGTAGCAGTTCACCTGAAAAACACTACCACAGACCACCCGGTAAAAGTGGAGTGTATTTTTCTCAAATTTGAAGGTGTATGTGAAGTAACAGAACCAGAACATGACAAGCAACTGTGGTTATATATTATTATTATTATTATGTACTGTATATAATATAAAGGAAATGGGTTGCATGGTATGGTGTTTTAAGAGAAAGATGCCATATAAAGTTCGAGCAATTCTAGATTTTACGATATTGTAAAACTGATTTCAACATTAATTTTTCAGTGCCTGAAGATGGCTTATGCAACGAGATGCCAGGCATGGTGCCAAATGACTTCGGTAGGAAACTATTTTGTTTCACATTAATTGTAGTTAGGGGTGCGTGAATATTCACACTTTTCATATATTCATACCTGATTCCCTTGAGTTTAGGCAGAAATAGTTACCTATGCACTAAAGATTGCAGTGCCATTGCACTGGTCATGTTTGCAAGGTACCAGTGTGCAGCCTGTCCCACACAATGTTCTTGGCAACTGATATTTTTGGTTTCTATTCCTTGGTATTGTGTAATGGTTACCTCGTGCTCTTTCATTAGCATGGAACTCGTCTATATTGCTTTTGAAGTATCAAACCTGGCAATTCAAGGAAAAGTTGTACATTTTTCTTTGCAGCTGACATCGACCTCTTCCCTGAAGAAGAGGCCCTCGATATAGTAATCGGATCCTCAAGAGATGATGGAAAGGTAATTTTTACGTCACAGAACTGTTCTTTAAGGCTCCGTGTTACATTTGGGTGCTAAAGGTGCTCATACATTTCAGAATGTGTAAGAAATTTACTGATTCTTGCACCTTTTGTTTTTTCTTTTCGGGTGTATGTAACTGTGTATGATCTATGAACTAGATCTATGGCCGGGTACCACATTTATTCATCTAAACCAGACTCGCTTCTAAGTTAACACCTGAAGGTCTAAAGCCCAAGCGCTTTTCTTGAATGGAAGCCGGACAAAAGAAAGAACGACAGACACAAAATGCAAACAGCATTTATTAACCGCGAACCTGCCCCAGCTCATGTGATGTCGTCATTGCTGCTAGCTTTGTTGCTTACCTTATCTCTGTCAGCACATAGAGCACACTATATTTGGTGCCATCTAGAGCACTTTAGATGCTGCGCTCCTTGAAAACATGCAATCAAGCTTCGTGGCATGTTGGCCCATGCTGCAGTGACCCAGCTCGCCACTTGCTCTAGTGGTGTGTATTTGATACAACCTTTGCTGTTAGCTTACACGCTTCATCAGTCAACCACATCGCAAAGTATTTCCGCAGGCAGTCCTCAAAACGCTTGTTGATGCAGACGTCAAGTGGCTCAGGCTGGCATGTCATGCCACTTTGAATGATAGCGATGTACGTTCAAGTATGGTTCAAGGACAAGGAGACAGTTCTTGAATGCTGTTGCCACATGATTCTTATTCACTAGCTCAACATCTGTGTGTCAGCATCTCTGGGGAAGGCTTCCTTAGCAGGCAGTGTCTTCCTCTTATAAATTTGTATATAGGCGGCTTATGTCAATCAGCTATGCTGCACAGCATCATGGTCACAATTCGCAACCGGCCAAGCACATAGTCACACCCTCGGCGCCATCCTCATCAGCTTGCCACACCACAGGCATATTAAAATAAATGAAAAGGGGTCAGCTTACAGCACACTACTGTAACCACTTTTGGTTGGCTTGGGTGCCGAAGTAGAATATCTGATCTTGGTATGTGCTTCCCTCTGCACTTTTGTCTCACATAAATGCTTTATTTTTGTTGTTGGGTTTGTTGTTGCTTAGCACTATTCTCACAATTTCTTGTGTCGAACAGTGTCCCATGGAAGCACAACAATGGTTGCTCTCAATGTGTACCAATGTAGGTGAAGTGTTTGCAGATCATCTGGATTTGCTGGTGCTTGTGAAATTAAGAGAGTGCACAAATGACAGCAATGGAATAGTGAGCAGAAGGAAACAAACAGCTGCTTGTGTGATTAGCCTGATGGCTTCTTTAACTAGGCCATCATAAAGTGTGCCCGATGCTTGTGGAGATAGCCATTTTCACTTTCAAACTCCTGTGTCTTCCAAGCTAATTAAAATATCGCTGCCACACCGAAGAAATAAGCATACAAATTGAAACTACTTCTACTATAAGTCAGATGGTGCATTGTGCTCCGTAGAGCGTCTCGAGAATAGGGCTCGAAAACCTAATCCTCTTTTTACATGAACATCACAGTGCACATGAAGTTCTTTGTTGTTTGTGTACATTAACATAATTATGTAATCATGCAGTCCTTGGATCGCACTGCTGGTGCAGATTTCTATTTTGCATCTAGTGACCGCACAGAGTAACCTGTGGAAAAGAGTGGTTGTGCAGATATCACATGGAACATATTTGAAATTGGGCTACCCAATGTCTAGGTAGATTTCAGTGATTTCGTCAAGCTGTAGCAGTGAATATTCTAGCAGATCATTGTCAGTTTTCCAAGTTTAGTGATTGCTACTGATGCCTAGGAGATCTTTATGTAGGAGGGTCTAAAAGATTTATAAAAATTTTACTGGATAACTTAGTTTCGCTCTTGCAGGTATTGGTCCAAATGACACAAATAAATGTGCCAAAATGCCAGGAAACTGCAGAGTTGAGAAAATACAGTGTATATATTCCAGTATAAAACCCCTCAGCTACGAGCTATGTATGTATGATTATATATTGCAGATGTATGCTGGATCCGGCAAATGGATCGACAAGGCAGCATGGGGGACACTGTTCCGGGCGTCGTCTGACTCTATGTTTTGCCGCATGGCTTCTACAATTTACTGGACGCCGTATGAACTCCGGAACAGAAGCGTTGCAGGAACCCTGTCGAACAAGTCGCAGTCCATGGGGAGGACGGAGGCCAGACAAGCTGGAACACCACAGAAGCTGTCATCCCTAAAAAGTATGCACAATTGAACATACTGTCCAATGAAAAAAATGTAGCAGCAGTATTTTTTGATACAATCACTGAAGGTGGTGCTCTGCTTCGCAAAACAGTGTGCTTAATCTGCATTGATGTGCCATCCTATAACAAACAAACTGAAACTGAAATCCTTAATAACTCCTCATAGTAGTGGGCGTCTTGCTATTGAAAATGGTATTTATACAGAAAACATTCACTAGTGACTCATTTCCATTGAAATTTCACGTAACAGAAACATTAAAAAACATGTCTGCTATTATTTCCCATTCAGTTGTGGTAATTGTCTGCTTCATTCTGAATAAATTAAAATTTTTTGGTCTATGGATGTAGTGCTTTGTGCACAAACATAGCATCACTATCCAGTGTGCTTGAGTATTGACAGTTTTATAAGCGCAGTGAAATTACATCAGCAAAGGAGATTGCATATCTATAGGAGTGCTACTTTTGTGTAATTTCGCTACTTTCTGGAAGACGATAAACCAACAAGCCTAAGTGTTCACAATTGAGAGCCGCTACGCTGATCAGAATACTTTAGCCTATCATTACCCCTTATCCTTACTGGCTCTGACGGCTGCCAGCTGTGTGCATTAGCTAATTGTTCTGCTCATCTATAGATGGCAAACACGAAAGGCCACAGTAACAGCGAAGCTGTTGTGCTAAAGCACTGTGTTGCGCTAACCTGCTACTGAAATATTTCATGTTGAAGCTCTAAAAAGAATTTGAGGCATGCAAATGAACAGGCATGAAGTAGCCTGTAATTTTGTTGCTATCTTGAAAACGTAGCTATGATAAAATATTTCCTTGAACCTTGGGTATACTGTTGGGAACTTGCAGTGTTATGCTGGAAATATTTGTTTAGCTGCTTTCATTACTTTTATAGCCGTGATTGATTTTCTTGTGCAGGCCTCCTCCGGATATTCATGGGCAGCGATGTGACGCCAAAAGATGAGAAAAAAAGAATGAACAGTGTGCGCAGGCACCTGGCGCAAAAACTTGCTGATGCACAAAGGAAGTAGTGCCGCTGATGCAGCTACAAAGCCCGCCTCAAAAGTTTGTGCAGTTCATGCCACCACACCCTCTGCTGCATTTTTGCTAACTCACTGCACAAGTGAGTCAGCGAAAATGCAGCAGAGAGTATGGTGGCATGAACTGCACAAACTTTTGGGGCAGACCTTGTACAGTCATCATCAGCCTATTTTATGTCAACTGCAGGACGAAGGCCTCTCTCCGCGATCTCCAATTATCCCTGTCCAGCACCAGCTGATTCCAACTGGCACCCGCAAATTTCCTCATTTTGTCGCACCACCTAGTCTTCTGTCATCCTCTACTGCACTTCCCTTTTCTAGGTACCCATTCTGTCACCCTAATGGTCCAACAGTTATCTACTCTATTCATTACATGACCTGCCCAGTGCTATTTTTTTCTCTTCATGTCAATTAGAATGTCGTCTATACCCGTTAGCTCTCTGATCCAAACCACTCTCTTTCTGTCTCAAAGTTATGCCTAGCATTCTTCGTTCCATCGCTCTTTGCGCAGTCCTTAACTTGTTTTCAAGCTTCTTTGTCAGTTTCCAAGTCTGCCCCAAATGTCATCACCGATAAAATGCACTGATTGTATACCTTCCTTTTCAATGATAATGGTACGCCTCGTTAATTTGAAGTCATTGGGACTGCAAAAAAATGTTCGAATTCGGTTTGCCGCGTCCTGTAGTTCTAGGCTCCAAGGGTCATGTTACTTCCAGTTGGCCAACTACATGCAGCATTTGAGAATTTCCACAGTAGCACTCAACAAAACTGCGGATAACGTTCAGCGATCCGATAACTTCCCCGAGAGCGGGTGCTCGGAAGGGCTCGTTAGCGCCGCCGTTGTCGCTGTGATCGCACATTGGCCGCATCAGCGGTAGCTTCACACTCCAAATCTGAGTAGCATGTTTGTCGATCTTTTTCAAAGTTCAGATACGCGGCGAAGCCAACTGCACTGGATTCGCTATCTCTGCGCAGAGTGCATTGATGTGGTCACAATACTCAGCTCCTTCTTCATCAAGTGCACGTGAATAGTCAGCATCAGCATCGACGGTGCTTTCCTTCGAGAAGCCATCGTGTTCAAAACACCGCATGACCAAAGTGGGTTCCACTTGCCTCCATGCATACACAATAACACAAGTGGCCCCGAGGAGGTCGATAGAGTACTCCTTGCCGTTGTCGAAGCAAAGGATTCGCTATCTCTGCGCAGAGTGCATTGATGTGGTCACAATACTCAGCTCCTTCTTCATCAAGTGCACGTGAATAGTCAGCATCAGCATCGACGGTGCTTTCCTTCGAGAAGCCATCGTGTTCAAAACACCGCATGACCAAAGTGGGTTCCACTTGCCTCCATGCATACACAATAACACAAGTGGCCCCGAGGAGGTCGATAGAGTACTCCTTGCCGTTGTCGAAGCAAAGGAGCATGCGCTCGAGCAGGTGGTGGCGGTAAATCTTCCTTGTGTGTTAAATGACGCCTTGGTCCATTGGCTACGCGATCGACGTGGTGTTCGGAGGAAGAAATACCATCCGGACAACTTTCAGGTGTGGCATGACGCCATGCGCTGGGCAATTATCAACAAAGAAGAGTACATTCCTGCCTGTGGCCGCGAACTTGCGGCCAACCTGCCGAACATAATCTTCAGATATTGCGCCTGTGACCCAAGCTTTCTTGCTGTGCCGGTATGATAAGCTCATCTCTTGGCGGCAGCCGTGCATTTTCAAAGCAGCGAGGCTTCCCACTCTTTCCAACTACAAGTAGCGGCAGCTTGTGTTTGCCACACATGTTCGCACCGAACAGAACAATGATTCGTTCCTTGCCCTGCTTTTGACCCTTGACCGCGGTGTCCTTCACTGCAAACGTTTGCAGCATCTTGTAAAAAAGGACTGCCTTGTCAAGGTTGTACACATCGTCTGTACCATACTCGCTAAGCAATGGAGCTAACGTGTGTTCCTTCCAGGCGTCGATGACCCTCTTGTTTGCGCTGCCGCTCTCGCCACAGACTGCTGCGAAGGTCAAATTATTGCGCTCTTAAAAACTGCTGAACCATCCGTTGCTACACTTGAACTCATCGTGCCGAAGTTGTAGAGCCAAGTCGCTGGCCATCTCCCGCAGTATCGTCCCATTGACGGGAAGGTGGGCTGCGTTTGCTTTCTGCATCCAGCGAAGTAAAGCTGATTTCACATCTTGGTACGTGGGAGCCCGTGCTTGCGACCGCTTCAAAAAGAAAAGGGGGACTTATATATGCACTTGAATCCCGCTACAACGAAATTTACGGTGCCCGAAAAAAAAATTCGTTCTTCGTTATCACAGAAATTTGATACGAAACGCAGAAATAATTGCCCAAGCAGCAGCAAAAACTTCTAATGCCAAAAATCTGTAAGCTTGGCTTGCTTGCGCTTCACGGTGAGTAGTGCTGTCACGTGATTTTCACATTCAGTCTGCAGACCCATCGCGACATCGTCTTCACGGACATCAACAAAATTCTTGATTACATCGAAAGCGTCTATCACCTGTGAGGCAGTTGCCTCAGCAGGCACATCCTGTACGTCATCTTCGACATCAGAAGAGTCTTCATCATTGCAGGCGCCTCTGATAATCTCTCATCATTCACCTCTTCATGAACTATAGCACAATCGTCAACACCGATGTATTCATCAAGCTCGAGATCAGGCAACACGTTTCCCATCTTTTCCAGTGTTTTCCAGGCGGCCGTGATCCCCAGTGCCGCTGACGCCTCTTCGTCGGTGTTGCGCTAGCAGAGTCTAAGGATAATGAATAAAGGGAAAATGAGACACCCACCTGTTCGTAGCAATTGCTGCAAAGGAAACCCATACGGGTTCCTCAAAAGAAAAGCCTCATAGTTGAAGAAAAATTCGTCCTGGTCAGGGACTTTTTCTTCAACTATGAGGCTTTTCTTTCTAGGAACCCGTTTGGGTTTCCTTTGTAGCAATTGCTACGAACAGGTGGATGTCTCATTTTCCCTTTATTCATTACTTCTCTCCACCTTGCGGGTTTCCGCAGAACTACTACGTCAGAGTCTAAGGATAGATCTTCGGCAAATCCGGGTGCCTAAAACAGTTTGCAATTATTGAGTGACCCAGTGTGTTCCAGGCAGCAGACATGATTTGCAGTGCCACGTACAGTCGCGGACAGAATAAAATGGACCACGGCGAAGGCGGCCGGAGCGGCTGCGGGGGAGGCGCTGCTATCGCGCTTCGTGCGCTCCCGACGAGAGTACCCAGAGTGACGTCAAACTTCTCCTCCGCACCCTCGCTCTCGCGCTGGCGCTTGTCGCGCTTGATAAATTTCTAGTGCCACGTTCGGCTCCTCTGCTGCTGACGGTCGGGACGAAGGGGCGCATGAATCGCCAGTAGTTCAGCACTTAGCGCTGTCGCGCAGTAGCGGACGGCCGCAGCCCATCGAAGCGCCGCGCTGTGAAGGAACCAAACTCGATGTTTTTCTTTTGTCGGCGATTTACAGTCGCGGACGCAATGAAATGAGCCATGGCTTGGAGCGAAAAACGCGAACCATGCAGTGCCAACAAGTGAAGGCGCCTGATACGTGTTGAGACGTCTGCTCTTGCATGCGCGTCCCTTTTAGTTCGCAGCCTCTCCAGACCTCTAACATCGGCTTAGCGCTATTTAATCCTAGGGCGCAGCGCGAGGTGACACCGCTACAGCGCCGCAACGTCTGTTGCGCTGCCGGAACGGGTTGTCGGGGGTGCACTGCTCTCTGCGCCCAGCTCGCGCTGTTGCTGACGTGTGCCACCATAAAGCCACAGTCCCTATACATTTCTTTTTTCTGTCGCGGGACCACGATACCGCGTAGTCAAATGATAACTGCGGCGTCTCGTCCACTAGACTCCAAATTATCCGTGCGTGATAGGCTGTTGGAATGACGGTGCGCGACCCACTCTTTATATTTGCCCATGCTATCTCGCACTGTTAGGGTTTATTCGCAGGAGATAATGCGACGAACTAAAAGGGACGCGCATGCAAGCGCAGACGTCTCAACACGTATCAGGCGCCTTCACTTGTTGGCACTGGTTCGCATTTTTCGCCCGAAGCCATGGCTCATTTCATTGCGTCCGCAACTGCAAATTTGGTTCCTTCACAGCGCGGCGCTTTGATGGGCTGCGGCCATCCGCTACTGCGCGACAGCGCTAAGTGCTGAACTACCGGCGATTCACGCGCCCCTTCGTCCCGACCGTCAGCAGCAGAGGAGCCGAACGTGGCACTAGAAATTTATCAAGCGCGACAAGCGCCAGCGCGAGAGCGAGGGTGCGGAGGAAAAGTTTCACGTCACTCTGGGTACTCTCGTCGGGAGCGCACGAAGCGCGATAGCAGCGCCGCCCCCGCAGCCGCTCCGGCCGCCTTCGCCGTGGTCCATTTTATTCTGTCCGCGACTGTACATGTCCACCTTCGTGTCTTGGCCGGTTTTACTGTTGAAGAGCAGCCGCTGAATTAACCTCCCGCGGTAAGCGCGCTTCAGGCTCAGAATCACACCCTGGTCGAGAGGGTGTAGGACAGATGTGCAATTTGTCGGGGAAAACATCAGCTCCGTGTTAGTGAGCTTGACTTCTTCGGAGTGATGGGCTGAACAATTGTCCAGAAGCAAGCAAACTTTATGGTCCTGCCGCTTCATGTTGCGGTCGAATGCCACCACCCACTCTGTGAAAATAGCGCGGGTCGTCCGTGACTTGTTGTTCGCCCTGTACTGCACAGGTAGGCTACGGGATCCCTTGAAACAGTGCGGCTTGGCACTTTTCCAATGACTAATGGAGGACGCTTGTCAGAGCCATCCATGTTTGTGCAAAGCAGCACCGTCACACAGTTTTTGCTGTTTGCCGCCGTGACAGCGCTGCCCCTTAATGTCGAGCATCCTGGCCGGCAACATCTCGAAGAATAGCCCGGTCTCATTGGCATTGTAGATGTTTGCCGGCATGAAGTTGCTTAAAATGCCGGCCACATTGCTCACCTTCCAAGCTCCGTCAACGTCTGCGGACATCGATTTGCTGCACATTACTTTTCCGATGATGTTATGGAGGACCTTGAAACAGTTCAGCCAGCCAACGCTGGCTTTAAAATCGTCAATGCCGAGTAGGCAGGCGTGGTTCAAGGCTTTTTGCTGGACGATGCTTCTATTGAGGAGGACGTTCTTGCCTCGTACTTCAACAAACCACGCATGCACCGCCTTGTCCAGCTCTTCATGGAGGGGCCGCGTCACCTTTTTGTGCTTGGAAGATGTGCCTGAAGCAAGTGCCTTTTTTTTACGCTGTCCTTATTTCCTAGAATCGTACACAGCGAACTGGCCGGAATCCCATAGTCTTCAGCGATTGCCACTTCCTTCCTTCCGCTCACAGCTTGGGTGATGATTTCAGCTTTCTGCTTGAGGAAAAGGGTTTTGCGTTGACATCTCGTCCCACGCATGGATGAAAGCTCGTCGTCGAAGAGACACGCTGCGAGTGACGCGACCACGTAAAAAAAAACCCAAAATGGCGAAAGTGCAATCGCATGATTTCGTGTTTACTACGGCTTTGGATTTAACCTAAACTTTTGCCTATAACACTTGTTCTGGTTTTGATTTTGACTGCGAAAATTTCTTTGAAGCGGAAACGCTCACCAAAAATGGCTCGTGCAGAGAAACTTGGGGCTATAATTTCTATGGGATACTGACGGGGAATTAAGAATTATTCGTTGTCCTGGAAATTTTGTTGTAGTGGTATTCATTGTGGCGGGATTCAACTGTATTAGATATATATGAATATGCTAGTACTATTAAGGCCGGGTGTATTACTCTGTAATAAAACTTTGAAATGATCAATCAAAGGTGTATTTTCTATACAGCAACTATCAGCGTAGTCAAGCATGCTTGGTACACAGACCACTATAGGGATGTATTCTCAGAAGATCACTTCCAGAGGTAGTTTCACTTTTGCGAGGATCAACAATGGACAGCTGCACACAAGTATCGGGTAAATGCAAGAATCGTGACGGCTGAATCGTGAAATCTCGCGAAAGTGAAGCTATCGCTCAATGCGATCGTCGGAGAATGTTGCCTCTGGCGGAGGCAGCCAATAGTAGGTACCAGCAGACTTACAGGCCGCCAGGCTTACAAACTGACAGACTTACAAACTGACAGACTTACAGGCTGACAGGCTTACAGGCTGACATACTTACAGGCTGACAGACTTACAGGCTGACAGACTTACAGGCTGACAGACTTACAAGCCAAAATAACGTATAGCCGACAAGCTGACAGGCTGACAGCCTGTTGGATTTCTTGACTGGGTGTATTCAATGTGATGGAGTCCGCGTCCAATATTTCAGACCCGAATGATACTGTAGCTACTGACGACCAGGCATCTCGTTAATACGTGCAGTCGCTTGACAGCTGCCGAGCGCTGGAATCGGCCACAGGACCTACTTGACCTTTGTTCAACACTTGCCGACATTCTCGCCTTATTTCGCACCATTGCCCTTCAGCTGAACTGCTTCAACAGCCAATTGATTTGTGCGAAAATTTGGCCACCCTCTCAACGTTATGGTTTCTTATGTTTAAGTAATCTTTTATATTTAGGCTAATGCTGTAGTGAAATTTCCAGCGCTTTCACCGTTCCCAAAGTGCCGGAATTTTTGTCGGCCTCTGTTCACATTTTGGAGGATGTTTAATAGACGTGGAAACCATTCCGTGGCCCCCTGACCAAGCTGCTCAAAAAGTCATTTTATATCCCTGAGGTCTTGTGCAAGCTTCTGCCTTCTTGCCGTTCATCAACATCCTGATTTCCCTGTCAACTGTATCCCATTTTGACGACTCCAATTCCACGGAAGTTGGCAACGATATAATGTCCACGGGATTAAAGCCATTTAAATCAATTCTACTGTAGATACGACAGCCGCTTTTGCTCACTGTGAATGGAAATATTGTGTTAATCAGCGCCATTCTTAAGCATTTAAATTGACAGTCAAAAAATTATGCGGATTCCATGTATGTGCGAATCGATGTGCGCAAAGCTTTCTGTGTTTGTTGTCATTATCATACATAATCTCCACAGAGTAGACAGGCACTCTCTAATGAAATGCTGTCAATGTTTGCCCGATTACGCCTGCCATTGTGATGCAAATAAACGGAACTTCAACTCATTTTCTCAGAAATAACCGCTGAATGAAATGCTGACGTCATCCTAAACAACATCAACAAGCACCGTAGCGCTCGATCTTATGATGTCCCTATTCGTAAGCTTATATTCGTGATTTACTTTTTATTTCTCTTAGGGAGGGGATGTGCTCTTGTACCCTAGAAATGTCCCTCGGACGTCTCTAATGTGTCATTTTTATTCTCAAGTACCCAATGAAAACTCACCGCTGCAACTTCATGATGTCCCGGTGTCAGGCCACCATGGCGTGTCGCGCAAGTATGCCCACGCTGATTCATTTGGGTTGACATATACTATTTTGTGCGTCATACTTCGCCACATTCATTTTTCAAACTATGCCAGAGCTCGAAAAGGGCGGCCAACTCACTACGTCCCTTTCTTCTGTTTACTTCCGCAAAGTGTGTGTTTATCGCTGTGGTTACCAAATACGCTCAGCGGTATGCTACCACTCAAGCCTTTCTGGCGGCTGAGCAACTTAAGTCACAGGCTTTATTCAACATGGCGTCGATGTTCAATATGGCTGTCCTCAATTACTTTTCGCAGAATTTCCTCACCGCCTTCTCTCCCAGTGTCATCCCTTACACTACTCGCTCCTGCTAGACACAACACAAACACGCAACGACCTTAATGAAGTATCAATTACACGCTAGTTGACATGCTGTCGATGTATATTTCCGCTGAGCACCGGGATTGGAGCGTGATCCTGTCTATGGTGACATTATCCGTCTACATGTATCCTCGCTCAACAACATCGCTCGTTACTCATCACGTTTTTTTTTTCGTTTTTTTGTCGACAAGAGCATAACGTATTTCCTCTGAATGTGCTTTCGGCTTTAGGTGTGACCTTGCACGCCCGCTTATCCTGTAACGTTGACGGCGACCGTTGTAGTCAGGCTGCCGCCTCATTCTGAGCTTCGCAGTCACCAGAGAGCACAGAAAGCTGTCTTCACAAACAAACCACCGGGATTCGAGCCCATCTGCCAAATGCACCATCTTGCATTTGGGAGATGGGCACGCTAACCATTACGCCACCACCTGTCTCCACAAATGTCTGTTTATCTGCCTTCCCACTTCAAGTTTTTGCCGCAGACGCAGGCAGAACGGATGCAGAAACGAACAGAAAAGTAAAGATTGCTTGAGCCGCCAGCTTACACATGACCTTAACTGTGGCAGGTTATTCTCATTGGAGCGCATGTAGGCTTGCGGCTGCGTGCACATTGTGGGTCGCCTTAGCTTTATTGTAAATTTGCTTTCACCGACTCTTTTCAGCTAAAAATGAAATGCCGGACAAAAATGAGACCTACCGTTAAATATTTTTTTCTTGTTTTCTAGGTTTAAACCAAAAACACTCATTTACACAAATAATGATTTTTTTAAAGAAATGGCATAAGGATACTATATTCCGAGGTCATGTTGTGTCAATATGGGCCGGCACCACAGTGCCGATGCACGTGGCAGGTTACCGAATGAAGAACACAGGAAACGACTGTTTTTCTGTTCTCGCAGCATATTGTACACAGAACACAAGGCACCCACCACCATGACACCCTAATTTTGACAACAGCGACACACAATGGCGGACTGATATACTTCCTAAAGGGTGTCATGTTATTTGTTCATCGCAGAGCCGCAAGCACAGGTTGCGTCCTGCGTATACCGCAGCCACGTGCTATGGCCGCGCTCCGTTTCCTCTGACAGTGTGGCCCCCGGCGGCTTCACGAGCTCCCGTAGGTGGCGGATTGGACTGTCACTCCATAACCTATTTGCATAGAAACGACGGCATGATTGTTAACATATTGTTGGCTTGGATATGTTTGGCACGAGGCCCAAGACCCTGTCTTCTAACACGTTCTTATGTTTGCGTTCGCGTCTCTGTCTTCAAGGGACGGGCACCGTAACATGCTGCAATGGTGCTTGCGTTGAGCGTATGTAAGGCGAAAAACGCGGTTCTAAAATGTCTGTTCACTAGCTTGTGCAGTAAACCCATGTTTATAGAATTCGCGCAGTATGGTAGTAGTACAGTAAGAGTCACGAGTGTGGCATACGTAACCGCAAGCGTCACGTTATGGTCGCAACTTGTCGGGACAGCGTAATTGTAATCCACAGACCCTGCCACTAAGGAATACGTGGCTAGGCATGGCTGATGAATAAGTATTTGCGAAGATTTGTTTCCAGTAAAGGTTTGTTACCAAGAACGGCGGGAGCTTATACTGCCACAAAGGACGAATGCTCGGCGGTGACCCCAATCATTTACTCGGCACATCACGCATCTACACTGGAATTCAACTGGTTTCGCCAACTCTTGCTTATATTCTCTCGCCCTTAAGCTGTGACTTCGCCTGCTACAAGGGCCCCAGCTTTTCCTCTTTGTCCCCCGCTTCTTTCCCAATCTGCTGAGACGTGCTTCCACTGATGCTTGCTCCACCTTTTTCTCAATAAATGAAGGCATTCATTCATGCATTCCTAAGTTACTGCAGAAAATAGCATGTCTTTATCTCCATAACCACTCTGTCTCTCACCCGAACTCTCCCATCGCAAACAAAGTTGCTGTGTTGCAAATGGCTGGGCGTCACATATACACTTTTCTAGGAATGGCCAGTAGCACGGCTGGCAAGTTTCGGTGGGTGACGAGACAGTATATAGAACACCTCCTCTGCCATATCCACACTCAGTGCTCTGCTTCGGGAGCTACTATTAGCCGCTACGACGAAGTACGAGATGAAAGAAACCTAGCTGGGCTGGTCGCGGGCAGCTCTTTTTGGATTCGTGATGCGTCGATTTAAAATATACGTATTTCTTATCTAAGCCTAAATGACAGCGATATAGGCGAGGTAAGTTACGGTAGCTCGTTGGCTTGAACTAACGACGCTTTTCACGCAGCACTTTCATCTTACGCGTGTTTGCGAACGGGAATGAAAGACAGGAGGGTAACAAGCCTTCCTGAAGTGAAACATTCGGAATAACCCTTTGTTTGGCGGTTGGACATAAGTCGGGGGTCCCCGATACGAACCACCTGCAAGTCTGTATCACCTTGCAAAGGGGAACTCAGATAAAACGTTGTCAAACGGATAGGCTTTTATCATAAGGTTATCATTATTGAAATTCCTTACCGTGAGCTGAAAGCCGACTAATAAGCATTTAAATGTTTTGTGTGATTACAACGTCCTGCTAATAAAAGGTTGCTGTGCTTCACAGCCCCCGAAATTAAAGAGTAAGTTATGAAAAATAAATTGGTGAGGTAAATGTGTAAACGCAGACGCAAGAAAAGGCCCAGTCTGTTTCCCAATATTCCCTCAGTTAAGATGGAGCACCTCTATACCCTCACGTTGTAGTAACGTCAAGAACAAAACATTTCCAAAAGAGTCACTCACGAATTTTACTCATTATAAGGTGAGCTTGCGCTGGAAAAGATGATGATGATATGTAGTGTTTATTGGCGCAAGGGCCAAGTGTGGCCAAAGAGCGCCAAGGCAGTGATGACGAGTACTGAATGAACTAATGGCTGATGTGATGTGGCTGTAGAGAGGCCTAAAACTAAGAGCTATAAGTTGCATAAAATACACAAGGAATAAAAGTATGAGAATGGCTGAAGTAGGGTATGCTATAAGTATAGGATGTACAAGAATGGTGTAATAGTGTTACATGAATAAAAATGGAAAGGTGATTGTTGTTGACGAATAGCACAACAGCCTCCGCTGATCCCTTGAGTACAAGGGCCTGGAGGCATGTGCTAGAGCAAAGGTTCACATCGCAACAGTGGCTTCTCGCAAGAGGCCGTGTTACGAATTTCTTGCACAGAAAACGTGCAGTGTGTCAACGTCGTTTAAATAGGCTATGGTAGATTGCATGTGAAATAGTGGTTCTCTGCCTAGAAACAGTGCCAGGTGAAGTGGTATACACTGAGTGTATGCTAAAGGGAAGTGTTTTTTCCTCTCGACTAGTGTTTCGCGGCATTCTAGGAAGACATGCTGAACACTGAGTGTCTCCCCGCATCTACTACATATTGGACGTTCACCGCCACTCAACAGAAAGTTATGTGTACCGTAAGTGTGCCCTATTCTGAGACGACAGAATAGGACATCACTTCGTCTGGACTTGGTCAGTGATGGCCAGTATCCTAAATGTGGCTTAACTGTGTGGAGTTTATTATAGGTTTCAGAGTCCCATTTATGCTGCCAGTAGGTTCTGAGTTTTTTCCGTAAGTATGGCTTTAGGTCTGAGACCGGAATGGCTGCGGACATGTTGGAAGCTTTTGTGTCTAAGGAGGTAGCAATTCGGTCTGCCAGTACGTTACCTTCAATACCTCTGTGTCCAGGCACCCAGCATATCGTTACATGTTGGCCAGAGGCATAAATGGTACAGAGGAGAGAGAAAAGATCTGCAATTACTGGATTTGTGTGGTTGAAGCATGACATCAATGTTTTCACAACGCTTAATGAGTCTGTGTATATGACCGCCTTATGTAATTTTAACTTTAATGTGTTTCGCAGCCGACCACAGTGCATACGCCTCTGCTGTAAAGATGCTTGTTTGAGGGTGCAGAACATCAGACTCGGAAAAGGATGGGCCGACGGCTGCGTATGACACGCCAGCATGTGATTTAGACGCATCTGTGTAATACTCTGGACAAGGGTATTTAAATTGTAACTCCAGAAAATGCATATGAATGTGCGCCTCTGGAGCCTGCTTCGTTACCTCCACAAATGACGTGTCACAGTCAATGATTCGCCACAACCACGGTGGAAACGGCTTGGCAGAAGCCATTAGACTATTTTCGCGGATACGAACATCCATCTCCTCACTCAGCTTTGTCACACGGATCGAGAATGGCTCTCTGGCTGTAGGTTTGTTACGAAAGAGTGTTGCAGAGGTCATATCGTTTATGGTGGGATAACAAGGATGGTTTTTGTTAGAATGTACTTTCAGAAAATAATTAAATGTAGAATATGACCGCTGCAGATCGTGCGACCATTCATTCGATTCGACGTAGAGGCTTTGAATCGGACTCGTCCTAAAGGCGCCGGTGGCGAGGCGGATACCTAGATGATGCACAGGGTCCAGCATCTTCAGAGCACTGGGTGTAGCTGAGTGATACACAACGGCACCGTAGTCTAACCGTGATCGTACAAGGCTCCTGTAGAGGTTCATGAGGCATTTCCTGTCGCTTCCCCATGTTGTATGTGAAAGTATTTTCAGGATGTTCATTGTTTTAAGGCATTTAGCTTTCAAATACTTGATATGAGGAATGAAGGTTAGTTTTGAGTCGAGTATTATGCCTAAAAATTTATGTTCAGTGTTGAGTGGTATGTGTTGTCCATGTAGCATAATATCAGGTTCTTGTATCAAACCTCTCTTTCTAGAAAAAAGTACACAGGAGCTTTTGAGGGGGTTTAGCTTGAAGCCATTTTCATTTGCCCATTGTGAGACCTTGTTCAGCCCGAGTTGTACTTGGCGCTCGCAGACAGCAAGATTACAAGACTTAAATCCTAATTGTACATCGTCTACATATATTGAATAGAACATTGAGGATGGAATGACTTTGTGGAGGGAATTCATTTTCACAATGAAGAGGGTGCAGCTAAGCACGCCTCCTTGTGGCACACCAGTCTCTTGAGTGAATAACCTGGACAGGGCATTGCCCACTCTAACACGGAACGTGCGGTTAGTCAAGTAGTTTTCTATCGTATTTAGCATGTTGCCGCGTACGCCCATCGCAGATAGGTCTCGAAGGATTCCGAATCGCCATGTTGTGTCATAGGCTTTCTCCAAGTCCAGAAATACAGAGAGAAAAAATTGTTTGTGTATATAAGCCTCTCTAATATTGGCCTCAATGCGAACAAGCTGGTCTATTGTTGACCTACCCTCCCTGAAACCACATTGAAGGGGATCAAGTAGACGGTTGCTTTCGAGGAAATAGATTAGACGCCGATTTACCATTTTTTCATATAATATACACATGCAGCTTGTTAGTGCTATTTGCCTATAACTACTGGCTAATGCGGGGTCTTTGCCTTGCTTATGAATTGGGATGACAATCGCTTCTTTCCATGAGGATGGAATATGCCCCGATACCCACATGGAGTTGTAAAGGGACAGAAGTGTGTTCAATGTTTCTGGATGCATATTCCTGATCATTGCATACATTATGCGGTCAGCACCTGGTGCTGAGTTGCCGCAGGAATTTAGAGCAGCCTTCAGTTCAGCGAGACTAAACGGGCGGTTGTAAGGTTCATCTGCTGCGCATTTTCGTTCAAGGCGCTCTCGCTCTATGCGTTCCTTGAACTTTAGGAAAGTTGGCGAATAGTGTGATGCACTAGAAATATTTTCAAAATGTGTGCCCAGGAAGTCTGCCTGATCTGTCATGGTGTTGCCTTGAGCGTTTACTAAAGGAAGCGGTTGTGCTTCCCTGCCCTTTAATCTGTTCACCCTGTTCCATACCTTACCCTCATCTTTGTAAGAGTTGATACTACATATGTATCTTTCCCAGCTTTCTCGCTTAGCACCTCGTCGTGTTCTTCTGCCCTGTGATTTCGCCTTCTTGAAATTAATGAGGTTCTCCGTAGTTGGAGAGTCACGAAGCAGGCTCCAAGCTTTATTTTGTTTTTTCCGTGCCCCTTTGCATGCGTCATTCCACCAAGGCAAACGACGCTTATTGGCAAGTCCGTTAGTTTGTTTTACGCATTTTTCAGCGGCGTCAAAAATAAAACCAGTTAAATATGCCACATCATCGTCTATGTTTAAAGAACTCAAATCATCGTATTGTAAATATGTGATTTCTTGAAACATTTTCCAATCCGACGAGTCGATTTTCCATCTGGGAATCTGTGGAGCGGGATCAGCTCGTTTTGTTAAAGTTAAGAGAATAGGGAAGTGGTCACTTCCGTAAGGGTTTTTTAGGACCTTCCAATCAAGGTACGTCATTATAGATGGAGAGGTTATGGTTAGGTCTATTGATGAGTATGACCTATGTGTGGTGCTATAAAAGGTGGGTTCTTTTTTATTGAGAAGAACTGCACCGGTACATAAAAGAAAGTCTTCTATAGTACGCCCTCTTGCATCACAGCGTGAGTCGCCCCATAGCGTATTATGTGCGTTCACATCACCTGTTAAAATGAATGGTTCCGGAAGCTGATTGACTAGTGTTTCAAGATCCCTTAGTTGCAAGCGATGTTCGGGTGGTATGTAGAGGGAACAGACCGTAACCAACCTGTCGAAAAGAATCGCCCTAACCGCTACTGCCTCAAAATTAGTTTGAAGGTGGAGGTGTTGGCAAGCAACTGACCTCTGGGCTATAATAGCCACGCCACCAGACGCGGCATGGCCATCATCGCGATCTTTCCGGAATAATGTGTGTTGTGTTAAGAAATTTGTATTTGATGTTTTCAAGTGTGTTTCCTGAACGCAGAACAGCCTAGGATTAAATTCTTGTATTATTTCTTTGATATCATCTAAGTTGTTTAGAATGCCACGGGCATTCCAATCAATAATTTGTACATCCATTTTATGAGGATGAGAAATGTTCTGTGTTCAGGTGTGTAGTGGTGTACTTTAGGTAACAGGACCGTCGTCTGGCCCTGTTATGGGTTTTTGTTTGTTTTGGCGAGCTCGAGAGAGCCATGCCGGTGTTTCGGCACCAAACGTGCCGGTGTTGTGTCCATTGCCTCCTGGGAAGCACTGGACGCCCGCGCGTGCGGGCTTCTCGCTTGTTTGTCAGACCTCGCCTGGCGAGGCGTGGTCTTGAGGCCCGACGTACCCGGGGTAGCCGGCCTCTGTGTCTTGGTAGGTGGCGCAGGTTTAACTGCTTCCACCTCGGGGGCGGGGGATGCCACAGCCAACGACTCGCTGTGCGCGGGCCGGGCAGGTGGCGCAGGCCGGTGCGGCGCTGCCCCCTGACGCGTCGCATCGGCGTATGTTTTGGTGTGGAATGGGGAGCACCTTTTTCGTGCTTCCTTGAAGGAGATATTTTCATGTACCTTTAAGGTGATTATTTCTTTTTTCCAGTTGGGACAAGATCTGGAGTATGCTGGATGTTCACCTTCACAGTTTACACAGTGAGGTGTTGCTTCACATTTATCTGAGGCATGGCCTTGGGCTCCACATTTCGCACATGTAAGTTTACCACGGCAGCTCTGCGACCCGTGGCCAAATCTTTGACATTGGAAGCATCTTCTTGGATTAGGGATGTATGGTCTGACAGCTATCTTCGTGTATCCAGTTTCTATTGTTTGTGGCAGATCGCAAGTGACAAAGGTGAGGATCAGGTGCTTTGTAGGAATTTCTTTATTTTCTCTTCGGATAATGATTCTTTGTACGTTAATTACATTTTGCTCTTTCCAGCCTTCTAACAGCTCTGTTTCGGACAAGTCAATGAGATCTGCATCAGATACTACACCGGGTGCTGTGTTCATAGACCGATGGGGTGAAACGGTAACAGGTATATCTCCAAATGCCACAAGTTTATTTAGTTTGCTGTGCTGTTCTTTATCATGGATTTCAAGGAGGAGATCCCCGCTCGACATTTTGGTGACCTTATAGCCTGGGCCAAGTGCATCAGTCAAGCCTTTAGCAACAAGGAAAGGAGATACGGTTCTAGCTGGTTTTTCTGTTTTTTCGCTGTGAACGACTTGGAATCGGGGGAAAATTTCTTTTGGTTTGAATAGGCTTAGAATTTCATTGGTGCGTCCCCTCTTTTGAGGGTGACGATCAAGCAGACGTGGAAAAGCAGGTGTTCCCATAATATTTCGGACATTTTCGGCGGCAATGGTGGCCACCCACCATGGAGCCCAACAGGGGGACGTTGTAGCACTTGTGTAAGGCTGCAGACGCCAGCCGTGCATTGCTGCTATAACCTAATATAACATACCCAAGGGAGGGCACATACACAAGGTTAACCCTAGCCGCCTAGAAAAATTAGGAAGTGACGGAAGAGAAGAGATGATAGGACAGTAAAAGAAAGACGATAGGAAAGAAAAAGATTGAAGAGGGGGACAGGAAAAGGCGACTGCCGATTTCCCCCGGGTGGGTCAGTCCGGGGGTGCCGTCTACGTGAAGCAGAGGCCAAAGAGGTGTGTTGCCTCCGCCGGGGGGCCTTAAAGGTCCGATCACCCGGCATCGGCTCAACCTCCAGGATCCCCCTTTCCCCGGACACGGCTAAGCCGCGCACGACTACGCGCGGGAGGGTCCAACCCTCGTGTGCTCGGGTCCGTGGTGTCGCAACACACCAAACGCCTGCTGACGCAGACGCCCCTGCGGGGGCGCTGGAAAAGAGAATAACACTGAAACATAACGATGGATGCGCGCAAAGTGCTTCCTCTGATTCCGATCTACGGATCAAGGCGTCGGTTCGTCAGATTGGAATGCTCGTACATTGCAGCGCAATTTCGGGTCGTCAAATGTGATGGAGAATGTACGCCAGTATTCGCTTCACGCGCGCAATCTGATATGATAACGCTCTTTCGCTATTGAATCTGTGACAACATACTGGAAATTTAGAAACACATGCAGGTGCATCTTGAGCTAACTGATAACTTTAGAACTGTGGTTAGACGCTACAAAAGCCGCGCCCCCACCCCCCTATAAAAAAGAATACAGTTGTTTTCAATATTAGCTGAAACATAGTGCTTGTGGTTTAAAAAGGGCCCCCGGCTCGTTCAGCACGGACGTGTTTTTCCGTAGCTCCGGATTTTCGCCCCGTTTGCTGGTTTCTTTTCCCCGCTACTGGAACTTTGTTGTTTATGGACCGCTTTGGCGGTTCGTAATTACTACTGGCGCCTATCTACAAGGTACAGAGGGCAAAATGCATGTCTAGAACGACCGAACTGCGTGCTCCGGGCCGCTCGGAGCTACGTGCGCGACATCTAGCGATAACGCCTGGTTCGAGACGGGCGGAGTGTCGGCATGCGCGGCCAAGCTGATAGCACTGCCTGTCTTTTCGGGGCTCGCAGGCTGCTGCGGCTTTACCTTCTGCTTCTGTCGTCAGAAGCGCTGATGTGCGCTGCCAGTCTGCGAAAGCGCATACGCGGCGGAGCGCACGCCACTGGCTTCTCTTTCTTTTTTTACTTTCTTTTTGTGCACTATCAAAGCTCTGGCAGGGAGCATTTCACCACAGCATTCACGCGCCGGTGTACTGCATCGTCACCCTAGCCGCGAGCCTTATATCAGTGATCGAGGTTTGGCAGGCTGCATTTGCCGGCAAATGCCAAAATCGGCATGCCATTACTGAAAGCATACTTCGACCTTAAGTGTGGCGTATACACAAGATCAGATATGCGATAACCTGAATAAAGTTTTCATCCCTACAAGTGAACAGACGAGATGCGTAAAGGCATCGACGATGGCGCCGCGACTCACAGTAGACCAAAGGAAAGCCATCACAGAGATGGGCCGGACAATGAGCCAAAGAGCTATAGCTCAAGCTACTGGGCGCCCTTTAGCCACAGTCAACAGAGTACTGCAGACATTCCACAAAGAAGGCCGACTTAAGGATGCTGCGCGCGGCCGGCCACCAAGAGCGACGACGGAAGAAGTAGACAGGCTTGTTGTCGCAGGAGCAGCAGATGATCCATTCCTCAGCGCCAGGGAGCTTCGTGACATGTTCGCTTTGAACGCATCCAATCAGACAATGAGGAGCAGGCTTCATGCAGCAGGTGTGAAAAGTAGAATAGCTCCGCAGAAAACACAACTGAGACAAGCGGATCGGGACACGCGCCTGGAATTCGCGTCTGTGGTGGAAGACTGGACCCCAGACAATTGGAGAGCAGTCGTCTTCAGCGACGAAGCCACTTTTTGCACGCGCTGGGACCAGCAGAAGCGGGTGTGGCGGCCGGAGAAAGCACGGTAGGACTGTAGTCTGTTTCAATGTGCTCGCACGTCTGAGAATATACCCGGAGTTTTTTTTTAGGCTGTCAAATTTATATTTTAAAACCAGTGAAAGGTAGGTGAGTGCAGTGTGAGTTGTTAAACTGTACAGCACGGTGGGCATTATGTAGGCAATAGAGATGAAAGACGCATAAAGAACTTAAATTAGTATATTTTATTTTCGGCTTCAGGGCGAAACAATAAATCGCAAAATTAAAGGTCGTGAATGCATAATGCGAGCTCAGTTCTTACGTTTACGTTTTTTGAAGTATAGAAAATCAAAATCACACTTTTAAATGTTCGTTAGGTTACCTTTTCTGCATGGCAAACCCACAAAATTGTATCCTTAAGCTAAGATGTGGCGAATTTTAAAACAGCGTGTGTATTTTATCATATAAAAGATGTGTGATTGATTTCGGGTATTATACTGTGCGCTGCGACGTCATATTAAAAATCTACAATGCTGGAAAGCCAGCTTAATGAGCTCGCGAACGGACATTTTGACGCTCCATATTTTGAACCATAATGGGCTTCAATCTCTTTAATGCGTTGCACTCTCGTCGTTTCCAGTCCTTCACTGCTACCACATCAGGTATCATTAGCTCTGATGGCAATTTGATTCCTCTAATAAAACCGGATTTCCCTACCACCATGCAGGGACGAAGAAAAATACATTTGGAATGTGCGCAGCAGCGGCCGTGTTTCAGTCAGCGTGTGGGGAGCCATCAGCTACGATGGACTAGGACCCCTGTACCGCATTCCTGGGCGTATGACGGCAGAAGTCTACGCGGAGGTGGCAGAAAAGGGCAAGATATAGTCCGGCGTAACGCGCGCGCGCGGCCACGCGCGGCGCGGTTAAGCGACGTCGGTGAAAAGCGCGCGCTCTACAGTCCGGCGTCCCGGCGTAGCCGGCGTGCTTAGGCGCGCTTGGCGAGCACAACGCCGCCGGCACGGACATAGAGCGTGTTCTATTTCACGCGGATGCCGCTAGACCAGAATGCACTGCGCGCTGCAGCGGCAGCAAGCAGAAGGCAGAATGGCGGCCTGCGGTGCGCGTACTGACAGTGCGGCTGTGGTTTTTTGAACATCCCTGTGGGATGACAGCGCGAGTGAGGACGCCTGCTTGAAGCGATTTGCAACCTTCCATGTGTATACGATGTGAAACGCATGGACCACCGCGACACAGAGCGCAAGAACAACGCGTGGGAAGCTATGCGAAAGCAGTGTGGTCTCGCCACAGGTAAGCTGCATTTCGCAGCTCCTGTACTAGCTGGTGGTAGTCGCCGAGTTGAGGGCGCTTGTCGAATAGCTTTCGCATGTACATACATGGTCCGCTTCCGTTTTTGACGTAGCCGAAGTACTAGCAATATGAGTGCGATGTCCTGGCTGTCAGGCACTGCGGCCGCATTTCGATGGGGGCGAAATGCGAAAAACACCCGTGTGCTTAGATATAGGTACACGTTAAAGAAGCCCAGGTCAGAAAGAAAGTGGTTTTCGCACGTAAAACCTTTTGTCTTTTTTTTTCTGGCTGTCAGGACAAGTTAACGCCATCCCGCGAAAGTTTTCATTTTAGCGCACAAACCGCGCGGAACGAGAAGCGCGCGCGCTACCCGTACGAGGCGCATGCGCCATGTAAACAGCTGTTCGCCGCGGCGAAGTTGCGCTCCCGGACGCACAGATGGCGCCAGCCTCGAGCTGCGCGCGCACGCCGAACTCTAGAGGAAGCAAATTTCTTGCACCACTGGCGTCGCTAGCGCAGCGTATCCGACTTCGCCTGCCGCGGCCTGGCGCGCCGAGAACGCCGGACTATATCTTGGCCTAAACGGTCCTCTTGCCTTATGTGCTTGATGGGCCGTTTCCGGATGGGCTCTATCACTTTCAACAAGATGGAGCTTCTGTGCACTCAGCCAAGACTGTCCGAGACCTTTTTGAAAGGCTTGGCGTTATGACCCTTCCATGGCCTGCAAGAAGCCCTGACCTTAACATTATAGAAAACGTGTGGGGACTGATGAAAAGCCTATCCAAGAAATCGGGACTCTCCAATTGCAATCCGGACGGGCTATGGGAAGCCATTGAAAATGAGTGGGGACACCTCCGCAATGACCGCGCTCTCGTCGACTCCCTCTACGCGTCACTGCCGAAGAGGATTGAGATCCTAAAAAAATCTGGGGGAGCCCCTATTCGGTATTAGTTTGTCCTCTCCATCCCCTAATAAACAGTAAGCTTGTGGAAAAAATAAAAGAACGTGAAATGAGAAGCCAGCAATCTGTTTTCTTTAATGACCAAAGAAGAACAGTGAAATAAAGACAAACCCGCCGCTTACACTTACTTCGCGGCACCTTTAATACTAATTTGCCTTCCTGCAATTGCCGAAGAACGAAAACGGCCAAACCTCGATCACTGATATAAGGCTCGCGGCTACGGTGACGATGCAGTACACCGGCGCGTGAATGCTGTGGTGAAATGCTCCCTGCCAGAGCTTTGATAGTGCACAAAAAGAAAGTAAAAAAAGAAAGAGAAGCCAGTGGCGTGCGCTCCGCCGCGTATGCGCTTTCGCAGACTGGCAGCGCACATCAGCGCTTCTGACGACAGAAGCAGAAGGTAAAGCCGCAGCAGCCTGCGAGCCCCGAAAAGACAGGCAGTGCTATCAGCTTGGCCGCGCATGCCGACACTCCGCCCGTCTCGAACCAGGCGTTATCGCTAGATGTCGCGCACGTAGCTCCGAGCGGCCCGGAGCACGCAGTTCGGTCGTTCTAGACATGCATTTTGCCCTCTTACGTCGTCATCTACACCCTCCTGCTGCACCGTCGAGCTCGAGTTCTTGTGCGGCTTCGCGAGTGCGAGTGCCCCCGCGGCACTCGCCGCGCCGGCGCGGAGCATCCAAGCTGCTGTCTGCTGCGTCGAGGGAGCGGAACATTACCGATGCAACTGCCATCCAAGCCAGGGACGTCTCCTCCGTGGGGACAAGTGTAACGGGTGAAGGCGGCACCCTGAGCATGGATACCACCAACATGGAGCAGAACAGCCCTGCTGTCGTGGCGCACACCTCAGCCAAGAGGACGAAGGAAGCTACTGGCCTTCCATCGGATGAAAATGTAGCTCCAGCAGCCCCGAAAAGACCTCGCTCATCACAAGGCCTGCCTGCACGACCGACAGGCACGTCTCCGGAGTCGCCAACGACGTCGTGGTACAAAGTGGTTATCAAGCCTCGTGCTAGATATGACATGTCCACTCTGCACAACCGTATCATTCAAGCGGCCCTGGACGCCTGCCTCGAGACTTCCCCATTTCAAGGTTTTGCTCTACACAAACACACTAATGCGGTCTCTGTGGTATAAAATTTTTTAAACAGGGTTGAAGTACCTCAGACAGGCTGGCCAACGTTTCGATAGGTGGACCTATCTTCGTCAAAGGCGGCCTCGTCATCCTCGGCGTGTTAGTTTTAAAGGGTTAGTGCAGTGACGTCACGTGCGGGTGTTGTCGCTGGCGGCTGGTTTTCAAGAGAGAGATTACAAGAGGGAACAGGCGCTGTCGTTCGACGTCTGTGAGCCTCATTCTCAAGACGAAGGGACAAGAGCGTGAGAGTGGGCACGCGGGGAGGAAAGAAAAGAAATAGAAGCAGACAAAAGGGAAAAAAGGGAAAAAAAGGAGGGGGAGCCAGGGCCGTACCAAGACACAACAAAGGGGGGGGGGGGGTGAAAGAAAAAGAAAGTTAAAATGAAATCTTTAAGAAATACGGGGGCTTGGGAGCGTGTTGGGGATGCGAAAGGTTAGGAGGTGTTCAGGGGGAGACGTTGGCGGCATGTTTTTGAGGCATTAGAACGGCCGGTCAAGCAATAGGTCGAGTAATTTTGAAATAGTTAAGGTAGCGACGAGGAGTCTGCGGTGCAATGTGTGGGGTGACTGAAAGGCAGCGGCATGGTCTTTCAAGGGGCACTGCCCCACGCGCTTAACGTAGGTGTCGTTACGGCGGCATCCAGAAGGCGATACTCTGGGTTGAGGCGCCGAAAAAGGCATATTGACTTCGGAATGTGTTGTCGAGGGGGTTTCAAAAAAAAGACTAAAAAAGGGGGGGCAGGGGGAAGGGGGGGGCGAGATCGGTATAGCAAACAGGAGGGTGACGCGTGCAGAAGCGGGCGCGGGCAAGTGTACATGGAAGAAGGGGATCGTACAGTTGGTATAGACGTAAAATCCTGAAAGAGTACATTAAATTGAGTAGTAGGCAGGAAATTTTTTGTATGGGTGTCTGCTATGGCACTAGTTTATAAACTCGAAGAACTGCAACAAATACAAGTATCAGAAGAGTGTGTCCTTCCAGTCCAGGCGTACCTTGCCAGTGGTACAGATTTAAGACGCTACGTGGTGAATGGCGTTGACCTTGACGAAGAACCCGAGAGGCTCCTGCAGGAACTATCGTGCCCACACACAAGGTCGTGGCTGCTCGCTACCTAGGCAGCGGTCGTACGTGCCTAATCACGCTTCAAGGTCCTAATTCCCCACCTGAACGTATCCTGTATTACGGCTGCGTACTGCGCCCGCGCCCGTTCAAGCCTTCCGTTGTGTACTGCTACTCTTGCTTTAGACAGGGACACATGAAATCATCCTGCCCCTACCCACCTAAGGACGACACCATGGAGCCTGAACCGTCGGCATCGTTTAGATGCGGCCTATGCCAAACAAACGATCATGACATCACTTCCACGACGTGTCCTACGAAGTTGAAGGCCACTAAGAAGGCTCGACAACGCCATTCTCGACAGCCAGCAAGGACCCCTCGAGATTCATCAATGAAACAAGTCCCTGTGTACAACCGTTACGCCGTTCTGGCCTCACTGGAAGAGGACGCTAGCCAGGTGACAAAAGCAAGTACAGAGACAAGTGATGCTGCCACTCGTACCTATAGCGCAGCTGTTAGGTCGTCCACTTCAGGACCGCAACGGGCATCTCAATGGATAGAAGACACGCCGCTTCCTTTGGCAGACGAAGAGTTCGAGATCGACGCTCGCCTCGCCAACCTTGAAAGGGAGATCCAACGTCTCAAGGAACACCGTACAGTGCTCCGGCGTCGTCATGACGGAGCGCGGCCGTCGCGTGTCGTCGTCTATTCCTGCTCATATGGCTAACCCGGCATCTGTGTCGAAGCCTCTTTCACCCCAAGAACTCCTGCGCTTCGTTGCGCAACAGCTCCAGCATCTCACCTCGGTTCTACTGGCCAATCTTAATCTATGATGGCTGCTACGTCTTCAAGAGTGCCAGAAGGCATCTTACAGTGGAACTGTCGCGGCATCGCGGGGAAGGTCGGAGAGCTGCGTCAGCGTCTCAGATATGGGAAGCTGCGTGCTTGGGCTCTACTGCTTCAAGAATCCAACGGCCTGCCACCCATTCCAGGATTTATGGCATACTCATCGCCTTCAATGTTGGATCGTAGGAGTGCTACGCCCGATGTCCCTCCAGGAAAGGTTGCAGCGTATGTAAGATGCACTCTTCATCAGACTCGTGTTGATCTTTCATGGTGGTGTACTCTATGGCAAGAAGTCGTGGCCGTATTGGTTCGTCTCCAACGCACGGACGTTATCATCGTTTCATACTATGCCCGCCCTTAGAGCGGTCGTGCGGCTCGGTTGTGTCTCGGCTGGCTGGCGCACCTACGACAGAAACATCCTGGTTGCCCCATTATGGTCGCAGGAGATTTTAACGCGCCCCACACCACATGGGGATACGCTATTTCCAGTGCGCGTGGTACATGTGTGCTGGACACATTTATGGACGCCCAATTCACTCTCCTTAATAATGTGTCAGTGCCTACTCGTCGGCGAGACCACCCTTGCGCGCCGCCACACTCACCGGACTTATCTTGGTGGCTAGGAAGGACGACCGTCTCGTGGTCATGTGAACCCGACTGCTGGGGTAGCGACCATCATCCGATTCACCTTGGCTTATCTTCGGGCGGAACAAGCCGCCTCCGCCGACTATGTCGAGTGGTGGACTGGGATCGATACAGGGTGGTATCAGAAAGCAATGTATCCAACTTCATGGTGGACCCGTCCCATAGACAAGAACGGCACCGAGAGCGGCGCTGCTGCGCCGGCGTTGAGAGCGCCGCATGCGGAGCAAAATTCTATTAGCCGGTGGTACCCCTCTCCCATCTCTCGTTCGCGCCGCCTTGATTGCCTCCTGCACTGCGCGTGTTTGGGCACGTTTCGCGCCGCGCGCGGTGTGTGCGCGTGGACATTTCCTTCGAAGGGCGGTGTACAGTCTCTCTCACATTTAGGGGAAAACTCGAAGCGCAGCAGCTCGCGCAGATGCTCGAGGGGCGGGATCTTGAACGGCGTCGTCTGCTACGGCGGCGCACGCTGGCCGCATTGTCGAGAAACGTTCTACTGTCAGGTGCAGGGCGCTGATCACATCGTTACTGCGTGAAAGGAGCCGGTATTCTTTGCTAAGCGTTGCGCGACGCCCACTGATACGCCTCGAATGTAAGTTCATCGCTGCATGGCAGTCATAGACGACGTACTGATTCCATACATTCTTGACGGCCCGTTTCTGGAAGGCGACTATATATTCTAACGCGATAGGACGCCGATCCACACTGCTCGTGCTGTGCAAGAACTGCTAGAAGAGCGCGCAGTCACTCTCTTGGAGCGGCCGCCTCAATCCCCGGGCGCCAACATCATTTCAAATGTCTGGGGCTCGTTGAAAGTATCGCTGGCGCAACATCCCCTCTATCAGTCGCCCGAGGATAGGCTTCGATCCACCATCGTCAGTGACTGAGACGTGCAGCGAATGAACACATCTCTGATCAAGTCATTCTACACTTCACTGCCTTCCAGGATGAGCGCTGTCATCGCTGCCGCTGTGGACATGACGAGATACTAACTGAAGTTCCGAGCGTGACGTGTCCAATTCCCCACCGGCGGGCAGGGTCTGTCTGGTGTAGCGAATGATTATCGAGAAAAATCACTTCCAGCTCATTGTCTGAACCTAAAACGTTCATTTAATCGTGTCCGTTTGTTTCACCGTGTTCGACTCCCATTGTTGAGTGCTTTGTTTTCCTTTCGAGTCAAACAAAGACTGAGCACGTTGCGCGCACATCTTGGTGCGTTTTGTCGCTGCTCATTACGGTAGCACACACAGTCAAGAAATATACGTGCACACGCTCAGTACTCCGGCCCTTCGAAAGAACAAATGAACCATGTTGTCAAAAGAAGTTTGTGGAACTCCATTAGCGCCAATGAAGGATCAGAGTGTGGCGACGCACAACGTTTAGTAAAGAATATCAGCTCAGTTCCCGCAGTACCGATGAAATCGGTGCACTGCCCCTGACAGTACCACGCTTCCCGAAAATGCGGCCAGCGCGCGCCGCCGTAGCAGACGACGCAGATCACGACACCGCCCCTCAAGCGTGTGCGCCTGCTCGAGCTGCTGCCGCAGCACGACTCCATTGCTTGCCGCATCGCGATGCAATACATTCCGAGTTTTCCCCTTAGTGTGAAACAAACTGCACACGCTATATTTGCCTTTAAGAAGATCGGTACGCTTGACGATTATTTTTATATGGCTACAATGCGGCGAAAGGGCAGCGTCTGCTTAACCATGTAAGGGACGCTGAGCAGGTAATTGGAAACGACATCGTATGTGCCGCCGGAAAAATCGTCAGCACATACGATGCGGCACATACATACGGCACCTACGAGCTAAAGTCATTTTTGCACAAACGAAACACGAGAAAGAAGACAGGACAAGCACTCGCTGAACTTAAAGTTTTTGTATGAATAAAAGGATTATGTACCGAGTAATTATTAATTTCACGTGGGTTAGATATAGAAACCGTCATACACTCAGGAGTGATCAATAAACGATCTCGCTTCGTTTGCCAGATGTTTACTTCGCTCGGCGCACCGCAGTAATCCATGTCTGTCGTCTGCTTCTTTCGTACCATTTTCTTGTGAATCGGCAGAATTTCACTGGTGGCATCAACCTTTTCATGTTTACATTGCTGTCGTGACAGTTAACAACACAATAATAATTTCCGGTCATCCGAAGAGGCGCCGTCGCAAACAAGAGACGTTACGCGCGCAGCGCGAACTGAACGCGGGCGCGACCGCGAAGGGAAGCGGCGACCGAAACCTACACCTTCTCGCGCGAGAAAGCCTTCTCGCGTGCAGCGCGCGCTCAGCCTGGCCTCCTCTGGCTCAGCGCGAGCGAAGGGAACCGGCGGAAGCAAACCCCCGGGGGATTGGAAACCGTGCCGCCAGGGGAGAAACGAGCGCTGGCGTCTCGGGCGAAACATGGCGTGCGCTCGTCTATTGTCTTAAGGCGGCATTGGTTGAGGCGACATGTACGTCGTGGGTTGATGAATCGCGAACCGCTCCTGATTTGCAACTTCTGCGTCTCTGGGCGTCACGCCGCCAAGCAGAACTTGCATCAGAACGTGACCCTGCGTCAAATAGCCTTCGCTTAGAGGCCCAACGCCTTACTGCAGTAGCTCGGCGCCATGAACACCGCTTAGAACGTGGCCGCTAGATGGACTGGTGCTCTTCTCTCGGACCTTCGTCGTCCAATGCCTCCATTTGGCGCACCTTCCGAGTAATGGAACATGGTCGGCGCCCTCCAGAGCCCGCAGCCTGCGCCCTGTTAGCATCGGGCCAGACACCAGCAGTATTCGCAGAAACTGTCGCCCACACCTTTTTCCGGCTTTGGACACAGCACCGCCTCCCTTCGTTGTTCAAAACTGCCTTCCCGCGGACGCAGGCACGCCACCTACGCTCTCTGACATCGAGGGTATACAAGCTCCTTTCACTATGGCGGAATTTTTAGCGGCAATCGACCTGTCGAAGCCATGCAAGGCACCAGGACCGGATGGCATACCGTATGAACTTTATAAAAACACGGAAGGCAAGGTTCGAAGTGCTGTTGGGGGCCATAAACGAAGCTTGGGCTACAGGAGTCATTCCCAATTCTTGGCGGCATGCAGAAATCGTCCCTATTCCCAAACCCGGAAGGAGGAGGAGGAATGAACGTTTATTGTAAGAAACAGCGAGAAAGTGTCCTTTTTTCGCCCTAGGTGGGCGGCTCTCTCAGTCCAGAAAGCCGTTGGCTAATGCTGCAGCCCGGGCCCGGTCCACCAGACTTCGCTGATCTTCCAGGCTCTGTGCCTTTAACATTGCCTCCCACGTTTCTTCGATCGCTTGTAGCGGTTCTGAGGCATCATCTTCACTGTTTTTCTCGCGGTGCGGGCACACCAACACCATGTGTGGGACCGTGTCTGGAACGTCACAATACCGGCATAGGTATGAGAATTTGGTGGGGTGCATTCGGTGCATGATAATTCCATGTACATACGTATTTGTTTGTAGTCTGCGGAGGGCGGTGGCTTCTTCCTTGCTTAATTTTGGGTGAGGTGGAGGATATTGTCTTCTTTCCAGTCGGTAATGTTGCAATATTACGGCGTAGTTGATGGGAATGTCCTCCACCCTCGTCGCTTTCCGGAGACCGTGCGGCAGGAAATCCCGGCTGGTATGCTCTCGGGCAGCAGCATGTGCTGCTTCGTTTCCTGCCAGGTGTTCGTGGCCTGGGGTCCATGCGACGTAGGTGTCGGGTAGTTCTTGCCGTCTTGTTATTTCTTTTAGAATCTTCACTGCTGCGGCAGAAATTCGGCCTTTTCGTAGGTTTCTACATGCCGTTTGCGAGTCGCTCAAGATGATTGCTGTATCTTTGCATGTGGCGATGCCGAGGACGATGGCCACTTCCTCCGCCGTTTCTGGATTTCTGGCCGGTATGGTGGCAGCGATTAGCTCCTTCCCTTGATTGTTGGTCACGGTAATTGCGTATGCTCTTCTACCTGGGTATTTTGCCGCATCTGTATATCTCGTGTTCGGGTTCTTTGAGTATTTCTTGCTCAGCGCTCTCACTCTTGCTTGTCTTCTGTCTTTGTGGTATGTTGCATGCATGTTGCGAGGTATTGGAGCGACTGAGATAGAGTCACGAAGAAGTGGCGGCAATCGGGCTTTCGCGTCTGAGTCTGCTATGAAGTTTTCGCTGTATGCGAGCTTGCGAAGTACTGCTCTGCCTGTTTGAGTCAGCTTAAGGCGTTCCAGCTGGCTGGCTCTGTGCGCTTCGCTCATTTCTTCCCAGGTGTTATGGAGGCCAAGTTTGAGGAGTGTCATGGTTGAGGTCGTACTGGGGAGTCCTAGTGCGCTCTTGATTGCTTTTCTGATGATGATGTTGAGTGTTTCAATTTCAGCTTTCTTGAGGAGTAGATACGGGGTGCCATATGTGATCCGGCTTATAAGGAGTGCTTGGATTAATTGGACGGTTTCTTGCTCTTTAAGTCCTCTTCTTTGGGTGGTTATACGCCGAATGAGATGGGTTACTTGTGTTAGGGTCTTTTGAAGCTTCGGAAGTGTAGCTGCCCCAGAACCGTCTTTATGTATTGTGAGGCCAAGGACGCGGAGGGAGCCAACTTGAGGGATATCGATTCCATTGAGACTGACGTTGGGATCTAGAGGGACGTAGCCTGGTGGTCTTCCCCGGGTCCTTGCCTTGAGTATAAGTAGCTCCGATTTTTCGGGGGCGCACTGGAGACCGCATTTTGAGAGGTACTGTTCTATCTGATCGATTGCCTCTTGGAGGGTAGTTTGCTGTTGGCCGGTTGTGGACGCTTTTGTCCATAACGTTATATCGTCGGCATATATTGCATGGCTTAAATCTTCGATGCCATCGAGTTGTTGTGGGAGCTTAATCAATGCGAGATTGAACAGCAAAGGTGAAATGACTGACCCTTGTGGAGTTCCTTTGTTGGGCATTTAGAACTTGTCGCTTCGGATGTTGCCTATACCCACCGTAGCCGTGCGATCTTTGAGAAAGTCGTGTACGTATTGGTAGGTCCGGATTCCGCAGTTTGTATCTTGGAGATTTTGGAGGATTGCTTCATGCTTCACATTATCGAAGGCTCCTTTTACGTCTATTGTCAAAATAGAGAACTTTTTGTGGCGTTCTAGGTGGTCCAAGAGGTCTTCCTTGAGCTGTAGTAGTATATCTTGTGCTGAGAGGAGCTGTCGGAAGCAAAACATTGTGTCGGGCATGAGTCCTGAGTCTTCGAGGTATGTGGTGAGGCGATCGTGAACCATGTGTTCGAGCAGCTTTCCAGCGCAGGAAGTAAGGGAGATGGGCCTTAGGTTGCTGATTTGTAGTGGCTTGTTGTGTTTTGGGATCATAATTACATTTGCGTGCTTCCATTCTGCTGGGAGCGCACCTTTTTCCCAGCAGTTATTCATGTAGTCGAGGAGTCCATTTAGGGCCTTGTCTGGGAGGTTTCGTAGGATCTTGTTGGTCACCTTGTCATTTCCTGGCGATGTGTTACGGGTCAATTTGGCGAGGGCGGCATGGAGTTCAGGAAGCGTGAAAGGGCTGTCGAGGGTGAGATTTGGTTCGCCTTTGTACGGTCGGGGATCGGTAACCTTGGGGGCATTGTCTCCGACAAGTTTACGCTTGATTTCTTCCAGGATTTGTTTGTCTGTTCCTGGATGGGAGTTAATGATTTTCTTGAGGTCATGTCTTTGCTGGGTCTTGGTTCTGGTGGTAGCTAGAAGGGCTCGCAGTATATGCCAGGTCTTCTTCGTGCTTAGTGTGCCTTGAAGTTGGTCGCACAGTTTATGCCAATTCTGCCTGTTGAGTTGATCTCCGTATTCTTCCGCTTGCTTTGTTATGTGAGCGATCCGTCTCTACAGTTTGCGGTTAAGTTTCCGCTTTTTCCACCGCCTCAGTAGTCCTCTCCTGGCATCCCAAAGATGTAGGAGGTGAAAGTCTACGGCCGGCGTGTCCATCGTGAGTTGGATGACTTTAGTGTGCTTCTCCGCCGTCTTGACCACTTCGGTGAGCCACTCTTCAATGTTTTCGATGTTTTCTTCTATGTCATGTTCTCGGAAGGCCTTCCAATCCGTCAGCTTTGCCGTTCCTGTTCTACTCGGCTTCTTATGGTGCAGGATTTCAAGCTGAAGGATGTGGTGGTCGCTGCCGAGATTTTCTTCCAGTCGGGTCCATTCCGCCTTGGATATTCCTACTGTAAAGGTGAGGTCGGGATTTGTATCCCTGGACACACTGTTGCCTATTCGAGTCGGTAGTTTAGGATCATTCCAGAGGGTGAGGTGATTTTGTTTCGCCGAATCGTGCACTCGCGCTCCTTTCTTGGTTGTGTGCTGGTAACCCCATGCTGTGTGGGGGGCATTAAAATCCCCCATTATTACGAGTTTATGTCCTTTAGATAGTTTTAACGCGATAGCGTTAAGGAGCTCGTGTCGCAGAAAAGCCGGTGTCGTCGGCGTCGGGTGTCGGCGTTTGCGGCGTTGACCGTGAGCGATAAATCACGGCAGGCGCTTCATAAATAAAAAGCAACTTCCAAGATTGGCCCGGTGGGAATCGAACCAGGGTCTCCGGAGTGTGAGGCGGAGACGCTACCACTCAGCCACGAGTTCGATGCTTCCAAGCGGTGCAAACGCGCCTCTAGTGAATGCGGTGTTGCCTTCGAAACGAGCCGTGGAAAGTTATACTGCGGTGTATATCGGTAATTATGAACATGTAACGTACAGAAGTCACAATTACACGAGTTGCGAAGTGCGTTTCCGCTGCATTTCTTCTGCGCTTTCCGCACACGCAGAGCCATCTTGCGGCAAACACAGAAGACCCCCTCCTCTCAATGTACGGCGCTGCCCCGACAGGAGGCGCGCCGCGCGCGCATTGGGACCGCTGCCAGGCGCGTCGCGGGACTCCCTCTCCCGTGACGACGCTTCGCCGTGCTCCCGGTTTAGCTTACTATCTATCTCTCTGCCCGTGCCGATCACGACGTTTGGCTGGCGTAGATCATTTCCCCTCCGAGACACCGAGTTCTTTGGCTCGTTCCGTTCGCTCAGGCGCACGTTTCGTTGCCGCGCCGAACGCTGCGTTGCTCGACGCTCACCGCGTGATAGGTGGGCGCTAAGTCCGATGCGGGGCGCATCGTAAGTGATCGCTGTGCCGTAGCGCATTGTCTTATACCCCTTGGCGGGTCGACGGGAACGCTGTCGCGTCCCACTCTTGAAGGCGAAGCTTAAGCGTCCTCCAAATTTTTCTGGCTTGCGTAATGATGTTTACAAAGTCGGATAACGGATCCCTGGGTGGGCTATATAAGCATAGTACGATTAGTCTTTGGTGTGTCTTCTTCTCAGGTAGCATTTCCACTAGGGTGTGTTCCACGGTTGTTCCCTGAATTGCGTGATCCTGCGTGGTGAGATTTTTCTTCGTCAGGATGGCTGTTCTCTGAGATCCGGTGTGTGTATCATATCCCTGTATGCGCAGATTGGTGTAATAAGTTTCTTGGATAGCGATGATATATGGTTGTTCCACTTTGGTCAGTTCTTGGAGGTTTGTTCTTTTGGTTCGAATAGAGCGACAGTTCCATTGCCACAGCTTCATTGGGATTTGTGGTAATCTCTTCTTAGTATTACTCGCCATCTTGTTCGATATCGTTCTCTTCGCCCCGGGCCATGGATTCCGGTCTGGCTGCATTGTGGAGGTCTTTACGTGCTTTCTTGCGAGCCGTGTCGGTGTTGTTGAGTAGCTTTTCTACTGTGGCTTTCGTTACGTGGTTCTGCTTGGCATAGGACATGAAGTTGCTGAGGTCTTGGAGGGTAGCATGGATAGGGGCCAGCTGAGTGGTGATGTGTTCCAGGAGCTGTTGTGTTATCTCCTTGGCAAAAGTGACCATGGCCTCCTGTATCTGCTTCCTTACCTCCATTGTTACGATTTCCTTGATTCTTTCTTCCGTAAAGGGCGGTGGGATGTTTGGCATTCCTTGAGGTTTCGAGGCTTGATTGGCGGTGTTTTGTTCTTTGCACCTTTGTATGAGCTTGTCAATGAGGACTTGCTGATTTTGGAGTTGTGCTCGCAGGTCTCGTTCGGTTTCCGTGGGTTCTTGTGCTCGTGTGTTTCCTCCTGCAGCGTCTGCATACGTGACTCGCTTTTGTGGGTTGCGTGTACGGGATCCAGATCGTGATCTTGACCGGGGTCCATCGTTTGCTTGACCACTTGATGATTTGGAGTCACTTCTGGATCTGCGTGGACTCCGTAGTGAGGTACTGCTCGATTCGGATAGTGCCGGAAAGTCTGAGTCTGAATTTGAGTTCCATCTGCGTTGCTGCTCTTGGATCTTGTTTTCCCATTGCAGTCTGATCTTGTACGGTGGTGGATTTGGCTTCAATTTATGTCGGCACCCCTTCCCTGCTGTCTCATGGGGTTGTTGACAGATTTTACAGCTGGGTGGGCAGTTATGTTCTTCCGGTTGATTTTCCATCCCGCACATGTAGCAGAAGTTTATAAGTGGTTTCGGGCAGATATCCTGCCGGTGCCCTAGTTCTCCGCAGGTTCTGCAGTACTGCACAGATTTCCTGTATGGTTTGCAGCGGTAGTCACAGCATTTATATATGATGTTGTATGGGACGTGCGGTCCGTCGAAGTAGATGAGTGCTGTTGACGATCTTCCCAGCATGCGTGCTGCGAGAACCGTGTATCTTGCGGATACTCGTAGCCCTTGTAGTAGTTCGCTCGTGCCTGGCGGGATGTTGTAGATTACGCCTTTGCTGATGCCCTCTGGGGTCCTGACATGTGCTTTGACTTCGTAAATGGACCCTCCAAGCTGGATGCTGGTGATCTTGAGGAGCATGTCGTACGCTATGTCTTTGTTTGGTGTACTTGCGATGATTATATTCTCGGCATGTTGCACTTGAATCCGGATGTTGTCGTAGAAGTCTTTCTGGGACAACTTGCTAGCTCGGCCGATGGCATGTGTCACTGCCACCAATGTCCATTTGGAGAGTTGTAATCCCGCCTTAGGTCTGTAGATTATCTTCGTGTCGTCCACTGGCACAGGCGGAAGTCTCGGTTTTCTATTATGTGGCATGTTTCCCGCAATAGGTGTTGTTGCTCCGGCTTGCTGCGTTCGTAGTTGGTCTGCTTCCTCGGCTGTGGGTTTCGTATGCACCTGCGTCTTCTTGCTTCTCCTCTCCCATGTGTGCCATTTTTCGTGGATGTTTATCGCCTTTCCGCTGTTCACGTCATACGTCCACCCCGCTTCCAGTTGTTGCTGCCCTTCTATCGTCTCCACCTGCATTTCAATGCTGTTGTTTTCCTGGCTCAGTTCTCGTGCACTTGCTGCGTCGGATGCGTCAGTCATTGGTACACAGCAGCAGCGCCGAGTCGCTCTCGAAGAGAGCGAGCGGCGGCTCACGAGTGCTCACGAGCCACGGGATACGCTCCGCGGGTCACGGGTCACGCGCGTTCGGCTGGCCGCTTGCCCTTGTAGGGTTAGCTCCGTTGGCGTGGCGTGAAACCTTCGAACGGCAAAAAATGACGAGAATTCCACGTACCGCTCATAAACTCGATATCCTCCGGTACCGCTTCCCGTGCCGCTTCCGTCGATGCCACAGTGTCGATGAATAAAAGCAGGTGTCCGGAAAATTGCCTAAAAATGCAGGAGCCCATGCGAAGTGCGTCAGCACTGCTTGGCCCCCTAGCGGGCTTTTTCCAAACCCGGAAAACCCCAAGATACTATCGCTCATATGCGCCCAATAGCACTAACCTCAACGTTAGGCAAGCTGATAGAGCGTATGCTCGCGACACGTATTACATGGTGGCTCGAGCGGTACTCATGGTATCATCCTGGCCAAATCGGGTTCCGTGCTCATCTAGGCGCAGAGGATGGCCTTGCGTACCTATCTTCTATGGTTCTCATCGGAGGCCGCTCCCGAAGAATTCGCACGATTCTGGCAATGGATATTTTTTTTATTCACATACCCTAAAGGCCCTTTACAGGCATTACATAGGGGGTTAAAAAGTACAATAATGTGATCATATTGCGTAAGACAATGAACAAATAGAAAAGCATAAACAAACATGCGCTCAGGAAAACAGGGAACATAAAAAAGCAAGTGTTTGAGAAATTGCACACATGTAGACCACAATGCTCAAGACAATGAAAAAAAAATACACTTCTGATAATCTATTAAGGACCAGCACAGAATAAGCACTTCAGTTTGTTTACAAATGCGTCGTAATTATTTTCGGAAACGATTTCTGCAGGTAGTTTATTCCAATGATAAATGGCAAGGAACAATGGTGAATGACGCATAAGTTTGGTGTAAGCTATCTTGGGTTGTACTTTGAGGCAGTAGTCTAATCGGGGGAAAATGCGATGTGCTGCTTTGATATGAGATTCTGTGAAGGTTGAAGGATTGTGATAAAGCTTGTGAAAGTGACATAGCAGGGTGACAAGTCTTCGCTTTTCAAGTGAGCTTAAATTTAGAGATGACTTAATATCTGTGATGCTGGAGTAGCGAGCGTATGTCCTTGTGATAAACCTAGAAGCCTTATTCTGAAGCGATTCCAGTTTATCGGCAAGATAAGCTTGATGCGGGTTCCAGATGAAACTGGCATATTCTAGTTGAGATCTGACTAAAGTTGTGTAAGCTAAGAGTTTGGTTGCCTGATTTGCAAAGTACAAGTTACGCCTAATGAAACCGAGGGTTTTGGATGCTTTGGTGGTTATATATTCAATGTGTTTGTGCCATGTCAAATCAGAAGTAATGTGGACACCTAGGTATTTGATTGCAGGAACTTTTTCAATGGCCACGTTACCGATAGAATAAAAGATGGGTTCCGTGACTCTAGCCGTCGTAAATGTTACAAGTTTAGTTTTTGAAACGTTTATTTCCATATGCCATTGTTCGCACCACTTAGCGATTTTGTCAAGATCTGATTGCAAAGCATTAGTATCATGAGGGTCAGTAATCTTTCTGTAAATAACACAGTCGTCCGCAAATAGTCTAATTGTAGAAGTGAGGTTGCTGCTTATGTCATTAATGTAAATAAGGAAGAGGATCGGCCCGAGCACCGAACCTTGAGGCACACCAGACTTTACATGGGTTAGTGCGGAGCAAAATTCATTCGCAGACATGAACTGCTGTCTGTTAGTTAAAAAGTTAACTATCCAGTTCAACACGTTGTTGTTTATGTTTAGATTTCCAAGTTTAAATATAAGACGATTGTGAGCAACTTCGTCGAACGCTTTGGCAAAGTCGATGAATACGGCATCAATTCTCATTAAAAGGTGTATAGCGTCGTGCAGGTCGGCCACGAGTTCAAATAACTGTGACTCGCAGGAACGGCCACTCAAGAATCCGTGCTGGTTTCCAAAAAAAAAGTTCTGCTGACTGAGGTACTTCATTATTGCTGATGATATGATGTGTTCCAGAATTTTGCAAGGTATACTCGTTAATGAGATGGGCCTGTAATTTGAAAGGACAGAAGAATCTCCAGATTTAAATATAGGTATAATGCTTGCGATTTTCCAAGCGTCAGGCACAATTCCTGTATCAATGGATTGCTGAAAAATTGGGACGAGTATGCGAGCTATCACTGGTTTCATTAACTTGAGCAATCTTGAACAAATGTCATCGGGTCCGGGGGCTGAATTACTCGGTAAACGATCAATAGCTTGCTCAATGCCTTCCTGCGTGATTAGGATGTCATTCATGTCCGCGTTTATACTAATAGCATTAGAACTTGTGGGAAGCGGCGTTTCGTTAGTAAACACGGAACTAAAAAATAGGTTCAATCCCGTGGCAACCTCAGATGGCTCAATAAAATCACCGTCTTTTACTATTGTTATCAGACTAGATGAAGGAGGCTTGGGATTGATTACATTCCAAAACTTTTGAGTATTGGTTTTAAGCAAAGTTGATATGTCATGATTAAAAAATTTATCTTTGGCTCTCTCAATTTCTGCTTGGCATATTCTCGACTGCGCATGGTAGTTATTCCAATCGCCCTCAGATTCCGAACGTTTTGCTTTAGTATTTAGTATTCGTAAAGCATACGACCATGTGAGTCACGAAGCAATTGCCGGAATTCTCCATTGGCTTCAACTCCCTAGCCGTGTCTGCACATTTGTCGAAGCCTTCCTGTGCGCTCGCACCTTCTCCATTCGCCTGGCTGGCCAAGCAGTAGGTCAGTTAGTCGCACATCGGGGTGTCCCACAAGGATCTGTGCTCGCACCAGTCCTTTTCAATATTGCTCTCCTTCCACTATCCTGGAAGCTAGCCACGATACATAACGCACAGTACATAATGTACGCAGATGACATCACTGTCTGGTCAGTTGATCCTGAAATCTGCCACCAAGAACAAGCGCTCCAAGAGGCCCTAAACATGACGCACAACTGGTGTGCTCAGATAGGCCTTGACATTTCCAAGGACAATACGACGTACATGTCAGTAGCGAACAAGTATGGGCGCCGTCTACTGGCACTCCGGCCTCTTCAGTTAACTCTAGATCAGCAACCATCACACGAGGCTTCAATTCTCCGTGTACTCGGCCTTGAAATGGATTCCTCCGGATCTGTGGGACCATGGGTCAAGAATGCAAAGCAACAGGCCGCAGAAACGATACAGTTGATACGTCGGATTGCGAAGAAATCTGGCTGAGCGAGCACCAACATGGCTCGCCTTCTGATCCGTTCTGTGTTGCAACCACGACTCGTCTACAGAGCCCAGTTTCATCATCTCACGAAGGCACAATGGGCTCGCCTTGAGGCCATTAATAATGAAGCTATGCGGGCTATAACGGGACTACTACGTCTCACTCCGTTGCCAACTGAACAGGCTGAGTCCCAACTCAACACTATTGACGAACTCGTACACCAACGTCGATGCGCGCGCGCCCTAAAGCCATCATATTTCGGCTCGGCTGCTTCACTGGCCCGGTACATGGGGCACGAAATAGACAATCCAGCATCTACGAGACCCGATGTAGCTCCGTGGGAAAGGGTACAATTAAGCGACAATAAGCCTCTTGGTCGTCTGTATAGCCCGGTTCCTCGTCAGGCGAATGCCCATGTTTCCCGCCTTCATCGCGCCGATGACCACCAAGACGATACGACTCTTGTAGCATACACTGATGCCAGTGTTAATGGCACCATGATTCACACAGCTCTCGTGTGTCCATTGATACCAGAGGCAGGCCAAACGTGCTCGTATGTTGCCGATCCTGCACCACCGGCCTACCTTGCCGAGCTTGCTGCCATACGAGACGGCTTGGCCGCGTTGCTACCTACTGTTCAAGATGCTCGATACTCTCAACTCATTATTCGCACAGACTCGACTCAAGCCATCCACGACATACGTAGGGTATCTCGGTCCACCCTATTGTCAGATAGCATTCACCGTCTTGCTGCCACTACGAATATCTTCATACGCGTCCAGTGGGTGCCTCGAGCCGCCCTGCCGGGTCTCCTTGAAGCAGATATGGCAACCCACCCACAGATTACAACATACCCACTTCTACATTTTCCTGAAGACGCCTGTGGACGACTGATCCGGGAAAAGGAAAACCTCCGACGTACCACACGAGCTCTCATACCTCCGTGTGGGTCAGACCTCCCTGGCGGGTTAACCCGCCGAGAGGAGGTTACGTTAAGGGGGCTACGTGTCGGGGTTCGCGCTCACCCCGTCTGTGACCGCTCTCTGGCCACAACAATACCATGGTCCTTACGGCTCATCGTGCCCATTTTGCAACACAGGAATCCAAAACGTGACAGTGACACACCTATTATGGACGTGCCCAGGGCTTCATCTAAGCCGTCTCCGCCATCTCCGGGCAACAGGCCTTCGGCCTGGCCGCCCACCCGACCTTGAACGTTGGATTCATGGACCCCATCATCGTTCACTCCTAGATTTTCTTCACGAGTCGAATCTGTTCGTGTATTTCTAACATCTTTCGTATTATGCCTAAGGGCATGCTTTCGAATTAAAAAAAAAAGGGCCCCCAACATTGCACAGCGGCGCCGACATACAGAAAATTCAAGAGCGAACCACTTTCCAATTACTGGTATTTATCAAACCAGCATATCATGGTTCAGTGTAGCCTGTAGTCCAGGGGCCAGTTCCACCACGGGTACTGTGTCGCAGCTCATATTTCATGTCAGCATTAATGGTCACAAAATCACAGTATTTTTTTTAAAGATCTTATCGTCAGACAGCTAAAATACATCCAGCGAAACCCTCACCTTATTATTTCAGTACTTTTCGTTCTAACGTACATATCCATGCGGATCCATATGCTACAATTGAAAATGTACCCAATGCTTTCCTCCAGGAAGCTGGTTTTATTCCTTATGATGCCAGGAAACCGAGCCTGGTGCCACCAACGCTCAGAAACCTAATCGGGAGCGCGCACAATGTTCTCGCACACCTTGTGGGATGTACCGTAGCGCTGAGGTGCTTCTTGTATAATGTATGAGAATCGGTTGTAAAGGCAGACGTTTAAAGTTGGGCCACGTGCTTAAGCTCATGAAGTTGATTTGTGCCAAGATAACCTGTCCAAGCTTTCACACTTACTTTACAAGAAGCCTACAGCACCATCAATATGCCGGCTGCTTTTAACTGCACGAAACTATTGAAACGATACAAAAAATGCTAACATCATTTTATCATTCGAGTGTTCAGATTGGTAACCTCTAGATGCGGAGTAAGTTGAGAAGTTGTTTGCGTAATTAACAATGCTACGTTAATTAAATTTTCAGTAATGGTTCTTACGCGGCTAAAGAAAATAAGCAGTTTGGAGCCCGTCCTCGAGATTATGCAGCCAAGCGAAAAACATTCGACTAAACATGCTTCTGTAAGAGCCATGCGAGCAAAACTTTTTCCAAGTAAACACTATTAGAAGACGTAACTGCCGCAGAAAAAAAAAACATCCGTAATATCTCAGAAAGAACAGCATTTCACGACGGGACACAAAGGAGGAACCACACACAAACTGCGCTAACATTAGGCGCTATTCTTTATGTGATAATGAAGCATTTAGCCCATCAGTCATTCCTTCCAAACCTGTAAAGTCAACCTGACCACATCTAGCGTTTTGTGATGCTGTCATCAATTATTTGGCCCAGTGAACATGTTCCCCATGGCCACATAGTCGCGTTCCATTTTTATTCATGCTGCTTTCTCGAAGGCGAGCATTTTAAAGTTTTAGTGTCAATACGGCAGTGAACGTGTGCCGCCGAAAGTTTACTTGGTCGCAGAAGCGATGCATGACGGAATGATAGTGCAGATTTAGCGCGTCGCTGGGATCAATACAATGCGCTGCCGCCGAGGGAAGGAAGATAACAAAACAGCTTGGTAGCTGCTCACGGAGCCGTGCCGATGGTCGGCTGAGGCGTTTTTTTTCTTTTGTTCTTTTATTCCTTTTTTTTACATCGAACTTGTTAAGAGTAAGCTTTAACTCGGGCCCAACTTCGACGCGGCCTATTCAAATAGATGTAAAACGCCAAAACGCTTTTCTGAGATAACCCCTGGGCCGATTTTAATGAAATTTGCTGGATTCGGGGGAGAAAGGTGAATTCTCGTGACTATTGGAAGCGGAATTTTCATTTATGGCTTGAATTTTGGAAAAATATTTTCGAAAATTCGAAACTGCGAAATATACAGAAGCACAAAATTTAAAAATTAATAACTCCGCATGAAGAACTGATATCGCGGTTCTGTAAACAGCATCGTTTAGACAATTCAATGCAGACAAATCAAATTTGCCGATTTATATCTTACGTGAAGTCGTTACGTTGTGAACAAGGGTTGTGCAGAAGCTGTATTTCCACATTACTAAACTTTTTTTAGATTCATGCGTAATATATCAATTTTTTTCCGCTTTAGATGTGCTGTAAGATGCAATGTACAGAATTCTGATATCAGTTTTCATTGCCGAAAGACAGAGAGTTAAACTGATGGTTTCGTTTTCGGAAATTTGCGATTTTTGTCAATTTTGAATAAACAAATTTTGAAGTTAAGGTTCATTTTCTTTCAAAGATGAAAGAGGGAACTGCGACAAAAGGCGGTAAAGCCTGACGAGGTCACAGTTCCCCAAAACAGTCGATACAGCAGTGAGCAAGACAGAAATATTAACATAGTATGATAGTGAACAAAATACATTGCATCAAAACAACATTGCATCAAATACATTGCATCACATTATGATAGTGAACAAAATGCATTTCATCAAACGACAATATTACCGTGAAAAATATTACTTTTGATACAATGACAGTGCACCATGAATCAAAAGGCAGTGTGTACCTGTCTTTGCCTAGCAAATGTTATCGCACAGCGCGGGACGCGCCTGCATTTATCCGAAGTTTCTGGAAAGTTATCGATGCTTCTATCCGCTGTCTGTTGTCACCGAACCTTGTGTTATCTGATATCATCGCTTGACGCGAATGATGTAGATCTTTCTGGAAGGCACGCGGGTCCGAATGTTTAGACTGGAACATTCGACGACTTCTGTATAAAAGCCGACGCCATAGAGAAAGGGATTGAACAAGAGCGGACACTCGGCGAAAATTGAAAACAGGAAACACGTCACGCTATACTTTTAACATCGACGAATTGGGGTCGCGAGCATCGAGAAAAAGAAGAATGTGAAATGAGATTAACAGAAATTGTTTAATTTTTTTTATTCTTTCCCGGAAAAATTAAAAATATCTGCGTATAAATTAAGTTAAACTTTGCGGCTTACTTCCGTTGCCTAGCGACAGGCGAACCGGCGAATGACGAGGCAGATGTTTGCGTCATTCGTCAGACACGCCGCCGAAGCGAGAGCGACCGGCCGTGCATCCGAGCGTTGGACTGTTTGCTCACCCGTGTGACTGTTTTTCTATTTTGGGATTTAGCCTGGTTTCATGGGCACCCGGCGAATTCTTGCGTTCGTTCGGAACTTCGACATGGCGAAATTGCACTATTGGACAACGGCAAGGTGAGAAACTTTCTTAGACAGTCTGCGACGCATTTCGAGCAATTAGGCTTATCTGGCACCTAGGCTAGACGTGTGATGCAGTTAATGAAAAACAGCGTGGCCGTCGTGGAGCAGTGAATTTTAATTAAAGAATCGTACTGGGAGATGTTTGCGACGCTTCCTGTAAGCCTTAACTAATTAACTAATTTCGGTAGTTTTTGGGCACGCTAGTCGCACAGGGTGCTGTGACGCAGTTTCGCGTGTACTGAATTTTACTGTGACAAGTTTCGGCCATATTGGCGCGTTCGCTGACCCCCAACATTATTGTGACTAAATTGGTTACTTTTTGGGGTACTTTTCAAGCGCAGTGGGTGCGCCTGGCGCTGCGACGCAGTTAGCGAAAAGCAGCTCGGCCGTGGTGCGCGGTTTCGCGCTTTAATGCTTTAATGCACTGACAAGTTCATGGCGCTTCTCTTTCTCTGACGCCCAACATTGTTGAAAATTATTTTCGATACTATTATTTTGAGGCCCGCTCGCCGCGCCTGTCGTGACGCAGCAAAAAGCAGCTCGGCCTTCGCGCTTTAATGCATCTAGCAAGATAAATTTGCGGCCCTTCCTCTGGCGCCCAACGTTACTGTAACTTATGTTTTGTTAAATTAAAAATGTTAAAGCTAATTGCCTTTGTTCGTAATCTCGTCTGTTCGCCGCTTTCGCGCATGTCGCCTCTTCAAGCGCTTTACATCAATGACACATGCTTGTCATTTACGTTTCTCAACAGATGTCCTCCTGTAGTGGCTCGTACGGCAGTTACTGTTGTGTACAGTGGTGCCAAAACAATGGAAGAACGAGAAAGAAGCCCGGCACCAGTTTTTTTCGTATCCCACAGGACAGCAGGTTTGTTGTGTTGCAATTTAGCAGCGCACTGTTTCTGCTGCTTTAATGAAAATATCCAGCAATGTCGCCCGATTATAACATTTATTTAGCTGAAGTAATCCAGTGAGGGGCATAATGTGTACGCTCTGGAATCAGTTTGGGATTCTTAAAAAATCATGAGCATTTACACATTGCAGCAAATGCATCTTTTTTTTTGTGGTATAAGCGTACCATTGTACCTGTAACTTAAGTGTTGTGTACCTCTTTGTGAGTATCTTGTTATAGAAAATTTGCAAAATCAAACATTCTATCGCATTAGAGAGTTTTAGAATTGGGGCCCCAAGCGGCTTGGGGACCCAAGAAAATTGCGCGCGACAAGTGCGCATGCGCAGAACCCAAGCCAGTCTTGCGTTCTTGCGTTCGCGTTAACCCAAGACCCAAGAATCGAAAACTAGCGTGGGCCCCCAAGCCGTCTTGGGCCGCCCTCGCGGGTGACAGCGATGGCGTACAGCAGATGGTCGCAGAGCAAACTTTATTTACTTCGACTGATTTTCGCCATTTCACACGGGTGAACTCGCAGATTTTCGCAGCGCGTCACAAGAAAACACCAACTAAGAGCACTTGGCTTCGATTGGCTTTGCTTGGCTTAGAACCGCACACTTAATTCGTAATGCTAACTGGTACTAACACAGTTTCTTACATTTTATTGTTCGTTCTTTTTGCTCAAAAATGCATTCTGTTTGTTTTCACTTGTAACAAAAGAGGTTCATTTTTTTTTTCTTTCAAGCACCTTTCTATTTTCCACACTGCGACGCCCCGAGCGCTCAACCCAACGCTGTCTGCGTTCGACCCAATCCTCAAACTCTGCTGCTCACATAAACCCAAGAGCAACCGACGCAACGCGGCTTGGGGGCCCAGAGCCTTGCGCCCCCAATTCTAAAACTCTCTATTAAGTCGAACATTCTAGAGGCCCCTACAGCTGTTCGGCAATTTCAAAACTAGTGTACAAATTTTTTTTTATAACTAATGTAGCGCATTTGAAATTCCTGATTTGTCAAGCATGTACGCACTCATGCAATAAAATGCTTGATGCTTATTGTTTGTGCCATACAACATGCTCTTTTAAAACGTGCGCAGGTCGACGGCATGGGTGGCATATTCCCGCAGAGCCGACGTTATGGAAAAGCCGGCAGGTGTATTGTACAGTTCATACAGGATATGCAGCGACCATTTCACTGCAAAAGATTTCCTGGACCCAGGTCGCACGCGACTCATTAGAACAGCTGTACCTACAGGTTCCTCAGGTACGCAATAGAGCAAAGTTCCAAGTTTCAGCACTGTCTTGGTGCACTTTGCTGTAGCTCATGTACGTCTCTGTGTCTTCATAGAATTGCTAGTGGTTAGAGTTTTGTGGCAATTATTTCGACCTGAACCAACCTCAGGTGAACATTTTTTTTCTATTTAGCTTTTGCAGATGCTGCTGATGTGCCATCTGTTGGAGGTTTCGCTGTTGCATCACATCAAAACACCGTCCCAGAGGACCATCTGGAAAAGTCTATAGGCATCAGCACTATGTTTGATGACCCTGCTTTGCAAGGTACTTGTAGTGTCCTGTGTTTGCGACTAACACTCAGTGTTGCCAATCAATGTAGGCTGCAGCCGTCCTGCAAGTGAGGAACAAGCTGGTGAGGACGTCCTACATAAGACATGCGAGCAAGGCTCCCTCATGACGGCAAGCCATGCTGCTAAAGGTGAGTTTGGTGTATCAAGTTAAACTTAACAAAGTGGCAATGATGGGTATTTTTCCAGCAAGCCTACAACAGATGTCTGGCTGCAACACCCCTGTGAGCGAGCTAGGTGCAACGGCCTCCCAGGTGGATATGTTTGGCAGCAGTTCTACCGAGGATGAGCGTTGTGCTGTTGATGGTAACTATCATACATTTTATAGAGCAGACGCATAGTTCTTTTAACAACATTGTTGTTTCAAACCAGGGTGTGTTGAATTTGATTTTTAACTGAATCTGAAAAAGGTTAACCTGGCGATATAGATAAGGCATTTCTCTTTAGAGACTTTTTATGGACTAGTCAATATTTAATTCTTGTTTTTCAGAAATCTCTCTCGACGTCTGTTATACTTTCTGCCTGGAAAACAGCTAAAGTTATTCCGCTATTCAAATATGGTAGTAAGCAGTCCTTACTAAACTACAGACCCATCGTTATAATGTGTCATTCTTGTGAAATACTTCAATGTGTAATTTGCGAACATATTGAATTCTTCGAGTGTAATGGTTTATCTGGTGCTCAGCACGGTTTGGATTTATCACTGCAACCCAGCTTATTGAATTCACTACCGTCGCACAGGCCCCATCAGGCCCTCTATGCAGGTGATCGAATTGATGCAATATTTATTGATATTTCAAAAGCTTTCGACACTGTGTTGCACTCTGAATTGTTCAAGAAGCTCACTGTTATTCTTAACAACAAAGTGTTTAACTGGATTTCTTTTTTATCCAATCGGTCTCTATGACGTACTCTTTAGGTCTTCTCAATCCTCCACATGCAGTGTAACGTCTAGTGTGCCTCAAGGTTCAATTTGGGTGCGCTTCTATTTTTGATCTTATTAAATGATCTAACAAGTAATGTTCCTCTTAGAATCTGCATTAGGCAGATGATTGTGTTTTGTACCATACGATTAAAACTCGTCACGATCACATCATCCATAACGACTCGTTTGCATCACTTCAATCATGGTGTGACTTGGCAGATGCAAATCAACTTCCAGAAAGTTGTACCTATGTCATTTACCAAACATTTTCCGCCTTCTCCACTTACCTATTCGTATAATGACTACCCTCTAGGAGATGCTGCACATCGAACTCGTGCAACCGTGTGCTTAGGCTGCTTGCAACGCATATTACGTTCATCCCCACTTAGCACACGACTCCTCACTTATAAAACGATGGTTCGTCCAATACTGAAGTGTGGCTCTGGCGTTTGGAATGCACACAAAATATCTATCAAAAAAAGTGCATCTGACAAGAAAGCTGTGGGCTTCGTTTATCGTTTTGACAGGTATTTTTTGCCCATTTCCCATCTTAGTCTTCAACTTGCCAGTCTCTCTTCTCGTCGTCACTTTGAATCTTTCAGGTTTCTTTATACTCTTACTCCCCACAATTCTCCTTACTTGGCAAGCAAGGGAAATCTAGACCCAATATCACCAGACATCACCATGAGTTGAATACGTCCACTTGTCACCATCATACCGAAGCGTTTAGTCTCCCTGTCCCTTCTGAGATTGCGGAGTGCTCTGCCTGGTTACGCAAGATCTTTACCACTCAATGAATTTCTATTGTATATTAGTCATGATGTTCTGTGCTCTTTATGCTATTCTATGTATTGTATTTCCCCACTCCTGCGATAGCCCTTCTGGGCTGCAGTATATCGAAATAAGTGAAATTAATAAATAAGTCCTTAGTCGACCATAACCTTTGAATAACCATTACATACGAGGTAACTGGAAGGTCAAGGTGCGATATTTAAGAGTACTGTTCAGATTGGAGCACGCTCATAAAGTGCACAATCTTTTAGGATGATTCTTCTTGTGACATATATTTTCCATATATGTGTACTATGATTGTATCATTATGTTAAATTGTGTGGTGGACACTGGCACTTCTCATATCAGAAATTGACGAAGCTTTTATGAATGCTTGTCTGCAGAAGCATGAGCTTTGTAAATGCGTAGAGTGATATCTCTAACAAACTCTGTAAACACATGACGTACAACTTATAAACTATGCAATATTTATTTTGTTTAAAGAGCACAGTGGTATTAACTGTTGATGCTTAGCATTTGGTTAGGTCTTGCTCTGCAAGTTAGGAAATAATTGTCAACGCACAAGCTACCGTTGCTTTGTACTTTCAACTATATTGGCAGTAAGTGAGGGAGGTAATGCAAAATTGTGCCAGGCAAGTTCTTGTTAGCGTTGTAGCTCAAAGGATGCTTGGGATGCATAAGCTGTTTGGGTAATATCTTGCTCTGTGTTTTTGTGCAGATGCCATTTCCGAGGTGTCCCCAAGCGCCAACATTTTCGATTCAGCTGAAAGACCAGTAGGAAACTATCCCGGTAAGTGTTTGGTTCATTTACCGATAGCCAAAGGCTTTGTGAGTTTTCTTCAAGATGGGGGTGTTCTTGTAATAGTGGTTCATTTTAATAATGGAGAAGTTGAGCAGCCGAAGGAAACTCATATTGTTTGATTTTTGTACTATTTACTCGAACTCCTTCATGAGTATATGCGAGAAAGGCTCCCTCATGGCTTTGACACAAAGCAATTTAGATCTACTTTAGATCTAGATCTACGCCGAAACCGAAGCTATTTCGCAAGTAAATTTATATGAAGTGGCCAAGTTCTTTGTATGCCACATCGTCCTACGACATGGTGCACCGTCTGTTCTCATCACTGACCGCGGTACAGCATTTACAGCGGAACTTATGCAGGATGTTCTGCAGCTGATGCATAGCTTTCACCGCAAGAACACTGCATATCACCCTCAAACCAATGGAATAATGGAACGTCTGAACAGAACACTGGCTGATGTGCTCTCCACGTATGTCGACTTAGAGCACAAGACGTGGGACGCGATCTTGCCCTATGTGACTTTCAGGTATAACGCTGCTGTACAGGAGACTACACAGTTTACGCTGTTCGAACTTGTATATGGGCGCCACGTCAGGTCAACACTTGACGCCATGCTACCTATAGCTGATAATAGCCCGACCAGTGAACACATAGAAGAGTTCGTACAAAGAGCCGAAGAGGCACGCCAGCTTGCTCGGCAGCGATCCGGAGCCAACAGCATACCGCCACCCTTCGATACAACCAGGGTCGACGCGACATTCATTACAATACCGGCGGCTGCGTGTGGGTCTGGACACCCGTCCGCCACCGTGGACTCTCAGAAAAGTTGATCCGCCGGTATTTTGGTCCCTACAAGGTTACACGCCGCCTCAGTGACGTGACCTACGAAGTGGTCCCCTGCAATTCTGACCCCAGTTCACTCCGTCGTCGTCCTCCCGCTGAAGCTGTTCGTGTAGTGCGCATGAAACCATACTATGCGCATACCTGAATGCTGAGATGCACCTGAGGAGCTCCATTTCTTATGTAGCTGAAATAACTTTTTGACGCAACTGAGTACGGTCGCTCTTCTCATGGGAGGCAATTGACACAAAGATGTGGGGCTCCCGCACCGCAGGACGGCGCGCGCAAAGGTCGGTGCCACGAAAGACGATGAAGTGCGTAAGCTGCACGCTCTTGTTCTGGCCCGTCATTAAAGAGAAGCGTATATTTTGCAAGACTCTGTCTCCAATCTACGTTACAATGTAGTCGTCAGGTGTACAATTAAGCTTTATATTGCATGTTTTACACATTACTCATTTGATGCCTTAGCAGCGAAGGCTTTTCCTCTGCCTTCATTGTAAAAAAATGTTTGGGAAGTGCCCACGTGCATCTGCTTTTTTTGTGTGTGTGCATGGCACATGTGCTGTTGGCCTGGAACTGATCCACAATAGTATTAACAGCCATAGCGTTCAGGGCCCCGTGTCGCTGAAAATCCAGCAGTGGTGTTGGTGACCTTTTCCATATGAGAAAATTAATTTCGGACCGTGCATCCCGATTCATGCAGGCCCTCGATGTGGCATATAGGCGTCACTGAACTAATTAAAATTCTCAAAGTAGGATGTGTCAAAAATTCATAAAATGTGACTTGCACACAACTTTGAGACATGATAGCGTTGGATTGTAATTTGAATATGCGAGAAAACATAATTCTTTTGCGCGGAAACTCAAACACAAACCCCTTTTCCAGCTGCCATTTCAGGTCTGTCGTAGGAGTGGAACGCCCCAGAAAGCTCGCCTTCGTGCATAGCGTTTGCCACCAGCATTTCCAGGGAAACATTACAGAAGCATAAGCTGCAGCTGCCCGGAAGCGTGAGAAGCAGCCACGGCTCTTTTAATGCTATCGTGTTCCACTCTTAAAGGCGCAGCTTAAGTGTCCTCCAACCTTTTTTTTTTTTCGCTGTTTGGGGACTGCCTTCTTGAAGGTGTTGCATCGTTTCCTTTCTACTGTAGGGCGAATGCAATATCTGCTTTGAACAACAGCAAAGCTGTGTTTTGATTGCACTTGATGCTGGCCGCACTAGCGCGGCATCTCTTCTGAACACTATCCAGCAGTTCACTATGATGTTATCACTGAAATAGAATACACAGGACACCTTCGTGTACCACTTCATCTACCTCGAAGTAATATGCCATAGCTCTATGATCATATCCTTAACATCCACTATTTTCTTGGATTCATTTAAGATAGCTGGAATGTACAGACTAAAAAAGCTCGGAAGCGCTTGCACTCTTTGGAGAATTTTGTATGAGCATTTTCAGGCTGTTCTGGTGACACTAAAAAATACTGGCTCTCCTGTAATCGAGAGTAGATGTAAGCATGAAATGGCTGCCGACAAAGCAGATTGATTGTAGATGATACCAGCCACAATCTTAAAATGGGTGTAGCGCACATTCGCAACGGCACACCCCACCCCACTGCATCACGCAACTGTACACTGGTCCATATGGAAGCAAGTTTCCTGTCAAAGACAGAACCCCATTGCAAGTCTCGTCTCGGTCCACCATATGTGCCGTGGACCTCCCAGACTGCTGGCATTGAAAAGAGCACAAGCAACTGTGTCTCAGTGCCAAAAAATGACAATCAAGTGTACAGTGCCTTGTATCTGCCTCTGAACGTCGCTATTAGAAGTGACAAATAAAACTTCAGCGTACTAGAAGTTACAGCTTGAGTGATATTGTGAGCAAATATTTAGAACTCGGAAGCAATATTTTTGGTAACATGTTTGGGAAGTAACTAGCATATTTATTGCAGTCTTGACTGTTTGCCCGGATGAGCTGGTTTGAGTGCCAGAATAATGGCTCTGGCTTTTGGTTCATTGAAGGTGGCTGACAACAGGAGCTAAAAGCATTTCATGCTTAAAATGTCTGCAGCAGCGGCACTGTTCAGTTAATCAAGGACCTCATTTCATGGCCCTCATTCTGACACCTTCGAACACTGTTTCTGCCTTTGTAACGCTTCCTAGAATTTATCCTTCAAATTCTTATGTGAAAGAACCATGCATCAATTTTGGCGTATTTCTCAAACTGTACGAGCAGAATTGCTGCTGATTTCATAAATACAACCTGTAAATCGATACAGCAGAATTGTTAGTTGAAATATGTAATCCAAATCAAGGAGCCATTCTCAAGACGATGTTCCTGCTGGCACTGATACGTGTCATTCCTGGCATTGGTGAAATCTTTATTCTACGTTATAAAGCATGAAACATTCACACATGCTCATCTTTCCTTCTTTTTTGAGCTTTGCTGTTTCAAGGAGCTTTGCCCTTTGAGTGGCAGCAGCCTGATTGATATAACTTCTGACTCACGTATTTAACATTTTTGCACAGATTGGTCAAGGAGTAGCCAGATTTTGAGAAGTACATGTTTAGCAGAGTCTATAGGTGCTGGCTTTTGGTGTGGAGAGACAAGCAGCTTCATAGCTTCCCTCCTGTCTCTTGTCATTGTGTCAGCAAACTGAAATGAAAACTCTCGAAACAGTATATTTGTTAATGAGGAATCTTTGCAAGGTACATTGTGAAGCACATGCCGATGAATTGCTTCAACCTTTTACATTAAACAAATTATGCCATGTGCTGTCGAGAGGCAAATAAAGCTGTTCGCTTTAAAAATTAACAATAATCACCACAGTTTGTGAAGTGATTGAGATATTGTTACCCAGTACCTTCAACAAAGATGTTATGGGAAACAGTGCAAGGAACTAGCATACTTACACTAATTGCAGGTATTTGGCGGAGTTGTATGGGAGACAAGATAGCCAACCAATTTTCCTTAATGCATGTGAGCTTTGTCATCTTCATGGTGTAATGTAATCTTTTCAGGTAGCGGATAAAGAATCTTTGGCAACATGAAATGGCCTTTGACGACACAGGCGAGTAGTGGATGCCACACTTCAGTTCTAATTAAAGTTACATCAGCACAGAGCATGTATGCTGCTACGACCAAGTTGGGTCCATACTTTGGATTACCATGTACAGTGTCACTCTCTTCTGCATTCCAGAAGGTGGAAGCCAGTGTTTCTTTGCTGTTGCCATTTCAATTTAGTATATTTTCATGTTTTCATGCTCTGCAAATTACAGCAAGAGGTTGCACGGTCTTGAAATGAAGACTACTTTTTGTGTTTTCAAGATAAAATTTTAGCTATAATAAACGGAATTTCCAAAAAACAAGTTTTATGTTTGGCCTGCCTTCTTTTGGGTGATCAGACATGGGCGCCATTGAGGCATCATGGCTCATACGTGCTGCCTTTATGCTTGTGAGTTGTGTGCACAATGCTCCTTGCATGTTGAAAAAGAAAAAATGGAGACCATCCATAATTGGTCTTGGTTTGCTTTCTTAGCCACAAGTGTTATCTGAAAATATAGCTGCTTTTTGTTACTCTTTCTGGCGGTGCGTTTTAGATACATAAAAATTATAATGGACGTGCATGTTCAGAGTGATTGCAGGAACGAGAAACGTTACTGGAAGATCCTTTGCAAGAGATGCAAGTGCTTGCCCATTTCGTGAAAAAAAAGGCTTTGTTTTCATTGTATACAGTAATCTAAGGGTCAGGCAGACTTGATCGCAAAAGCAAAGAGAGAAATTGGTTGACAGAGAAATCCAAAGCCTGCTGACCACATCGTAACTGTCTAGCGCATAGACTACACCTGCACGTTGGCCAACAGCATGGGAAAGGAGAAGGGATGGAAAAATGAGAGATTTCCATGAAGCACATGTGGTGAAAAGGAGAATGAAGCAAAAATTGGTAGCATTCAGAAAAAGCTAGATAGTCTTGATGAGAAAACTGAAACATTGGACAAATAATTAATAGCAACCTTTATCAAGTCTTAACGCCGTATTCAGCAATACATCTTGAAGCTCATGCTGGACTTGATATAAATGACGCATGGTGTGAACGCGCCCAAGATGCTCATTGCGTTTCTTTTGGTGTGTTCACGACAGGCGTCATTTAAATCGAGTCAAGCATGGGCTTCAAGTTAAGATGCATTTATGAGTACGGGGGTTCGTGTTACCGCATGGTGAAGCTCTCTTGAATGAAGACTTCATGAACTAGAGAATAGATGGGCCCGTGAGAACCTACTTTTACGTCTTATCGCAGACATCTGAATCACAGGAGCAGTCTGAAGCATGTGGTAGGTTTGTGAAGACTTTCCGAGAAACCTGCATGGGTTTTCTCTGTAACAGTTTGCTACATTCGGGTGTATGACTCATTTTACATTTCCTGATCACCTTGCATATTTCCGCACAATGCTTTCGTCATTACTGTTCAGATTCATTACTGTTCAGTGGCACTGAAAAGGCAATACAGGCATGAATGTCAAAAGAGGCACTTGTAGGCAGGATAAATGCAAGATTACCTTGTTTACATGTCCATAGTTAGTGCTTACAAAAAAGGCAGAAGAAAGATGCCAGGAAAAAATAAGCATTTCGTCTGAGGTTCCTCTCATTATGAAGCTGTTTACAATGATGAGAGCTAAATACAAAAAGTGTGGTCCTAATGAATGGACACGTTCTCCCAGTTGCAATTCATAGTTTAAGATATTGAGGGACTTCAATCGCACCTCAAAAAGAAGTCCATGATCAATAAACAGTGCAGGAAGCCAGTATAACAGTTTTCATTGACGGTGAGTTGGCCCTAGGATATGATCCAGTTTGCATCTTCAATAAAGTGGCTATTGATTGGCTACTATTGATCTGTACAGTAAGCGCAGCACGCATACAGAACAGCACGCAGTCCCATTTATGCCTTGGGCCTCACTTATACCATGTTAAAATTGTGGAAATACAAAAGATTCATAAAACCAGCTCTCTTTATCACCTTATCTTAGGGAGGGACTTGTCAATGTTATAGTGTAGAGCACGAACATTTCCTTAGGAGAAGTCTTCCAGTTATTTATGAATTATATGGTAGAGGTTCATTACCTCTTGAAAACTGTTCTGCATAACACTCGTGCTTCTTCACACATCTATCATGATCGGTCAAATACGGGATAAGTTGGGTGCTGCAGATAAATGGTTCCGGCTACAGCATCAATAGGTAGCTAAATTTTCATTCTTGATGTTTCGTCCAGCTCTCTGAAACATACACATAGAAGTGAAACTTCAATTTGAGTACCAATATTAAATGTGTTATTTTGGGGCTTCAATGATTTGCTGAACTTGATGGAAAGTGAAGGACTGTATAGAAAAAATGGCTGTAAGGTCAACTATCATCTTCTGCGCATAACCTTTCAGATACTGCACAAAATATAATCTAAAACACATGAAAAGTTTTTATAGAACAAAGTACAGCCACACTGGATCACACTAGCATCATTATCATATGTCACTGGTGTGGCACTTCAACACAATGTGGGAACTACCATGGCTCGTACAATGCTCCGAAGGATACATTGCAATAGCGCAACTATGCTCAATGGCATTTGAACTGTTTTTTGCAATTTACAACTTCTAGCCATGCACTTATTCATTTACGACTTGGATGGTCGTGAAGCCTGAGTGCTTTTCTACCTAGCAATACTGCAAGCTCGTCTGCTGACACTAGCTGCACAAAAGAGCAACAGTAGCTTGTGCTCCAGCAGAACTTGAGGGCGGATTACAAGTTCTTGCCACACTATAGATGAGAAATATGAACACACTCCCAAGCTTCAATATCTTAGCCGGTGTAAAGCTGCAATACAGGTACTGCACTCCCTTAATAGCACTGCTTACAGCTGTCAAACTATACCTCTGGTGCTATGCACATTTTGGGGATGGTAAGAAGTTTCACTAGTCAAGGTAACAACCACACAGGCATCTAAAACATTGAGTTAAGGGTGTTTAAGACTGACTAAACACAATTTGCCCCTTGGCTTGGATCTCGATTCCTTTCCCCTCTAGTGTCATTGACTGAAGAGCCACAACAGGAGTAGAGTAGCAATGCTTTGTTGTGTTGCCTGTTTACTAATAGCAAGAAACTACGCTCTAGCACTGTAGCATAATCAAAGAACAAAAGGTCAAGTTTATTGAGCAAGCTTGATCAACCATCTCTCCAGTAGTCTGGGCCCCACGTCAGAGGGTATCGTCGTATGGTGTAATGATTACAATAGTGCATGAAGACTACTAGAGGCTGCAGTTTCAGTAGAAGGAAGGGGATAACCCCTAATTAAGGGTAAGCCTTTGCTTTTGACAATGATCGGCCAAATTTAATCACGATTTCCCACTTCTCCGCCGGTGCAGAAATGCCATCGTCCTTTTAAGATTGACATTACAAAAACGTACGTACATACAGTCCTATACACCGCGGCTGGTAGCGTCGCAATCCCGTGCTTCTCTAGTTTTAACGCCCGTTCAATACGTATGTAGAACCCAACAATCGGTTTGCTCTGGCGCAGTTACAAGACGGTCGTCGTCGTGCTCTTTGCACATCACAAACGCGTCACACACACGCACACACACAACTAGATTGTGCAACACGCGCTGTTCCACCTTGCATCGCTTCGTTCGTGGTCGTGCTGTTTGCGCGAACAAACGCGTCACACACGCAACTCGATTGCTCTTTCCACGCACCAAACGCCAAAACGCGATGTTCCACCTTCGTTCGTGGTCGTGCTATTTACGCATGCACATTCGTCACACACGCAACTTCAACTGCTCTTTGCACACACCAAGCGCATCACACACACACAGCTTCGATTGCCGTAACACGCGGTGTTCCACCTTGTATCGCTTTCGTGCGTGGTCATGCTGCTTGCGTGCACGGCCCACCCTGTGGCTCCGGAGAGTTGGCATATCTCTATGAACCCCGGACGCGCGCGCATGAGGACTAGGGCGTTTCAGGAGCTAGGTGCGTTTTTCACACGACAACTAGGGACCTAGGCTCCCCTAGGGCGAAAAGTTACCTAGATATATAGTTCCCGTTGGCGCCGCGGGGGCGGCGCTGCAGTCGACCGGCTGCACTGGAGAGCGAATGTAAATGCGCCTCCCGGTGGCTCGGCTCCGCAGTGGTGTCAAATGCCTTCTTCAAAGGCGAAGGGGGACGATTGGGCTCTATTGTCCGAGGACCCCTTCAATCCCGGCGGCGTACGACCTTGTTGGCACGTGATCTTGTTGGCTCGTGCGCTTCTCTGGAATGTGCTTTCCTGCTTCTGCATTCCTCAATTAGCTGTGCTGCGATTCGATGTGGTCTGCGGAACTCGAAGTAGCCTCAGGAAACGGCGCCATATCTAACACTCCCAAAGGATTGCAAAGTGTTCATGCATTTCGTAGGCGAGAAGGAGAAGCACTGCAGTGTGCGGGGATAACATTACGTGAGAATTGGAAAACAATGTGTTCGTGACAAGATGGCGGTGCCCTCCTCGTTATGTTCCTCGTTGTCGCGCTCGTGAAAATAGCGCCGGTGGCACAAAAGCAGCTCTACGTGACAATGATCATGAAAGCCTGAAACATGGTACGTAATTACCATAACAGATCCCCCCAATTTAATGATGTTGGTGGAAAACAACCTGTATAGCATGGCCAATGACGATGCCCAACAGCGACGTCTAAGCGTCAAACGTCGCACGCATATCTCGTGGCGCCACACTCCGTCATTTCGCTACTGGCATCAGTTGTAGTGAAAGACGTTGGCTCCGAACTCTACTTGAAAGTCTCAGGTGGGAACTTCGAAATGAGTCACCGAGCCTTAAAACCATGAAGCATTTTAGGAGCGCAACAATTCCTTCACCGGCGTCCTACAAAAGCCGAATTATTGAAAGGATGGAAGGAGACTTCAAATTGGCAAGTCATTTGGAAAGCCACGTTGCGCTGAGTGAAGGTTGCCCTAAACCTTTCTGTTCACGAACGAAGGAAAAACGAACGGTGTCTCCTTTACACAAAACACGTGAAAAAAAAACGATTCCCCATGTTTACCTGAAATGTAATAAATATTAAGCTTTGAATGGTTGAATGGCGTTGAAGCGTTGAAAATAAAAGGTTACAATTACCCTTTAGAGTGGTAACTGCGGAGGTAAAGTTCTAGAAAGCCATATAGTTTACTAAACAGACGTTGGCTACTTCGACAAGGGGAGCCTGAGAATGATAAAGTCTGTAAGTGAAGGTAGTTCGAATTAAATAACATGTTCAGCGTCATGCGACACGTGATCTTAGGTGAGTAGGCATGTGGCTACTAAACCTTCGCAAGCTACCTAATGACATCAAGGCTGCCAGATTCGAGACCCTCGCCAATGGGCAAAAAAAAAGGGATGTTACACATCCGTACACAATGAGTGGCGCTGGCTAACACTCCTACAGCCCTAAGTTTAGTAATTATGGATACCAAATTTAGTGGCCAGATCAATGACCGTGGCTGTAGCACGGTCATCAATGCCGGCGTCGTGGATCCAGCTACAAACGACGAAAAGTTACCGTTTCGTCCACCATATATATATATATATATATATATATATATATATATATATATATATATAAGGAGAGAGAGGATACGCGCGAGGCAAGAGCAGTACCCATTCGTTGGGGACACGATTTATGTCAAGTATTTTTTACTAAACGGTGAATGCTTCAAATTACGTTGGTCTTGACCGTGGTTTCATCGGTTTAATGTATAATTACACTAGCAAGCTATCGTGTCAGCAGATGCCGAGTGCCGCGGCCCACTCCATTTGCAACAAGGCTTGTGTTACGCACTACGGCCATCACGATTTGGCAGCACGCTCGTCAATCACGTCGGATGCTAGCGTCAACTGCACACAGGCCAAATTTTTGTGCAAGAATATATTACGTACATTGATGGAGTGAAGAAATCGGGAAATTTGCAAGCTTCAGTTGGAATCAGTTCGCACAGCAGTGATTGGAGATTTCTGTGAGAGGCCTTCGTCCTGCAGATGACTTAAGAATAGTCTGATGCTGATGATGACGATGATGAAGGTGATATTCCTGCACCCGAAATGGCGTTCACTTGTAACGTTTGTTTGCTCTATCTGGAATCCTGTGGCTGCACTGTATGGCGCTTAACGTTAAAATGCTCATAATCACGTTGCGCAGACTTGATATCGGCAACCTAGGAGATTATTTCTGCGACGAAGCAAGCAATGATACGACCGAGGCGGCACGTCATATCTTTATAGTATATGCACGGGTACCTTCGATTTCCTAATCGATTCCACGCGCTATCCACTTCAGTTCCGTTTTCGCGTACACTACCGAAGTGCTTGGAACGCTTTACTTTCGCCGGCTTACATTTCTCTGCCTTTCCCAACCATGGCTCATCTCTGTACACGCAGGAAGTGGCCAGGAAGAACGCAGCTGCCATCTTGGACGCTGCAGACTTCGTGATGGGTGACCAAAAGGTGCCGAGGGTGCCCTCGCCATCGAGCTGATGCGTGACCACCCGCGTCTGCTCGAAAGGGTGATGGAAGGTGCTGACGTCACTAAGGCCGAAGCCAAGAAGATCCGCAGCAGTAGCATCGACGAATTTATGAGAATGACTGGCGTCGTCAAGGAGGCGGTGCAGTGCCTCAGTCATCCCGGTGCCAGGAGGCTTCAGCTCGCCGACATTGGCCACGACTGCTGGCTCCACATTCGAAGTTTCCTGAAGATAGCGGACGTCGTGTCATGTTGAGCCAGTCCAGGTCAGTGAAAACAATTTAGCGGCTTTTTTTACGCCGTTTGCGTGGGGCCGGGGCTTGAAGGAATAGCTCATTTAACACTGCACGATGAAAGTGAATGTGGCTGTCTATAAACAAAAAAATGAAAATAACACAAATTTGTCGTAGATTGCTCGAAAGGCATTCGGCAGTAGCTTACGCAGAATTTGTTAAATTTGTCAGATTCTTGCTACGGTCGTCATTAGCCTTCTTATCGCAAAGCTCAGATTCATTTTTCTATGTGCCACATAATTCCTTTGATAGGCTAAAACGCATAACGTCAGAAGCGGCACATATCATAAATATTCAATATTTTCTTGGATAGCATTTCAATCACATGGAAGATAAAAAAATAGTCTTATTTATATCTTTAGTTTTTTTCCTACACAATAGTAAACTTCGAATAACATCAATGACAACCAGATTGGTTCTCAGTGATTTCTGTCGGGCTTTCTTATTCATTGATAGCTGTACAGGCGAGAGAGTTTATTGAAAGCTGAACTATGCCGGCCTTGTTAGCTCGTTTAGTGAGAATAAAATAAAATGAGGAGGAAAAGAATTAAGGGGGAGAATTTAAAAATAAACGAGCTTGACACTTGAGATTCCGTGTAGTACTTACCAATTGGTTTTCTTTTCTTTATATATGTATATATATATATATGAATGAAAACTCACATGCCATTTCATCTAGCCATCTTTTCCATTAACCGAATCTCTTCGGCATGTGCTATATAACAACATACCAACCGCGCTAAACGAACCTAGAACCTATTTCATGCTAGCTGCTCTAGAGACTACATTTGGTTCGAAATCGATCGGGAGATCTGAGTATCATGACGTCATAATGCGGAAAATGGGCACAAGGGATGCAAACATCTATCTCTCGGTGCTCTGCTGTGCTACCAAACAAGGGCGCGCTGTGAGTAACCACGTAGCAGATCAGTAAGCAATTTATTTGACGTAATTAATTTTTCATAAATAGGCCTGCTAATGGCTTTCTCCTTTTCTTAGCGCATTTATTTCCAAGGCGCACAAATTACCACAATTTAGAGGAATAAAGTAGCGGTGAAAAGGGCCGGTTGGTGGTCGGTCATACTTTCTTCTTGTTCTATGTATAGAGTACAAAAAAGAGAGACGCCAAATTATCATGCCCAAGCTTCAACTACTATCAATACAGTCATGACACAGTGACATAAACGGAACATATAAGGTCCAATTGATTGAAATATTAGGCTTGTGCAATACGTAGTTCATTCGTAACTGAAACAGAGCTTTCATAACATAGAAAGCGATGAAATATCACGACCTCTTATTTTGAATGAGATGGCATACGCGAATGCTTTTATTTTCTGCACAACCTGCAGTGTGAGACTGAGACGGCTAAGGGTGTTCACACATTTTTATGCTTATCGCTTCCTCGTTGCGTTATTAATGCTAATCAATAAATTTTACCACTATCTGCTTCATTCTGCAGTCATCGGCAGCCGAGGTTGGCAGCCCGATGGGAGAAGAAACCAAGGTGGCCCCTCCTGCTGGCGTCGAAATTCCGCTCCAAAATAGGGGCTATTACGTTTCAGCTAGTAGGGATCAGATGTGCACCTATTGACTTTTCGCATTCGTTACACCGCCGACCCAGGAAGCTGTTAGGAAGCCACTGAACACCGTTTGCCATCACCGATCCGGAATTGTTCCAGCGTGTATTCACTGTGTGGTGGCGTTGAAGCAGTGGAGGAGGCGTTCGGTCGTTTTCGTCGTATTATTTCACGCGACATGAATGGCGATTGGAGTTTGCTTGACACGTGCCAATTTTACAACTATAGTGGCGTGCCCATCTTTCTTTATTGACCCTGATTTCAGTCCTGAAACAAAGCTTAGATGTATATCTATCTCACCCGATACTATGTGCAGCTGTTGTTTGAATTTGCATTGTGCACGTCGGCGCGAGTATTTTGAAGCACTTGTTAGGCGCTAGTGTTGTGCAAAGTAATGTCCATAGTTTTATTGCGGTAATTAGTAACATGCAATGAAGCGGACGTGCGTCTTCCGGCGTGTCTAAGACCATGTGTTTGAGTGCCGAGACCATTCTTGTAGTTTTGTATTACTCTCTCCGTAAAAAGTCAACCTTCAGTGTTACACTGTGCATTGCAGTCGTCATGCCTGTAGTAAGAAATAATCCATGCATGTTTCTGCAATGGAGCCCGAGCTAGCATTTAGAGCTGGAATCAGTTCGCTGCACACTTTGAATGTGAGAGACTAGAGACGAGAACTCGAACGTATATAAATTGAACGTGACGGAGTTTTGTTTATTTCCCTCAACCGATTCTCATTCCCTTTTAAAGCATTGTATTTAGGTTACTTTTTACACAGGGGAACGTTAAGCATACAGTACCACGCACTCGACATAAACGGTCAGGTATAATTATATTATCGCAATTATTACATTGGTATGTAATGGTACATCGACCACCAGAAGGCGTTTCGTTCTTGAAGTAAATATAGCACAGTATGTATAGTTCTGATCTCAAACCAAGCGTTGATACCAAGGTGGTGGAACTCAACGGACACAATTAGCTTCCCAGACCAAAAACAGTAGTGATGTTAGGATTAGCCATGCATATAGATTGCCTAACTCTATTACGATGAGGTACTGACACAGTAGATGTGGACGGCATATAAATGGGGGGCGAAGGGCAGTGAAGGACTAGGCGCAGTGACAATTTCTAGCAATTTTACCACCATAAAGTGAGTTTCATTCACGCAGGAACCCCTCACCTTATGTTAGCAGCAGAATGTCATAGCCCCAGTGGCACGTCAATAAACGGGAGAACAAGTTCGTTGTCGACAGATTTGTGTTTTTTGTTGCCTGTAAGTAAAAATTGCAATAAATGGGCGTGTCATGGCAAAAAGAGTGTTTGTGGCCATTTATTAAATAAACCGCATGCTGTGTACACAAGAAATGCAGAAATTTAACACTCCCAGGGTTCGTTTAGTAGCAAAGTACAGATACCCCAAATGGTGGATGGCAAAACGGCGCCGCGGTATCTCCAATGGTAAGAATATCACTTGATCCACTTTCGTCTCCATTAATTTATTATTTCTTTTTTCGGTTAGTAAGTACAAGATTTTACCCTATGATGTTGTCCTTGGTGTCCTTGTTGGTTTCTTATGACATGGTTAATAAATATCGGGCCCCTCGGCTCCCTTTCTTCTCGTTCATTACATTACGAGGGTCTCGAATCTGGCAACATTGATGCTCATTTACGTTGTGTGCGTTTATCGACCAGCTGCCGTCACCCAAATAGATCACGGACTCGTGACGCCTGCGACAAAAAAGGTGTTTCACATTCGACGCCTAGGTCCGTGAGTGGTGGCGCTGGCTAACATCCCAGGGTTAGTCCTAGCAGTAAACCGCATAGAGTGAATGGCAAACCGGGGTCGCCGCAGTAGCTCAATTGGCAAGAGAATCGCACGTTTGATGAGAGCACGTCGGCTCGTATATCACCTGCCGCCAGTTCTTCAACCATTTTCATTCCCATTTGTTGCTCATTTTTTAGTCATTAAGTGCGTAATTTCCCCTACGTTGCTCTGGGCGTCCTTGTTTGTTGGCTTATGTTATGCTCAACAAAAATGATGCCCCTCGGTTCCCTTACTTCTGGTTCGTAATATATATATATATATATATATATATATATATATATATATATATATATATATATATATATATATATATATATATGTGTGTGTGTGTGTGTGTGAGAGTGGAAGTGAGTGGAGGTGAGAGACGTGAAGAAGAGGGAGGAGTGGTAGCTTTTGGCAAAGACCCCCCCCCCAAATAATTTTCTCGCTGCACCACTACATTCTTCGTCACTTCAAGCCGCACATGTCGGCTTCCCACTAATGCCAGCGTATCATCGCTATCGCACTCTCTTATCCCTGTTTCCAGTAGTTTAATGAGCACGACAAGATCATTAAAGCATATCGGAAAGTTTTCACTAAATATGTGCCACGCCGTTTTGCGCGTTACCACTATGTGATTGGACACTTAGTGCAGTAAGCTTTCCGTTACACTAAAACAACGGGTACCATAGAAATTCGACTGTTGAGGCGAACGAGTGACTTTCATAATTCGTCAAAAAAAAATATCAGTTTCGACGCGAGGGCCATGCAATGAATGCGATGGACATGACTACACGAAGTGCAATGTTCGTAGGTGTAGTGGCAGTACCAATTGGAGTAAAAGTAAGCAGCCTATGTAAAACGAGCTGTTGCGTTAGACAGCCTCTGTTTGAATCCTTCCATCGGACAGTCTCATTATATTTATTTTTTTAAATTTTATGTGAGTACAAACTAAAGGCCCTCCGTTGGAAGGTATTACAGAGAATGGAAATGCAATATCGCTAAAGGTAACATGTAACAGCTGACAACAATATGAAAAACAATATAAAAATGAAAGCCAATGTCTCTCTTGGCGAACACCATTTTTCCGTATCGTGTATGTTTCAAATCTCTTTTCTGGGCCGATCACGGAGGTAGCGAAAATCCGGGTCTAATAAAATAGCATCATTTTCAGGTTTCAGCTCTGTTTTTGTTTCGCACTTCTAAAATTTATGCTTCAAAGGAATTATGCATGCGCTGCTGTTGTTTTGTTTCATGACATTTGTTTCTGGGCTGCCATTTTCAAAATTCTGAGGAATAACTTTGTCAAGAATATAATCCCTGGTCTGAGTATCTCTCTCTCAGGGACAGAGCATGTCTGATGGCGTTCTCAAAGTCCTCAAAGCAGCGGCTGATAAACAGATATGAAACTGGCACCCATATCTTCCCAGAACGTCAGATAAAACTGAATGGGTAACCCGTCCAGCCCTGGGGCCAAGCCACGCTTCATGGAAGATAATGCTCCCTTCGCTTCATCAGCTTCATCATCAGGTCGTGCACAAAGATGGTCAGCTACCTCCGGTGGAACCTGAGGCAGCCCACTAAGCATTGTACGAAATCGTCGAGAGCCAAAATCTTTTTGCATAGTCGTACGGGCCATGTTTCCAATATGCGTTACAATGAGCGAATATTTAGGTGAGGGAGGTGACGCAACACAAAGTGCTCTTGGGGCCGCCGAACCGAATGAATTCGCCTGTGTAGAAAGCGAGTTTCTTGCAAACCGCAGAACTGCAGGGTGTGCACACGGGTTACGTCTGCATCGCCAAGCAGCCGCTGGCAAAGAGGAAGCGGCGGTGACGCGTTGGAAGCGGCTCCGTAGCTCACGCTGCCATGACCGCATAAACGGAGTCAGTTGATTGACCCGAAGGGCAACACGGAGCTTCGTGGCAGTATCCGCCAGGTTTTCTGACATATGTCGTCCGAGTGCACGTCTTCCAACTGAACAATGCAGACGCCACTGCACCTTGAGCGCGTCCCATGACTCTGGCTCAGATCTAGAAATAGAGGCGTACCGTTGACAAACAACAGCGCGAGTGCGCGTGTAGAATGCGGATGTCTAGACGCGATGGTTTAGGGGATGGGAAAGTTGGGAAGCGAGTTTCAAGCATAACTGGTGTGTGATTGGAAATATAAACGGGGGATGAAGGTAAAGTTATCACATCAGATCGGTGAATGGGTACAGTTCAATATAGGGCTCTTTGGTATCAGCAACATCTATGGCACATGCGTTCTGTTGAATATATTTTTGAAGTTATGCATCTATAAACTGACAAATATCATTCGCGATAAGAAAGGAGAAGGCTGCTTTTTAGGCAGGAAACGTCACACCTTATTACAAACTCTCGAATTTAGAGAACTGACTTGGTTTAAAGCACAGTTGTCACGGCAGGAACTGCAACAGCATTCTACACTGACGTCTTTGACCTGAAATTTCGCCTCGCAGCTTGTGAGGAACTCAGAGCTGGCCAGAATGTGTTGTGAGATGTTGATGGAAATGAAATGACCCTGATTCATAGTGATAGAACCCAGCACGCTGTTCGCGATTTAGGTTGGAATTAAAATTTTATAATGTTGTGCGAGCAGCATTTCTTGGGATACTTGCTAGGCGAATTTCCCACGCTAAGGCGCTAAGCGTGCGAACGTCGCCTCGCACCTGCTTAAGCTTTTTCCTATAGTCTCTAGAGCCACTCGAGTTTTCTCTTATTGACAGTCGGCCATTTTCCCAAGAAAGTATGCCTTCCAACCACTGGGAATCAACCATCGCCGACAACGTCAGCACCTTTCCACTTAAGTACGAAGATCTGGACAGGGGCTGTACCGCTTCAAGGTAACCTGGGGCCTGGCAGACCAATTAACTGAGCCATCTTTCTGGCCAACATCCAAGGGTCGCGAGTTCAAAACCTCGATTTCCTTCCTTTTTTTATCTCTTTTCTTTTAGTTTATCATTATAATAGAGAATTACATATCTTCGCCACGACCGTCCGCACGGGGACCCTCTTAAATTTGTTTTCTTCAAACACTGGTTGTAATTTTGTTTCCTCTATTATTTATGGCCACTAACGTGCAGGTCATAAACTACACGGTTTCTCCAGCTTAGTGCCATGTGTGCGGTTTCACCGAGCTCAGATTGGTCGGCCTTGACTGATAGAAGGAAGCAACACTGTAGGTTAAATGAGGCATACAACTGCCGTCTCCCTAGTGCTTAGGGTTGCTGCGTTCCCAGAAAAACTACGAGGTCAGTTACACCCCCCCCCGCCATTCCGTCCTTCTCATTAGTCCTAGTATAATCACTGTCCAAAGCTGTAGAAAGGGTGAAGACACCACCGAGAACCGTCAAGGTCGCCTGCTTTCGGCGAATCTCAGCGCGATAGTGCGACTGACCATTCTGACTAGCCACCCGGGAACTCGGGTGTTCGGACGACAAGAGACAAGCAGACGTGACGAGTGGATCATACGACACTCGGAGCCTCTTGGTAAGCGCTGAAAAGCTTGCCTGTTTTATTTTTACGCGCAGGTGTTAAGTGCTCTTCTAATTTAGCTAAAATGAATCGTGTACCTAGGCGCGGTCAAGTCCGCGTGCATGCGTAAGATCCGGGAAACAAGAGACTACGGCAACCGAGAATTGACACTATGTCGTGCACCCTAAAGCGATCAGCAAAAACTCGCAAAGGGCGGGCAAATAAGCGCATCTCTTACCGACGAAGGGCCCTCTGAGCCGTAATTGTCGGTGACAAGGTAGCCTAGCCGCCTGCGACATTATCTTACTGAGCTAAGCCTTATGCTGGGTTGCGGTAGTCGGAAGTTCAAATCCGCCCCTATTTCTCTTTCTGTCTTTTTTTCTTTTTTTTAACGGTGGTTTATCTGCGTATGACATCCTCCAGTGCACTGCATCTGCAGGCTTAGAGCAGCGCCTGACGCCGACGAAAGATTCTGAGAGCCAATGGGGCTATACTAATCAAGGTACAACCAAATTAGGAAGGCCGACTAAGCTTGAACGAAGACACTCCCTCACCAGAACAGCAATTGGCCTCCCTGGTGCAGTATTCGGCCACAACCTTCCTTATGAAATGATCTCCTCAATGAAATGGCTCTCCGTCTCCAGTGGCTGCGGAGCACCTGACCAAGGCGGCGGTAAAACTTGCAACGCAGCAGAGGGTGCTAAGAACATCTTGGTCCGCACAGGCCACCAATGGAAACTGACCCTTGCAACGTTTAACACCCGAACCCTCACGAGCGGGGCAAGCTCAGCAGGACTCTTCGAAGAACTATCAGACATTGTTTGGGACATTATCGGCATTAGTGAGATTAGAAGACCTGGTGAGGCTTACACATCGCTGAATAACTGTCATGTCCTCTCCTATAGAGGTCTTCCGCATAAGAAGCAATACGGGGTGTAATTCCTAATCCATAAAGACATACCGGGCAACATTGACGAATTCTACAGCATCAACGAGAGGGTAGCAGTATTCGTAATCAAACTCAACGGACCTTTTCATTTGGCGAGGAGGAAAGGGCACGCGGCGAGCCTTTCCTCCTCTCCGGATTGTGAGATCCGGCGCGGCGCTGCTTGAAATTATTGCTTTTGCGTGCTGCCCAACGATTTCGAGATGTTTTAGATAGTACTTGGTGAAATTTACGCAATGTTCGTTCATATATGGTCGTCAGGGAAGCCTTTCGGTGCATCGGCAACTACAGTACGGGGAAATATCTCTTGGATGCGCAAACATGTGACGCGCATTGTCAGCGGCGGTATGTGTTGTGAACAGTTTTGTGGATATTGGTTTTGATTCAACGAAGATAACCGGCGCCTCTGTATTGCCAGCATGAAATGGTAAAGCTGCGCACTATCTGATCGCTTGGCGTATGGACTAAAATTAGATCGCCTGCTCGTGTACAGTCAACCTAAGTCAACTATGAAACATCTAAGCCGCAAACGCAATCAAATATTTGTGTTACACCGGCATGGTTCTCGCCACGATTCAAGTCTAGTAGGCTTGAAGTCACTATATGTCTACACTAGCCTCCTGCATGAGGCCGATCTCGCTGTACAACACAGTGATCAATTACGGTTGGCGGACCAGCATGATACATATGAATAAGCTATGTGCTTTGGCATTGTCTTTTTGCCCTGTAATGCCATAATATCCGAGCAGAATCCCAAAAAAGGAATGCGATGGCTATTTTGAGGACAAAATAGATATGCCTCTAGGTCTTATAGTGAGACACTCTATGCACCCAGCAGTCGGTGAGTGCTACATGGTTTCTAGGAACTACGTACGGACTCGAAGAAGCCATTAATGATGATTCGCGATCCACGAAACGCACAACCGACGCGCACTCAACATGGACGCAGGTGCACAAAACAACCGGCGAAAGCCCCGAGATCCTTTCAAAACGTTTTCAGCGCCGTGCGGCATGCGGCAGCACAGGAAAATGAAAAAGGCGGATTGCGACATGGGTCAGCTGGTGGCGACTCTGTCTCTCTCAGAATGGGCCGGTTCTGCTGAATATTCCTTTGGACGTCCCATCGTGGACAAGACGCGGCAGGTGCGGTGTTCATGTCAACGGCGTCGTTTGCCTCTTTCGTGGAAGTACAAGTCCAAGCTGGATAAAACCGGTCTCCAAGGCAAGGGTCAGCAGATCTGTGGAATTTTGAAGGCTGCCAATAGATTCGTCGTGGTGCTCTGTCGGCCCCGACTATTCAGTTCGACCCACGGAAGGGTTCGGCAGTTTCGTGGAACTTTGCCGGCACCGAGGGCAACTGCTTCAGAAGAACGGGGCGGGGAGAGTGGAGGGTGATTTTCTCCTTCCTCAGAATCACAATATACATTTGTAATACAAAACCAGACGTTCTTGTTGAAAGTGTCCAAATGTGGTGCCTCTCCCTTCGACAAGCAATTTGGTCTCGCTCATCCACAGTCGCGTTCGACTCAGTAGAAGCAGGCTAGCCTGATAGCACGAGACCAGAGGAAGAGTTGCTATCTGTCATTTCACTCTTGCTTGCCTGGAGTGAAGTTTGTGGATATCATTTCAGCGGTCGCATCGCCGGAAGGCACTACGAGCACGGCTCAAATCGCTCACACATCGCGACTGTGCAGGTCGTTGGTTCTTCTCGGACTCGTGTCTACGTATGCTGTCTGTGACGGTGGTGGCGTGATCGGCTCGGAGGTGGCGTGACTTGTGCGCTCGAGCTTCGGTGCTGCGGATCCCCTCCACGTGGGCCCCTCTCGGAATGGTTGGATAGGTGTACGGTGTGGATTCTTCTAGACTCCAACCCGCTGTCTTCGATTCGGTGAGGTGTTCCGGTGGCTGTTTTAGAGCGCAGCTCTTTGGCGTCCGTTCCTGGGTTTCGCGTCGTCGTCGTCGTCGGCGTTGTCGTCGGCCTCGTAACCAGCTCGCCGACGAATCTGCTGCTCCGCCGCCGCGCATGCGCGCTGTCGGCTCTCCGGGCGAGGGAGGATGATGGAAGGGAGGAGGAGAGACTGTGGAGGAGGGCTGGCTACACAAATGGCTCTTTGGCGTCCGTTCCTGGGTTTCGCGTCGTCGTCGGCCTTGTCGTCGGCCTCGTAACCAGCTCGCCGACGAATCTGCTCCGCCGCCGCGCATGCGCGCTGTCGGCTCTCCGGGCGAGGGAGGATGATGGAAGGGAGGAGGAGAGACTGTGGAGGAGGGCTGGCTACACAAATGGCTCTTTGGCGTCCGTTCCTGGGTTTCGCGTCGTCGTCGGCGTTATCGTCGGCCTCGTAACCAGCTCCGCCCCCCTTTCATCCCCCCAGCGCTAGCAGCGACCGACTGATACCGCTTTCGTGAGTCCGCTACCGCACTAACGAAAGACGTCGTGCACTTCCTGCAACTCGCATTAACCGTCCATCGATCCACACCGATGTTAGTAGTGGGGGACTTTAATGTTGACATAAAGACAAACAGCAATTTCCTAACACTTATGCGGGAGAACATCCCGTTCCTCTCGCTCGTAACGCGTCCCACGGCTGTGACAACCTCGCGAGGCACTTGTATAGATCTCGTCTTTGAGAATCAAGCATTGGTGTACCAAGTCGAACATATATCAGTCTATTTCTCCGACCACAAAGCTTCCTTAATGACTGTCAAGAACTCTTAGTGGAGTCTTTGTTAAAGGAATACGTGTGAAAAATAAAAAAAATTCTGTGATAGCGCATACATGTGTTGCTCGATTTCTTTGCCTCAATCTATCGAAAAGGTGAAACAGCTTATTTGCTGCGCTCAAATTTCGCATTAGGAAGTAACGTAATCGTCGGTAATTTTTTTTGTCCTTGGTTTTTTCCAGTGCTTAGCTGAGGGTTCCTAGCTTCCTACCTCGTGTAGTGCTAGCTTAAACTTCGGCTAGGCGCGGGCGCCACGTGGTTTTTACCGCGATGGTGGCCCCTTCGCGGCTTCGGCCGCTTACGTTTTTCGGGCGAGTTCCGAAAGGCGCTTCCAACGTAGATGTTTGCAAGGCGCTCGTAAAGCGCTTTTCGTTGAACGACCTTAAGTCAGTGCAGGACTTTGGTGCAGGAAGGTTCGAGATAACGTTTAAGAGTAAGGCCGCGGTTGATCGCTTCTCAGCTGATACCGCACTGCAGGTTCGTGATGTGGAAGTTCGGTTTGAGTATAGAGGTGTGCGTGTGAAGTTGGTTAGGGTGTTTGGCTACCCCGCGGATCTTCCGGACCAGGCTCTCGTCTCCGAGCTAGAGGTCTTCGGAAAGGTTCACGGGATCTCCGAAGAATGCGTGCCCGGTTTCCCTGCCGTTGGCACCGGTAACCGGCGCATTCGGATAGAGATGGCGCGGCCCGTTCCTAACCTTCTTCGTGTAGGTGAGCGTGTCGTTCAGTGTGAGTACGAGGGTGTAGTTAGGTTGTGCCGTAGGTGTAACTTGGCAGGACACCACGGCGCCGCGTGCGACACGCCTCAGTGCGCTCGCTGCGAGCAGTTTGGCCACGCGTCCTGCGACGCGGCGTGCGTACGTTGCGGCGGCGACCATGCGGTTTCGGCGTGTAGCGTCCGCACCTACTCGTCAGTAACCGCGAGGCCAGAACAGCAGAAACCTGCCGTCGTGGAAGCGGTTACTTCGCCGGTAGCTGATACGGTTGCTGCCTTAGAGGAAGGAGAGAACCAGGGCTCCTTGAGCGTGGTCGATGCCGCCGGGAGCGGCGGCGATTCCGTGGACGCTACCGTGGTCGTTCCCCCTTCCGTCACGGCAACGTGCGAGGGGGCAGCGGGCGAGGAGGCTGAAACGGCGGTCGCTGTCGCCTCCGTGGCTGGTGCGCCTCTTGCTACGCCGGCCGCTATCCCGGGCGCGTCCGAACCGCTGACTGGCGCGACTGACGCTCCTCGTCAGTCGAACCATAAGCGTAAAGGCCCAACCACACGCAGCCCGGGATACGCGTCTCGCTACGCGTACACGTAAGCGTACGCGTCTGCGTGCGCGTACGCGGGTGATGAAGGGAAGGGCGTCCAGCCACACGATACGCGCACGCGTGCGCGCTTCGCTGCGCGTAGCACAGGGCTGACAGACCAGCGGCCCAGCGACGGCGGAAACGGTCGTCTTTGGCTTTGAGAAAAGTTTATCTTTAATTTCATTATGGCTAGCCATTTTTATTTAATTTATCAATGTTAGAGCTAGTACATTGTTTTTAAGTTGAGAAATGCACGCTGTTCGTATCTATCCATCCTTATGGCAAGAAAAGCTACATCAATTATCAACATCACGCGCGATAGCGTCTGCTTGCTCACAACTGCAGCTGACATCTACGCGCGACCACGCACGACGTTGCTGCCGAGCTCTTGCTTAGCCGCTTGCTTCGCCGGCATCAGCGTTCTCTCCCCGCAATGTACCACATGAGAAAGAAGCTTTTGCTGCTGCTGCTCTTGCAAAGGCGGCGGGAGCGCAGAAAGCGTCTGCGGCCTCTGCGGCGACGTTGGTGGGTCCGGCCAGTCTTTCAACTGCGTAAAGAAGAAGGACTTTACGGCTGTGAGTAACTTCTTTCCTTTCGATGATCTACAGTGGTAGAACTAGGAGCCAGTGTTTGGACATGGGGACTTATCTTCGTTAGGACAGCAATTACTTATCAGCGTTTTTAAGTGCGCGCATAAGTGAAAGGGTTAAAGTAGCAATGCGGGGATCGTACTCGCAGCGCGCGAACGCCCAATTCGCAGAACAGCATCGCGTCGTCGGTGCAAGGTTCGTCCAGGTTGACAGCACCGATCGAAACGATAACGTGACGTACGCGAACAGGGGGAACGACAAGAGCAGGGTGTAGTTCGGAAAGCGCGAAAGCATAGGCGAAGATCGGGCTGATTAGCCGCCGGAAGCACACAGATCGTACATTGGATACGTGGTGACGACACCTCACGACGTTTCAACAGCCGTCTGTCTAACCCGTGTATGCAGTACAACATACCGTCACTAATTCTTCAGCTTCAGAGGGGAAGAAGCACTTGATTCTATTTAACAGACCATCTGTAATACTAATTTGGGGCTTCCTTCATTATTAACAGTAGACCATACTGTTTACACAGATCTTGTGTAGCATCCTCTTGCACAACATTTGTAAGGATTAAGTTTTGTAATACATTTTCTGCTATTCGATATTTTATTTGATATCCAGCTTATTTTTTCTTCATTTCATTCGATATTCTATTCTAAATCTACTTTTCGGTATTACCACACCCCTACAAAAAGTTAAGGACTGCTAGTTATATTTGTGCCATTAGTATAGCGCATAGATTCAAGAACACCTTTTTGCACGTGTTGGTTGTCGTATATGAATCTTGTGGATGAGATACAATTTCCATTATTTTCTGTCTCTCAGAAGTGTGACTGTAGAATATGATGTGTAATGTAATTAAATTGTGACCTGACAGGTTTAAATGCTGTGCAACAAATTTCGGAAGTTTCTTGGTGGTGGCCGCACGATTTTTCTTTAATATACCGTTGACTGGCTCTCCTGTTTTGCCGACACACTGTTTGTATTCAAGCATATAAACAAAGCAGGGGGTAAAGTTAATCATGGCTAGTGGCTATGCGTGTGTGTCAGTGAAAAGTGTACAGCTCCCGGTACCTGCGAGTGTATGCAGGCAGGGTACGGTCCTTCTGCCAGGTAATAATGCACAATTTTTTACAGATGCAGCGGATACGTCAGGATGACCACGGATTTTTCTACAAGTTCTTTCGCAAGACACCACAGCTCTTTGACAAGCTATTGAGCTTTGTCGCAGAGGACCTCACATGGCAGCACCACATTCGAGATACCCCTGGAGCCTGGAGAACGACTTGCTGTAGCATTGAGGTTTGTAAAGGATAGTTGCCCCTAGAGTAATAATGTGCAATTGCAGGAATACAGAAGAACACTGTTTCTTTGTCATTTAATGTATCATTTATTTTATTTACACAATATACTAACCGCCGCCTTTTGGCAGCCAAATCATGAGGGGGTCACAAAACATTGAAGCACAACAAAAGAATGAAATGACTGACAACGAGCACGCATAATAAATACTAATACATAATCTAGTTCATTATACACAACTAAATATTTATTAACTCATAAACAAATAAAAAAATGGGACACAAAATGCTGATACAAAACGAGAAATAGTAATGAAGGTACTGACAATGTGCGTGAGAGGAAATACCAGAAAAAAAAGATCACATGATCACAGAGACAAAGTTTCAACTTAGTGCATCACCAGTGTAGCAGTTATGGCTAACTATGGCTAGCAGTTAGCTAACAAAAAAATGCCATCGAATGGGATCACACAAAAGCTACCTCAGTGCTTTTGACCTTGCGCAACCTGTGAAACTTACTTTGAGGAATGATTGTACATGTAGTATTAAACAAAGGTAGTAGCTAACCTACACAAATGAATTTTGATCATATGTCACTCAAGAAGGGCCCCCACAGCCATGCAGATCATTGTCAAGAAAAGTCATGTCATCATAATTAGTATGCAAACAATTGAGACATGGGTACAAATTTTTTTCAACTTGCATTCAAGCTACTTGGCATTCGGGCAAGACGTGTGGGGATTGAGGCGGCTAGACTCTGCAGTGGTGTGTAAGTCGTATAGTGGCAATCGTGCCTGCAAAGTATTAAACAACTGCAGAACAGCACGACAGCTGCAGAAATTCCTTACATTTTTTTCAGCTTAAGAATTTTTTTAAAGCTCACATGCTGTTCGCGGCTCCCATCAGGTAGCCCTGCTTCCTGCCAGAGAAGCAGGGTCATACGTATACATGTCTCATTTACGCACTGCCTTCAGTGTCACTGATTACGTACAAAGACTTTGGCCAAACATCCAATGCAGAACATGCAAAACCAACTCGAACTGAGCCACGAAACATAAAAAAAATGCAAGGAATGTGACTTGTGGATGATAGTTGTGGGAGAGGTAGAGGTTGTCTATGTTGGCAGTGAACCTTGCCTCCTGGCTATGTGGTGGCAAGACTTTTCCCTTTCTGCCACCTCTTGTAATAATAATAAAACAATTTGAAAAATACTTGAGCTGCTAGAACGCCCCGACAGGCTTTACAACTTGCAGCATATAACAAAAATTTTCAATGGGGACTGGTTGAAGGTTCATTACATTTCTTTTTATTTATAGGCATGTACAGGCATCTCTAGATGCATGCACAAACTCTACATGCACAGGTGGTGAACTCAAAAAGGCTCATTGCTGCAAGACAGCATGAATGAGCAAAGACAGATGAAAGCGATAAACACCTGTCTTGCAACAACAAACCTTTAGTTGCAAGTCAGTGCTTCTTTCTCTATCGTAGGTGTGTCGCTAAAACATGTTCACACATCTCTACAGCAGCAATGGCCAACCAACCAGGCCCATAGACATCAACTTTATGAAATTCTTGAATAATACCACACAAAAATATGGATACAACACAATGTAAAATGAACAAAAGAGAAGAGCTGAGGGGCTTTGATATGTCAACAACAGACAAGGAAATGTATAGAAAGTATAAAGGAAAATAACTGTCGTTTTATTTGTAATGTTGACATCACAAGGAGAAGGGAAGTGAAAGTGGAGAAAATATAACTTGCCACTGGTGGAAGCTAAAACCAATTGAGCTGGAGGCTATTCCACCATCAATTTCATAGAATGTTTATGTGTACTAGATTAGGCTCTTGGAGTGTTCTTGCACGAGTAGCACTGGCTAACACTACCAGGGTGAGATCTAGTACATGCACATACAGGCCCAAGAAAGTGTGCAGAGGGATAGCCATTGCTGCAGCTCTACTGGTAAAGCAATGCAAGCATAATTCAAAGGTTGTGGGTTCGTCTCCCATTAATGGGAAGCTACCTTTTCATGTACTTTCATTGTCCTCCTTATTTTTCCATTTCGATATAAAGCAATTAAATTCATCAATGATTTCCTTTTGTTTCATTGTCTCTTGGCTTTATTATACAAAAAGTATACATTAAAAAACATTAATCTTTGAATTACTCTCCTACTTGCATCAATTTAATTTTCAAGTCGAGATGCGTATCCTCACTGACCTCTCTAATGTGTTTGAGCAGAGACACAGCAAAAGTTCAAGGTCGTCCTGTGGTTTGCATCTTTTGATTGCACTTGAAACATTGCCTAATTCCTCCAATATTAACTGACTCTCATCTTTCTTTTTCCTTTTCCTCCGTCTTGACGTTGCTTCGGAAGCAATGCTTCCCAACGTATCCAGCCTGCGACTGCCTGCTGAAGCCAGCGATGCTTGTGACTGCGGCCTGCTGTGGTGTGCCTCAGAAGCCTTGGGAACCAGAACTTCTGGAAACATCGGTGATACAAGAGATTCCAAAATGTCCTGAGACTCCACAGACTCATGCGACACCGAAGACAGAGTCGATGCTGGCGCTTGTGACTCTTCACTTGACGGTGATGGCACTTCAGATCAGAAAACTGGCACATTTTTTGTTAAGATGTCTGCAGCACTTCCCTCCTCACTCGATGGGGGCACTGGTGGAAGGTTGGCGGACATCCTGCATGTGAGCGTAATAAGGTTTGCACATACTGTCAATGTGTAAATAATGTGCCAGTCTGGATGCAAAAATATATGAAGGCTCAAATCCGTCCACATTTGTTTTAGTGTGTGATTTTATTAGAGTACACTGAAGCTCTGAATCAGTTTTGTAGGGACAAAAGTGGCTTGCCTACACAACCAGAATGAACAGTTTCTGCATGCGCGTAAGTGTAGCTTTTCTATCTTTTTCTGTTTTTGCTTGTGATGCATTAAGGCAGTTCTTACGTGATCTGCATGCGTAAAGCCTAGTGATTACTTCTACTCAAAACAGTGCATGATATTTGGAATGTTTCAGTTTTGAAATAATTAGCAGGAAGCATTCCACTACATTTACTCAGTAAAACCACTTAATAAATTTCATGTTGAAAGACCTATGCTTGCACTTTCTAAACATAGAGTAGTAGTACTGTTAGGTCTTGCTTTAGCATAAGGCTCTCTCCTGTTCTAGTTTTTCTACTTGAAACGTTCTTGGCTTGTGACTTTGTTTTCCTTTCACTTGTTTGTAAACTTCATCTCATTCTAAACTGTTTTTCTTAACTGAATGTACGTCTAAACAGTGTGAAGCTGTGTACGTAGTAGTCAGTGCATTTGTTGTTTGTATTTAGGAAGTTACGTCTAATAATGTTTGTCTTCTTGCCATCTGCCTTGCAAAGGGTATTTTGGCCCAGCAAAGCTGACCTTAGCGAGCAAACCCTTCCAGAAGGTTTCTTACAGCCAAGCTTTTTTTGCCTCTTCTCTGGACTTTCCTACCGCTGCTCCTACTGTCTTGCCAAATAGCTCGCCTCATACTGATAATAATGTAGACATTGAACAATTGTCATCCCAGCTGACTACTGGCTACTGTGTTGCACGAGTGACCAGTACTGGACGTAATGCAAATACAAATTAAAATAATGTAACTGGATCGTGGTTTTGGCATGTAAAATTTCAATAATCATTTTTTGCACAGTGCGAATGTGTTAAACTGGATCATCAAGTCCTTCCTCGGAAATTTTGCTAAGCAGGAACAGTGTTCTCCACAAACATTGTGAAAGCTTCGCTTAAACCAATAACCACAGCACCTGAGATCTGCAGAATAACCACAGGCTGATAATAAGTAAGGACACTGCTGAGCAGACACAAAAAGAATTATCAATTACACAGCTGACAATGTTGTCAGTACTATGGCGCATTTATTCCTACAGCATGATGACACTGAATGAATCCCTAAGCAAGCTAGGTAATATTTGGGGGTCTGTGATGATGCACCGATTTGCACACTGCTGGCAAGCAACAAAATGCAAAATTAAAACTGTATATTGAAGTGCCCAAGGTACACGTGAATATAGCAACATTCAATACTCAGTTAAATACTGGCCATTGACTTGCACGCTGCCTTCTAGGATCAGTGCACAGAATAAAAAAAAAAAAACTACTTGCATGTTTTGTGTTTTCTTTTTGTGTGCGCATCATGCAAGCCCGTTTCTTTTTTTGATCCTGCTAATTTGTATGTGATATTCTCTGTACTTCTGTCTTATGCTTTATTGTTAGGTTTTTAAGTGCTATTTTACTTGTTATTTTGTACCTGTTTTTCTGCTTTCTCTGCTCCCCACTGCAAAGCCAAACTGGCTTTGTGGGTACCTAAATAAATAAATATACAAAGCTATTCTTGTACTGCTTGTATGTCCCCTTACCGGATCACATTTACCGAAATATGCGATAATCGGAGCGGCGATGCAGCACAAATATTTTATCGCCAATTAGACAAAGCTGAATATAATGCATACTGTGCGTCGACTTGCTTGTGTAAGCACTATTTCGAGTCGATTCCCATAAGTGCGGTGCATTGCCAGCTATAATACAAACATACGGCATCGCCGGTCAACGTGGTAAAGGGAAAGCACTAAAATCCCGTGTTTCATTTTTAACACGCCGGCTAAGATGGAAATTTCAAGATCACTTACGGTCTACACTCCATTGTGTAGCGCAGAAACATCATCTGGTCGAAAAACAGCCAGATGACGTCGTTGTGAACGTCGACTGGCACGGCGCGGCTCTTTCCTTTCTGACAACGTCTTCCCAGGCGCCGAAATGTATTCCCCAGGGACTTCCATCACTTCTGCAGCGCTGTGATAACGTCATCTGCACAGATGAAACGCGTTTTCGACATCTGCGAGTCTGCTGATGAGAGAGGCAGCTTATACCAGTGCCACACAGCTAGGCTTTCGATGGCGATCGAGCGCGATCAAATTTCTCGATCACGATCGGTTCTACGCATATTGCGCGGTACAGGCAATCGTGATCATCAAATCCGACCCCGATCGGGCTCGATCGCGATTGAAACTGCTCCGCTATGACGCCCGTATAAAATTCCGAGCACTCACCTGTTCGACAGCGTTGGGCATGACGATCCACGACCACCTCGTCAAGTGCTTGTTCTAGTGGCGCTTGTGTTTCGCCTGCTACCAAAGCGCAAGTCGAGCCTCAACGCAGGCGATCAGCGCTTCGTTGTTGATCGCCTCCATAGCCTCTGTGATCTATCGACACGAAACCAGCGGCGACTCCCGGCGTCTCCGCACGATTCTGAAACTTCAACAACCTTTCCGAACCGCCGGAAGTGTACATGCGGCCCACGTGACGTCGGTGCACAAGCTGCCACTTCCGTCGCGTACGCTCAAAGTACGCTCAAAATGACGCCCAAGATCAAGACCTCCTTGACGCGCGCGTTTCCTGCGCGTCTGCCCTCTCTAGACGCGTAGGACAGGCGCGTACGGCCTCGCAGACGCGTGACGCGCAGCCAGGCGCGCACGATTCACCGCGTGTGGTTGGGCCTTAAGAGCGGCGCGCACACCGCGCTGGCTCCGCTGCCAGGGCGGCGGCCGCGGAGCGTGGGTCGAGCTCGGACGAAGGTGGCTCCCAGGGCTCGGAGACTGGCGCTCCAGAACTTAAGCGCAGTGCCGTTGATACGTCCGATTCTGATACTGAGGTCCCATCGGACACAGAGGGTTCTCCTTGTCCCATCTGCGAATGGTGACGCTGCGAATGCTCGTTGCTCTGAGACAGAACCTATGAGTCTACTGAAGAGGGGTCTTCAACTTCGGAGACCCTCTCATAAGTAGTCTTTGCCTTTTTGTCATTAGCGGCTAGAATTACCTAATACTAGCCTGCTCTTTATTTATTTCCTAGCTCTTTTCGTTTTCCTTTGTTTCTACTAGCTTCTAGCTAATTTCTTTCTCCTTTAAAATGGCTCCTTCTCTCACTATAGCTACATTTAACTGTCGGGGTTTGTCGCGCGCTTCTAAGCAGTTAGAGGTTGTAAATTTGGCTAAATCCAGAAGGGTAGATATTCTCGTATTGCAGGAAACTTACGTTCATAGGCTAGGCCAGATCAGCCACTTCGACCGGATTTTTCGCACTCGGTCTTACTGGAGTTATGGCGCGACGGGCAGCCGGGGTACGGCCATCGTTTTGATGCCGCATTTCGACGGCCTTGTTATTCGCCATGCCAGGGATTCCGAGGGCCGCGTCTTGTCGGTGGATCTTGATTGTGGCATTCGAATCGTTAACGTGTATGCTCCAAACCAGGCTAGAGAACAGAAAGAGCTTTTCGGTACGTTAGAACCCTATTTGGTCGGCCCCTCTCGACTAGTTCTAGTAGGCAACTTCAACTGTGTGTTAGAACTGGTTGACCGCCTCTCGCGTAGAGGGACTCCAATAACGAAAGATAAGCGTGGTAATGCTGTACTGCGAGAGCTCGTCGATGGGCTGGGACTGGTCGATGCTTGGCGCGTGCTTCGCCCTGGACAGTCAGGAATGACATGGACAGGGAGGGGTGGGCAGAGCCGCATCGACCGTTTTTACATCTCGTCGTCACTGGCTCCCAGTATGCATTCTTCGTGGTTAATTCCTTCTGCTCTTAGTGACCACAGCTTCCTATTTCTGCGGTTTGCCGATTCTAGCTTAGTACCAAGAGCAAAGAGACCGTGGCGCTTAAATCCACGTCTCCTAAAAGATAGGCAGGCAACCGCAGAGGTATCATCCATACTATTTCGATCGCTTCACAACACAGCGAATCTGAGTGGTACGGAATGGGATGACGTGAAGGTCACTGTGCGTGAGTGCTTCATGTCTTGGGGCAGGCGTCGAGCGCGCGAGGAGCGTGAGGAGATAAAAATCGTCTCCGACGCGATCCTCCTGCTCTCGAGGCCTCTGTCCGGCGGGCCTGGAGTTGCTCCGGCGCTGGCCTCACTCCGAAAGGAACTTCGCATTCTCCTGCAGCGACGCTGGGATGGCTTGAGGGCCACAACCCGAGCAGAACTGTGGGAAATGGAAGCGTGGTGCAGCAGAAATGTCCTACGTAAACATCTTTCAAGGAAGAGCACAACTCTCTCTTCCCTAATAGATCCACGCGATAATAGCATAGTCGACTCACCGGACGGAGTGCTTGCACTGGCGAGGCAGTTTTACATGTCTTTGTATGCCGAACCAGTTGCCTCTCCAGCTGTTTTTCCGTTTGCTTTACCAGCTGAGCCGCCGCAAGTGTGCGACTCAGCCATAGATGAGGACGAGCTTTTTTCTGCCTTGAAGTCTATGAAGCGTAATCGCAGTCCAGGTTCCGATGGTCTTACAGTCGAGTTTTATGTTAAATTTTGGACAATGTTAGGGAAGCCGTTCACATCACTGGTGAACCGGCTACTCAGTGAAGGGACTTTGTCAGCGTCTCAACGAGAAGGGCTAATCACTCTCCTTTGCAAGGACGAGTCGAGGAGCACTGATCTGCGAGCATGGCGTCCAATCACGCTTCTGAACTGCGATTATAAGCTCATAGCAAAGTGTCTGTGTACGCGACTCACACCAGCGCTCAGCACTGTTTTGGGTCCGTACCAGGCATGTAGTGTCCAGGGGCGCTCTACTCAGCTTCACGGTATAGCATTGAGGGACCTTCTCCTGTGGGCAAACACCAGGAAACTTCCAGGTATTCTTTGCTCCTTTGATCAGGAGAAGGCTTTCGACATTATTAGCCATAGGTACCTCTTCCGTGTTTTGGAAGAGGCTGGTTTTAGTGTGGGTTTTCGGCAGATGGTCCAAGCTTTGTATTCTCGACCGACTTCTGCTGTTGTCATTGTTACGTTTTGGCCGAGCAGGGCTCCGAGCCGAGACAGGAACACTACGCCGAACGAAGAACGACGTTACTTTATTCCGGCATAGCTGCTGCCGGTTAATACAACAAGCCACTACGGCGTGGCTGCGCTGGCCTTTTAACCAGCCTCGCCTTCACAAAGGGAGAGGGAAACACAACCCTCCTCACGAGCAGAACCATGCGCGACGGTACCTTATCTCACAGAAAGGCTCGCCGAGCTTCGGCACTTGGTGTAGGCAGACGCATGCGCGTGAGCGCAACATCATACAGGACCGCGTCTCGGAGGCGTTCATTGTGGGACGTGGTGTACGGCAGGGGGACCCCCTCTCACCTGCCCTCTACGTACTCGCTTTTGAACCGCTTCTGCAGAGGTTGTCCTGTGACCGCAGAATTGGCAGGTTCTTACTCCCACCAGGTTCCCCTCCGGTTGCGCTATTTGCCTATGCGGATGACTTTTCCAATGTCGTCCCGGACGAAGCATCAGCTTGCGGCGTCTTGGAGGTCATTGACAGTTACTGCAGGGCGAGTGGTGCAAGGTTGAATAGGTCGAAAAGTGCAGCCATGTACTTGAACTCCACTCCGTCCAGTCCGCAGCCCGTTCATGGTTTCCCCGTGAAAACGCGGCTGCGCATTCTAGGCTTCCAATTCGAACCAGATGGTCTGTCTCCTGAAAACTGGCAACAGGCTAAGGAGAAGCTTGAAACCAGAATTCAGCAGTTCAGCGCGTTGTCATGCCCATTGACTGCTCGAGCGACAATCCTGCGCTCACTTCTGTTTTCGTTCCTGACGTATGTGGCGTGTGTGTCTCCTGTTCCGACCCGAACCAAGCATATCTTGGAGAGGGTACTCTTTCGCTTCCTTTGGAAGGGTACAAATGGTTGTGTAGCTAGGCGGGTGCTCAAGCTGCCCAGGGTCAAGGGAGGACTCGGAATTCCCGACCTGGGCATCGTGGCTACCGCACTACACGTCAGATGGACCCAGGTCGCTCTTAACTCGGATATGCTCCTGACTCGAAGCTTTACCTCGTTTTTCCTTAGCACCCGACTCCGCTTGTTTTCACAGAGCACATTTTCCCACTGTGCTCCTCGTTCAGGTACCCCATCCACCATTTATGCGACGTTGCCAACTCTTTGGTCAGCCTCCGCACGTTTCGCCCCGACATCGACGTAGTTTCAACTCCACTCCAAGAGTTAGTAGACATCCTCACCTAGGGGCCTCCCCCCGCATTGCCATATGTATGGCCTGTCCATTCACAGGCCAAACTGGAAGCTCATCACGGCCAGTTTCCTCGACGCTAGGCGTGCCACTTTCATGTATCGCCTGGCGCGAGGGTGCCTGCCGTTGGGCTACAGGCCCTTCACAGCCGTCCCGGTTCGTGGAGTGTGCCCGTTCTGTGGCGCTCGTGAGGACACGGTTCATGCGTTTGCGCAGTGTTTGCTTCCTGCAGCTCTTCTCCGTAGGATTGCTAGTCTTTTTAATCTCCCAGGCATTCCTTATCAGACAGTCCGATTTTTGCACCCTTTGCCTAATCAGGCGGTCAACCAGTTCGTGCTTCTCCTCGCTGAGTGCTCCTACCAAGTTTGGCTGGCACGCCGCGATGCAGTTTTCGGGGGGAGGGCGCCGGGCCTTCACGAAGTGCTTGCGAAAGCACGGAAGGAGGTCTCGTTCCATCTCACCCGGGAGCGGCACCGCCTGGGCGAGAAGAAGTTTCTCGAAGTGTGGGCCCGTCCTGCGGTAATTTTTGATGAGTCAGGCGGAAAGCTTTCCATTAAGTTATGATGCATGCTCCTAAGGTCGCTCGACTCGGCCGTGTGCGCCAGTCGATCTACGGGGTCTTGTTTGGTTCAGTGGAACCCAGAGCTAGAACCGGTGGCGGCGCACCCTTGGTTGGTCGCGCTGCTCCGCGGACGGCTTTGGTGCTCTGCATGGTTGTATGCCTTGGCCTCTTTTGCGCCGAGGCAGTCCGAAGGTCAGTCAGGCTCAAGTCCTGTACGACCAGCACGGCTGTTTGTGTGTTGCGTGCGGTAACTTTGTGTTGCTGCACCACAACAGCCCCCTTGTCCGGGAAGGACCGTTGGCCCGAACCAAGTCCCCCCACCCAGTCAACCCGGGTTGTGGGGGAGTACCGGGGTCAATGTATTGGATGATGATGGGTTGATGAGATATGTATGCTCATGGACGCGGTGCCTTCAAAGGTGCCAAGTCCTCCTCCCATCGGACAACGGTACGCCTACGAGGACCGACGCCACGTGGAGCCGTGCGGTACCACAATTCAAAGCATCCGGCACAGGTGAGTCTAGAACTCGAGTTTTGTGGATGTATTATCTTACGGCAAAAATTTAATGTCGAAATTATATTTTACAACGTTTTTTGAGCGCTCTCGCAACAAGCGTGGACGAATGTTTGGACGATTGCGAAGCTAATCGTCAATGTAAGCTGTTTACCTTGTTAATAAGAACTCGTATACACGGCCTTTGCTTCTTTTTGGGTGGTTGAGAGAGAGAGAGAGATTAACCGTTGACAAACACAAACGGCCGACAGTTGGACGAACGAGGTTGTTCCTTAACGCACTTAGGTAAAATTCTAGCTCTGTATGCCAGATTTGCGCACATAAACAAAACATAACTGCATGCGCAACATTTCAGTACGACCGCTCAAAACACACCGAGTCTGTAATGGCGAGAGAGAGCGTAAACTTTATTTTGAAATCAGTAAGATTTGAGTCCGGCGCCTTTTTAGTGGGTCTGGGCACACGCCACGGACGTGGTTCCGAGACCGTGTCTCGAAGCGGCTTCCTCGGCTCGCTGGACGGCCCAGAGTTGTGCTGTCAGCGGTAGAAGAGATGGAGGGGTGGGCACTACCCGATTGTTTGTTAAGTGCTGACATTACTAGAACATGTGATTAAGTGTGGCGACCTCGCCACACGATGTGCATCTGTTTGTAGTGTATATGTCTGGATACATGGCGTGCTTGAGTCTGGGGTTTCTGTAAGAATCCATTTATAATTGTCTGAAGTGTACTGCTGGCGTCCTGTCTAACCTTGCGCAAAGGAATGGGTATACGCGTCTTTGTAACTGCTAGTGTAATACCGTAATGGCGAAGCAGTTGTTTTTGATCCTCCGTGGTTGATGCCAGTGAGGCGCACGTAAAATAACGTCAACACAATTTTGAGAAGGTCACTACTACGAGGGCCAGGCGCCGCTGTCGCCTAGGCCTTTGGAAACGGTATTTTCATTGCGGCGCTTTTGTTTCAATTGATGCCGGGAGAGGGGCAAAGCTTTGAAAATGGTGAAATATTTCAACACCCTTCCAAGTGATAAACATGGATGGGAACTAAAACACTGACGACACACAATCGTTTTCGCTATTTCTCAAGGCAAGTCGGGCTGTTATAGTTGTGTTTATCAACGTTGCTGTAGAACTGCTACAGAAAGGGGGCATATTCTCTTCCTATATTTGCTGTCATATGTATAAAGACATTTCAGTTGCATTGGGCACCTTATACAGTGGATGCGTTGAGAAATACTTTACTTTATACTTTACTATATATGTCGGTATCCCCCTATACACTTTGATATCTAATATAATGTCACGGTGGTATATCTTTTCTTGAGAAAACGGCTATTTGTGAGGACGACATGATAAATAAAAGAAATATTTGCAATTTGCACTATACTGCTGAAAGCTAGCCGCTGCTATGAAGGCATGCGCTCGCCGTTCACGGTATAGATTGACGGCATATCGTCTGTCGCTATACGGGAATTTGTTTAGCACCGTCTGTGCAGCTAATTTACGTCTAACGTGAGCTGCTTGCGAAAGTTCTTTACGAATGCAGGTTATTGTGTCAGAACCTGCAAGAGCAGCCGTCCTGCACTATAAAAATCCACGCCCTACGGTGTCGCAACCAGTCCTCTCTTCAAATGATAGGTGCAATGCACAGTATGTGCGCCTGCGTGTAGCTTCTGCAGACGCCGGCTTCCCACAGCTACAGGCCGCTTTGTAGTATATTTATCGGCTTTGTCACGTCCGTACGATTCCAATGTCTCCGCTTGCTGTGGCGCTCTAACGAGCTGCTTCTGGCGCGCAGCTAAGGATATTGCTGAAACCTTTACTTGCGACATTGCAATGACGATGGTGTGGCCGGCTTCGTGCATGAATTTTCACGGGCCAAGATTGACTTTTGCAACTCGGTAAGCCAGATTAGGCTCTAAAGTCATGCGGGAAAGCCACACGCCTTGAGAATAGGAGCGCATGGCGGAGAAGAAACGCGACGCGAAAAACTAGTTTTCCCCTGACCTCGCCGAATGTGCACAATGCTCTCTGGAGCTCCCTGGCCATCCCTACATTAGCCTCTTGACAGCTGTTTTTATGCGTGACTCACCTCAGAAGCATTGCAGAAACTGCAGCTGCAGCGAATCCCTTTCTACTAAGGTGCGAGTCCGTAGGGGACGTAGATACAACTGTAGAGAGAGGGGAGGAGAAGAGGCAGTTGCCATACAAGGGAGGTGGGGGGGGGGGGTTCGGAGAGAAGGCAAGCAAACCCTACTACTATACGAACTGGATGAGCTTTCGTTCAATGTACGGTACAGTGTGCTGCCGCTATTTCTGAAAAATAAACTCCTTGCAAATTTATCAAGCGGACAAATTACCCAGGGGGCAGAAGCAGAGCCGCATTAATTCAAGCGCACTGCAACGTCCAGGCAACACTAGCGAAGCAGTCGAGCATGAGATGAACATTTCAACAAAGCAGCATTTCGACGGGGGCCAAATAGAAAACGCACGTGCACTTAGATTTTGGGAGACCTTAAAGAGCAACACAGTGTCAAATACAACCCGGTGTCTGCCACTAAGGCGTGCCTCGTAATCCAATTGTGGTTTTGGCACGTACAGCCCCGCAAACGAATTCAAGTTTAATACTTCTGCCACAATGCGATGTGCCATGCGAGGCAATACCTATGCTCAACCCTCTGAGCGTTTATGAAATATGGCGCACAACAACGCCTCAAGCAAACACCTCTACCTGTGTGTTCTGCGTACTACGCAGACAAACAGCAGTGGTGCACGCAAGGTAACGTTTGATACCAACTCATCAGTCTCGTGTTAGACTAAACATTGAAAAAATTAAGCTTCATCCATCAACATCGGTGCTAATTATCGTCAATCAAAGCATCTAGCACGGAATGCTTCGCATACATCTATTCTGAGAGTGCGTGGGATACGCATAATTTTTACGTTCTCTTACTTTATTTTCTTTATTTTTTAACTATGTTGCGTGCAAAAGTCGATCCGTCATTCGATGTTGTCGAGTCTAGACTTTACGCTTACCCGCCTTCGTACTACCTATGATAGGCGTCTACATATGATAATACCCAAGAACTTGGGTTGTCGCACAATTTGCAGATGCTGAGAGTGTAGCACGAGCTGAAATCTCTTGACTGCTACTTTGAAAAATTCACTGTATGCAGTCGACTTGTGCATATGGGCATCTGACTTGAGACCTCAAGCCATTTAGCGAAATCTACAAGCTGGCCTAACGCTAATTAATGATGTTTTTTTTTAGAACCAGAGGCATAAATACTTCACACGAGGAAACTGCTGTATTTCATTTTACAAGGAAATGCCTCTATAAGTTGGTGATAGTGCGTTGTAGTCGCAGCTCCCGAGGCGCACACGGAATACCTCTTGGATAAACGTTGGAAGCCAGCGGTTTTCGCGTTTCCTCAAGTGAACGGTGAAGTCGCGATGAACACCGGTGGCGTCGTATTTACGCTGGTGCTTTCACAACCAGGGTTCAGTGCCCCGGTTACATATTGTGCGAAGCCGAGCGCAAGGAAGCGTTTGATTCTAATGTTTCACAACCAGGGTTCAGTGCCCCGGTTGCATATTGTGCGAAGCCGAGCGCAAGGAAGCGTTTGATTCTATCTAATGTTTGGGGGTGGGCCAATTGAAATTTGGGGGACCTGTTTACGAATAGTTAGACAGGTGTTTCTGCATCTTTTTCATCATCGCAAAGTATGTATATTAATAATTGTTACCTAATACTCCTCAAGGTGAGCTACCACTCGAGCCTTCCCAGCCCACTGGGCTGATAATGTCACAGAAGTACTCTCATCGTGACAACTGCGACGTTCAATGCGGAGATCACATGAACAAATCGCAGACTGAGCTGACCATTTTCACACCAATGTCATTGCTAGCACTACTCGCTCGTGCTAGAGGCAACACAAGCTGACAACTATCATAATTGAACTTTCACTCCCACGCTAGTCGACACGCCCTCAGCGCACTATTTCGCCAATCATTGGATAGAGCCTTGCTGGATGTTTTACTGTCATGTTGCGTAATTTTTCACGATGGCCGACTCCCGAAAAGAGAATAGATTTTTGAGATTGACGAGGCAAGCTAGTATATAACTCATACGAAGCAAATCTATAAACGGTTATAGTGATTTTTCAAAAATGAATATAAGTAAATAAGATTTCAGATGGTATTGTTTCGACCGGGCATGACAACGAGTTTTTCCCGCCTGTCACAGTGCTTTGACCGAAAACCTAATCATTTTGCTCAAACGTGTTGCCCAATACTACATGTGCTAAATGTAGAAAAGTGCGGTGCGTGGTCACAGCTTCAAAACCAGTCTATTTTGTGTACGGTTGTTGATATTGTAGTAATGTGGAGTTTTCTTCTTTATAAGAGCACAAAAAGAAAAATATAACAGATGGTAGCTAAGCGCAAAGTAATATGGAAGATATGAAACCCGCAATTATTTTTAGTTTGTGGATTGGTCTTCTCCGCTGGTAGATCGCTGTCGCATTACTTCAAAGAATTTTGTTTGTGTGCAACTGCAGCAAAAACGAAAATACTACCATTTCATTGCCAGGACCTTTATGCCCTCCACACACACAAGAAGGACACCAGATAATTGACAATATCAGTTTATAAACTGACATTGTTTTGCTAATTTCAGTGTAGCGTGGTGCCTGCGGACGGAGTATTTTCTTAGTATCAGTCCAATGTTAGCAGTGAGAAGCAGTTCGGTCTACCATTCCCATGAGGGCATACTAGCCATTGTAGCGCTTTACTGTAGGACAAATTAAGTGCTAAAAACTTGGTGTGCCTTGTCCTTTCCGCAGGTCGTCCATCCATTCTGTTATGGTGACGATCAACATTGTGTCCGTCAGGCCTCCTCCTCATGTTTAGCTTCACCATCACGAGAGTGGACAGAGAAAGGAAGCTTTCTTCACAATCAGCCCCAGCGGGATTCCACCACTCGTAACTGCTGCAATTTGCATTCAGTGACTGGGCATGCTAAGCACATCCTTAGTTTCACAATGACTAGAGTACGCAGAAAAAGTAGAGCTTTGGTCGCTATCACTACCACGAACCCATGTCAATGCAGATATAAGTACTTGCAGGGGCTGAGTATGCTAACCTCTCCGCTACCACCTGCTTCCACCACCTTAGATTTTCCAGGCATACCTGCTTCTTGTTTTCATCGCAGACACATGCAGGATAAACGCGGATAACTAAAAAATCTCAGTGCCCTTCCACTCTGTGAAGAAACATGACCTGCAAAGCTGTGTATGTGGGTCCCTTAATGGCGAACTGCACCTCCACCGTATGTCGGCCCCGCATTGCACTGTCTTCGGGATCGGCCCACGTATGGGGAGTGCTTAACGCCTGCTTCACCTCCGCCGCGGGTCTCCCCGGCATGGCGTTACATTCGGGATCAGCCCACATACGGGGAGCGCTGAACGCATGCTTCACCACCGCTGCGGGTTGTGCCGGTATTACGCTACCTTCAGGATTTGGCTCTACACGCGGACGCGATAGTGGAGAAAGTAGCCCTTAAGAGGAAGCTTTAGCTCTGGTGGTCCTATCTAAATAAATGTAAAAGGAGAATTCGTTTTTCTCGACAGCCACCGCATCTAATTCGACAAGGTTTGTTGCATTTAAAACAAGAACTTAAAATCTAGTGTTTGTTGGTTTCGAATTCTTGAATTAGGTCATCATTTGTTTATTCAAAATTGTCCAAAATTGCAAATTTTAAGAAAACGAAACCATCAAGTTTACAACTCTCTTTCGGCAAAGAAAACTGATATCAAAATTATTTACATTGCATCTAACAGCACATTTAAAGCAGACAAAATTGATATATTACGCATGAATCTTAAAAAATTTTGTAATATGTAAATACAGCTTTTCCACAACCCTTGTTCACAACATAACGACTTCACGTAAGGGATTAAATCGGCATATTGGAATTGTCTAATGGATGCTGTTTACAGAACCGCGATATCAGTTCTTGATCTGGAGTCAATAATTTGTAAACTTCGTGCTTGTGTACTTTTCGCACTTTCGAATTGTTGAATATCTTTTACCGAAATTCAGGCCCTAAATAGAAATTCCGCTTCCAATAGTCACTAGAATTTACCTTTCTCTCCCGAATCCAACAAATTTCATTGAAATCGGTCCAGGGGTTATCTAAGAAAAGCGTTTCGGCGTTTTACATCTATTTGAATAGGCCGAGTCGGAGTTGGGCCCGTGTTAAAGCTTCCTCTTAACGACTTCGCTGTAAAAAAAAAAGAATAAAAGAATAAAAGAAAACAAAAACGCTGCATCCATCAATATCGCCGGCTCAGATTTCGTCATGATGGCACCGTCCCCATCGGCACGGCTCCGTGAGCAGCTACCAAGCTGTTCACTTTCGTTATCTTGCGGCCGCGCATTGTCTTGATGCCAGCGGCGCGCTAAATCTGCACCATCATTCCGTCATGCATCGCTTCTGCGACCAAGCAAGCTTTCGGCGGCACACGTACACTGCCTCATTAACACCAAAACTTTAAACTGCTTGCTTTCGAGGAAACAGCATGAATAAAAATGGAAGGCGACTATAAGGCCACGTGGAATAAGTTCGCGGGGCCATACTATTGATGACAGCATCCCGAAAGGCTAGATGTGGTCAGGTTGGCTTTATAGGTTTGGAAGGAATGACTGATGGTCTAGCTGCTTCATTATCACATAAACAGCGTTTGAAGTTGTTAGCGCAGTTTGTGTTTGGTTCCTCCTTTGTGTCCCGTCGTGAACTGCTGTTCTTTCTGTGGCTTTACAGATGTTCCTTTTCTGCGTCAGTTACGCCTTCCAAGAGTATTTACTTGGAAAATGTTTGTTTGCATGGCTCTTACAGAAGCATGTTTAGTCGAAAGTTTTTCGATTGGCTGCATAATCTCGAGGACGGGCTCCAAACTTCTCATTTTCTTTAGCCACGTAAGACCCATTACTGAAAATTTAATTAACGTAGCTTTGTTAATTACGCAAACAACTTCTCAACTTACTCCGCATCTAGAGATTACCAATCTGAACACTCGAATGATAAAATGATGTTAACATTGTTTGTATCATTTCAATAGTTTTGTTTCGTGCAGTTAAAAGCAGCCGGCATATTGATGGTGTTGTAGACTTCTTATAAAGTAAGTGTGAAAGCTTGGACAGGTTATCTTGGCACAAATCACCTTCATGAGCTTAAGCACATGTGCCCAACCTTGCACGACTGCCTTTACAACCGATTCTTATATATTATACAAGACGCACCTCAGCGCTACGGTACATCTCCCAAGGTGTGCGAGAACATTGTGTGCGCTCCCGATTAAGTGCCTGAGCGTTGGTGGCATCAGGCTCAGTTTCCTGGCATCATAAGGAATAAAAACTGCTGCCTGGAGGAAAGCATTGGGTACATTTTCAGTGCTTTGTAACATATGGATCAGCACGGATGTGCACGTTAGAACGAAAAGTACTGAAATATTAAGATGAGGCTTTCGCTGGATGTATTTTAGCTGTCAGATGATAAGATCTAAAGAAAAAATACTGTGATTTTGTGGCAAATAATGCTGACATGAAATATGAGCTCCGACACAGTAGCCGTGGTGGAACTGGCCCCTGGACTATTGGGTTACATTGAACCACGATACGCTGGTTTGATAGTTCGCGCTTGAATTTCCTGTATGTCGGCGCCGCTGTGCAGTGTTGGAGGCCCTTTTTAAACGACAAGCACTATTTTTCAGCTAATATTGAAAGCAACTGTATTCCTTTTTTAGGGGGGGGGGGGAGGAGTTTTTTTTTGGCGTCTAACCACAGTTCCAAAGTTATCAGTTAGCTCAAGATGCGCCTGCATGTGTTTCTAATATCCAGTATGTTGTCACGGATTCAGTAGTGAAAGAGCGTTATCTTATCAGATTGCGCGCGTGAAGCGAATACTGGCCTACATTCGCCGTCACATTTGAGGACCCGAGATTGCGCTGCAACGTACGAGCATTTCAGTCTGACGAACTGACGCCTTGATCCGTAGATCGGAATCAGAGGAAGCACTTTGCGCGCAGCCATCGTTGCGCTTTGAGCGTTTTCTTTTCCAGCGCAAGCTCACCTTATAATGAGATATATTCGTGACTCGCTCTTTGGAAGTGTTTTGTTCTTGACATCCCTACAATGTGAGAGTATAGAGGCGCTCCATCTTCATTTAGTGAATACTTGGAAACGGACTAGGCCTTTTCTTGCGTCTGCGTTTACACACTTACCGCATCAATTTATTTTTTACAACCTAATTTAGGAGGCTGTAAAACACAGCAACCTTTTATTAACAGGACGTTTTAATAACACAGAAAATATAAATGCTTATTAGTCGGCATTCACCTCATTGTAAGGCATTTCAATAAAGACATCTTTATGATAATTAAAAGCCTATCCTCTTGACAACGTTTAATCTGAGTTCCTCTTTGCAAGCTGATACAGACTTGCAGGTGGTTCGTATCGGGGGCCCTCAACATATGTCTAACCGTCAAACAAAGAGTTATTCCGAATGTTTAATTTCAGGAAGGCGTGTTACCCTCCTGTCTTTCATTCCCGTTCGCAAACACGCATAAGACGAAAGTGCTGCATGAAGAGCGTCGTTAGTCAAAACCAACGAACTAGCGTAACTCACCTCGCTTATATCGCTGTCATTTAGGCTTATATAAGAAATATATATATCTTATATCAACGCATCACGAATCGAAAAAGAGCTGTCCGTGACCAGCCCAGCTAGGTTTCTTTCATTTCGTACTTCGTAGTAGCGGCTAATAGTAGCTCACGAAGCAGAGCACTGAGTGTGAATATTGCAGAGAAGGTGTTCTATATAGTGTCTCGTCACCCACAGAAAATTGCCCGCCGTGCTATTGGCCATTCGTAGAAAATTGTATATGTGACGCCCAGCCATTTGCAACACCGCAACTTTGTTTTGCGATTGGAGAGTCCAGGTGAGAGAGAGGGTGGTTATGTAGATAAAGACACGCTATTTTCTGCAGTAACATAGGAATGCATGAATGAATGCCTTCATTTATTGAGAAAAAAGAAGTGCAAGCATCAGTGGAAGCACGTCTCAGCAGATTGGGAAAGAAGCGAGGGACAAAGAGGAAAAAGCTGGAGGTCGGGTGGCAGGCAAAGTCGCAGTTTAGGGGCGAGAGAATATAAGCAAGAGTTGGTGAAACCAGTTGAATTCTAGTGTAGATCTGTGATGTGGCGAGTAAATGATTGGAGTCACCGCCAAGCATCCGTCATTTACGGTAGTATAACCACCCGCCGTTCTTGGTAACAGACGTTTACTGAAAACCAATCTTAGCAATTAATTATTCATCAGCCATACCTCGCCACGTATTTCTTAGTGGCAGGATCAGTGGATTTCAACTACGCTGTCGCGACAAGTTACGACTATAACGTGACGCTTGCGGTTACGGTTGCCATACTCGTGACTCTTACTACTGCGCGAATACTATAAACATGGGTTTACTGCACAGGTTAGTGAACAGACATTTTAGAACCGCGTTTCTCACCTTACATACGCTCAACGCAAGCGCCACTGCAGTATTTTACGGTGCGCGTCCCTTCAAGACAGAGACGAAAACAAAAGAACGCGTTAGAAGACAGGGTACCGACTTGGGCCTCGTGCCAAACATATCCAAGCCAACTATATTTATTTTATTTCAATAACCTAAAGGCCCAATGAGGGCGGTACGTAGGGGGGGATTCATCGAAGAAAACTTAACAATATACAACACAGAATATGAACGGCTGAAGACAGGAATAAACAAGTTAATAAGCCCGGTACAAGTTGACAGGGGAAAGAATGGCTAGGAACAGGTACTGAAATAATGCACATGTAGCAAAGCCCACAAAACAAAACAAAAATCGCACCTTCAGAAGTTACAAAACATGTCATCTAATATTCCACGGAACGTTACGGCCCACACGCAAACAATGAAAAAAAAACGAAAAAAAAACCGCATATCATTCTACAGTGGGATTTTCTAAGCATGACCAAAGAGCTGTTTGAAATGATGATGTTCCAGCGATAGCCGCAATGCTAGAAGGAAGCGAATTCCACTCTTCAATAGCAAGGACCAAAAGTGAGTATTTGTATCATTCTGTCCGAGCGAAAATGGGTTAGTCTTCTTCATGTGATCTACACAAGCCGGTGTGTGCGGCACCGGGAGAAGATATGAACTTGCGGATGGTGTGTTGCTGTGGTAGAAAGTATGGAAAAAAGATAAACGGCTGTGTTTTCTGCGCATGACCAGAGGCGGGAGACGGAGCGATATTTTCAGTATTGTTACACTTTGATACCGAGAGTAACGGAAACGGATGAATCGAGCAGCCTTGTTTTGTATAGATTTCAACATGTTAACAAGATAGGTATAATGACGGTTTCAGATCACGGATGCGTATTCTATCACAGGCTTGATTAGCATGTTGAATGCGTGTAGTTTTGTGTCCTGGTTGGCTTGGTGTAGTCGGCGTCTAAGAAGACCAAGTTTTTTTAAGTGTTTGGTAGTAATCAGTTCAATATGAGTGCTCCAGGATAAATACGAGCTAAAATTTACACCGCGGTATTTTACCGACGCTCAAGTTTCAATGATAGTATTATTAAATGTGTGGGCATTAGGAATCGCCTTAGCAGCGGAAGCAAACTTGAGATGTACAGTTGTGTCTGCGTTAATTACCATCTGCCCTACCGCACCAATGAGTTAGCTCATCAAGATCAGTCTGGAGAGCAATGATGTTAACAATCATGCCGTCGTTTCTATGCAAAGAGGTTATGTATTTAAACTTCTGGAGTGACAGTCCAATCCGCCACCTACGGGAGCGCTTGAAGCCGCCGGCGGCCATATTGTTAGAGGAAAAGGAGCATGCTTACAGTACGTGGCTGCAAGCACGCGCGACGCAACTGTGCTTGCGGTTCTGCGATGAAAAATGAAATGAAACCCCTTTAGGAAGTATATCAGTCCGGCATTGTGTGTCGCTGTTGCCAAAAAAAAAAAAGAATGTCATGGTGGTGGGTGCCTTGTGTTCTGTGTACAATATGTTGCGAGAACTGAAAAACAGTCGTTTCCTGTTTTCTTCATTCAGTAACCTGCCGCGTGCATCGGCACTGTGATGCCCTTTCGTCGATACGTGGTGCCGGGCCGTATTGACAAAACATGACCTTGAAATATAGTATCCTTATGCCATTTCTTAAAAAAATCACTATTTGTGTTAATGAGCGTTATTGATCTAAACCTAGAAAACAAGAAAAAATATTCAACGGTAGGTCTCATTTTTGTCCGGCGTTTCAGTTCTAGCTGAAAAGAGTTGGTGAAAGCAAATTTACAAAAAAGCTAAGGCGACCCACCATCAGCACGAAGCCGCAAGCCTACATGCGCTCCAATGAGGGTAACCTGCCAAAGTTAAAGTCATGCGTCACTGGCGGCTCAAGCAATCTTTACTTTTTTTTTCGTTTCTGCATCCGTTCTTCCTGCGTCTGCGGCAAAAACGAAAAGTGGGAAGGCAGATAAACGGAAATTGGTGGAGGCAGGTGGTAGCGTAATGGTTAGAGTGCCCATCTCCCAAATGCAAGATGATGCATTTGGGAGATGGGCTCGAATCCCGGTGGTTTGTTTGGGAAGACAGCTTTCTGTGCACTCTGGTGACTGCGACGCTCAGAATTAGGCGGCAGCCTGACGACAACGGTCGCCGTCAACGTAAAAGAATAAGCGGGCGTGCAAGGTCCCACTTAAAGCCGAAAGTACATTCAGAGGAGATACGCTATACTCTTGTCGGCAAAAAAAAAGTGATGCGTAACGAGCGCTGTTGTTGAGCGATGCTGTAGACCGATAATGTCGCCATAGACAGGACCACGCTCCAATCCCGGTGCTCAGCGGAAATATACATCGACAGCATGTCAACTAGCGTGTTATTGATACTTCATTAAGGTCTTTGCGTGTTTGTGTTGTGTCTAGCAGGAGCGAGTAGTATAGGAGATGACATTGGAGAGAAGGCGGTGAGCGAAGTCCGCGAAAAGGGATTGAGGATAGTCATATTGAACGTCGACGCTGTGTTGAAGAAAGCCTGCGACTTCAGTTGCTCAGCCGACAGAAAGGCTTGAGTGGTAGCATACCGCTGGGCGTATTTGGTAACCACAGCGATAGACACACACTTTGCGGAAGTAAACAGAGGAAATGCACGTAGTGAGTTGGCCGCCCTTTTCAAGCTCTGGTATAGCTTGAAAAATGAATGTGGAGAAGTATGACGCACCAAATAGTATATGCCAATCCAAATGAATCAGCGTGCTCATACTTGCGCGACATGCCATGGTGGCCTGCCACCAGGACACCATGAAGTTGCAGCGAAGACAGTTTTCATTGGGTACTTGAGAATCAGAGACGTCTGAGGGATGTTTCTACGGTATAAGAACACATCGCCTTCGCCCCCCCCCCCCCAAATAACTAAATCACGAACATAAGCTTACAAATAGGGACATCGTAAGATCGAGCACTAGGGCGCTTGTTGATCTTGTTCAGGATGACGTCAGGGTTTCATTCAGCGTTTATTTCTGAGAAAATGAGTTGGAGTTACGTTTATTTGCATCACAATGGCGGGCGTAATCAGGCAAACATTGACAGCATTTCATTAGAGGGTGCCTGACTACTCTGTGGAGATTACGTTTAACAATGACAACAAACAGAGAAAGCTTTGCTTACATCGATTCGCACATACGTGGGATACGCATAATTTTTTGATTATCAATTTAGATGCTTCAGAATGGCGCTCATTAGCCCAACATTTCCATCCACAGTGAGCAAAAGCGGCTGTCGTATCCACCGTAGAATTAATTTAAATGGCTTTAATCCCATGGACATATCGTCGCCAACTTCCGTGGGAATGGAGTCGTCAAAATTGAATACAGGTGACAGTGAAATCAGGAGGTTGATGAACGGCAAGAAGGCGGAAGCTTGCACAAGACCTCAGGGATATAAAATGACTTTTTGAGCAGCTTGGTCAGGGGGCATGCAATGGTTTCCACGTCTATTAAAAATCCTCCAAAATATTAACAGAGGCCGACAAAAATGCGCGAATTTTGGGAAAGGTGAAACCGCTGGAAATTTCACGACAGCCTTAGCCTAATTATAAAAGATGACTTAAAAATAAGGAACCATAACGTTGACAGGGTGGCCAAATTCTGGCACAAATAAATCGGCTGTTGAAGCAGTTCAGCTGAAACGCAATGGTGCGAAATAAGGCGAGAATGTCGGCAAGTGTTTACAAAGGTCAAGTAGGTCCTGTGGCCGACGCCAGCGCTCAGCAGCTGTCAAACGACTGCACGTATTAGCGAGATGCCTGGTCGTCAGTAATTACAGTATGATTCGGGTCTGAAATATTGGACGCGGACTCCATCACATTGAATACAGTGCATTCTACGGTGTCATTCTTGGACAGATGGTACCCATTCTCCAGCAATGAGGATAGGAACAAATTGTCTCACGGGCCGGCTGTCACCTTCCTCCTACTGCCAACATTCCTTTCCCTCCGTAGTTGCTTAGCTTGTATTCGGTTCGGCTGCTAATCACGAGGTCTCGGGATCGAATCCCAACCATGGCAGCCGTATTTCAATGGTTGTGAAATGCGAACACCCGCGTACTTAGGGTTAGGCGCGCGTTAAAAATCCCAAGTGGTCCAAATTATTCCCGAATCCTCCACTACGGCGTGCCTCATAATGAAAGCGTGGTTTTGGCAAGTAAAACCTCTTAATGCGTTATGTAACATTCGTTAAGGATGTCCTGGGCAGTCGCACAACACTTGAATACAATTAAGTGTCAGGAGTTGCGCGTGAGGTCCTTGAATATGTCATCATCATCATCATCCTTGTTACGCCGACTGCAGGGCAAAGACCTCTCCCATACTTCTCCAACAACCCCGGTCACCTACTAATTGTGGCCATGTCGTCCCTGCAAACTTCTTAATCTCATCCGCCCACCTAACTTTCTGCCGCCCCCTGCTACACTTCCCTTCCCTTGGAATCCAGTCTGTGTATAATAACTGTGTCTTACCAGTACTCACCTACGGGGCAGAAACTTGGAGGCTTACGAAAAGAATTCTACTTAAATTATGGACGAGGCAACGAGCTATTGAAAGAGGTGTAATGAAGAAGAAGAGCACAGGAACAAGGCCAGCCAGATCGTCTCTTCCATGCCTGCTGTGCAACCAGTGGGCCAGCCGGATCGCCAGTGCTTGGCACGAGTGTGAGCCGTTCGAGCTACCAGCTGTTCCTGCTCTGCGTCACCTGCCTGTTCAGTGCACCCATTACAATTGGTGGAAGGTGCAGGGTACTCAAGAACATCTACACCCTGGAACTCCGGTCTCGGACTCTGCCTCCCGTCATGCCTGACTCTCCCCAGCCGACGCCGCCGCCACCCCCCGTTGCCTGCTCTGGCGCTGTCCCGCAACGCCATCCAGCGGTTTTCAACGGTACAGACGAACAGGACGTCAATGACTGGTTGGCTACGTTCGATCGGGTGAGCTTGCATAATCGATGGGATGATACCGCCAAGTTAAATGCCGTCATATTCTACCTAGCGGGAGTGGCTCACCTGTGGTTTAGGAATCACGAAGCCGACTTTCAGTCCTGGTCCACGTTCAAGACCAGTTTCGCTGCAGTTTTCGGTCGCCCTGCCGTCCACAAGTTGCGCGCCGAGCAGCGGTTACGAGAGCGAGCGCAACCACCCGGTGAAATGTTCGCCTGTTATATTGAAGAGGTTCTCGACCTGTGCAAACGTGTGGATGCGTCTATGCCGGAAAATGACAAATTGAAGCACATTTTGAAGGGCATCGCCGATGACATCTTACAAATGTTGATAGCCAAGAGCACACGCACCGTAGCAGAGCTCATAAGCTTGTGCCAAAGCTACGACGAGTTGAGGAGGCAGCGCGAGTTGACTAGGCGCCCCTCAGTGGCTGACGAGGCCCTCTCTTTCATGACGGCCTTCTCTGATCGTTCCTCCTTGCTCACACAAATCCAAGCTTTCGTGCGGGAGGAAGTTGCACAGCAGGCATGGAAGAGACGATCTGGCTGCCCTTGTTCCTGTGCTCTTCTTCTTCATTACAATTCTTCATTACCGCAGCCATGGCCTAGTTGCAGAGCGCCCGCCTCGGCTGCGGGAGGCTGTGGGCTCGATTCCCACCGCCGCCGGGTACCCACTGGGTGCACAGCAGGCATGGAAGAGACGATCTGGCTGGCCTTGTTCCTGTGCTCTTCTTCTTCATTACAATTCTTCATTACCGCAGCCATGGCCTAGTTGCAGAGCGCCCGCCTCGGCTGCGGGAGCCTGTGGGTTCGATTCCCACCGCCGCCGGGTACCCACTGGGTGCACAGCAGGCATGGAAGAGACGATCTGGCTGGCCTTGTTCCTGTGCTCTTCTTCTTTATTACAGAAGAATGATGGGTGTAACGTTAAGGGATAAGCAAAGAGCAGATTGGATGAGGGAACAAACACGAGTTAATGACATCTTAGTTGAAATCAAGAAAAAGAAATTGGCATGGGCAGGACATGTAATGAGGAGGGAAGGTAACCGATGGTCATTAAGGGTTGAATATGTGGATAGCCTTTATGGCGTTCGATAGCTGCTAGTCTACATTGCGGCTATATAATAAAGGCGGAACGGCAACATGGTAGACAATGTGGAGAACATACAAATCCCGCATATATTACTGCAGTATAATTTTAAATAGCGTTCTTGCTGCACGCACGTGGATAGCCGCCATAGGAGACTACTTTGGAAACTAACTGCAAGTACTGTATATGTCGTACCCAAGGGTGTACCTGTCCTGGTGGCCAGTAAATGTGACGTAATATTGCGAGCAGCTTCGGCCATAGCATGCTAACGGATGACGACACAGACTGAAGTGACTAGCGCAAGAGTAGACAATAGAGAGACGCTACAAGGACAAGTGCCCAGTTGGAAGTTTGCGCTTATCCTTGTCGCCTCTTTAGTGTCCCGTTTCCACTCTTGCGCTAGTCACTTTAGCATGGAATACCATCTAGCCCCCTCTCACACCCTGCGACGACACAGGGACAGTTTGCTCAACTCTTGTTTCGCGACTTTTGTGTCAAGGTGAAAAACCGACATATCCATGTAGATGTCTTAATACTTAAGCACATCTAGAATTGCAGCTGCAGCGACAGCCCATGAGTGCGCATTGCAAAGTTGCTAGTGAAATAATTGTGTGCACCTTAACGAATTCGATAAGGGAAAATCAAAATCCATCCACGACGGCGTCTCTGGTAGGCGCGGTGCGATGTTCGGACGTTAACAATGTATGCCGATTGAAGAAAGGCTGCCCCGAAGTGCTTCTGACGGTTAGGCTAGCTTCTTTACTCCGTAGAATGAAAAAAAAAGAAAAGGAAAAGAGAAGAAAAAAAAAGAACCGAATCAAAAGCCCAGAATCAACAATTGCTCGTCGCGAGTAAACGCTGGAGGACGAGCAATTTCCAGGCGACGAGCGAATACGCTTGATCAAGAACACTGATAACGCCGGCGGGACAAGCATTGTGGCGAAGTTCAATGTGCAGGGATAGCTTTTACTTTTTTTATTTTTGTTTGGTTGACGTCATCACGCGTCACCGCGGGAAGTTTGAAAAGTTTAAGGTGAGTACGCCACGTGGTGGCATTCACGCGAACTAAACCCTTGTGTCCAGAAAAGCTGGATACGAGGGTGGAAATAAACTGAGCGCTACTAACTTTCCCAAGGCGCTCCTCGATGTTAGGGATCGGATAAATTTGATCCTTAGTTATGGAATTAAGCCTGCGGTAGTCGACGCAAGGACGAGGTTCCTTGCCCGGTACCTCAACTAAAATCAAAGGGGAGGTATAATCACTCTCACCCACCTCAATAACACCGAGCTGTAGCATTTTCGTTACCTCAGCCTCCATAATATCGTGCTGGCGGGGTGACACCCGGTACGCCTTGGATCGTACTGGCTCTAGGGAGGTAAGTTCTATATCATGAGTAAGGACAGAAGTCCTACCAGGCCTGTCAGAGAACTGACCTTGAAACTCTTGTAAGAGCTCGTGTAGTTCGGTTTTCTGCTCAGGCGACAGCGGTGCTTTACTGATTAAGTCACTATTGACTTGATCGGTGTCTTCCCTGTTCGTAATTGAGCCTAGTCCCGGAAGCTCGACCGGAAGCTCTTCGGGAACGTTTACCATCATACACACCACTCCTTCCCGTTGCTTATAGGGTTTGAGCAGATTACAGTGGTAAACTTGCTGTGCTTTCTGTCTTCCTGGCAGATTCACCACGTAGTTAACGTCCGACAGTTTTTGAACGATCCGTGCTGGCCCTCCCACTGCACGTCGAGTTTGTTTTTTAGCGATGTGCGCAATATCATGACCTCATCGCCCACCTCAAAACGATGGGCCCTGGCTGTCCGATCATAATAAACCTTGGCCCTCTGCTGGGCCTTTGCCATTCCTTCACCTGACAACTCCTGTGCCCTTCTTAAGCGTTCGAGGAGCCTAAGCACGTACTCCACCACGACTGGGTCGTCGCCCCTGCCTTCCCACGATTCTCGAAGCATGCGAAGCGGAGACCGGAGCGAGCGACCGTACACCAGCTCACCTGGCGAAAACCCCCTAGCCGCATGCGGCGCGGTCCTTAATGCAAACATCACCCCAGGCAGACACAGCTCCCAGTCAGTTTGATGTTCAAAACACAATGCTCTCAACACGCGCTTCATGACGGAGTGTAGCTTCTCAACGGAATTCGACTGGGGGTAGTACACTGAGCTGTGTAACAGCTTTAACCCGCACCTTTCGAAAAAGGCTGTCGTCAAAGCGCTAGTAAACACTGTGCCCTGATCTGATTGGATTTCCGCAGGAAAACCAACTCGCGCAAATATGGACAGTAGTGCACTGACTATCTCAACTGAGCTGAGTTCTTTAAGCGGCACTGCTTCAGGGAACTTTGTCGCTGGGCAGATCACAGTCAAAATGTGTCTGTACCCCGTGGCTGTTACCGGCGGAGGTCCCACTGTATCAATAACGAGCCGTCTAAAAGGCTCCGTAATCATAGGTACCAACTTCAACGGCGCCCTCGATTTGTCCCCTGGTTTGCCCACCCGCTGACAGGTGTCACATGTCCTCACAAAGTGGTCTGCGTCCCGAAAACACCCTGGCCAATAGTACTCTTGCAAGAGACGGTCCTTAGTTTTCTTAACTGTCAGAGCGCCTGTCAGACCCCCTCGCTTCACCCTTGGGGAGCTCCTCTCCCCGGCTGCGGCGCTTTGACAAGCGTGGGCACCAACATGCACACACACGCACACACGAAGACACGTGGCATTGAAACATGCCTGGACGCGCTGGGCGGGGAGGCGTTGCGGCGGCGCTGAACGGGCCAAAATGTCCGCCGCTTTGAACGAAGCCCCGACATCCGTTGCATCCGCGCCGGCTATTCGCAACTTTCACCGCCTATAGGTGGCGCCACACGAAATTCAATATGGCTGTCGTTAAGGGGATCGTGTAGACGCCACCGGCTAGTGTACACGCTGCATCGGATCGCACAGTGTTTCCGGCCGCAGCGTGGTATTGTCATGTCTTCATTTCAACGACCACTGACTCTGGCATGTATTATGACCCACATCGGGTGTTCAGAAACGCGTGTTCGGTGACTGGTTGAAGGTGAAGAAGTGTTGAACGCAGCAGACATCGTTTGCTGCGGCTTTAAAGAATGCACAGTCTCATCGTACACCGTTCAAGGATTGTGCCTGCAAACAACATCACAAGTGTGGCAGAAACCGCACGAGCTGTGGTTCGAATTTAGGAGCGACAAAACCATAAAGATGGGCATATGTGCTATTTACTGGTTTTTTTTTTTTCTTGCGAGTCCCTCGCCTAATAGGCTTCAGTGGCCGCACTTCAGGAAATTAAAACAGCTCAATTGTGTTTACTGCAGAGGCGTGAGCTGGTTCAACGCTCCGTGAGAATGAATAGCTTGCTGCTGGTGCGTGTGGCATGGTGTACGTGTACTACATATTCGGTCGTCCACTCCTAGTTTGAACACGCGAGCACATGGCTGCGCGCATCAGCCTGCAAGTGCTTCCGACACATCTGCGTTTCCAGGCAGACTGGTTTATGCGCAAAGGGACCACGAGTTGCTGCTTCACGTCGTCTGCCTTTTTGCTACGATGCGCGGCTGTGAGCACGGTTACGCGCTAAGAGGGGCTCCCGTGTACTGCCGCGGCTTCGGTGTCCGAACCCTTGCCTCGCGTTGCCTGGCAAACTATGCTGCCTTTATGCGCTAGTAAACAAAGGTTATTCGCTCACATTCATTTTCTAAAGCATCGTCTATGCAGTCGTACAGCACATGGCAAACGTTTAATGATGCCACAAAGCTGATTTCATCGCCGTAGGAGCATAACATTGATTTGGTCATTCTCCGATGAACCGTAGTACTCGATTAGCGTGCCCACACCTCAAAAGTGGTTCTTCTAGTACTTGAAGGCTTTTTTTTTGTATGTGTGTGGAGCCCAGATGCGAAACGCCGCTAAGAAAATACTGCACGAAGGCAGGGCGAAAGGAAAAAAGATACACAATGAAACGGGAGAAAGAGCAATACATCACGTTTATTCACACAACATGAAGAGTGCCTGTCTTACAGGGCCACTTACAGGGCCACTGCTCTTGCAAAGCAGGCATACAAGCAGGCAACACAGGCTGTGAGCCGTACCTGAATGTGCAGCATATCCTGACCAACCAGCATGCACAAAAGTTTGAGGAACTTCTCTTCCATGAAGTCGCATTCAGACACTGGGACAAGTTAAGAATTTACAGAGCTGATATGAACCATTTGAGCACTCAGCTAGCAAAAATTTATAAGGGCATAGTTGCTGTGAGCTCAGCACAAGCAGTTAGAATTTGTGCTGAGACTGCTGGGCAAAATAATACACAATGGCAAAGAGAGCGAATGCTCAGAATAACAGGAAGCAAGTGCCACACATTGTATGTGGATTTGTGCCATCATCGACAAACAGCTGGCAAAACAAAATTGAAAAACTGCAGACGCAAAACTTCTAAAGAAACGACGCCACGAGATATGGCAAGGCGTGCGAGAAGCCACCTCTCGAAGTGTATGCACTTAACACATTGTTTTCGTGACAGGCTTCCCAATGCGAAATTTCACTGCCCACTCCTTTTTCATTCATTCGTCACAAGGAAACGAGTGAAGGCTTACCTCGCCTTTGACTGCACGGCGTGTGCACTGAGGCACACAGCACATTTTGTTGCTCTTGTACGTCTTGCCCATTTCACCAAACACGTAACCCGTCAAAACAGTGTCACTGCGAAAGGCAACCTGTGCCTCAGCTGCGTAGATCACTGCAGAGCTCTGAAATACCGCTGTAAAAAGCGACCCCAATCAAATACAAAACAAAGGCTCCAGTGCACCACGCTAACTGAACACGGGCGACGGGGGTGCGAAACGCCGGCATCCCCTCGTTGAGGCTTACGACGGCTGCCGCACGGCGTCGCCACCATCTGTGAAAGTTGCGAATACCGCGCGTCATAGGCGAAACGTAACACCGCACATTGCCGCAAGTGGGGAAGCACCCCAACGTCTCGACTCTAACAAGAGGAATGCAACAATTGAACTGCGGCATAGTGTAAGCGTGCTATAGTAGAAAACTAAAAGAAGATTGCTTAAGGCTAACCGCAAATAGCTCACAGATCAGTTTTTGCGTCTGTTTAGCACAATAAAGCTATTGCCGACCTATGGAAAATATTATTTGGTCACTATGAAACATCGTTCCAGCGCACAATTGAACACGGACGAGAAGAAAAGGACAACACGAACGCCAAACTTCCACCAACTAGCCCAGCTGTCCATACTTATTTTGTCACGCATAGTAATTTTTCTGTTTCGTTCCGCCTAAGATAATGGTGACACGTGTACCTCGGTCACTACGTATTTGTAGCACATTCCAGGATTAACCAATTGAGCCTGCGCATGTGTTGTGTGCTTCCTTCATTGTACCAGTATTTTTCTTCGTTCAGAAATAAGATTTCGCATCAACTGGGCCCACTTTGTGTTTTTCTAATCAACTTGACCACGTTTTACGACTGCGCTACAGTGACTGCAATGACTGAAAGGTTAGTGCTACCGGCGTAACGTTCCCTTCTGCAGCTCGTACAACCGTATTTCAACTTGTGCAACTGTCAACATTGTTGTGAACACTCTGTACTAACATACCTGTAGTTTTATTGTTTGTAGATATTATACGAGATGGTAAGAAATTACTTCAAAAGACTTTATTGTGCACAATATTTTTCATTTTGAGGCGATCAGATGCAAGTAGAAATTACTTGAAGGAGAGAAGCCGAGGGGCACGATTTTTGTTATTCATAACCATATAAAGCCAATAGATAATGAAGAAAAAATTCAAAGGAGTTTACTTGTGGTTCTTAGCTTAGGTATAATAATGGTGAGCTCGAAAGAAATGAAAACGGATGAAAGGAACAACTTACCGCCATTGTATTTAAAATCCACAACCTCCGCCTTACCGAAAGAAGAAGAAGCCGACCACTGCGTATGTGGAATTTTCGGCTCCCGCCTCTGCACACGTTTTCGGACAAATTTCTGTAATTCCTAGCAACGAAATGTGCACTATTCGACGCAGTTTCTTCTAAGGAACACGCCGATGTGCGATTTTTCTTCCCGTCAGTGCACTCTTTTCAATTTTCGAGACCTTTAGTTCGGACCACACCGAGGCTCAGCTAGCCCTACCCGACTAGGCCTATCGTCGGGGGCGAGGAGCGAGCAGGCCCAGGCCTCTGCCCGCTATGGAGACCGACGTGGAGGGAGAAGACATCTCCCAAGAAGAAGCGAATCGCCCAGGCTGGACGACGGCCATGGGCAGAAACAAGAAGGCCAAACCGGGACCGACCGTTCCGGACCGAGGCAACGAGGGACGAGCAGAGACGAAGGGCGGCTGCCGCACGGCCGGCTCGCAGAGCGCGGTCAAGCGCCTCGTCGCCGCATCGAGGCTCCCCCGGCTACCGAGGGACCACATTCGCATCATATTGAGGCCGAGAGACGGTCTCGACGTAAAAAAAGTGAGTCCAATTCGCCTGGCGCAGGCGCTAGCAATGGCGGCCTCACTGCCGCCGAATGAGACCGAGGAAGACATCGTCTGTCCGAACGCAACCCAGAACATTCTCGTCGTGTCCACACCAACCGAGAAGAACGCGAACGCATACGCCGGAGTTCACAAGCTTCACCTAAGAGAAGGCGCATACAATGTGGCCGCATACATTGCGGCGCCGGACAACACGTGCAAGGGGGTCATCAGAGGAGTGGACCCCGAAATCAACGAGGCCCAGCTTCAGGCCATGATCGTGAATCAAAGAAATCCCAAGGCCTTGGAAGCCAAGCGGATCAAAAACACCTCGACGGTGGTAGTGCTCTTCGACGGCATGAAAGTGCCAAACTACGTCATGTGTGGCGTAAGCCTAATACGCTGCACGCTATACAGGCGGCAGAACGACGTGTGGTACGGGTGCGGTGACTTGGGCCACAGAGTCGACGTCTGTCCAAATCCTGACAAGAAGAGGTGCCGTGGCTGCAGAGTCAACGACCCGGCTGAAGACTACCAGTGCTCGCGCAAGTGCGCCCTCTGCGGGGGCCAACACCCGACGGCGGACAGCAAGTGCAAGCAACTATACCAAATCCCTTACGTCGTGCGGCGCAGGAGGCGCCGATGCAGAAATGCGAAGAAATCGCAGCTGCAAAGCTAGCCGCAACAGCTGGAGAGTAGATCACGCGATTCAAGCGTGGCAAGCGCCTCCAGAGGGGGATGTTCGACGACGCCGACACTACGACAGCGCAGCCGATCGAGAGGCCGTTCCCGCTCCAGGGGGCGCTCCCGCACCCAAGTTCGCATTCAAGAGGGGCCGACCTGGGCAGACCGGGCCAAGCCAAAGCCAAAGCCGAAATCACAATCAAAGGTAACGCAGGTAGCATTGCCAAAGCATAACAAGGAGGACCCTAAATAGCTCAGCTAGTGGAAGAAAACACGCGCCTCAAGGCGGAGATTCAGAAAATGAGGGCGGATTTCAAATTGTTTCGGAAACAAGGTTCCACGCCCCAGATAGTCGAACAACAGCAGCAGCAGGTGCCGCAAAGTACACCGACCCCGCAAGGGGAACAGTCGGTTCGCTCGGTCAAACGCAGGGCCCCTCTCCTGAGGGAGGAGGGAAACCCGGCGGAACCCGAGTCCAGTAGCATCCTATTGGGAATTAAGCAGTCGATTAGCTCTTCGCAGCTAATGGTCCAGCAACTAGCGGAAAGCATGGTAGCGCTCGCGGCAAGAGTGACACGTATCGAAGCTCACATGGCGCCTGCAGGTGCTAAACAAATCCAAGGCATCAATCATGGCGAACAACTCAACTAGAGAGCTGGTAGTGCGGCAGTGGAATTGCGCTAGCTTCAAAAAGCGCAAGGCTCCGCTGCTACAGTTCGTTGCCTCACAGGCGGACAAACCGCACGTCATAATCTTACAAAAAACTTTGGGTAGAGAGGCGCCCTTGCCCGGCTACCGAATCGTCTCGGCAAAATTCGAACAGGGTAAGCGCGGAGTGGCGACCCTCGTTGCGAACAAATGCTCTTTCCAGGAACGAGGTTTGAAATTAGGCAATGCGAAAGCGGAGGTATCCGTGATCGAAATCATACCGAACAGTTGGCTGAAAAACAGCGTATTCCTAGTGAACGTGTACAGCCCGCCCTCTGACCACAGACAGTCGTTTACATCGATAATAACGAAGGCGGCCTCAATGGCCTGGAGGGCACCGCTAATAGTGGCAGGAGATTTTAACGCGCCCCACTGAGCCTGGGGATACGCAAGGCCAATGCCTAAGGGAGAGCGGCTATTGGAGGCAGTCACTACGTGCTCGCTAGAGCTGGTGACGGACCCCCGCTATCCGACTCGACTAGGCACGTCGGTGGCGCGGGTCACGACGCCCGACCTGACCTTCGTCAAGAACGTGCGAGGGGCCGAGTGGCGCAACCTGCACGAGAACCTCGGCAGCGACCACTACATACTGGCGGTCACGATCCCCATCAGGGCGGCACCACCGAGATAATTTAAGGTCACCGACTGGGACGCCTTCCGCAAAATAAGGAAGGAAGACACAAGCGAACACGCGGATCTAGACAGTCTTTTTAGAAGGCTCAAAGAGGATGTTAGCACCACGACGAGGGTTGTCCAAACTGAACTGAACGTGGAAAGGATGGACGCGAGATTGGCACACCTATTAGAGGCAAAGAATTCCATCACGGCCAGGTGGAAAACGCAAAGATTGAATCGCAGACTGCGAAAGAAAATAGCGGCACTACACCGGGAAATCGAAGCGCACTCGATCGAGCTTTCCAAGCAACAGTGGAACGAGGTGTGCGCATCGGTAGACGGACAAATGCGAACCGGGCGCAAGTGGAACCTGTTAAAGCAACTGTTAGACGACAGGCAGTCCAAAGGCAATCAGAGATTGGCAATCGATAGGATTTTACAAAAGCAAAAGGAGCAGGGCAAAACGGAAAACGAGTTCCTAAAGGAGCTGGCGGAGACGTATCTCCCACTGGGCCCGTCAGGCGACAGGTCCACAATACGCCGGGGAAGAGGTCGAAGAACTCGACGCGCCCTTCACGGAATCGGAAATTTGGGATGCCTTACAAGGCCTCAACGGACGCTCCGCTAAGGGCCCGGACGGGGTCTCGAACAAACTGTTGAGGAACCTGAACGGAAAGTCGGTCGAGAAGCTCACTGAAGAAATCAACAGAGCGTGGGAAACGGGACGAGTGCCAGAGGTCTGGAAAGAGGCCTCGGTCATACTAATACCGAAACCGGGTAAACCACTTGCGGCGGAGAACATGCGGCCAATATCGCTAACCTCCTGCGTAGGAAAGACGGCCGAACATGCCATACATAATCGAGTATCGCGGTACATAGAGAGAGAGGGCCTCTTCCCACATAACATGGTGGGCTTCAGACCGGGCCTCTCCACACAGGACGTAATGTTACAACTCAAAAAGCAGATAATCGACGGCGTAACAAGAGACACCAGGGGCATACTGGCCCTGGACCTAACGAAAGCGTTCGACACGGTGAAACACAGATTTCTAATGGAAACGATCTCGGTGATGGGGCTCGGCCGGAAATTCCACTCTTTAATGGGCTCCTTCCTCAGAGACAGGAAAGCCACGGTCAAAATAGGACAGGCCACGTCCGATTGGTACACGCTGGGCGCGAGGGGCACCCCTCAAGGGGCGGTGCTCTCCCCACTATTATTCAATCTGGCCATGAAAGGGCTCTCGGACCGCCTCACGAGAGTGACCAACGTCAATCACGCCCTGTACGCAGACGACATTACGGTGTGGTGCCCAGGAGGGTCCGACGCAGAAGTCGAGCGGGCTCTTCAAGAGGCGCTGGACACAACGGAAGAGTACCTGCAGGAAACGGGACTCCGTCTGTCACCCAGCAAATCGGAACTGTTGCTGTACAGGCCCTCGAAACAAGGCATGAGGAATTTGACGCCGATCGATCAAATACCGATATAATTGCACACGAGTGCCGGCCAGCCGATTCCCAGGGTGGACACTATAAGAATCCTGGGGCTGTTAATTGAGGCTAAAGGCGGTAACACGCAAACTGTCAAGAAACTCGCGTCCAAAACGGAGAACATGATCCGGCTGATCCTCAGGGTGACGAACCGCAGGGGGGGCCTCAGCGAGAGCAATCTCATCAGACTTTACCACGCCTGCCTCATGAGTCACGTAAATTACGTAGCCTCAGCGCTAAAATGGACCAAGAGAGACGCGGCCAAGATAGAGACACTGATGCGCAAGAGCATCAAAAGGGTGCTAGGTCTTCCGACCACAACAAGCAAGGAGCGGCTCGATCGGTTAGGGGTCCACAATTCACTATCAGAAATAACCGCAGCGCAGACCAAGGCACAGGTCGTGCGGCTGTCGACCACCATGCAGGGCCGGCAGACGCATCCTAGAAGAAGCAGGGATAAATGCAGAGGCAGAGTGCAACGCACGCAGCGTCGCGCTCAGTGCGGCGGTCAGGGGCACTTTCAAGGTAGAGCCGCTTCCGAGAAACGTCCACCCGCAATTCAACGAGGGGCGCCGAAAGGCGAGGGCCCGAGCACTGCTGAAATCGACCGCCAACTGCCCGGGACTGGCGGCATTTGTAGACGCGGCCCAGTACGGGCGCAGCGACCGGTACGCAGCCGTCTCGATACGCTGGGATGGCACGATAATTAACGCAGCATCGGTCAAGGGGGTAACGTCCGAAGTGGCCGAACAGGTGGCAATAGCCATAGCAATGAAGGACCCCGAACGTCCTTACGTCTACACTGATTCGCGATCGGCGGCCAGAGCATTCGCCTCGGGCTCGATATCGCGGGAAGCGGCGGCCGCCCTCGGCAGCGAGGGAGCCGCGGGTCAGCACCTCGTCAAATGGTTTCCAGCCCACATGGGGGCCGACGTGCACCCCGAATCTCCCAACGCCAACGAGCTGGCGCACGGACGCGCGCGAGGACTCACGCACCGCGGCGATCGTGGCGAGCGAAGTGGCGGGGAGGGAGGGGAGCACCGAGACCCGCTGCTCACCTTCAACGAAATAACAACGCACTATCAGCTGTCGAGGAGAACCTTCCCGCTCTCCCACGCTAAACTCACTAGACCACAGTCATCAATATTCAGAATTCTTCAGACAGGGTCGTTCCCCTCGAGAGGCAGACTGAGCCGTTATTCACCAGAAGTAGAGCCGCAATGTCCGGATTCTGGCGCATCGTACTGCTCGCTAGCGCATATGCTCTGGCAATGCTCCGCGTTAAGCGGCACCGTGTTCACTAAAGAAGAAGACTGGGTGGACGCCCTGCGAAGCGACGACCACCAGACCCAGCTCCGGGCCGTCCAGAGGGCTCACGAAAGGGCGGAGGCTCACGGGCTTCCCGTCCCAACGTGGGTGCGGCCCGCGACCCCTGCCGACCACTAAACCAAGAATGGGTGGGGAGGGGTTCCTCAGGACCCAATAAAGTTATTTCCTCCTCCTCCGCCTTACCCGTGCGTTCTACTACCGACCGTGCGTAGTTCACAACGTTTTCTTGTGCTCCTCGGATGTTGCTGGTGAGTTTGCTGCATATTTTTTAAACCAATGGTATCATAGTAAATCGTGTGAACGTTGCTAGGACATCAGTGAACCTATGAGGTTGCCGACGAATCGAATAACTTTAACGCTTAGTCTAAAGGTACGTCGGTATATGTAAAAACATGCCCAAAATCGCTAGGTAGCACCAAACGAAAAGCCTGGCACGAGCGAAGATACTGCTCCAGGAGAGAAGGTCCGGTCTCTACTACGGCCCCTATTGCTACACGGGAAAATCAGTGATGTTATTTTGAAAGTAGAGCGCCGTAATGCACTTGAAATGCACAATTTGGCCTGACTGACTCAGCACGAGCGCCTCAGGCGCGAGATAGTCGGTTTGACGTACTTTTAGACACCGCGATGAAGTTATCCGATTAATCGTCAATCTCACTGGTTAAATGACCCCCTCGCGACTATCACACGATTTCCTATGTTACCGCCACGACAAAAAGAAAGAAAAAGTCGCAGTTTCGCCCAAAAGGCGAAGCATCGATTTCATTTGCAAATTAGTAGATTGTCATAAGAAAGAAAGATAGTACCTTTATCGACTGTATAAACTTACAAACACTCGCTCACTAACAAAATTAAAAATCATGGTGTCAGCGCACACAGGCGAACATGCCCACATCACCGTCGATGACCGCGGGCACACATCGTCAAAACGCTGGCGTAAGGAAACGCGGCAGCAGCAGCGTGCGAAGTGACCTTCGTACCCTCCATAGCTTCAACGCAAACTGAGCCGCAAGAACACAGCACACGCAAAGCTACAAGCGTCCGGCCCACCTACACTCTGTCCCCAAAGCAGATCGCGTTCACTATAAGGAACGCGAGACCACGCGTTGCTGTCGAAGTGCAGCATCACCCTCGCGCTGCTTCCCCTCCTCTGCGTTCCGTGCACATGACAAAAGACTGTGCGCTTCCTCCCCCTTTCCTCCGTAAAGCTCGCTAGATTGAGCCGCGATTATCGGCTCATCCTCGCACGCTTTCACTCACACATGCAGCATACGGCGCTCGGCGACGGTGTTGTCGCCCTTGGACTTTATACGGAACATCACGTCGACGGCGCGATGCGCCTGGCGCAATAAAACGCAACTGACCAGCACCATCCAAGGAGCATGGCACCCACACACCAGGCTGCAGGTATGTAGAGCAGTATATATACCGAATGTTCCAGGACACTATTTCCTGCGAAATATAGAGCGCAGTCACCGTCGTAAACGCACTCAGTGCGAAGAGCTCCTAGCGTCGTCTGCCAGTCTGCAGTGTCTACGTATGCGAGTAGCGCACTGCTTTCTCATCATTGTGGTTCCGTTGTCGTGGGGCACTCATTGTGATGTGTCGGCCCTTTTTTGAGGATGAAATGCAGCATTTGGGCTTCGGTTGCTGTGTCAGCGCTGCAATACTGGGTTTCTCAGTCGACGCATGCTGCCTGTTCGGTCACCGTTGGCCACATATATTTCAATTTTGTTGCTGCCCAGCGCGTTAAGCATGTCACGAAAGGTGTTTCAAGCAACACCCAGGAAATCAGGTGGTCGCGGCGGTGTATGCACTGCTTTAGAAGAATCGACGCAATATGCGGTCTGGAATGTCTGAAAGAAGGGGGGGGGGGGGGAGCACAATTACTGGGCAAACCGAAGTTACGTAGTCTTGTGCTGCGGTGCTGACCTTCTCAAAATAATTTGAATAAAAATGATAAAGAATATAATGAAAAAATGGGGGCGAAATGCGAAAACACCCAAATACTTAGATTTAAGGGCACGTTAAAGAGCCCCTGGTGGTCCAATTTTCCGGAGTACTCCACTATAGCGGGCCTCATAATCAGACCGTGGTTTTGACATGTAAAACCCCGTAATTTGTTATTAACTCAAGCAGTCTGGTTGAATATTTGTCACCGCCCCGTTTCGAAGGGAATGCCAATAAATCATCATCATCATTAAGATTAAAGGATAGCTTTCGTGAATTATTTAAATCAAGTGTTGATTTTATCTTCATACCGAAATGACAAGTGTGTGTTGGTTCTCAGGCCACATACATGTGGTACTTTGTTCAAAATCTGGGTGAACGTACTCCTATGAATTCATGCAAAACTCTTGCGGCTCACTTGTGTAATGCCTGTCATTATAGAATGAGCATATAAATACGATTCATGAGAACATCACGGTCACGCCATACGTAGGAACATGCACCCCGATCATAACCTCGGCAGAAAGAGGGCAAGGGTGGCCAACCTCTATAGGCAAATACACAGTGATCAGCGACAAGTCAGCTTTGTGGATGCCGCCTCTTGTAAGGGACGTCGGTTGTTCACAATCGTCACTGCCAATTGCCGGCAAGGAATAACCAATGCTAACTTTGTATCTTTGTCTTTGTATCTGGTAGTGCTTCGTGATGTCGTGGAACCTGGTCATACGATCCTCCCACGCCCAGACGTTTGTAGTATCCCGCGGGGGCTGTTCCTCCGATGATGCTCGGTGAGTGAGGCCTCGAACAACGCGGTGAGTCGCTTCGCTGGGGGTGCTCAATCTAGTGTGTGCCGGGATCCATAGGAAATTGAAGTTATCAGGAGCAGGCCTGAATGCTAATAGAAAGCTTCAGCATAAGGGCTCATATAGTTGCACTGGTCTGGTGCATGTATAAAATGTTAGCTTGTGGTACCTTTTGAATAAACCGAAAAATGAAAGTCCAGCATTTGTCCTATTTCCATTTTTGTCTCTGTTCTCATCCCTTTGGGCTAGTTTTATATATTCATGGCTCATCATTTTGGAAACACTGCAGTCACCGTCACAACAAAAATGTTTGTGCTAGTGTGTCGCTTTGTGGCACCCTGCTGTAGACTTAAGATTGGCTGATGATGGTGTAGCTTGGTAATATGAAATTGTAGATAGAATCCTTACATATTTGCTTCCTGGGTTCTTGCATTGTCAATGCAAATATTCTTTTATTGCAGGTAGCATTCTTGGTATTGTCATACCAGTTTTCTTTCCATGTGTATGCGCATTTTCGTGAAGCACCCAGATGGAAGTGGCGATGCTCTAGCAAAACTACGTACTGATATTTAAGTACTGAAGAATATTTAAATAAGGAATAGGTACATGAAAATTACTTGTATTATTTGCATTAAATAGGTTCATTTATATATAGGTCATAAATGATTTACGTAAGAAAAACTGCCAACCTAGTGATAGTGTGAGGGCTCCCTCGAGCGCAGTTCCACTGTGTTTGGGTTGCTTCCAGAATGCTATAAAGATGCACATTGGACACCCTCTGCCCTAGGCAATTGAGGATATTAAAAATGTGCGTCGTTCCCATGGTTATGTGCTCTTGGAACCAGTAGGTATGGGCTTATTCTATGTTTCAGGTATATTTCCTTATAGAGTATGCTGCAAAGTATTAGCAATAGAATACTGTTTGAAAACAATGTAGGTCTCTTTAAAACCATACCGTAATGTCCTTTCTGTAAATTATAATTTGCATTTAATTTCTTGCAGGACCCAACAGTGGTGCACTATGTGCCCACTGTTACATATGAAGGTGATCTCTTGGAAGCAAAATCATTTGCTGTGTGCCTTTGAAGGGCTGAAAATTGAAGAAGGAAGTTTGCTGGCTGCAGTAGCCACGCTGCTGGCTCTGTACTGGGCTCTTAATATTGTGTTCATAAAAAAAGCCCAGAAGACACTAGATTTATTGTGCCGCTTAATTCAAGTGGATAGTGGTGTCCCAGCGACACCACTCGTCCGTGTACATGGAGCTCCGGCTTTTTCCACTCACAGCGACCGTCAGCCTATAGATTTCCTGGAAGTAACCATCGCCACTACTGCGGGAAGTCATCCGGACGACGAAGAGATCAACATCTCGGCAAGTGCTTCCATATCCATCCATAAAACGCCACATTTCGTGCCCGGTTCGCCGGCCGCCGCGTTAACCCTAACGCCGGTTCGGCAGCCCGGCATCTCTACCAACTCATCAGGCAACTATGGAAATAGAAGTGGAGGGGACTGAAATCGCCCCGGAAGAACTAAACGAGGCAGGATGGCTCGCCGCCCATAAGACCCTACAGCGAAGGAAACCAAGCCTTAACGAATCCAAAGCCATACCGCGTACAAGAACTGATTCGGTAGCGCAGACGCCGTCGTCCCGTCCGCGTCGGCAAGTGCCGAAGCCCCCACCGCTGCCGGAAGACGACTTCAAAGTGGTTCTCCGACCGCGTGACGGATTCAATACAGCCGGCTGGAGCTCCGCGCTTATCACCGACAACATCATGAGAACGGCCGCTCTGGAAGCGGCAACGCAACTAGAAGACACGATCCGAATCAACACCAGCCAAATCAAGGAGCTCAAATTACAAGAGAGGAGATTCAGCATGACTACCTACATTACGGCGCCCGAAAACTCGGCCAAAGGAATCATCCATGGGATTCCGGACTACGACACACAAGAAGACATTATTAGAAGTTTGGCGTGTAATACCCGCCGGGTCCTGCACGCCAGGCGCATGGGCAAGACGTCCTCAGTTATCATCGTTTTTCAAGGTGAAGAAGTACCACACTACGTCAACTACCGAAATACTACGTACCGATGCCTTCTGTACAAGAAGAAGATCGAAGTGTGCGGAATCTGCCGCAAAGTCGGCCACCGGGACGATGTGTGCCCCACCCCGAACGAAAAATGTTGTATCCGGTGCGGCAAGCAAAACCCGCCAACAGACCATGACTGCGCACTAGTATGCGCTATGTGCAACGGCAACCATCTCTCCGGCTCAAAGCAATGCAGGAAACGTTTCCAAATCCCCTACATAATCCGACAACGACAGTGGCAGAAACTCTCGGTGGAAGAACAGAACCACCCTAACGAGCGCAGGCAAAGTAGATCGCGAGAACGCCGATCGACGCAGAACAGCCAAGAAACCAGTGCAAGCTTCTTTCCCGGAGGATCGAGCAGTAGGAGCCGATCTCGATCTTACCCGAGACTAAGCTCAACTCCGAGTGCCACCGACTCCGACGGGACGTCGCGGAATCGGTCGAGTTCCGGGAGACGAACGACCCCGACTAACAGCGGTCCACAGGTAAGCTGGGCTAACACGGTCTCTTCTCCCAATGCTCAATATCCTAAGATGCAGGCTATCGAGGCAGAACTCCAACAAATGAGGCAGTTAATAGAACAACAGAGAACCGAAATCACTAAGCAGCGCGCAGAAATCACCCTACTACAAAAAAGACAACAAGAGCGCAGTCACACGCCGCGCTCAACCCCACCATCTAATCCCTCACTCAACACCACAGCACAACCACATAAACGTAAGGCAGAAGATCATACAGACAACTCTTCAGAAATATCACCAAGATTCGAGAAACTAGAAGATATGATTACTGAACTTGCCAACCAGATGCTTCAGCAACATCAGAAGAATGGTGCCCACTTGCAACAAATAAGCGCGCGTCTAGACGCTCTGGAAACCAGAACCACCAACCTAGAGTCTCGGGTAGCCGCGACCGAAGCCAAAGTACGAAATCTTCTTCAGCTCTGAGACTTCCTTTCAGAGAAACCCTTATAGGCACATAGTGCACCCCACAGTGGTGCACTATGTGCCCACTGTTACATATGAAGGTGATCTGTTGGAAGCAAGATCATTTGCTGGCTGCAGTAGCCACGCTGCTGGCTCTGTACTGGGCTTTTATTATTGTGTTCATAAAAAAAGGCCAGAAGACACTAGATTTATTGTACCGCTTAATTCAAGTGGATAGTGGTGTCCCAGGGACACCACTCGTCCGTGTAGGACGCAGTCTTTTGGTGCAATAAATAGTTCCAGTGAAAGGCTTGTGGTTTTGTACAACCCCATAAAGGCGCTAACATATGCACTGCCATGGCTGAGTTGTCCCAAGTCTGTTCCAAAACGTTCGTCATGACGTCAAAAAACAAAGCAATAATACTTCCAACAAAGTTCGGCAATCAGTTCCAGCAAAGAGCACGAGTCGCGAACTACCGCGCAACGGTATGGCGGAGTGGGTCCGATGGAGACTTCGGCAAATGGAGAGAGTGAAGCAACAAGCGCTGAAATTTGCGGCAGCGCTGCCATCACCTTCTCCTGAAGTTCCGGCCAATCCGATGCCTCAGCGGCCCGGCTAAATTGAATCATGTAGCTTGGCGGTTACGGCGGCGCTGAGCTGTCGTCTGCTCAACGCAGTGTGGTCTGCTCGACCCACTGTGGCGCTTGCGTTTCGTTTTTCGTGAATTTCTCTCTAATTGATTTCTCGCACCTAGTATGCAAGAAAACGAAAAAAGAATGCAATATAATTACTGCTTTGCCATGAGTGGAGGTGTGTTGTTTTCATCAAACGATGCCGTCTGCACGATGTATACGCGCGCAGATGGCCTGCGCTTATGTCTATAGTTTGTCGCCTACTTGGCAGCTTGTTCGAAGCACGCAAGATTAGAGCACCTAGTACACCTCGGTAAAGGAACTAATGTTGTGTAGTGGGCTGTAAAATTGTATACAGTAGATTGAAAGGTCCCGTCAAGCTATCGCTCCTCGCAGTCCCTAATGATAATGAAGGCGTCGGGTGGGCGATCTTCACCGCTAGCTGTGACGAAATCGTAGAGACCGAAGAGATCGTTGAGAACGATCGGCCCTTTGGAAGCCACCGACTCCATTCATGACCTGCACTTTAAAGCAAAGTACATACTGCGGTATTACTTACATATTATTGAAGGCCAGGGAGAATCTACACAGCGTGGAAAGACTTCGCTTCGGTTTGATGCGGTACGCACAATATTGCCGTATCTTCCGGAATATCTCTACGAGCAGCCCACATGCGAGCAGCTCGCACGAAAGAGAACGGCCTCACAAGCAACATATGAAGGCCGGTCATCAAAGAGAACGCCCCCACTACCAGTTGAACTGTCATTGATATTGCATGCATGCGACAACGGAAACCTGCGTGAGCTCGAAGACATAGATAACCTGTAACATGCTTCCTAGTTCAAGCAAATATAAAGAATGTGTTTTGCTTTATTCGCCCAGGGGACCTGGAATACCGATTACGTCTCAGGCGTTTGACGCATAAAAATAGGGAACCGAGCAGTTATTCCGTAAATATTTTCAAAAAACTCGTTTTACCTACAAAGAAAAAAAATGTGGGCACGTAGCGAATAATGTGGCCTACATTCTCCCTAAATGTCAAATTGCTGTCGTTATTAAGGCATCGGGGAAATTTTGTTAGCATTAAAAACAAAGGTCTGCCCGTTTTTATTGAACACCTAGTTCATTTATTCCTGTACGTCATCCCATTCATACATGACCCTCATTTCCTCGCAATATAAGCTCTGAATTTTGTTCTTCACGACACAGTGAAAACAATGCACATGCGGTTTAAGAAGGAAAGTAAACTACAAACGCGATCCATCTGATTACATGGCACCAGGTGCTCCAGGCGCGCTTGCATCCTACGGTTCCCACAGGGGGTAGCATCGTCACGTGGCGGCGCTTGCCTTATCGCCACCAGCCGCGCTGTCGGCGTCTCTACTTTTGAGGAACGCCGCGCGCGCGTGGCGACGGTGTTTGCCAGTGGATTTCGCATTCTTCTGGTTCCCAAAACGTGCGCATTTTGGATCGTTGAACGGTATACGTTCGTCAACACGAGACCGGTCAGTGGTCTCGCCATTCGTGATGCCTCCGAAGAGGCATTACAGCAAGTGCCTTTGGGACTCTTCTACACATATTCCTCTGCGTTCGAAATACCGATTTAAACGTCGAGACCATCGCGCTGGACCACATGCATCCGAATCCACTGCTGGACCATCCGCGTCTGTGTCCGCTGTTGACTCCGGCGATGACAACTGCTCTGACAGTAGCAGTGAGGGCCATCGACGAGGCGCAGCGCCGTTGTCCGTCATTGATGCTGTTTAAAATCAGCAAGGGACTGTCGAACCTTTGGAGCGCATTCCTGGCAGCGTAACGTCATCTGATGAAATACATGAATCGGAATCAGAGTTGGATTCTGACTCGCCGGGCCATCAGGGGGATGCGTCCGACTGTAACAGCGAGCTGGTAAGCGGTTTTAATTATTCACTTAATTGTCTACTTCTTTTTATTGCCATAACAAATGTATGGAACTCCAGGCGCATATATGTCGTCATCAACCACGTCGGCGTCGGCTTGATCTTCCAGATCGATTCCAAGGGCGATAACATTGTCACTGCGCGCGGTATGCTGTGTGTGCGAGTGAAAGCTTGCAAGCATGGAGGAATACGTGTGAGGGGAGCTGACGATGCCTGCCCAATCTCGCGCGCGCGAGGCTAAGGGGGGGGGGGGGGTGGAAGGGAGGAGAGATTCTACTTCAGCGTCTACAGCGCAAGACGTGGCGCGCGCGGCCGCGCTAGGGAGCCTACTACAAGCTCTGCAGGCTATCTAGGCCGCGCGGGCCTCATCTTGAAAGCGATCTGCGAGGAGTACAGCCTAGGTACGCCTGCGGCGCACCTAGGCTGTGCTCATTGCAGATCCCCGTGGGCGCTTTGTTCTGGCGGTTTATATATAGTCCGCGTCGAAGCCAGAGGCAGCGCGAATGTCAGTTGGCTCGCTAGTGCTGCCGCGCATCCGAACTCCAACGTTTTGACGGCGAGTTTCCGCGGTCATCGAGTGAAATGGGTTCATGTTTGCCTGTGTGCACGTGCATGCATGCTTGTTAAGTGAGTTAGTAAGTGAATGTTGACAAGTTCATACGGCCAGCAAAACTGCTATCCGTCCTTCTACTAATTTGCTATCGCAAGCGAGGCTTCGCCTTTCGGTCGAACGTGCTACCTTTGATTTAAAATAAACGTACACCTTCCCCTGATGTTACAAAGTCACTTCTTAAAAATATGACTCAGTTTCATATTTTTTTTCTTTTTAGGATGAACCTCTGTTTCCTTGCGCGAAACTTACCCGGGCCGAAAGCTTTCTGCTGATTATGGTCCACAGCCTGCGGCATGGTTGTACAAAAGAAGCCACAGAAAGCCTGCTGCATCTCATTGCTGCTCACTTGCCTGAAGGAACCTCGTACCCTGCTTCGAAATATTCATTCTTCCGACACTTCTGTGGAGCTGAGGAGCTATATGCCCGACATTTCTACTGCAGAACATGCATGGGGTATTTAGGATCGCTCACGGTGACAACAGAGGCGTTTTGTTCAAAGTGTGAGACCAACAAAACCGCTGAGCAGCTTACAAAGTCATCGTCTTATTTTCTGATGCTGGCCCCGTGAGTTCCTAGAATCAGGAGCTCTCCAAGGAGGTACGTCTACTTTGAGCCATGACGTAGCGGACATAACTCAAAGCATGCAATACCATAAACTGCCTCTTCACCCGGGGACATCACACTGACGTTCAACACAGATGGAGTGCCATTGTATGAGAGATCTAACACCAGTATGTGACCCTTGCTTGTCATGGTGAATGAACTTCCATATAAGAAGCGCGTTCGTAACTTGCTTCTTGCAGGTCTTTGGGTTGATAAAAAAAAAAGCCCGACATGAATTGCTTCATGTTACCATTTGTAAAGACAATGAATGAGCTTTCATGCGATGGTATAACATGGTGTGACAAAGACAGCCATGAGTACACGACGAAAGTGTTTCTAGGTCCTTGTGCCGTAGATAGCGTGGCTAGGTGCAGTATAATGAACATGACCCAATTCAACGGCATGTATGGGTGTGCATGATGTGAAGACCCTGGTGAAGTAGTAGAAAAGGGAAATGGGTATGTTCGTGTATATTCACCACATAAGACTGCAGTGAAGCTAAGAACACCAGAGTCTTTTGAACATCATGCCCAGAAATCAAAACACCAACAAAGTCCCAGCTGTGGAATAAAGGGACCCAGTGTTCTGACTTTATTAGCTTTTTTCTCCCTTGAGACAAACTTTGTGGTGGACTACATGCACTCGGTCTGCTTCGGTTTTGTACGGGCAACTACATTCATGCGGCTGAATTCCCACCATTGTCGCTATTTCAAGCTTCGCCAAAAACTTCAAGATGCAGACAGCTGCCTGCTTTCTCTCACTCCCACGTGGGAACTTTCAAGGCTTCCTAGAACCTTGAAAGAAATAAAGGAATGGAAAGCTTCTGACTGGAGGAATTGGCTATTTTACTATTCGCCTGTTATACTAAAATACTACATTCTAGGAAAAGAGTACTGTCACTGGATGAGATTTCTCTGCATTGTGCATTACCTTCTTGGACCTTCGGTTTCCATGGAACAGTTTGGTTACCATTCAAGAATACATGTTGTAATTCCTTTTAGAGCATGCAGAACTCTACGGAATTGAATATATCACCTACAATTCGCACCTTCTCCTGCATCTTGTGGACACTGCTGAACACTGGGGCCCAGTGTGGGAATTCTCTCTGTTCCCTTTCGAAGGAATGAACGGAACTCTAGGAAAGTTTGTTCAAGGAACACGTTATGCGAACATCCAAATTGTGCAAAAGTTTTGTATACTACAGTCTCTTTCAAAGTTGTGCCCAGAAAATTCTCTGCACAATGCACACTCCAGTGTAAACAATGCTTTTAAGTCTCTCGTCAGAGGTTATAAACTGAGGAAGAATGTTTCACTGGAGAGTTCTGTGTTGCTGATTGGAAAAGGAGTGGTGAAAGAACATGGAACAGAGTACCAGAAAATTATTATTGGGGCGCTCACACTTTGTACTTCTCGGCTTGACAAGTACCGAAGGAAAGATTCCTATGTGCTTCGAAACGGCCTCTTTGGGCGCATTGTGCGAATTGTTTGTTTGACGGGCAATTCATGCACACGTATTGGTAACAGCACTATCGAAGTTCATGTTCAAATCTTGCATGTTAAAAGGAAAATGTTCGCTGGCCTCCCCTATGATCAGTATTTGCAGCTTGCAGAGGTTCAACCTACCAGTGACATATGTGTTGTAAATTCTAACTGCTTGAAAAAGTGCATTTGCTTGATGGATAAGGGTTCAATCTTTCTGTGCTCGTTACATGAAAACCTAGTGCTTGAATCTACATAACTCAGCTGTGTTTATTATTGTTGTTTCTTCTCAGTTGCTTATAAATATTTAAGGTAATGTAGTATAGAATATTGACTATGTCAGCGTACTTCTTTGAGGATAATATCCTGTTTTGTCTATCACCCCATTTCTTGTATATTTTGTTTCTTTTTAGCTGCACTCTGTTACCGTAATTTTGTTTTTGCTTTCTGTACGCAAAGAATGCTTTGTATTAAACATTTTGACTGTCACCTTCATATGTTAGGCCAAATTATTATGTACTGAAGTCAACTGCTACACAACAAAAAATCAATGACAAAAATAACACAAATTACTCAATGAATTATTTATTGGACATTCTCAATGGTAATGTTGTTATGCAACTGTTGACCAATCTCAATAGCTTTTGAAAATTTGTTGAAATCAGTTGATTCAACAATTACCCAAGAAGGTATCAATGGTAAATCAACAGTGATTTTTGTACGGGGTGCACGCGGTCGCGAGTCGGATTCGCGGCCGCGGTGTCCGCATTTCTCTGCAGTGAAATGCAAGAGCGCTCGTGTATTTGTATATATTGCCACGGCCTAGACACAGCTGACAGCCACTCGGTGCGATTCGGTGCCCAGAAGAATAGGATAACGACGAAGGTGCCAGGACAGCGACATATAAAGAGATCTATAGCCTCGACCGAAGTCTCTTGTAGTTTTGTCTGTGACATTATGTGAACAATAAAGAGCCTCCCGGTGTAAAATTTAACTCGAAGTTCTCTAAGAAGGCGTCTGTCACAGCCTCAATGTTGTTTTGAGATGAACTCCACGAATGAATCAATCAATGACCGGAAAAGTCCGTCCGCTGTCTCGCCGTTTCAGCCGCGGTTTACTCTAGACACGCCTCCTAGCGTCCACCGCACGCACAAAAGAAAGAAAGAAAATATAACGACACCATAACGATGGATGGATGGATGTGTGTTGTTAGTGGCGGAAGGGCCAGGTATGCCCAAAGAGCGCCATGACTGATAATGTTGTGTTAAGCGCTGATTCGTGAGTGGCGATGGTGGGATGTAACATGGCTGTAAAGTGGCCTAAAAGCAATCAGTGTCATGGAAGCGTAAAATAGTATATTGCATAAAATTATGATAGTGATACATGTAGTGGTCTGTGGATATAGTACGCGTGATAAGTTATCATGGAGCTAAAATGCAAGGATATTGCCGCCAGCATTGCGAGAAGACAAAGACGACCGACATATCCCAACTGTGTCGCCGCCACACCGCGAGCGTCAAGGAAAGCACCGCAAGGCAACGCTCGGCCGGTGCTGACAGGCCGCCGGCTCGTGCGCGAGAATCGGACGATTGGCAGGCGACAGCAGGCGACAAAGAGGAGGACGACGTTCGAAGAAGCGAAGCTCGAGGGATGTTTTTGTTGTTGTTGAGTGCTCAGTCGGTTTTTGTTGACGGGCACAGGTTCGCCCAGCATAAATCAGCTTTTCGCAGAAACGGCTGTTGTAACTGTTCGTTACAATATGTAAATAGCACTATGCCTCCGGGGGGCCTTTGAGCCCAGAGGCTGGGAGGCAGGTGCTTTCTTTTATTGCACCTACCGCAGCATAAACCTCTGTTAGAGGCTGTGCTACGGATTTCCTGGGGCTATAATATGAAAACTATGTACATCTTTTAGAAATCGAAACAGGGATTCATGTTTAAACAGAGGTTCTATACCTATAATCATTTGAGGATGGAGTGGAATTAGCTGCCGATGTGGTAATGCAAAATGCTTTTCCCTATTTGCGTCTAATTAAGTGCATTGCAGCAGGATGTGAAGCACGGTAAGTGGCTCACCACATTTATCACACGTGGGTGGATCGCCACCGGACAAGAGGTTGCGTGTGTGCTGTATGTGTGTCCTATCCTGAGTCTGCAGAGTGTTACTTCTGTGTGGCGATTCTTTGATACCGGCGGCCAGTTGCCAAGATACGGCTTGACATGTACTTTATTTTCTGTCTCTTTATCCCACAAGCGCTGCCAGAAAGCCCTTAGCTTTTTTCTTATTGAGGGCTTGAGGTTCATTACAGGGACAGTCGTGCAAGTGTTGGAAGCGTTCGCGTGGACGGATGTGGCTAGCTGGTCAGCCAACACGTTTCCCTCTATCTCTCGGTGCCCCGGCACCAAGCATACGACGATATGCTGCTTGGACTCATAGGTTGTGCATATAGCTGAGTAAAGAGATAGAATTACAGGGTTTTGATATTTCCTGACAGTTTTCAAAGTATTTACGACACTCAAAGAGTCTGTGTATATAACTGCCTTTGGGATGTTAAATTCATTAATGTGTTTAACGGAAGCTAATATCGCGTAGGCCTCTGCTGGGAAAATACTTGTGTTAGGGCGCAGAACAGCGGAATCCGAAAATGACGGACCGACCGCTGAGTAAGATACGCCAGAATTACACTTCGATGCGTCTGTAAAGAATTCAGGAGAGGAGTATCTGTGCTGTAACTCGAGGAAGTACATTCGTACATGCGCGACAGGCGCGTGCTTTGTAACAGCTACGAAAGATGTATCACAGTCTATTGGTTGCCACTGCCACGGCGGGGGCCGTATAGCAGGGGACATAAGGTGGTATTTAAGCAGTGGAACCCTTGTTTCTTCAGCCATGTCTCTAACACGCATGGAGAAAGGCTGTGCCACTGTGGGCCGGTTGCGGAAAAGTTGACAACTGGACAAATCGTTTATGGTGTAATACGCGGGATGCTGACTGTTTCCGTTCACTCTAGGAAAATACATGAAAGACGAAAATGTTTTCTGCAGATGAAGCGACCACTCATCCGATTCAACGTACAGGCTTTTCACTGGGCTTGTTCTAAAGGCGCCTGTGGACAGGCGAATTCCTAAGTGGTGGACAGGGTCTAGCATCTTTAGAGCAGTTGGAGTAGCCGACTGGTATACTATGGCTCCATAATCTAGTCGTGTGCGTATGAGGCTTTTGTACAAGTTCATGAGACATTTTCTATCACTTCCCGAGGTTGTGCGTGAGAGAACCTTTAAAATATTCATTGTTTTCATGCATTTGTTTTTAAGATACTTTATGTGCGGTATAAAGGTTAATTTCGCGTCTAAAATTATGCCCCAAAATTTATGTTCACTGTTTACAGGTAGACGCTCATCATGCAACAAAATTTCAGGATCAGGATGCAGGCCTCTTTTTCTAGAGAAAACGACACAGGTGCTTTTTTGTGGGTTCAGTCTGAACCCGTTCTCATCAGCCCATTTGGAGACCTTGCTAAGACCAAGCTGGACCTGTCGCTCACGAATTGCGAGAGAACTTGATTGAAATCCTATCTGCACATCGTCAACATATGTTGAATAAAAGATGTTACGTGGTATGTGTAGACGAAGAGAATTCATTTTTACTATAAAGAACGTGCAGCTGAGCACCCCGCCCTGCGGCACTCGAGTCTCCTGTACAAATTTCCGTGACAAAACATTGCCCACTCGAACACGGAATGTGCGATCAGCCAGATAACTTTCGATAACATTGAACATATTACCGTGTATACCTAACTGTGAGAGGTCTCTCAATATCCCGAACCTCCACGTAGTATCATAAGCTTTCTCCATATCAAGGAATACAGACAAGAAAAACTGCTTATGGACAAAAGCTTCACGGATACGTGCCTCGATGCGTATAAGATGGTCACTGGTAGATCGACCCTCCCGAAACCCGCACTGGTATGAGTCGAGCAAATTGTTTGATTCGAGGAAGTGTAGTAGGCGACAGTTATTTTTTCGATAACTTTGCAGAGGCAACTTGTTAATGCTATGGGTCTGTAGCTTGATACAGAGGAAGGATCATTTCCGTGCTTTAGAATTGGAATTACAATAGCCTCCTTCCAAACAAAGGGATCTCGCCGGAAAACCATATAATGTTGTAAAGGTAAAGGAGGGTTTTTTGTGTTTCGGAGGGTAGTTGTTTCAACATCTCATATATTATGCGGTCAGAACCTGGGGCGGATGTATTACAACAGTTCGGTGCTGCCTGCAGTTCTGATATGGAGAATGGTTCGTTGTACGCCACACTTTTGGCACATTTTCTTTGTAACTTTTGCTGTTCTATTCGCATTTTGTGCTTTAGGAAGGCTTCGGAGTAGTGCGAGGAGCTCGATATGTATTCACAATGTGCACCAAGAGAGCTGGCTTGATCTTCCAGGCTTTCTCCGTAGCTGTTTACTAAAGGTAAGGAATACGTTTGTTGCCCGTTAACTTCCTTCACTCTATTCCAGACTTTTCTCTCATCTGTGTAAGAGTTAATGCTTGACATAAACTTCGCCCAACTCTCTCGTCTTGCTTGTCGGCGCGTTCTCCTCGCCTGTGATTTGACATGCTTAAAGTTTTCCAGGTTTTCTGCTGTTGGCGAATCGCGAAGCAGCGCCCATGCTTTGTTCTGGTTCCTCCGCGCTTGCCTACATGCATCGTTCCACCAGGGAGCACGCCGCTTAGAACCAGTGCCGCTCGCTAAGGTAATACACTTAGAGGCGGCCTCTAGTATAAAAGCTGTAAAATATGTGACAGCATCATCTATGGTTATACCGGACATCTCAGTCCACGTCATATGAGTAAGAGCTCGGTACCGTTCCCAATCGGCTGAGTCAATCTTCCACCGAGGGACCTGCGGGGGAAGTTGATCTTGTTCGGTCGTACTTAAGATTATTGGAAAGTGGTCACTGGCATACGGGTTATTAAGCACACTCCATTTAAAATAAGGTAAAAGTGTCGGCGATAAAATGCTAAGATCTATGGCAGAATATGACTTTTTAGCCAGGTTAAAATACGTAGGCTCCTTTGTATTCAAGAGACATGCTCCAGAAGAAAAAGGCAGCTGTTCAATGACGCGACCTCGCGCATCACAGCGTGAATCGCCCCACAAACTACTGTGTGCATTAAAATCACCAAGAATCAAATAGGGCTCCGGAAGCTCATCTATTAATGATTCTATGTCTCGTCTGTGAAGTGATAATGTGGTGGTATATACAAGGAGCAGATGGTTACGAGTTTATTTGAAAATACGGCTCGAACGGCCACTGCCTCAAGGGCCGTTTGGAGCTTTAAATGCTGACACGCTATACTTCTGTCAGCAATAAAGGCTACACCGCCAGATGATGCGACAGCATCCTCGCGGTCTTTGCGAAACGTAACATACTTTCGGAGAAAGTTTGTGTGTATAGATTGTAAGTGTGTTTCCTGTAAAGACAGCACTTTTGGATTGTGTTTGTGGATGAGTTCTTGCACATCATCAAGGTTTCTGAGAAGACCTCTGACGTTCCATTGAATTATTTGTGTATCCATATTGGAAGGTAATAGGTGCTGTGTGTACAGAAACAGAAGTAGTGATTATGGAAATTACTGAGAGTACATTACAGAGCCCTTTCGAGGCCCTGTAACGGGGGTTCTGCCCTTTCTGGAGCGTTCGAGGGAGCCTCGCCGCTCCTTAGGCGGTTGGTGCGCCTTGGGGGCAGGTGTAGTGTCCATTGCCTCTTGTGAGGCGCCGGACACGTGCTCTTGCGAGTGAGAGGTTACAAGAGAGGGTCCTGCCTTGGAGGGCAAGAGCCCTGCGCCCACCAGCCCGGAGGTCGATGGGGCACCCTGCGGGATTTGGCTGCGCCGGCTGTTGCCAGCACTGGAAGGGGCCGGGGAGGTTGGCGCAGCCTCGGCTGCGCCCACCTTCGGGTCGATGGTCCCTTCTCCTCGGTTGACGGAGCAGCGCTAGCTGCAACCGCCGCGGGGGCAGATGGCGTGACTGCCGACTCACTGCTTGTGTGTCGGACAGCCCTCGGAGGCCGTTGTGACGCTGCCCCCTGACGCGCCACTTCGGCAAAGCTTTTCTTTGGCAGGTATGCTACCCGCCTGCGTGCCTCTTTAAACGATATGTTTTCCTTAACTTCGATTGTGACTATTTCTTTTTTCCATGATGGACAGGACCGCGAGTACGCGGCGTGTTCCCCATCACAGTTCACGCAGTGGAGAGTGTTCTCACAAGCTTCAGAGGTGTGTTCGTGGGCACTGCATTTCGCACAGGTTTGGCGGCCTCGGCAGCTCTGCGAGCTGTGGCCGAAACGTTGGCATTTGAAACACCTTAGGGGGTTAGGCACATATGGCCTAACGCGGAGCTTAATATACCCTGCCTCGATTGACTCGGGCAGGATACTTGAACCGAAAGTAATTATCAAGTGCTTCGTTTGGATTTCTTTGCCATCTCGCCTCATCTTAATTCTTTTAACATTGATCACATTCTGTTCGCTGAAGCCCTCCAAAAGTTCCACTTCAGTTAACTCCAAAAGATCATCATATGAGACTACGCCACGGGTGGTATTCATAGTACGACGGGGGGTTGCGATTACTTGGGTTTCCCCAAATGACACTAGTTTTGGCAGTTTATCATACTGCTTCTGATCGCGGAGCTCCAAGAGGAGATCTCCGCTTGCCATCTTCGACGCTTTATACCCTGGACCAAAAATTTCAGTTAACGTCTGCGAAACAAGAAATGGTGAGACAGTTCGAACTAGTTTGCCTGGGTTTTCAGAGTGTACAACGTGAAAACGGGGGAATTTGTGGACTTGGCATCCGAAAAATTGGAAAACATCTTCGGTGCGCCCTCTTTTCTGAGGGCGATCAGGTAGTGGAGGGAAGGAAGTAGCCATGTGTAGACGTGTAGTTTTCGGCAGCAACGCTAGCCACCCACCACGGAGTCCAACAAGGGGACTCTGCAGGGCCTGAAAAGCGGCCTGCAAACGCCAGCTGTACGTCGCCACTATAACCAAATATGATATAACCAAGGTTGGCTACTCACACAAGGTTAAACCTTGCTGCCAGGAAGCTCGGAAGTAAAGAAATGAGAAGGAGACAGGAAAGGTCGAAAGTAAGGGAAAGACGAAGGTAGTAGGGAGAGAGAGACAGGAAAAGGCAACCACCGATTTCCCCCGGGTTGGTCAGTCCGGGGGTGCCGTCTACGTGAAGCAGAGGCCAAAGAGGCGTGTTGCCTCCGCCGGGGGGCCTTAAAGGTCCGTACACCCGGCATCGGCTCAACCTCCAGGATCCCCTTTTCCCCGGACACGGCTAAGCCACGCACGGTTAAACGCGGGAGGGTCCAACCCTCGTTTGCTCGGGTACGTGGTGTCGCAACACACCAAACGCCTGCTTCCGCAGACCCCCTGCGGGGACACCATAACGAGATGAAACCCACCTACTATGACACCTACGAAGCACAAGCACGTTTGCGCACGTGCACCCAAGTGTGGTGCCCTTCGTGATGTCTACAAATCGTACTCCTATTCTGCGCGTCCGTACTATACAAAAAGCGAGACGTTGAAAAATTGAAAACTGAAAAACTGAAAAATAATAGGCCCATTAGCTTACTCCCAGTTTTATATAAAATATTTACCAAAATAATCTCCAATAGATTAAGGGCAGCACTGGACTTTAGTCAACCAAGGGAACGGGCTGGCTTCAGGAAAGGATACTCTACAATGAATCACCATTAACCAGGTTATCGAGAAATCCGCAGAGTACAATAAGCCTTTCTATATGGCTTTCATAGATTACGAAAAAGCATTTGATTCAGTAGAGATAGCAAAAGTCATAGAGGCATTGCGTAGTCAAGGTGTACAGACCGCTTACGCAAATACCCTGGAAAATATCTACAAAGATTCCACAGCCACCTTAATTCTACACAGGAAATGTAGGAAGCTACCTATAAAGAAAAGGGTCAGACAAAGAGACACAATCTCTCCAATGCTATTGGCTGCGTGCGTGGAAGAAGTATTCAAGCTATTAAACTGGGAACGTTTAGGAGTAACGATCGACGGCGAATACCTCAACTACCTTCGGTTTGCCGATGACATCGTTCTATTCAGCAACAATGCAGACAAGTTGCAAGAAATGATTGAGTACCTTAACAGGGAAAGTGTCGGAATGGGACTGAATGTTCATATGCAGAAGACAAAAATAATGACAAATAAGCTGGCAAGGGAACAAGATTTCAAGATCGCAGGTCAGCCTCTAGAGTCTGCGGAGGAGTACGTTTACCTAGGTCATCACATAGACCTAATCACATATCACATCACATAGACAGAAAGAGAGCAGTTTGGATCAGAGAGCAGACGGGCATACACGATAATATAATAGGCATTGGGAGAAAAAAATGGCGCTGGGTAGGTCATGTAATGCGCAGTTTAGATAACCGTTGGACCATTAGAGTAACAGAATGGGTACCAAGAGAAGGGAAACGCAGTAGAGGATGGCAGAAGGCTACACTCTTAGTCATGTCCTGGTTAACCTCCCGGATATAAGTGGTATTCATTGGCGTGCCGCATGTTTAAAGGCATATATGCGGCCTCGCAAGAAGGGTTATGCGTGAAAAAGTCATATACGGCACAAAGAGCAGTGAAGATCCGCATATGAAAGGTGATAAGAATGCGGCACGTTATTATGCGGCGAGTAGATCCTGTCCCAAATATAGACGGCCGAGGACCATGCGGTGCATTTCTTGGCGCGGCTCCACTGGATTGGAGCGAACATTTCAGTACTTTGCACCAGAAGCCGTGATTAACAGCAGCTACATCTTACAAGAATAAGAATGTATTATCTACAGCTTTTGTTATATTACGGTTCAATTATGGCAGAAGGTAACAATCGTTAACAGTATTAGTTGCCCTTAAAAAAGTAGGATACTAAAATATATCATTGGAAGATATTTTGGCTGCTCTTACTTGGAATGGGGTACTTAAACTTATTCCTTGTCGTCGGTGCTGAGAATGCTGCAGACGGCCTCCTTTCCGTCTCCCTCGAGGCTGAGCCACTACACTCCAGGTGTGGATCCCCGCTGCCCAGACTCCGGCGAGGATTGGTCGCCCTTGAACCACATGCTGTGGCAATGTTCTGCGTTGCGCCACTCGCCTTTAAAACGGCTAGAAGACTGGGATGAAGCCGTGAAGAGCAACGACCTTCAAGTCCAGCTTCGGGCTGTCCAAAGGGCCTGCGACAGGGCTGAAGATCACGGTCTTCCGCCCCCGGCGCAGGTGCGGCCCGCGACTACGACAACGTAGTCCCTTAGGACCAATTAAAGTTTCTTGTCTGTCTGTCTTTGCTTGAGGGAAGGATGTTGTATATGACCGACTTGGAAAATCTTGACTGCTGCTGGGCGGTTAGCCAGGACTGAAGAAAATTACGTACACTTCTCGTCGCGTTCTTAGTACATAGGCGCCGATAATGCGCCTTCGTCAGCCATATTAGGGATGGTGACCGAGCGTTTTCACGCGTCTCCAATTGCTGTGTCAGTGCAACGTTGCCGGTGGCTGCCACCATAGATCCGAAGTGAAAGGGTGTGCCTGCAGCTCAAAAAGCGATAGCGTTTAGTTTGACGTGCCACAAGTTGAAGGGCAAACCATCGAACGCGACTGCGTGCACGCGGCTCGAACTGGCTGCAACGCTGTTGCTAATGTTTCGGTCTCACATTCAACGTACTGTAGGTGCCTCTTCTGTTAAAGGGGGGCCCCGCTTTTCTAGAGGAATATGTTTTCGTCTTGCGACGTAAAAGGCGTCTTGCGGGGACGCTGCAACTTCGAAGACAGCTGTAAGTGCGACGGTTATTTCCAGTCTACTGATGGTTCTCACCAGCCGGCAGCGCCGTACCAAGCATTCTGGTGTGCATACTGCGGGCATAGCCTGGTTCACCATGCTCTTATGGGTAAGTGCCTTTATCGAATTTGTCTGCCTTTTGTTATATACGGCTTCTAGGCTTATGTGACTCAATCTAGGCAGGCGCTTTGAGTTAAAAACAAAATAGCGGAACGTGTGGTTTCGAATAATAGATATGCATACTCTAAATGTGTTCGTAAGCGTTATAACGTTAGTTTTCTGCTCTGTCAGAGAGGCTACGAATTCTGAAAAGAAAAAAAGCCGTTCATTTAGTCGCTAACGCGTAACCGCCCTAACGTATTTCAAAGCCCATGGTATGCCACTGCTGTCACATGACGAGGGCCGTTAGCTTTAACGACGCAGTCCATAGCTAGCGACTGAGGCCAATGACAACATTGAATATGTGGTTGGTACGAAGCAGACCCAAATGAGGTGACTTGCATGTCGGTTACATGGAAGACTGGATAAGAATAGCGATGTAGGCGAGTAGGTATACGGTCATGGCGGGGTTTTAGCAGGGCGACGTACGAAAGTGCAAAAAGTATCAAGGTTCAACAAAAGGACAAACACGAACGCTGCTACCTTTTCTTTCTGGGCTTTAGTGCGTCGCACTGCTAAAATCGCGCCATGTGAGAGTGGGAACGCAAAATAAATCCGAGGACAACTAAGCACTTCTTATGAGTTGTGAATGCGAAAGCAATAATGTTCAATTGAACGCCGCTGAGTCATCCTTCGGGTTTCGCGCTGCGAGTAGTGTTTTCGAGTTTTGCTGCGGGGTATTTTAGGGACTTTTGCGATTAAATTCGAGTAGGTTATTTTTGTGGGTACGTGCAGGCAGCACATACCATAGCGGTGTGTGCTGCAGGACCCAGCAAGCAGCAGCAGCTTACGGTGCCAACGCCGCATGCCACCAACGACCTGCGACGACGAGTGACCGATGAAGAGGCGTGGGCCACCAAGGATGTTTCGCCCACTTTCTCCACCGAGGTGCGCTCGTCACGTAGCATCGCTGTCAATTGGAATTTGCGCGCGGTTTTGCTGCTACAGAATCTAGGTGTTTTCGCTCATTGGGACATTTGATGCCTTCGCACAAGAAAAAACCTTTTCTTAGACTTATTCATACCTCCTATTCTGTCCTATTTCGTTCTCTGGTTTTCCCACTTCTGGATAACTTATGTGTTGATGCGCCTATTGCAACGTATTCTTATGCAATCCCAAGCCAGCAGCCCGTGCCAACATGCAGCACGCAAACAGAAGAATCGTTGCAAGAGTTCCGGGCCGCAAATATTGGTAATCATTTGATGTAGTTGCACATATTTACTCGAATTTAGCGTGACAACAATTGCGCGGCACTCAACCGTGGTGCACCGCGAATATGGACACGATAGTGGCGAATATGTGAGTAAAAAGCGGCGCACATCCTGCCAAAGTATGACAAGAGCTTTCGGCCGCTTTTATTGTTTCTTTTGCTTCCGCGACGACAGTACGCCCTGCAGAAAACGGGAGCAACAGCAAGTAACAACGTGCAATTTCTACTTCAACGGAATCTCGTTGGTGCCGTCGGCAAACAGCTTTTTCAGGCTGTAAGATAATCGGAAGCCCGCGCTATGCTGTTAAACGCTCGCTTTGGACGCAGGTGATTGTAGTACATCACGGGCCGCCATTGGGTGTGTCGCGCTGTTCTTGAGATCGACATTCACGCGCAGTTTTAGCGTATGCCGCCCCACAGTTTCCCGCACAGTATAATCATAACTATTGGAGAGCGAACCCTGTTCCCACCACCATAATTCGGAGAATTCTTGTGGTCCCGCGAAATCTGAATTTTTCTGTTATTCGTATTTAACGCAGGGGATGGCTTCAAGCAACAAAAATTTTCAAGAACAAAAAAAAAGCTTGTTGCAATTGAGTAAATGCGACACCTCTGCCCATATATTTCCCGTGAAGTTAGTCTTAGCCCAGAGAAAGTTACGACACGTGGCCATAGTAAAACTGCTTTCAATGCCGCATTCAAATCAAAAGGCATTAGAATTACTTTTACATGCTACGGTACTTCACGGAGCTTAACATATCAGAAAGTAATAAATCAGTCTGATTTCTTCTTGCTCTGCAGATGGGGAGGAGGATCATCCGGTATGCGATATTTCAAACGTGCGGACGTCGTCTCCAACCGCAAGTGATGCAGCCCGTCTCACGGATGCGCTTGAAGCAGCTCGCCGATCTAAAGGTAGGTTTCGCAAATCTAGCAGCTTCTTAAGATTTCTAGAGTTAGCCGCCCCTTGAACTCAAGCTACGCAAGCCAGTCATACTTACGTAATTATCCGTTGCACCAACCATTTTGTGCTGATAATTGTTTGTAGACACTGCCAAACGGCAGATTGGAGCTCAATTCATTTTATAAGCGTAACATTTGGTGCGTTTTACTTGAAATTTGTATAGCTACATCGATGGACTAATTCGGTACACAAATGCTAGCTCATTTTATCACAGACGCTCAATTACCCATGAAAATTGTATCAAATTACAGTCGATTAATTGACTTCCTTTTTCAAAGTTTTTTTTTGCCCACATTGCCATCAGCAAGAACAGCACAAAATTTTCTGTACAGATCTAGGCGTATTGGCAGAAGTACAATGAAGCCTTAAGGCACCTTGGGCATACCTCCTTGATAATATGATGCCCTGTCCGTTTGTCTTTTCTCATGTTGTGTCTATTTTTATGGTACCTTTCAATACGTACATTGAACAGCTACCTACTAGCCCATCAAGATGTTCTCTCGATACAGGTGCTCTGGCAGACTGAATCGATCTCACTACATGTATTCAGACGTATCTTAAATGAAAGAAATGGCTTCAAACGGCGCAGCAAATATACTTCATCTAAAACATCCTCAATATCATGTTTTATCTAAACATGATACTCTATCTAAAAAGCATGTTTATTTATGTTCAGAACGGAAATAGTGCCAAAGGTAGTACAGTACCTAGCAGTGACGATACCGATTTGGCCAGACCTCAGCTCCTAAAGATCTGTTTGTTTTTTCAACAACGCAGATCCACAGCCGAGTAACACGCCTTCTGCCAGCGAGCAAGTTGTCGGCCAAGCTGAAACTTCGGACGTCGGCGCAGATAGAGTGAGAAATATTTCAGCTGGTTTAGTAGGGCAGCATGTCTGCTCGAAGTGTGGATTTTTTTGTACCACGTTGTTTGTTTGCACAACATACGAGAACTGTACATAATGGCACTGTGACTTCATTTGTGTGCTGCATGTGTGGAAGTAATTATTTCTTTCTGAAACATTATCAGGAGCACCACAGAAGATGTAAGATTGAACATTCGGAAAGTAATAAGCCACGGAAAGCAGTTCATTCATATGGTGAAATAATTGATCGTGATGTCGTCCCTATGTCACTAGAGCAGCAGCCGAACAACTATGGCATCGTATCCAGTATGATGTTTGGCCTGTGCCGGCGACTAGAAGGTCGACATAAGTGTCCGAAAACATGCATTGACGACGTCGTTCAAGAAGTAAGCAATATGTTTGCCGTAGCTGAATTTGCCATAGACACAGCTAATATTAAAGCAGACAGGCTTCGGAAGCGTTGCTACGAGAACGCTGGCATATACGTGCCTCCAACTGAAGTGCAGCTCGAAGGAACAAAAAAAGCACACATTGTAAAACGTGATCTCCTAGCCAATCTATTGAAGCACCCTGAGATTGTCACCCACGTGAGAAACCTTCGTCAAAGCAAGCATAATTCTTTACTCCAAGACTTGTGTGATGGTAGTAAATTTCGTTCTCACCCAATTTTTCAGAAGCAAAATATTATCCTGCTTAGCCTCAACTACGACGACATTGAATTAGCGAATCCTATTGGTATGAAGAGAGGAAGGCGAGGAAAACTTAGTATGTTCTACGTATCGCTTCTAAATCTCCCACCTCATGAACGCTCCAAGCTGAGCAACATATTTTTGCTAGGAGTTGGTTACACTTCCCATTTGAAACAACACACAGCACGTCTGGAATTCTTTCAGAATTTCACAACAGTGCTAAAGGCTTTAAGCACTGAAGGGATGAACTTTCGCACAAACCGGGGCACAGAAAAATTTTTTGGTGCTCTCGTGACCTTGACAGGCGACGCTCTGGCTGTCCATTCATTAGCTGGTTTTAAAGAATCGTTTGGCCATGCAGTGTTTCGTTCCTGCCGCACATGTCTGGTGCAAGCGGCCGACTATGCACGGCCGAGTCGACATGGAGAATGCATTCTCTGGACCGAACGCGAGACAATTGCACAGATGGAGCAGCTAAAAGAAAGTACATGCGCTGCAGCTCGAAGTAAGCTGTCCAAGGAGTTTGGAATAAATGGAGAGTCCATGTTGACCTCCATTCCTTTTTTTCTTTTGACAAAAGACATTTTGTATGATCCAATGCATGTTTTACTAGAGGGAATTGTACCGAAAGAAATAGCACTTTTTTTTAAAACTGCAGTGAAAGAGAAAGCCTGGTTTTCACGCAAAGAATTCAATGATGCCCTAAGCACGTTCAGTTTTCATCGAGCGGTAAGCAGCAGTGACCGGCCGAGGAAGTTTGAGCGGGATCTAACTGTTGTTACTTCTGCGAGTGCATCACTGGTGCTAATCCTGCACCTTCCCTTGATTCTGGCATCTTTTTTGCCCAAAAATTCAATGCACGTGCAGCCTTCTCCGGTTAGCTCAGATTACTCAAATAATACTGTCTCCAGTTTTGACAGCAGAGGCTGTTGGCGACTTAGAGGAACTGATTGCTGACCACCAGGAAATATTCTTAAAATGCTATGGAGAAGAAGCAATGTTCCCCAAACTACACATGCTTCTGCACATTGTCGAACAAATTAAAACCCACGGCCCGGCCCGCCATCACTGGACTATGCGATTCGAAGCCAAGAATGCTCTCCCTAAGTCAAAAAATTTTTTTTAATTTCAAGAACTTGCCGTTATCTGTCAGCGACTCCCTTCAGACAAATACATCACATGCTCTTTGGAATGACGATGGTACTCCAAGGACAGGGAATGCTGCTAATAAATTAAGCTTAGTCTGTAGTGCTCCCTATGTCCTCGATGAGAAACTTTGTGAAGCTGGACTGCCTCATTCTGATCTCGGCAAGGTTGCCCTCTCTGTTGGGTCTGTGAGCGCCCCGAACGTGACGCTCAGAGTGAATGACGTAGTTCTCAGCGGTACACCCCATCGGAACCATTGCTTTTGTAGAATATCCGACATAGTTTCCTTCGAAGCTCATATATTTTTATTGTGCAAGGTACAGAGCAACATAGCGTATGTGAAAGAAGTTAACGCATTTTTGGGGAAGGAGACTTGTCACGAAACTGTCTCTACTCCTGCGAGCTTGGTGCTTCCGTGGCCTGTGTTCGTGTACGAAAGGGATAATGGATATTATTTCATTTCTCAATGTATCTGCACTGCTTCCCACATAGATTCACTACAATAACAGAAGTTCGCCACGCACAGTGTGTATAAATATCTCCAGTCACTGTAAAAGAATTACCGCTATGCAAAACAATACAACCATGCATAAAAATTGATGTTTTGCTGTCAACTTTGGTATGTCGAGTGTCGTACGCTATTTGTTATTTTATTGGGCCACATGATATTTTGTGTGGTTATTGCATGATGTCCATGTGCGGTTATACGATGTTCTACACAGGCAGAAGCTTGGAGAGAGGAACACATTGAGTGTAAGATTTCATCTGCTTCTACCCAACGTAGCATTTTTGCCAGTGTTTAAAGCAATAAAATAATGTTTCGATTTGTTGTTTTTGCATGCTCAAGAAACTGCGATATGTGTAGTTGGACTTCCGAGGCTTAAACATATGTCGCTTTACGCCTTGAGTCGCAGCGGTGCCATATTTCTTGTGCAAAGAAAATTGTTCCTAATGAAGATGAGACATGCTGTCAAATAAAAGTTTTTTTTTTTTCAACCAAGTGAAACAGACTGTGATTCTGATTCCTTGCAGAAAACTCTGGCAAGCCTTCACTGGTCAGTAGACAACAAGCTGCCCGAGTTTTCTGCTTTCGTTCAGCCACTGCTCAACGGAATGGAAATTACGGAAGAACAACACCGCAAACAGTCGAAACAACTTCGCCATGAGCTGATTCATTTTCTCGAGTAACTAATACACTAAGGCATGGCTGTTTGTTTCTTAAGTATTACATGAAAAGGAAGTCTATGAAAGCGGCAAGTAGTGGCTTGCGTTTCTATATGTAATGGTATTATCTATGCTTTTATGGTTAAAACAGTTACATGTAACCTGTTTCGAGCTTGGCAAAATTCTACCACGGAATTAATAAAGCATAAAGTATTACCTTCTCACTTTGTTTCAGTGAAAACAATGCAATTCAGGACAAAAATACTGCCCTACGTCGATGGAAGTACTTTGCGTTAGGAGAGACACTCACAAATATGTATCCCAACATGCTTTGGGAAAAATCGCGGAAGGACGTAAGAGGACGTACAAAAGGACCAAAGGTGCGTTTAACATTGCTGCAGCTGGAAAAGATTTATCTGAGCATTGCCCAAATGTAAATCTTGGCGAACAATATGTTTACTGTAATGCAGGCACGTACCCAGGATTTCTTTTCGGGGGGGGCCCACCACATCCATCATCATCATCATCATCATCATCATCAAGTTTTATGTCCACTGCAGGATGAAGGCCTCTCCCTGCAATGCGATCTCCAATTACTCCTGTCCTGCGCCAACCGATTCCAACTTCCACCCGCGAATTTCCTAATTTCATCGCTCCGTCTAGCCTTTTGTCGTCCTCGATTGCCTTTTCCTTCTCTTGGTAACCATTCTGTAATCCTAATGTTCCAACGGCTTGCTCTCAAGTCTCTTCCCCATATGTCAGCACTGGCAAAATGCACTGATTGCACACGTTACTTTTCAATAATAATGGTAAGCTTCCAGTCAGGAGCTGGCAATGTCTGCCGTATACGATCCAACTTATTTTTATTCTTATGTGAATTTCCTTCTCATGATCAGGGTTGCCTGTGATTAATGACCTAGGTAAACGTGCTCTTTCACAGTTTCTAGTGGCCGACTGGCGATCCTGATCTCTTGTTCCTTTGTTGTTGTTGTTGTTGTAGCCTGGGGCACGTGTGGCTCCTACCCACGATGGGGGATCGGCCAAGAAATGGGTGCATTATTCCAAAATAATATAGAGCACAAATTTCCTAATATATATGCGAATAGCATTGAATAGGGTTGAATTACCGGCTAAAATAAAATCAGGAAGGTGCTGTTGAATGAGGAATAATATAATTTAAAAGTAATAAAAAAATAGAATTTAGCAGAGCATTCGTTTAGATTCTGTAAGGAATGTTTGGACAGCGAATCATGCATTCCTGTGGCTGAATCCCTAAGTGGACGCCCCGAACGAAAGAACTGCAGGTTCTGTCAAGTCCAGGCCAATTCTTCGAAAAGGCATCTCCAACAATCTTTTTCTTTACGCAGCAAAGCGGCGGCAAGATAGAAGAAAGTGCTGTATCGTCTCCTCCTCCTCAAAAAAAGAACAGAGGGGAGAGGGAACCAAACCCGACCTGTGTAAATAGAAATTTATGGAGGGAATGCGGCAGCGTAATTTGGTGAGGCAGACCTCAAGCATCTTTGTGTAACAAGATTCGCTATGCCAGGGAAATGCCAGGTGTTTATACTCTGGAGAAGCTGTCAAATGTGGGTTTCTGGGTTTCTGTGGGTTTCAAATGTGGTTTCTGTCAAATAGGAGTTTCTGTATCCTGTTCATTACTGTTTCTAAGTGAGGTATCATGACTTTTCTTGGTACTGTATACAGGTCAGCTTAGAATTTTTCCGCTACTTTTACTATAGCTTCGAGATTGCTGATGATATTGCCCTTTTTATCTTTTAGTGCATACATCATGGTTTGTCCTATTCCAGGTTTCCTTTTTACTGATTTCGGGCTGCGTTCTTTTTTTACGGCTTCTTCAGTGTTTCTCATGTTATAGTTTCGAATATCAGTTATTTTCGCCTTGTTGATCAGTTTTGACAGTTCCGCGAATTGCGTAACGCTGTGTGGCCGCCAGTCCCATACAATCGCGTAGAGCGCAGGACTCTGCGATTCTAGACGTACTGCGCTCACCGCGAAAGGTTAGAAAAACACCCACATAAGCACAGCAGAGAAGTGGCTACGTGAGGCGGTACGACCGATAACTGTAGAAGCGTCATTCAAAACAAATAATTATTCTCCACTTCCGGCGCGGCGTTTTCTCTACTTCCTTTTTAAACAAAAAGATGTTGATCCATAAATATTCTCATAAACAACGGTTACCTTTTCTTTTTATTCGCTTTTGCTTGCAGTTTGGTTGTTGCCTTGGCTCTCTCCCTTAGTAGATCGCCTAATTTCTCAACTCCTTGCGATTTTTGTTTCCAGCTGCCAACTTTGCACGAAAAGTGATATACAGTTAGTGAAAAACAGACGAGGTAACGGGCGACAGTCATCTTGCTTATGAATTTAAGGGTTATTGCAGGGTTTCATGATGAACGCTCTTTCACATTATTTTATTTCCCACCTTATCTAACCCATATCACGTGTATATGGTTCCGGGCATCTGCCAGCGTCGCGGCGAGCCGAAACTCAAGGAAATAATGAAGCAAAGGGAAAAGTTAAACGCAATTGGCGTTTTCTCCGGCCGCAACTCGTTCCATGAGAGTACAGACCAGCTGAGTAACAGCCGCATTCCTCTCCTGGTCCCAGGATCAGCCTAGACAAAGAAGGTTGAACTAACAAAAGCAACAGCTATGCGCGTGATGGTTGAATAGATGGTGACAACTGCACGCATCTCGAATTAATCGCACGGGTGCGGAATCTATGAGAAACCTGTCCTTCACATTACAAGAGGTGCCGATAACTACCGCCGTCTAAAAGGAGTGAAAAAGGCAGCATAATGCTGACCAATGAACAGCTGTCAAGTCTCAAGATTGATCTGGTGGCGCTTTAGGAATGTGTGAGGAGTGGTGGCGTGGGTGGGGAGGGGGGGGGGGGGGGGGTATGCCACTTGATTTCGGGGGGGGCCCGGGCCCCCCCGGGCCCCCCCCCTGGGTACGTGCCTGCTGTAATGCACTTATCAATGCGAAACTATTCAAATCCTAGGCTGTATTTCTGTCGCGGCTTGCGGAGGCAAGACGACACAGGGCACAACGACGAGAAACAAGTAAAGCTACCAAGAAGGCTCCACTCCAGGCCGCAGCTCTGTCCTTAGAGCCCCAGTTAATCGACTTCGAATCTGCGTCGATAGAACGGGAAGTATGTATACTCAACAGGCTATTCTAAATTCGTGTGGGAGAGACGCTTTAAATGCAAGTTCTTCTAAATCTTAACCAAAGAAAAGTAATCGCTATTTTGATGAGTGTAATACAGATTGTGAGTAAACGCCGTAGACAGATAGCATTTCCAACCCAATAAGAGCGCAAGACTTAATCATTGAAACGGATGGTTTGTTGTAATGCTTAATGAATACTGTAAGGGCTCTTTGCGAATAGCGAACTAAGGACAGAAACCAATAATACGAATTTAAATCTGGACCTGGATTTCGGTTGAGAATTCTGAAATAGCCGTGCCGTTCGAAATAGAAGAGTCGGTTACCAGTTATTTTTTATTCTAGGCAGTTGGGAAGGCTTCAGGTCCAACAGGACCTTTTAACAAAGAATGGTGGTGCTGTTGCACAGCACTATCAAGATGCGCAAGGCCAACCCACCCGCTCGGCTGCCAAGCTTTTTTTTTTAACGAAGAAATTGTTAGTATTGCACCTTTCATGACGAAATTAGGCATGTAATGATGAACAGAAATACCGCTTCCTCTTTTCTGTTTGGCATCGAAGCAGAGATAAGGTTTAACCAGAAGATAGTCGAAATCGTGAACCAACTGAACAAAGTTAAAGAGCTCGTTACAAAACTCTACAGTCGTGATATGGACTTCGCCAGCATTGATGAGGAGCTGAGAGGGAGACACGCGAAACACTCACTGATTGCTTCAGTAAGTACGCTGATGTTCTAAACTCTAGTTACATTTTGTTCCATTAGTTTATTTTCGATCTCTCGTGCAGTTGGTGGCTGCACGCTGAAATGCTATATTTTGGTGATGCAAAATCATGTATTTGTGTGACACTCCTCTCGTGATGCAAGCCACTTAGAAAGTATACGAAAGGTCTTTCCACATGGACTCTAGAAGTTGTCAGAACTTTAACGTGCATTACTCTTATAACGTACAATTGTCTCTATTATTACTCATAGAACAAAGATAAAATTTCACCTTTTGAAAATTTTTTCGTAATTTTAGGGTCGCATTCCAGACGAGAACGGGCCCGGACCAAGGATTCTGTAGACTGAGTCTTCAAAGAGCATCTGTTGTACAGAGGGCGAAGTTGTCATCTTGCGCAAAGCAAGCAAGCTTGAAGAAGCACTGACGCTCTGCCTCGCTGTATATTATAATAAGGACCTCACATATCCAAGCGCTTTCGCCCAAACTTTAGGCCTCGTGCAAAGTGCGCTGAGCAATGTTGAAGTGTTCCCGTGGTGCTGGATGAGCAGCAAGCTTATAAACATTGTAACAAAGATGAAGTTACATTACACCTGCTGACAAAAATGACGCGCGAAGTTTGTACACTTCGACACTGAATAAAGAATCATGCGTCTCTTCAGAAATCTAGAAGCGCATTGGCGCATGTTCTTGAGTGCTTTATTCGCAGATGTTGCTGAACTTCGGAGGCCTGACTGCTCCACCTGTTTGCTCAAGCTTTACGCGCAGCACACCGCTTGAGATGTAAGCTGGTAGAAACCAGGCAAAGAATTAGGCAGTACATTCTGATGTCTGAATTGGTCTAAAAAGCCGAAAATTGTTTCGACTGAAATAAGTGTTCCCCTTAATAAGTATTGCTTGTGAATGCAAGAAAGCGTTGCAAAATGTTTCTTCTTAAACAGCGAGAGGTTTTTGGTTTTTAACGCCCCGTGTTTGGTCCGAATATGAGGAACGCCATAACCGAGGGCTCCGGATAAATTTCATAGAATTGAGGTTTTTTGAACGTGCAATGACATCATACAATACACGGGCCTCTGGCATTTTGCTTCTATTGAAATGTCGCCGCAGCCGGGAGCGAACGCGCGTCTTCGAGATTACCAGTTGAGCATTATAATTACTGAACTGCCATGGCGGGTTCAGTGTACGCTTTGTTCAAAAAGTGCACTGAAATAAAACATGCTCATTTTATAGGTTGTAAAATACTGTGCACTGGCATATTGAGAGCACTTACCGAACCTGTAGTACACTATTGCAACGTAACCCACAAAATATTTTAGGACCCTTTTACTCAGTGCCAATCGCTAGGGTGGCATATAGTGTAGTGGTATAGACGTCTGTTTGACACGCAGTGTACCCGGGTTCGATTCCTGACTGGTGAGTATGTGGTCTGTTCTCTTTCTAAATTGATATGTGCTTGTAGGTGTATATCAATATACATTTACTGTTTAGGAAGAGGCGCACAGATAACTGTAAGGGCTTTTTTTTTTAGCTACAGTATAGGCTACTAAATTTACGGCCACATAATAGCGAACCATGCCTGTTGTGAGCCGATTAGACGACAGGCGAGCGATGCTTCGAGACGCACAAGAATGAGCCGCTTGTTTTGTGAACCTCACGAACAGGTGGCCGCTTACGTCATAGACCAATTGCATTGTGAGCCACTTGCAGGGTGGGCTGCTTATTTCAGTCACGTATAGCGTGATCGGTATATTTGGCCCTTCGCATGCATGGCGGGCCGCCGACTTCGTGAGCCGCCTAATCTGCGTGTTTATAAGCGGCTAAATTTTGAACTCGATTTCCGGTATATTTTTGTACCATGTAAACTATCTGACGTTTGCTCAGTGGGCTGGTTAAAACGGCCGGTTAAAAGGGCCGGGTACAAGCGGCAATATATTGATCCCGAGTTCCGGTATATAAGCTGTGTTTTATGCACGACTTGACTAAGGGTGTAGATGGAGTGAGGAAATTAGGAAATTTGCTGGTGCTATTTGGAGTCGGTTAGCGCAAGACAGGGGTAATTGGAGATCGCAGGGAGAGGCCTTCGTCCTGCAGTGGACATGAATAGGCTGATGATGATGATGACGATGATCATGGCAGAAACGTAAACATACAAGTCATTCGCGCTAAGTGATAACTGTAAACTAGAGGTGGGCCAATAACAGATTTCCGAATACGTATTGAATACCAGTCGCACCAACCGTGCTTGCTAAATGGCGTTGGGCTGCTAAGCACGAGGTCGCGCGATCGAATCCTGGCCACGCCTGCCGCATTTCCATGGAGGCGAAATGCGAAAACGCCCGTGTGCTTAGGTTTAGGTGCGCGTTAAAGAACCCCAGTTGGTCCAGATCACGGAGCAAGAAACATTTAAGAGTGGAAACTCCGCTGTTCGCGGCGACCAGAGAAGGTCACAAGCCCGCAGAGCCGTTATCGTGCTGGCAGCGCCTGGCGGCCTGGAAAGAAATTACCGCCGTTGAGAGTGCGCCGGAGCCGCGTGCCCGGGCGCTGCATTTTTTTCCCTGCGGCTTCTACGACGCGCCGCATGGCGCCGCCACTGTATACGGCCCCATCGGCGCATACAATTGTGACTTTATCTAGTCGCCCGCGCTCGCTCGCGCTGACGGGAGTTTCACCTCCTAAATGTCTTACTCCGTGGTCCAGATCTCCGGAGTTCCCCACTATACGGCTTGCCTCATAATCACATTGCGGCTCTGGCACGTAAAACCCCGTAATTAAATATTTCATTCAAATATCAGTTGTATGGACTAAGTATCGTATAAGTAAGTATAGTAAGTATCGGACAGTCAGACGTACACGTGTATGTTTGTAGCAGGAATATATATTTCGATAAATTTAGGTACAGCGCTTCTACTGACTGGTGAAAAAAGAGAGGCTACTATCACGGAAAATACGGATCAGCTTTAAACAAAAGGTGACCAAATTCTAATAAAAGAACTGCAGGAATAGCCTCTCGCCATCTTTAGCAATGGGTTCAAACAAGTATTCAATGTGTGCTGTATGACTAGCTTTTCAAGAACGCTAAATGAATGGCTGGTAAAAAAAGATGACAAGTTGTAGAGAAAACAAGCAAAAAAAGATGCTTAAGGACCTCCTCGGCTCGATGGGCCCCTCGAGTCCGCACAGTCGCCACCGTTCTTGTTGAACCGGTCGATGCCCCGACGACTGCTGCGGCGAATGTCTTTCTGTCATCTGGATACTCTGCCACGTCCACAAACACGGCACCCCTGTCTTTGGCATGGATATCGATGAGCGACTTGGCCTTCGCCGCCCGCCACTCTTTGTGGAACTCAGGGTTCATTTTCTTGGCACCGGACATACCCGTAACAGCCTACTAATTGCGTCCGGTACAGGCATCTCTGTATTTTCGGGTCCTCTTTCCTTTGCCCTAGGCCTAGGTCACGCAGCACTTGCTGCCCGTTCTTGTTTCCGATAGCCGCGCGAGCTGGGCGGTCCTCTGCGCCTCGGCGATTTCTTCCAGGGTGTTATGCACTCCCAAGGCCAGAAACGTTTTGATGGCCATTATCCTGGCCATCGCCGACCCTGAGTGCACGACTGTGCTCTGTGATTCTAGGACGGCAGTGAGAAATTACGCCAGAGCAAGGGTGCGTGGTGAAGCCGCGCGTGTGTTGCGTGCGGTCGATCTCGCGAGTGAACATCGGTGTGTCGTGATAAAGTGGTTTCCAGCCCACATGGGCAGTGACGTGTCGGATCGCGGCAACGCTAACCACAACGAGACGGCGAACGCGACGGCGCGAGGACTAACCAACCGTGCCGCTGCTACTATCTTCGACCCGTCGTGGTGGTGGGAAACCAAGGACAAGATGACTTCCTACAACGAAATGGTGAAGTGGCACAGACTAGAGCGAAGAACTATGCCGCCAGCTCATCCGGGCTTGGCCCTTAAGGAAGGGGTTTTATATTGACAACTTCAAACGGGATCGTTATTCACACCGGTGCCGATGAGGCACGTGTGTCCAAGTGTTTATGTAAGTGACCTGTGTTGTGTGTGCCGAAAGGAAAGAGCCACTGCAGCTCACATCCTTTGGGACTGTGCTAAGAATCCTTACGAAGCTGCAGCTATAACAACGATCCCGCCGCGGCTCTAGGCTGCAACGAGGTGCCACGATCAAGAGGTCCAAGCCCAGGCCGTCCAGCAGATCTCGGCGGCCCTCGAAAGGCAACCACTGAACGAAACCGGAGGGAGGCTGCCACCCCAAAAGAAGGACAAGCATGGTCGACCAAAGGGAGTAGTGCGGCCACGGCCGGAGTAAAGGCACTACACGCCGGGAAGACGTCATGGCCGCGTCACGGTGATGCGTCCCTTGCAAGGGAAGGCTAATTTCTCTGCAGGCATCCCTAATAAAGTTGCTTCGCATGCTCGCGCGCTTAAGGACTCGTGTGCCTAGACACATGAGAAACGGCCCGTTTGAAGTAAAACTTTTGTTGTTGTAGCACAAAAGATCAAACTGCTATATGAATAGAATGCCTAACGCACCTATTTAAACACAAGTGAAAATTAGGCTTTCATATAGGCTTTCGCCGCGAAACCAAGAAAAAAAAACTTGCATGCCCCATTTTGTTTCTGCATTGCTTTGAAAAAGTTTCTCCTCGTTTTACTTCTCATAGCTTGCGATATTTTATTTACCAGATGGAGAACAGTAACCGCACAGATGTTTGTTGGGAATATTTGGCAAGCTTCAATGTTCAAAAATAGAGAATAGTTAATTCCCGAACACGAACACTTAGTGTGTTATACTAGATTTGCATTCGAAACCTCAAATATTCGCACTCCCCTACTATAAACACTGCTGAAAGCACTTGGAAATGTTTATATATAGCGTCTGCACAGTTATTAATTAACCTTCGTATACCGTCTACTCTGTACTGCGGAATCTGCATAATTTTTCCCTCAATTTGGAAAACACGAGAAAATGCATCATTCACTTGAGTCTGGAAAAGGTGCTGTCCACAAGAGGACAACTCGCATTTCGTGGAGACATTGCTCTTTCTTGTACTTGGTCTGACGGGATAAGTTCACGCTAGAATTCTTCAAATATTCAAAGAAACCAAGTACCACTGAGTCGGCATGACACCGGATGAGTGTGGACCTACACCAGTCTGCTTTTATCAGCAACCTACCGCACAGCAAAGCATTCAATACACGACACAGTAGTGTAGAGCAGAGTATTTTATTATTCACTACAAATGGACGCATTCTCAACTACGAACACGCATACATATGACAGCTTCTTCCAATATCTCAAAACTAGAAAATGGCAACAGAGATCATGTTTGTCTGCTGTGCAAAAAAACTCTACCAAATCAATTTTTTTGGCAACAGTTATTTGTGAATATTAAAAAGATTATCAAGAGCAACATCTTTCGCATACCAGTAAATATAACTTCCTTTTTTTTATTACAACAATGGGTATACTTGCTAGTCCAAAACCCTTCCTAAACCTAAAATCAAGAAAGGGGCTGACAGATGGACGCATTCTCAACTATCTTCGCCTTTGACGAAGATAGGTCCTCCTATCTAAACGTTGGCCAGCCTTTCTGAGGCACCTTATCCTTGTTTACGAACATTATACCACAGCTTGCTAAACCTAGTAACTTTTCTGCATAGCTCTCGTTGTGATAACTTGCCGATAAATATTGTTACGTGTGGAAAGACACAGACGAAAGAAGTTATTTACAGACTATTTACAGCGGAGCCAGACAGCCAGGCCGACACTGGCTCGCGCCAAGGGCACAGACCCACTTCGTCGTTCTCGCGGCGGCTCGTCTCTTCGGTATCTCGCGGATACTATCGTAACACTACCCCTTCACCCCCCCCCCTCCCCCCGGCGGCAAAAGCACCGTCACGGTGCTGTTAAATATCAAAGGTGCGTGGAGAGGTGTAGGGTTTGAGTCGGGCGACGTGGACAATGTCAATAGTTGTCACAGCGCAGAACGTTGTGGGCGTGGCTAGAACCATTTCATAGGTGACATCGGTGACTTGGCGGAGCAGGCGATACGGGCCTGTGTAACACCAAAGCAGTTTTTCACAAAGGCCAACTTTACGCGATGGTGACCAAAGCAACACAAGGGTGCCGAGCGCAAAATAGACCTCACGGTGACGGAGGTCGTAGCGTTGCTTTTGTTTGCCTTGAGACTTGTAGACGAGCGCGCGCAAGTTGGCGAGCATGGTCAGCATTGGCGATAGCATCACGGGCATACGTGCTAGTTGAAGCTGTGGTGGACGGAAGCACAGTGTTCAGTAGTAGCGTCGGTTCACGGCCATACAAGAGGTAAAATGGTGAAAAGCCAGCAGTTTCCAGACGGGAAGAGTTGTACGCAAAAGTAATGTACGGTAGGGCCAGGTCCCAGTCACGGTGGTTGTCTGAAATGTATTTGAATAGCATGTCTGCAAGGGTGCGGTTCAAACGCTCAGTGAGGCCGTTCGTTTGAGGGTGGTAGGAGGTCGTAAAATTATGCTCTATTGGGCAGGGACGCATGATGTCATCAATGACTTTGGCCAAAAACGTACGGCCACGGTCTGTTAGCAATTGACGCGAAGCACCATGCATCAAAATGATATCATGTAGGAGGAAGTCCGCAACATCAGTTGCGCAACTGGTCGGAAGAGCGCGGGTTGTGGCGGAGCGAGTCGCGTAGTCCGCCGCGACTGGAACTCACTTGTTTCCTGATGTAGATTCCGGAAATGGGCCGAGAAGGTCCAAGCCGACACGATGGAAGGGCTCGGCAGGGATGTCGAGCGGCTGCAGGTAACCAGCGGGGAGCTGCGAAGGCTTCTTGCGTCGTTGGCAAAGTTCACAAGCGGCGACGTAACGTCTTACGCAATGGGCAAGGCCCGGCCAGAAAAAACGGAGACGTACACGGTCATAGGTTCGAGATATGCCGAGGTGGCCTGCCGTTGGTGCGTCGTGAAGCTCGTCTGGAACGGTGGAGCGAAGCTGTTTAGGTATTACAAGTAGGAACTCAGAGCCGTCCAGATGAAGGTTATGACGGTACAGAGTACCATCGCGGAGGACGAAGAGGCGTAGAGTAGCAACGGCTGGAGAGTGTTCAAAACGGTCAATGAGTGCTCTGATGTAGGCGTCACGATGTTCCTCGTCGGCGAAATGAAGCAGTTCTGATACAGAGAATACGCAAGCAGCACTGGTTATATTGGAGGAGTCAAGAGTCGTCAACAGGGTAACGGGACGAGCTCTCAGCGTCTTGGTGCAGGCGACCAGACTTGTACACCATGGAATATGAAAATTCTTGTAGCCTCAAAGCCCATCGACCAAGCCGGCCTGTAGGATCCTTTAGCGATGAGAGCCAGCAGAGAGCATGATGGTCAGTGACTACGGAAAAGGGCGGCCGTAAAGGTAAGGACGGAACATCGCAACCGCCCATACAACAGCAAGGCATTCTCGTTCAGTAATGAAATAGTTGCGCTCCGAAGGTGCTAGGAGGCGGCTCGCATAAGCAATAACGCGATCTTGGCACCGCTGACGCTGAGCTAAGACGGCACCTACCCCATGACCGCTGGCATCTGTACGCAATTCTGTAGGGGCATTAGGTCGAAGTGGGCGAGAATAGGTGGTGAAGTTAGAAGAGAGACGAGAGAAGGTAGCGGCTTCCTGAGTACCCTACGAGAATTTGACGCCTTCCTTCAAAAGATTAGTGAGGGGGTCTAGCAACTGCCGCAAAATCTTGAACAAAACGACGAAAGTACGAGCATAGCCCGACAAAGCTTCGAACGTCTGCGGCTGTCTTCGGAACCGGAAAGTCTCGGACAGCGCGAGTTTTGTCGGGATCAGGCTGTACCGCGGAAGTATCAACGACATGGCCCAGAAGAGTAATTTGGCGGTGGTCAAAACGACATTAGGACGAGTTACATTGCAGCTACGCCTTTCGCGATACATCAAGTATAGCTGTTAGACGCTCAAGGCGAGCGTCGAACGCTGGCGAGAAGACGATGACGTCGTCGAGGTAGCAGAGGCACGTGGACACTTGAAACCTTGGAGCAAGGAGTCCATCATACGCTCGAAGGTGGCAGGGGCGTTGCATAATGCGAACGGCATTACTTTAAATTGGTATAGGCCATCAAGTGTGATGAACGCGGTTTTTCCTCTGTCCATATCGTCAACAGCAGTCTGCCAGTATCCAGTGCGAAGATCAATAGATGACAAATAGCTGGAACCGTGCAGGCAGTCAAGGCGTCGTCTATACGTGGGAGCGGGTAGACGTCTTTCTTAGTAATGTTGTTCAGACGACGGTAGTCGACACAGAAGCGTCACGTGCCGTCCTTCTTAACCAACACCACAGGTGACGCCCAGGGGCTCGAAGGCTCAATTATGCTTTTATCTAGCATTTTGTTCACTTCACTTTGAATTACTCGGCGTTCCGACGCAGAAACTCGATACGGTCGTCGGTAAATAGGTGTAGCATCGTCAGTAAGAATCCGATGCTTGACCGTGACCGTCTGGTCTAAAGGGCCATCTGGAAGTCGAAAATATCTGGGTAGGACGATAATACTTGGCAAAGGTCTTTAGTCTGCGCAGAGGACATGTCCGTCGCAACCATTTTCTTTATGTTGGGATCGGCGCCCGAGGCTGGCGCGGGGGGCCTGCTGAGCTCGCAAGAACCATCGGTCGATAACGCTGCCACGTGATGGTCGCCGAGACAATCAACGTTGGCAAGGCAAATACCTTGCGGTAGAATTTGCTTTGCCAATCCAAAGTTAAAGAGAGGCATGCGAGTGCGGTTCGCAGTAAGAGTAAGTATACTATGAGGCACGGTAACGTCAAACTGTAGTGAAATGTTGGGCAGAGGAGTGACGAGGTACTCGCCATGAGGAACTCGTGGGGAAGAAAACAGTTCAATATAGGCTGATGACTTTGGCCGCAGGCGAACAGAGCCGGTGGGGCATAAGCGGCACTGGGGTGCCTCAGAAGGTTCGGCGAGAATCGGTAACTCAAGGCGAAGGGTACTGGCAGAGCAGTCAATAAGAGCAGAATACGCCAAGAGAAAATCGAGGCCGAGAATCAGGTCGTGGGGGCAATAAGCAATCACGGTGAAGTGCACAGGAGTGTGGCGGCCGGCGATGCTGACACGTGCCGCACACATTCCGATGATAGGCACAGTTACCGCCATCCGCAACGCGGACGACGCGTGCCGACGCTGGGGTGAGGAGCTTGTTCAGTCGTCGTCGGAAGGCAGCACTCATAATCGAAAGATGTGCTGCTGTATCGATGAGTGCCGTGACAGGATAGCCGTCAACGTGAACGTCAAGAAGGTTTTGGTTCGTAGGTAACGTGAGCAGAGGATTTGAGTGCAGGGTCGACAACGCAGCTTCACCCCCAGAAGCTGCAGTGCCTAGTTTTCCGGCTGGGCCCGGGTGGCGATAGGCGGCGAAGAGAAGCGGCGGGGTTGGGGCGAACGAGACTGATGGCGTCGAGGTGAGGGCGAACGGCTGTAGCGAAGGTTCGGAGCAGGAGCATCAGCCGCAGTGGGTTCATGGCGGGCAGTATAGGGAACAGGTCTGAAGGTGCAGGTATAAGCGCCGGCGTATGTCCGAGGAGGTGGTGGCCATCGGTTGCGGCAGTGACGAGCGACGTGGCCGATGCGACAGCGGTGGAAGCAGATCGGCCTGTCATGAGGGGTACGCCATTCGGACGGGTTGCGGCGAGATGCGGCAGAAAAAAACTGCCGGAGACGAAGAGGGCCGCTAAGGAACTGGGGAACACTGGTTTGAGAAGTTGAACACACAGAGTTCAGACCCATGTTCGCAAATTCCTGTCTGACAACGGCCTGAATCAGCGCAATCGTGGTTGCTGGGGGATCGGGAGGCGTCGCTAAGGAAGCTCGCGAACAAGCGGCCTCGAGTTCGCGGCGAACAATACGGGTTACGTCGTCACAGGTCGAGCCTCACATGTCGACGTAGCAGTAGTGTTCGGTAGCCGCGTGATGTGGTGCGAGATACGGCGGCTCTTCGCTTGTTCAAGGCGACGACAGCCTTTGATGATGGCGTCGATAGTCGAAACGTTGCCGAAAACAAGTAAATTTAAAGCGTCGTCGGCGATGCCTTTTAGCACATGCGCCACTATATCTGATTCAGACATAGCATCGTCATCTTTGTGGCACAGAGCTAAGACGTCGAGGATATATGAAACGTACGGCTCTGTAGATGTCTGAACACGAGACGGAAGTGCCTTTTTCGCGACAGCCTTGCGTCCAATGGGGTCGCCGAGCAGTTCCTGTAGCTTTTCTTTGAAACTGTCCCAACTGGTTATCTCGTCGTCATGCGTTTGGTGCCACACGCGTGGGGTGTCACCGAGATAAAAGATGACATTGGCGAGCATAATCGTTGGGTCCCACCTGTTTTAAGCACTGGCGTGTTCATAGAGCTTCATCCAGTCGTCAACGTGCTGTCCCTCCAGGCCAGAGAACACACCAGGATCGCGATGTTCGGCAACCGTGACAATTGGAGCAGTTGGACAAGCCGAAGCCGTTGCAGAGGCGGGCTCGTCACCGGGAGGCATGGTGACAAGCTCGATGTACCGACCAATTTAGAGTTCCGTGGTGAGGACGGGGATCGCTAACCTCCACCAGAATGTTACGTGTTGTAAGACACATACGAAATCGGCTATTTACAGGCTATTTACACTGGAGCCAGACAGCCAGGCCGACACTCGCTCGCGCCAAGGCACAGACCAACTTCATCGTCGTTCTCGCGGCGGCTCGTCTCTTGAGTATCTCCCGATAATATTGTAATAATACGGCCGATAAAACGATGTATGACATCGATTCACCTATATGGAAACACGACATGAAAAGCCTCCTCATTATCAAATTTCTAGTGCACGTGACAAAAAACGCTCTCAATATGCTGTATATCAGTTACCTCTTAAAACTTTAGGATTAGTTATATGCAGGTAACTGTGCTCATCACTAAAGCCAGCGTTGCTATACACAGAATTTCATGCTATGGCCCCTTTTATCAAAAGCAAAATGATTTGTCCAGTGCTGGTATATGTAATAGTTTCACTCATTCTTTACCACCACATATATGCAAGGTATTCCAAAGGAGATGTGATGTCGCTGGACGACGTTGTCGTGGAAATAATAACCCAATATTCCTTATAAAAAAGGAGTGAGGAACCTCTATCTTATGCTACAAGCGAAAATACCTAACAAGATTAACAGATCCATGAAAAGCCGTCAGAAAAACTAGTGAGTTAGGTGGTCTTTCCTGGCCGAACGCTTCCGGAAACGCGAAGCGCACCCCCACAGTGCCGTCTGCAGCAAGGCCAGATGGTCAAGCTAAGGGGGAAGCACGGTGAACTAGCCTTTAGTTGGGTCGATAAACAGACAGACTATAGAGCGCCAGGTTTTCATATTTGCTCACATGACATGCAGTAGTTCGGGGCAACAGTAGCAACGTACACACAAACAACCGGCAAAAACCTTTGTTGCATTAAGCGTGCAGATTACGTTAAGTGAATGCAGACCCAGCTCTTATGTGGACTGTTGATAAAGTATTAACAATGTTTCTGTGTTCATGAAACAAAGGCTGGTTGCAGCTTTCTCAGTGAATTATGGGGTTTAACGTGCCAAAACCACTTTCTGATTATGAGGCACGCCGTAGTGGAGGACTCCGGAAATTTAAACCACCTGGGGATCTTTAACGTGCACCTAAATCTAAGTACACGGGAGTTTTCGCATTTCGCCCTCATCGAAATGCGGCCGCCGTGGCCGGGATTCGATCCCGCGACCTCGTGCTCAGCAGCCCAACACCATAGCCACTGAGCAACCACTGCGGGTTGCAGCTTTCTTCTGCACTGAACCCCTATATTCGCTACTTTTTCGTCGTTGATCAATGAGTAACTGAAGTCTTACAAGTGTTTTTGTTTTAGCTGATTCCGCTACACCCACATAAAAAACTGCACTCCATGTATGTGTACTGAAGGCCTCGGAGTAGCAAAAAGAAAGCAATGCTGGTCGTTTACATTCAAATTAGTAATAACTTGCGTGGTATGCTATATTTCAAACTCTGATAACAACCGCCGAGACAAAAAAGAGACAGCGATGCAGGGGAGACTGAGGTTGCTGCGCTAAGGCTGCTTTCTGATAAATACGCAAGAAATAAGTAACATTTAAGTTTACGTAATGCACAGTTGCTTGAATCAATCTCAGAAGTAAAATAGTAATTTTAACCGATGCAGGTCCGCTCTGATTACATTTAGTCGCGGGATTTCAACTAGAAATATGCCTCCAAAATTTTATAAGCAAAGTTCCGGGTTTTAGGGTTGCTATATATTAACGCAACATGTTAGGCATTGCTGGTTTCGCAATAGCTGGTTGCGAATACTAGGCATCAGTTTTTTAGAGCTAGTTTTTTTCTACCGGCGAAAGTTTTTTTATTCGTCTTGTTAAGAATGAAGTAAATGAGCGTTTTCACTTTGGATTCAATTCTGAGCAAAATGCCCCACATGAGGAAAACTAACTTCCAATAATTTGTGAGGTGCTGTGCAACTTGCATCGTAATTTTCAGCTATAAAGCAGCAACCATACATAGGGTGAACGTGGCAGCACGCAGCAAGAACTTGGGACGTATTCTGAAACGTTCGCCGCGGCGAACTTTTCGCACTGGCCACGACTCCGCCGTAGCGGCGCGCGCTGAATGGCTGATTTGACAAAGCCGGAAATTCACTTGCGCCACCTGGTAGTTCCTGTCTACGTCATTTTAACGTCACGGTGTCAATGGGTGCTCCGGACATTTGTTGAATAAGCGAACACGTCTTTTGGCGTTCGGTTGCTGGTGGAGTCTAGCAGGGTAGTTAGGTGGTAGCTTATAGCAGAGTTTTTGATGGCGTGGTGCACATGTTGTTTCCAGGCGATTGTTGTTTGTTTTTTCCAGGCTGTGTTCCCTTGTGCTAGTGACACGTGTGGGTGGCAGTGTTTTTGAGCAGCGCCATGAACAACGCACTGCTCGCGTGGTTCCTCGCGCGACGGCGGGAACAACATATCCGCTCCAGCCGTGACGCCTTCGCCATGAGGGGAGAAGCGTTTCGGCGCCATTTCCGGATGACGAAGAGTGCCGTCCGGCTGCTTTGCAGCGAGCTTGCCCACTTGCTGGAGCCGCCGACCGCGGGGGGCCTGAGCCTTGAGGACGAAGTCCTCTGTACCCTCAGGTTCTTTGCAACTGGCAGCTTCCAGTCGTCAGTCGGCAGTGAGGCGACCATCGACATGTCCCAGCCGTCTGTAAGCCGCTGCATTGCAAAAGTCGCACGGGCCATTGTTCAGGTTGGGAAGGAGCAAGGATGGGTGGCCTTCCCACGCACCGCCAGCGAGCGAGCTGCAATTAAGCAAGGGTTCTTGCAGCGCGGCAGGCTCGGCGGCGTGATTGGGTGCGTGGATGGCACGTTCATCGCCATCGTTGCCCCGAACCTGCCTCCTGCGCAGAAGGCAACGTATTGGTGCCGGAAGGGCTATTACGCCCTGAATGCAATGGTGGTAAGTTGTAAACGAAATTGCATGTAATGGAACAACAATTAATGGACAGCCATTGGCATCACCGTCACACAATTGTCTGCAATGTGTTTCAGGTGTGTGACTCGGACTTGAGGGTCCTGCACGTTGACCCGTGATTCGCCGGGTCGTGCCACGACGCGCACGTGTGGCGGTACGCGTCGCTTCGCTGGCGCATTGTCAGCGGCCGCATTGCCGTCCAAGACGGAGAGTACCTTCTTGGTGAGTAGTGACGAAGTTGCTCTCAAAAGAAAACTGTACTCGATGCGTGTGTGTGATGTCCTATGTAGCGTAAGATGCCGGAAATAGTGACTGCTATCTTTCTATGTGCAGGCGACAGTGCGTACCCCCTGGAGCCGTGGCTCCTGACACCTGCGCCCGGCCACCCTGCCCCGCACACACCGGAAGGGCGCTACAACGCCGCCCACACTTCCGCAAGGTAAGCTGTGGAGAGCTACATCGGCTTCATGAAGAGCCGATTCCGATGTCTGCAACGGCACCGCACCTTGCATTACGGCCCCAAAAAGGCAGCTACGATTGTGGCAGCGTGTGCGGCACTGCACAATCTGTGCATTGACGAAGATGTGCCGCATACGGGCCGCGTGTACTCTGGAGACGACGGCGACCGTCCGCATGGCTCAAGCAGCGCAGGACAGGGTCAACCACCTCGGGCCAGGCGGGCACTCTATTTGCGCGGGAGCGCGGCACGTGCAAGGCAGATTGCAATACTCTCGATTGCTCGTAATCGCCACTTGCAGCATGTACAGTGAGCAGTTTGCCACGCACGTCGCCTGCAACGCTAGGCCGGAGCAGTTTACCCGTTGCCGCTCCCATGTGCAGGCACCTGTCGACGCCCCCTTCTGCCCGACCAGTGTGCGTCGCTTTGTGCCAGACGCTCTCACGTGCTGACACTTGCTCCTCCTGTGCTGGCTGTGCTTGTGGTTTTGTTGCTGCCTCCCCTTGCTGCTCCCATGTGCGGGCACCTGTCGACGCCCCCTTCTGCCCGAGCAGTGTGCGTCGCTTTGTGCCAGACGCTCTCATGTGCTGACACTTGCTCCTCCTGTGCTGGCTGTGCTTGTGGTTTTGTTGCTGCCTCCCCTTGCCGCTCCCATGTGCAGGCACCTGTCGACGCCCCCTTCTGCCCGAGCAGTGTGCGTCCCTTTGTGCCAGATGTTCTCACGTGCTGAGACTTGCGCCTCCTGTGCTGGCTGCGCTTGTGGTTTCGATGCTGCCTCCCCTTGCCGCTCCCATGTGCAGGCACCTGTCGACGCCCCCTTCTGCCCGAGCAGTGTGCGTCCCTTTGTGCCAGACGGTCTCACGTGCTGACACTTGCTCCTCCTATGCTGGCTGTGCTTGTGGTTTTGTTGCTGCTTCCCCTTCACCTGTCACCGCCCCTTCACCGCCCCCTTCTGCCCGAGCAGTGTGCGTCGCTTTGTGCCAGACGCTCTCACGTGCTGACACTTGCTCCTCCTGTGCTGGCTGTGCTTGTGGTTTCGATGCTGCCTCCCCTTGCCGCTCCCATGTGCAGGCACTTGTCGACGCCCCCTTCTGCCCGAGCAGTGTGCGTCCCTTTGTGCCAGACGCTCTCACGTGCTGACACTTGCTCCTCCTGTGCTGGCTGTGCTTGTGGTTTTGTTGCTGCCTCCCCTTGCCGCTCCCATGTGCGGGCACCTGTCGACGCCCCCTTCTGCCCGAGCAGTGTGCGTCCCTTTGTGCCAGATGTTCTCACGTGCTGAGACTTGCGCCTCCTGTGCTGGCTGTGCTTGTGGTTTCGATGCTGCCTCCCCTTGCCGCTCCCATGTGCAGGCACCTGTCGACGCCCCCTTCTGCCCGAGCAGTGTGCGTCCCTTTGTGCCAGACGGTCTCACGTGCTGACACTTGCTCCTCCTGTGCTGGCTGTGCTTGTGGTTTTGTTGCTGCTTCCCCTTCACCTGTCACCGCCCCTTCACCGCCCCCTTCTGCCCGAGCAGTGTTCGTCGCTTTGTGCCAGATGTTCTCACGTGCTGACACTTGCGCCTCCTGTGCTGGCTGTGCTTGTGGTTTCGATGCTGCCTTCCCTTGCCGCTCCCATGTGCAGGCACCTGTCGCCGCCCCTTTCCTGCCCCCTTATGCTGACACGCGTGTTTGTGAGCTCGTAGTGTGTATGGTTTTACGTCAAGTCGTGCCTCCTTGCTGCTCCAGTGTGCCGACACCTGCCACCATCTGCTGGGGCATTAGAAGTGTGTGTGGTTTTGTGGCAGTTGGTTGCCCCACCTGACCTACACGTGCCAACATTCCTTATTGTGATAGAGGTGTTTGTGTTTGTGGTGATGTTTCTCGGGTTTCTTTTAAGGGGGAGCTTCTTGTGCAGTGTCTAGGCAACGGCTTGCGCTGCTCAGCCGTGCCTTATGCTAGCTGCTGCCTTGTTCAACAGGTCTTGTGGAATGCAAGGGTCGAAGCTACAATAATGTGTTCTGGCTGTCGTGCCACTGGTATCCCCGCTACTTCCTGGCTGCATCGTTGTGGCAGCACCAGGCGCAGGGCCAGGAAACGCTGGATTCAGTGGGAATAGGAGCAGATCAGTGAGGCAGGTGATGTGAATGTGATTACAAGTCATCTCCACAACCAGCACGCCATCGTTCGTGTGAATCCGTTTGCATCATGCAATTTAGCCATTCTCACAGCATTGCAGCCTTCCTGTCATGGATGATGATGTGCCATCGCACCACTAACGCCACACCCTTGTGTGCAGGGTCAGGAAAAGAAAAGTGCAAGATTCGTGTGCATCATATGTAGTGTAAACACTACATGTACCGTGGAAGGTGGCAGGATGTGATGACATGGTGCAGCGAGGCGTGCACCACATCTGAAAACAAAACGATGTTTTCTCGATGCTGTCAATTCATGATAGTGCACTACTGCAATACCACATCTTTAGATGTCATGCCATCGTTACCGTATCGTAGCAGTTATTCCACCTTCGTAACACCACTGCTATCATCCACTTGTAACATTGCAATAACTTCAGCATCACGTTTCTGTTGTCAGAATTTCCACTCCAGCGCACTCTTGCTCGCACTGCCATTGTAATGGCAGCATTATGTTACCATTGGCATCTTTTCAATGCCAGCACGGCATTGTTGTCACGTCTCTGCTTCTTCTCTTGAGTTGGCAGTATACATTCGCTGCTGTCACTTCCATGATGCTTTACTGACACTGCGATTCGATAGCGGGTGTGCAATCATAACACTTGAGTTAGAACAGGAGTGCCCGGGATCAGCTTGTTTTCTTGATCTGCCTGTGGACTGATAAGGAAGGCTACAGGTGGTGGAAGGCATGCGCCCAACCGAGAACGGATCTGGTATCCCAAAAGTTGTTCAGACGGTGATCGTCCATCATCAAGGGGCGTTCTAAGGTAGCTAAAGAGCAGTTTAGCCAATCGCTAAGACAAGTCACCTGACCCAACCTTCTTGAGGCCATCTTTCAGCGTCCGCACCGCGCGTTCAGCAAGCCCGTTCGATTGAGGGTGATATGGTGGCGTACGAAAGTGCTTTATGTTATTTCCTGTCACAAACTTCGTGATTGTCTCTGGCATGAACTGAGTTCCGTTGTCTGCCACAATGATTCTTGGTATGGCCAGCCTGCTGTACATTTCACGCAAGGATGTAACTGTCGATTGTGCTGTGGCATGACGCATTGGAATTGCTTCGACCCATTTTGAATGTGAATCTATGGCCACTAGGATCATGTTGTTGTTCGCTGGTCCAGTATAACCCAAATGGACACGTGACCAATTCTCATGCGTTAGTGGCCAGTTTACTAGTATTTTTGCCGGTGGCATTGCGTTTGCTTGTATGCATGTAGTACATTTCCTACTGATTTGTTGGATAGCTCCGTCGATGGCGGGCCACCACACGAAAGTACGGGCCAACGACTTCATTGCTGACATTCCCTGGTGCGTCTCGTGCAGGAATTGCAGCATGTCACCACGAGCAGCCTCGGGAATCACGACTCTGTGACCCCAGTAAATGAGACCTTTGGAAACGGTTAGCTCACTTTTTCGTGCGAATTATGGGTCCAACTACGGATTGGGTGCTACATACTTCTTTGGCCAACCATGAAGTATGTAGGAATTGACATTTCCAAGTACTTCACCTTTCTCGGTCAACTGTCTCAATGCTTGCGACGAAAGGGGCACGTCATCCAGTTGCTGCAGCGAGTGCACGAACTCGTGTAGCTCCTCTGATGTGTTGTGTGGGGAGCACACGCGCCCATCTTCCCCCGCGCCGTCGCGTCGAGCGCCGGCATAGACCGGGGAGAGGCGCACTGTGCCCTCTCCCGATTCTCCATCGCTCTCGCGACGCGCGCGCGCCCTTCCACCCCCACTCGCGGGCGGGTAGCTTACGGGCGAGGAGGACATTCCCCTCGCCCAGGTAAAAAGGTACAAAACAGCGCGACCGGGGGAGACTCTCTCTCTCTGAGGCCGGACCCCTAACCTGCCGGACTGGAGTACCTGCTGCAACCCGTGAGTGACCACGTTGCCTGACTATCCCGGGCAACGAGGCCAGCCTATTTATTACTATTACAGAGAGGACACCCCTCTGCCAGTGTTCTTTATTGCCAGTAGCAATAAACGTTGTTACCGTTGACACCGCTGTTTGCCTTATTCGTCCGAACCCGGCGTAGCCGCGATTCCCGCGCTACGGGTTGGGAGTACCACGGAGCGACTGCGTGGGGCTAGATCCGGAGCTCGCCTTCAGCCCTAGCCGCACGCAAAGTGGAACCCCCACATTTGGCGCTACCAACGTGGATCGAATTCGGCAACATTCTTCTGGTGTGTGTTCGCGCTAGGACTACCCACGTTTCAGCGAACAATGGCGGCTGGCTTGTCTGACCTCTCAGATTTGTTCATGTTGTCGAATGTAGCGACGCAAAGTCAGCAGCCTATTGCTAACGGGGCGGCAGCTGCTGAACATACCAGCAGCTTTGGTTTTGAGTGTTTCACGCGGAACACTCAGGCTAGCGCGAATGCCACGTGGGCAGAGGGTAATCCCAATACGAGGCGTACCCCGTCGGGCCCCTCGCCGCATCGCGACGCGAACACAGAGGCACACGTGCCACTAGATAACTCAACCCCGACGGCGGAGGCATCCGGCCCTTTGGGCGAGAGTTTGCCGTCTAGCGAGGCAATGCTGCAAAATGCGTTGCAAATCATGCAGAGCTTAGCCGGCGCCCTGCAAGGCACAATGCAGGCCTCGTCGCAGAGCGAGCGACCACTGATTAACGTAGACATGCCTACCTACAGTGGGTACCACGATCGCACGAGTGCGAGTGAGTACCTCGACCGTCTACTGTATTACCAGCAGGCAACCGGGCTTTCAGACGCCGAACTTTTCGCGCGCGTGATCCCGGTTTCACTGACCGACCAGGCGGCTCGATGGTTCCGACTGACCGGACACCGATGCCGCACAGTAGAAGAGTTCCGCGCGAACTTCCGCGAAGAATTTCTTCCGGCCAATTACGAGTGGCGTTTGAGGAGAGAGCTGGAGCTTCGTACTCAGCATCCGGACGAGTCCCTGCTGGAATATGTTCGAGCGATGGACGAACTTTATCGTCTCGCGAACCCTCACGCCACCGATGCAGAGAAAGTTGAGCGTGTCACACGGCAGGCACACCCCACTTTCGCGGCCTACTTCAGAGGATGTAGGTTTACAGACCTAGACGAACTCGCCGCCGAGGCGAAGCGCATCCAGGGGGACATCCTCGCGGCGCGAGCATACCGCCCGCCTCCACCCGCGGCGCTGTCACTCGAGCCTCGCTGCGCGTGGAACGGCGGCGCGATCACTTGCCACTCGTCTAGAGTCGACGCGTCGGCATCGTTCGCGGAGCAGCAGGTCCAGCGTAGTTGGGAGTTATCGGACCGCGCTTTGGACCCGTACGCCTACGCGCTGAGAACGGCACCGACTAATGCCGCACTCAGCGCGCCGCGACAGGAACGAGAGGCCGATGCGAGACTGGAGGAGCGGCACACGCCGACCGCAGTTCAAGGAGGCTACGGCGGGCCGGAGTGGAGCGACGGCCGCCCAGGCCACCGAGGCTTCAGCGGCCGCTGCTACCAATGCGGCCGACCAGGGCACATCGCCCGAGACTGCGGCCGCACGCCGGGCCGAGGCCGAGCGCGCGGCTCGGGAAACGGGCGAGGCCGCCGGTGATCCACCTTGGGTCCCGTGCGGCAATGTCAAACATAGCCGGCAGTATCGAATTACTTGCGCCTTCGGCTTGTCGCGTAGGAGGTGTTGCGGGCTCGCAGGCGCCGTTCATCGAGCTAACGATAGCCCGAAAGAAATTCGCTGCATTACTGGATACCGGAGCAAGCGCTTCGTTATTTGGTGACGAGGTGTTGCATCATCTCCGCGAGAACAACATCCGCTTGAGAGATAATGGCACCACCTTCCGACTTGCTTCCGGCACAGCACAATCCAGCGGTGCAGCTAGGTTAGTGATCCGTTGGGAGAAACGCGTCAGGCGACAACGCCTCGTACACCTCCCGGGTTTATCAGTGCCTGTTATTTTGGGTCGAGACTTTCTCGTCAAGTCGGGCATCGTAATAGACATCGGCAACGGAGGTTACCGAGAGAACGGAACGGGTGCTTTAAAGCTTTTCGCAAAAGCGCCCGTGGCAGCGGAGACACGACAGTCTCCGGGCGCAGCGCGAGTGGGCCACACCCGGCCACAGCCAAGCGAGCGAACCGTAATCGGCGCAGGCGAGGAGAGAGACACGGTGGCACAACAGTGCGCCACTGTTCTGCGAGGAGTAACGCACCCGCTTTTGTCAGATGTCAATATGCCGGAGAGAGAACGGGCACGACTGTCGTCGCTGTTGTACGAATACGACGCGATTTTCACTGACCGTCCGGGCCGCACTACGCTAGTCAGGCACAGGATATACACGGGTGACGCTGCGCCATGGAAATGTAATCCTCGGCCGATCAGCTTGACTAAGCGGAAAGCACTGGATAGCGCCTTAGACGAACTCATCGACACAGGCGTGGTGGAAAGGTCGAACAGCCCATGGGGCTTCCCGGTAGTTCTAGTCCCGAAGAAAGACGATACCTATCGCCTTTGTGTAGACTACCGCAGGCTGAATGAGGTTACGAAGAAGGATGCGTACCCTCTACCCTCCATTTCCTCTTTAGTGTCTAACCTAGGCGGGGCGAAGTACTTTACGACGCTCGATGCTAGTCGTGGATACTTTCAGGTCGAAATGGACGAGCGTGACAAAGAGAAAACGGCTTTCACTTGTCACCGGGGGCTCTTTCAATTTAAGAGAATGTCTTTTGGTTTGGTCGGAGCTCCCGCTACTTATCAAAGGTTGATGGACCGAGTGCTAGGAGACGCGAAGTGGCAACATGCCCTCGCATATCTGGACGACATAGTGGTTTATTCGAAAACATTCGAGGAGCACTTGCGCCACTTGAGAGACGTCCTAGACAAGCTGAGGTCCGCGGGTATCACGCTGAACCCGAACAAAGCTCAGATAGCTGCGAGCAGAATAGCGCTGTTGGGATTCACGCTGGACAACGGCCGCATCCTGCCGAGTAAGGATAAGCTCGAGGCTATACTGAAGTACCCGTCGCCGAAAGATATCGGCGAACTAAGGCGCTTTCTGGGATTGGTGAACTTTTATCGCCAATTCATTCCAGACTGCGCGGCAGTGCAAGCGCCTTTGACGAAGCTCTTGAGGAAAGACGAACGGTGGACTTGGGGACAAGAGCAGGAGGCGGCACTGCGGGGCCTCACGAAGGTGCTCGCTGACACGGCCGAATTGCAGCTGCCCGATTTGAATAGGGAGTTTGTGATTCAAACAGACGCAAGCGACCTAGGCTTAGGGGCAATTTTGCTTCAGGAGCACGGAGGCATTCTCCGACCGGTTGTGTTCGCGAGTCGTTCGTTGACGCCGGCCGAAAGGAACTACTCGGTGACAGAGGAGTGCCTCGCGATAGTTTTCGCTCTGCGAAAGTTCGACTATTACGTCGATGGAGTGGCATTCAAGATTGAGACTGACCACATGGCTCTCACTTGGTTGAGGCGCCTGAGCGAGCCGAGTGGCCGCCTGGCGCGTTGGGCACTGCTGCTGCAGCGTTACGACTTCACCGTGCGCTACCGCAAAGGAAAAAGCAATGCCGCAGCTGACGCACTTTCGCGAGCGCCAGTCCGACGCGATGGAGAGGCCCAAGTAAGGGAGGCGGAACAACCGTCGATCCTGGGCGAGAGCGTGAACCACGTAGATGTTGTCGGTTCCGCAGGTGTCGTCTTCAGCAGAGAGCAGCTGTTCGCGGCTCAGCAGAAGGACCCGTTTTGTCGAAAAGTGCTCGACGAGCTCCGGGAGCAGGGTGGCGCGGCCGCCGCACACATGGAGGCAGCTGGTATTGCTGTCGGTGCTAAGCGCTCGGGATCAGTTGGTAATGCTGTGAGTGCGCTGGATTCTTATCTGCTGCATTCCGACGGCCTCCTGCTGAGGTATATTCCCACCGAGGACAACACAAGTGAGGCGTTTAAGGTGGTGATACCGCGCGCGTTGCGAGGAGCACTGCTATGCTACTTTCACGACTCGTGTATCGCTGGGCACGCGAGCGGCCCCAAGACTTACATTAAGTTGTGTCGCCTCGCTACCTGGCCAGGCATGAAACGGGACGTGATGCGCTACGCCCGCTCATGTCATGTGTGCCAAAGCGTGAAGCCCAGAGGTGGACGACCGCCCGGCCTCATGCAGCCTATCGACAGCCAGACTCCCTGGCAAATCGCGGCGTGTGACGTCATGGGACCGTATCCCACCACACCGAGCAGGAACAAATTCTTGCTTGTAGTCACAGATCACTTCAGTAAATGGGTCGAACTTTTTCCCTTGCGAAAACTGACGGCACGAGTGATCATGGATAAGTTGATCGAGGTTTTCACCAGATTTGGCTATCCGGAGCAGTTGATAACGGACAATGCGTCCTACTTCACTGCGAAGGTTTTCGTCGACTCGTGCGCTGCACTTGGCATTAAGCACAAGAAAACGACAACTTATCATGCTCAGTCGAACCCCACTGAACGGGTCAATCGCAACATTAAGCACATGCTTGTCGCGTTCTCTGAAAGACATAAGGACTGGGATACCTACCTTCCAGAGATCGGGTTTGCATTGCGATCGACAGTGAACCGCTCGACTGGGTATGCGCCTTCTTCTCTCAACCTGGGGAGAGAGCTGCCGAATCCGATGGATAGAGTTCTCGCGGATCGCAGCGGAATGTCGGTCGCGCCGGCAGCACGAGCTGAATACGCGACGCACCTACGTGACAAGATGACGGAGGCTTTACGCAAAGCACGCCGTAATCTTCGCACTGCTAGGGCGCAACAGAAGGCGCAGTACGACCGCTCGCATCGGAACGTCCGCTACGAAGTGGGCGATCTGGTGCTTCGGCGCCAGCACGTTCTCAGCGATTCTAGCAAACAGTTCGCTGCCTCGCTGGCGCCGAAGTGGACCGGGCCGTATCAAGTACGAGAGAAGGTTTCCTCGCTTGTTTATCGGCTCGAGAGCATGAAAGGGAAGCCGATCGGCGGGCCGGTACACGTATGCGACCTGAAACGCTACGTGCCGCGTGATGAGCAGTGGGATGAAGATCAGACCCTCCCTCAACCGCGGTCGGTGAGTGAGAGCAGCCAGAACCGAACGGCGAGCCCGCAGCCGCGCTACAACTTGCGTAGCAGGCGGAAGTGATCCGGCGGCTATATTTGCGTAGCCCGATGACTGCGAGGACCATTCGTAAGTCCGGGCCGTGCTGGCACCTTGTTAGTTCCTGCCGGGAAGCGAACGTCTAGCGACAGCAGAGCGCAGAGTATTGACGTCGAGCCGTCGTTCCAGTCTTCAAGCAACCACGCAGACTACGACGGGAATGTGGCGTGAACGATTCAACGTGTTTGCATGCGGTGTGTGCATTGACTAAAGACTTGCGAGGGCCAGTGCGGTGTGCTGTGAGTCGATGATGCGGACGACCATTCCCTTCGTAACGGGCGTTGACGGTGTTCCCGGATCCGGCCAATCATGCTGCTTATCACAATTTCGTACTGTGCAGGGGACTAATCCAATTTTCTGAAGCAGGAAACAAGACACGGCCGTGCGAACTGCCTGCAGTACTCGCGGGTACAACTGACGCACCGGCAGCGCTACGCTGGCCTTGCAGCCGCACGAACCACTACCTGGCGCCCAGCAAGCGACCGCCCGGCTGGTGCAGCCGACACCTGGGGCGCGGCACGGAGAGCCGCCTTCGAGCCCCGACTACGATCCGCCTCGCAAGCCCGAGCAGTGCCGCTGACTGGACACCTTCGAGTCGGCATCAAGTATCTGCCACCTGAGGCCTACAGCAACGCAAGCCCGACGCTCAAAGCCGGCGTGTGCCACGCTGCCTTGATCGCCAACCTTGGCAGGAACTCCAGCAAACGGGCGCCCGAACCCCTCGGGCGTACCTAGGTGCCAGCATCAACGTACGGGGGGCTTCTTAAGGGGAGGAGGATGTGGGGAGCACACGCGCCCATCTTCCCCCGCGCCGTCGCGTCGAGCGCCGGCATAGACCGGGGAGAGGCGCACTGTGCCCTCTCCCGATTCTCCATCGCTCTCGCGACGCGCGCGCGCCCTTCCACCCCCACTCGCGGGCGGGTAGCTTACGGGCGAGGAGGACATTCCCCTCGCCCAGGTAAAAAGGTACAAAACAGCGCGACCGGGGGAGACTCTCTCTCTCTGAGGCCGGACCCCTAACCTGCCGGACTGGAGTACCTGCTGCAACCCGTGAGTGACCACGTTGCCTGACTATCCCGGGCAACGAGGCCAGCCTATTTATTACTATTACAGAGAGGACACCCCTCTGCCAGTGTTCTTTATTGCCAGTAGCAATAAACGTTGTTACCGTTGACACCGCTGTTTGCCTTATTCGTCCGAACCCGGCGTAGCCGCGATTCCCGCGCTACGGGTTGGGAGTACCACGGAGCGACTGCGTGGGGCTAGATCCGGAGCTCGCCTTCAGCCCTAGCCGCACGCAAAGTGGAACCCCCACAGTTGTCAGTGGTTTCTAGAGGAGGCCGACTGAGTGCGTCAGCGTTCAGGTTGTCCGAGCCAGGTTTGTACTCTATCTTGTACAGGTATGTACCCAGCAGCAAGGACCAATGCTGAATTCCTGCGGCAGCCATAGTGGGCGTGGGTTGATCTTCGCAAAGTAGACCCACCAGCGGCTTGTGAGATGTGATGAAGATGAATGTTTTTCCCAGACGGTAGTCCCGAAACTATCCTACCCCAAACACTAGGGCCAACATTTCACGCTCCTGTTGGGAATAATTCCATTCCCCTTTGCAAAGTCTTCGAGAACAGTAACCTATAGGCTTGTCAACGTTGCCAGTGCGATGGGACAGTACCGCTCCGATCCTGTTGGGTGATGCATCGCACTCCAAGCGCAGCGGCAGTGAAGGATCGAAGTGAGTGAGCATTTTGGCATTGCATAAAGCGTTTTTTGACTTCTGAAACGCTTCCCGTTGTTGAAAGCGGCAATTCCAGCGACGTTCTTTGGTTAGCAAATCGTAGAGCGGTGATAGCAGACTGGTCATATTCAGAAGGAACTTGCTGAAATACGTGAGGAGACCCAAGTATGAACGCAGCTCGATCACGTTCTTGGGTGTTGGCGCCCTTATGACAGCATCCATGTTCTTCTGCAGAGGTTGCAGCCCTCCAGTACTGATCTTGCAGCCGTGATACGAAACCTCAGGCATCCTGAAGGTGCACTTGTCCTTCCTTAGCCTGACTGCGTACTCTCGAAAGCGCTGGAGAACTGCCTTGAGGTTCTTTCTGCCGTTGTTCCCCTTCTCGGCCACCAGAACGTCGTCAAAGTACGCCTGGACTCCCGGCAAACCGTTCAGGACGCTGTCCATTATTCGCTGAAAGATAGCTGGGGCAGAAGAAACACCAAATGGCAGGCGATTAAAGCAAAATAATCCCCGATGTGTGGTGATGACCGTCAGCTCCTTTGACTGCTCATCCAGGGGAACGTGGTTGCAGCCGTCTCGAAGGTTCAATGTGCTGTAAACGCCACCCTCGTGCAGTACAGCAAAAAGGTCATTGATTACTGGGAGTGGGTACTGCTCCGTCACACAGCTGGCATTTACCGTTAGCTTGTAATCGACACACAATCGAACAGTTCCGTCCTCATTACCGGAACTATCGGCGTCGCCCACTCTAAGTGAGCCACCGGGAACAGGACTCAGAATTTATCGAGCCTGTCCAGCTCGTATGAAACGTTTTGTCACTATGCATATGGAAGTGGCCTAGCTTTGAAGAACTTTCGAACTGCATCCTCCTGTATGTATAGATGAGTGGGCGGAACATTGAACAGACCCAGTTCAGGTGTAATCGCGTCCTCGCACTCACACAGGATCGCTTGCAAGTTTAGCCCTTGCTCTTTAATGCTGGACACGCTCAAAACCGCGGCCCCTTCGTTGTTCAGCATCTGGATGAGATCACGGCCACACAGGCTCGGGCCGGTTGGCGCGAACAACGGTCAGTGACGCCGTGGCAGTCGTACCGCAGAATGAAACTGGGAGCGTTAGCTTCCCGGCTATAGGCAACGGACCCAAGTAGCATGACTACCTCAAGGTGGATTTTTCAATGCGGGGCTACCTTGTGTGATGTTGGCAGTAGACGTCCCAGGGCACCACGTGCACGAGTGAGGTGGTGTCAATTTCTGTCATGATGTCGGCTCCACCCCAGCAAAAATTGCATCGTACCGGGCTGACGATTCCGCTGTCTGCGGTTGGTTGTGGCTTTAGTGTATACAACTGTGCGGAGAGCTCGGCTACGGCATTTTCCATTGAGCCGCTGCTCAGCGCCAAGCTCTGGTGCGGTCGCTTTTCCTTAGATCGACGCACTGCAGCTAGGTGCCCATTTTTCCTACAGTTGAAACATTAGGCATGTTTAAATGCACAAGTTGCCTCGCCGTGCTAGCGGATTCAACACCGATGACAACTTTCAGACGATCCACTCGCCTGACTACAGGTTTTTCCTGCCTGTCGCTGCGGTTGATCGCCCGCTAGTCTGTGACGCTCGGGCTCTTCTTTCGGTTCCGTCTGCTTCATAAGCTGAACACCCAGTCGTGCAGCCTCTGCTGCAAGCACAATGTTTTGTGCCTCCTGCTATGTCAGTTTCTGGTGAGAAAGCAGTGCTTTCTGCACGTCACTGCTGCGAATTCCACACGCGATCCTGTCTCGCAGCAGGCGGTTCAACATGGCCCCGAATTTACGTTTATCAGCCAGGCGCCAAAGCTCTACGATAACCTGTTGAGCTGATTTCACTTCCCTTTGAATGCGGGTGAAGAACTTGAAGCCTGCGGCTATCTCATTTGGCGGGGGTGCGTAAAATTCTTCGAGCATGGTAACCGCTTCCGCCTAGTTAACTCGCTCACCTTTCGTGGGGCACAACGTCCACTCAGTACGTCGATAGGCTTCGAGCTCAGTGCCGAGATGAGAAGCGCTCTTCTTTTAGTGTCGTCGACGATGTCGTTACCCTTGAAGTACGACTCGACTCTGATGTAGTACGACGACCACTTGTCCTTGGCGTCGGCGAAATGTGGAACTTGGTACGCCATGGCAGGAGTGTTCGCCGTCATCAGGGTTCTGGTTCGTTGCTCGTCGCCACTGTTATAAATCAAGTGTTATGACTGCTACCAGGCGAGAACAGCATCCGGCCGGACGGCCAGGAGCACAATAAAGGCCACACAAGAACGGGAACACTGCGCCCGTTTATTCAGTGACAGCACTTTGTTCAGATGTTCTCAAGCTGCTCCGGCACATGCAATGGCACCAGTCTCGCGCCATGGCAAACGCGGTTTTCTCTGTCTTCGTTGTCGTTTTCACTTTGCAGCAGTTGTGAACACTGCAGTGTCGTCACACAAGTGTGCCTGTTGCAATAATGCAACTGTGATCATACCATTCTGGTTGCCCTAATGGTGATGTCGTTTCAATACCCTTGTAAGTGCAGCATTGGTGCGGTTCGACACGTTTGCATTCGTGGCTGCAAGCCTGTCGCATGTGCGTTAATGTTGTTCTTTAGTCTTTCTGATGTTACGGCAGTGGCAGCGTTCCACCATTAACATTACATTGGTGTCATTCGGTGACATTAATAGTGTTGCTGTCGTTGTGATGTCTTTCATGCTTCTCTTATCATCACAGCGCCCAGCTACTGAACGCCGATGATAGTGTATGCTAGAGAAAATTAGCCCAACTAGGACATGTCATGTGCACTTGCCACTGCTTGCTGGGCGACAATAGTGTTCCTCGTGAAATGCCATTAAAAGTGTGATTACGCGTACTTTTTTAAGCACGTAAGCATCATATCTTTCACAGCACTCTACCTCCCGATGCTCCTATGCTATGAAACCGGCTCTCTCATCCTTGTGTGTTGCAGATGCATGTGCTGTTGTGGGACTTGTTTAGTCATACGCATACTGTGTGTCATTGACCGATGTGGTCTTCACCAAGAAAGAACAGTCAAGCAGATCCTAAGGGGACGAGAAGCATTGTCCTCCTACGTGAAGACAGGACAATGGTAACATTGCTTTAGGTGCTGCAGCTGTGCAACATTGTTGAAACTGCTCGCAACATGTGGATAGTCAGTGCTATAGCCTCATGCTGCGGAATACGAGTACGAAATTAATGCAGCTGTGCATCCGTATGAGACATCTGCACATGAAGGAATTCAACTAAGTGGAATCACATGTATTGCCAAGCATACAACACGTGCACTGTAAACAAGGCACAGTCTCCATTTGCCAATCGCTGTTGAGCCTTTCCTCGTGTGGAAGCTGTTTGCGACAGTGTGACTGGTCGTAAAGGTCTGACTGCGAAAGCAAACATGGCTGCCTAGCACCAAGGTAGTGACAAATATTTTTGAAGCGACCGTAGCAATCGAAGAATCATTACTGCCATCCAGCGCCATGCTGGTGAAGTGCCTTAGCCGCAAAGACAGAACTTCCGCATAGTCTGCAGCGCCACCATGCCCTGGAATGATTCTGGAAAGGTAGACGCTTATGACCCCAATTTCAGTACTTCACCCCCAGAGCGGTGCCAATGACACGCAGAAATTGACTCGTGTTTGCTTTTTCCTACAATGGGCTGTTGCAGCAGTTGTCGAGCGTCTTCTGTGGCCCCACAGTTGATACAAGAATGCAATCGGGTTGTACAGCTTTTGCAGTGGTGTTCAAGCTCAACGTGGCTCGTTTGGCGAATGACATAGCGTCAGATGACTTCTTTTCACCATCGCCGCCTGATTACCAGGGGCCTATGTAGACTACATACCTAGCATTGTCATCATACATGATGCATTACGTTGCCCTACAGCTGTTACCGTTGGCAGCAGCGAAGGTGCACCAGTGCGCATTGCAAGTTGCACGTGACGCAAGGGAGATCTTTTTCCCAGCAGCACTAAAGAGATTTTGCACAATGCGTGGGGACACACATTCTACGTTTGTGAGGATTTGAAGGCTAAAATACATTGTTTGCAATAGAATTTCATACGTCGTTGGCGCTACAGATCTGCTCAGTGTGTGCTGCACACCTGCTTTGCACTTGATGGAAACGTGAGACTGTGCGTTTACCTCGTTCAGTAAAAGCAGGACAAGCCTTGGCCCCAAGGCGGTTAGGAATGGAACTGTCCACCTATACAAGCAGCTGTCATTGCACAACCGTATGCAAGTGGGATAGTGTAGTGGACATGATGTCTCCCTTGACACATTATGTTTGGGGTGGTGTAGGAGTGTGTGCGACACAATGCAATGTGAAGGAAACGTAACTAAACGTGTACGTTGCCTTGCTGAGGTGCTGACACGGGAAGGTAGAGCCCAAATCAATTGCGGTTCTGCAGACGTTACATGGACAAATGTGCCACTACACGATATGTGTCTGGCATCATGAAGGCACAGCACGCATGCAACGTTTTGTAGCAGCTGAGGAAACAGAACCGAGGTGGGAGCGAATGCAACAGCATCCAACAGCGTTACTTGCATCTTTTGCAAAGCGCATAAACAATACACGCTTGCTCATATCCTGTTCCATAATAAATTTTGACAAACAAACAGTGCAAATGCATGCGTTTACAGCGATTGTTCTATTCAGCAGGTGCGTAGAAGATGTGAGGCAGACAGTTTCTGGCTAACGTGTGTGAACCTCCTCGTACATTTGCTAATTGGAGGAGACTGGAAGCTCATTTAAAGATCATTTTGGCACATATCTTTTATGTGACATTCTTGTATGAACTCCTACACCACGCTGTGGGTACAGAAACGTGACTGCAAGAAAGGTGCACAAGTGCTTGCGGCCCATTGAGGTAATTTTTTTGTGAAGAGATGCCGCAGCATTTCTGACCACATAATACGAAGAGGAGTATGGCACACTTTAAGAGTGAGTGCCATTGCCCTGTGAAGGGGCCAATGCTTAGTGATGCACTCTCAGAATGGGGCCTTTCGGCTTTCTGAAAATAGGCTAGGCCCCATTGAGGCGCGCTTTCTTGTCTGTGGCACAAACGCAAAAGTGAACTGTGCTTCAGATTACGTGCCATATTCTGTGCCATGTGGCACGAAGCAGTGCTCTACGAAATAATCGGGAGGTATTGATGTGCAGACAAAGTACGCATTGCCCACGCGAAGTACGTATGGCCACCGTCATACAGTGGCGGATGACCCTTGCCAGTTAAGTTGGACAATTGTGTGAAGCAACAGGGGTCTAACCATTTTGCCATAGGTGCGATAGGGCAACACGTGTGGCATTACAAGCGGACCGCAACTCATACTGCAGACAATTCGCTACACGTATCATACAGTGGGCATCTGAAGTGATTCACTTGGGAAGGTGGTGCAATGCAGAGCAAGGACGCTTGAAAAGAAATGTTTAACTCCGTCTGCGCCTCCATGAGAAATGTTGCAACAGGCTCGATTGCAAGATACGAAGATGAAGAGCATGAAGCACAAGGACAGCTGCAAATGTGATCGCAGCAAGGAATTTACATGCAATTTACTTCACCATCCATGTGCATGGTGAGGCAATGCAGTTCGCATAGACCAAAACTTCCTGTTTTGTGTAACGTTGATGCTACATGTATTGCGACATCGTGAGGACCATCGCATTTTGAATCGCACTTGGCAGCTAACTTATCAACTCTGAGTCGACGTTGTGATGCACGTGCATGTGGCACGAAACGACCCAATCAAGTTCACTTTGTGCACCAATTGTCTAACGAGTAAACTGAAGGGTACAGTGATACAAAAAATGACTTCACGCCATGTATCACACACATGTTGTGTGAAACACGCCGCACATGTAGATCACACGGTGTTTTGATGTGTAACAAATTATGTTTAATAGCTTTCCCACTGCAGCACTGCCACCTTGTCAACATGCATCGAACAGTCCTCAGTTTGCATGCGTGACAGGACCTGCCCTGGGTTGCGATCACAATTTTCCAATAGGCACTCCAAGGTTCAGACGAATGTGTCACGTGAACAGATCAATGGTGGTTAGCTTGCACGTTTGCAATTTAAGAAGATGCATGAAGCTGCGCGTTGCAGTCACACAAAGTGGCCACCACACCGAGCTGCACATTGCATGCCTTACAGTAGGAGTCCAACGTAACGTTGGGGCCGAGCACACATGGCAGCTCATGATCACAGTTCATATCGCATCTGAAAACCTCGCAATGCAAACTTGGCAATACATTCATTGTGCTGCAACGTGTTCGGGCCGTGTTCAAGGTCGTGTTAACTGCTACGTCACACGTGGTGGAGATTGCTCCTATGGTCCGGAACGCCTTCTCGCCTGCTCTACGTCCTGGAGCTTCGCTCAGGTAGCCGTTTGTGCCAGCTAATCGCCCTCAAGCTGCAAGACGCTCCATCACACACACCAACATCTACAATCTCGGCTACGTCTGCCACATGCTCTCCTTGGATCATCTCTGGGCCCTTGCACGATCCCCATCTGCTCGCTGGCCTTCACAGTGAAGATGTGCAGGATTGGCTTGACAACTGCACCCGGGTAAGTTCACGCAACCGGTGGGGCAAGGCGATTAGGCTACGCCGCACATACTTCTAACTCAAGGGCATAGCGAAGGCTTCTTCATTCAACCACAAGATCGACTTCCCCGGCTGGAATTCTTTGAAGAAGGTTTTCGTCCTCCGGCAGTTTGTTGCGCACTCGAAAGCAGCAACTAGGCAAGTCCCACACCTCGCATGTAGAAGATGTCCTCTCATTTCGCCGACATGTCAACGCTTCGATGATGGAAACCGACAGAGTACGCCTTGTACTCAAAGGCATTGTGACTGCAGCCTTGAATGTGTTCGCCACCAAGGATCCTACCTGCATTGCTGATATTATATGCATGTGCCAGCGCCTTGCCGACCACGAATTTCTGCGAATGGCGCCGGACACCTTTGAAAGCGAACCCACAGCCGACCCCTCTTCACGCGCACTGGAGCGCGCCATCACACCGCCACAGCTGCAGTCTCTTCACTTCTCGGCAGGTTCCATTCCTACCCAGCATCTACACCACGTGTGGAGGAGCACTTAACGGAACCTAAAATGCGCCCCGAACACGTGGCGGTGCAATCACAGTACAGGCACAAAGCAAAGTCATGATGGGTCTCAACATACAATCAACCCTAAGAGCATGTTGCGACCACAATGAGGTACACACAATGAGCACGTGCATAAGAAATGGCCATAGCACTTTGTTATTCATTTTCAGTCTGTCAGTACGGACAACACCAATTACAAGCAATGTGCAAACACCCTGTTGTAGTGTTGCATGCTCTACACATTCACATTTGCTGCATGCACTTGATGCACAACATTGCAGTCTTCACAATTTGCTAATTTTAGAAGCAGTACCTGAAAACATATGTGATTGTTATCCTCTGAAAACATACTATTTTCCCCAATTGTCCCACCCTTCCGCGCATGCACGTCTTCAAGTATGCAACGTTTTCAACAGCATGTATATGTACCGGGTTCGCGAGGTATTTGAGAGCACACTTTTGCCTTCACGCACAGCAGAGCATCTATAGCAAAACACAGATTTTTTTTGCGAAACTGTGGGCAATACTTCCGTAATGCTTTATTCCCACAATTGGTCAATAGATTCACCGTCCTCAGCAACGACACATTCAACTGCGCACGTGGCAGCGTGAGGGGGTTAAGGGGCCATTACAAATGTTCGCATTCACGCAGCTATGGCAGCCCTCAGCGAGCGTTTCGTATTATTTGGCTGTTTCTTGGCACCTCTCGGAATGCCGCCTCAGATGAGCTAGTCGAGTGGATAGAGATGTGGAGAGGTACGAAGTCTCCAGTTGGGAATGACAGGGTCATGGAAGCTGTCAGCAAACCACAACTGTATAATGCAGGCGGTGTGAGCGAGGGCTTGGTGTTGCAGTACTGTCGTAACATTTTCCTCTAGAAACAGTCTCTGTCCAGGGCGTTGCAGTGATGAGCACCCCTGCGTACGCGGCAGCATTAACGCGGACACCTTCTGCAAATCAGCGTGCCGGCATGGTGTTACCGTTGTTGTTGATGATGGAAATTCCGTGTAGAACACTGCAGCTAACTCATTGGAACTTGCACAAAGCGACCTGCCATTACGGCAGGAGAGTTTTCGGTCATGCTCAAAGTTCTTTTCATCGGAAAATAAATACCGCAGCATTTGCGGCTGCTCGGACCTCTACAGCTTGATCAGCAATCGCTAGGAACACAGCCGAGTAGGTGGCCCTCCCGAGTCTTAATGGACGTAGGTTGCCCCCTCATCATCACATATAAATGGTACCGCATGCTGTCGTGCACAGAGCGCCTGGCAGTCGATTGTGCCACCTGGAGTTCCTTTGCAGTGTCTTGCATCTTTTCCCTGGGTGGTCACTCGCGATGACTTGCAGCCCCCAGAGGGAATCCGGGGTTCTAGCAGGGTCTGAACACTCTCTGTGCTTTTCCTTTTAGCCGCAAATGCCACACCATTGCAATCACACACACTTCTGTCCAAACCTTCCAAGCGAGACTTCGCTCCATTCAGGAAGGTAGCAATTTCCCAGTTGCTGCGGTATGCAGCCACGGTATGGAGGTCTGCATGGCGTTTCATTTTCTGCGTCAAACTCTGTACACTTCCATTTTTGAGCCGTGGCCGCCTTTTCCTTGATAGGTGGTTGACCAACGAATTGCCACATGCATACATAGTTTTCATGAGCATGCAGCAGTCTGCGGCAATAGGTGTAAGTGTTCTCAAATACCTAGCTTACCCGGCACATGGAAAGCCGATAGGCATTCCTTTGATGTCACAGCTACACAGTGCAGTTACAGCACAGCCTGTAAACAGTCTCACATCATTCGGTACATTCAAGTGGCAATGATGCGGAATGTTAAACATTGACCCAGGTACATGCCTTCCGTTTACAAGTGTTCGGCAACGTAACACACTTCGCATTTTCGCCTCCCAGTGTGCAAGATTCCGCATTTCTCGTAACACCTTTGTCATTAATGGGGTTCGCACACTCCGAATGGCCACATTGCATTTTGTACCGGCTATGTTGCTTGCTGTCTCGCAGAATGTCACTTTCACCTTGATATAATTCAATATCACACGTGGAGTGCCTCTCTGTGTTCACATATATTTTGCTTGGGACTGTAGCATTTCTATTCAATATATTTCATTTAGTACGCTTCCAACAGTGGCGCACAATTCTATCTGTCGTGTGGTAAAGCCACGCAGGTAAGCTGAGGATCAATGCACTGCTGAGCAGTGTCAATTTTAGGATAATGCCAAGACATTGTGTTTTTCTGATTTTGTTTTCTGTGCTGTTTGCTGGAGTGCCGTGTGTTGTGCCCTTGGACTCGTACATGTGGCAAGTGTTGTCTTTTTGTGGTGCGCCTGTTACGTTACTGCGTCTTTATTATGGCCTGTGCATGCGCGCATATGTAGAACTGTTACTCGTTCTGCTGATACCAACACGACCACAATAAATTAACCTTGCCTCCCGCACGTTATCATGTGCTGCAGTGTTCAAATGATGTAAGTTTTGTTGTGCTTGCAGCACCTCCTTCGGACACACGTGTTTACTCGAGTACAAATGCTTAAACACATCGAGTCATGAGTTGTCGTTCACCTCATTGTCACAGTAAGCACGCTACCTCAATATGCACTACTTCAAATGATCGAGGAATAAGGCACATTTCGAACAAAACAGTTCACCACATCGATGTGTATGCACACTGCATCGTACAGGCTGCGTTCGCAATGCACCCACAATAATCCCAAATCATGCGTCGCATTGTCTGCATGACTAATAATTCGTATTGGCCAATGGCATGGCACAAGTTACACGGATTTGTGCACATGTGGAACGCTCTGTTAATGATTGCACTACTCACACTAACTCACACACTCGGCTGTGAAGGAAACGCTTCACAAAAATAAAACACAATTTCACATAGGCATTACACATTTAGCCACAATAGACCTGCCTTGAAGAAGTTGAGAGAGATGTACACAGTTATCGGCATCAGTTCATCTGATATGCAGTTACCGTTGCTTGGCAACGGAGACCACCACCCGTTCATTGCAAGACCGTACAGTGTCGATGCATATGGATCACACAAGGTTAGCGTATCATGATGTTATGTGTTATGCGAACGGGACACAACAATGGTCAGGATGCATGACATTGCCAATGAAACCTCATTAGTCTGTTAACGGAGAGCGAATCATCATGTTAAGAGGTGGTGGAGCTTCATGTAAACACACATATGGACATGGCGCTCCCTGCATACGTGCATGCAGCAGGATACAGCTGTCCAAGCAGGACAGAGAAGGAAATTTTGATGTTTATCGGTCATCGCAAAACAAGACGGAAACACGTCCATAATGCAACCCGAAACGTCCACCGGTCATGCGAAACGCACAAAGGAGATGATGTATGACTGCTCCCACATTGCTGTGCTGTTTACGGGGAGGTGGGGCCAATCAAGGTGGCATTATGCTGCTTTTATCCTGCCACCCCCACTGCTTGCATGCATCTGTGCACTTACGTGGTAAGCGAACGTCTCACTTCAAAATGCTGCCGAAGCAAAATTGCTACCCTCCTGCGACATGTGAATATGTGTGCATATATGTTCACTGCAGCACAAGTATAGGCACCGTGGTTTGCATTGGTGCATAGTGTCGATAAGAAATGCAAGGGTTAAAAGCAGTAGACACAGTATGTAATAGTGGGCGCTAATGGATGGACATTTCACTAAATAATTACAACGTGCAACGAAGTGTTCCAAAGCGTCCCGTGCAGATGCTACACACACACGTGCATGTAAGGTGAAGGCTGATTCCATTCACAAAGAAATAATTACATTTCTGCAGCGCACTGCAGAACAACGCCTACCAGCGATACAAACATTGCACAGTCATGCCGACGGCTGAGCAATAACGAGTTCTTGTTGTGCAGTAATGCAATGTCATTGAGCAGTGTGTACATTGCAAAAAAATACTGACACACCAAGCGTTGCGCATGGTACGAAAGACATGTTCCTGCAGCACGAAACTTTTCCACGGCTGTGCCTCCACAAAAAATGTGCCGCCACAAAAAATGTGAACACGCAATAAATGAAGCGTTACATGGCATGACACATCGCAGACCCTCTTTGCCGCGAATATGGCCTGTATCTGTGCATTTACAATTCATTACGAATCTGCATACCTCTATACGGAAATCTCGTAATGCTGTCACACTAACATGACAAAAAAAGGGTGAGCGCGAGACATGGACATTCATTTCAATGAGCATAATGAGAACAAGGTGAGCACAGGAGGCAACATTTTGGCAAATGGCCACGTCTTTTATGCGAAGCATACTAGCCGCACAACCACGCTCTTCCTTGCTGCGCCGCGCACGGCCGCGTAGCTACCATATGACCTCATAACACCTGCAAAGCGGACGCTTAAGCTTCGCCTTCGAGAGTGGAACGCGACAGCGTTCCCGTCGATGCGCCAAGGGGTGTAAGACAATGGGCTACGGCGCAGCGACTACGCGCCCCGCATCGGACGCGGTGAGCGTCGAGCAACGCACGTTCGGCGTGACAACGAAATGTGAGCCTGAGGAAGCGATGCACGCCTGAGCCGACGACACCGGCTTTTCTGCGACACGAGCTCCTTAACGCTGTCGCGTTAAAATAAAGGCTAGTATGCTTCGCATCCTGGGCTTAACCTTAGCTAAGCCACAGCCATTTTTTCCAGTACACATATGTTGAAAGCGGAAGCCAACATTTCGACAAGTGCATTTGTCTTTGGGCAGGGCTCATCGGTTTTATATGTTGCACTGCTGCGTACATACACCACTGTTGTGCAGCGAAAAGACTCATCCAAGCACTTTATAGTAAAGAACCAACACTAACGTCTGTTTCCAACAATAGAAACAGTACAGGCCTATTCGATGTGGTACATGAACGAACGAACACGCAAGCAATGAACAAGGAACTAGTAACACGGAACGAATACAAAAAATAAGCAATCAATAAATACATAACAAAGCGCTTCAATACATTGGTTACAAGAATTGGCACATAAATGGCAAATAAATAAACAAAGCAAATAAATAACAAATAAATGACCTCCTGCGTCAGGTCTTGCTGACGCAGGAGGAATCAACGGGAAAAAAAATCACTGGGGCTGCTGCGGCTGGTTCCCCTGCGGCAGGTTCTGTTGCCGCAGGAAAACCGTCAGTGCCTCAGCGAGCGTGGTCACTGGGGCGAGCTGCTCCTGCAGCACTTGCAGGTTACTTTCCTGCCGCCCCAGGATGTTGCCCAGTCGGTCTAGTGATTCTGCGATGCGCTCCATCGCGGCGGTTTGCTGTGAGAGGAAGGGGGAAAGAAGGCACTTCACATACGGTGTATACTCACGCGGGTTCACTGTTGTGTTCGTTTGGTTTGCAGAACCTATGTAATGTTACGTCATGCACTTTGAAGTCAACCTTGTCTGATTTGTTGCATTCGCACAGAACCAACTTGCACTGTTCCCTCTTGCAGCCTCACAGTTATGTTACACGTGTTGTAGTGGGTGTACTTCTGGAAATGCCAGGGTGAACGTTCAGTGACATGTTTTTGCTGTATGGATATCAGTGCGTTCTCCTAACCGGTACGCAGGTTAAGGTAGCAGGTGTAATACAAAATTTATTCGTGCCACATTTACAGACCCGCATCGCCATATTTCACTGAGCTAGTTGCGTCTAGGACCACACCTGCCAATGTAAGTTGCTCAACATGTCTGGCACACTTCGGCCAGTAGTTCCGGTTATATGGGGGACCTGCATATCAAAGGAGCGCTAGTACAGAATTATATTTCATGTTATTGTTTTGTTTGCAACAACAGCGTTCGTCCAAATGTGAATCGCACATACCAACCCCACTCTACCACAACAACACAAACTCATTCAGGCGCTGCCCTCAGATGTATCCTGCAGTCTACATAACGTGCTTACAAGTGTACGGCTTGTGGGATGGATAAAACAGCAATACAAGCTCCTCGTGCAGTGCAACTTACCGCCTTATGCATTCATTCCATGCAGCAAAATAACAGTGTCGTCCTCACACTGAAGCACATCCCGCCATGCAGCCTCTCATCCACGCACATACTTCGGTGCCTGTAATTTCAGTAACCTCACAGATCCGCTAAACACTGCACGATGAGAGCACATGTTACTGCTATCCCTGTGGCCTTTCACTTGCCGAATGCCACTACAACCTATTGGTCGCACCACCTACCAATCTTTACGGCACTACTACTGCTCATTACCAACCACTACACTGCCATCCTCCTTCCAGCACACATTCCCTTAAAGAATTGTGCCCAAGGCAGGCACCCAACGAAAGCACTGCTTATGATGGCTGACTATACTGAATGAACCATTACTCATGAGAAGTGCATACCTTTCTCGACTCTGCAAGCAATTCGCGCTGGATGGTGGCTTGGCTCTGCGCAACATGCACAGTCCGCTCACCACCCAGCACTGCCTGCTCGAGCAGCTCGCTCTCGGAGCGCGGTGGCCTGCTCCGTGCACCAGCTGCTTTAAAGAAATGGTGAGACATGTGGTGAATGCTTGCAAATACAGGGAGAATGAGCATGCGTGGCACATCAGAGGCTCACACAGTGACAGGACATATAATCCTTCCAACTGTCGATGTGCATTACTTCTACTGCAAGCGCGACACCAGCGAATTATTTGGTGCCTCGGCTCAGTAGTCCGTTGCTTTATGTAGCCAGTGTAGTTCCCTACCACAACAGTGTATACAATAACTGAACTTCTTTCTAGCCTGTCCAGGCGGTCGGAAAGCGAAAATGTAATCAACAGCGGCAGTTCCTGCACATTGCTCCGTATCCAGAAAATTGTGTCATCTGCACTGCTACACAGGTTCTTTCATTAAGTGGTGGTTGTGCAAAGGTTACTCCGACAGTTACTCCTCCCTAGACTGTCTGCGTTGTTGCCATTAACAGTGTATAATATTGAAGCGATTCTGTAGACACCAGTTCCACGCTACACAATGTACACTATACAAGACTTCATTTTTTGCACTTAACAGATTATCACGATGTGAGCGGCACCAGTATGAGCCTTTGGATGTCATGTCCATTCTTTTAAACGCTTCCAATTTATACTTCGTGTGCACTCTTCGGTTTGCACCTACCTCAACTTGGACAGTGGACAACAACTAGACATATTGCTAAAGCAAAACTTTTTTGCATCATTTTAACTTCCTCAATATCACTACCCTCTCAGGCTTTTCCTCCAAACAATGCAGCTGTTAGTCGTGCCTGCCGGCATCAAGCACTGCTGGAGCATGCACGACACTGTGCGTACATTCCGTGTAACGCATTGTGCGGACATCACCATAAGCTCTCCTCTCGCGCAACCGCACCCTACGGCATGGCCTGGCAAAAAAAAAAATGCATACGACACCTACGCTTGTTGCGCTCATTGCATGTGTCCACAGGTCATACATATAGTGGCTTACCCTCGCTGGGCCTCGACCTTCGTGGCCGGGCGGGTCTTGTTGAGGCACGCCTCCCTGTAGCCCCACTGGTGCCCGGCTGCGGCTCTTCAGCTGCACTCTCCGGCGCCACGGGTGGTGTTTGGCTGGCCTAGTAACATGCCAACGTAAGGAAGGAGACATTATAACACCTGTACACTTCCTTTCAGATGCGATATGCTACTACTTTGCACTGTGCCACACCAGCACCCTCTCTTGGAAGGTGTACAGCTACAGACAACACAATTTCAATTTCAACACAGGGTCGAGTTGCTTCACCCTGCACTACCACTTCATTGGTCGAGTAGTTAAGAGGATCTAAACGGCACTACGCAGGGCATGTGTTGTCCACCGCGATGGCATAATGTGCACACCTCAGGCTGCTGTGTATTTCCTGCTATGTGCAACCACGGTGCACTTCTATCACCTTCTTAGGCACTGGCATCACCATCGAAAAGCAAAACGTAAGAGTACACCTGCAAAATAGTATCCTCACCTCCGAGCTGCTGGTCGACATGAAGAAGGGCTCTCCAAGGCCTCTGGTGGCACTGCACCCCAAAAGCTGAAGGACGCGGCCGCGGATGCCCCCCAGTCGGCCGCCGCCGGTTGTCCTGCAAGGAAACAGTGCGCTCGTAAGAATACGAACCGCATTCATTAAAGCCTACTTTTCACTCACCTTTGCTCGGCCGCAAGATTCCCTGCGTCACGCCTGCATCTGTACAGACTTGCACCACCACAGCCTCCACTCTCGCTCAGTCTTAACTGGCGGCCCTTCTGCATTGAGAAGTGCCGCCAGTTGCTTCCACAAATCCTGCCTTTTTGCGGCCGAAAATTCCCTATCGAATTCCCCCGACCTACTAGCAAGCCGGGGGTTACTTTCCATAAAATTTACTATAATTTCCTCCTGCCGAATAGTAATTTGACGCGCAGGCATGGCTGTGATGATCTTCGTTCATGTACAGACACAGGCAAACTGGCCGTCTGCGCGAGCAAGACCGCCAAGTAAATGAACACATTTTCTGGGATGTTAGCCTTTCTGGGATAATTTGCCTCCTGCTATTTTTTCTTTTGAAACCTGCAATTTCGTAGAAAAACAACGCTCTTGAACACTGCCGTCTGTTCACAACTCAACGCTTGCAACGCACACTTACCAAATTTTCGGACAGTAGCAGAAGGCCAGCAGACGACTATACAGCGGGGTCCCGCGCGTCTTCTTCGAGGGCTCCGCTGAAGCTTTGCCATTCTTTGCATGACCTTGGCGGTGCGCGAAAACATTGCACACACCCATTCTCAAAATGAAATGGCCACAATAAAACTCGTACACGCAGTACGCCGGTTCCTTTCGTCTTTGCTCAGCTCTACCCATTTTCAAAATAGGGCGCCATGTTGACACGCCGCCCCTCTGGCGGTGCTTGATGACTGACATACACACGCAGAAACAAAAACCGTCGGTTTATGATATCACCCAAATGTTGCTTCGCAACTATGTAAGTTGTAGCACAATTTATTCATTGAAATATAACATTTCTCACTTTTTTCTCTCATGTCCTTTACATAAGGCGACCGGAGCCAATGCCTCCTTTACTAGATGCCAGCCGCGTTGTCCGTAAACTCGGTTCCTGGCCCTCTCCCTTTACTCTCCTCCGCGAAAAGGCAACGAGCGCCGCTTGTGGCGGACGTCTGCAACCTAGATCACGTGCTGCGGCCTCTGAGATTACCATGGCGTCTGTTGCCATCTCGGAGGCCACAGGCGCGGCGCGCGGCGGCACGGTTGCGGAGCAGACGACGTCGGCTGCGGGAAGCGCGTTGCGCGGAGCCGCGCAGACGACAGGCTATGCTACATTTTTTGTTTGAATGTTTGAATAAATAAATGAAATCTCGACGTGTGTTAAGAAATGCGATGAAACGTTTTTAAGTTTTCGAGAGTGGTTTACACAGTTGTTAAACACGCTTTACCAATATTGCGACGACAGTTGGAGTTAGCAGACGTGTTGCTTTGCGATATCAGTTTGTTTGTGGAGTATTTCGAGTTGACAGACGTACTTCGTCGCAGGATTTGTTTAGGTGAATGCTGGCTCTGTACGCTCGTAGTTCCTGTGCTTTTTATCTGTCATTATTCCATCAATTTAAGACCTCCTATACGTGAATCCTTCTACCCGTGGTCTCCAACAAAGACTGCAGTCGTCATGCCTTATTGCTGTGTGCCGCAATGTAAGTCAAGCACTCAATGCCGACGTCCCGGCATATCGTTTCATGAAATACCGGTCGACAGCAGTTTGCGTGAAAGATGGCTTGAGGCTATTCCTAGGGAGAACTGGATGCCCACACTAACTTCAAACTGTTCGGTAGTTTGCAGTTTGCACTTTCGGGAGTGCGATTTCAGGGAAAGCTGCAAAACGCGACGTCGACTTAAGCCTGGAGCGGTCCCCAGCTTGTTTAGCGAGCGCTTTTCGCGAGAGCCAGAGGCCGGGTGTGCCATAGCGGAAAAACGAAAGCGAGATTCGTCGCCCACAGGCGCGCTTGGCTGCATGCTGCCTTCTGAAAGCAAAGTACTTTGCTCGCAGCCACACGATGAACAGTCAGCTGAGACAAACTTCAACGAGGACCCTTCTGGAACTGCCACAGAATTTTGCCCAATAGCTGTTCCCGGCTGCAGTTTGGAACTTGTCCAGCGAAACCAAGAACGACCCGCTATGAGAAACTTTTTGTTTGGCGCGGCAGCCAGTAAAGGTACACTAAACGAGGACTCGGCGCCTGATCGGGGTCCTGGCTGTACTATTCCGATTGGTTCCTTGCCATCTGGTGGCTTGCAAGTTGACTCAGAAAACAATGGAGCGCATTTTTCAGAGCCTGCTGCAGGGGAGGACAATGACGCACAAACACAAGACCAAAGCGCTCTAACAGATTCAGTGAAGTTCGCATCTAAGAAGAAAAGGAAACCAACAAAGGCTTTGCGCTCGTTCAAGAGGCAAACAAAATGGAGCTCAAACACGTCAAGCGTGTTTGTAGAAAGAGAGCGATGGCGACGAAAAGAACGTGCACTGCGAGCAGAAAAGGATAAACTGCGCAGAACTGTAGACGCCTACAAACGAGAACTTCAAAAATTGAAAGAAGAGTGCTACGTCTCTGCATTTCTGGAAGTTGTGGCTGACGCCGAGGAGGGGACGGCAAAAGCAGTGCTGCTCCTCGACCAAGTAAAAAATTATAAAAAGAAAACACCACGTTGGTCGGAAGTAACAATCAGGCATGGCATCGTATTGCGACACCTCTCGACAAAAGCCTACGAATACTTGAGGAGCGAAGAGCTTCTTAAGCTACCTTGCAGAACAACGCTACAAAAATACTTCGGTACTACATCCGGCGAAGTTGGTTTCAGCGAGTTGGTTCGCTCCCGCCTGGAAGCGGAGCTTGCTAATCTGGACACACCACAGTCAAAAGTATGTAGCCTCGTTGTTGACGAGATGAGAATTAAACAGAAGCTGCTCTACCACAGGCAAAGGGACGCGTTCATTGGTGATGTCGACCTAGGTCCTGACCTCGAGTACCTTGCTCCTGCAGCTGAAGGTGAACATCTGGCGAATTCACTGCTGTGTTTTCTCCTTTGCGGCCTGCAAGCAAGATATAAGATCCCCGTTGGTTATTTCTTCACCAAAGGTTGCACTGGAGACCAGCTCGCCGAGGTCATTCGCCACGTCGTCATCAAAACAGCCAGCATTGGTTTTGACATCATCAGAGTTGTAACAGACAACCACAAAATCAACGTAACTGCTATGGAAATTTTGAGTGGCGGAGAAGCAAAAACACGGGCACCGCATCCGGCAGATCCATCAATGGATATATTTTTCGCATTCGATCAGAGCCACGTTATAAAGAACATCAGGTCCCAATTCTTGGCCAAGGAATTTGGTGAAAACAAGGAAATTTCATCAAAGTACATCAAAATGCTTTACAAGATGCAGAGACAATCAACAGTGCGGCCAATCAGGTTCCTTACAAGGAAGCACGTTTTCCCGTCGAATATCGAAAAAATGAATGTGAAGACGGCGGTGCAGTTATTTTCTCCTGCAGTAACAGCAGCACTCAAATACCTCCGGGATCAGGCAGGTCACAGCTGCGATTTTGAATTTGCATCTGTGGGGCCGACTGTTGAGTTCATGGAAGCCTTCCACAAGTGGTTCACATGCATGGATGTGAGCAATCTTCAGCAGCACGTCCATCGCAATGACGAAGATGCTCGCCAGTTTTCTGAAATTGATGACCAAAGGTTGCATTGGCTTGAGGGCGAGTTCCTTTCTTACATTGAGCAGGTGAAAACTAAAAGCCGCGCGGAAAACTTCCTGAGCAAGGAAACGCACCATGCGCTCGTCTTTGCAACCATGTCAAACGTGGAATCTATTCGGTTTCTTCTTTCTCACAAGAAATTTAAGTTTGTGCTTACGCGCAAGTTTTCAAGTGACCCCATAGAGGCCATGTTTGGATTTCTGCAGCGTAGCTCCGGCTGCAACGATGCCCTGGATGTAAAAAGCGCAGTGTGCGGAATAGAAAAGATGCTCAAGACCGGCATCGTTGCCTCCTCCGCCCAAAGTAATGTGAGAAGCTCGACATCGTTTTCGTCGGCACAGCTTCTGCCAGTATGCCAGACTCCCACCAAGACCACGAGTACCGCAGAAAAGGTTTTAGACGCGGCGGTAATTAGGCTTAAAGAACAGTGCCTCTCAAACATGCCATGTGCGTCAAATCCAGAAGTCGCCAGCGTGGCGATGGTCGGAGGCTTCATTGTGAGAGCGGCAAGCGAAAACATCCCCTGCGCCGAATGCGTAGCAATGCTGCAAGGAACAAAAGCAAACACTCCCCTCCTTGGCCTTATCGCACATCAAGATCGCGGCGGGCTCATGTATCCAAGCCAAGAACTCGTGAAACTTCTAGTATGCCTCAGGAAATTTGTCGACAGCGTGCTCCCGCATAGAAAATCATTCTCAAAACCACTCAAGGTTTGCGTGGAAAGGAGTGCCGAACTCCTCGTGGGACTACCACTTCTGCGATGTGGCAACACAGATACCGTTCACCGCAGAAGGCTTTTGCGCCTCATAACTACGAAGTTCATCAAGCCACTTTTCAGTAACTATGCACTTGGAACAACTGACAGACATGCCACTGTCAAGCTGCTGGAGCGAAAACCTATTTCACGAAAAGTTATTAAAATGTAGACTCAAATGTCTACGCGTTTTGCCGCTGGAGTGATAATTCTCGCGCAGGAGATTTGAGCGACACACTCACGGCCATCCAATTTAAGCGTGAAGAAGTGGACGTGCTCAGTTCCCACGAAGAATATGAATGCGATCAAGCCTGGCCATCCTTGTCGCCAAACTTCTTTAGGGCTGGGAGGAGGAATAAACTTTATTAGTTAAACTTTATTAAAAACTTATTTATTAAAAACTTATTTATTAAAATAATAAACTTTATTAGGGCTGGGATCAAAAATCTATGGGCACTTTGCTGAGCTAAACTGCGATAGGCGAAAGCCTACCTATGAATGCCTCTGTTACTGTTGTCTGAACTGTTCTGCGAACGGACGCCGCCGTGGCCGCGAGCATGGGATGCAATCACAGCCATATGCCTGCAAGATTTGTCGCCGATGTCCACGTGCGCATGTCCGCGTTCTCCCACGCGCCCACTCGCACAGCGCCACTGGCATGACGCCTCGTCTCCTTGCTCCCCTCACCGGTGATCACCGCTTTCCTGCGTCCACCACGGACTGCGTCACGACACTCATGAGCTACTAAAGGCTTACGCCTTAAAAACTTTGCTTGATGCGCGCAACGCATTCTCACTGAAGGCGACCTGTGCTACATTGCTATGAGCACGCGTGACCCGGTCGAAAGCATCGCTACCTCAACACGCATGAACGATTACGTGCGACTTCCAAGAGACGTGCTGCCGAACGCAAACGCTGCACATGGTTTGACACGTTCTCTTGCGAGAGAGAGTGTCGGTGAACGCGAAATATAGCAATTCTTCCTTGAACTGCTGACAGTGTGAACTGCGCATAAGTTAACTTCGCGTGTTACACAAGGACAATTGTGTTCTGTGCGATCAGTGAGCTCGGTCGACCAAGCAGCACTTCAAAACAAACTGCAATTAAGCGCTATTACGTAAGCGCGGACGACGAGCAAGCAGAAGCAACAAGCGATGGACTAGTAGAAACTCGACGATCTCCTGACGGCTCGTGCATTGGCGAAGGCACCGACATCACAAGCTAAAACGTAAGGCCCAAGTTTATTTTGGAGTGCGTGTGTCGATTGTATGCATGTTACCGTGCATGTCACTGAAAAGCGTAGGTTAAGGTAGCCAGTTATTTAGTGTTCTTTCAAAAAATGCATTTGCCGCACAGTGAAAAAAAGTCTTGAACAGTAATGCAAAGCTGATAAGACGTATAAAACGCATGATCTACCCGCACCGTGCTGCATAATACAAGAAGCGGGCAAACAGTTGCGATAATGAAAACGACTAACGAACGAACATATATATATATATATATATATATATATATATATATATATATATATATATATATATATATATATATATATATATATATATAAAAGACGCCCACGAGAACGCTCGCTAGCAGACGCCCCCGCATACCAGCGCTATCGATGCGCCGGCGGAAGCAGCCAGCCGCCGCCGCCGGAAGTTGAAAAGGCAACGAGCGCCGCCTCGCGGAATTTAGGCTGAACTAAGGGAACCGCCGCCGCAATGGTAGAGAGGCTAGAACTACTTTCTAGTAGAGTTACTGTACATGCTACCACAGGTTAGAGTGTACTAGAACATGGAGAGTGTCCGGAACGGCCGCTCTGTCAATGCATTCAAAGTGAAGCCAAACGACCGTAACGCCGCTGGGGGCGCTGCGATCGGTAGCACTCACGCGGCGTGGTGCCGAGGTAGAATGTCTGCTTCCCACGCAAAAGACCTGGGTTCGAATCTCAGCGAGGGGTAATGTTTTTCTCTTTTTTTTAATACTTCATACACCGATATTTTTATTATCTATACGGCTGCTTAATTCTTGCTTCCGTTGCTATCTAATGCAACAAAGAGCCAACCATAACATGAAGGAATAATAACAAAATATTTTTTTTTAACGTTGAACGATAATTACTGCAGTGCCACCTCACCGGAATGAACCAAACTATCCCAATTAATACATGGCCTCCGAGACCCATACGCATAGACAAGCCTGCCGACGCCGGCCCGATGGGCTCCGCCGTGCGATCATTGTGCGCTCTTGACTTGTCGTCTGCTAGGAGCGGCGACATTCGTGCGACTGTGCGCAGAAGGCATGTAAAATTGACTGCGAAACAGTCGTTTGAAGAAAGAAATAAAGAAAACAAAAATGTACTATTTCTTTACTCTATGTGACAGCTGAAGCAAAGTAAAATAAATTATGGAAATGCATTTATGTGTGTTAATTATTCGTCAACGGCCGCCTCGTTGTAGGCGCACTTTTTTCATCTTTTTGCCGTCGGCTTCGATTTCAACGGCAGTGAAACAGAAAAAGGCGCCCAAGGCTCCCCCGCTTGCTCTTCTTTTCATGTTCACATATCCAGCTTGCCCCCTAAAGAGGTAAGTGGAACTCGTAATTATAACATGCTGAATTAGGAAATCGCTAACCCCAATAAAGTATTGTAGCATATTTTGTAGTATGTGACATCGAATATGACAGATAGCAACACACGGCTCCACCATTGTCGGTAAAGTGCAAACACGGAATTGTTTAACATGAGTACGATAGCTTTCTAAAACTTTGCAGGTTAAATTAGGTGTTTGCGAACGTGACGAAGTGTTTCGAAAGAACAGGGGAAGGCGTACTCGTTGACGATGCTTTATATATTAGCTATAATGTACGTTTACTTGAAGGCGGGCAGAACATGGCAATAGCCGTGCAAGTGATTACATTATCTTAAGTAGATCAGTGCAATTCGGACCATATAGTGTTCCAAATGAGCATAAGCAAACATTTAATATATTTTTTTTTCCTGTTTGTACTTAAGATATATTGCTCTACTGTAGCCTTTTGCCCATTGTGTAGCACAGCTAGCCCAATAAATGTCTCGTGTGGTTTGTGTCCTAGTAGCAATATGTATAACTCCAAGAAGCTTTACATTTCGGTAGCACTTGCATGACTGTGGGAATCCCTCAATTAAACCCAGACGGTAACCACCTTCCGCTAAGATATGATAGAAAATATGTATTTATTTATTTATTTACTTAATTATTTATTTATTTATTTACCTAGCTACCTACTAACTTATTTACTTTTTTTTTACTTAATACTAATAAATGCCTACCATCGGAGTTGCGTAGTATGTATTGCGAATGTACTGGTTATATATTGTATGCATTATGTTGTAAGAAGTGCCAGAAGAACATTGTTAGGGCAGTTAAAGTGATACGATAGCAGATCAGGGAGGGTGTAACAAACGTGGAGATATATGTGCTACTTCGTTGTTTCTTTAATATCCATAATATTTCACCTAGATGAAAACATGCGTGCATTCGCCTATATATATATATATATATATATATATATATATATATACATATATATATATATATAAACACATATATATATATATATATATATATATATCCCTGAAATGTTAAGCCATGATCTGTAAGAACTTGTTGTCAAAAGCTTTTAAAGCTAGTTTACCATGTGAGCCATAATTGCCACTTTTGTATGGTCTGGAGCAGATTGAACAGATTGTTTTCGATCGAGCGTTTGCCAGTATTTACTGGGTATCTAAGTCAAGCCTCTTCGCTTGCAGTGTACACGAGAGTGATAAGTTTTATACATTTTTCCAGGCAATGAAACCAAAGAGGCGGAACTTCTGCTCTGTTCCCGGGTGCGCGGCAAACTCCAGGAGAGTATCCGAAGATCGGAAACGTTCCCTGTTTGTTGTCCCTAAGAGCCCTACCCTGAGAGAGAAATGGGAAGACAACTTGCAACTGCGCAAAGGAAGCTTGACAACCATGAGTGCGGTGTGCGAGGCACATTTTGAGCCACGTCATGTTATCCGAGACTTTGTCCACATCATAAACGGCAAAGAAGTCAGGCTGCCCCGTGAGCGGCCAAAGCTAGCCGTTGGAGCGGTACCTGTCGGAGTCAGCGCAGGGCATCGACTGCAGGGCGATGGAGGGGAAGATACCAAGCAGCCGACGCATCCTGATCACACCAAACTGTTCGGCACAGCAACCTTGGATGTCACTCAAGAGACCTGTGAGCCATCAACGGCCCAGTGCGAAAAGAGAAAAAGGACATCCAGCACTGCGAGCCTTACGGAAAATCTGCTAATGAAGTATAACAAAGCAGATCACTCCATGAATGACGGTAGTCTGGAGATAGACTGTGTAGACAGCAATGACCAGAAAAACACGCCGGCCCTCCTGTCTCTGATGACGCCTTCAACATCCAGATGGACAGTTCTTCAGTTCCCGAACGTTGGTGGTGTGTTCTACGTGACCTCTAGACTGGCACCACCAGCAGAAATATATCATGAACGAGTTGTATTCCTTACGTATGAGGAAGACACACTGCTGTGCCGAACACACATTAACGGCACTCTTTACGATGAAAGGAAAGGTCTTTCCCTGGCAGATGCGGAAGAACATATAAAGAAAGTTGATGCAATGTCAGTGTGCCGAGGCGCCATAGGGAAGAATGAGCTTGCTGAAAGCCATGTCAGGATTACAGCCTCAGGTCTCGATCTCAATCTCAGGTGCCATGGAGAAGTGTTCTACAGTACAAGCTGCCAGTGCACGGTACCTGACAAAGGTGAGCCGATTGCATGCGAGTCAGATGGAGAAGGGTTTCTGAATAAAGGAGTGCGCGCATACTTCGATAAAATGTATGTGGTTGAGCAACCGGAAGCGCAAACATAGCGAAACTTACAGCATTATTAATGTGTGTTGTTATTTTCATTAGTTTTTCTTGGTTTTCCTCAGGAGTAGAAAAGGAGTGTCGGGCCACACGTATGAATATTGGATGCTTGAGCAAAATAATACACTATATACATATTCCATTAAAGCGATAAATTGTAGCCAGTCACGCACACACTTGTACGTACGTACGTTATCGAGAAAACGAGAAATTACGCGCGTGCGTTGTCTAGTCTAAATAAGTAGTGCAATCAGCAGCCATGAGGAATGTGCGCCTTTGTCTTAACGTTAATGTTTGAACACAAAAATAAGCAGGAATTACGGAGGAAAATATTACTTTAAAAAATTATGGAGTTGTACGTGCCGAAACCACTTTCTGATTACGAGGCACGCCGTAGTGGAGGACTCCGTAAATTTCGGCCACCTGGGGTTCTTTAACGTGCCCCTAAATCTAAGTACACGGGTGTTTTCGCATTTCGCCCCCATTGAAATGCGGCCGCCGTGGCTGGGATTCGATGCCGCGGCCTCGTGCTCAGCAGCCCAACATGTACCATAGCCACTGAGCGACAACGGCGGGTCGAATATATTCTGGTAATGACAATAAGGTATACTAAGGTTCATTACTGGTAATTCTTTGCAGGTGGAAAATGCCGACCGTGTGCCAAAGGAAGGCTGTCCATCATGAGAAAAAAGTATGAGCTGAGCCGTTCCGGCGCTACAAAACGCAGTCGCTACCGCCAACAGAAGAACCTGAGAGAGCAGCACCGGCGACTAAAAGCTAGACTATCGAACGTGAAAGAAAAACTGCAGGCGATGACGATCCAGTGCAAAGGGGTGAAGCAAGCCACGTTTGAAGAAAGTATTGAAGGCATGCCTCAAAAGCAAAGAGAAGCAGCACTCCATTTTTTCCGTGCTTCCAAACGAAAAAGCACCCGGGGCATGGAATTCACACAGGATTGGATTCTAGAGTGTCTGCTCATGAAGATGAAGAGTCCAAAGCTGTACAACTACATGAGGAAGAACAGAATTCTAGTTTTACCTAGTGAAGATACTTTAAGGAAATATTTAAGCTCGTATAAGACTGGCTTCGGTTTTTGCACAAGAGTCCTCAGGGCCCTGAAAGAACGAACCAGAGGAATGGACGCCTTTAAGAGGCACGGAGGCCTTCTAGTCGACGAACTCAAATTGTCGGAGCACTTGTCAGTCACATCTGCAGCCACAATTGAAGGTTTGGTAGATCTGGGCCGCTTTACACCGCCAAGAGAAAAATATGAGCCATGCGACCACGGCATGGTAATTATGTTTGCGCCATTCACAGGCAAGTGGACGCAGGTTCTTGCAGTGTTCGCGACACATGGAAACGTGAAAGGCGAGTTGCTTGCAAAGCTGCTGGTCGAGGCCGTATTACTCGCAGAAGATGCAGGCCTTTTCGTTGACTTCGTGACGTGCGATGGTGCCACGTGGAACCGCAAGATGTGGAAAGTGCTGGGAATTGGAGCGACTTCAGCCTCTATTAAGTGCAGAATGAGGCATCCGAAAGACGCTAGTCGCTACCTCCATTTCCTTTCAGACTTTCCACACTTGGTGAAGTGTCTGCGCAACAACCTGCTCTGTCACGACTTCGAGACTCCTGATGGCCTGGTACGTTTTCTACGTAACACCGTAACAGCGTCTTGAAGTAAACTTAATTTAGTTGAAAATTGCCGCTTGTGCCCGTCATTTAGTGTTTCAAGTGTCCCGAAAAGTCCACTCAAAAAATTGAAAGCATACATAGCTCACATGTCCTGAAATGGCCTCTGACAAAACAAATGGCGCACAAGTACTCAAATGAATCTTGCTGTTTTTGTCGCTTTATCGCTTGGCTATGCACTTTTCATCAATACAGGGCAACATTAATCAAGTAACATACTTTTTTTTTTCGTTTCAGGTATCCTTAGACACCGTCAAAAATGTCTACGACATGGATGGAAGCGCCGTGACACTTCGCGTGATGCATGGAATACGCGAGGCCCACCTGAACCCAAACAACTTCGAGAAAATGCGCGTCACGTACGCCTACCAGCTGTTCGGTCCCCAAGTAATCCGTGGCCTGCGTTTTTTCCAGCAAGATGTGGAGCAAGGAACAGGCAGTTGCATAGAGCCAACGCTGCGGTTTTTTGAGTGAGTTTGCCCTGTATTAGAGGTGGCCACAAGGGAAAAGCGAACGAGGTGATAGCTAAGATAGGAAAACGAACGGAATCATGTAGATGGTGCCGAGCTGGGTTTTTACACGAGGCGCTCGGACGAGAGTATGTGCTGTAGTGTGAGTGTAGCGCACATATCGCAATTAACAAGTCTGTAAGGTCTCGACGTGTATCACAATTGTTGTCATAAGGGATGACAGGCAAGTGCAGGCGGTCGCTAAGGCATTTTATTCAGTACGTCACCCTGCAGTGCTTCCACTTGGACACTTCAGCCGGCTGAATCTAACCATTAGAACTGCACAGTGTTATGGTAGGCACCGGACACCTCATCGCCAAGACCTTTCGTTCTCCTCCCGAATTCACCGGGAACGAGCTGGCTGCGCTTGGTAGCACGCCTGAAAATATGCAGTTTCGAAAGTAGAGCGGCGTGTCCAGAGGCATCGCGTTCATCGAGTGAAAGGGCAATTTTGTTTACACACATTGTCTCATATTGAGGTTCCTGGGTTTATTTTCTGACAATTTTGCAACTTTCCGCGCCTTTGATCATCTGTGTACAATTACGGTGTATGTATTTTTCTAGAACGAAATTATACGAGATGGTCGAGAAACTAAATAATGGAATGAGACGCATGGTTCCGCGCATTGCAGGCAGTATCTGTGCATTGTGCGTTATTTTAGAAAATTAGACCGCGCCTAGTAACGGCACAAATTAAAAAAAAAACATTAGCGCGACGCATCTTTTTTTAAATTTTCTTTCTCTTTTATATATGCAGGATGATCCACAGTATCATCACCATTATGTCGTCTCGGCACCCCAGAAGTGCGTTACGGATGAACTCAACCGCCGTCGACTGCCTCTCTGCCTTCCTTGCGTACGTGACTGAATGGGAGACACACACGAAAGGGACACGGGGCTTCATGAGTCAGTCAACAGCAGCAGGTTTACGGGTCACGATCAAAAGCGCACTGCTGCTGTTAGAGTACCTGACTTTGAAAATAGGTTACAAATACCTTATGACTTCCAGGCTCAACCAAGACCCACTGGAGAGCACTTTTGGTATAGTGCGGCAGTGCAGCGGCAATAATGACCACCCTACACCGCAGCAGTTCCTAGACACAATGTCCTGCATCAGCTTCTCCAACCTTGTGCACTCGCCAGACAAGGGCAATGTAGGGCCCAACACGGTTCAAGCTCTCTTGTCTCCCAAAATGCGCCCTCGATCCTCACCTCAGAAGCCGGGCCTCGCACATGAACTTGCAAGCATTCCATTTGTAGGCAACGAAGAACTGCTCAACGATTTGTTAGAACACGAGAACGACCATGCAGCTTATATCTCAGCCAGGAGTGACCGCAGGCTGGTGCACTACATCGGCGGCTATGTGGCACGAAAATGCGTCTTACCAGTGAAGTGTACCGCTTGTGAAAGGCACTTGCTCGTTTTTCAAGAAGACGCAGGCAGCACCGTCGCCGAGCACACCCTGCAGTGCGATTACGGTGGCCTTTTGTACCCGTCGTCAAGCTTGTTTGAATTTATAGCCTTTTTGGAGGACACGTTCACAGACTGTTTTAGCGCACGCCGCGTGCACTACAACAGTATTCTTGATTTGTTGGAGATTCTAAAAGGCAACAAAGTCAAGCTAGTGGGGTGTGAAAACCACTGCGTTCAGTTGACTGAGCGGATCATGGGTTTCTATCTACTAACGAGGTTGCGCTTCTACGTCAAAGCATTGAACCGTGCACGACCGTCTAGGCGTAGATCTGCGCAAGAGAGAAAGCAGAGCAGGTGCTCATAATTGAGCCAGCCTAGGCTCTTTATCATTAATTCATGCAGTATGCAAATCAGACTTGCACACATCCCAGAAGAAAATTCAACGATTACAATTACTTCATTCGAAAATGGTATTGATCGCGGTTACCAATTACGGCCCCACAAAAGTTATTGAGGAATTACTCAAAATATTGTCACGTTGTCGTGACGCCGTATAATAACGTATTCTCAAAAATCCTGACATCAAAACATTAATGCTTTATTGGGCGAACCTGTGCCCAGCAAAACAAGTGGCACTCAAAGCACAAAGACAGCGGTGAGCACATTCGGCGATCATCGAAATCTAATCTGCGAGTCAAGCGCGTCCGCTTTTACATATGACGCGTCGAAATTTACGGCCGTAATTGCTGGTGTCCACGTGCCTTCCAAAAGCTGTTACACAATTCGTGTCGCGCATGCAGTCTGCTTATACAAGGCTTGGCGAGAACACGCACAGCAGATAGAATCCACGCTAACATTCGTGTAAGTTCGACTTCGCGCAGGCGCGTCTAACGCTGAGCGATAACATTAATTTGTTAGCGGGTGAAGTGCAGTCTCCGGGATAAGGATAAATGAGTACACGTGTCATAATTGATTACTTCTACACTACTTTCCTTCGAACTTTTATTATATACTAAACAAACCGACCAGCTGGCTTGGCAGTTTCAGTGCGTCCTCTGCGGCCCATTGACACACTTTGGGTAACTTCACTAGCAATATTGATTCTCGAAAATTTCGCCGGTCATCGTCCCTTGTTTTTGTAGTGAAGGCATGTACAGCGACGTTGAAAACTCATTCGATGTGCGCACGGGAAGGCAGGGCGGTAAAGTTGTAATGAAGGGATAACTTACGCAAAAGATTGATCGTTACTGGATCCAGCATCTAGATTCCGATCAATGAATGGTAGCGCTTCATTGCTGATGTGACTTAGAAAAGACGCGCCTGGTTAGCCCAAAGAAACGTTGACAAAACTCGCCCTTATGTGATTTCCGGGTATAATTTAATTAGGCGGCATCCTATACAAGTGTTCGATCGTCGCTCACCAACATCGGTTGAATTCGTTGGCCGTCATCTGGTGGAGTGTTCAGATGAGGAAACAAATACTTCATGAGCTCCCGGGTTTCCGTACCTGAACATTTACATCCGAGAGGCAGATGCGCACGCTCTAGGTCTCAATTCTACTGCATTTCCCGGCAAATTTGCTCATGCTAATTCTCAATGTCGCGTCACCTGTCAGAGCTAGCTTGTCTTGTCAGTAAAATGACTCTACTATTGATTATTAATTTACAGTGAGATTTACTAAGTATATGCAAAGTAATCATGAAATTACAAATTTACCAGAAATTTCATTGATTATAATTAATTACGACAATTAATTACTTAAGTGTAACTAGTTACGTACAGGTCTGATGCAAATGCAGATAAAGTAAATGTCTGTTTCCTTGAGCTCCGTCGGCAGTGTTTCTAGTTGCGCGCCAGCTTTCCATTCATTTGATCGCGATTCAGACCGCGCTAATTCATTCTCTTTTGGGACACGCTCTCAACCACACGCGCGCCTGTGCGCGGGGACACAAGCCAACGATATATTGACCTTTGGCAACACATCAAGCACCGGCCAAACATTTCCAGTCTGTTTGCCGCTCGCTTATCTTCTTCATCCATGCCTGTCTCTTGATATGCTGAAGTTTCTGGTCTCTCTGCTTAGAACGCTCATTCTTGCATCCGCCGCAGTGCTTTCAACAGCGAATTCATATGCTGCGTCAACGCGCGTTCTCATACGTACACTGAATGCACCCCAAGAGAAGTCTCCCATCGCTGATGGTATGCAAGAAGCATGCACTTCGGTAAATATTTTGAAAAGTCGAAGTATTACGCCAATAAAGAAGGTTGTTCAAGAAATGTAGTCTTCGCTGTTAATTAATTGAACCTAGCTCTACGCATAGATCTCATTTACATGCACTTAATTCGCTCATGAAAACTACCATGTCCACAGTTTTGTTTACAGTCAGTAAGAATGAAAGCACAGGCACAATATCGCTTCTTTAGTAGTATTCGAACCTGCGCCGTTTCGAGGTCACCGAACGTCGGCTACTTCAGCCCGTTTCTCCTTTTTGCGTCGATGGCTTCGGGTAGCACTGCCAGCGGAGCCCGTCGAGCCCAACGGTCGAGCCGGCGTCGGCAGGCTTGTCTATGCGTATGGGTCTCGGAGGCCATGTATTAATTGGGATAGTTTGGTTCATTCCGGTGAGGTGGCGCTGCAGTAATTATCGTTCAACGTTAAAAAAAATTATTTTGTTATTATTCCTGCATGTTATGGTTCGCTCTTTGTTGCATTAGATAGCAACGGAAGCAACAATTAAGCAGCCGTATAGATAATATAAATATCGATGTATGAAGTATTAAAAGAGAAAAACATTATCCCTTGCTGAGATTCGAACCCAGGTCTTTTGCGTGGGAAGCAGACATTGTACCTCTGCACCACGCCGCGTGAGTGCTACCGATCGCAGCGCCCCCAGCGGCGTTACGGTCGTTTGGCTTCACTTTTGGAACCTCGTTCCAGGCACTCTCCAATTCTAGGTCACTCTACACAGGTAGAGTTGCGCGCAGGTCCGCCATCTTGCCTGGGAAGCAACCAATCTATGCGGCGAAGCCGCACTCCGTTTTTGCAGGCGGCATGCCTACCGTATCGTCGATCGACCGTTGATGGTTTTGCATCGCTTTTGGACTGCTTGTCCGCCTAATCGCAAACAAAGCTCATCGAAACAGCTGACTGCATAAGATCGTTAAGAAAAAGGCGCCGAGATCAGTGCCCACCGAAGCTTCGGCCTAGCGCATCCGCCGAGTCCGTCTGCACGCTCCGGCGCGCCTAGGCTCAGGAATCAAGAAGTCTAACACGGATAAATCACTCTATATTTCAGCTTTCGCATCGGTGTTCTTAAATAAACCATTTTTTCATGTTTACAGTGCCAGCACAAGTAGCGATGAGCGGCGATGTGACGCGCCATAAACACAGGTATATATGTGCTGTCGCGGAAGGCTCCCGGCACTAGCCTGCGCTTCTCTGACGAAGATATGTGACTAGACAGATCGTGTCGACTGAAAGGCATCACTGAACTAAGAAAACGTTGCATATCCTTCGCGTGAAGAACAAGAAACAGCTATCCAGATCAGTGGTAACAGCCCATACAGCGTCCCGGGTCGGCGGTTCATTTAGGACTTTTTTCAAAGTTAAAATCGATGTTGTGGCACTTTCGAGCATGCTACTGAATACGGACAGCAAAATTTTCTTTTTGGTACAGGCGTGAGTTTTATATGCAGGGCGATAGCGCATCTACCATGATTGAGCGAGACATCTCTGAAACTAAAACTGCTTCTCGATCCTTGACATGGCATATTATCCATTTATGTGCTCTCTCTGGCGTGGCGCAGTGGTAAAGTACCGGGCTTGGGATCTGTCGGTCGGACGATCGAATCCTGGTCGGAGCTTTCTTATTATTTTTTCTTTTTTTATTGCACCAAATCGCTCTCTGTTGCTTGTTGTATTCCAATAAAATATGCACCGCGTATTTAACGCGCTGGAGTGATTTTTCGTACCAGTACCCAGTGCCTCTGAGTACGCTGCGCCTGCCCAGCATCCAGCGCGCGGCACTGGGCCCATAATCCGGCGCTGCACTGAACACTGGATAATGGGTACTCGGTTTTGCATTAGAGATACCTGCTTATATGCCAAAGCTCTCAACGTGTAGGCAGTCTAAAACATTACTGGTGAATCAATGACCAACCATCAGTATTTCGACACTGGTACCCCATTAGACTTGCTGTAGAAACGTACCCACATACTAGCAGGCACTGGATATCAGCCACACCTGCAAGTACCACTTCATTATGTGCCTTTTCACTGCAGGGATTCCAAAAGTAACCTTCTGTGGGATTGTTGTGAAGGTTTATCTCTCACAGGATTGACATACTTACATTGCCATAGCTATATAGCTAGCTCTCCGCAGCTAGCCCGCATGCGAACAGCGAACGCCAAGGTCGGCCGGATTCGCTTTGAATTTGACTGGCGATAACTAGTGTCAATCCAGTTCGCTGCAGCGGCGGCGTCGGAAAATACAAAAATTGGCCCGAGCACCCAGTTGAAAATGACAACAGAGGTTGTGTTCAGTACTACAGAAATTTCTGTTGTACAACAGGATTTTTCTGTAGTAACTACAGATTCCTGATGGAGCGACAGACTTTTCTGATGTACAACAGACATTTGTTGTTGCTACTACAGAAGTACAGTCTGTCGTATGTCTGTTGTTACTACAGAAAGCTGAAGCTCTACAACAGATTTTTGTAGTACTACAGAAATTTCTGTTGTACAACAGGATTTTTCTGTAGTAACTACAGCTTCCTGATGGAGCGACAGACTTTTCTGATGTACAACAGACATTTGTTGTTGCTACTACAGAAGTACAGTCTGTCGTATGTCTGTTGTTACAACAGAAAGCTGAAGCTCTACAACAGATTTTTGTAGTACTACAGAAAAAATTGTCATCACTACAGGCACCCTGTTGTCCCAACAGAAATGTTCCTGAAGTAACCCGAAAAACTTCTGTAGTGCTACAGAGAGCTGTTGAAATACTACAGAAACCTATTGTGGCAACAGGCCCCCAATTGTCACAACAGAAGTGTTCCTGAAGTAATGCGACCAACTTCTGTTGTACTACAGAAAAATGTTGTTGTACGACAGAAGCCTATCATTGCAACAGGCCCCCAGTTGTCATAACAGAAGTGTTCCTGAAGTAATGGACAAACTTCTGTTGTACTACAGAGAACTGTTCCACAACGGAAACCTATCGGCGGAACATGTACCCAATGATGACAACAGAAGTGCACTGAAATTGTGTGATGCGACAAGCTTCTGTAGTGCCCGGTTGAAAAAGACAAAAGGAATTCCTGTCGCAACTACAGAAATTCTGTTGTACGACAGAAGCCGTTGACATTTCTTAATTGGGAGACATTTCTGACATTAGGACAGAAATTCTGATTTCGCAACAGAAGCATTCTGTCGCGACAACAAGAGTTCTGAAGTCGGGCTTCTCGCGCTTCTCTGAAGCCGGCAATGCTGATGGCGCCGACACCGGTAATAACCACCAACGCCCTACCGGCCACCTCAAAATCGGCCACTGATCAAAATCATACCATCTGCGGGAATGGCTGCGTATCCGTTTTTTTTTTGTTTTGGTAAGATGTGGCACACAGGCCTGTGGACTTACATGTGCTGTTACACTGACACATTAGTTAATTTCCCAGGAATATTTCACAAGCTTATGCGAAGCGGAAAAGAAGATTTGGGTTGTTCCACAAAGTTGCGTGAAAAGCTGTCTCGCTCGGGTCTCATTAATCTGGTACAGTGCTGCCGTGAGAAGCCAGTATGCTGTCAGAAAGAACTCTCATCCACGAATGTTCATTAGCTATTTTGCATTCAACACACGAATTATATGCGCGCTCAAAAGTGTAAAGAACGAGAGACAACTGTCGAAACTAGCAGTAATAACCCTAAAAGTCAACGTTGTCTATTTCTGAATGTCTTATTTAATAAGGATATCGTACATCAAAATCCATGTTCTAGCACTGCAAGATGTACGTCGATGGTACGAACACTCTTGCTCTTCTAGAGATGCGGCACTTGACGCGGTGGAGTGATAGCGGATCTTGGCTCTCAAAATGCAAATGTAAACATCAGCGCATCGGCTCGTCGTACTGTTCACATGGCCAAAACGTACCCTCGAAAAGCATGTCAGGGGTGGTGCAGTGGTAAGATGCCGGGCTCGGAATCGTGAGGTCGCATGTTCGAATCCTAGGCGACGGCGTTTTTTTTTTAATTTTTTTTTAACTTTTATGTTTTTCTTTTTTGTACTAACAAATTTACATAACCTTACGGACGTCTCCGTCAATTTTTAATTAAATATTGATCAAGAACTACACAACTTTCTACTACAGGACGTCACACTACAGACAACAGAACTACAGACAACAGAACTACAGGCAACAGAACTACAGGCAACAGAACTACAGGCAACAGAACTACAGGCAACAGAACTACAGGCAACAGAACTACAGAAACAACGTCCCAAAATACGACAGACTCTTAAAATTTCCTGTTGTGTTTTTCAACTGGGCATCTGCTTCTCCGCAATGCACGGTTGCTTGACTACCACGTGATGGCGCTCTGCCAATAGAGGCGCTAGCGGTGTGATAAAACAGACGCGCAACTCTGCTACCTGCGGTAGCATATACAGTAACTCTACTTTCTAGTGTCGTGAGCGGCCGGCGCCCCCAGCGGGCGAAGTGAAATATGTTCGGATCCAACCACCAGAAGGCGCTGCAGCCCTCTGGCGCGCGAGAGAGTGTTCGGCCGGGCCGCGGTAACGAGGGAGCCGGGTCGGTGTGTTTGCCGTGTGCTTCTGTCGTGATTGTGCGCTTTGAAGCTTCTGGTGCTGTGTTGTCAGAACAAGGAGCTTCGAACATCAGCTGCGGTCTGTGTTGAACGTGAGTGACCATGCCTGCCCGTAAGGGTAGGACGTGCTTCGTGCCCTTGTGCGAGGGTGGGTACAAGTCGTCAGCAGAAAAGGTGTCATTGTTCCGAGCCCCTGCCGATCCTGTTCGCTTGCAAGAATGGGCCAGAAACATCAAACGCGGCGACAAGGTACTCGACAATACATGCGTAGTGTGTTCTCGTCATTTTGATGAACGCTACATACAGAGAACATTCAAGCACGTGATAAATGGAGATGTTGTCGAGCTAGAACGCGAACGGCCAGCGCTTACTGATGATGCTGTGCCCACTATATTCCCTGATGCACCTTCATATCTAACAAAGCCTGTTCCGAAAAAAAGAAAGGAGAGAGACCTCGTCAACCAATATGCCCCACCACCGAAGCGCAAGGCTTTATGTGAAAGCTTGCCTGACTGCGAACTCGCCGAAGGCATTGACGTACAGCCAGCGTCGGAGACTTCCCCGCATGAGTTCAGCAATGTTTCACCGCCTTCAGCTCTTTGTAACAGAATTGTGCTCTCAAATGACCCCGGGGTGCTTTGCTTCGGGTGGCACGGTCGCGTGGAAACACAGGCCCCGTACACTCTCAAGTTCAACTAATGGCCACAGAGGGCGAAAAAATCGACCGCGCGCCGCTGCTAACAAAGCCGACCTAGTAGGATCACCTCGGGATTCGTTCGTTAGTTCCAACATTTCCCGGTAGAGGCGTCGTAATAAGCGCAATTTTATCTTACAAACTTTCTCTTACAATTACCGAAGCATTTTCTTTTACATAAAAACAGGGCAAAATTATCATTGCTAATTAGATATTGTACTCTTTGTTAGTAAGTTTATTGTTTCTTCGCCATTATGAACGCAAATAGCGTTCAGCATCATCGATCTTTCACGTGACCTCTGGCCTGGATTTAAAATTTTTACCGGTATTTCCGAGTTCACGGCGGCACGGATTCATTCGTTCGTACACTCAAGACTGGTTGCTTCTTTGTTTCTAAAACTAGTTTCTTGCGCTTCTATGTAACTTGGGGTGAAGTTACGTGTTTGCAAGCGGACATGTAAGCCCGGCAGTTGGGTTTCGGTCGTGAGCCATTCGGAACAGGTCTGCATCGAAACGGGAGCTGGATTTTGCTGCGGCTGACAACGGCAATAACGGTGAGTCGTTTAACACCGCTGCTTCAATCGTTATATAATATCTGTCTCATTACCTTCCAGGCGGGCACAAGTTAACGAACTAGATCTTGCATTACATATGGGCAGTGAGGATCTCAGTTGCTGTTTCCTAAATAAACCTTTACTTGCGAGGCTGTCGTTTGGTTTACACACACAACCAGGAAAGAAAGAGCGATATCGGAACGCGCGTCTCATTTTTCATGTTATTGTAGCCGTGGTTGTAGGTGACTGAGTAGCCTTATCAATATACAGATTAAACTTTTTTTCGAGTCGGCCGGCAACGTCTGTCGTCCACAAAACCGAATAATCCTTTGGTAAAATGAAGTGAAAGTACAGAATTTAATGTATTAAACAGTTGCAAGCATGATACCCATATTTCGTACTTGTTGGTTCCAAATGTTCTTGCTGTTCAGATTGGTTTACCGTAGGGCATTTATTTTTGCAGTAGTGAAGCGGTGCGTCACGTTCGTGGAGAAAAATAATGCATCAGTTCTAATAGCTTCATGACTTTCATGCATTTGCTTGAGTAACTAGCAGTGTGATCACTTCTAGAGCATAAATGAACCCACAAATGTTCTCATTTGTGATCTTAATAGTACTTGCGCTGTTGACATGCATTGTAGTTAGGCAGACATCAATTTTATGGGCAATAGCAATATTTATTTAACATGCTGCTTAAGCACCCTAGAATAGACAGTGTACATTTGCATGTGTTCTGTAGTCGCAAATCATTACAACATATATGTCACACCTTTTTGCATTTCATATTGCAAAACTTTGCTTTTTCAATTTCTGATTCAGTCAAAATTTCTGTTCCAGACATGCAGTAATGAGGACGGCACCAGTATAAAGCAACACACTCCACGCACTAAACAGAAGCTGCTGCCTGCTACGACAAGGTCATTGTGTGGACATTGGCTACTACTACAAGGTAAACAACATATGGTTCAGAAATAAATACGTTTGATCTATGCTGTATTGGCTTGCCGTTTGCAGCAGATATGAATGTTTGTTCATATATATGGTTCAGTATAATTGGTTCGAACATATAAAACCCACATAAATTTGGCTAATCTGTGCTATATCTCACGTGTCACCGTTTTGCCCCAACAGAGTCTATGCCAAGCACATCTTGGTCATCACAGGAGCTCCTATCTGCACCAACAGGAAGGGGCTGGAGCCGAATTTGCAAGGCTTTTACACCAAGAACAAAGAAGCACATGCACAAGAATATGGATGAGATATCAAGTCTGCAAAGGACTGTGTTAAGACTGCAAAGAGCTTCAGCCACCATTCCACCAGCACGGACATTTGGCTGAGTCATCCAAGTAACTCAAAAAGGACTTTCTAGAAATTCTTCGTCTTCAGATGCACCTGCAACATCTGACCAAGCACGGACGACGCTGGCCAAAAGATTGAGTTTCATCAGTTCGTCCTTAATCAGCTTCCAAGCCATGTTAATTCCGTTTGTGCGAAGTGTAATTTTTCTTCTATAAATGCAAGCTTTCTCATTGCCCATTTTTGTTAGAGGTTATTCATCCTCATCCAAATATAAAGGTCAACCTTTATATTTGGATATTTCGCTGATACTTAATACCAGTCACTGTCTAGCAGCCTAACATATCTGTAGCAGTATCTTCTAGTGTATGTTGTCATGCGCAATTACTCTCCTGAAATAGCTGATGCAGCATCGGCATGCGTCTTGCATTAACCTATGCACATGTGCTATGCACCATTTTACTTTTCTTGGTGTTTTTAGCCTTCAATGCTTGCAGAGCAGAGTGGCTTCTCTCTTGAATGCAAGCTTTCTCATTTTCCATATTCCTAGTCTCGTTGATGATTGCTCCTCTTCCTTGATAGCCTGGGTCTTTGTGCAAGCTACAGTGAAGTGATTGATTGCAGAATCTGGTTTTGCTGCCACACTTGGTTGTGGTAACTGTGTTACAGATGTGGGGGCCTGGTCAGTTGCATTGGTAAGCAGTCCCTCGAGGTAAGCATTTGCTCCTGCAGTCCGCAAAGCGACATAGACTCCCAGTATACACACACCGTCACTGGTGCGCCCCGTTCGTTCTGGCCTGCTGCAGCCATGGGCAAATTGTGCTTGTGGCCTACCTCGGCCATGATTTGCTCAAAACGGAGACCAGCATATGTGCTTACATGGTTCGAAGTGTATGAAGTTGATAGCCGTATGGGTGGAAAGGCCCGCAAGAATGGCTGCCGAAGGTGATGCCCACAAAAGCGACTTGTCCACATTGCGACAAAGTGGGACACAAAGTGTGAGCCACACATAGCGGCCCCCGAAAGAAAATAAATGTGCAGGTTGGAAAGGAGTTAACGCTAAAATGCCGGGTAGTCCATGTCGCTGTGTTGGTTGCGGCAGCAGATGCCTGCGTCACCTGATTGCTTCGCAATGGAAGTTGCTCATCTTCAACGGCAACTGTTGGTTCAAACAGGTGCAAGGCTCTGTCCAATCTGTTTGTACCGCAGGTTGTCGCTCGTTACCAGACCACCACATGTGACAAAGGCAAGCATTATGCCTGTAAGATGGTACGTAGCCAATGTATAATGTATTGTCAACCTCAAGCGGTGACTGATTGCCGTTTAATTTTGCTGTTATGTCACTTGGTTACGGTCGCAGTTTTATGTTTTTCGAATATTGCTGCCTCGTCGGTTGCACTGGGAAGCAGCCTCTCGAAGTAAGAATTTGATCCTGCAGTCTGCACAGCGACATAGACTCCCAATTTACGCACACCGTGATTCGTGCTCCGTTCACCCTTTCCTGCTGCAGCCATGGGCAAATTGTGCCTCTGGCCTTTCTCGGCCGCGATTAGGCATGAACGGAGACCAGCATAAGTGCTTACATGGTCGGACGTGTATGAAGTTGGGTGGAAAGGCCCGCAAAAGTGGCCGATGAAGGTGATGCCCACGAAAGCGACTTGTCCATATTGAGACAATGTGGGACACCAAGTGTGAGCCACACATTAGCGGCCTCCAAAAGAAAAGAAACATGCAGGCTGGAAAGGAGTCAATGCTAAAATGATGGGTAGTCCATGTCGCTGTGTAGGCTGCGGCAGCAGATGCCTGCGTCACCCGACTGCTTTGCACTGCAAGTTGCTCATCTTTAACAGCGACTGTCGCCGCAAACAGGTGGGACACTCTGTCCAATCTGTTTCTGCTGCTGGTTGTTGCTCGTTAGTAGACCACCACGTGCGACGAAGTCGGGCACTACGCCTGTAGGTAGGCAGCTCAATGTACCCTAAGAGACCCGTGTATGTGAATGCTCACTGTTGCCATATGGTTCGTCGCCAATGTATGATGTATTGTCTGAACCTCATGCGGTGACTGATTGCTGTTTAATTTTGCTGTTATGTCACTTGATTATGGTCGCAGTGTTATGTTTTTCGAATATTGCGGCCTGGTCGGTTGAACTGGGAAGCAGCCTCTCGAAGTAAGAATTTGATCCTGCAGTCTGCACAGCGACATAGACTCCCAATTTACGCACACCGTGATTCGTGCTCCCCATTCACCCTTTCCTGCTGCAGCCATGGGCAAATTGTGCCTCTGGCCTTTCTCGGCCGCGATTAGGCATGAACGGAGACCAGCATAAGTGCTTACATGGTCGGACCTGTATGAAGTTGGGTGGAAAGGCCCGCAAAAGTGGCTGATGAAGGTGATGCCCACGAAAGCGACTTGTCCATATTGAGACAATGTGGGACACCAAGTGTGAGCCACACATTAGCGGCCTCCAAAAGAAAGAAACATGCAGGCTGGAAAGGTGTCAATGCTAAAATGATGGGTAGTCCATGTCACTGTGTAGGCTGCGGCAGCAGATGCCTGCGTCACCCGACTGCTTTGCACTGCAAATTGCTCATCTTTAACAGCGACTGTCGCCGCAAACAGGTGGGACACTCTGTCCAATCTGTTTCTGCTGCTGGTTGTTGCTCGTTAGTAGACCACCACGTGCGACGAAGTCGGGCACTACGCCTGTAGGTAGGCAGCTCAATGTACCCTAAGAGACCCGTGTATGTGAATGCTCACTGTTGCCATATAGTTCGTCGCCAATGTATAACGTATTGTCTGAACCTCATGCGGTGACTGATTGCTGTTTAATTTTGCTGTTATGTCACTTGGTTATGGTCGCAGTGTTATGTTTTTAGAATATTGCGGCCTGGTCGGTTGCACTGGGAAGCAGTCTCTCGAAGTAAGCATTCGCTCCTGCAGCCTGCACAGCGACATAGACTCCCAATTTTCATGCACCGTGATTCGTGCTCCCCGTTCGCGCTTTCCTGCTGCAGCAATGGGCATATTGTGCCTCTGGCCTTTCTCGGCCGCGATTAGGCATGAACGGAGACCAGCATACGTGCTTACATAGTCCGATGCGTATGAAGTTGATAGCTACATGGGTGGAAAGGCCCGCAAAAGTAGCTGATGGAGGCGATGCCCACGAAAGCGACTTGTCCATAGCGAGACAATGTGAGACACCAAGTGTGAGCCACACATTAGCGGCCCCCGAAAGAAAAGAAACGTGCAGGTTGGAAAGGAGTGAACGGCTAAAATCTGGGGTAGCCCATGTCGCTGTGTAGGCTGCGGCAGCAGATGCCTGCGTCTCCCGATTGCTTCGCAATGCAATTTGGGCATTTTTAACGGCGACTGTCGCTGCAAATAAGTGGCACACTCTGTCCAATATGTTTCCGCTGCTGGTTCTTGCTCGTTAACCTGACCACCACGTGCGACGACGACGGTGAGCCGTTTACGAGCTCGCGTCAATGATTCCAGCGTATCTCGACATGCAAATTTTATTTCTGCTATTGCACGAGGATGTACACTGCTTGTCTTCTGCCAATAAAGTCGCGCGTTCTGTTCACTCACTTGTGGCTTGTTTGTATGGGCGTCAGTAGAGGCTCTTGGCAATTAGAACGCACCAGCTAAGCGGCAGCGAAGGCATTGAGGCATGCCGCATAGCCTGCAGGGCAAGCACGGCACGTACCAGCGTACGCGACCGGCAAAAAACGGCCATATTGAATTTTGCGCTAAAAAAAAAAAAGTTTGCACTTCCGCTTCCGGATTGAGCAACGTCATCTGGCGTCCCCGAAAGTTAGTTCCATGCGCTGCCGCTGCTTATTTTCGAACCACTGCCAAAGGTACAGTTTCCCTTCTCTAAAGTTGTTCTTTATTCTATGGGAAACAGATGTGCTTGTTATTAAGCACGTCACATTCACAGTGTGCTCTGAACTGACACAGGGACAACGAGAAACATCATTGTGCCGCATGTACTGCCGCAACATCAAGGTTGATGAATTTTTCGTGGCCACCGAAAGTGACGCTCTCGCGGCGTTAAAGAAAGCTGACGCACTGCTGCTGTGCCCTGGGTGTGATATTCAACCCCTTAAGTCTGGCCAGTGCACTAAGTTTGGTGGAGTGTACTATTCGCACGCGTGCTCTGGCACAACAGCTGTAGGAAAACAGTGTTTGCGTTGTAAGTACACTAGGAAGCTTATAGCGAATCAGATGCGCCGGCGGAAGCAGAAGCCGAAACCAACATTCAGGCAGCGAGCTGCCAGGAAGTCTGTTCAGCTGCTCCGGACAAAGAGAAGGCTCGGAAAAGTCCAAGAAACTGTAGAAAAACTGCAAGTTTTGAATGAATCTGTGGCCAGCACGGCTTTCGAGCAGAAAGTTAGTGGACTGCCGCCAAAACAGCGCTTAGCTGTAAGAACCTGCTTTGAAGCCGCGTCCAGAAAGTCAAGCCGTGGTATGGCTTACGACAAGCTGTGGGTTTTGGAATGTATCCTGATGCGAATGAAGAGCCCACAGCTCTACGAGCATATTAGAAGGCATCAAATCATGGCACTACCGAGTAAGTCATGCTTAGAGAAGCACATGCAAGGATTTAAAAGCACATTTGGTTTCAACTCTAAGGTGTTTGCAGCCCTGGAGCAAAAAACAAAGGACATGGATGAGTTTAGTGTACATGGAGGACTTGTTTTTGACGAACTGAAGCTCTCTGAGAATATCGCAGTGAGAGCGTCAGGAGAAATGAGTGGCTTCATAGACCTCGGCCCTTTCACAGAACCAGAAAACAAGACTTCTCTGAGCGACCATGGACTCGTCATCTTGTTTCAGCCTTTCCAAGGTGAGTGGTTTCTTCTAATTGTACAATATTTGGTCTTTGTGCACTTTTTAATTCTGCATATACGAAACAAAAAGCCTTCCTCTGTCCTTAACACTGCAATACTTCTGCTTTTTTTTTTCAGGAGAATGGACCCAAATACTCGGCGTATTTTCTTCTAGAGGCAACGTGAAGGCACCTCTCCTGTCCAAGCTACTACTTGAAGCTAGGATAATGGCTGAAAAATGTGGTCTTCGTGTTGATTATTGGACGGGCGATGGTGCACCATGGAACAGAAGTCTTTGGAAGCTGCTTGGGATAAAGGGTAGGTTGCCTCATTCCATACATCCTCGTAAAACTATTTATATTTTGCTTGCCTGCTTTCGTTTACATAATTTTCTCGCTCATTGCAGCGTCATCAGTGGAAATCACATGCAAGTCTTCCCATCCCGTTGACGCAGCAAGACACCTTCACATGATTTCTGACTTTCCTCATCTAGTAAAATGTGGGCGAAATAGCTTTGTTTCAAAAGGATTACAGATACCACAAGGTCATGTCCATGTAGGTCCTATCCAGGAGGCTTGGAAGAATGATAGCGACACCGTTATACTGAAGGTCATGCCACATATTACTAGAGCACATGTACAGCCAAATGCATTCGAAAAAATGCGGGTCAACCTAGCATTCCAGCTATTCAGCGAGGAGGTGCTCAAAGGACTCTTCTTCTATAAGAGTGACCTTGGGAAAAAGTTTCGTACATTTGAGCCAACAGAGCACTACGTAAGGCTTATGGAAAAGTTAATTTTCATCATCGCGAACACCAGTGAAAATAAGGTCTTCGATCCGAGTCTAAAAGTGCGAACTTTCTTGAAGATTTTATTATAAGTGAGTGGGAGGAGTATGCAGCAAAGCATGGTGGGGGTTTTTTGAGTCCAGGGACTGCCCTTGGGCTCCGTGTAACACTGAAAAGTACATTGTCTCTTCTGGATTATGTGACTTCCACGCTTAGGTATAAGTACTTACTTACTGCAAATCTCAGTCAAGACAAAGTGGAGAACATTTTTGGGATTGTGCGTCAATCATTTGGATGCAATGATCATCCTACTCCAGAGCAATTTTTGATCATTATTAGCAACCTCAGCTTCTACAGCTTAGCGAGACCACCCAGAGGTGGAAATTCACAGCCTGAACTTATCAATGCACTCTTGGAGCCATCTGATGCATGTCAAGAAAAAGCTGCTCAAATAACAGCACTGGTTGACAAGCTGTTAGATGAAGGGAACTTGGAAGATGCTGCAGTTGTGGTGAAAAAACGCAGCTCCTTGCTTGACCACAAGGACTACGCACAGAAAAAGGGTGACAGCCGATTAATTTATTATATAGCTGGATATGTCGTGCGGAAGTCGCTGAAGAGAGTTTCATGTCCTGAGTGTGCGTCTTCACTCTGCATTCTTCCTGGTCAAGCCACGTCGAACGATAATGTTTCCTTAACTAAAGAGTTTGACCATGGTGGCTTGATTTACCCATCCAAGCCACTTGAAATACTTGTGACAGAACTTGAAAATGCATTTACTGTTTTCTTTAGCAGGAACAAGCTACATGCCAAGAGCATGACCTGTTTTCTAAGCTTTGTTCAAGGAAATAAACTTAAAGTGGTTGGCTGCTCACACCATGGCCGCGAAGTGACAGCCAACATTATTAAGTTTTATGCCCTTACAAGGCTGCATTTCCTCGCGAAAGCTTTAAACAAATGTAGAAACTCGCAGAGAGAAAAGCAAAAGCTTCTAAAGATGAGGCGGTGCCAGTGAGAGTGAGGCATTGTCGAGTTCATTGTGGATGCTCTTATGTTTGTACATATACAATAAAGATATTGTATATGCTGAGTTCTGGCCTACTGTTTAATGTTCCTGTTGCAATGTAGCTCTAGTACACTCGACCAGCCCTGCTAGAAGCTTCGGTGCTGCCTTCGCCAAAAGAAGAGGACTCCGTGGTATACAGTTTGCAAATGCGGTGCCATGGCGCTTGGCCCAGTTTCAGTTTACCTGTATCAGCTTACATTGTTTTCAGTGTAGGCTCTTGCGTAATTAGCACTGCGGCTACGCAGAAGCAGCTTTCATTTTGGGAAACCTGTGCATGGCAACTGCATTACAATGGGGGCGAAAACACCAGTGTACTGAGATTAAGGTGCACGTTAAAGAACCCCAGGTAGTCCAAAATTATTCCGGAATCTTGCGCAATGGTCTGCCTCATAATCAGATCTCTGTTTTGGCACGTAAAACCCCATAATTTCATGGTTTCTTGTTTTTTTTTCATTTTAGGGCACCCCAAGAATAGCGTTTCAGAATGCGTGGTACCGATTTCTTGGTATGGCAGAGGAAGAATGTTAATCGCCTGTAAGCTACTACGAACAAATAAAAACCTCTGTGACTTCATTAGGAGAGCCACAACTGTGGATACAGCAAACAACGTTCGCGTACTTGTCTGGCGAAACCAGCGCTGGATCTTGCACCAAGCTCGCGTGGTGGGCAGAGCCATGCTCCAAAAAAAAAAAAGAAAGCGTGCCACAAGCGAAATAAAAGAAAGGCGAAAGCACGCTTCCAGCGAGTTTCGGTACTGTAAGCTGTAGGATCGCGCACGCGAACGCCAGAGTCGAGCGCGCCAACCAGCGGCAGCGCCACCTACCCACAAGATCGGGAAATATTACACTTCTCCTCCGCCGGTCCGGACACTAGAAAGGTTACCAGCCACTATAGCAATGGGAAAGCGAGCAACGCGGCTGGCATCTAGTAAAGGAGACATTGCCGGAGCCAACCGTGGCCAGTGCCCAGAACCGAGCGACCAACGTTCTTAGACATACTTCAGTTTCACAGCTCCGCTCGGGAGATGGCCGAAGTGGTGGTCACGCGAACTAGAGGCGCTGCGATCGCGTCTTTCGTCAGTTTTTTTGTTTCGTTTTTGATAGAAGTTGCTCCATTTCTGGTAGATTTCTGGTTTCAATTTTGAGAAGTTCTTATTTCACAGTTCTTAATTTTGAGCCTCTTTGTGAAAATTTGTCATACCTGAGCTAGGTATTGTAAATGCGTTTCTGGTAATGAACTTGAAACATGACTTCTGGTTTCACTTCTGGTTTCATGTTCGTTGCGCTGCGTCGTCTGCCGTTATCCTTCTCCGTTTTGTAGGTGTTGTATGATGTGTCGTGATTTGCTCTCTTGAAAAGCTTCTTGAAGAAGCGTTTCCGCGTCTCATGACAGCAAGAAGTTCCCTATGCCGTGCTGTTTTGCCCCCGGCTGAACCAGCGGCCTAAGACATGATGCCGCATGGTCACCATTTTTTCGCACCGCCGCGAGACGCTGGAGAGTTTAAAAGTTGGGAACGCATGCTACACCGAAAAGACAAACGCCTCACAAAGAAATCAAAAGTGTGTGAACTCCACTTTGAGGACGACGACATTTTGAAACGCTTCAAGCATGTTGTGGGTAACAAAGAAATATTGATTCCTCGCGGGAAATGGATGCTTGTTCCTGGCCCACTTCTTATTCGGCTCTTTTCTGGGCTGCCTGAGCACATCTCAAAGCCAAAAATGTGAAGCGAAAGCGACGTCCACCAAAAGAACGAGCGCAAGTGCCGGCAAGTACATCGGGCGAAGCTTGTAGTGACAGCGCTTCAACTAACCTGCTGTTTGGCTTGGAAGAAGGAACTTGAGAAATATGCGCTACACACATGGTGCTCAACGAGCTCACGAACGTGACACTGCCTTCTGCGCTCTGGAAGTTCGAAATGGTTGAGGACGACACAACACAGAATTAAGCGATGCGGAATATTTTATATAGAGGCAACTGGTAGCCAGGCATCTGAGAGTAATGAAAACTGTTGTGCTTGAAGAGGATGGTACGCTTGCTGAATAAACGGCTACAGCAAAATTCACAGGAAGCTATTTCGAGCTGCGACTAGCATTGCAAGTGTGGAAAGAATCCTGAGAGAAGCAGAGAGCTTGAACATGTGTGCGGGCGTGGAAGCAGGCCAGCGTGACACGGTGACATCAGATAATATGCACCACAAGCAGTGCAATGTACTTACAAAGCAACTAGTCTGCGCGCGTTGTCTCCGTCTACAGAGGAAACTTCGACTGAGCATTAAGGCTCCGAGCGCAACGATCAAGCAATATCAGAAGCTACGCATTGCGAAGAAGAGGCTGCCTAGGCCAGCTGCTGCGCATCAAAAGCAAAAGAATGAAATCTTGGCTCTGATGAAGGCTTTCTGAAATGTCCGATAACAGAATCGAGGAAGCGTTGGCCGAACTTCCTTGCATTTATGACATCGTTTAAACAGTTGAAAGCAAAGTCTCCGTGTGGCGCGCGGTACAATGCGGACTGGCTTCTTAATTGTTTAATGCTGAGGATATTAGCGAGCCTTCGAGCATATAAGCTTCTATCTGACATAAATATGCTGCCCTTGCCCTCCATGAGCCGTGTCACACAAATTCTGAAAGGAATACCATGCAAGTATGGTTTCAATCCTCTCTGTATGGAAGCTATTAGAAAAAATTAAATTATGGGGTTTTACATGCCAAAACCACTTTCTGATTATGAGGCACGCCGTAGTGGAGGACTCCGGAAATTTCCACCACCTGGGGTTCTTTAACGTGCACCTAAATCTCAGCACACGGGCGAAGCTATTGGAAAACAGCTGGCAACAGAGCAGATGGGAAGAAACTCGGAACACTGATTTTGGATGAAATTAAGTTACGCCAGGCGTACAATTTCAACAAGTCAACCTCCAAACTTGATGGTTTTGTGGACTACGATGGTATTTCAAATGAAATAACTGACCAATTTGCAGATCATGCGCTCGTGCTGATGTTCGTACCACTTCTGGAGAGCTGGGTGCAACCGCGTACGTGCCACCTATAGCTTTGCCACGAAAGGTGCTGCGCCTGGCAGGATTTTAGCAGAGCTGGTGTTGCAAGAAATAATGCAATTGCATAAACGTGGTGCTGTGGTGATCGCCGTAGTCAGTGACGGAGCTGCGAACAATCGCTCGATGTGGCAGCAGATGGGAATGAGCGGCAGCGTAACCTCACCTTCTCACAAGATTCCACATACATGCCTGCCTGAGCGCGCGTACCTTTATTTCCAGTGTGATGTGCCACATGCCCTGAAGTGTACGTGTACTCAACCATTTGCTGAAGCACAAATTTGGACAGGTGAGCTAGTAGGTTATTTCATATATAACCTGTGCTGATTGGCGTCGATAACTCGCTGGCATAGCAGGTGCAAGCAGCCAGAAAGAGGGCAAAATTGCTTTGAGCAAAAGTAGCTCAAAATTACTTTTTTGTGCACAAAGTAAATAAAAAGTGCCACTGTGTTTGTTGTTTGTTTTGTTCGCCAAAAAGAAAATGAATTAAACTTTGACATAAATATGTTCATAGTATTTAACTTCGTCCTTGTCACTGCTCACAGATCACTTCCAACTCATTTGCACGTCCCATAATATCCGCGGACAACTATAAAAAATACATGTGTCAATTAAATTTATTAGGCGAAGAAGCGTTGACGGGGGTGGATCAATTCACCACAGCGTTATCTCAAGCGACTGCTGGGCGTGATGCGTTAATGTCCCTACGTCTGCACAGGCGCTCGCCGTCTTTAAAGGGACCCTGAAACGATTTTGGCGATTTTCTACAAACGTACTGAGTCGTTAGAGTAGGTTCTTCTGATCATTAATTGATGCATCTAAGTGCTCTGCGTAAAGCGTGTAATTTATTATAAGGTTTTAAAAATACACATCGCTGCCGATCGCAGCGCACTGCTCGGCGGAATTTTAAGCCGCCCCTACCCATATGATGCAAATAACCCATATTACGTCACATGGGCGAGCTATCTGATTGGCTGACCAGGGCGCGTGGTCGATAATTTTTCTAACTTTATGGGGAACAAATGATGCTCGTAATAGTTGGAATGTTCGTTACTTTGTTTTTGTAAAAAGAAAATAACTTAAAGAGAATACACAAGAATAGTTTTTTAGTACACTTCAGCACTTCCGGCAGACAGCAAGTGTCGTCTGCTTGTGTTACAACGTACTCCATTTTGACGAGAGCTCCGCGGTCAGAGTCGGTCTCAGTCTTTTCGCGAGCACTATGATTCGACTTTGTTGCCTTGTGGACTGCAAACCTAGCGACCTGCAAACCGCGAGTCCAGTATTAGGGCAAACGCAAGCGCAAGGGGACAGGGTCTGGCCGCTTGACTGTGCCGGGATGAGCCACGAGATGAGCAGAAGGGCAAATGTGAACGGTCTGCACGGTGCAGCCACCTGGTGGCACAGAGCTCAACCATAGACAGTAGCAGCAACGAAGTGTATTCTTTGCTGCTGGTGTGTATTTTTCGCAGGAGTGTAATCATCAACACGTTGATTTATAAATGTTTAAAATGCTTTACACTTGGTTAGAGCAATATTAGCGCTTTGTTTGACTGGTTAAGCGCTGCGCCAGCAAGTGTCTGGACCGTGTAGACCGATCAGGCCGCTCACGTACGTCTACGCTAAAGTTCCTTCATCAGCTTGAGTTTATGCCTCCAGTCATTTGCCGAAATGACCAGCTTGCCTGTTTTTAGCGGAGTACCGGACACGTTCGGCGCTACGACAGAATGCTCGCAACGCACGCTGTTTCGATAGCTCTCGGTCGACGGCCAAGCGGCTAGCGGAGAGGTCTCGCGCGGGAGGGTGCGTGCTCCTAAACAACCGGAAGTGAACGATGTGACGTTGCATCGTGACGCTGAACCAGTGAAGGCGGAGCTTAGCGCCGCTCGCTCGGCGAGCGAGTTGAGGAGGAAAAGCATAGCTAGGGAGGAGGGTAACTTCTAATCGCTTGCAGCTCCATTAATACGTAACGCTTCACTTAAATTGTGGTGCGAATGTTCTACTTAAGCTGTACCCTACGCGCCTACAAAATTTGTCCGAACCGTTTCAGGGGCCCTTTAATGAATACACATATTAAGAATAAGCAGCAAAAAACAAAGCCCCCGCTGAAGGGAGCACCGTGGCGCTTTTATAGGGGAAAAAAATTGGTTTAAAAGCGGAATCGAAGTGCACGACCTCTCATTGCGGTATAGTTTCAGCTTCTAAAGACTAGCTGGACATGTCATTCAAAGGTCCTTGGCATAAAATACTGTTCGGGCAGCCAAAACACAGTCGTCGAAGAGCGAACGGCACAGGCCAGTTGGGGAAAACGACCCACCGCCGAGATGACATCCTAGGAGTAGACAATGCGCGCTGCGTGAGAGATATGTCACTGCAGCGCCGATAGTGCACAGACACCGTGAAGTCCCCGTTACTTACGCCCGGCAGGTTTGTCACAAAACTTATACTGCGTATCTAAACTACATTTACCGACGGATAAGCGCCTACAGGCCTGTTGGTGCAAGCGACGCATCGCAGCAGGAGCAGACGACGCGCGGCGCTTGACGAAAGACGCGACTGCAGCGCCGGTAGTTTCAGTGACACCCGTTTCGGCCACGTCGGCCAATGGGCTCGCATAGGGAGCTGCGAAACTGAAGTATGTCTAAGAACGTTGAGAGCGACGGCCACTGCACTCGATTACGACACACCCGAGTCGTTCTACACTCGCCGGGCGCAATGTCTCGCGCGATGCGAAGCGTTCGAGAGCGCGCGCTGGCGTCACGAGTGAGCAGGCGGTCGGCTTATCGAATGTGACGTTCGCCGCGGCGAACGTTTCAGAATACGTCCCCTTGTTTTGCCGTATCGTATGATGCAGCGCCAAGCGCGGCGCGTCATTTTACGAACATGAATTTACGCATTGTCAACGAAAACTGTTTGGCTTTTCAGTTTAATATGTAATCAGAAACATCGCGCACCAGAATTGTGCAAGCGATAAAGCGAAACTGACAAACACACCATTCCTTAGGGCACGCGGAGCCAATTTCGCTGCGCAACACGGCACCCGGGACTGCCGCAGCGGACGTGAAAAAGACAGCGCTCGCCGTGCTCATGGTACTTGGACTGATTTCTATCGATTTGTTTCTCTACGAGAATAACGAACTAGAGAAGCCAGATTCGCAATCATTAATATCATGTTTTCCTTACCTTCATCGATCGCGGGCCGCTATTTCGCTCCAACATTCGGCACAGCCGACCACAAAAATCTTGTTTTGGCCGGTTCAGTGTAGTCCCTTTCTGTGACCTAGTCTGAGCAGAGGCGGCAGCCGTGGCACATCTTCCATGTCAGCCCTGCCAGTACTCTCTATTTAGCGTAATTTCGCCATATGTCACATCTGAAAAATCGCCAAAATACCGCGTGGTCATTTATTTACTATATTTACTTTCAACATACTGTCAACCCCATGGGAGTTATTACAGGAGTAGGTGAAGAAACTCTGACACATATAAGTAGAATCTCGGTGATACGAATCTCAAGGGGTGGCGAAAATATTCGTATCGCCAAAAACGAGCGAAATCCGTCCCGACACCACGAGACACGCACAAGAAAACACATTTATTTACGTGCAAAGAAGTCACGGATGTCCTTCCGAGTCTTCTCTGCGAGGTCGGCCAGCAGAGAATTTTGGAAGCTGAAAACCTGGGCGGTAGTGCTCTCACGCACAGTCTCGGACGTCACAGCACGCCGCAGAATATCGAGAGCGTGCATAGTTTCGGCTGCCGACGGTGGTTGATCGTCACCATTTTGGCACTCGTCTTCTTCATCGTCACTGGTCGAAATTCGAGGCTGCGATGATACATCCTCCACGATGTCGTCCACTGTGCGCAGATCACAGGTGACGAGATCGTCGTACGCGGTGACGAAATCGTCGGCACTGCAGTCGACGCCAAGCTGGTTCCAGACATCAACTGGAATTGGATCTGGAACTTGCGAGGTGGTAGCCACTGCGGATTTAAAAATCCCACACTTTGCGAAACAATTCGCGATGGTTGCAGGGGAGACGCGCTCCCAGGCCACTGCAATAAAATGCATAGCGTCCAAAAGACTGATCTGCATATTTGGGTCCTTACGGTCTATCTTCGCAAGGAGGCGGCGCACCAACAAACCTTTGAAGTGGTGCTTCACGTTTCTAATAATGCCAGCATCCAGTGGCTGCAAATGACTAGTGGAGTTCGGGGGCAGGAACACCACTTTGATGCTGTGTAACGTCATGTGCTTTGGATGCGCCGCACACTGGTCCAGCAGCAAAACAATCTTTCTGTTTTTGCATGACATCCTATGGTCCAAGTATGTCACGAACTCCACGAACAGAGCCGACGTCATCCACGCCTTTTTATTGGCTCTATATGTGCAGGGCAAACGACCGGCTGCCTTGAAGAATCGGGGCTTTTGGTATTTTCCAATGACGGTCAGTTTCATTTTTTCTGACCCGTCAGCGTTGCAGCAAAACAAAACCGTCACACGCTGCTTACTTTTCTGTCCTCCCTGGCAGGCTTCGCCCTTGAAGCAGAGGTTCTTTTCGGGCTGAAGGTTGTAAAACAGCCCTGCCTCGTCGATGTTAAAGACATCGCGAGCGTCATATCCCGCGATGAAAGACGGCACCGTGGTTGCCTTCCATCTTCAACGACGGAGTCGTCAACCTTTTTCCCTTCGCCGCAAACGGTTTTGTAGGAGAGCTCATGCCGTGCCTTAATTCGGTGAATCCAACCACCAGAGGCCTGAAAATTTTCAATTCCAAGCGTGAGTGCGACGTCCGCCGCCTCATCACGCAAAACTTTTCCGTCAACGTTGACGCCGGCCGCGGGGACCTCTTTAAACCATGTTAGGAGAACTTCTAACTTTACATGGTGAGCAGTCTTCGCTTCTTCGGAGTTTACGCCAAAGTGCTGCACACTCTGCATAATTTGGTCGCGCTGACCGACGATGGTAGACAGCGTAGAAATTGGCAGGCCTAATTCCTTGGCCATGTCAATGCGCCTTTTCTTGGGCTCTTCGTCCACCTTCTTCAAAATATCCAGTTTGTCCTTCAAGGACAGCGCCTTCCGCTTTCGCGACATCGTACTGTTTGCAGTACCTTTCGGGCTGACGCGATCAATGCTAAACAACACGCTGCACTTCCGTAGTCATCGCGCACGAGGAAACAAAGAAGCGGGAGCTGCTGCTAGCGAGGCGACCTGCTTGCTGGCTGTAGCGGAAAGACCGGCGGAACGGGCGCGCAGGGCGGGGAGAACTCTGGAGAGGACAAATCGCGCTCGACCGGTTGGGTTGGCTGGTTCGCAGGGCGAACGGACCAATAAGCAGCGGCGCTAGCCTCCAGCAACAACAAACTAAAAAGAAAAAGACAAAGAGGCCGCCCTCAAAAACTAGAGAGAGAGAGCAAGCTTCCCTTGCCTCGTTCCCCTCCCTGCTGCCGCGGAATCCCAAACTGGCACTGACGCACCCGGCGCCGTTTTTTTTTTTTTGTTTTCCGTTGGTGGCGGCTCGACGGTTGCGGTACCGAAGTTCGTATCACGCGGCGCGACGCGGAAAAGTGTTCGGAACAGGCACGTACCCAGGGGGGGGCCCGGGGGGGCCCGGGCCCCCCCCCCCGAAGTGAAGTGGCATACCCCCCCCCTCCCCGCCCACGCCACCACTCCTCACACATTCCTAAAGCGCGGCCAGATTAATGTTGAGACTTGGCAGCTGTTCATCGGTCAGCCTTATGCTGCCTTTTTCACTCCTTTTAGATGGCGGTAGTTATCGGCATTTCTTGTAATGTGAAGGACAGTTTTCTCATAGATTCCGCACCCGTGCGATTAACTCGAGATGCGCTCAGTTGTCACCATCTATTCAACCGTCACGCGCATAGCTGTTGCTTTTGTTAGATCAACCTTCTTTGTTTAGGCTGATCCTGGGACCAGGAGAGGGATGCGGCTGTTACTCAGCTGGTATGTACTCTCATGGAACGAGTTGCGGCCGGAGAAAACACCAATTGCGTTTAACTTTTCCCTTTGCTTCATTATTTCCTTGAGTTACGGCTCGCCGCGACTGGCCGATGCCCGGAACCATATACACGTGATATGGGTTAGATAAGGTGGGAAATAAAATGATGTGAAAGAGCGTCCATCATGAAACCCTGCAATAACCCTTAAACCCATAAGCAAGATGACTGTCGCCAGTTACCTCGTCTGTTTTTCCTTAATTGTATCGCACTTTTCGTGCAAAATTGGAAACCGGAAACAAAAATCGCAAGGAGTTGAGAAATTAAGTGATCTACTAAGGGAGAGAGCCAACGCGCAACAACCAAACTGCAAGCAAAAGCGAATAATAAAAATGTTAACCATTGTTTATGAGAATATTTATGGATCAACATCTTTTTATTTAAAAAGGAAGTAGAGAAAACGCCGCCGGAAGTGGAGAATAATTACTTGCTTTGAATGACGCTTCTACAGTTATCGGTCGAACCGCCTCACGCAGCCACTTCTCTGCTGTGCTTATGTGGGTGTTTTTCTAACCTTTCTCGGTGAGCGCAGTACGTCTAGAATCGCAGAGTCCTGCGCTCTACGCGTTTGTATGGGACTGGCGGCCGCAGAGCGTTACGCAATTCGCGGAACTGTCAAACTGATCCACAAGGCGAAAATAACTGATATTCGAAACTATAACATGTGAAAGACTGAAGAAGCCGTAAAAAAATGAACGCGGCCTGACATCAGTAAAAAAGAAACCTGGCATAGGACAAACCATGATGTATGCACTAAAAGATAAGAGGGATAATATCATAAGGAATCTCAAAGATACAGTAAAAGCAGCGGAAAAATTCTGAGCTGACCTGTATACAGTACCCAGAGGAGTCCCGATACCTCACTTCGAAACAGTAATGAACAGGATACGGAAACTCTCCTATAACTAGCGATGAAGTCAGAAGGGCCCTGCAAGACATGGAACGATGAAGAGCGGGAGGAGAAGGTGGAATAACAGTCCATTTAATCAAACATGGAGCAGACATATTGCTTAGAAAACTGGCATCTCTTTATACGAAGTGTATATCGACTGCAAGGGTCCCAGAAAACTAGAAGAATGCAGACTTTATACTAATCCACAAAAAAGGAGACGTTAAAGAATTGAAAAATTATAGGACCATTAGCTTGCTCCCAGTATTATATAAGATATTTACCAAAATAATCTCCAATACAATAAGGGCAACACTGGATTTTGTCAACCAAGGGAACAGGCTGGCTTCAGGAAGAGATACCTTACAATGGATCACATCCATGTCATCAATTAGGTTATCGCGAAATCTGCAGAGTACAATAAGCCTCTCTATGTGGCTTATATAGATTACGAAAATGCATATGATTCAGTAGAGATACCAGCAGTCTAGAGGCACTACGTAATCAAGGACTACAGAACGCTTACGTAAAAAGCTTGAAAAATATTGCTACATGCGTTTGGTATTTGTTTGTTTGAACGAGGTGCGTGGGCGCCATCACTCTAGAAAAGAGGAGGAAGAACGAACTGGGCTCGCGCTGTGAATCTGACCGGTCAGCGCTGCAACCGTTGTTGTAAATATAATCTGTAAATAGTTTCTCGTCTTACTGGCTCGTCCTTCGCGTAAGAATATATACAGAGGTTCTACAGCTACCTTAATTCTACACAAGAAAAGCAGGGAGATACCTATAGGGAAATGGGTCAGACAGGGAGGCACAATTTCTCCAAACCTATTCACTGCGTGCTTAGAAGAAGTCAAGCTATTAAACTGGGAAGGCTTGGGAGTAAAGATCGACCGCAAATATCTCAGCAAACTTCCGTTTGCCGATGACATTGTTCTATTCAACAACAATGCAGACGAGTTACAACAAATGATTGGAGACCTTAACAGAGAGAGTGTAAGAGTGGGGTTGAATATTAATATGCAGAAGATGACGATAACGATAAATAGCAGGGCAACGGAACAAGAGATCAGGATCGCCAGTCGGCCACTAGAGACTGTGAAGGAGTACGTTTACCTAGGTCAATTAATCACAGGGAACCCTGATCATGAGCAGGAAATTCACAGAAGAATAAAAATAGGTTGGATCGCATACGGCAGACATTGCCAGCTCCTGACTGGAAGCTTACCATTATTATTGAAAAGTAAGGTGTGCAATCAGTGCATTTTGCCAGTGCTGACATATGGGGCAGAGACTTGAGAATGAGTTAAGGACCGCGCAAAGAGAGATCGAACGAAGATTGCTAGGCATGACGTTAAGAGAGAGAAAGAGAGCGGTTTGGATCAGAGAGCGAACGGGTATAGACGATATTCTAATTGACATCAAGAGGAAAAAATGTAGCTGGGCAGGTCATGTAATGCGCCGGTTAGATAACCGCTGGACCATTAGGGTTACAGAATGGGTACCAAGAGAAGGAAAACGCAATCGAGGACGACAAAACACTAAGTGGAGCGATGAAGTTAGGAAATTCGCGGGCGCTAGTTGGAATCGGTTGGCGCAGGACAGGGGTAAATGGAGATCGCAGGGAGAGGCCTTCGTCCTGCAGTGGACATAAAACAGGATGATGATGATGATGATGAATGTGATGATGATGATGATGATGATGATGATGATGATGATGATGATGATGATGATGGAGGTGGTGGGCCCCCCCCCCGAAAAAAAATCCTGGGTACGTGCCTGGTTCGGAACATTCGATTTCGGCCCATTGTGCACAATACTTTTGGGCGGGGGAATTTAGCGAATTCATATCACACCGAATTTCGTATCAGCCGGGTTCGTATCACCGAGATTCTACTTTATGTACATTTGCAATTCCGGCTTTTTTTGTTTGAGCCAGAAAAAAAGATAGAGTTGTTGGGAATAAATACGGAAACAGAAACAATATCAGTAAGTAAAAGAGAGGACTCCCTTCCTTGCAAGCTTAACGAATTTGGGAAACGTTGTCTGCTCAGTGACACACGGGTTCAGTCATTCCATTCTCGTACAGCTTTCGGAAAGTAGGAGAGAACAAGTACGCGTTATTATTGCAGAAAAACTCTTCTACTCCATTTGGGTGCATCTATCGAGTCTGGAGAGTGGATTTAAAGTTTATAAAGACTGAGTACCTTAGCTTAAAGGAGTTGTGGAGTAGCATATACAAAAAATATCAAACGCTGTTGTTTTGTTCGGCTTCCCAGAGTGTGAAGACCGGCAAATTGTGAGAGCTCGGTTGGTGAATCGGTACGCTTGTGGAGGTTATAAGGAAAACGGACAGCTATGCTTTGAATAATTTCGAGTGTGTGGATGTCATTTTTCGTGTGCGGAAACAAAACTATATTCGCTTATTCTACGATCGGCCGAATAAGTGTTTCGTAGGCAAAGTATTTAGTTTTAAATGCCGAGTGACGCAAAACTCTTGAGAAAGAACAGTTTGTGCAATGCTTTCCTGTGGCGGGATAACGTAACTCTATTCCAAACAAAAAGTGTTCCAAACTCCGGACGTCAAAATGACGCGACAGTTTCTGCGTATGGGGGCGGGAACCAGCGACGTTTTTCAATCTGTCCAATCAGCAGCCTCCATCGTTGCCGGAAGTATGTTTTGCTTGTTTTTTATTTGCAAAGGGACCGTATAGCAAGTGACATAAAGATATAAACGTCTGATAAAAGAACTATTCTATGTCGCTAAGAGTAAAAGTGTTTTGTAATCTTTTAACGCAAGAGAAGTTGAAGCGCACTTGAAAGTAAACACAAATATTTTAATTTTTTGAGTCATAGCCACACACGTGCCAATTCCGCATCCAATCCATTTCGCTACGCACACTTAAGATGGCGGCTACGTGAAAACAGCTGATCGGTTCTGTGGGCCGCACTTGGTGTATTTTTGTCCGTAACGTGATTAGTTGAAATCTCGCCGTACGCGGTACTTTCGCCCGAGAAGAATTCTGGAAGCTGTGAACATCATGAAGACTGTGAAAGCGTAGTGCTCGGTGAGTAAACACATCATTCTTTCTTGTGCTTAGTGACTGAGCAGTAGCATCTGAACATCTGGGTGATCGCATGGTGTTCACTTTTGCTTTTATTCGCATAGGATACGGAAGAATCGATGAAGGTTGGAAGGCATCTCAACAGATAGCTGGTAAGTAAACGTTTTCTATAAACGATCGCAACTGTCTGCGAATGCAGGTCATGATTTAAATCGAGGGTGGTCTGTAACAGAGGCTCATTTTTGTGTCTTTGCCACACACTGCTGCGCAGTGATCCATTCCCCCGTGCGGGCGGCACAGATACTTCTGCTGGATATTTGCACGAGAAAAGTTTTTTTGTTGTTGTTATTCACTTGTGTTAAATTTACCGTGGCATTTATGGCGTGATAAAATAACGACACATTAAATGAATGTAACCGTTATGTTTTAACGACGTAGTGATATCTGAAACGGTACAATTTGTTGGTATTAATTCGCTGCGGTCCGGCCAAAATTGAGCGCGAAAAAGAAATGGCGGAGACTAGCAACAGCGCGCGCGTTTCGGCCGCGCGGGCCGCTATGTTAGTGCAGTTTATGGAGCAGCATCCGTACTTGGCGAGAAGCTCCACTAGCCTCTCGCCAAGTATGAGTGCTGCCCAAAAAAGAGAATTGTGGGAAGAAATTGCCGCCGCCCTGAACGCCGTCGGGCCGGCAGCAAAGACAGCCCGGCGCTGGCGCCTCTATTGGGCGCGGATGACATACGAGTGCAAAAAGCTCGCGGCGCAGGTTGGCGCCGAGAAGAGGTGAGCCCGCGACTAGCAACGTCTTCGGAACGTGTAAGCTGACGGTGTTCATGCATTTGCAGGAAGACGGGAGGCGGAAAGTTGGGCGGCCTGGAGGGTCGAGTGCTCGCCGTGCTCGCCCATACCGGCCCAGCTTCCGCCCCTGCGGATTTTTTTCCCTGGTGATTCCCAGGTGAGTACCAATGTTCGTTGCTATGTGTACCGATGTCGGGCAGTTACACCGTGGTGAATATTTTGCCGTTGTGTGCTTGTGTGTGTTTTCTTACAATTCAACACACATGCCAGCACGTGATATCCGTACTTTGCAAGAACGGAAATGCTGCCCCACTGCTGTTAAGAAACACCTTGTGGTGGATTTCATGACTCGTTAATCCGAAAAGCATTAGCAACGAGTTGTCAAAGCTCCAAGGCACTAGTATGTCGCATGATGGATTAGGAATTGCGTGATAAGTGAAATAGACATTGCAACCAGTTGATGGAACTTAATCACACTATGTCCTGTACTTTACTGTTCGAGCAGGACACCTCCAGTGAGGAGGAGCCGGATGCCGAAGTGCCCCCTGCCCCACCAGCAGCTGCCCGCGTTTCTGTAGGCACGGAGCCGGGGACTAGTGGCACTGCACGTAAGGCACTTCAGCAGCTATTGCAATACGAACACATCACTCCAAGCAGTATCTATTAAGACCTTTGAAACAGAAATTGTGTATTTATATTATTTACATGGCAAAGAAAAAGTGCCTGTCTAAAGGTCGCTGCAAAATGGAACAATAATCTGACTGTTAACACCATTTGTAATGCAACGTACAAGCTGAAAGTACTATCAGTGTAGTATTTTATGATGGTGTAGTGCCTTTTTGTTTATGCAAATTTACTGTTCATTTTGTGAACGGTGTGTTGCCGGAAGTATTTTTCTGGGCTTCCACCTGATAATGAACCAGTAAAATGTCTACGCAGGATGGAGTGAAATTAGTTTTTTTAACCTGTTTACTGATTTTATTTTTACGGACCATCAGCTCGGCAGCAGCCCCGCAGGCCACCCCGCCAACAGGTCCTCGAGGACGCGGTGTGCAGGACGGCCGCAGACTATGCGCGGCAAAGCCAGCAAGCCGAGGCGGCAAACGCGGAGGCCGCAAGCTTCCACCAGCTGTTGCTGCAGCAACATCGGCAGGTGCGTACAACTTGGCCGGGTCATTTTTTGAAGAGGTGATTAGTGCACATGGTAATAATGTACATTACAACCATGTTACACATGAGAGGCATCTGTAGTCATTTGTCTCATTGTCTCATGCACGTTTATACATCTCCTTTGAGGTGTTCTTTAACACATAGCAACTTACAAAACATTTCCATGGTTGCATGTATCGCCGCAGCATGATCATCATTTGTTTAACAATTCAACTAGTCACCAATACTGTCTTCTGACAGGCAGAGGCAGCTTGGTAGGAATTGCTACGTTCCACACGTTTTTAACATAACAGACCATGTATGTTTGCACGGCCATTTGTCATGTCATATGTAAATGATCTCGCTGCCCTCAAGAGTAACCTTGCTGATACTGCAACACTTGCAAACAGTGCAAATCGAGCATTTACATTGCATAAGCTGTAGCTAACTAAGTGAATTTGTTTCGCAGCTGGTGGAAGAACAGAGAGCGACGCGGCAAGTCCTGGAGCAGCTGGTGGCCGAGATGCGTGGTTCGCGAGAGGCGACCACTCTCATTGCGACCACGCTGCGCCAGCTGCTGGCTGCCCTCGCCCACCTGCGCGAGCCGCCTCAGCAATAAGGGGCAGCTTTTTTTTTTTGCCATATCATCCTTTAGTGCTTTGTAGGTACAAGTGTTGCCTATCTATGCATGGTTTTTTTTTTTTATGCAGCACTAAAGGATGATATGGCTGTTTTCCGTAATTTCTGTCCCTAATCATATTTTTTTTTTGCAAGGTAATTTCTGTTATGTTTCTTTTCATATGCAGTGCAAGTTTGCCCAAGTGAGGCATTATATAACTTATATGTAGAACTTTCGCGTTTCTGTTCGTTACCGTATTTTTTTCCCCCAAGTTCATTTAGTGTGTATTATTCTTTGTCCAAGTGAGACGGTATAAGTTATATTTACAATTTTTGTCATATTTTCGCGTTTCTGTTCCTTACCGTATTTTTTTCCCCAAGTTCATTTCATGTGTATTATTCTTTGTTCAAGTGAGACGGTATAACTTATATGTACATTTTTGCCATATTTTTGCGTTTCTGTTCGTTACCGTATTTTTTTCCCCAAGTTCATTTAGTGTGTATTCTTCTTTGTCCAAGTGAGACGGTATAAGTTATATTTACAATTTTTGTCATATTTTTGCGTTTCTGTTCCTTACCGTATTTTTTTCCCCAAGTTCATTTCATGTGTATTATTCTTTGTCCAAGTGAGACGGTATAACTTATATGTACATTTTTTGCCATATTTTCGTTAGGTGTTGTTCACTTTTGTTTTGCTGTTACTGATATGTTTCAATGTGCGCCGTTCTTCCACGGAAGATACACTGTGCAATCACTTTTACGCCAACTATGACTTTGTCTCGCACACATACAGGTGCACTTAATAACAACAATACTGTGATAACTGGAAATCAATTTTCATGCCATATGTATGTCATGTTTGCAATGTATAACCATTCGTGCCTACGCAAAGTAGCCGAATTGGTATTTTTGCTAACACCAAGTGTACACACCCGAGCAGCAGGAAACGAAAGAGCGCTTTATTGCGAGAAGCATGTGTGTTTATACACAGGCAGGCCAGGCTTGCACATGCGTATCAAGTTATTCTTGATGATGAAGCCACTGGTCACATCTTCCTTCCTTTGAGAAAAAAAAAAGAAAAACAAGATTGTACGAAAGATCGCACAACTAGCTAATAGGTCAATTTGCACAGCTTCCACTGAACTGTCTATGTGTGGCGTTATGGGAGAGGATACCGTTGCGGCTCTCTACGCTGTCGTGTGCTCCTACGGTGCGCCTCTTGAGGTGCTTGCTGCTCGGTGTTGCTCGGCTGAAGGGTCCTTGTTGTGCACTCGTTCTGCGGGGGGAAAGCTTGTCCTTCTGTTGATCTCAGGTGCTCACTCGTGCGTCGTAGATGCTGCCCATTCTCTGTTGCAACAACATAAGAGCGCGGTGTACTTGCCGGGCCTATGACAACTGCTGGTGCCCATGTCCTGTGTGTCGTATCATAAACAGTCACCGTGGAGGCCCTGTGAATATCCGGTAGACTTCGCCTTGTTCTGTTGTAGAATACGCGTTGTTTGCGCCTTGTTTCGTCGAGTCGCTTTCGGACAATTTCGGTTGGCACGGGTTGCAGTTCGAGGTGGTAGTCAAGTACTGGCAGTTTAGTCCTCGTCTTGCGTCCCACGAGTCGTTGTGCGGGCGACTTCAGGCAGTCGTCCCTTGGCATGTTCCTCTATTCTAGCAAGGCACTGTAGAACTCCAGCGTTCCATACCGGCACTTCTTGAGCAGTTTCTTTGCTTCTCGGACGGCCCTTTCAGCCATGCCGTTGCCGCGAGGGTAATGCGGACTGGAAGTCTCGTGAACGATGCCCAACTGCGTGGAAAAAACACGGAAGCAGACGCTATTGAAGGGGGGGCCATTACCACTGCATATTTTTGCTGGGATGCCATGAGTGACGAAAGTCTGCATGCACACGTTTGTCACTGCTTCTGCTGTTCGACGCATGTGCTTGATCTCGAAAAAAAAAAGAATAGAAATCTACCATAACAAGGTACTCGTCGCTCTCGTGGTAGAAAAGGTCGACTCCGACTACTTGCCACGGCAGAGTAGGTATGTCGTGACTAAGCATGGGTAACCTGGCGTTCCTTTTCTTGTACCTTTGACAAAGTAAGCACGTCTTCGCGAGAGCTGCAATATCCGCCGACATGCCAGGCCAGTACATGACTTCTTTGGCTCTTGCCTTCATTTTTCCTTCACCCCCCTGTGCCGCGTGGAGTAGACGAAGTACTTCTTGTCGTTTTCTGGGGGGAACGACGAGTTTGTTGCTTCTTAGGAGGAGACCGTCTTCGACATGTAGTTTGTCGCGGTAATTCCAGTATGCGCTTACGGCCTCGGATACCTGTTGCTTGCTCTCGGGCCATTCGTTGCTTGCGTAGCTACACAATTCAGTCATTGTTGCATCTCTCAGTAGATCTTCACAGATTCCCTGCAGTTGCCGATCGGAGACTGGAAGCTAAGAAAGAGCGTGTACCTGAATATCCATCGATTCTTCCTTCAGCTCCGTCTTGTTTGGAAAGCGTGACAGCGCATCCGCTAGGAACAGTTCTTTTCCCGGCTTGTAGGCCACTCTTATGGGGAACCTCTGAAGAGTGAGTCTCATATGCTGCAAGTGTAACGGGCACTCGCACAGCTGTTTCTTAAATAATGACTCTAGGGGGGCGATGATCAGATTCGATGATGACCTCTGGCTGCCCTAGCAAGTAGTCTTCAAACCTTGGGCACCCGCGAACAATGGCTAGCATTTCTTTCTCGATTTGCACATGTTTCTTTTGCGCTTTGGTAAGTGACCGTGATGAGTACGCGATTGGGTGTCCGTTTTGCAAAAGAAGTGCCCCCACCCCTTTCTGGCTTGCATCTACTGACAACGTCAGCGGTATTTCTTTCTCGAAATAGGCGAGAACAGGTGCCTTTGATAGACAGGCACGAAGGCTTTGGAAGCTTTGCTCAGTCTCTTCTGTCCAGAGCCATGCCGTGTTCTTTTTCAATAGTTCCCAGAGGGGCACGGACAGGGAAGACATGTTGGGGATGAAGCGCGCCACAAAGTTAATCATCCGAAGAAAAACTTGCAGCTCCTTACAATTTTTCGGTGGCGGTACTTGCAAAATGTCTTCCACTCTCCCGGGATCCAGGGAAAGTCCTTCTTGTGTGAGGATATGTACCATGTAACGAACTTGCGGCTGCAAAAAATGGCACTTTTTTATTTAGCTTTACATTGTCTTCCCTGCAGCGCACAAGTAAAGCTGCTGGGTTATTGTCATGCTCTTCTTGAGACGTTCCCCAGACTAGAATATCATCCATTACAACGGCGACGCCACTTAAGCCTTCTACTACTTGGTGCATTGCCCGTTGAAAAACTTCCGGGGCAGAGGCAATCCCAAAGGGAATGCGCAGAAATTTGTAGCGGTCGTACGGAGTGCTCATAGTGCACATTAATGAACTTTCTTCGTCAAGCCTAATTTGCCAAAACCCTGATGACGCATCTACAGTTGAAAAGTATTTTGCCCCATGCAGGCGCGGAACAACATTTTCTAATGTTGGCATATGATAGTGCTCTCTCAGCAAGGCCTTGTTCAAATCCGAAGGATCTAAACAAATGCGTACTTTGTCATTTCTAACCACTACGACCATGTGACTTGACCAGACAGTAGTTTCAGTTACCTTTGCAATGACGAGGTCGCGCTCCATTTTATCGAGTTCCTGTTTCACGCGTTCTTGAAGAACAACCGCCACCCTTCGGGCTGGCTTGACGCTGCCTCGTGCTCCTGGCTTGAGCTGAAGAAAGAAACTGTGCGGTGGCTGTGTGACGAAGTGTGTTTATACACAGGCAGACCAGGCTTGCGCATGCGTATCACAATATTCTTGATGACGTAGCCACTGGTCACACCAAGCACCTGTTACCTGTGGTGGTCGCTGTGATATTTCAGGTGTCCTTACCTATGATAGCAATACAATCTAGTCCCCATTGTAGTTGAGCACAGTTTGCGACATACGTAACAGAGCCATCGATGTGGCCGCTATTTTGACATTCGCTGCCAGGCTGGTCTTGCAGCCGTTATATGAAATACCGTTTTAGTGCCAAGCATTTTCTCACTTGTCGTTCCTTAGAAGCATGTCATGGCTGCTTTATATTGTGATCTTATTACGGCACTAGTCATTGAAAAGAAACTGTTTTGTGCTACAAACATACCAACTACATAATAGACAAGAGATCTTTCTTGCTGTTAAGTTGCTGGATGAAGAAAAATGGTTGTCAGCGAGTTCAAAAAAATATCATTATGATCGTGTCATATTTATGCAATTTAACATCTGCCAACGGCCCAGTGGTAGTGTACTGGGTCCCATGTAGTCAACATCACACGGCTATTTTGGCGCCATGAACCCATGCTCTGTGTACTTGTCTGTCATTTGCTTTGATGAAAGACGGCATTGAAGATCGATCACATGGTTTTATTTACAATGCAGATATAAATAAACGATTTTAAACAATGAAAGTTGCACTTGAAATGAATGTTTACAATTTGTGTTCCTTCAATTTCAGAACTATTTACATATGTACACTCTCTCAAGGGAGAATAACGCGCTCGACATGCCAGGCGATCATTTTCGGCATAACTTGGCCTTATGTCAAGGAACTGTGCGGTGGCTGTGTGGCAAAACAGCGCAGGGCCTACAAGGTGCGTGAGAACAGACACATGGTGGAGCGAGAAGTGTTGTGCTTGGCAGCAGCCCAAATAGGAAGCGAGGAGGCGAAGACCAATATCCTCCCATGCACAGTGCAGATGGCGGTGACAGTGTCTGTGATGACAGAAGCAACAGCAGCAGCAGCAAATCATTTGGCGAACCCCAGCTGCCCAGAGAAGTAGCTACAACATTCTGCTGATGAACACAAAGTGTTCTATCCACAGGTACTAAATGAAAGGCGCTCATGTAGTGTCACAGTGCAATGATGCAATCATCTCCGGTAGTGACAGCTCACTGGCAGAGGACACGTGAAAACGCTGGTTATGATTGAGCAGATTCTATAAAAAAAGCAGCACGCTATCCACTAATTGCACACATTTCTTCACATTGGTTCCTGCTCTCTATTAGGTGTGTAGACAGCAGTAATAAACATCTGCCTGCAGTGTCAGGCACATGTTTATTGCTGCTGTCGGTGCTGCTGTCGACGCAGCCGCCTTCGCACCCTTTGCAGGTATCGCTGGTGCTGCTGCCGTGTCATGCCAAATGAGCTAATAACATTATCCCGGGCAGCACAGCCTCTCAGGTACATCATGCGTGCTGCCCTCACTTGGGGAACTCTCTGTGGGGAGGGGTTGCCACTTTCATCGTCACTGCTGCTGTTGCTGCTGTCATCACTAACATCATCCAACAACACGTCACCTTCATCAAGACACAAGTTGTGCAACACTGCACATGCTGCAACGATGTTGGCAGCGCGCTCTGGTTGGTAGTGGAGGGCACGGTACCGCTGAAGGCAGCGAAAGCGGCTCTTCAGAAGCCCAATGCACCGCTCCACTACGGACCGCATGGCAGCATGTGCAGTGTTGTACCTGCCTTCTGCAGTGGGTATGGGAGGGTGGCCTGTGACTGGGGTCAGGAGCCATGGTTCCAGGGGGTAGCCGCTGTCACCTGCAGGATCATAAAAATGGTATGAAATCTGAACAAAGTTTAGTAGGCGAAGCATGGGTCATGTAAAATGCACCTACTACAGAAAGGCTGCAATAAAGAAATATACAGGCTGAGCACCTGACCCAGCTGTGATCACAGATAACAATAGCTGGGACATAGCGTCCCTATTTGCAGCAAGGCAGCTTTTTGTGTAGTCTTCATTCACAATTGACTGACGGTGTAAAAAAAGAATGTGACAACATGTGCACTGTACACTCACATTAAAAATTAGTTTAAAGTAAGGTGTGTTGTCACTTTGTTTCGTGCGGATACCATTGGAAAATTTCTACATCTCGCCTATACTTAATAACCTGACTATAACATAAGGGGTTCGGGCTTCAATATTCTCTTACGGCGCGAGCACGCTTTGCTGCCAGAATTGCAACTGTACAAAACTTTCCCGCTGCTCACCGAGGAGGTGTTCGCCGGCCTTGGCAATATGACCCTCCAGGAACCGACGACGCAACCACGTAGTTCTCCAGACGTGGGCATCGTGGTCTGACCCCGGTCGCAGAGGGTCGACGGCGAGGATCCGCATGCCTGTGTCGCAGATCTGACGAGAGCGCGCACAGCAGCATAAGCCACGCGTTGCGATCACGGGCCAATTAGACAAAAATTAAGATACTTACGAACATTGTGTTGAGGGCGTAGTAGCCTTTGCGGCACATGAATGCCGCCTTCTGCTCGCCCTTCGGTGCGATGATGGCTATAAGGCTGGCGTCCACGCATCCGATGACGCCGGGAATGGAGCCGCGTCGAAGGAACCCTTCCTTCAAGGCCGCCTTCTCCTCCGACGTCCTCTGGAAATGGACCCACGTGTTGCGGGCCCCGGCGTGGACGATTGCCTCCGCCACGCGTCGCACACACTTGCTGACCGCAGGCTGGGTCACGCCGATCGTCTCCTCGCTCCCTACCGAGGCTTGAAAGCTGCCCGTTGCGAAGAATCGCAATGCGCACAACACTTGCCGCTCCACCGACAGCGCTGAAGTTATCACGCCTCCGAGTTCCTCCGCCACTTCGTCGCACAGCCACCGCACAGTTTCTTTCTTCAGGCGAAAGTGCCGCCGAAACTGATCGTCTGGCATGTCAAGCGCATCCTCGGGCTCCCTCCTCCCGCGCCCGCACAGACGAGCCGCCGCCGCCGCCGCCAAACAAATCACGAAGGCCGCCATTTTTTTCTATTCCAAACGGAACGGGGCACTCACCGGTTATTCCACGAATTTGCCGGGTTTGTTCGGTACAATTTAGCATAATGAGTGCGTAAACGTCACTTTGACGTGGCAGTTTTTGTGCATTCCTGACGTCGCTTGACAGGCAGGAAAAATGGGCGCGGCCTCAAAAAATTCGACCAATGACCGAGCGGTGCCGGCCATGTTGGAATAGAAACAAAACGGAATAGTTTTACGTTATACCGACCCTGGTCACTTCACCATTTCGCATCGGTGGAATTGTTAATTGTCGCTGTGGCCGGGTCTCAAATCGTTAATTGCCAGCCATGCCTGCTGCTATGTCGGTCTGCTGTCGGGACTGTAGGTGCAAAAGGCCGAAATTTAGAACGCAGATAATCGAGCAAGCTTTAAGACAGGCGAAGCACTCAGCATGGCGCGAAGTTTCGCTTACACAGAGCGACGAACTGCAGCTATGCAGCGCGCCCGACGCTCCACTTCGTGAGGCCTTGAAGGAAAACGGTAGAATCTGATGTTGGGATTCAGGCCTTCTTGTTCATGGCAGCCCACGACGCAGAAGTAATGACGGTGACGCCTTTTCGAGGCTGGGCTAGGTCTCTCCGGATCGGCGTCACCGATTCCTTCTGCTCCCAGCATTACGTCCCACGGCACACGGAGAGTCCGTTTTCGTTAAGCTATAGGCTGCGGCGAGCTCGCAGCGTGGTCGGCATAGTCTGTGAGAAGTGACGAGCCTTTTCGCACTCGGAACAGGGCAGAAAAAAGTGCGAATCGGCGCAAAACTCGGCCTACAAACGTGCTTCGCCACTGCCAGGGCTCAATACGACCCAACCTGGTACGACCCAGATGTCGTTTTCCGCGCCGCCACCAGGCGCCGCTACTATACCTCAAACTCCAGCGCAAGACGCCCATAAGCAACATACAAGTTTTTTGTACATGTGACTTCTTGAAGCTTAGCACCATTTTATTTGCCCTATATAGAGGGACAGATTAGAGACATGCAAGTATTTGTTTAGTATTCAGGAAACAGCATCCAAACAAAGAAGACTGATAAAGAAGCAAGGGGAAGTGCTGATTTGCAACTGAGGTTTTATAGATGCTTTGTGCAGTGAGATATACAACAAAAATAAAAACATAACAGACTACTAACTTGAAAATAAAAAAGTGCAAGTATCTGTGCACTAAAGAACATCTTTATAATTCAGGGAAACGGAAGGATAACTGCTGTGTGCTCCATCGATTCTGGTATTGTACATTTGTGTAATATTCTGCATGGTCAAGCTGCGTAGTGCTGTGATAGATGATTTTTTAAACAAGTATGAGGCTGCACTGTTGATAACCGAACACAATGTGGTTGTTTGTTGGCTTTTATGCTCCTGCAATATTACATCAATGCAACTTCGTGTTTCTCCTATATAGCCGAGTCCATACAAGAAATTTTGCCTCCAGCTCTTCAAATGGCTGGAGCTGTTTCAAGCACCACTGCCCCTATTTTTAATGAAGAATTACTTGTTTATAGAAGCGTAAATTTTGTAAGCTCATATTTGATTGCGTGACTGGATTATGACTTGGAACTTGCACTGGACAACCAATTTATCCTGTAATATGGCATGTGACTATGGGGCTGTGGTAAGTGTCTCCATGTTCATTTCTTCCCCATACATATGCTCCCTGCCAGTTTGAGCTTTTCTGGAAAATCACCTTCTGGAACATGCATTTGCTAAAAGGAAGTTTCTCATCATCAGTGTGTTACCTGGAGAAAGCCTCATTGCATCAATAACTCAAACATGGAAAGAAGAGCCTAAGGACTGCTGGAAATGCTCATTTTTCAAACAATATAAACGTCACATGCCACCCATATGAAATAATTGAAAACAGCATGTTGGTGTAGTTCTCAAGGATGTTCCAAAAGTGAAACCTTCTTGCGACAGTGCCATCAGCATGCAGTTTCTGGAGAACGCCTGCAAACTGGAGCACGTAAACAAGTTTCATAAAAGCAAGAACATTCACTCCGGCATTACACTTTTATGAGGCTATACATAGGCAGGCTAAACTTACACTGAAAGGCTCAGGGAAGAAAATTGTACATGCAAACAAACTGACAACACACGCAAAGAAAGCTGACCATACATGGTGGGATGTGTACCTACATATCAAAGCTCAGTGACGCAACTAGAATACATTAAAATGATAAATGTAAAAGCATGTTCTTGGCCGCTCTACTGAAGCAAAAAGTATTGCATGTGCCAAAGAGAGAGACTGCACATGTTTATGAATAAAAGTGACATCTTCATTGTTTTGACAGAAAAGGAAATGGTATACAAAAATGAACAGATGCGGGGGGGGGGGGGGGTGAGTTTGGAACTCATTTCATCTGTCCCTGTATCTTCGAGTAACATGTCTGCTTTAGTAAGTGCCACTAGCAGCGTGCATTGCCATAAAGTGTTGTCAACCAACCAGGCTTGTGCATTGCTACTCTCTGGTTCCAAAATACTGCAATCAGTTCAAAACTGTACATTTAAATGTTTTTGCTTGCTACCACGAGGTGTATGTTACTTGCAAGCACCTACTGCACTTCTTCAAGCAAGTGCATGGTAGCAGTGTTCTCGTACATGATAACTTGTATGCTGTAAACAGCTTAGAATGTATACGCATAAGTAAGGACAGCTGAGGAATTGGTGTGGGAATGCAATGAAGTGGCACTGAAGAGGAGCACAAAAGGAGAAACAGATAGTGCACGTGACTATCAACTAAAGTTTATCAGAAAAGCTAGTGCTATTTCATCATGTTGCCATGCCAACTTTCCAGCTGTAATTAGTTATGCAGATTTTAATCCATTTGCGGTGCTAAAGAGGAACACAAAAAAACAGAAACAACAAACCTTTCCAATAAACTTAAATTCACATAAAAGGACTATTAGAGTGCCTAGGTGCCTATGTGACATAATTTCAGAGAGATAAAAAAACACAGCACGAAAGTAAGGGTAGACATGAGACAAGTGATTTAAGGTTTTAGATTGTTGGCTTTGTATATGTGTCAGATGGTGCAACATTTAAAAAAAAGGCCTTCTAAGAGTTGCCATGGAACTGTATACATTGCCTTCCAGTGTGGACAACCCTGAAAGCACTTCTATTCCCTATTCACCAGATGTGGTTTTCGCTGGTGAGGCTGAGGGTTTAACTCGATCCTACCAGTTGTGGTCGCAGTACTATGAATGTGGGCAAAATGCAAAATAATGCTTGTGTATAATGTGCTTTGGCTGCATGTTGTGGACTCCCAGGTGGCCAAAATGAACCCGAGTTCATTACATCTTCTTCGACAGCTGTATACTTGTTGCTTAGGGACATAAAACTCCATGAATCAAGTTTTTCAATGCACAGTATTTGTTGGTCACTTGTAGGAGCTGTTATTGTGCACAATGGTAATGGACGACTGTGGAACTTCTAATGATAAACTCAAGAGTTTGTGATGACACACAATGCTTCGTATTATACTCTGTGACTGTAGTAGCTTCTAACATGTTTCAAGTCAGGCATACTAGCCTCAACCACACATAACGAATGCTGTCTGTACCTTTGACAGCAGTTAATTTTTGGTGAATGCATGGCGAAAAAAATGAACACAATTAATGTAACGCAAATTGGGAACAGATATGGTACACAGCCGCGTTTAATGGAATAATGCTATTGCACTTGTGTGGATCATGCACAACATCAAAAACCTTACTTTCTTAGTGCTCCATGAGTTGCACATAACGTTAGTGCTAGAGCTAAATTGCTGTACAAGATAAACTAAAGTAGTGTATGGCAAGATAAACTAAAAAAAAAGAAACGTTAGAATAGAGTGAGTACATCGCTTCAAATTAAGGGCGGATCCAAGGCAACTTCAGAGGGAGCACAGGGGGAAGCTATAAAATATGGGGGTGCCTCGGAAGTCACTGAGACACGCCGACACGGAAGTGGATTTCGCCCAGTAACCGCAGATTTATCGGTACGGAAGCGCATGAAATCGCGAACCTCAAGCACGCAATAATAAACTGTTATTTGCAAAAAGTAATCGACAAGAACGGATTCGAACACACTTAATTGAGCTGAAACATGAACAAAGGTACCCGCAACGTACTACACACACAACCACGATCGCGCTGACACCGAGACATTCTTTAAATAAGGTTTTTAGGTTCATTCTTTTTTATCTGGCTTTCCAGAATTATTCACGTGTAAATGTCTGTGTAAGGTTTGATCAGATTTGAAGGACAAACTATCGACATGCCGTCGACACCGATGACCGAGTCGAAGGCCTTTTTGCGCCGACGGCACCGAGAAAGAAGGCAAGCTGTAGATTGCGCCCCAGGTCTTCGGCTGGGACGCAGACTTCGACTTCGAAGCACGTATGCTAGCACAACCTGATAGCAAACATTAGAAGATTGCAGTACTTTGTTTACTTCTTCCTAAGGTGACACGAAATAAATTAGCGAGTGCTAATGTAGAAGCTTCAAGCACTGGGCAACCGCCCATAAATGGATCAGTTGACCACTTGCGAATACCATACTACGCAAATATCTGATATGCTGCCAGAGCCCGTAATGCAAACGTATGTGTTCGCCGTAATTGGTTTTTACAATTCAGTAATTAATACACCATCGGTTATCACGTACGTGTGAAGCACACTTAAGCGGAAGGCGTTAAAACCCCTACCCTGCTGTGAACAACTGTCGCCAAAGTGAGCCCGTCTCCCAGGGCAGATAAGCATATAAGTGAGCTGTTATTAAACCTCAACAAAAATGGTATTGCTTATATCCCGTGTCAAGAGAATTAACAAACGTGGTGCCAGCTCTGTTGAAGGGGTCGCAGCTTGCAAACATATTTCTGGTTCCTGCGCAGTGTGCCTGTGATCATGAAGTATGCTAGTTTTCAAAACATGTTGTTCAATTTCAGCAAGTCGTAGAGAACTAAAAACCAACAAGGCAAAAATTGGCTTATTACGGGCCAATGTCCTCCAAAGAAAGCCAACTAGCAACCCATATTGGCAAATCCGTAAGAATGGTGGTCCGATAAATCCCACCTTGTCGAACAGCAGTGCCAATATTGTTTACTGACTGTGTAATGTGGGCCAACGTTGGTTCTCTATCAGAATGGCACAGCGAATATTGTTCACTGACAGTGTAATGTGGGCCAACGTTGGATCTCTATCAGAATGGCACAGCCAATATTGGCGCCACGCTGTTAACCTTGGGCCATCATTGGGCCAGGAATCAGAATGGCACTGCCAATAGTGGAAACACGCTGTTAATCTTATGCCGTCATTGGGCCAGGAAATGCCAATATGTTTCCAACGTTGGCCCGACCAGACGTGCCGCCTGGGGCCGTATTCTGTAGCGGTTCGCTTTGGCTGTTACGTCTGGATTACGCCACTCGGAGAAAGAGTGGAACGGGGCGGCGTGAGGGGAACCAATCAGCGAGCGGCGGTCTGCCGGAAGATCACGTCATCATTTTTATTTGTACTTGGGGGACGCTATAGCAATTGAAGGATGTTGCTGGTTTGATAAAAAAACATTGGTTTCTATAGAACACTTGCAAATATATTTTCAGTAATAAATGTGAGCTTGCGGCGCAGACCGCTACTGGGAGTTGTAATTTTATTTGTGTTGTTTTCTTATTTAGTCGCTAGGTGGTGTGCGATACGCTATGCAAACAAGTAGCCTCGCTTTGTTTACGTTTTGGACTTGCCAGTTTGCGCGCCGAATCCGAAACGATGTCCTCGCAGAAGGTTAGGCGGCTGGGTCCTCATGTTTCAGCGAGGCAACGCGATATACTCGTGTCATTTGTTGAAGAGCACCCCTACCTTGCGAAGGCGTCGTGTGTGCTGGGTCAACAGCTGACGGTGGCGCGCAAGGAGGAGCTCCGGCAGCAAGTGACTGCCTTGCTGAACACTGAGGGCCCGGCAGTGAAAGCTGCAGCCCAATGGCGCGGCGTGTGGAAGAAAGACGTTTATAACGCCCGCCGTGATGCAGCCGCCTGGCACGCCGAAAGCAGGTAAGCACACTCGTTGACGGAGCTTTTGCGCACCATATTATAACAAACGTGTTAATCACAGAGGAACCGGAGGAGGCAGCCTGCCCGGACCGCGAGGGCGCATCCTTTCCTTAGTCGGAAGGGCGAGCGCCATCGGAGTCTGCCCACCGTTCTTCGACCCGACGAATAGGTGAGCATCAGGCGCATGGGTTTCAGTAGGTCAACGCCAAGTCGACGTGCTGTCGCGAATCGCTCAGTCACCACCGTTATGGCTGATGTGTGGTCGCGCGCTAGTGTTGCCGCTCAGAAGATGGCCCGAGCTTGAGCGGAAATCGTCAAGCTATTTACTATCGCTTGCGTCTTTTTCTGAAACATGCACACAAATGCTTGCTCAGTGCCTGTGTTTTTATCTAAAGGCAATGTTCTCTGCTTTTTAATGAGGCATATAAGCCATGTTGGTGTAGTCCGTTTAATCATTCTATAGTTAGCTTATGCATGTCCGCATGCAGTGATATGCTCTGTTTTGTAAATAATTGGGGTTAAGCCGATGCAGATGTATACAAGTGACATAATAGATAACTTCTTAGTGTAGAAACACCAGTAGCATGCCACCCTTTTTACTCAATAGGTAAGCAAACACTTAGAGTGGTTTGCAACAGGAACAAAACAGCTTCATTTATTGAGCAGACGTGCACCAACCATTCGTCATTGATGGTCATATAAAAGGGCATAGCAGAGGCTTTTATTAGTGTAGCCATTTCGAAATGCAACGGTTTGGGATGCCATTGAAATATGACTACAATATTTCCTGTATATGGCAGGTATCACAACAACAAAACTGTTATCATTAATGATGCCAATTGCCTATATGCAGGAGGAAAGCGCTGGTGACCGCGGTGCTGGTGACGCGGCAAGTGCCGAGTCCCATGTGTCTGTCGGCACAGCGCCTGGGACAAGCGGCTTAAGAGGTAAGTTGGAAGGCATTTCTTTCGTTCATTTGTTGTACACATCTCTACAGTCTTTTTCCAAACGTATGACATGTACTTATTTTCCTCATGCGTCGTATTCATTTTTAGCGAGACCACTCCAGCCCGCAACAGCGCAGAGGCGTCGGGAGGATGCAGGTGGCCCTAGCAGTCAGACATGTAAGTGTACAATAGACGTCTTCACAATTTTTTACTTACTTATTGTGAACACATACTTTTCAGAAACATTGTCATTACAGAACGTGCATTGTAAAATCATAGCCATAAGTAGCGTACTAAATTCACAAAACTAAAGAACAAACACGTAAACACATTAAGAAATCCCCAGAACAATAAAGAAGGAGAGATTTAGGAGCACGAACACAAGTCGTGTTGAACATGTAAATGAGCTGTATTACGCATTGACTACAGGGACTTAATTTGGATCATGCTTGCTGATGGACAACACCAGGACGTAATTGTACAAGGGGAACAATGAATGTGTTAGTATGGGTATGTATTTGCTGTATGATTAGTGAATGGGCTCGCCGTCGTATGTTACGTACTTCAAGTAACTTTGGTAATAAAGAAGCTGCACAGAGGGAAAAAGTATTTCTCATCGTTACGCAAGAAGGGTTGTGAGAACGAACAGAATGGCTAGGCAATAAATGGCACTACATTTGTGGTGCTATTTAAAAAAGGAAATTATGCCATGCCGCAAACAGCGTAGTTTTGTTTGGTGCCAAAAGGCGCAATAATGTTGGGATTGCTTTAAAGAATAGTGGTCCCATGTGAAATGCCTCACTCATTAACACTGCATTTCCTTGATTTTCCTTAAAGAAAACCTTTTGGTATATGTGATCTCTGATACAAACTAGTTGCAATGAGCAGTGGTAAACAACTTGCAATAACGCACAAAAACAAGTTTTGCGTTGCATGTGAGGAAATTAGTAATGGTGCCCCTTTCGCCCTACTTTTAGAGCCACGGCAGGCAGGGAGGGACAGAAGGCCGGAGCAGAGAGCGGACGACCTGCTGTCCTCTGTCGCTGGAAACTATGCCGAGTCTGTTGCACTCGCGCAACAGCACAACAACGTAAGCATTCCAACTAGGTTATCATTCTCATGATTCCACTCTATACACGAAAGGCATTCCTGAGTGAATGAAAATGCTTAGTGTTTCTTACAGCACTTAGCTGATTTATGTTACTGCACTACTTCTGATAGTACTGTTTCATAAATATTACTCGTTAGATTACCTATGCACACGTGATATTAGCAGGCGACATACGTCGTAGAACCTCTGCATACCTGCCGATGTGGCCATTGTATTTTATAATGGCGTTACGCAACATTGCGAAAAAATTGGGTTGGCTCTTGCACCATCTGCTTGTGGCTTTGTAGGATGCCGTATATATGGGGGAGGGGAGATTATAACCTTTGACGAAGTTTTTCGGTGCAGTACTTGAAGCAGCCAAAAAGGGAAACTGTAAGGTCCCTGTAAAAGTTCGCGCAATCTAGAGAGAATGTTTTGCTTACAAGTCTTCACTGTTCCAAGTGTGGATTCTTCTTGTGCACTGTGTCTAAAAGTGCATGCATATGCCAGGTAAAGTGCTTCTTCAGAGAAAATTTCTTAAGGACTTGTGCCACCTTGTTCATTGTGGTTAAATGCAAATCTTAAGTGAGTGTGTTGAAGATTGAACCTCACTATTGCATAGAAGGTACGCTGCACAATAAAGGGTTAAGACGTTCTTAATAATTGTGTGGTTGTAACTTGTCCCTATACAACAAATACAGGACCTCCTCCAGTCGGTGCAGCAGCTGAGAACGGCAGTCGAAAATCAAGGCGCGGCGACGTTGCGCCAAGCAGTAGCCACCAAGCGTCTTGCTTCTGTTGCTGAGCAACAAGTGCAGCAAAACACTCAGCTGCTGCAGGAGCTGCGGAGCCTGACACGGATGGCGCCAGCACTGCTTCTTGGCATTCAGCAGGCCATGGGGATGCCACCACAAGCCCCACCAGGTGGACCACCTTCTTAAGAGGAAGCTATAGCTGGGGCCCAACTCCGACGCGGCCTATTCAAATACATGTAAAACGCAAAAACGTTTTTCTGAGATAACTCTTGGGCCGATTTTAATTAAATTTGTTGCATTTCAGAGAGAAAGTTAAATTGTAGTGACTGTTCAAAGCGGAATTTCGATTTATGTCCTGATTTTTCTTTAAAAAATTTTCAAATATCCGACCGTTTAAAAAAAATAGAAGCATGAAGTTCACAAATTCATAGCTCTGCATCAAGATAAGATATCGTGGTTCTGTAAATGGCATCCATTAGATCATTCAAAACGGACAAATTTGATATGTCATTTTACATCTTACATGAATTTGTTACGTTGGTTACAAGGGTTCTGCAAGAGCTTTATTTCCGTATTACCAATTTTGTTATTTTCATGTGTAACATATCAATTTTGTCCGCTTTAGATGTACTGCTAGATTCAATTCACAGAATTGTATTATCATTTTTTGTTGTTGAGTTAGAGAGTTGTAAACTTGATAGTTTCGTTTCTTGAAGATTTTTGAATTTTGACAATTTTTAATAACAAATTGATGACTTAACTCAAAAATTCGAAACCAACAGTCACTACATTTTAAGTTTTTATTTTAAATGCAACAAACCTTGTGAAATTTGGTGCAGTGGTTGCCGAGAAAAACGAAGTCTCATTTTACATGTATTTAGATAGGAGCACCCGAGCTAAAGATTCCTCTCAAGAGGAAGCTTCCGGAGTCCCCCACTACGAATGCTCGCCGTAGTGGGGCACTGCGGAAATTTTGACCACCTGGGGTTCTTTAACGTGCACCTAAATCTAAGTACACACGTGTTTTCGCATTTCGCCCCCATCGAAATGCGGCCGCCGTGGACGGGATTCGATCCCGCGACCTCGTGCTCAGCAGCCCAACACCATAGCCACTGAGCAACCACGGCCGGTTATTTTCAGGAAACAGACATTACACTTATGTAAATTGCATGTGTTAGAACCTTGTATGTGGATTAATTCAGTGTGCGTAAATGGTGTACCTGTTACGGCTCTGATTGACACTGGCGCGCACGTATCTGTGATGAATGCTCAGCTTCGGAATCGTGTCAAGAAAGTCCGCACTCCTGCCCCTCTCTCTGTGGTCCAGGTTGCCGATGGTGGAACACCAGCCGTTATTGGTATGTGTCCGGCCCGCGCGAGTGTCGCCGGCCACCATACTTATGTTTTGTTTTATGCACTAGAGCACTGCCCTCGCGACCTCATCCTGGGCCTTGACTTTCTGCCTACACATTCCGCTTTGATAGACTGTTCTGCTGGTGTTGTGCAACTCCCTCTACCTGCAGCTATTGACCCTCCCGATAGTGCTCAGATACGGCTATGTTCCACAGAGCATATTCGCCTCCCTGACCATGCCGTTACCTACATAGGTGTCTGCCACGTTCCACCTGTACCAGACGGTGACTGCATCGCATCTCCTCATCCGAATGTCCTGCTCTCGCATAACGTCGTTACCATTTCGGACAACACTTCATGCCTTCCGCTTGTGAACTCACCATGCAGGATTCTGCATGGTGAGTTCACAAGCGGATTCTGGATTCCGGATTGGATTCTGTACACAAGTACTCCCGCGCGGAATATCCATGGCGCAATAACGCCAGCCAGAGACTACCACTTGTGACAGCTGCTCGTGTTCAACTCCTGCTTCGCTCCCTATTCCTTCAGACCTGAATGCCCTAACAAAAATGATTGCTCCCGAACTTCCTCCCCAGCGTGCTCAAGAACTACGTTGCCTCCTTGCCTCATACTGGGACATATTAGACCTTGGAGAGCGCCCTCTTGGACAAACATCTGTCGTAAAACATCGAATAAACACCGGTGATGCGAGCCCGATCCATCGGCGGCCCTACGGCATCTCGCCTACTGAGGGACATAGCCAACAAGAAGTTGACAAGATGCTTTCTCGAGACATCATCGAACCTTCTTGCAGCCCATGGACATCCCCTGTTGTACTAGTTGAAAAGGACAATGGTTGGCGATTTTGTGTCGATTATCGGCACCTCAACAAGGTAACAAAGGAAGACGTCTATCCGCTACCACGCGTTGACGATGCCCTGGATTGCCTGCATGGAGCACAATATTTTTTGTCCATCGACCTTCACTCCGGCTACTGGCAAATTGCCGTCGATGACACGGACCGCGAGGAGACAGCTTTTATTACTCCCGATGGCCTGTGTCAGTTCAAAGTGATGCTTTTCGGTTTATGTAATGCCCCGGCCACATTTGAACGAATGATGGAGGCCCTCTTACACGGTTTCAAGTGGTCCATCTGCCTCTGTTACCTGCCCGACATGATCGTTTTTTCTCCTACTTTTGCGACACACCTCGAGTGCCTGTTGATGATCCTATCTGTTTTCCGTCAGGCGGGGCTACAACTAAATTCGTCCAAGTGCCACTTCGGTCGTCGTGAAATTTCTGTGCTCGGGCATCTCGTCGATTCTTCTGTTGTACGCGCTGATCACGATAAAATATGGGCAGTCAAAGACTTGCCCGCGCCAACATGTGCCAAGAATGTTCGCAGCTTCTTTGGCCTTGGCTCCTACTTCCGTCAGTTTGTCCGAAATTTTGCGAACGTTGCGCGCCCTCTCAATCAGCTCCTCAAGAAAGACACTGCATTCCTTTGGGGCCCTGAGCAAGCTGGTGCTTTCACCGAGCTGAGTGGGCTGCTTACGTCCCCGCCCATTCTCGCTCACCTTGATGCATCAGCTCCAACAGAAGTCTGTACCGATGCCAGTGGCCACGGTATTGGTGCTCTCTTGGCACAGAAACAACAAGGGCGGGAATGTGTTATTGCCTACGCCAGCCGCCTTCTCTCCTCTGCGGAGAGCAATTATTCAATCACCGAACGCGAGTGTCTCGCTCTCGTTTGGGCAGTGGGTAAATTCCGCCCCTATTTGTACGGCCGCCAATTCTCAGTCATCACTGAACACCACGCTCTGTGTTGGCTTTCGTCCCTCAAAGATCCTTCAGGCCGCCTTGGCCGCTGGGCTCTGCACCTTCAAGAATAGAACTATTCAGTTGTATACAAGACCGGCCGGTTACATCAAGATGCGGACTTGTCGCGCCATCCTGTCGACCCTCCTGACGTTTCTGCGGCCGACTAACCTGTCACCGTTCTCTCCCTGGCTGCGTTTTGCGACATTGGAGCAAAACAACGTCGGGACGCCTCCTTGCAACACCTTATTCAACGGCTCACTTCAACGACGCCCGATCCTTCCCTTCGCATGTTTGAACTTCAAGATGGTGTATTGTACCGCTCTAACATGCGCCCGGACGGCCCTGCCCGACTCTTCGTTGTGCCTGAGCATCTGCGTCAGACTGTTCTCGCACAGCTTCGTGGTGTACCGACTGCAGGTCACCTTGGCGTGTCACGGACTTACGACCGCGTTCGTCGGCGCTTCTTTTGGCCTGGTCTATACCGTGACGTCTGCCGTTATGTCGCTGTGTGTGATCTTTGTCAACGACGCAAAAAGCCGACCACACTCTCTGCTGGTCGCCTTCAACCACTTGACATACCTTCAGAACCATTCTTCTGTGTAGGTGTTGATCTTGTAGGGCCTTTGCCGACGTCTGCTTTGGGAAACAAGTGGATGTCTGTAGCAACAAACTACGCCACCTGAATGCAATCACACGGGCTCTTCCGACAAGATGTGCAACCGATGTCGCCGACTGCCTTCTAGAAAACGTCATCCTTTACCACGGCGCCCCTCGACAGCTTGCTACTGCTTACCATCCACAAACGAACGGTCTAACCGAGCGCCTTAACCGCACCCTTACTCACATGCTGTCCATGTATGTCTCCGATGACCATCGCGACTGGGACGCTGCGCTGCCGTTCGTTACTTTGTCTATAATTCGTCTCGCCATGATACCGCAGGCTTCTCTCCATTCTTCCGCTTGTTTGGCCGTGACCCTACGTTGCCTTTCGACACCATTCTGCCTGCTAGTCTGAATTACACACCCGAATACGCCCGTGAAGCCATCCTCAAAGCACAAGAAGCACGCTATATTGCTCGACGTCGACTTGTGGAGTCGCAGGACAATCAGCGGCGCTTATATGACGGCCGCCATCGTGACGTCCATTGCACACCAGGCGCCCTGGTTCTCCTTTGGTCGCTATTGCGACGCGTTGGCCTCTCGGATAAGTTACTTTCATGCTACTCCGGCCCTTACTGTGCCTTGCGTCAAGTAACTGACGTCGCACACGAAATCGCCCCTCTTGGGTCAACCGTGGCTCACCATCGCTCCGACGTGGTCCATGTCGCCCGTCCTAAGTAGTATTACACTCGCCCGCCTCGTAACCAGCACCGACCTGGTGCTTCAGCCGCCGGGGGTCATGTGACACGCTGACGAAGAAGATGTTTTAATCATCGTCGGAAGACGATGATGTTCTGGTCTTCGCGCTCTGTCTACCATCTTGTCAGCTGCTATAATAATTGTAAATATTCTGTAAATACACGTCTGACTGTTTTTAACCCCGTAACAATATATTTGCTGGTTTTGCATCTGTGAACAGAACGGGCAGTCAATATACAGCTTTCCTTGAGTTTGTGCACGAAGATATGCTCCATCAGTTCGGTTCGTAAGAGACCCTTTACGTAATGATAGCACTGGTAATGTGCTTGATCTGTTGTTTTGTGATGCACCAAGCATTCTATCAAATGTACGTGTTTTGCCTGGTATAAGCGATCATAATGTTATTGTAGCCGACACTATCTTTCGAAATGTGTGTGTATAAAAAAAACCTCCTAGAACTGTGTATGCATATAATAGGGCTAACTACGCTGCACTAAAATCGGCACTTGAATCTTATTTTCCTACTTTTGACACATTGGCTGATGAATTAAACGTGTCAGAGTTATGGGGGGTACTTAAAAACAAGCTTCTGGAAGTGCGAGACGACTTTGTTCCCCTTCGAACTCTGCCTTCCAAACGTGCAAAAGATAAGCCATGGTCTTCACGGCACGGAGGGCTCATCGTGCCTCCGTGCCTCCGAGTGGGCACGGAGGCATGATGAGCGGAAGAACCAAAGACTTACACACCTCTTTTTTCGTCCTGCAGTTCGTCGTTGTCTTCGCGGCCGGCGCATCGGTGGTTGGCCTTCGGGATAACCTTCCACCCTTGGACGGATTTTGTGATGCCGCCTCTGCTCCGGACCCACACCTGCTGGCAACAGCTCACGTGGACCTGACAGTGCGCATCGGGCGCCACCTGCAATTCCGCCAGTGCGCAGCTGCGACGTCAACGTCACCACGTCTGGAAAGGATAAGACCAGGCATCGAACCGTATCTTTCTAGTGGGCACGGAGGCACGATGAGCAGAAGAACCAAAGGCTTACACACCTCTTTTTTCGTCCTGCAGGTTAGTTGCCTTTCTAAATTGTCGTAGCTTCAGATCAGATGATCCATTCGCTATCGTGCTTCCGTGCCCTGAAGCCGTCCTATTGCCTTTTTGCTCCTTACTGCTGCTTCTTTGTGGGGATGTTGAAAGCAACCCTGGCCCCGATAATCTTGCAGAAGTCCTGAAAACGATGAAGGACTTGAATGAGCGCACAAAGAGAATTGAATCAGTGCAAAAAACAATATTGGAAACAGTAGCTGAAGTAAAGCAACAGCAGCAGTCTGTTTCAGAAGCGATGTCGTGGCCACCCGATTCAATGAAGTGTTTTTGTGATTGTGTCTTGCATCTATGGCGCCTTTTGCTGCTTGGGGGCGACGTAGAGGCAAACCCGGGTCCCATGACTAAACCACAAGAAGAAAAACTTGATTTTGTATTCAACACTGTTCAGAGACTAGATTCTAATAGTATAGGTATTTTAGAATCTGTTAATAAGGTACTACAAATCCATATTGGCATAAAAAGTGACCTAGACCAACTAAGTCGACGTGTTTCTGAACTTGAAAGTAAAATTCTGTCCAATGTTTCTGAGAAAGTAGCACTTAACTGCGACGAACGCTTTTCTAAAATGCAGAATCAACTCGATGATTTCGAGCGAAAGATAACTTCAGGGCTTTTGTCAGGGGAGGCTAATGCGCACTCCCTTCCAACTCGCGAATTGAGCATCTCCAAAATAGAAGATAAGGTCGACGATTTAGAAAACCGCTCCCGCAGGTGCAATTTACTATTTTACGGGCTTTCTGACTCTGAACAGAACGAACGATGGGAAACTTCTGAGCGCCTGGTTCAGAAATTTTGCGACAATCATCTTGGTATGAAAGTGTCCTCAATAGCAAGAGCACACAGATTAGGTCGTTTCTCTAACGATAAAAAGCGACCGAATATTGCAAAGTTTTCCAATGACAAAGAAATTGATGCACTACTTGGCTATGGTTACAAGCTAAAAGATAAACCTTTTAAAAAAGGTTTATCTTTTTTCGCACTACTCTGAAACAGTGCGAAATAAACGCCGCAACCTTCTGCTACTTTCCAAAACAATACGAAAGGAAGGCGATCGTGTGCGACTTGTGTTCAACAAGTTGTTTATTAATAATGACGTTTATATCTGGGATAGCGATCATAAACGCGCAAAGGGAGTGTCTGAAAGAGCTACAGAATGACGAGTGTCATGTGATCACACTAACCATCAATACACTGGACCGATATTGAGGAAGAATGACGCCCAAGACCGCATTCCTTTTCTTTACACAAACATAAGAAGTGTCATTTCTAAAACAGTACAGCTAGCATCCATCATTGACTCATGTTCAGCATCGATAGTGATACTAACTGAAACATGGCTTACCGATACTGTCCCCGATACCTGCATTCTGGAAAGCTGGACTTCATTTAACTACTTTCGATGTGACAGGACAAATCGAATAGGTGGTGGCGTTTTGGTGGCAGTGCAAAAAAATCTTTTCGCCACACGTATTCACCTTGACACTTTTTTAGAGTGTGTGTGGGTTTCCATAAAACATAAAGCAGGCCTAATAATCATTGGTGCTTTTTATCGACCTCCTGACATGGGCAATACGTTTTCTCGTGAATTCCAACGGCTCCTTGAAATCATTGCTGTTTGTTTTTCTAAATATCTAGTACTAATTTTCAGTGATTTTAATTTCCCCGAAGTTGATTGGGCTAACCTTTCAAAAGCAACCTACCTATCTGAGGCCCACACTTTCCTGCAGTCATGCCTCGACTTTTCTTTAACACAGCTTATCACCCGTCCTACGCGATCTTCGGCTACATCCGCTAATATTTTAGATCTAGTATTAACCACTGATCCTGACGTGTGCTTCGACTTGACTCATCAAGATGGGCTATCTGACCATGATATCATAACAGGCAGTCTTGCAGTTTCCCTTCCAAGACGTCCGTGCTCTGATAAGTACATCCGATGTTACAATCGAGCGGATTTTGACAGCATAAACCCCGCGCTATCTGACTTCTCTTTAGATTTCCTCAATGTATGCCAATTTCAAACCATCGAACATAACTGGGCTGAACTTAAAACCACTCTTACTGAACTAATTAATCGATTCGTCCCTCTAATAAAAATAGCCTGCACCCCGACAGCCCCGTGGTTTACCGTAAAGCTTCGGCGCCTTAATAATAAGAAAAAGCGTTTATATCGTAAAGCCGATAAAGCCCGCGACTCAGATTCCTGGCACCGTTATAAGACCTGCGATAAGCAATATGAGTTACTGCTAAAATCATCTAAACGACATTTTTTTGCCCATGACCTATATTCTATGCTCACTAACAATCCTCAACGTTTTTGGCGCGTAATAAACCCGAAGAGCTATCCCGATTTAACTCTAGTCGATGAGCACGGTGATATGGTCCACCACTCGGAATGTGCTGATTTATTGAATAGCGCATTTTCATCTGTATTTACACAGGAAGACACCATATCTTCACCAACCCTTGACAATCTCATTAACATATCAATGCCAGAAATAATTGTTAGCGAAGCAGGTATTTCTTCTTTGCTAAATAAACTTAAAGTTTCTTCCGCCTCTGATCACACTGGCATTATTAATAAAGTGTTAAAGCATTTGTCACCTAGTTTATCACCTATATTATGTGCACTCTTCTCGCAGTCTTTATCAACTAACACTATTCCGCACGATTGGAAGGTGGCAAAAGTCATACCCATTTTTAAGTCCGGAGACCGAACTCACCCATTAAATTACCGCCCCATCTCCTTAACTAGTACTATTTGTAAATTACTTGAACACATCTTGTATACTGAAATCATTAACTACTTAGAAGAGCACAAAATTATTGTTGATTACCAACGTGGCTTTCGTCGTGGTTATTCATGCGAAACACAGTTAGCCGGCTTTTTACATGATATACATTCATACCTAGACCTAGGGTTTCAAGTTGATGCTATCTTCCTGGATTTCTCGAAAGCTTTCGATCGCGTTGCTCACCATAGACTAATACTGAAGCTAATGAACCTTAACATACACCCAACTGTTATTGGATGGATTAAGGATTTCCTCTCATCCAGAGTACAATATACGTCTGTTAACAACAGTAATTCCTCTTATACCAAAGTAACCTCCGGTGTTCCGCAGGGCAGCGTTCTTGGCCCTTTACTTTTCTTAATCTATATTAATGACCTGCCTAACTGTGTGTCTTCCCACATCAGACGTTTTGCCGATGACTGCGTAATATATCGATTAATTTCATGCGACAATGACACAGATATTCTTCAAATCGATCTTAACGCTATTAACACATGGTGTTCAACATGGTTGATGACTCTTAATACAGCTAAAACGAAGTTATTGTCATTTACTAGGCGCAACCACCGTATTCCAACATCGTATGTAATATCTAACAACATAATTGAACTGACAACTTCATATAAGTACCTTGGTGTTCACTTACAGTCTGATCTAACGTGGCATCATCACATCCGCCTGACATTGGCATCAGCTAACCGCTCTTTAGGCCTCCTCAAACGCAACCTTAAGCATGCTCCAGCTAAACTACGCAGACTAGCATACATCACATTAATACGCCCCAAAATCGAGTATGCATCAGCCATCTGGGATCCTTTTCAAACATATATGACCCAAGAAATCGAATCACTGCAAAACCGCGCGGTCCGTTTCATTTTTTCTGTTTATTCACCCTATACTAGCATTTCAGCACTAAAAGCTCGCGCTCAACTTGACGACTTATCGCATCGCCGCAGAATTGCCCGCCTCTCACTGCTGCACAAACTTTATTATCTGCACCTTCACCGTATCTTCGAACCAGCGACAGCCTTCTTTCCACGCACAGACCATATCATCAAGATAAAACGCATCAGTTGTCGCTCAGCTAACTATGCTAACTCCTGTGTGCCCCGAACAATTGTTGCATGGAATAACCTACCATCACACATTGCTACTCAAACCGATTTCGCAACCTTTCAGGAACTTTTACGCAATAGTTACGTGTAAATATCCATCATGTGCCGTTTCTTCATGCGTTGTTCAGGGTATATATTGTTTTGATCATTCGTCTTACCATTCTGCGTGCACATTGTATAAGTCAATTCATCTCTCATTAATTTGTTAACGTGACAACTGACGCAGTTTCGAGCAACACCCCGTTTTACTTCGTTTACATTGTACCTATTTAATTCCCTTAATTAATTCATTTTTTCTCAGACAGTTTTGTATTTTCTGAGTTTCACTTGCCTAATGTATTTCGTATTTAGTTTTACTTGTGTATTTTGCTAAATATCGTACTTTTGTATAACTTTTGTGTTTTCTTTTGTAAAAATTTTGTATAACTTTTGTGTACTTCAGTTGTTTTTTTCCGTAACGCGCAAAGCTCACATTTTTTTCATGTATCTGTACCCCCTATGTAATAGCCCATCGGGGGCCTTTAGGGGTATTATGCAATAAATAAATAAATGAATGAAATAAATGGTTTCACTGTTGACTCCGTTCCTTATTACGAAAAATTAGAAGAATCTATCGGCAGATTAAAACTAAAAAATCGGATAGTCGTCACATACAGTTGGTTGAGTTAACACGCAGCTATTGAGAGCTCGCTGGATCTGCTAAACGAACATACTTTGCAAACTTGGGACAGAGATTAGTGGACGATCCTAAGGAATTTTGGAAATATGTCAAGAAAAACGGTATGGATGACACTTCTGTTCCACACTTGCACTGGTCCGACAGAATTGTTAATGACGACTCAAGTAAGGTCGACATTTCTGTTAAATACTTTTCATCAGTATTTCAGTCTACTCATTCAAGCATTAGTGGGGTTAATAGAGTTGATTTTCCGGTCGGAGCCCGCGAAATGTCTGAGGTTGCATTTAGTGTGACGAGTATCGAGCGATTATTACAGAGTTTGAAACGAACAAAAGTGTGTTGTCCGGATGATATCCCTACATAATTCCTTATAAATTGCTCGGGCATCTTTGTACTTCTGTCGCCTATTTCAAGATTCCTTAAATAACAGCGTTGTTCCTGGTGATTGGAAACTAGCGCGAGTGGTGCCAATTCATAAGAGTGGACAGAGGGACAGAGTTGAGAATTACGGACCAGTATCCTTAACTAGCATTGTATGTATGTAAGGTTATGGCACATGTGTATGCCTGCATCATGTCTCATCTTGATAACAATAACCTTCTTCATCCTAGCCAGCATGGGTTTCGGCAGGGTTTTTCGTGTACGACACAATTGGTTGCATTCACTAATTACATATTCTCAGCAGTCGACAAGAAACAAATTGTTGATTGTATATTTCTGGATTTCAAAAAAGCTTTTGACGTCGTTACGCATAGTCTACTGATCGCTAAACTTCGACTTTACAAATTGGATGAGAAGGTTATCGCATGGATTGCCGAGTATCTTCGCTCAAGACAGATGTCTGTGGCTCTCAACGGATGTCCCTCTGAATACGTACCTCTGACTTCTGGGGTACCCCAGAAGTCACATTCTTGTTGTTCATTAATGGCACCACTTCGGGGATTACATCATCATTTACAGCATGGTTTCCGAAAAGGATTTTCTTGCGAAACCCAACTACTAGAATTCACGTCAGACTTACACTTTCATATGAGCAGTAATAAACAAGTTGACTGCATCTTTTTGGATTTCTCGAAAGCATTCGATCGTGTAGCCCATTGTCGCCTGATATCAAGGCTCTCAGCAATTAAACTCGACTCACTAACCTTGTCATGGATTGGTAATTTTCTTACTAATCGCGAACAGTTCACTGTTGTTGCTAACTTTTCCTCTGGCCTCTCGACGTCACCTCTGGTGTACCTCAAGGCAGTGTACTTGGGCCTCTTCTCTCTTTAATTTAAATTAACGACTTGCCGAACGATATATCATCTTCTGTACGATTATTATTTCACAGATTTGTTCGCACAGTTGACCTAATCTTATCAAACCTGAAAGAAGCATCCTCGACGTCACAACGACTGAACAATCAGATCAGCTACACCCGAATTTACGGCAACACACACGCTTTTAATTTTTCAGCTTTGCCCCGTGCGGTCCGTTTATGGAACGTACTACCAGATGCCATTGCATGCCAATCTAAACACACTGCATTTCGCAATCTGCTAAACGATCAATATGCCGTTTCAACCGTCTAAACACGTCATGCCTTTTGTCATTTTCTTGCATTTTTTCTACAAGTTAAAGGATTTCAGTGCTCCCAATTTTTTTACAATACTTACTACTGTATAACATGTAAAAACGTTTACAATGTTATCATGCTATTATGTTGTTTACCATTTATTGTTATTGCTCTACATATTGTATTTGCTAATGTATTAATTTTCCATGTTCTGTGAGCACTCCTTTCATTATGCTGATGTTTATTTCTTTCCCGATTCCATACTAATATGTTACCGTATTTCCCCCTTACACTATGCCTTCTCGAATGCCTGTAAGGTACATGTAAATAAATAAATAAATATTTTGAATGTGTGCAGATGACTGTATAGTATATAGGGTCATCAACAGCGAATCTGACCAACAAGCACTACAACATGATTTGGATTTGATTGCCACATGGTGTGAAAAATAGAAATTGTTACTCAATGAGAAAAAGAGTGTCCACGTCAGCTTTACCGGAAAGCGCTCATACAACAGCAATTGTAACACTGTAAATAATGCTACTCTTGAACGAGTGTCAGAATATAAATACTTAGGTGTGTTTTTTTCTGCTGATCTAAGGTGAAACAGACACGGTACTCATGTTAGGAACAAGGCTGTCGGAGCATTAGGTTTCTTGAAACGTAACTTTAGTAGCTTGCCACAGAAACTTAGGGAGCAACTGTATTTCACACATGTCCGCAGTACACAGGAGTATGCGTGTGTTTGCTGGGATCCATATACTACAGAACTTGTAGATAAAACTAGAAAAAGTGCAGAACAGAGCAGTTCGGTTTGTCCTTGGCAATTATGACAGGATGCTTAGCATGACAGAAAGCAAAAAAGCATTCAATTGGCATCTTCTTGAACACCGTCGTCGAAATCTCAGATTAAAATTTCTTCATAACATATACCACTCTAATACGGGGATAGCCAGGTAATTGTATTTTCAGCCGCCCACATATGTTTCTAAAAGGCGAGATCACAAATTAAAAATATGTGAGATTCCTTTTGACCCTCTATTGCATGAATTATGAAAGTCATTTTTTCAGCTTTCATTATTGATTGAATGAACAAACACGACTGTAATAATAAAGATAAAGCTTTGTGCCAAATATGGCACACCATGAAGATGGCTGAGCGCTCTTGCGGCTATGGGCGGAAAACAAAGCTTCAGGGACGGTTGTCTTTTTAGTGCGATGCGGGGAATGAAATGAAACAGTTGTTTGCTGCGTGCAGGCACAGATGAATGTTCCACTTCCTCTATCTTACTAGCGACTTGTTTGTGCAAGGTGGCCGCTTACATCTTTGTTTCTTCTCGTCAAATTCTGGCCAGTGGCCGACTTGGTCAGGTCGGTCGTCTTGGGTGGCATTGCGGCCGCTGGTCCCTGGGCTTTTTTTACTTGAACCTGGAATTCGACGCCCTGACTAGAAGTCCTTCCTGGTCGCTTGTTGGGTAGGCACTTGTTATGCGAGGTAAGGCATTCTGCAATTTCTGCTTTTAATTGAGCCAGCGGTAGTACTTGTCTCCTCCTAAGCTGCTCCTGCACCCTCCTGTACAATACCCATGCAGTTACTACCGATAAGTCTAGCATAGGCGTAAAAATTCGAAAGTGCCATTTCTTCGACCTCTGATATGTATGCAGTAAAGTCCAAACAGTGAGTGCAGCAGGTCAACACCACCCATGTGCCTGTTATGGACCTTTACTACGCTGGGACAATCAATTTCGCGAAACACCTTGGCGGAGGTAAACCAGCGCTTAGTCTTTTGGACTGGATCTCTCCCAACAAAGCTCGACAGAAATGTCACGGCGCGGTTATCGTATCAACGCACAAACGATAACTCCACGTCATCTTTCGCGCTTGTGAGTGCCTCTGAAGCACCACGTCCTTTACATTTCAGTTCCTTTTCGCTTTTCAGGCGGCTGTTTTGTAGACAATTCGCCCTTACCGTACCGATGGTCAAAATTCCATCTTGTGATAGAGTGACCTGCAGCTTCAGGCTATTGAACACGGCATATGGCTATTGAACATATGGCAGCACGTTACCATATTTTGTATTTCAAGTTCATACTGTACCAAATATGGCACACACCGATTTCGGTTTCTCTGCTGTAGTCGCAGGCAAAATTGAGAAAACTAGTAACTCCCTTTAATTGGCGAGGCCAAAAAATATGCCAAAATGATTTTTCTATGTTTCTGCGGTCGAAATGTTCAGAGAAAAAAAAACAATTCCTCGTGTTTGCCCCCTCCGAGTTTCACGTTGCATCCCAAAATCTACGTCACCTCTGTTTTGTGTATCGCTCAAGAGATGGCAGCACTTGCCCATAATAAGTGCGCATAACTATGAGATTTACTCTGACGGTATCACATTCTCAACTGGGAATCTCACACACGTGAAAAAGAATGGCAACCGGTATGTGCCAAATATGGGACGCCATGCAAAGAGGGTGAAAAGCGACTCTTTCCGCTGCGCTTTCTATGTTCGTACTGTAAGAGATTGAAATACTCTACCACCTGACACTGTCTGTATTTGTTCAAATGATGATTCCTTCCTGTTTTATGAATGTAATTTTGAGTGTTCATTTATATGAGTTGTACCCTCCCTGCTGTAATGCCTGAATGGCGAAGCAGATACCCAATGAATAAAATTAATAAAGAAATGTTTCATTGTCATGATTTTGTTTATATTGTGTTACAGTGTAGTTGCACCTTGTTAAGCGGCAATTACGAGCATTATGTGAAATCATGCGTGCAAGAAATGCAATGTTGAAGCAACTCTTGAGTTTAAACAAAGCCGTAGTAAGCATGAGTGTCTGCTATTTAAAGAAATCCTGCTCCAAAAAGTGCTTGGCATGTCTCGTTTGTTGCTATACGTTTCAATATGTGCTATACAGATTGCTCTGAAAGACATTTCGGTTGCTGTGTAACTCATGCTGTGCTTGCGTGTCACACATGAACAGACACCTTCAGCTTTGGAACAATGCATACTGCACAGTAAAATAGGCATCGCAAAGCAATATTCAACAACGTAAGATTGGCTGCCATTCACTTTGGAAATAACCTTTATTTAAAGACAATTCCCTGGCGAGACAATATTCAAAAGCACAGTGAACAAAGCAAAGGAGTAGCATAATGGCACATGGTTATTTGTCACTGCATGTGTATCTGTCATGCTCAACATAGACAAATCATGTGCTTTTCACTACTGCCGTATGCAGCATGCTATGATTAGCCACATGTGAGCACACACAATCTGGTATGTTGAAGTGCACGGCCTATTTACTTTCATGAAAAGAAAAACAAAACATGTTACACCAGCAGATGTCTCCGCCTCATTTGCCAGCGAATGCGCCGGCACACACTTTGCAGGTAGGCAATGCGCGAATTTCTGGGCAGGCGAAACACACCAACTATGGATTCGCGCACCACACGGCCTCTTCGAAACAAAGCTCGAGAAGGCTGTACAGGGTGCGCCTGCGGTGCCACCTGTACTTGAAGCGGCACTTGTGCCTGGGCTGGCTCCTGTGCGCTGTCGTCATGTGCACCGTCGTCATCTGGGTCATCTGGCAGAGGCACGCCTGCTGCATGGCAGAGGTTATGCAGCGCTGCACAAGCTGCAACAATAGTGGCTGCTCTCTGAGGCGAGTAGTGGAGCACCCGATACCTCTGCAAGCATCGGAAGCGGCTCTTGACGATTCCTATGCACCGCTCAACGGCATTTCGCATTGATGCGTGTGCCTCACTATAGCGCCCCTCTGCCGTGAGGCGATTTGGGTGACCAGGCACAGGAGTCATGATCCACGGCTCTAGCGGGTACCCAGAGTCCCCTGTAAAGTGTTGCATGTGAGTGAACGAAATGGATACATTAAGACACAATGCAAGAACACAGTCTACGCCAGGGCCATTTTGCAACAGGAGCGCGTCTTGGATTTATTGTTGCAATAGCTATCAAACATTGACTTTCCCGGAAAGTTGTAAAGAAAGTTCGACTCATTTCAAAGAAAAGCCCAAGTTCACCTGTTGTCTTGGCTGCAGATCTCATTCTCAGGTTAAGTTGGACATGTAATATTTATTTCATACTCGTGGCTTTCTGCTCCGTTCATCCCATTTTCCCCTCCCTAAATGTACATCCTCCACTAAAACTTATTAGCTCTTCTCTCTTCAGAAGTGTTATTTTATAAAACACTTCTAAGGTCTACTCTCGAATATGCTGCCAGTATCTGGGATCCTTACTCTATCTTTCGTACCTCTTCTCGTGAAGGTACCCGAACTCGAGCTACCCGTTTGATCCTTTCGGATCACTCCAGCACCACATGTCGCTGCAACAAAAAAAAAATTGCAGACATTGTGACACAAAGAAAAATAGCGCAACTTGCACCATTCTACAATATATACTACACCGATCACTAACGTCGATGCCCAAAGTTTCACGCACACACTTATTCCTTCGTTCCAAGGACAGTGACCAGGAACCAGCTCCCCGAGTCCATTGTCAGCAAACCTTTTCCATCATACTTGAAAACTGCCATTTCGACGTGTTCTGTAGAATTACACCCCTGCCTGTAACGCGCCACGTGGCATTCAGTGTATTGAAATTAATAAGTAAATAAACAGAATAACATGTCAGCTGTTGTGTACACGCTGGTAAAAATATCTGCCTTCTAAGAGAGACATGTTTCTCTCGATAGTCGCTGCAGGTTCATTAGGTACTGCTGCATTCACAACACATTTCTAGCAAATCACGCGTTCTTAAAGCTTACTAGGATGCAAAACTATTTGACTGTGTATGTTTTACATGTGGAAGAAGCACTGCTACTTTAGGTACACTTACCAAGCAAGACTTCTCCGTGAAGTAACAGGCCACGAGTGAGGCGGCGGCGAAATGCAGAATGCCTCCAAACGACAGAATCGTGGCACGATCCCGGAACCCTTGGGTCAATTGCCAGGATATTCAGCTTCCCATCACACACCTCGTAAGGGAAAGCAAAGAGAAGGTGTCAATGCCACTGCAACAAATATCTGGCACAAACTTTTGCTTACAACACTACTTGCCAATCAGTTACTGGTCAGTCAGCCAACACAATTACAGAAAATGAGATATCAACATACGCAGTAGGCAGTCGAACTAATGATCAGCATGATAACAATGTCATCTTAACCTACAAATGCAAGGTTGGCATGTGTACACGTGCTCATGTATGGCGTGCGGTCACAACACAATGTGCAAAATAATTCCTTTGGTTTCTTCCGTCCATATTGTATAAGATTCTGCTAGAGAGTGCCACCTGTGTTTTTTTGTTGTTGTTGTTTTCTTCAGTCAAAGTGCCTATTACAAGCGAAAGAACGCGGAAACAGCATGTGCCGTATTAACAGCTAGAGCAAATGGGTGTCCACACATTCTCATTCTCCCTCACACCATTTTCTTTGATGGGGATGCTCCTTTTCACGTTTACAGTCTGTTGGCCACAATGCTTTAGTTTTACGTCGAATAAGAATCAGAGGGCTCGTCTTCTGTTAGGATCGCTCGCAGACGAAGACTCCCTTCACTACTACGGCGTCGTCTATTCCGGTTTAAGTCGCGCGTAATGTGTTTACATTGCAGCATCGAAAAGGCTATTCAACTGTGATTAGAGAGCACTGAAAAAGTGCGGCCGTGTTCTATTGCAAAGATCAAAGTCGTCATTACACATACAACACAAACGCTACTTTCTCGAATAGGAACGCAAGTATTACCGGCAATTGATGAAAAATAACGAAACGATGTTTTCTACAACGTGCACTCGCGCAAACACATATCGAAAATATTTGTCAATGAACAATACTCACGACCATGCAGTTGAGGGCGTAATACCCTTTACGGCTCCAGTACGATTCCGTTTCGCCGGGGCCGAGCTTCTTAGGGCGAACGATGGCTATTAGACTCCCGTCCACACATCCTACAACTCCTGGAATTTTTCCACGGCTAAGAAAGCCTTCTATGACGGCGGCTTTCTGTTGCGCCGTGGATGGGAATCTAACCCATCCTTTTTATTTGCCCACAACCGTAATGGCCTTGGCGACGGCTGTAATGATCCGGCTAACCGAAGGCTGCGACAGTGCAATCGCTTGTTCATTCCCGACGCACTGTTGAAAGCTCCCGGTGGCAAAAAACCGCAGCGCGCACTGCACTTTCATCGTAGTGTCGACACCACGAAATCTTTGAGGTCCGAGATGTCCTTCCAGCTCATCGCAAAGACGTCGCACTATGTCTTTGGAGAGCCTGAAATGCATTCGAAACTCTTTTCAAAGTCAATTTTGGCAAGTTCCGATTTCTGAAGAATACAAGAAATACTCTGCCTTCATAACGCCTTTTGACATGCATGAGTATTATCGACTCCCGTTTGGATGGAAGAACTCACCCGCTTGGTTCCAGAAGATCATGAGTGACGTCTTGCGACCGTTTCTTGAGAAGTTTTATAACGTGTACATCGACGATATAACAATTTACTGTCGCCATGAGGAGGAGCACTCAGAGCACCTTGCTAGTGTACTTCAAGCACTGAGTGATGCGGAGCTCAAGATGAATGACAAGAGAAGTGAGTTTTTCAAAAAAAAGTTGTGTTTCTAGGTGGAGTATTTGATGGCCAAACCAAGACAACAAAGCAGGAATCAGTCGAACTAATTTGAAAAATGCAGAAACCGTATCACCTACACTCTTTGCAGGTATTTCTCGCCTTTGCGGGGCATCTTCTGGCTTTCATTAGAGATTAGGCCCCAAAAGCAAAGTGCCTCACAGAAATGACCAAGAAGAGTGCGCCATTTCAGTGGAAAGCAGAGTGTGATTCCGTTTATCAAAGCCTTGTGAGCATCATTTCGTCTGACCCAATTCTGGCGTTTCCAGACTTACAGTTGCCCTTCGAGCTGAACACCGACGCTTCTCATTACGGCACAGGCGCAGTGCTTTACCAGAGTGATTCAGAAGCTCCACGGAGCCGGCAACGAAAGGTCGTGGGATATTAATGAATTAATGAATTAATGTTTATTTTGACAGAACGAAATACAGAGAACCTCTGACAAAGAGGCTGACAAAAAGGCGCGATTGCCTGACTAAGTGTCAGTCCCCTTCCCCGACCCGTTCCCAGTGCACAAAACACTCAAGCACACAGGGCAAAGTGGATACATACATAGCATGGCATGGCACACAAACATGGCACACAAAGTGGATACATAAACAAAGAAAATGAAAACTACATTAAATACGTAACAGAAATACTGGATGCGATTTGTGTACAAAAGAATGAACAGTCATACCTGAAGCGACAGCAAATAGATGTTAACTTTTTTTTTAAAGTGCTTAGGGACGGTGACTCACTTACTATAGTGAGTATGCCAGGGTGATGATTCAGAAAATCTGCTACTATGAATGCCTGCCTTTGCATGCCGTAATTGGTACGCATATTTCCTTTGTTGTAAGTTAATTGCCTTCTGTTACATTTGTGTTCATTCGGGAGGTATGCTTTAAAAAAGGCGCTTTCATCGTATACATTTTCGAAAGCGCAACTGAATTACACGACGACGGAGAAAGAAGCTTTGGCAATCCTAATGGCCGTACGCTATTTTATACTTTACCTGGATGGCAGGAGCTTAACGCTCTTTAGAGATCACCAGGCCTTAACGTATATCCTTAACCTCGAAGAGCCTAGAGGAAAAAAATGCGCGGTGGGTGAGTGAACTCCAGCAGTTTGTCCTGGTGGTCCATCACAGACCTGGAGAATACCTGAAGGATGCAGACGCACTCTCCAGACTTGCGGTAACCGCAGATCAGGAGACTGTCAGCGCAACTCTGCTGTGGGAGGGAACTGAAAAACTGGAGTTCCACGGTGGAAAGTTCGTAGTCCCAGAAACAATGGTGCCTCGAATCTTGGAACTTTATCATGACTCCCCGGACTCTGGCGGGCACGACGAATTCTGACGGACTTATCGCAAGATTCTTCAGCGTTTCCGGTGGATCCACTTGAAGGACGACGTCCAGCGGTACGTCCAGTCTTGCCATCAATGAGTCCATAAAGTAAAGTGCCTTCAGAGATCAGACGAGATGGTCCTACCTTGACATTCTGACATACCGTTTGAAGTCATCCAGGTGAATTTTGCAGAGTTCAAGAAAAAGGCTACAGGAGTAAGAAAAACACAGTCTTTCCTAGTGGCAATAGACCAGTGCACTAGAGTAGTGGCCGCACGACTGGGTAGGGAAGACGCAAATAGTGTGATTGCCCTTTTGAGCCGAGAGATGTTTAAGAATACCAAAGTAGTAATATCAGACAATGGACCAGCATTTGTAAGCAAGCGTCTGCAAAAGTCTGCGAAGGCTGGAAGAGTTGTTTTGCGACGCCGCGCGCCCTACCATCCTGCAGGAAATGGCAAAGCTGAAAGAATCATACGAGACTTGAAACAGTGAATTTCAATGTATCCCAGTTTCAAAGGTGGATGGAAGTGTTGCTTGGAAAACGCTGTAGCTCATCGCAATCGGTCGCACACTGCGAGTATTGGCTGTATTTTGCAGCATTTGGAAAGACACCGGTGCTCCGTGCTGATCAACAGCTTGGTATTGCTGACGTCCTGTAATTGTGCGAGAAGCGGAAAACTGCGGAAGCCTACCAGCGATACCGCGAAGATATGAAGAGGCAGTTCGACCGCCGCCACAACACGCAGGTACCACGTATACAGCTGAAAGGTTTAATAATCGTCAGAACACGTCTTCCGTGTACGAAGCAGATGTACACAGGACCGTATCGCGTGGTGCAAACTGCAGTGAAAAAAGGTGTTCTCAAGAGAGTTGGTTACGTCAACGATGACGGCGTGCTCGAGTTTGGAACCATTGGGAACGTATTTATCTGTCATCCCAGGAGGGATGAGTCTTCAAAGAGGGGGAGTGTACGTGGACTTTGTGAAGAAGTTAAAGGGTGTCTTAACGAAGACGACGGAGGGACGGGGGTGGAGAATAAATAAGATGGCTGACACCATAGCCTAGCCCTACTGTGTATTACTACAAGACATTTGGCAGGCACTCTTGTGCACTTTTGCTTGTATCTCCTATGGCATCAGACTAATTATTTCGTTTGCTTTGCACATTTCAGCCAAACATCACCAAACAAACCTTCACTTGGGTACTAAGCTCTCCCTGTGAGTGCACTAGTGCAGAGGTATGTACCATTGACATAATGCTTGTTGATTGGTATGACAGTACATTAATAGGCACATCTGTGGCAAACAGGTTGAGGTTACATATAGAGAATGATAGTATTTATGCTAATGGACACATCAAGAATCTCATAAGTATTATGGGCTTTCTGGATTTTCCTTTATTCTTAGCTTGAACTGTTCGATGTCCTGAATTGCTCTTATTTATATGGGATAATGAGATGTTGAGTATTATTCTAGCAGCCTTTCTCTTCGACGAGGTGATAAATCTAACTGATATGTCTAAAGTAGCACTGATTTCTTATGCATGAAGTGAAGTATTATGCTTTTATCAGGGTTGTCATTCCACAGCACCATGCAACAATATTAGGCTACTACACACGTTAGTTTCAAACATGTTCTATGTACTTTAAATTTAATGTTACCCCCCCCCCACCCCTATTTTTTTACTTCTTTTCGAGAAAAAGTATTAGAGGTACAGACACTGTATTTATATGTACTGCGTTGGGGCTAAGACCGCAAAGCTACACGTCTCTATTTTGTGCATGCCTGTGATTGCCGGCATTGTCCCCTGCTCGACAAACCAGTCTGTAGTAAACGCTTCGCCTGCGATGGACGCTTTTGCAGTGACAGCGTATTGAAATACTTGCGGCAAACCACAGTGAACTAGAGTATTCGAGTTCACTATACTGGATATTGATACAAAAAATAGTTTGTTTCGGTTTTCTGCTGCTCGAAGCGCCACCTGCTTCCTGTAGGAAAGGTGTCATAGCCGCTTCCTGTTCGACTTTCAAAGGTGAATAGCTGAGGCTCGAAGCTTTCTTCTGCTGTTATTCATAACGCAGTGCTAATAGATATATATTTGTCTATGCTACAATTATTTTGGGAACTTCTAGAAAGTTCTGCATTCATACTTTTGCGAATCTTTGCGTACGCATCATACCGAGAGGTAAGCAAACAGCCACTGTCCGTGGCACCAACTTGCCGCGACCTTCATGGCAAGGCCAGTATTTATTGTTAGTCCTTTTTGACGACATGCTTTATCGGCATAGGGCTGCACATGACCAACATTGTCCTTTCTTCAGGGCATGACAAAAAATGAAATTCAAACCAGAGTTATTGCTTCAATTCCCGCTTGATTTCGGTTCGCATCGTCCGCTATTTACTAAGCCTATTGGCTTGGCTTGATTGGCTGAGAAAATTGTCACCGTCTAACGCGCACCTCACCATCGGAGAAGTTTGCAGGTGCGTGTGGTGTTTTCGCTGCCTGTTGCAAGACCGCATGAGGTACGCACAAAATGTTCTTTCAGTGAAGTATTCGTGCACATGTGCGTGGCCTTGGTAGTGTCGATGTAGTCGCTTGTAGTATACAACTATTCGCTGGACAGTACAGGCTTGATGCAAAAGCAAAGTAAGATGCCCAGTTATTCTGTGGCACAGTCACGCAGCAGGTATGGTAGGGTTGTCGGTTGCAGTCGGCAAAGGGTTCTGGTTCTCAGACTGAAATAATATTTGCGGATACTAACCTCTTGAAAAATCAGTGGTAACACAGCTACAGAAAGCTGGTGCTGACATATTAGACGACAGCAGGTTGGTGCAAGTTAAACAATGCCTGAAGTGCCAGAGTTGGTGCTAGATGTTGTCGTTTTGTTGGTACGCTAGTGGCTAGAACAGCTTATGGGCTTCTACATGGTGTTAGTGAGATGTATGTAGTGATCCTCGCGACCAGTACTTGTGCAATGATGGTACATGCGGACAAAATGAATGTATATCGGTAGCACCACTCAGACTTGATGCTCTAGCTTTAATGGCAAGTACTGTTTAACAACCACCAATTGCATATTTCCTAGAATTTCTGGAAGGGTGTGCATGTGTGAGCACGATTCATGGTCGCAAACAATTACTCAATGGCTTGTGTCTGTGGGCTGTCACGTCTGCAGTAGTGTCATTGTTGACGTCGCATAAGAAGGAAAAACGCGACAGGCATAGTTTTCTTTTCACCTTTGCTTTCTGTATGAGCTACGGACGCTTTTTACTGGTTTTCATAGGCCCAACACGGAGTGTCTTTAAGACCTAGCAACAGTAAAGCACTGCGCTTCACGGAGGACCCAGATGCCAAGCAATGACACTCTTGTGTGCGAGATGTCCGTGTGTTACTACGCCGCCTTACTTCCCAGAGCGCACATAGAGCAAGTTTTCATTGTTACTGCTGATGTCTTTACAAGAAAAACAAGGGAATATGACTGGTCAATTTTTTTTAAGTGATTGTTATTAAAGATAAGCAATGTGTGAAGGGCTGCAGAGGACACAATAAATGGGCCAGGCCAGCCCGTCCTGAATTCGGTACCTGTGCAACGGTATCAAAGTTCAGAAGATAGTAGCCTCCGAATATTTAGTTACTTTTGAGTAATTCGTCAATTACTTTCATGGGGCAGTAATTGGTAACTGTATTCAATTACATTGATGTGCGAGGTAACTGTAATTGGCACCTGCCGTGGTGGCTTAGCGGCTATGATTTTGCGCTGCTAAGCACTATGTCGCGGGATCAAATCCCGGCCATCGCGGCCACATTTTGATGGGGGCGAAATGCAAAAAGCCCGTGTCCCGTGCATTGGGGGCATGTTAAGGAACCCTAGGAGGTGAAAGTTAATCCAGAGTCTCCATTACGGCTTGCCTCATAATCAGATCATGGTTTTGGCACGTGGAACCCCACAGTTTATTTATTTGTAATTGGTTACATTTTTTTGTGTAACATATAGAAGTCTGCATTAAGCCTGTGGCTTCAAGGGGTACTGAAATGGTTTTTGAAGAACATAAGAAAACATTGTCGATCTGGTAGCGAGGCTCCTGAGTACATGTTAGCCAAATAATATTGTACTGCATGCAGAAGGGACGTTGCAATCTCATGTCAAATAGTAAAAAAATCAATCGCTCTTGCTTCCGCAATGTCGTCATGCATTGTCATCGCAATTAGCTGCAGCCACAGCAGGTATTGACTAATTTCGTAATAGCGAGAACGTTCTCAGCAATAAAATTGTTGCTTCTTTGAGTGAAGTAACTGAAAGGTATATATGTCTGCAATCTCCAAAAAAAAAAAAAACAGAGAAGCCCGTTCCTCTTTACACAGTCAATCTAGACACGACAGTTGCATCTTTCTTTGTCTGCTGCATGTGGCATTTCAGATGAAAGGCGTAGCATAGATACCGCAGCCGTCATGAGTCGTCTCCGCGACCACGATATTCAACCTTTGGGCGTGGCATTGTTCTCCAGAACCACCTTTCTATCTCCCTCGTGTAGCTTCCATCATGATGGTGTAAATGAAAGGATAGATCAAGCCCCTCATTTATTTATTTGTTTATCTTTTATTATTTATTTATTTATATGTAATGCAGCCCAATATAGCGCTACAGCAGGAGTGAGAACACTATACATTACATTACACATTAAAAACACACATAAACACAAAAAGATGAATGATCAAAAAGAAGCGAAGTGCTTGCCAGTGGTATCTATGAAATCATTTAGTGACAGTGAACCAATGTTACCGGGCAGAGAATTCTAAAGCTCTATTGTACATGAAAAAAAACTGTACTTCAATGCGCTAGTGCGGACATAAATAAGTTTTATGTTCAAGGTGTGGGAGCTACGGGTACAACTTGTGTTAGTAAATGTGATATAGTTACAGTCAGAAAGGCCAGAGGGGGAGTTATTAATTGCATATAAAAGTTTTAAGGGAACAATGTGATAACGTAAAAGTAATGGCTCAATGTTCAAAAATTGTTGAGCCTGTTTGTGAGAAAGTGCGGCTGTAATTTTGGCAAATGAAATCGATAGATTTTCGTTTAATGTTATTCAGCGAGCTTATTTAACGTTGTTTATAGGGGAACCAAACGACAGATGGATATTCTAGAACAGCGTGATTAAGTGTTTTATATAATAGCATTTTAGTATCGTGGGGGGTCTTAGTTAAAGTGCGGCGCAAATAACCTAGTTTTCTAAGGGCATTCCCGTTAACATATTCAATACCTTTGAGACCACGAAATATGTTCGGTTAGAATGGCAGCTAAGTATTTATACCGAGATGCTCTTTTAAGTTGGATGCCATCCAGAGAGTAATCGAGCGAGAGGGGGCTCTGTCTATTGGAAATTGAGATCACGACTGTTTTCTACAGTTGATGTTCATTTGTCACGTTTTCCACCAAGCGCAGAAAAACATAAGTGATTGGGCAAGACGGTGGTGGTCATCAATGGAGTTAATAGATTCGTGTAATTTGCCGTCATCTGCATAAAGTGTGATTTTTAGTTGAGGTGCTACGGGGTAAATCATTGATCTATATTAGAAATAATAAAGGGCCTAAAAGGATCCCTCAGGAACGCCTGACTTAATGCCGACAGGAGTTCAGTCCACTGAGTTAAAAGGAAGAAATTGTAAGCATTAACGAAGAAAACTGGCTATCCAAGAAACGAGACAGGTATTATGAAATATGGCGTTTAAGTTTACTAGTAGTTTAGAATGAATCACACAGTCGAAAGTTTTAGAGAAGTCAATAAAGATGGCATCCACTTGATTACCTATGTCTAGGTTAAAATCAATATCATGATAGAAATTGGCTAATTGCGTTACAGTGCTAAAACCACGAGGGAAACCATGCTGGACAGATGTTAGAACATCATTAGAGTTATGGAATTCAATTATATGTTGGTGAATAACGTGCTCTAACAGCTTGTACGACGGGGGTGTGAGAGATATCGCCCTGTAGTTAGAGAGAAGTTGTTTATCATCTGATTTACACAAAGGCTGGACTTTGGTTGTTTTCCATTTAGTTTGTACTTCACCATAGTCTAAGGCCCAAACAATGAAACGCTCCTTTCCTTAGACCGCTTCTTAAGCTTACGTGATGCCTCCTTACAGTGAAGGACCAATGGAGGAAGCAAGCGTACTCTGAAAGCTGCCTTCGCCCGTCCTCACGTGAGGAACGGTTGCCGCGCGCCTGAGTTCGAGAGTATCACTTAAAAGCTTTACGCAAACACCATTATTGAATAAAAAGAAGTATCGTTGCGCAAGTTTTTAATTGAAGTGCTAATATAAAGATGCGGTGACACGTTCTTATAGTTTTGTTTGCTATACGTGAAAAAGTACCCCATTCTAGCGCAAAACTTGATGCGTTCTAATAACACTGGCACGCATGCGCCGTGCAATGCCTATCAAATCTATTCGCACAGAACGCGCGAATGAAACCAACATGCCTGGCAAGACATACTTCACCGAAGAAGAGAAGGACCTTCTGCAGGACCTCATCAACAAGTATAAGGACGTCATCGAGAACAAGCGCACGGACGCCGTGTCGTTAAGCGCGAAGGCCAAGGCATGGGAAATACTGTGCGCAGAATATAACAGCAGGCCCTTTGTGCGTGCCCGGGACGCCAAACAGCTCAAGAATCTGTGGAATAACATGAAGCAAAGGTGGAAGCGCGAGAAAGCGAAACAAATTCGTGACGTCATGGCTACAGGTATGTTTCACTGCTTCGTGAAAAGGCAATGCGTATTGCATACAATGCCTATTGCATATTTACAGGAGGCGGCCCGCCACCACAGCCTATAGAAGATCGGCTTGCACAGGTTGAAGCAGTCGTACCACACCTGACCACGCGAGTACCAAACCCCTTTGACAGCGACCGCCCGCTAGATGCTCCATCAGATACGCAAAGCGCTTTGGAGATACTGAACGGGATGTTGCATGACAGCGGACCGACCGACAGTGATGAAGGTGCGTAGACTTGCGAGAGCAGGTCCCCCTCGAAAGACCTGGTACTGGCAGCGTGGCCAGAGGTGGAAAGCTCTCCAGGCATCGTTAGCGCTTCTTCCGCAGCACACATCTCCACTCACGATTTTGATTAGCCGTTTTCGTGATGTGGTTGCATATATTGCCATCTCTTTTCTGTCCACATGGTCACCCCATAAAACCCTCTTTCTTCTCTCCTCCTTTTTACAGTGCAGAGTGGCCGGCCTTTCCTTTTCTCGTAAACGAACCAATCTCTAGTCTGGGGGATCGGTGTCTTCGCTTTCATATACAAATATGTTGCTCGCGTTCTGCATGCCCCCAAGTCACCTGCTGGGTGTCCCAGCTAACTTTAGCCAGAGTTTAAAAATACGCGAATGCTATGTAGCTGGACAGAACCAAGGTAATGTTACTTGTCGCTAGGAGATGCTGTGATAGTTTTTTTCAATCTATGTAATGACATAATTACCCCTAATTAATTATCAAATTGTGAAATGTTATAGTTACATGAAAAGTGGCAGAGAGAAAATTGTAAATCAGCATGAAAAACCTGCGATACAGCTTTCTGATGCTCAATACGTGCTACATAGTAGTGTTCTTCCGAGCGTGAAGGAAGCCTGCAAGTACACGCAAACTGGCTCGAGCGGTCACTCGCGCGACAATTTCGCATGCATTTGCGGGCTTCCTTCACACTCGGAAAAATACTTCTATGTAGCACGTATTGAGCATCAGAAAGCTGTATCGGGTGTTCTTCATATCACTCTACAATTTTCTCATTGACATTTGTGATGTAATTATAACATTTGGGAAGTTTCATGATGACTTATTTCAGACTAATTATGTAATTAGGTTGAATAAAATAATTGGAATATCTCCAAGAGACTGTAAACATTACTTACCTTGGTTATGTCGAGCTATGTGGCATTCGCATATTTTAAAACTCTAGGTAAAGTTAGCTGGGACACACTGTTTGTGCAAGCTTGTTTAGGTGCAGAAAATTTCTTTAAAAAATTGCCTGTGGCAGGTAATGCAATTATAATCGTTGATGTACAGGGTCGTCCTTTTTGAAAGGGAACACGCGAGCGCGTGGCCTGTGCTCTGCGGCGGCTGCCTAGAGCGCCGGTCAGTGGCAGCGAGAGGAAGCACGTCCGCTTTTGGCGTCATCTATTGACGGTCAGAATGACTAGGCATGGCCGATTGGAAGCGCCTACTGGACTCCCTTCCCCGTATTAATGATACGCAAGGAGTGGGGCCTGCAGCGCGAGCGCGATTTGCTAGCTGCAGGCCCCGCTCCTTGCGCATCAGTAATACGGGGAAGGGAGTCCAGTAGGCGCTTCCAATCGGCCATGCCTAGTCATTCTGACCGTCAATAGATGACGCCAAAAGCGGACGTGCTTCCTCTTGCTGCCACTGACCGGCGCTCTACGCAGCCGCCGCAGAGCACAGGCCACGCGCTCGCGTGTTCCCTTTCAAAAAGGACGACCCTGTACATTGCTCAATGCAGCGGCCATTAATTCTGCAAGAAATGGAAATGGTAATTATAGCAACGTAATTATTCTAATTAGTTTTTTAATCAAGTACTTTGCCTTTCAACGTATAAATTATAGCCACTGAATTCGCATGGCGCACACACTTAGAACGAATTCTCTGTACAGCAAGAGTTGCAAGATATCTTCAAAATATCCGTCGAAATGCATTGGTGTCAACACCACTTCTGTGCTTCAATGCATGCAAGAGCGGTTTCTTAAAACAGTACCTGCAATACGAGCACATTTCATCTGACACTCTGAAAATTATCTTGAAAAGTGGCACAGTCCAGAGAATTCATTCCAAGTGCATCCGCCGTGCAAATGAGTCGTATGCTGAATTGTGTGGCATACAGCAATTAAATAAAATGGAAATTAGTGTAACTATGTTACCTGGTAAATTAAGCACTTTGATTTCTGGAAGGAATGGCCACTGCATTGACTAATTTAGAGGAAGGGTCATATTGTGCAATCTGCCATAGGCAAAGGTTACAAGTTTGGTGCAGCTAAAAAAAAACCTGTATACCTGGAACTGTTAAGACAGGTACTGGTACAGGCGTGTTATCATTTGTAACTGCATAAATTCCGTGACAGAGGATCTGAAAGCATTTAACAAATTCAGTTGTATTTTATTCCATGATCTACTTCCTCACAATTTATGCAAGTTGTTAAAATGGATGAAACCACTTCTTTGCAGAACGAACACTCGAACTCAGCTCAAGTGACAGAGCAGCAATACAGTCAATGGTGCACAGATCTTGTACATCATGCATGGGTAATGAAGACAATCCTTCTATACATGAGCCTGGATTTGACACAAACACACACAACAGTCAACGTGCAGATGAGCCAAGTATGCGGCATGTCCGTGGAGGTAGGCTAGGTCTCTTGCAGGAGACACTTCAGGCTGAACTTGAGGCTCGTCTCGATGCCATCAAAAGCGAGAAAAAAAAACAAAGCGATTGAACACAAAATTGAGCATAAAATTGAAGTTCGTATTTTGAAAGAAAAAGAAAAGGTGCAAAAACTGAAGCAGGAGCTCCTGAAAAAACAGCTGCAGGCGGATAGATAGATAGATAGATAGATAGTACTTTTATTCATGTCAATTCTCGTACACCAAAAATCAGGCCTACCAAAGCCTCACTAAGGGCTTGAGTGGCAGCGCCTGGCAGACAGCGAACATTAGCAAAACAAAGGAAAATTGAGATGTTGCAACGAACTCGACAAACAAACAAAACAAAAAAAAGAAAAATTTAACAACTCAGACAGACAGATATAAAAACATAACTATTACAACAGCAAAAGGATGACAGTAATGCGACATTAAGACAGTAACACTCGATTAAATCATTATGGAGCAGGAAGTAATGCGGAGACATACCGCAAAATTTTTTTCAAGGTGTATTTTGTCCTCATGCGGAATACACTAGGTGGCATACTATTGAAACAGGCAGGTACATAGTATTGACGTGTGCGCTTCCCGTATCGGGTTGAGGAGCGAGGAATGCAGTAACGGTATTTTGGTCTTAAATCACGTGCAGGAACATATGGAATGGTGAACTGACTGTACCAGAAATGTTTAAGCACAATAGTTTCTGTTAATAAAGCGTTAAAATTTGGAAGCTTTAATCTTCTGAAAATATCAATGTTATTACCAATGGGCAGGTCGTAGGCAATATTCTTTAAAAGTAAACGTAGAAGCGAATTCACCCTGCGCTGCCAGCGAACCGTGCAGTGACCATAAACAGTGATTCCATATCTAAGCACACTATAGGCTAGAGCGTGTGTAACGCATTTACGGACAGAAAAAGGCATAAAATATCTAATATTATACAGGACACAAGATACAGCGCGAAGTCTTTGACAAACAAAAGCAAGGTGCGAGTTCCAAGACAGATCACTGTCGAAGATCAGGCCAAGATATTTGACCGAATGCGCATATTTTACTGGTACACAGTTACAATGAGAACAGGAGGAAGTGTGCAAATAAACAGGATGACTCAACTCAATTTTTTTAAAGGGTTATGAAAACATATAAGTTGCGTTTTGGAAGTATTAACATTGATAAGGTTAGACTTAAACCAGTCCATGGCTTTAATAGCTGCCATCTGTAATGCTGCAACAGCATCAGTGTATTTCTTTGCGCGCGCAACAATGACAGTGTCGTCAGCATACTGGAACAATGAAACAGGCACATTGTTAGCAAGATCATTAACGTATAGATTGAATAACAAAGGACTCAATATAGAACCTTGAGGGACTCCGGAAGTGATTATCGTGAATTCGCTATGGAATCTTGAAATCGACACATATTGGCGCCTATCTTGTAAAAAGTTAGTAAGTAAGTGTAGAAACGAACCTCGAAATCCTAATGTAGAAAGTTTATCAAGCAGAAGAGCGTGGCAGATGCTATCGAAGGCTTTGCTTACGTCAAGAAAAAGAGAGCATACGACTTCATTCTTATCAAAAGCTGAATTTAGTGTGTCAGAGAATTCTTCAAGAAGATCTGTTGTTCCTTTTCCTGGTATGAAGCCATACTGACAAGGTGATAGAACATTGTGCGTATTCAAAAAATTCGTCATGGTAAGTAATAGATGCTTTTCAAAAATTTGGCCAATGCATGGCAGAATAGAGATAGGTCGATAATTACTCATCATGTTTCTGGAGCCACCCTTATACAAAGGTATAATTTTAGCAGTTTTCATTGAAGTCGGCATTATACCTCTGGAAATGATACTATTAAGCATAACTAGTAGGACACCCTTAATAGCTTCAAAATTTCTGCACAATTCAGAAACAGTGAGGCCGTCGTGACCAGGAGATTTACTACGTTTAAGACTGAAAATTATACACCTTAAATCACTTTCGGTAATGTCAGGAAGGAAAGCAGATTCCATCACACACTGCCTGATTAAAGGATATCTGTAGTAGTAACTTGTTGAAGTGCAAAGGCAAGCAAACGTACCTAAGGTTTTCAATACATTATGCCACAATTGATGGCAAGAATGCTCAGGTTCTTCTTGCTTGTTTTGTTTCACAGGTAACAACTAGTCATTGTGCACATGTACCTGTTGTATTTTACTTTAAATAAATTATGTCATTTTCAGAAGAAACAGTAGGTCTGAAATGTCATTTTTTAAACTACAACATGTCATGTTTACAAATAGCAATGTTTTGCTCACTGCACACAGCGTTTTACTCACTGCAAGGTCAGCCAGGCTCAACTGGTACTCTGCGGGTGACTTGAACATATTTGTCCAGCAGCTAGCAAACACTCTCAATGGTAAGTGGAACATAGCTTTTCGAAGCACCTAACATACACTGCTCACAATAGACACTGAGTAGCTGCATGTTTAAATCAAGTCCACTTCATCGTTACTGTGCCCAGAGGAAAAGCACCGACGGATGTAGCAGCTGCGTACTTGTGTGCCCAGAAGCGTGTCTGGACACCCTTGGGTAGTACTGTCAGGCAGACACGCGTACAGGTGTTCCTCATCAGGACGTGGACAAGGGTCTCGCAACATACGGGCAAGGTTTGCAGTGCTGCACAAGCTGTAATAATGGCTGCAGACCGGTCAGTCTTTGTCAGCAGCTTTACCCTCAGGCAAGCGAAGCGCCACTTCCATACGCCAAATGCGCGTTCCACGCTGTTTCTCGTTCTTATATGACTGGAGTTGTATCTGCAGGAGAGAAAAATAAAATGTAAAAAAAATTCTTAAGCAACAAGCAATACATTTAAATGGAATTTTGAGCAGGCCCAGTTACAGCCATACTTCACTGCGGAACAGTGAATGCGAACAATTTAGTTATTTTGTTTAGCAGGCAGGTAGTAATATACATTTTTCAAATCTTTCAACTGTACTCGCTAGCTCCCTATGGGATTACCATTCAGACACTGTGAAGCCTATGTGCCCTTCGAGGTAACGAACCAAACAGTAAATGGCTAGTGTGGACAGTAATAGTGCTGTCCACATATTACTGCAGTAATATGTGGGGGCTTGTACATAAGGAGCCACAAAATTTCAGAGGTTTACCTTCCCATTTGTTTGCCTGCTCCGCTTCTGTAAGTTATGTGTTCAATGTACAAGTATCTATGTCATTTGCAAATGAAATAGTACGCTTGCATTCTCTGTTTCATTACATAACACTCAAGATTTAAGCAAAGTTCAATAGCACTAAACATAAAGATTGCATGCATGATAACTGGTCATACCAAGTTGCATGTGCCATCACCTCTTTTCGGGATCAGTGCGCGGATCCCTCAGCGGTGTCATGAGAAACGGTAGACAAGCGTATCCCTGGTCACCAAGGAGAACGCCAGGCACAGCTCTTTGCTCATACAGCGCCATGACTCAGCTGTTGGCGAATATTCTGCTGTCATGCACAGATCCAGGCCAACTTGCTACAAGGTCGAAAAAATTGCAGCTCTGGACCAGTAACAGCCTGTCAACAAAAAAGTGTGCATATATTTAAAATGGTCACGTCTGACAAGAACAACCATGCGTGAACATTCGTAGCTTGCATACATCCTTTCTGATCAACCAACATGATACATCATATGTATTCTCCCTATATTTCACATCAGTGCACCATATTTGGCGGCACTTTCTGATGCATAACCTACATACAGGTGCGGGATCACTGCTTAGCACACTAACGTGTTCAATGTGAATTATTCCACTCCAAAATATTCAGTAAATACAAAAATGGTGATCGCAAATGCAGCGAATTTTGTGAGACGCTATGTTTCACTAGTGATAGCAATTAGCACCACAAAATGACGCTTCACAGTTCGCCGCTATATGTGCCACAAAAATGCAGCCATCGTTCTATATGAAACGCAACGGCACATTTTTTCAAAGCACTTAGGTGTACTGCACGCCAAATAAAGTGACATCTTCGCTACGCGCTGAATTACATGTACGGCGTTTATGACGGGAAAATCTGTATGGCTACGCGTCTTTACTCAAGCGCAAACAGTGCCTATACAAGCTACTGTCTTAGGAATTGTCGCCTTCATTGTGCGAGGGGTCGGCGCACGAGTTAGGCAATCCTGCGGACGACTGCACTTCGCTGTACTGAAGATGCAAAGGTGTGCATACATGACATAGCTAGCAGCTACTAATGGGACAGTAAATTAACACGATAATGTAGTAATAGGAGAATACAAACAAATACGTAAGCTTACCTGCACGTTAATCGAGAAGAATCCCTTGCGGTTGCGGAACACCTCGGCGTTCTCACCCCCAGGACTGACGATGGGGATGTGCGTACAGTCAATAAACCCGGTGACACCGGGAAACCGGCCAATTTCGTAGAATCGGGCCATCACACCCTGCGCTTCAGCTGCCGTGGGGAGCCGCACATATTTCGGAAACAGGCGTACGCATATGGCTTGCGTAATTTCCCACACACAACGGGACACATACTGCTGGGAAACATGCACCAGGTGGTAACTCTAAATTTAGCGTCACACATTACTTCCCCCCTTTTTTTTGGCTTCTGGATTCGATTGGCGCGGCTCGCTACGTGCTTGCGCGCGCTTTTCCGAGCGCAGATTGGTGTGCGCCTGGTTTCTGCACTAGGCTGGTACGCGATCGCTTTTTCGAGCGCAGATTGATGTGAGCCCGGTTTCTGCACTAGGCTTTTGCACGATCGCCTGCTTTTTGCACTGGGCTTTCAAAAGGCGAAGTGAGCGTCGCTTACTGCAGGCGGCTAGTGATTTGGCTCACGTACTGCGTGAGCAAAAACATAGGCACGTGGCTCATGAAGGAGATGACCGGCGACTTGCTTAATCTGTCGGACCATGTCATCGCCGACTGGAGCAACTACGCTCGTGAGGTCGTGCGGGACGAGCTGCTGGCGCGACCCCCACGGCCCCGGGAGGATTGTGCAAATTGATGAATGCCTCCTTCGCGGCAAGCGAAAATACAATCGAGGCCGCCTGATGACGGGCGACAACGTTCCGCCGAGCCGCCAAAATTACGGCGGCATTGCAGATCGTGGACCATGGGTATTCGGCATGATCTGCGTGACCACCGGGGAGCTCCGACTATTCAAGGTCGACCGACGAGACGCGGCGACGCTAGGCCCCATTATTGCAGCCAACGTTGAACCGGGAACCACCATCCACAGTGATGAATGGGCCGCATACAACTGCATCCCGAACTTAGTGGGGGCTAACGGAGCAAGACTGAATTTGCAATGGGAGGCTGTTAACCACAGCATGAACTTTGTAGACACAATCACGGGCGCTCACACCCAGAAAATCGAAAGCTACTGGCAGAAGGTGAAGCGCCACCTCGTCTCCGCCGGCTACAGGGTGACTCCACAGCTTCTCGAGTCGCACCTGATATGGCTATGGTGGGCATCGATTAATGGGCACATGCGCTGCAAGGACTCGTTTCTGCGTTTATTAGAAGCGATCGCACGGCGCAACCCAGTGTGACATAGTAATGGAAAATAAAAGGCACTTTTCTGACCCTTTGCTTTTGTATGAATGTTTCCCGGCATTGCTGCGCGCTTCCATACACGGTACGCCCGCGGCGCAGCGCTTCCGCAGTAAGCGACGCTCACTTCGCCTTTTGAAAGCCCAGTGCAAAAAGCAGGCGATCGCATAACAGCCTAGTGCAGAAACTAGGCGCACACCAATCTGCGCTCAAAAAAGCGCGCGCAAGCACGTAGCGAGCCGCGCCAATCCAATCCAGAAGCCAAAAAAGAGGGGGGAAGTAATGTGTGACACTAAGTTCAGAGTTGCCCACCAGGTCGCCCACGACGGTCTGAATGGCACCAGTGCCGTAAAAACGAAGCGTTATGAGACGCTTCAGCAACGGTGGAAACGGCACTCCCCTTTGGCCCGTGTTGTCTTTCAACTGCAAATCGGACATGATGGCCAACACGGACGCCTTGGTGAAGCGGAACCTGAAGGCAAACTCTTCTTCACTGTACACTTCCATGGGGTTTACCGCGTCGCGAAGTAACCTCACTGCGGGTGAATACCGGTACACTTCTCCGAACACAAACTCACAGCCACGCTTCACAAATTCCACGAAGTCAGCCGCACTGTCACCTCGCCACGACGCCATTTCTTCTTTGCCTGCGTTGAATCAGCTCAAGGCGCTGACGGTCACGCTTGCCACCACGCTCGCGGCACTCCGCAGGCGGGCGATAGCGCGCACGCGCAAGCATACGTCACGTGGTCAAGCACTGAGGTGAAGCGCTCGTTCAGGGCCATGAGCAGCGTAAGGACGCATGAAGGTAGCGACAGCTTCCTAACCTTACTTGAGGCCTCCTTACAACGAAGGACTGATGGAGGGAGCAAGCGTACTCTGAAAGCTCCCTTGGCCCGTCCTCACGTAAGGAACGGTTGCCGCATGCCTGGGTCCGAGAGGATCTCTTAAAAGCTCTACGCGAACACCACTATTTAATAAAAAGATGTTGTGTCGTCGCATAATATTTTAATTGAAGTGCTAATATAGAGACGCACACGCTCTTCCTTCTAGTATTGTTTACTAAACGTAAAACAGTTCAACATTATAGCGCAAAACCTGATGGTCACCAGCAACGCTGGCACGCCGGCGTCATGCAACGCCTAGCAACGCCACTCATCCCGAACGTGCGGCTGATACGAGCGCCTCTTCTTCTTTACAATCACACACACACACTCTCTCTCTCTCTGATATGAACATGCCTGCCAAGACAGCCCGCGCGTCCCGCGCTCACATGGGGCTCGCGCTTCTCCGCAGGTCGGCGACAGCGCGCGTGCGCAAGCAAACGTCACGTGGCTAAGCAGTGAGGTGAAGCGCGCGTTCAGGGTCAGGAGCGGCGTAAGGACGCATGAAGGTAGCTTCGGACGTAGAGTCGAGCGCGATTTGAAGGTTATCGCGCGAGCGTCAACCAGCCTAGCACTCCAGGCACCTGGCGGCCGCTTTCGGGACAGGAAAAATCATGATTTCGCACTCTTCTCTCCCTCGTTCACTGTTCCATACAACCATCAACCTCGCGACAAACTCACCGCCCTTTCTCTCTATTCTAAGCTTTCCATTTCTTGCGATAAAGTGTAGACTTGGTTACCTCGTATCTTCGCGGGTGAAAACAAAATTGGTGGGAAAGATCTGGTAAAGCCAGTGCTTCGCACTTCTTGATTTTACGACTTTGAAGTTGGAAAAAATATATCAACGCAGCATCGCCTCGTCAAATCGCCTTTGTTAACCAATAAATTCCCGCAAAACATTTTTTTCACAAGGGTATATAACGGCTGCAATGATCGATGCGATCCCAGATCACATGTCGCAAGAAAAATGCCACGACGATTTATGGCAGAGGAGCGCCAAGAAATTGTTTCATTGGGAAAGTTTATGTCCCAGCGAGAGATATCCCTGCAGGTGAACCGTCCTCAGAAGACAGTAAACCGCATTCTTCGAGCGTTTCACCGGGAGAACCGCTTGGAAGATGCCCCGCATCAAAGGAGGCCTAGAGGAACAACTGAGGAGGAAGATGCTCTGATAATAGCTGCCGCCATCCACGATCCATTCATGACAGCGAAGAAAATCAAAGAACTTGGCCTTCGCCTAAGTCTTTCGTCCATCCGAAAGAGACTTAACGCTGCGGGTCTTAAAAGCCGCGTGGCTGCGAGAAAGCCACTTTTGACCAGCGAGCATCGCAAGAAGCGTCTGGAATGTGCGCATCGGCACGAAACATGGAGCGCCGAGGACTGGCAACACGTCATGTTTAGTGACGAATCGACATTCACTGCCTGCTGGAACCAGCGACTCCGTGTTTGGAGAGTCGACGGCTGCCGGTGAGATTTACTTTTCTTGCATATCATTTCACACCTAACTTTCTGCTGCCCCCTGCTACGCTTTCCTTCTCTTAAGATCCAGCGCGTTACTCATCCTTTAATGACCATTGGTTGTCTTGCCTTCTTATTACCTGCCTTGCTCATGCCCATTTCTCATTGATTTCGACTGAAATGTCCTTAACTCGTGTTTGTTGCAGAATAAGGGAGATTTTGGAAAGTTGGTACGGTGTCGTTTTTGAATTTACCAGAGTGAAAGACAGGGACATGAAGTTTATTGAAGTAACCGCACAAGCATGCACAAAGCGTGGCTTTAGGACCGGCATACCATAGCGGAGTTTCAGTCGAAGTGCGAGCATGTGTGCAAACCTAAAATCTGCGGTCTCTAGCTGGAAAATATGCACGCCGCTCTGAAATTCTTCACCTCAGTGTATCACGAGCTGCAAATACCTTAGCAGCTTTCGCTCAGTTTCTCATAATATAGTGGTAACTGCCCTGTGAGTGTTTTGGTTATTAAATTCGAGGCATCAATTTTATTGCAGCTATGACGATGAAAACGTCCGCGATGTCGCAGCAAGCGGGCGTGTCTCGGTGAACGTCTGGGGTGCAATAACCTACGCCGGTCTGGGTCCACTCTTCCGCATCCCAGGGAGGCTCACGGCCGAAGTCTACAACGAGATCGTCGACACTGTTCTCCTTCCTTTCGCCGTGAATGGACCTTTCCGTGACGGGTGTTTTTATTTCCAACACGACGGCTGCCCTGTTGACACTGCATCCTCAGTGCAGGAAAATCTGAACAAGTCTGGAATTGCGCAGCTCCTTTGGCCGCCAAACAGTCCCGACCTGAACATAGTTGAAAATGTTTGGGGTTTTGACGAACACTGACGCAGACACTCTGTGGGCAGCCGTTGAGAGGGAGTGGAATGTCCTCCGACAGGACCCAGAACTGGCAGAATCACTGTTCGCTTCTATCCCGAAAGGGATAAAGGACATGAAAGAAAGAATGGGCGCCGCGTTGAAGTATTAGGATCGAGGTCAAAGGGTTAAGCCTGGGATAATGCATAAGAAGCATTAGTCTCTTTTAGAAGCCAACAAAGAACGATTGAAATGAATTTGCGCCTAATGAACATTAATGGGTAAGCAACGATGACACGGCCATTTTCCGAGGTAGTTCGTTGCTTAGCCCTCTCCCTATACGATGCCACTGACGTCGAAAATGAAATAATCCTTTACACAACCATCACTAAAATTCGCAGCACCATTTAGAGACCATAGCAGCCTGAACAAATATCGAAACAGTTAGCGTTTGTCAAATTCAAACGCCTTAGTGACTCTGTCGTTCCTCGTTTGTCTCCTATTTGTGACCCGCTGCTCCGGCTTGGCGACAGCACACATTCTAATCCCGACCGCATTGTCTGTTCTCGGCCTCAAGGACCAGCTTGCACATGTGGATCCTTTCATCGGTGATGATTTCCCTCTGCTTCGCACGTGTGTAACTACAGAGCCTGGAAGGGAACATCATAACTAGATCTATTTTTCTTATTTATGCATAAAATCTATCCATATTTAGTGCACTTATTCATATTATTATACTGCCCCCTACACACACACACACACACACACACACACACACACACACACACACACACACACACACACACACACACACACACACACACACACACACACACACACACGTATACATGAAGAATTTCAGGATTTATAGAACTCTTCTATGTATTAGGAGGCATTCGCGAAAAGCAAAATCATTGCGCTGTCGTTGATTCCGAACTTCCAAAGACGTGCATGTCCAGGAATTCTGGACATTCTCCTTCGGAACTTCACAGCAACGCACAAGTGTAACTCAATGGGAATTTTTTTTTTCTAATTTATATTTTAGAATATAGGGCGAGGAACAAAAAGTATCAAATGACCTCAACAAGAGGGTAGTCCCTTCTAGCAACATATGCATTTGGGCACTTAGTCGGAACACGGGTGGTACGTTAAAGCAGTTAAAGAAAGTCAAACAGGGGCGGTGAAGTCCAACGACAGGAGAAAATCGTTTTGCACCCTCTCGCCAGAGGGCACATTGGCTTAAAAAAGCGCCAAATTTAAACCATAAAGCGATTTATTACAGCTGGCATTGAGAAGGTATTGGTAGAGGGAGTGTTATGCAGCCTGTTGGCACGTGCAGGCTTTTGAGAAGCAGCCAAGATGCTACAGAGTGGTTATGCATGTGCATGTCTTGAGCATGCCTGGGTATGGTTCTATGCGCATGCTCGCTCTGTGTATGAGTGTGCGGGCGTGTGCCTCCGTATTTGCGTTTGCATGCGCGCGAGTGCGTGTATGCGTGTGTCAGCGTTCGCGACGTGTGTGAGCGTTCGCAGCGTATGTGCGTGCCTGCGTGTGTGCGCGGCGGTGCATGCGTGGGCGTGTGTGTACGTGTACGCGTGCCAACGTGTGCTTTTCGTGTTTCAGCATGCAGGATTGCGAAAAAATGTGTGCGTGTTTGGTGCGCATGGATATCTGTTCGTGCGTATTGTGTGTGTGTGTGCGCGTGTGCGTGTATGCGTATGACGGATGGAGAGAGAGTACGTGCGTGTGAGGGAGAGCGCGTCTGCGTGCGAGGGATAGAGTGTGTGTGTGTGTGTGTGTGTGTGTGTGTGTGCGTGTGTGTGTGTGTGTGTGTGTGTGTGAGAAGAAAGAGAGAGACGCTGTTTAGAGACCAGACAAAGCGGACGTTGCGTACTACGCTGCGATGTTTTCCTTTGTTGAACTGTACTGCATGACCAGAATATAAGTTCTTTTAAACTTTGTTGGACCCTTGGCCCTCTCTGCAGCGCGCACGGGGGAAGCCTTTGAATCGCGCGCCACAACGGCACTCGTCGCATGGAGCATGCGCATCGATCGCGGTAGCGTAAGAACTCGCGCGGGGACTGCCGGGAAGGCGGCTGCCCGATAAGAAGGCAGCGGAGACGGCACTCGGGGCTTTTTGCGGGGCGCGGGCTTGGGGAGGCGCTGGTGGGGCGTGGCCCGTGTAGGTTTCTTTTACCGAGCGTGCTGCAGAGCATGGGGAAAAGCGTCTTTGCATTGTGTCTGCATGAAAGAGTATTGTTGTTCTTGTTGTTCGCTTTTGGGACTGTCTGCGCGCCTGGTTCGGTGCTTGCTTGCTTTCTGCCCTTTATGCATTCTGTTATCGCCCGAAAGATTGTGTTGGTTGATGGTTGGTAGCGGCCGTTCTTTCGTCGCTCCCTTTCGCTTGTATATTTTGTTGCCTCGCTGTTTTGCTGCTTGCCTCTTTGCTTTTGCTGCTTTGCTTCTTTGCTGCCTGCTTCCTTGCCTTGTTGTTTTCTGCTATTGGCCGCGAGGCTGCGGTAATTTTGAGTGTTACATTCTATCGTAAATTAAAGCGGTTTTTGTTCCTTGCGCCTTTGGTCCTTTGTCGTGCTGGTCGCAGCTCGCGGACCCCCTGAGCGAAGGCTGAGGGGCCTTCAAGTTTTTTCCCTCTAAACTAAGTTCTGTGTTATCAATCTCACACAGCCGGCGTGTAATCGCTGTCGCGCTAAGCTATCACTGTTTCCAGCATAGTGTGTGCGCGCGAGGGAAAGAGAGCGTGTGTATACGCGAGGGAGAGAGATAGTGTGCGTGAGCGTGCGTACCAGCGGAGAGTGTGTGCGCGTGCTAGTGCCTCCGTATGTGCATATGTTTGCACGCGAGTGCGCGTATGTGTGTGTGAGCGTTCGCGGCGTGTTTGCATGCCTGCATCTGCGTGTTAGTGCATGTGTGTTTGCGCTTGCCTCCTTTCGGCGCATGCATGGCGGCGTGTGAATGTGCACGTGTGCGACCGTGCTTGTTCGTGTTTCAGCATGCATGCCTGCGGACATAACTATGCGTGTTTGTGTGCGCATGGATATCTGTGCGTACGATGCGCGCGATGAAGAGGGCGTGTGAATGCGCGTGAGGAAGAGAGTGTGTGCTCGCGCCAGGGAGAGAGAGTGCGTGTGTGTGCGTGCGAGGGTATTTGCGTGTTTGCGGTTGTGAGCGAACATTTTCCTGCTTACACCTACTCTTGGAAACAAACGCGATGTGGAGACCAGGCCCAGCGGGTTTACGGCCAGCGGAGCGGAGCGGGCGAGCGGAGACGCGACTGCGCATGCGCACCACGCTGAGGCGGCCAGCGGTTTTACGGAGCAGCGTTTACGCCCGCTGGAAAGCACTCCCCAGCGCGCGGGCGTGTATGGGAAATGCAAGACGGCAGCCGCGAACATGAACGCCGGCAGTTCTGCATCGAAGACGGCGACTGCCGTGCTGACCCGTACATTAGTACTCAGTACATTATTAACAAATAATGCACTTAGAACATGTAATATATCTTTATTCAACATTTCTTGCATAATAAAAGCAAGCGTAGTTCAATTTCATTTCTCAGTAACTCCTATTCGAACCACTAGGTGGGGCAGCAGAGCGCCCCGCTCTTTACCCCGCTCGAGCGGGTGATCCGCTGGGCTAAAATTCTTTTTTCGCGAGCCGCTCCGCTGGCGCAACGGTGGAGACCGCTCCGCTCCGCTGGCCGTAAACCCGCTGGGCTAAAACTCTCTATTAAAGCCCGTGTTTAAATCCACGAGACAACTACGAACGACACTGCATTTGTAGCATTATCTCTTTCTAAAAGCGAAATTGACAATAAGAAAGCGCCTGCGATGTGAGTAATGCCGCCCTTGCCTACCACGGCCCGTAAGAGGCTGCCAAGCAGTTCAACTTCGTTATCTTGCTTCCGTCGGTGGCAGCGCAATGTCTTGAAGGCAATGACGCGCAAAATCTGCACTATCATTCAATCGTGTATCGTTTCGGTGACCAAGCGAGCTTTCGGCAGCGCACGTTTGTTGCTATATTGACATTTAAACTTTAAACGGCTTGCCTTCGGAAAAAACTATGTGAATAAAAATCGACACTCGTCTGGCCGCAAGGAACATGCTCACGGAGCCGTGTCATTCATGACAATGTCTCAAAAGGCTGGAAGCGGTCAGGTCGACGTTACCCTTGACCTTTTTCCGCGTCAGCTAGGCTTTCAGAGAGCGCTTAATTGCAAGATATTTGTTCTTACTGTTACACTATCATGTTTCATAAGCATATATTCGCTCAACTACACAATGTCGAAGACAGGCTCCAAACTACTCATTCGCTTTAGCCACCCAAGATCAATTATTTAAAAGATAATCAACATACATTCGTGAATTACGCACACAACTGCTCAACTTGCTCCGTATCCGGAGGTTACCGTCTGAACACTCGAATGATAATAATGTCAGGAAGATTTACATTGATCTATTTCTTGAAATTTGGTGCCGTTAAAGAAGACCAGCTGTATACTGATAGTGCAGTAGGCATCTAATAAAGCAGGTGCGAATGCTCGGACAGGTTTTCTTGGCGCAATTCAAGTTGATGAACTTAGAACACACGCATCCAAGCATGCACCTCTGTCTTTACAATGTATTCTCCTACATTGTTCAAGAAACGCCTCAGCGCCACGGTACATCACAAAAGGTGTGCAGTAGCATTATTTGCTCTCCCTAATAGATTTCTGACCGTTCGCGGCATCAGGCTTGGTTTTCTGGCGTTATCAGGAATCAGAACAGTGAATTAGGGTCTGATTTATCTTGCATGAGTAATTGACAAATCGCGCAACAGAAGGTTCCCGGAATGATGTGTGATGACGACATTCTGCCACTATCGAGAATGAATGGGATTTATACCCGAGCGAATGTTTGTGGCTACGCAGCGAAAAACCTAGGCCTTAAGTTTAGCAGAGAGAAATCGGGAATTATGATGTTTAATGAAAGGACGAATAATTACATGGTGTCAATTCAACAGCAAGTCATACGCATAGTCAAACAATGTATATGCATATTCAGCCATTGCATATTTGCTTGCTTACGAGGGTATGAGCCATTCCTGATTGTGTCGTTCTTCTTTCCGGTATGAGCCATTGCAACGAGCCACTTTACACTTTCGCCCTAATCAACCAATATTTCGTCTGCCAATGTAGCCGTGCGGTTTGGGGCTGCTTCCACCACGGGCACTAGGTCGGAACTCATGTTTCCATTGGCTGCATACGTATATCAGCAATAATTCTAGAAAGGAAATAGCGGTATTTTTTTCGTTATGTGTTAACAATAGCCAGTTAAAATATATTCCGCAGAGCACCCATCCCAATACTTCAGTGCTTTTTGTTCTAACACACACGTGCGCGCTACTGTATTTGATACAATGTACCATAATAACTTTGTATTGATTTCCGCCAGGCAGCTGTTCTTATTCTTAATGACGCCAGGAAACCGAGTCTGATGTCACCAACGCTCATATATGTAATCAGGAGCGCGCACAATGTTCTCGCACACCTTGTGTGATATACCGTAGCACTGAAGTGCTTCTTGTATGACGTAGGATAGTCCGTAGTAAAAGCAGAAGTGTACTGTTGGGCACATGTGCTTAATTTGATGAACTTGAATTGCTACAAGAGAACCCGTCGGAGTATTTGCACCTGCTTTAACAGAAGCGTACTGCAACATGAATATCCAGGCAGTTACTTTTTAACGGCGCCAAACTTTAATAGAGCAATGTAAATCTTGCTGACATCATTGCTATCATTCCAGTGCTGAAATTGGTAGCCTCTACATACGGAGTAAGCTGAGCAGTTGTTTTCGTAATAAACGAAGGTACGATAATTAAATTGTCAATAATTGATCTTAGGCGGGTAACGGACATGAGTAGCTTGGAGCCAGTCCGCGAGACTACCTAGCTGAGCGAATAATTAATAAACGTGTTTCTATTTTACAAATCCTTTACAGATAAACTTTGAAAGCATAGATGACGCTGAAAAAGACCGTCTTTAAGGGCGACCTGACAGAGCCCAGCCTTTTGTGATAATGTGATAATAGCATCACTCCGCGAGTACGTTCCTTGCGGCCAGTCCACTTTTGATGTACATTTGTGTTTTTTTTTTTCGAAATCAAGCAGTTTAAACCTTTGATGTCAATACAACAGCGAAAGTGTGCCGCCGAAAGATGGCTTGGTCGAAGTAGGGGTGCACGACGCAATGATAGTGCAGATTTAGCGTGTCATCGCCGTCAAGAGGCAAGGAAGATGACGAACGCGAACCGCTAGTAGCTCCTAGCGGGACCGTGCCGATGGTGATGGTGCCATCGAGACAAAATACAGGGCGGCAATACTGACTGTACAGGCGCTTTCACAGCGAAGCTGTGTACCTCTGCCCCGAAATGCATTTGTCGTGTCAGGGAGCAAGAATTTGGCCGATCCTGGAGTTTGCGAAGTATCGGGCTGTCACGCGGCGGAGGTGAAGCAGGCGTCAAGTGCTCCGCCAATACTACTACTACTACTACTACTACTACTACTACTACTACTACTAATAATAATAATAATAATACTAATAATAATAATAAAGATGCGTTGTTCCCGTCGATGGGCATGCTGGAATCATTTGTGAACCGCACATGGTCTCACGCGCAGAAGGCATTGCCGCATATGCATGGGCGGAAATGTATGTACAGTCTGTTTCACACTTAGGGGAAAACTCGGAGCGCGTTGCATCGGCGATGCGGTGAGCGCTGGAGTCGCGCGACGGAAGCAGCTCGCGCAGGCGCAGAAGTCATGACCTGCGTAGTCTGCTACGGCGACGCGCGCCGGCCGCGTTGTCGTGAAGAGTGCTACGGTCAAAGGCAGTGCGCGTATTCCATTGTTACTGCGGGAACTGAGCCGATATTCCTTATTAAGCGTTGTGCGACGCCAGACTCTGAGCTTTCATTGGCCACATTCGGGTTCTACAAACTTCTTTTGACGGCATGCTTCTTTCGTTCTTTGAAAGGCCGTGGTACTTAGTGCGTGCACATATATTTCTTCACTGTGTGTGCTACCGTAACACGCAGCGACAAGAAAGGGACACCGAACTATGCGCACAACGTGCTCGGTCTTTATTTGACGCGAAAGGAAAACAAAACACTTAATATAATTATTATGCGAGTCTAACACGATGAAACAAACAGATACGAATAAAAGAATGCTTTAGGTTAAGGCATTGAGCTAAAAGTGTTTCTTCTCGACAATAGTTCATTACACAAGACATGCTCGGCCTTGGCGGACGTCCGCGAGGTGCATCTTTGATGCGCCCTTCTTTCTTGTAGGCCTGCAGTATCCTATTCACAGCTTTAAGCGACCGTCCTGTCATCTCTGATATCTTCTTTTGAGTATATATAGTTCCTAGAACACAGTTCAATAATCTTCACTTGTTCTTTCTCCGGTACACAGGCCATGTGAACAAGACTAACGATTTAGCACCATTCTTGTCAGATAAAAAAGCTGGACTGAATTAAGACGGACAAGTGTCAGCTTTATTCAGATCAATCTTGAATCTTGTAAACCTTCCTGTATCTGTAGAGAGTCGCACCGTTCTTCGATCACCAATGAGCGACGGAAGGAGATGACGCTGCATTGACTTTTCAAGGTCATTTGCTTTTTTATCTTCAGAAGTTTAAAGAGCGCCAAATCACCCCAAAGTCGACCATCGTCAGCCAGTGGGACGTGCTGCGAATTAACACATGACTTAGCGACTCAATTTGCAACTCACTGCCCTCCAGAATGAGCGCTGTCATCGCTGCCGCTGGAGACATGACGAAATACTACGTGAAGTTCGGAGCGTGACGCGTGCATTTCCTCGTCAGCTGGCAAAGCCTGTTTTGTGTAATGAACTATTGTCGAGAAGAAACACTTTCAGTTCAATGCCTTAACATAAAGCATTCTTTTATTCTTATCCGTTTGTTTCATCGTGTTCGACTCGCATATTAATTATATTGGTGTTTTGTTTTCCTTTCGCGTCAAATGAAGACCGAGCACGTTACGCACACAGTTCGGTGTCTCTTTCTTGTCGCTGCGTGCTACGGTAACACACACAGGGAAGAAATATACGTGCACGCACTAAGTAGCACGGCCATCCGAAAGAACGAAAGAAGCACACCGTCAAAAGAAGTTTGTAGAACTCGAATGTGGCCAATGAAAGCTCAGAGTTTGGCGTCGCACAACGCTTAATAAGGAATATCGGCTCAGTTCGCGCAGTAACAATGGAATACGCGCACTGCCTCTGACCGTCGCACTCTTCCCGACAATGGGGCCAGCGCGCGCCGCCGTAGCAGACGACGCAGATCACGACTCCGCCCCTAGAGCGTCTGCGCCTGCGCGCACTGCTTCCGCCGCCTGACTCCAGCGCTCGCCGCATCGCCGATGCAATGCGCTCCGAGTTTTCCCCTAAGTGTGAAACAGACTGTACAACCATAGAACATGACTCGTAAGAGGAGAGAGGCATTGACTGTGGTGTTGTCTGTGCCGTACAAACGAAATACGAAATTATGATATCCACTGTCTATATATGTATATTCAGGCACACCCAAGTGTGGTACTGAGAAGTTCATTACCACGCACTTTGCATTGGTTAGCTGCGATGACACTACCTTTGTGATCATCATTGAAGACTTCAATGTGGGCATTTGAAAACCAGAAAATAAATGGTTCACTGAGTTTGTGCATGAAGAATTTGGTTTGGAGTGCTACACCACTCGAAGTAACTCAATTAAGCAACAATGGTCGTGCATAGATTCTACTTTGGCCAAGATATCTGTCTAAGGTTGTAACCGGACCAACCCGTATATATCATAGTAATCACAGTAAGGCTATCGTCACTACCATTACCAAGTGGTGAAAATAAATACAAGACCGCTTGTGTAATCCTGTGTGATGTGCTAGAGCTTAGCCGGTCATCCATCTTGACAGAGTGGAACGGCTCCTAATATTTTTTTTTCTCTTTTTGCCTCGGTTTCGCTTTCAGAAAGTGATAATATTATAAAGGCAGTGCCATTCGTTCTTGTCTCTGTGGATATAAATAAGATTCAAGTAAACTCTATATCCGCGCCGTGCTTGCTTAGTGTCTGTGGTGTTGGGCTACTAAGCACGAGGTCGCGTGATCAAATCCCGGCCAGGGCGGCCGCATTCCGGTGGTGGTGGAATGCGCAAACACCTGTGTAGTTAGATTCACGTGCATGTTTAAGAGCCCCAGGTGGTCGAAATTATTCCGGAGTCTCCTACTACGGTGTGCCTCATAATCAGATTCTGATTTTGACACGTAAAAACCCCATATTTTAATATCTATATTTCATTTGCATCCGAGAGTAGGTGCAAGTGAGGAAATGCTAGCTTCTCACGCAAACCTATACACACAGATATTAACCCCCCCTCTCTGTCTCAAGCATACAGACGCACAGATAACAGGCACGTTAGCCTCCATGCAGATTAACATGCGCCCACGCATGTACACACGAAGAAAATGTGCGCACGCACGCACACGGAAATGCACTCATACACAAATGCGCGTATGCTCGCAGACCTTAAAAATAGAAGTGGCACTTCAGAACCACTGCTGCTATAGGCACGTAACAGCCACAACGTCGTATTTAACGCAGTGGTCTGCATCAAGCTTTCATTCAAGTTCACGAAAATAGCATCATACAAAGAGCACACACATTGAAAAAAAAATACTGAAGCGATAACAGCAGCATGCCTGTGCAATTTCGGATGGCTCAGGAAGCGGCAGTTGTCATAGCCGCAATTCCTTATCAATCTTGAAACAAGGGCACCCAGCCCATAGATAACCGCTGCCGGTGCACGATTGCCGGCTGCCCGCCACTGGTAGTTAATCCCGCGATCGCACTCATCGCCTTTAAGCCAACGCGCCTACTTTACAGCTACGTTTTGAGAACACGCGCAAAAGCCGCAACTCTGACGACACGCTGAAGCCACCCGGTCAGCCACCGAACGACGGCATGTGACTGCTGCCTCGGCCAACGCCTTGCGTTTCTTGCTACTTCCGGAGCGTTACTAAACAAGGAGAGGTGCGCATGATTCAGCGTATTCTATGTGCATGTTTAAATGAAGAACGCTGGATCATAGAGGGGCACTCTCAGCTGTAGGTATGGCTTGAGTGCCGCATGCCTTCATTTCTATCGTTTGAACTGCGTATCGGCGCCACCGAGCCGTTAGTCACCAGTTTATGCGTTGTGCGGGATACTAACGTCTGGCTCTGCGAACTCCGTCAGAGCGTTCACACGCACACCAGTGACCTACATACACCGATGATCTGAGGTAAGAACTTTTACTATACAGAAAGGCATTCAACATGTGCCCATACTTTCACAGACGGATTTACACGTCCCACAATGTTTTGTCTGGCTGGGCTGAGACGATGAGTGGTTGAATGACTCTACTGGCTTGTTATTATTTTAACGTTAACGTGACGTAACGTAAACGTAGCGTAACTCTTTAACGTAACGAATAAATCTAAACTTGATAAAATTCAACGCCTCACTTTAAGGCTTTATTATAATACGTATCGGCGGCATGAATCCCCCTCAGAACTTAAAATTGCCAATCTACCCTCTCTAGAATCTAGAACTTCCCTCGAAAGACTAAAATCTTCCGCAAAACGTGGCTTTGGTGCGTGCCAACGTTGCAGGGCAACTTAAGCCACTATATTAAGGGTCGGCAATTCCACTCGTACGCCATCAAATTGAAAATTGCCACATGTCCAGGCGCTCGTGGTGGCATTTCCATGGTGTTGAAATGTGATAATCCCTGAATAACCAAACGCACACAAAAAAATTAAAATGCTACAGAGGGTCAAAATTAAAACCGAGTCTTCTACGACGACATCCTTAATAGCTCAAGTACTGTTTCGGGACGTTAAATAAGATCAGTTATGGAGACATTGCCGAATGGCTTTTTTTTTCATAATATTTAATCGCAATCTCAAAATCGCGCACACGAATATTCAACAGTGAAGGAACCTTTTTTTTTGGCAGGAACATCGTCATCCGGGAATATTTCTACGGTTAATTCAATGACCCTCTACAAAGTTGAACGTGTAATAGGAAAGACGGTAAGAACCCCTCCTTAATCTTAAAAGTCTTACATCATTATTTTTTTGTGTGAAAAGCGTCCATCGAAGAGAAACCGTATGCTGACATCTTTGATGTAAAAAAAAAAAACATTCCACAGGAACACTTAAGACTGCTTACTTGTTGGAATGCGAAAGCATTATATTCGCTTAGGAGAAACGTTTTCGATTTATGTTTTCGACATGCGTTGGTCTTTCTGCTGAATCAGTGTGCGTGCTTGCTGTATCGTATCTTGGGCGCCGAGCGCCACACGTGTTCCGCGCAAGCGCATTGTATGTCACTACGCATGCACCATGTGCATGCTGTGCAAACAACTTATCTGTTCTTGATAAATGGACACACCCCTTCCTAAAACCTATATATGTACACATGTTCAATAAATCGGGGTTCTTTCCCCCACTGCCCCGGCCCAGCATGTTCGTGTTCCTAGGCACTACGATACACTTGCCTATACGATACCCACAGACCAGAAACAGTCGGTCCATTTTTCTGCATAACGATGAATTTTTTTTTTTTGCTTTCCCTTGCTTCGTTTGGTGAGGCGTCGTTCCATGGGCGGCCACGTTTCAGAGCTGCCGCTGAGGTGGACGCTTCGGAGAGCATCCCAGTAGACACAGCACCAATGAAATCCGAAGGCCGCGACGTGACGTGTGCAATGACGCACGCACTAGACACATCCCGTTTTATACCCATGATTCAGCGCCGAGAGGGCATCGCGTTAGACACAGCAGACAAAGCACCGATGAAGTCCGAAAAGCAAGTGACACGTGGGGGGTAGTGGCGCAAGCAGTGAGTGACGTGTTCCATGGCGCACGTACTAGGCACACCTTTACCTAATCATACATAATTCAATTATGTATGATTAGGTAAAGGTTTTGACGAATTTTCGTTTCAATTCCATGAAGGCACCTTCTCTGCAGAAGCCTGCCTGAAATATTTTACGCCAATCCGAGCATTTTGACGTGTTTTTGCTCTTCGCGTCGTCAACCATTTTCGGTACCATATTTCGGTCACACCGCCGCCGACAACACCGGATTTTCGCGTATTGGGGCATGTACTGTTTTCGCATCAAAACTTACTTGAACAGTTCATGGTATGCACTGCGTCACTAGTAGGGCTAGCGTTGTCAGTTCATACGCGTTCCGTTAGTGCACGGCCTGAAATCTGTCGAACTTCGCAAGACCGCAGCTTTCTTTCAACAGAAGTTCCTTTGTCCGCGACCACTTCTAGTCTTTCTTGCAGCGATTAGGGGTGAAATACTAATTCATGTAAGGGCACCTTGGCACTTGACCTCCTGTCCTCTTGCTCAGCGCTGCGTCGTTCGGCCTTTCCCGGCGTGGCGAGACTTCAATTATAGAAGCCACTGCCTAAGTCGCAGCCGGTCCAGTAAATGGCTGGTACTTCATTGTGTCTCGTCTTTTATGCATAGCGCAATTTGTGGTCGCCAACAAGTGAAAGACTTGAGAAATAAAACAAGGTATTTGCACTTCTATGACAAAATTTTGTTTTGTTCGAGGAAAAATTACACTTGTTAGTGCGATGGGCCACCTCAAAACAATATTATGCAGCCGACTACTAAGTAATAAAGGGTAATAATAAACACCACTAGTCTACAATTTTTTACTTTATACTGGCAGACCACTGAATGTACAAGGCCTGATATCCTTCCTCACTAGATAATTTTACGCGAAGAGGTTTTCTCGAGAATATCTCATTTTGTTATAATGTTCAATTGTGCATACAGCGCCTTATCTGATTGGTTGCAAAATACAAATAAAGCTCTTTGTTTAGCTACTCATAAATCAAGAAAAATGCCGGCATCTGATGAAATTTCGCGGTGGCAAGAATAGTACCCTGAGCGACATGCGAGCAACTCCCCCAATTGGATTCTAACGTAGGATACCGCTGCAATGTCCCGGCTACGACACTGTGCTTGTGCATCCTGCTACTTGTTCGAACTAGTGACTGTGTGAAGGTGCCCACGCAACGATTTCTCATCAAACAAATGTCGGTAGATGCTTATCAAATAAGTACTTCAGTGTCCTAAAATGGCCGTCCTTCCGAACATATCGGGCATTTCATGAAAGTTGTTTACAAACATGGAAGCTGCAATATTAGGTGATTTCCACCAGATTACTTTTACCGCAAAGGTGCACATTAGTACGTCAAATGAAAGATCATCACGCAGATTAGACTAACCCTTTAGTCAGAACAGACGAGCTATTGGTCTCAGTGCAAGAATTGAGCCTAATCTTAGGTGCTCATAAGGGCTTGAAGAAAGTCAAAACTTCACGACGATTTTCTCAACGCAATGAATTCAGTCCAGCTCTGCGCGCGCGCGCGCGCGCGCTCACACGCACGCACGCACACAGAGAAAAGCGTTATCGAACTGCCAATGAGCCCGTCTGTTAGCCCTTAGAAGACGCATATAAGCAGTGGCGTAGCAATAGGGGGGGCCGGGGGGCCGTGGGCCCCGGGTGCAAGGGGCCTGTGCAGGGGGGGGGGGTGTCATATACGTCTGAAGACACCCCTCTTTCCGCCGGCTACACCTGGGGGGGCGGCGACAGAAGACCGATGGGCCCCGGGTGCCAGAGGACCTAGCTACGCCACTGCATATAAGTGACGTGGCTCATTTCGTATCACCGCCTGGCGACCGCCGATCACGCGAGAGCGCATCTTGATAAGGACGCTCACTTGTTGGCCGTCCAACGGTAAGGCGCCCGACGGTAACACGGTGAGGCTTGCTCTTGAAGTTCTTAAAAAGAAGCATTCGCTCGAGGCAAACTCGAATGCCGAGTATTGAAGTACATGTAAAACGCAGAAAGCTTCCATGAGACGAACACTCAACCGATTTGAATGAAATATCCTTCATTTGAGAGAAATAGTTAAACTCTGATCACTGTAGTAAACAGAAACCTAATTTAAAGTATGACGTGTTTCACACAAATTTCGAAAATTCGTAAGTTTACGTATATATAAGCACGAAGTTTATGAATCCCTGACTCCGCACGAACAGTACATATAACGGTTCTCTCAACGGCATTTCATGTTTGGTAAATCAGTGTAAAGCTTAACGTGAAATAGTTACATTATCTATTCAAGGGTTTGAGTGAAGTGCAAGTCACAAATTGTGGATTTCAAAGTGGCGTACAGTACACAGGGTGTACCACGTAACTTGTAGCAAACCTTAAAAATATGCAAATGCCATGTAGCTGGGCAGAACCAAGTTAACACGTTGTTTGCCGTCGCTTGGAGACACTTACATTATTTTGATCCCGCCTAATAAGTATAAGTAGTCTTAATTATTCAACCTCTCAAATAATATAATGAAATGAAAATTGTCAATGAGACAATTGTAGAGCTAGATGAAAAACTCCCGGTGCAGCTTTATGTTGCTCAATACGAGCTACATAAAAGTTTTTCCGAGCGTGAAAGAAGCCGGCAAATACTTGCAAAATTGCCGCGCGACTGGCCGCTCGAGGCACTATACTCTTTCATGCTCGGAAAAACATTTTTATGTCGAGGCACCAGTTTTACCTTTTCATGGTCCGGCTATGGTCCGGCGGGGGAAGGGGCGCGGAGGAGGGGGTGCTGAATTCTCTTGGTTATTTGAGCGGGGTAGGCCGGGCGCGGTACGTTATGGTTCTGACGGCGGAGGGGGAAAGGGGACCATTATGCTTTCTTTAATTTCTGCTGATGGCTTCATTGGTACCTGGGGAAAGATACCTGGGAGGATACCTAGGGAGATATATACGTTTTCGGGCAGTTAGAGGGGGGGGGGGGGGCTGAGAGCTGTTTTCGAGGTTCGTTTCTTTTTTGCTTCCCGATTGCTTTTCGTATGAAATGTTTGGGGTAACCTTTCTTTCGGAGTTTGGCGAAAGCAGTTTGTCTTCATTCTATGCACCTCCAAAGTGCAATGCATTTTGTTCTTTTTAACCAGCCGTGGTTGCTCAGTGGCTATGGTGTTGGGCTGCTGAGCATGAGGTTGCGGGACCGAATGCCGGCCACGGCGGTCGCATTTCGATGGGGGCGAAATTCGAAAACACCTGCGTACATAGATTTAGGTGCACGTTAAAGAACCCCAGGTGGTCGAAATTTTCGGAGTCCTCCACTACGGCGTGCCTCATAATCAGAAAGTGGTTTTGGCACGTGAAACCCCATAATTTTTTTGTTCTTTTTATTAAAGTATTTATTACTGACGTTTTGTGGCTTGCAGGGTGATTTAAATTAGAGTGTAGGTAGCGACGTGCATGTGTTGGTTTCCGGTAGGGTGAGAAATTGTAACCGTCAACTGTTCGGACCATTGGAAGAAACCAAAATTCTTACAAGCGGCACGAACCAACAAACATGAAAGTCTAAACGGTTCCAGAAAACCTGCCGTCAAGTTATATTCACGATAAGCACAGAACCATCCCGGGCCGTGACCGGCCTGCCACCCTTAAGCAGCCAAGGAGAATTCAACTCCCCCTCCTCTATCCCCCCTCCCTTGCCAGTACATGAAAGCTTAAAAGTTCGCGCCTCGACATCTCCTTCACCCCCCCCCCCCTCCCCTCCTTTGAAGGCAGAGTGGAGTTGTTTTCGAAACGTTGGGAGAATAAACCTACTTTTTGGTTGGAGCCACTTGATAGTCATAACATTCGAAAATATTTGTTTTTCACTCTAAAGGTTATGCAGACATTGTTAGTAGTGTCCTAATTACTGCAGGCATTTAAGTTGCCAGTCTATGTAACTTCATATTTAAGATAGTCATTTGGATCTTAAATTTCAGGAACCGAGAAGTAACGTTTACTGCGGGGCGAAATATTCAGCGATGATATTTGAAGTCCATAATATTGCGCACTACTCAGTCGCTTATCTGCTATACTAGAGTGGACAAGCCAAACGCCGCAGTGGCGTGACGACAATGACAAACTGTTAGATATCGTTCTTTTTTTCAAATAATCTTATGTAGTGATTGGCGGTATCGAGCACTGACAGCATTATTCTTGGGTTAGGTGCTGCTTTTGCTCTTCGTGAAAAGAATTTAGAAATGACACCTTCGGTGCTGTTGCAATAACAATCATCTGTAGCTAAAAAAAGAAAAGCAAGTCTCACGCTAAGGATGGATTCGCTTAAAGCGAGGCTCATATTTGTCCAGGAAAAACATTAGTGGCCACTGCAACGTGCGTTTCTGAGTGAACGGGGCATATCACTTCATTATTGTGTTCTGCTTAAACGGTTCAGCAACAGTGGTCTTTGGACGCTGAATGATGCCTTAGCCACACGTGCACTTCAGGACCCAAGTTGTCTTTTTGTTTTTGAGAAAAGTTTCCTTGCTGTTCCTGCTCGATGCAACCTTTGTCAAAAAAAAAATCACTGCACACATACGTGTTGTCATATTCCTTTTCTTTATGACATTCAAGCCCTCAAAACGCGATCCGAAGTATCCGCGAAAGTGAAAAACTTGTGCCGTGCGTCTGTGTAGAAGGAATATCTGCATTTTCTGCCTTTGTGCTTGAGCGTTAGAGTGGCGGGCGCTGAATCTTCACAATTATGTAACGAGTGCATGAACTCTCGTAGACAAAGTTAGCTACTAAATGGCAAACGTAAAATTGTAGATGTTACCGAACTGCCTAGTCGTGTAAGTCTACGGTAAGGAATCTATATCAGGGTGTCTACTTGAACTGAGCAGCACAGGGAATGCTGTCATAATTTCACGTGTATTATAAGGCGCAACTCTAAACAACAATGTTTATATTGACTAAGTGCTCTGTATTTTACTAACCTAACTTGGTTGGTGCTAAAGAAACGCTCAGATGACCATGGGCACGCTTTCTATCTTTCTCAAGGAGAATTTGGAAGAATAAGCATTTCTCAATGCTAAATATGCCTATTGTTCTTCCTCGTGTATTGTCTATTGAATATTTTTCGCAAGCACAGATCATGACAAAGAGCCTGTATTGTCTGTTTCAGAAAAAAAGGTTTCCTCCTGAAGTGGAACGACTGCCCCATATGGGAAAGCACATTTGAGCCAAGACACAACTTAAATCAGAAGTGCTTGGCTTCTTTCAACAAGCCTCCGAGACCTGCACACCGGCGACTGGAGGCAGCGTCAGCTAACGTTCTTTGTGCGGTACAGCGGAAGCTGAGCAACGCGAAGAATAGTGGGGGAAGACTTGTAGTACACAACTTTGAGCTGGACATCTTCAGGTGGGCTTTCGCACACAGAGGACAAAAATTGAAGCGAGGTTGGCTACAGTGTGAAAAAAAAAAGACTGACCGTCTGCCCCTGCCGGATGATTGGTTTCAAGCGAAAAACAAGTTGGGCGACGTTGTTTCCATCTGTTTTCCCCTTCGAGTGAGAGGCTGGCTACGGCTTCAAAAGTCGTCAGTCTTCACAAGCGGGTGTCCTGTAGAGTCTGTGCACTTATTTTTCCTTTCACAGAGTGTACGTTAAATTTAATCAGACTGCACATAATTGCGTTCGTCTATTTCTTTGTATTAGAAGCAATTGTGTTGATAAACATGTGCACTTCTGCAAACGAAGAGGTGTGGCTTTCAGTGTCAGATAGCATGGTTGTGGTGAACATTGTAAGGGCTGCTGCAGTCGACATACTGCAGGAGACCTCTTTATTAAACAAGACTTACCGCGACGCCCTTTTAGTTCGCACAAGCAAGGGCAACGAACACATAGAGCTTTGCTCCGGTATAGAAGACAGGTTAAAAGCCTTTTGCAAAGTTGTTTCCAAAAGATGTAAACAGCTAAACGGTCAAAAGAAACGGGAATAGTTAGCGAAAGTCAGCAGTCTAAAGTTCCTTCTGCCTGCTGCCAAAATGGCAACATTTCAGCCTGAACTTATCAAACAAAAAAAAGTCGATTCTCTCCAAGAAGCCAAGAAAAGAGACGAAGACATCAAACTCCTGAAAGCAAAAATAGAACACTTGGAGACCGCAATAAAGGCTCGTGAAGATGAGTGCACTGTCTTACGTTCAACGATGGAAAGCCTAGAAACTGCCCTTGACCGACGCAGCAGCTACCTCAACACTGGCAAAATAATTGGGTCAGGAAGCAGAAAAAATGACAAAAGAAAACTCACAGCCCTTGGCCCTACTGTATATGAGGTCCTCGAAGAGGTCTTACAGAGCTACGGTCTGGAGCTTAAAGAAGCGACTGTCGTAGACAGTAAAGGTTCACTCCACAGAATAACCATGGAATCGGATACAGTGGCCGTGCACTTAGGAGTAAGGAATTCTTTTCAGGGAAAAGGCTCACATAATTTTGATTCTCTGTCCCCAGAAGACAAAAAACTCGTCAGAGAGCTAGTCTGTCTCCTTGATGATCACTTTATTAGTGACACAGTGTGGCAGGAGCTGTGTAACTGCTTGCCTAATTTGCCTTCGCCTCTGCTTCTTCGCTCGTTTAGGGAAAAGCTTGACTTAAAGTCAGACATATTCCGAACACCGGGAGACTCCACTGGAGCTCAGGTTTAATTTTGCGAAGAATTGGCGAAAGCGATCCGACAGCTGGCAGAAAGAGAAAACGCATCAGTAGCGGGCTTGGCAGATCATCAGCTCATCGTGAAGGTAGAGGGTGACGGTTGTAAAATAAGCCGCCGCACCTCATGGACAACACTTTCATTTGTTTTAATAAGACGGGGACAGACAATGCAGTCTCACAAGATGCACAGGCTGCTAGTGCTATCAGAGGCACCTGAAAACTACTACGCTTTAAGGACTGCATTTGCTGATGTTCTGGAAGAAGTTAACCAAACGGCGAAGCAAGGGTATATAAAGGTGGACGACATTAACGTTGATCTGACAGTATGCCTAGGAGCCGACCTAAAATTTCTCCTTATTGTTCTTGGACTTCAATTTGCATCCTCTAAATACCCTTGCCCATTCTGTTTTGCCACCGAGAGTGAACGATCCAACCCGTCTTTGCCTCTGTCGCACTTCAATGATCTGTGCGCCAGAACATTGGACAACTTAAAGAAGGATTGTGACTCCTTGTCACATGGAGTCCAACATGAACCACTTTTTCAAATGGAGCCAGCCCTGGTCCTTCCAGATATATTGCATATGAAAATAAGGATAGTCGATCGCCTCCTGCAGTCGTTGGTTTTAGAATTTGAAGAGTTTGACCTAGCCGCCCAAGTGAACGACTTTGAAGCATCCAAAGACCACCATGTTCAATGCTTGGTGCGCCTTGTGCGAAGTTGTGGGGTGAAGTTTGATGTTTGGAACGATAAAAAAAGGGACTATCAGCCTCGTCGCTAACTGGATGCGATTCGCAATTATTGCTGGAACGCCTACCAGAGAAACTTCAAGGAAAGCTTCACAAGGAGTCCGAGTCGCAAGTTTTGAAATTGTGGCACATCATCTGCATGACTTTCAACTATTACTCTCACGGCTGCTCAAGGAATGACATTGAAGACGAAACAAGACAATTTTTGAAAACATTTGTTAACCTTGGTTCTTCTGGCCGTAGAGGGTACGGATGTGCACGGGTCACACCCTACATACACATTTTTGCTCATCACTTGATGGCAAAGCACGAAAGATTCATAAATTTGAGCTGGTTCTCCAGTCAAGGCTTAGAAAAGAAAAATGACATTTTGAAGCGTATTCACCACACCAGAACTAACAAATGGAACTCTGCTGCAGATGCTATGAAACTGGGTGGAACGGCAAGAAGACAATACTGCTGCAAGGTGTGTTCGTGCATATACCAAATCAGATCTCGACTACTGGTACGAGGGTGGCATAGAGTTGAACAGAAAGAAAAGAGCAAGGCAGGCAGAGGAAAAGCCGGGTACAAGCACTGGAACACCAAACTACAGTAGTATGACGGCTGGTGAGCTTCGCACTGAACTAGGTGCGTTAGGGGTCCATACAGCGGCGAAGTCTGTCACAGCTCTTAAGAAGTTGCTGAGCAGACGCCTCGGACGTCCTGTGTAGCAAATGATGTGACTTCACGTCGTGCAAGTTGGAGCCTTGAAGTCGTGGAACACTAGGTTAAAATACTTCGGCAAAAGTTAGAGCATCTTTGTGACGTACTGCTGCACGGCACCACGCTGGAAACTCTCTTTTCTCCGTAAGACTGTCTGATCTCTGCGGTGGTGCGCGGATGAGAGCTCACAAGGCACCGGAAAAACGGAAAAAACAAACACCAAACTTTTTCACTTGTGCAATAAATCTCATACAGGCAAGAACAGCTTGGCCTGTCTGCACACCGCTAAGAAATGTGCAGCAGTCCAAACATACTTCATAAGAAAAACATCAAGGCAACACAGCAGCCTTAAAGTTATCGTTGTTTGAAACGGACTGTGATCTTGTTTAATGCCAGTCCAGTCAGGTATGAAACTGCTCACAAATTATTTCAAACGTTCTTGCAGCAGCTGCTAACTAGAACATTAACTTTAGGAGCAGGTAAATGGCCAATAAACCAATGGCAAACAAAAATGGCCCCACTGTTACCAAAGTTAAAGCCCTCGCTATGCCATGAGCAAGAACTTGTATTTACCACGAACGCTTGCTTATAGCACAGGCCTCCCATCGTAGCACACTGTTGTTAACGCCATAAAGTGCAGAGGTTAGAAGTGTGCTCGAATCGTTTATGAACAGCACATGAACTCAGCAGCTGGAGACATTGCCATATACGCAGAGGAGAAAATGTACGTTCAACCATACATCCTTGACTCGCAAGAGAACAATGCCACCAACTGTGGGGATGTCTGCACCGTACAAATGAAAAACGGAATTGTGATATCTAGTGTGTATATATATCTCCAGACACATTGGGCCCAAGTGCATTATAGAGAAGTTCATGACCGCGCACTTTGCATGGGTTAGCCTTGATTATATTACCCCTGTGATCATCATTGGAGACTTCAATGCGGACATTTTGAAACCAGACAAGAAATGACTCAGGAAGTTTGTGCCAGAGTTTGGTTTGAAGTGCCACACCAATTTAAGTCACTCAACTAATAAATAACGGTCGTCTATGGATTTAACTTTGACCAAGATTTTGTATAAGGTTGTAACCGAACCAATAAATACAGATCACAACAATAACAAAGCAATCGTCACTACCATTATCAAATGATGAAAATAAATACATGTCCCCTTGTCTAACCAGTGTGATGAGTTGCAACTTATCTGGTCATCCACCATCACAGAGTCGAATGACCCCTATGTTTTTTCTTTTTGCTTCGCTTTGAGTTTCGCGAAAGAAATAATCCTTAAAGACCGTGTCATTAGTCCTTGTCTCGGCGGATATAAATATTGCTTCAAATAATCGCTATACCCCATTTGTCTCCGAGAGTAGGGCCAAGCAAGGAAATGCTCGCGCGCTCGCCCAAACATATACATACAAACACACAAACACCACTCTCTCTCTCTTTCACACACGCACAGACAGACGCATAGATAACACACAGCCGACACGCGCGGGCGCTCAAGACGTGCTCAGGAATATACACGCCCATCCCCTCCCTGCTGCCTTTCAAAACTATGCGCGTGCGAACTGACTTAATGACACTTGCTTTGCAATTGCCGTTGCAACGTCAGCTATAACAAATTGCCTTACGCTCTAAATTTAGTGCTTCTTGAAGTCAATAGGGCTACATTTTTTACCTACACTGGCTGCACGAGTGTAGTTTGTTTAGGAAGCCGCCACTTTTTTACTTGGTGCAGAAAAATGTAGCTCTGCCTACCTACAGGAATCCATTTCTTATAATAATAATAATATTTGGGGTTTTACGTGCCAAAACCACTTTCTGATTATGAGGCACGCCGTAGTGGAGGACTCCGGAAATTTTGACCACCTGGGGTTCTTTAACGTGCACCTAAATCTAAGCACACGAGTGTTTTCGCATTTCGCCCCCATCGAAATGCGGCCGCCGTGGCCGGGATTCGATCCCGCGACCTCGTGCTCAGCAGCCCAACACCATAGCCACTGAGCAACCACGGCGGGTAGCCATTTCTTATAGCTGTAGTGTAGCATGAAAACTACACTTCCCGAACTACACTCTTAAAACAGTTGCACCCTTCAGGGTGTATATTTGTCCCACAACAATATTCGACATCTGCCTTGCTTGCGTTTCATTTCTTGAAAACTCGGCGCTCGCTACTCTCCTGTCGAGAATGCTGTGTGCCACTGCTAGCGTACATGCCGTTCTTGCCTTGGAAGTACCGGGCTCACAGCGTTAAATAAAAGAAACGTAAGCAAGGCAGATGCCGATCATTGTTGTGGGACAAATATACACCCCAAAGGGTGCAACTGTTTTAAGAGTGTGCACTCTTTAAAAACATTGCACCCTTTGTGGCTTATATTGTCCCACAACGACAACCATCAGCTATCTTGTCCGTGTTACCTTTCTTTACCGCGGCGAGTCCGCTACTTCCCAGTCACGAACGGCTTGCGCGTTATGATTGGGACACACGATTCTCGGCAGGAGAGTAGCGAGCGCCCAGTTTTCAAGGAAGGAAACGCAAGCAAGGCAGATGACCATTATTGTTGTGGGACAAATGTACACCCCAAAAGGTGCAACCGTTTTAAGAGTGTGTGGTTTCGATTAGTGTAGGCCGCGGACGTCAAACAAGCAAGGTCGCGTCGCAAACACCTGGAGCCATTTCATCTCATACTGTAGGCGCTGATATAGCAACGATATTTAATGTTCGCTGCAATGACAGTATCGAACTGCCTGCATGACCATGTGTCGCACAGGAAGGTGAACTAATCATCCAAGAAGACAAAATTATCTTACTCAGATATAGTGCAGACGTTTTCAGACTCCGCGCGGTATTAAATACGCATTGTGAAGTCGTCTTCGTGCGCTGCGCTTTCGCAATGTATTTAGCTACAGTTTGTCTAGATTTGTTAATGAATCGAAAACCGTACATTGGCGTTTAGTGTCAGGGTTGTGTGAGGTGGGTAGGGCTACGCTTGTCCGCGTCGTCGTCAGTCCGCGGTACCAGCGTGTGTGACGGGGATCATTGTTCCTAAAAAGGGCGATGGCGAGCGGTTAGGAGTAAGGACCGATCTGGCGCTCCCTTGGGTTTTGTCGCCCCTAACACTGAAATACGGAGCCAATAAGTGCGAAGTCCGGCGCTTTTCGTCTGCTGCTGCAGAAGACGACGCACAGTCCTACACGACGCTACAGCGAAATTCCGCCCTTACCTGTATGGGAGGCCATTCAACGTGGTCAGCGACTATCACGCCTTGTGTTGGCTAGCTAAATTAAAGGACCCTTCAGGACGGCTGGTGCGGTGGAGCCTCAGACTACAAGAATACGACATCACTGTAACCTACAAGTCCGGACGAAAACACTCAGATACCGATTGCCTATCACGCGCCCCCATTGACCCGCCGCCGCAAGATGACGAGGATGACAACGCCTCCTTGGAATAATAAGCGCGGAAGACTTCGCTGAACAGCAACGAGCAGACCCGGAGCTAAAAGGCCTCGTCGATTATTTGGAAGGGCACACCGACGTTGTCCATAGGGCATTTAAGCGCGGATTGTCTTCGTTCGCATTCCTCTAGACTATTTTTTCTTCCATTATCGTCGTGGGTGCCACTGGTACTGTATAAATCTCTATAGAACTCCTCAGCCACTTGAACCATCTCATCCATATTAGTAATGATATTGCCGGCTTTGTCTCTTAACGCATACATCTGATTCTTGCCAATTCCTAGTTACTTCTTCATTGTTTTTAGGCTCCCTCCGTTCCTGAGAGCATGTTCAATTCTATCCACATTATACTTCCTTATGTCAGCTGTCTTACACTTGTTGATTAACTTCGAAAGTTCTGCCAGTTCTATTCTAGCTGTAGGGTTAGAGGCTTTCATACATTGGCGTTTCTTGATCAGATCTTTCGTCTCCTGCGATAGTTTACTGGTATCCTACCTAACGGAGTTACCACCGACTTCCATTGCACACTCCTTAATGATGCCCACAAGGTTGTCGTTCATTGCTTCAAGACTAAGGTCCTCTTACTGAGTTAAAGCCGAATACCTGTTCTGTAGCTTGATCTGGAATTCCTCTATTTTCCCTCTTACCGCTAATTCATTGATCGGCTTCTTATGTACCAGTTTCTTCCGTTCCCTTCTCAGGTCTAGACAAATTCGAGTTCTTACCATCCTGTGGTCACTGCAGCGCACCTTGCCGAGCACGTCCACATCTTGTATGGTGCCAGGGTTAGCGCAGAGTATGAAGTCTATTTCATTTCTAGTCTCGCCATTCGGGCTCCTCCACGTCCACTTTCGGCTATCCCGCTTGCGGACGTAGGTATTCATTATCCTCATATAATTCTGTTCTGCAAACTCTACTAATGACTCTCCCCTGATATTCCTAGTGCCTGTGCCATATTCCCCTACTGCCTTGTCTCCAGCCTGCTTCTTGCCTACCTTGCATTAAAGTCGCCCATCAGTATAGTGTATTTAGTTTTGACTCTACCCATCGCCGATTCCACGTCTTCATAGAAGCTTTCGACTTCCTGGTCATCATGACTGGATGTAGGGTGCGTAAACCTGTACAATCTTCATTTTGTATCTCGTATTAAGTTCCACAACAAGACCTGCCACCCTCTGGTTAATGCTATAGAATTCCTGTATGTTACCAGCTATATTCTTATTAATCAGGAATCCGACGCCTAGTTCTCTTCTCTCCGCTAAGCCCCGGTAGCACAGAACGTGCCCGCTTTTTAGCACTGTATATGCTTCTTTTGGCCTCCTAACTTCACTGAGCCCTATTATATCCCATTTACTGCCCTCTAATTCCTCCAATAGCACTGCTAGACTCGCCTCACTAGATAACGTTCTAGCGTTAAACGTTGCCAGGTTCATATTCCAATGGCGGCCTGTCCGGAATGCGGAGTCCGGCCTGTCCGGAATGTCGAAATCCCACAGGTAACGCCGGAAGAAGTAAAGAAAGCCTTGGGAGATATGCAAAGGGGGAAGGCAGCTGGGGAGGATCAGGTAACAGCAGATTTGTTGAAGGATGGTGGGCAGATTGTTCTAGAGAAACTGGCCAGCCTGTATAGGCAATGCCTCATGACGTCGAGCGTACCGGAATCTTGGAAAAACGCTAACATTATCCTAATCCACAAGATAGGGGACGCCAAAGACTTGAAAAATTATAGACCGATCAGCTTACTGTCCGTTGCCTACAAACTATTTACTAAGGTAATCGCAAATAGAATCAGGAACACCTTAGACTTCTGTCAAGCAAAGGACCAGGCAGGATTCCGTAAAGGCTTCTCAACAATAGATCATATACACACTATCAATCAGGTGATAGAGAAATGTGCGGAATATAACCAACCCTTATAAATAGCTTTCATCGATTACGAGAAAGCCTTTGATTCTGTCGAAACCTTAGCAGTCATCGAGGCATTACGGAACCAGGGTGTAGATGAGCCGTATGTAAAAATACTGAAAGATATCTATAGCGGCTCCACAGCCACCATTGTCCTCTATAAGGAAAGCAACAAAATCCCAATAAAGAAAGGCGTCAGGCAGGGAGATACTATCTCTCCAATGCTATTCACAGCGTGTTTACAGGAGGTACTCAGAGACCTGGATTGGGAAGAATTGGGGATAAAAGTTAATGGAGAATACCTTAGTAACTTGCAATTCGCTGATAATATTGCCTTGCTTAGTAACTCAGAGGACCAATTGCAATGCATGCTCACTGACTTGGACAGGCAAAGCAGAAGGGGGGGTCTAAAAATTAATCTGCAGAAAACTAAAGTAATGTTTAACAGTCTCGGAAGAGAACAGCAATTTACGATAGGTAGCGAGGCACTGGAAGAAGCTATGGAAAGAAGAATGATAGGTGTAACGTTAAGGGATAAGAAAAGAGCAGACGCGAGTTAATGACATCCTAGTTGAAATCAAGAAAAATAAATGGGCTGGACATGTAATGAGGAGGGAAGATAACCGATGGTCATAAAGGGTTACGGACTGGATTCCAAGGGAAGGGAAGCGTAGCAGGGGGCGGCAGAAAGTTAGGTGGGCGGATGAGATTAAGAAGTTTGCAGGGACAGCATGGCCACAATTAGTACATGACGGGGGTTGTTGCAGAAATATGGGAGAGGCCTTTGCCCTGCAGTGGGCGTAACCAGGCTGATGATGATGTCTTCGTTCACGCTTCAAAACAACGTACTCGTGAAGAACTTCTCACCAGTCTGCGCCAACTACCTTCTTGTTGTTCCGTCGGCGCTGCGTCCAGAAGTACTGCAGACCCTATACATGACGATCCTACCGCTGGGCACCTCGGTTTCTCCCGGACGCTATCGAGGATACACGAAAGGTTTTACTGGCCGCGCCTAACCAGCGTTGTCGCCCGTTACGTTAAGACATGCCGAGACGGTCAGCGACGCAAGACACCACCGACAAGGCCAGCGGGATTACTACAACCGATCAAGCCTCCTTACCGACCTTTTCAGCAGATCGGGATAGACTTGCTGGGACTGTTCCCGACATCAACTTCCGGAAATATGTGGGTCGTCGTCGTGACGGACTATGTCACCTGCTTCGCTTAAACTAAAGCTCTACAGAAAGGTAGCTCAGCCGAAGTGGCGAAATTTTTCGTCGCGAACATCCACCTGTGACATGGTGCTCCAGAAGTCCTCATCACCGACAGAGGAACGGCTTTTACAGCAGAGCTCACCCAATCCATTCTGCAATACAGCCAGACAAGCCACAGGCGGACAAGTGCCTATGACGAATGGTCTCACGGAGCAGCGCCTGAACAAGACCATCGCCGACATGCTAGCAATGTACGTTGACGTCGAGCACAAGACATAGGGTGCTGCCCTGCCGTACGTAACCTTCGCTTACAACAAGGCGGTGCAAGAAACAACCCATATCACCCCGTTCAAGCTGGTTTACCGCAGGAACCCGACGACGACTCTCGGCGCCATGCTGCCGCTCGTGATCGACGAACAGAATCTTGACGTCGCTACCTATCTCCAGCGCGCCCAAGAAGCCCGACATCTCGCCCGCCTACGGATCAAGAACCAGCAGCCTACCGACAGCCGACACTACAATTTCCGACGACGCTACGTTCAGTACCAGCCTGGCGACCGTGTTTGGGTTTGGACCCCAATACGTCGACGAGGACTCAGTGAGAAACTATTGCGACGCTATTTCGGACCGCCGACGTGTTGGCGAACTGGGCTATGAGTTCATGCCAGACGGCATTTCGTATTAACAGCGGCGCCGCTCACGACCTGAAGTAGTTCATGTTGTGCCTCTTAAGCCGTTTCACCAGCGCTAATGAATTTTGGGGTCGTCGCATAGCTGATTTTTTTATTCTTTTCTTTTTTTGGACTGTGTCACCTCGGACTTTGTTTCTTTGTTGTTACTTCAACAAGTGTCCTTTTGTGTTTCATTCTTCTGTTATGCTTAGTGCATCGGGACGATGCTTTTTGAGAAGGGGGAATTTACACGCCAACTCGTTTATCTTTTACGGGTGAGCGCTTTTACCGTCCACGAAATGTTATCGCTCAGGGCAGGGCGCGTCTAACTGTATCGGAAGTTTCTAGAATGTTATCGATGCTTCTATCCGTTGTCTGTTGTCACCGAACCTTGCGTAATCTGATTGCGTGTGTGCGCGACGCGAATGGCGTAGAATTTTGTGGAAGGCACGCGGGTCCTAGCGATTACTCTGGAACGTTCGACGACTGATCTATAAAAGCCGACGAGCTTTGCCCGCTGATCAGATTTGCGCCGATCGCCGACTGCGTTCGCCGCTCTCGTTGCGCTTTGAGTGTAGCCTGTTTTGTGTGCACACGTTCGCCCAATAAAAGCTACTTTTGTCTTTCGCAGTATTGCTACTGTGTACTTTAACGTCACTACCACGTGACAATATATATATATATAATTTTGCCCATTCAGTTACGCTTGAGTGTTGCTGTGGAGTACCACAGAATGTGTCCAGAATTCCTCGGCTTGAGATCCACCGTATAAAACATGAGTTTTACCAACTTTGGAGTATGGTTACCATGTTTGAGGTCCGTTTTGTGGTTCGAATAATAATTTATTAGAAAAATCTAATTTGCCGCGACAAGGTATGTCCTGGGGAGATACGGTCGCTTTGTAAGTGTAACAGCAATGAAAAAAAAAGGTCTTGGTGTTACCCGTTTTTTTATTCATGAAGCAGGTTACGGCTTAAGCTGTTTTATTCGACATTCCATAATCATACGGAAGTATGCTCATCAGAAGGACCAGTATTGTTCACTCGCGTGAAGTCTATCCACTTAAAGTTAGCTCCCACATTTCGAGGTGTTATCACTATAAATGTCCTTTTTTTTCTAAGAACCATTGTTCCTTGGAATTCACTTCCTGCGAATGTATTGTACCACGACATTGTTGACGTTTGCAGCACGCAATAACACCTTAATATCGATGTGGTTCATGCATGGATGAAAAATAAGGTTCAACGAATCCGTCACATGCGCATAAATTTATATTGGTTAGAGTCTATTTCCATGAGCCATCCGTTACGCCAATTAGTTGCGGTGTCAGGGTCAGGTAGGAGTCGAGTTATACCTTTGCTATTCTCTTATTTTCTATAGATAAATCAGTCATTAGCCAACAGATGGACGATGAATAATTATTACCACCTTTCGCCTTTCCTCTTCGTATTCATCTTCCTTTGTTTTTCAAAGAAGAAACTGTTAACAGATACGTTAATTATTGTTTATTAACTTTAAATCACACACAGATTCGATAGTGGTGCAAATGGCGGATGCTGATGACACAAGAATAGCAAAAGGAGTTATCAATTGCCTTACCATAGCACCTTCTCTGCATTCTCTGGCTTAATTATGAGCTCTGCAGATAATTTGTGAATACTGATTTTTCCCCGTTTTCATGCGTATTACGACGCACGCAGTAGGCATCCCCTGTTGTTACACCTAATCGTTGTTGTCGTTGTTGATGATCGTTCAGGAATGCACTGCCGTTTGATGTATATACTGTCGTTTATTCTTCAAGTAACAGTTATACAAATAAGAGCACTTCCTTTAACATCTTCAGATCTCGTCAGAGCGGCCGTTAAAAGGTGCTTGTGCACCAGCTTCTCCGAGTCGTTCTGCCTCCGTCCCCTCTCCCAGCTTCCCACAGCCCTGCCCCCACAGCCAAAACGTCCCCCACGGCAAGCCCAACCAAAGTCGTAAATTTGAGGAGAGTATCGGGCTACGGGGAAGCCGTCGGCGGAGGGAAGCGCCGTCCGTTCTTAAGGCAGAGAATCTGGAGTATCTCAATTCACGATGCAAACAAAAGAACCAGACAAACACAACGAAAAGTCACCAGTGAGTACAAATGTCTCAATATCCCCGTTGTCCTTCGTCAGCTAAACTAGGCAGTGACATAATATTTTTAGAAATGGCTCAGGTAAAGTTACATACGGACGCGAAGTTTAACTCGTTTTTGTTATTTATTGTTTTATGTAAGCGTTAAACTTGTATTTTACGGCGTCATTGGAGAACGAGACGTGACACTGGCTTCCATTGTGGAGAACATGGGGTTCAACGATGAATCCCATGCGTGCAAAGTTTTAAGCTGTATGTTAATATTACATGCAATTAAAATTCCTACTGGAACTGTTCGACAGAGTCACTTTCACTGGAAATCTTGTTGGATTCTGTAAGGTCGCAGAACGGCTCTGCATTTTTGAGATTGTCAAGTTATAGCTTCATAATGTTTCAGCCGTGCATTAAGAATAATAAGGGGAGAGCAGGACGGCTGTAAGGCCATTTGTAGCGCAGCGCTTTGAAAATCTCTGGTGCACACGGCAGTAGCATCTACTGAATTATTTATTCTGACCGTTATAGAATTCTCGAAATAAGCACTTAGTGATGTTTAGCCAGCCCAACGTCATTCAGATTAACATCCCTGCCTTATCCTTTTCTTTGCTCTTCTTTCTTCCCAAGCTGTTTTACAAACATATCCTACCAACAAATATATTGTTACACCACTCCGCACAACGCTGAGGAAGATGAGCACGAGCGTGGGGGTGAAGACGACGACGCTTAGGAGCCACACGCTTCACAGGTTACAACAACAACAACAACGACAACAACAACGACGACGACGACGCTTCAGCGACTAGCCTGTTGTAGATTTGTCTTTGTCAATTACTGTAGATTACTGTACATACTGTAAGTACATTTCCCGTCTTGCTTCTTCCTTCCGAACATATTTCTTGGAGGTGTGGGTTACTGCTGTGCACGACGGAGCTCCGAAGCGGACGTACGCTGGCCATTAGCAATAGACAGCTTTAGTAATGCGTCATGACGATACGTACGCTGCACGAAAGTGCTCTGTGGAACGTAGGAGCGCGTGTCGCGTTAGGGTTTTTAGTACTGCGATATGCCTACGTACGTAAGAGGGCGAGCGTTAGACGCCGGGCGCGTCGGAGTGCATTGGCTGCGCGTCCGCCAGCACGTCGAACCATCGGTCGAACTAGACGCTGTTGATCTGGCTAACGTGATGTAACGTGTGGGCACGTTTCCGCTTCATCGAAATATATTTAACCCTTTAGGACACTCTACTTTTAATACGGATGAAATGCACAAATCATATTGAAAAAAATAAAACCGAGTACTTGCTTTCTGAGGCTGGCACGGTCATTTGCGACGGACTGCGCCAAAAGCAGCTGGAGCCTTTCGCGCAAACAGCACACACTGAACACTTTCTCAAAAACAGAACTCCTATTTTTGCTATGCATTCCCACCGTGCAGGATCTGGGAATGGCTTCTGCGCGTTCACTTCACGCAGCAAAGCCAAATCGTACGCCGTTGAAAAGTACAGCCTTCCGCTGGTCGCCTTTGACGCTGCCATTTCGGGAAACTATTTGGTCTCGCGCTCTCCGGAACAAACGAGAACCACGAGAGCAGCATGCAAGGCTCCCTACGTATGCACGCACGAATCGGATGCGTGCGTACGCAGTACTAAAACCGTCGAATATGACGACCGATGGAGCCAGTGCAAATACAGCCACCATGCCGATAGACGCAACCACTACCATAACGCCGACAGTCATCTTGTCCCAGTCCCGCAACTCAGGAACATTTTCCGGGACCGACAATCTTGATGTCGATGAGTGGCTCTAAATGTACCAGCGCGTCAGTGCCCATAACAGGTGGTACCAAACTGTTATACTGGCTAACAATTTTCTACCTGAATGGAACGGCATGGGCCTGGTTTCGAAACCACAAGGAACAACTTTCGAGGTGGGAGCAATACAGCTCCACGATTTGTTCGGGAAATCTGTTGGCTGTCAGCGAGATGCGCAAAAGAACTTGGGTCTCGGGTCTAGGCATAAACCGAATCATATGTGAAATACATCCAGGACGTTCTCATCCTTTGCCGCAGGGTTGACGAGAGGATGTCAGAAAAAGGCAAAGTGAACCACGCACTGAAAGGCAAATCGCACGATGGCTTCAATCCTCTCGTGCATAAGAATTTTCCCACCATCGCCGACGTCGTTAACGAAGGCTCACGCTTCGAAGAAGCAGAAATTCGTCGCATCGCACGCCAGTTCACGCGTCTTCCAAATACGGCTGCTACGTCGTTGTGCAAGGCCCTTCGCTCTGCGCATCAGCCGTAAGCGTCAGAAAGCTTCGTTCGTATCATTCACCGGAAGATGAAAGCCGCGGTGCCTGTTCGCTTCCAGACCTGCTCGACCGATTCTCGACTGACGATTTCCCTTGTGCAGTCTGTCGTCGCGACCAGTTGAGGAACCTGGGAATTCAAACTGTCTGTTCCGTCAACCGATGGACACCTATGCCTTTCCTACGGTCCCTCATTCGTGACGGCAGTGCCCCTCTCGACCTTTTCGCAATCCAGCGGAATGGCGAACATATATATATATATATATATATATATATATATATATATATATATATATATATATATATATATATACACACCCACCATAGAGAACCATAGAGCCATAGATTCCATAGATCGGCCGATTTGTTGCAACTATCGAGGCGCTGCAGCCACATTTCCCCTCACTACCGCAATACCTGGACGTCATCCCACTATCAATCTGCGTTCCAACCTTACCACCGGTCGCCAGGTACTCGTCTAGTACAGGAAGATTCCATAGAGCCATGGAACTCTACTAAGGCGTCCTCATCTACACGGCAGAGTCGTTCACCTTCACCACGACGACCTCTGTCTCACTCACTCCCTGTTTGCAGTTCGCCTTCGCCCATGTACCGGCGCTCTACGGGAAACTGAAGGGAGCAGCTCCTTGGAGTGACGCTGCTAGAACGATCCGGACTGCAATTGCTCTACTGATCTTGCCGACGGATACGGATTTACTTGATGTGTACGCAGATGGTGTCCCTGTCGCTGCTCTGCTTGATGCAGGCTCGTGCATCTTTGCGATGAGCGACCAGCTTCGTAGACGGTTCACTAAAGTTTCGCAATTTTCAACCTTGACTGCTGATATTACGCCATCTCCCGTTGACGTCTTCTTTGCCGGCTGTCTTTCCTCACCTAACAAACGGTTTTGCGGTTGCTCCCGAACTTCCGCCTCACCACGCCGACCAGTTATGCCACCTGCTCTCCTCGTTCAGCGACATTTTTTACTTGGGTCGCCCGTTAGGACAGACCTCTCTCACGACCCACTGTATTGATACCGGTGACGCACACCCTATTCACAAGCGACCATGTCATGGTCCTTGCACAAACGACAAACAATTCAAACGGAGGTAAGGAAAATGATATCGAGAAATCGTGGAACTGTCATCCAGTCCTTGGGCGTCCAATGTTGTTCTAGTTAAAAGGAAGGACGCTAGCTGGCGCTTCTGCGTGGATTACCAGCACCTCAACAAAATCACCAAGAAAGGCGTTTATCCTCTACCACCCGTTGATGACGCCTCCAACTGCCTCCACGGTGCAAAGTACCTTTCTTCCATCTATCTTCGTTCCGGATACTGGCAGATTGCTGTTGACACCATAGATTGAGAGAACACCGCGTTTATAACACCTGATGGCTTATATCATTTCAAAGTCATTCCTTTCAGCTTATGTAATGCTCCAGCTATTTTTTAACGTATGATGGACACACTCTTTCATGACCTCAAGTGGTCCATCTGTATTTGTAACTTAGATGACGCCTTGATTTTTGGTCCTGCATTCGCCACGTACCTGGAGTGCCTCTCACACATTCTTTCTGCTTTTCTCAATGCTGGCCTTCAAATTCATTCTTCTAAATGCCACTTCAGACGCAGTCAAATTAGTATCCTCGGTTATCTTGTTGATTCATCTGTTGCGCGCCCAGACCCGGGCAAAGTTCGTGCCGTACGGATGCTTCCCGTGCAAAATGTGCTCAATATCTCCGGAGCTTCGTGGGCCTGTGCTCGCACTTCCACCGCCTCATGCACAATTTTGCGGAGGTCACCCGCCCTCTGCTCTTGTGAAGGCAGACGTTTCATTTTCTTGGAGTCCTGAACAAGCAACTGCCTACTCGTAGTTTATCTCTCTCCTAACATCTCCATTCCCTCTTGCGCACTCCGACCAGACTGCTGCAACAGGAGTCCGCACTGATGCCAGTGGTCATGGAATCGGTGCCTGTTTTTGCGAACGTCAACGACGCCACGACCACGTCATTGCCTGCGCCAGCTGTCTGCTTTCTCCAGATGAGTGTAATTAGTTCATTACTGAACGTGAGTGCTTTGCACTTCTCTAGGCAGTGGCAAAATGTCGCCCTTACCTGTATGGTCGGCTCTTTACATTCACGAAAGACCACCATGCGCTCTGCTAGCTTTCGTCCCTCAAAGACCCTACCGGTCACCTAGGTCACTGGGCGCTACGCCTACAGGAATACTCGTACACGGTTGCTTGTGCGAGTTTACACCAACATGCCAACTGCTAGTACTACCACCTAGACGATGCTCCTGATGATCCTGTGAGCTATGCTTCTGCTTCTGCATTTTCGCTATGTGCTTCGCTGACCTCGCTACCGAAGAGTGCTGAGATCCGGTATACGTGGCATCATGTACAAGCTCACATCTAGATCATGTGATCCTTCTCTTGTTGATCCTTCTGTGCAAGCTGTACGATCTACCAACTTTTCGTCACTTCGGGGAATCAGTACGTACGACCGTGTCCGGCAACGATTCTTACGGCCTGGTCTGTACCGATCGGCCCGCCGCTACGTCGCTTCTTGTGAGTTGCGTCAACTACAGATGAAGCCATCTGTTCTCACTGATGGTTTACTCCTACCTCTTGGCAATCCTACCGAACCCTTTTATCGCGTTGGTGTAGGACTGTTGGCCCATTTCCCCATATCTTGCTGATGCAACAAATGGACTGCCGTCGCAACTGATTGTACAACTTGGTTCGGGTTCACCAGAGCCCTTCCAACAGACGTACCCTACTTCCTCTTGGACAACATCATGTTCACCACGGCGCTTCTCGTCAACTTCTTACCGACAGGGGTCGCTCCTTCCTCTCTACAGTTGTGGTCTACTTGCTCCGCTCCTTTATTACCAAACATAAACTTCGTACAGCATCCCAGCCTCAGACGAACGATCTTAGGGGGTGGCTTATTCGATCAATAACGGACAAGCTCTCCATGTGTGTTCCTGAAAACCATCTTGATTCAGATATTGCTCTCACTTTTGTCACATTCGCCTACAATTATTCACGCTACGACACTATAGGTTACTCGCCATTTAATTCTTTGTACGGCCGAGATCCATTATTGCCTTTTTACAATACTGCCTACTACTCAAGAGCCCGTGTTTCGGTATACCCGCCATGTAATTGCTCGAGCCCAAGAAACATGCCTAGTTGCTCACCGTCGCCTTTGTGCTTCTTAGAAAACGCAGAAAAGCATTTGTGACATTAGTCACCGGGACGCCGATAATGTTCCCAGGGATCTTGTCCTTCTGCGATCTCTTAGCCACCGCTTCGGCCGCTCGAAAAAACTAATGTCCCGCTATTCCGGCCTTACCGGGTCCTTTGTCAGGTAAGCGACGTAACCTATGAGATCTCTCTGGCCGCTCCTACTACTCGCTCCATACAGACATCCCATGACGCCGTGCTTGTCAGCTGCCTAAAACTCTACTAGTCCGTTTCAGCATAAAAATCAGCGGAATGGCGCTTCCATGCCAGGTGGAAATACGTTACGCAGTTCTGCACAACGCTAAGGAAGATGAGCAGGAGCTTGGGACTGAAGAAGACAATGCTTCAGAAACTAGACTGCAGTAGAATTGTCTTTGACAATTACTGTAAATTACTGCTGATTCTGTAACTTACAAAAAATTAAATTATGGAGCTTTACCTGCCAAAACCACCATCCGATTATGAGGCACGCCATAGTGGAGGACTCAGGAAAATTTCGACCACCTGGGATTCTTCAACGTACACCAAAATCTAAGTACAAGGGTGTTTTCGCATTTTCACCCCCATCGAATTGCGGCCCCCATACTGTAAATACGCTACCCGTCTTGCTTCTTCATTCAGCAATAATATTCTAAATCGAACCTAACCGGAAGCTTTAGCTCCTACATGGGAAATGAACAATGGTTTCTTCTGACAATCACTGCACCGAAATTAATTAGTTATGTTGAACTCACAAGAAACCGTTAAAATGAGATTGCAGAAACCACGAATTTTTATTTAACTTCCACTTTCTTAAAATTCTGAAAATATGCGAAATTTAAAGAAACGCTACCTGAAGTATACAACCCCGCACCTCATCAACAAAATATAATGTCGCAATTCTCTAAGCTGCACCTAATATTTCATTTATTGCGGACGAAAATGATATAACATATGCCACCCTTAAGTACACCACTAATTCCTGAATGTGGCATTCGCAAAACCTTGACAAGCATTGTAACAACCTCACATACGTCATAAATTCATACGTCAAACTTTCCCGATTGAGCTGCTCCAATATAGAGATGTGATATTATTTTTTGATGCTAACAAGCGGATTTGTAAACTTCGTACTTCTATTCTTTTTGCAGATATACTGATTTCCGACGTCTTGTCAATACTTCTATGGCCTAAATCAAAATTCTTTTTGCTGGAATCACTGATTTAACGTTCTCTCTAAAATGCTACACGTTCTCTCTTAAATGCAACAATTCTCAATCAGGTCGTTGAGCTATTTTCTCACAAAATCGTGCCTTTTACATGTATTTGAGCGGCCGGCATCGAAGATAGGCCCTAGCTAAAGCTTCCTCTTATTCAATCATTCCGGTTCTATCCGAAACCCACGAAACACAAAGCTGACTATATGGAAGCCCACGGCTGCAGTGGTGTACAAATAATAGGAAAATACAACGAAGGAAACCAAAGGGAATCTTTGCGGGAGCCGTTATCTCGGCCAGACATCTCACACGGAATGCCAACGAGCTGTCTGGCAAGGTGTCTAACAAAATCGTCGATTCATTGCCAGTCGGGCAAGTAGCAGATAAGGCCGATACTTGGGCGCGCTCGTTTTCAAGTACTGAGGTGAAGCAACAGTCTCAGGGTGCGCTTCTTTTTATTATGTTTTCTTTTGTTGTGCGTCATGGCATACGTCACGGCGCGAATTTCAAATCATTAAGGTGGATACGCCACGTGGTGGCGAAAAAGGAAACCAAACGCTTGTGCAGAATTCCTGGGTATGTTACAGCAACTGCAGGAAAAGTTGAAATTGAGAATATCAACCGTAAGGTTCATTCCCACGATGCCGTTTGTCGTTTTTAACCAACGGGAGCGCTCATCCTGTGGTCGCTCCTTGCAACAGTGATAATAGGATGGGTCGTCCTGCAGTCATAAACACAAGAAAATCGTGATGCGCCGGGACAATCAGACAGCTCTCGACGACCGCACATAAAGCATTCATTTTTAAAATGTTTAGGACATACCTGGTTACAATATTTCGTCATAGTACAATTGGCGGCGCGAAAGCTAGGAAAGATAATAGAGATATCGAGCATATTATCCAGACTGGCATTTTTACTTTCTGCGTCCTTCGTCGTTTTCCTTGGTTGGAGCCTTCGAAAATAAAATAAAAAACAGTGGAGGGAGGCCGCACATAACGGACGCATCGCGGGCTTAAGCTAATGTGCTTGGTCACCCTTTCTTCTTGGCTCAGCAGCAATGACGTTACATAGGCTAGATACAGCTTCGTAACGTCCAATTTCAGATAATACCGAAGAATACGCCGTGCGCACTACGATCATTGCCTGTTAGCAGAACCAAAAAAAAAGAAACTGATAGCCCAGCAGGGAGTGACGGCTGCTGAAGGAATGGCAAAAAGAGTGAGGGAAGCAGGCCTGATACCTCCCTCGCCTCGGCCGAGAATTCTGGGCCATGGCGCTGTTCGCGTTCCTGGTCGACGCTCGCGCGATAACCTTCAAATCGCGCTCGACTGTACCTTACGCTGAGGAAACACCAAGGAAACCTTCACTGAGGGCTCCTCAGTAAGGAAGCTTTCAGAGTGGCATAAGGTGGCCTCACCAGAATGAAGGCTTCCTTACTGAGGCAAGGCGCTCGGAGCTGCCTTACGCTGAGGAAGCACCAAGGAAGCCTTCACTGAGGGCCCCTCAATAAGGAGGCTTTCAGAGTGACATAAGGCAGCCTCACCGCAATGAAGGCTTACTTACTGAGGTAAGGAAGGTTTCATTGTTTGGCCCTAACGATTTCTGAAAGATTACAGTAAGGTACTCAGCTGTCCATGGTGAGTATGTTACACGGAAAGAATTTAGGATACCATCTGAACCAGCTCACTTTTTAGTTTCGAGAGTCAAGATTAGGTTTAAGACACCAGCGGAACCTATTGCGAAATTGCCTAATTTATTAGTTTTCACATGATAACTAAACATTGGAACTACGTGGTTGACGAAGGTGAAAACAGATTGGAATTACGAGTTAAAAGCATTCGAAACTACGGTGGGGTCGTCAGTAACATCGTCGTTAATCTTGAAAGAGGTACAGCATGTTGCCCTAGGTAAAACTAATGTTCAGAACCTTCGAGAATAAGATTTAAGTAGTAGAGAAAGCTGCACTGAAAAATAGAAACCTTTAGCATTTTTAGTACAAGTACGAAGTTCCTCCTTGGCTTTTTCGAATGGAACGCGAAGTGCAGGATTAGAATGCTTAGATTTACGTAGCCTTCCGACACGGCATGACAGATGCAGGATATCCCGGTTAATACAAGGAAGTTTATTATTTATTTTTTTTGTTGGTAATGGAACGTAGTTATTGATGCAAGATTTCCCTAACGACCCAAAACAATCAACAAGACTGTTAACATGACATTCAGTACTGAGTGACGAAATATGGTCAAAGTTATCTTCCAGAGTATCAGTGATAGACGTATCGTCACTTTTGTTAAAATCATGAAATGTGGAATAGCTAAAGCATTCATGCGGGATAGGACAGTCAATGTGTACGAGAACTGCGTTATCATCCAAGATTCCTTCCAGGAAATCATACTTAAAACCTAAATCAGCAAGATTGTCACTGATAAACACTGGGTCAAGTATGGAGTTCTGCCGTGTATTATCAACTAATTATATCAGTTATGGATAAAGAAAACGTAATTAAGTCTCTACAAATAGAGGCACTATTGCCGCGATGTGTAAGAGAACGCCAATGAATGCCGCGTACGTTAAAGTCACCAAGAACGATTAAGTTGGAACTGTCGAGGCTATGGTCATGTATAAAGTGCGAAATATTATCGAAGTCACTAGGACTATCAATGGGGCGATAAAGACCACAAATTGTTAAATTCTGCTTATGCACCTGTAACTTGCACCAAACCGATTCTACATTTGGAGGACCAGGTAGAAAGTTAAAGTTAAAATCTGAACGAAAAAGCGAAGCAACACCACCGCCTTTCTTATTCTGGCGGTCATAGCGGTCCGCAATCTAACCAGGCGGCATAAATTCTGTGTCGTATAATGCTGCTGGCATTAACCTTCAAAAGCGCAAGACCTGTGGCAGAATGATGAGATTGTCAACCCGATGAAGCATTTGAATATCTTGCGTTAGAATAAAAACCAGTAGCTATTACTCAACTATTTGAGGCACCGTCCAAGTTGTAGCGAACGTTATCTATAAATAAATTATCGAATCTCATTTTAATAACCGAGGCGTTATTCCGCAGCTCAACCGAAACGTCCCATAGCTTTTTATGTACTGCACGCACTCTGGTGAAAAATCTTCGAGAAGTTTCTTGCCGGAATTTTTCAGTTTATAAGCGTTTTTCACCATCACTAGCTTATCGCTGGAATCAAGTAATCTTAAAATGATAGGGCGAGAACGCCCAGGGCGCATTCTGCCTAACCTATGGAAACGTTCAATACGCGGACAGTCAAAGGAAAGCCTATTGAAAACGTTATCAACCTTAGAGTGCAGTGTGTCACGATTCTCATTAGTATTTTCTGGTATGCCATGAAGCATTATGTTATGCCTTCGTGAATGGTTTTCAAGATCGTCGTATTTGGCACTTAGTTCGGCAACAGTGCGCTTTAGGCAAGCCACCTCAGAAAGAAGCTCATCACAGTTTTTAACCGACAGTGCCTTCGAACTAGAGGTTTCGAAAGCAGCCGCACGCAATTCCAAGGCATCGAAACGTGTATTCACAGCGTGTTTTATTTCAGATATGTCTTGCGACATATTTTTCTGACAAGCAACTAAATCGGAAACAACCTTCACAAGAGAAGGGTTGTCACAACTAGATATTGCCAGCTTGGCCGACGTCTCAAGGGCGTTAAGAACGCTTTCTTGGGATTTGTCAAATTTGCCAGTTTTAGAAGCCGGTCTCCTGTGGCCGGTGTTAAGCTCTACCTCACTGTTCAGGATAAGACGACTAAGGTAATCGACGACATAAGAAAAATTGCGCATGAGTCTACTACGCAAATAACTGTGTGTGCAACACAGCAGCATCAGGCATCTATTATCGGATCGGATACAGTGCGAGTTGTCCAAGTAACGTATACCTGTGCAAGCAAGAGGAGGAGGAATAAACTTTTATTTTGGAAACAGTATTCCGGGGTAAGCCCTGGTTCAACTCTCGGTGGGAGGTCTCCTCATTCCAGGAACCCTCTGGCCTTCGCTGCTTCCTTGGCCCTGGCAACGAGACGTCGTTGTTGTTCCAGGTCCTCGGAGACTAGCTTGGCCTCCCACGTTTCCATGAGGTCTTCGCTTTGTCTGGCGTTGCAACAGTCTCTCGGTGAAGGCAATGCGTCTTTGTCTAGATGCCATGGACATTCGATGATCAGGTGCGCTAAGGTGTCCGGTACGCCGCACATTGGGCAGTGGTATCCTTGTAGCGTTGGGTACAGTCTATGCATGATGATTCCGTGGATATAAGTATTACTTTGCAGTCTTCTGAGTGCAGTGCTTTCTTCTTTGTTGAGCTTTGGGTGAGGTGGTGGGTACACCCTGCGTTCCAGCCTGTGATGGGTACGGTCTCTGCCTCTGCTGGCGCAGACCGGGCGTCTCGAGAGCAGGAAGGGTTGGCCCGGCGTGTGCCGCTTCGTTCCCCTCCAGCCCCTCGTGCCCAGGAACCCATGTCATGCAGGTGTAGGGGATCGGAGTACTGCGGTGCTTCAATAGCTTCAGTGCTTGTGTTGACACGCGACCCTTAGCGTAGTTTCTGACGGCTGCTTGAGAATCGGGGAAGATGACAGATGCGTCCATGCACGTGGTAGTCGCTATGGCGATCGCTGTCTCTTCTGCAGTCTAGGGGTTTTGTGCACGGACTGTGGCAGACGCTAGCTCTCTGCCCTGAGAATCTACGACGCTCAGGGCGTAAGCGTTTCTTTGCGGGTATTTGGCTGCGTCGGTGTGTCTGGCGTCCGGATCTTGCCTGTGTCTTCGCCGTAGAGCATCCACTCCGGCTTGTCTTCTTTCCTTGTGGTACGTGGGGTGCATGTTGCGTGGAATTGGGGCTATGCACAGGGATTCGCGGAGGTTTGCAGGAATTTTTTTCGTTTCGGTCCGCAAGAAGAAGCATTCAGGCAACATGCTGAAGCTGCTGCTGCTGCATAGCCCACTACCGGGGCGCTGCAACGGTGGAGCTTTGATACTGATGAAGCTTTACGTCACCGATCCCATGGCGTCACCTGTCGGAAATGCCACGCCCGGAGCATCCAAGGCAGTGCGCGGAATCACCAGGAAAGGAAGAACATGGGCCGGAAATTCACGCCGATCATATGCCTGGACAATAGAGCTCAACCATGTCGAATTGCCGGGTAATCACCACGTGTTCGAACGGTGCAGGGTCAGCCATGCCACGCAGATGAACAGCATGTCCAGCAAAAAATGCTGGAGCTGTACAAGCAAGAAGACGCGTTTAGGCAACATGCTGAAGCTGCTGCTGATGCATTGCCGACTCCTCACTTCTCATCTGATAACCATGTCTAAATTCAGCTCTGCTTAAATGATACGAAAATCTTTTGCATCAGGATATTCATAAGCTGATATAATTTAGTAATGGTTCATTCTATGATTTGTTAGAAAAGCATCTCGGGGCTTCTCTGAACATGGTAAGGCACCTGGTCTGTGTACAATGCTGTCTTCAAGATACAAGCCAATTGTTATTACATTGCATGCAGCAGGAAACCTGGAAACTCACGTAATCACTTGGTCTGTCCTGCAGGTTTGGAAGCCCCCGTGCTCTGTTTCTGTTCCATTGACACGGTTGACAATTTTCCCTTACATGCATCTTCTGCTGCCTTGTGGCCTTCTGCAGAACTGATTTTCCATATTGACGCGTGTACTTATCTTTATTGGGCGACCATGTTTCGCCGCCTAACAAATGTAATTGCACAGCGCGGGATGCGCCTGCATGTATCCGAAGTTTCTGGAAAGTTATCGATGCTTCTATTCGGCTGTCTGTTGTCGCCGAGCCCTGTGTTATCTGATTTCATCGCGTGACGCGAATGGTGTAGAACTTTGTGGAAGGCACGCCATAGAGAAAGAAATTTCAACAAGAGCGAACACTCCCATAGAGCCCAGCGGCCAAATTGACTGTAGCGCACCAAGCGGATGTTGTTGACTCCTTCCGGTTTCGTTTTTGGGCGCGCGCGTTTTGTACACCTGTGGGTACACGCCGCGCCGGCCCCGCTGCTCGGCGCGGCATTCGTTTTTTTTTTTCGCTTCTGCTGAACCTCGCGTGGGCTTGGCGTGGAATCGTTTCATTATTAAGTAGAAATGATTGCGATTGACCTTCACAAGACTGCGCCGAATCAGTCGGCTGAAATTTCATAAAGAAAACGAAAGACGTCTTCTGAAATGATGAAATGTTTATTTTGCTCTATATAAATGCTCGTTTCGGGCTTCTTCTGCATCCATCCAAAGTTGTGACACCAGGTAAGCAGCAGTCGTTGCCGTACGATGCTCCACCGGATTCCATCAGCTGAAAGAAAGTAAGTTACAACCATGTATCATTTCGGTATATTGACCTAACAGGAGTATTGCGTGTAGAGGCGAAACGTGCGTACGTGGTGAATGAGCGGCATTACAGATAAATTCACTTTTAGGTACATTTCGCAGCAAAGACTCCTCCCAAACAATGCCATAAAATTTGAACATCCGACTTTCAAGCACCCCTCCTTTCCCGGGCATTATTTCCTGCACTTTAAGTGCACAAATACACGGGTGACTGCGCGGTTCCAAAACAACTTGGCCTCAGTCGACACGATGGTACACCAAGTACACAAAGGTGGCTACAACACAGGCTCAGCCAGACCATGTTACACGCTCGCAGAATGCATCCTAATCGCACTCAAGTGAGACTCGTGAGTGCAAAGCCTGTTTTCAGTCGCTCAGAATACATAAATGTCATGTTCTTGAGCTCCTCCGTGTTATCTTTTACGCGTCCTGCCGGCGCATGCAACACTCCCGTGTTATCACTCTCGGCAATCGCTCGTCGCGTTTTCGAGAAGCCTGAGCACCGAAATAAGATATGTTGTTGCAGGGCTATAAAAATGCGTCACAAACTTGTCCCACTAAAATTCAGTACACGCAAAAGTAACTCACTATGGCCGGCTTGCTTTTTTGCTAACAGCTTCACAACCCCAGGCGCGGCGAGCAAGCCTGAAGATATCCCAAAAAGTTACCAAACAGATTACAATACTTTTTCGGGTCAGAGAATGCGTCACGAACTTCTACCAGTAAGATTCAGTACACGCGAAACTAACTGCGGCACACAGCCGAGCTGCTTTTCGCTAACTGCGTCAATAAGCCGGGCGCAGCTACCATGCTTCTAAACTACCCCAAATATAACGACGTTAGTTACAATAATGTTGGGGGCCACAGAGTGTGCGAAAACTTGCGTGTACTACGTCGTAGCGCCTAAGACAGACATGTACAGCGATGAGCACAGTTAGGGTGAACACGCGAGCGCGTGGCCGACGGCACTGTTAGCGCCGCGTCACGGCAATCGCTGGAACCATTGCACATGCGCAGTATGCGCTCTGCGAAAGAATATTTCCACCGCGCGCACCACGTCACTGGAGACGCTCGTTCGCCGTCTGCTAGCCGCATTTTTGTCTGCTGAGCTGACACTTTCAGTACTTGCTGGCCCATCTGGTAGAAAATGTGGTGCGTCAATGAATAAATCAGCATAAGACACTTTGTGTTTCAACTGTTTATTGAACTAAACTGCAAGCTCGCAGTGTAAGTGGAACGGACGTAGTGCAGGGAAATAAAATATTAGAATTTCTAGAACCGAGTCACGTCACCACTGACAGCAACGACTGCCGCTGTCCTGGACGGTAGCCAGTCATAAAGTGCCTGCACATACTCGTGATTGGCCTTTAGGCTTTCCCACTCGTGGCTGACTGCGGCCACCAACTGGTCGGAAGTCGCCGAATGAAGGGGCTTTCTTGCCAAGGCAGCTTTCAGGCGGCCCCACACGTTTTCAATAATATGAAGGTCCACCCCTTTCGAAGGCCATTCCAGTACGGGTATGTGCTGCTCTGCCTGGAAGTCCTTCACAACCCTGGCCGTGTGGATCGGCGACCGGTCTTGCTGGAAAAGATAGTTGCCGTCGGGGAATAAACTGCTCGCTTATGGCAACAGCACATCGTTCAAAATAATGCAGTATTGCTGAGACGATAAGTGCCCACGTATGCGGTGTAATGGTCCTAAAATTGCGAAACCGCACCCCACACGCTCACACTTGCTCTCCCGCTGGTAGAGACGCGTTGCACGTTGTCTGGATCGTTCCTGCATGGCGTTGTTAAATAAAGTAAGAAACCCACTCTTTAACGAAAAAGTTTACGTTACCGTGTTCGTGGCTGTCTCCACACAAGCACTCTTTGGTCTTGTCGCGTCGAAAACGCGGACTCGTCCGAAAAGATGACACGTCCCCAGTCTTCGGTTGTCCACGACACGTGCTGCTCAGCGAACTGCCGTCGTGCTTCCCTGTTGGCAGCCGTAAGTAGCGGCTTCTGTGCTGCGACGTAACTGCGAAGGCCTGAACTACGCAGGCGACGTCGAACAGTAGTGTCCGAAACGTCTAAATCCAACTCCTCGCGAACAGCTGCGGCAGGCAAAAAAGGATTCTCGACAACAGCTGCAATTATGCATGCATCTTCGTCATCTGTGGTAGCCCTAGGACGAGGTGCACGTGGCGCATCCCGAATGCGACCTTCGTTCTTATATGCCTGAATTATTCGGTTCACGGTCTTGAGAGGCCTACCTACTAAAGAGCCGATGTATCGCTGGGAATAACCTTTTAGTGAAAGGTCAACGATAGAGCGCCGTTGATGATCCGGAACTCTGGCCATAATAGCATGTGGTGACAGACTGAACGTCTGCGGTAGATGCTCGGTGTTTTATATGCTGCATTTGCATGCGGAACAACTCTGAAGATATTAGTCACGCCCCACATAGCTATGTGCGTTTTTTTCAGTTTTGTTTTCTTGAAGCACTTTGAATGCCGAAAGTATCAGCTCATAAGGCAAAAGTTCCGCTAGCAGACGATGGACGGGCTGCTCCAGTGACGTGATGCGCGCGGTAGAAAGACAGCCTCGCTACACGTGTACTGCGCATGTGCAGTGCTTCCAGTGATTGTCGTGACGCGGCGCCAACAGTGTCGTCGGCCACGCGCTCGCGTGTTCACCCTAACTGTGCTCATCGCTGTACACGCGCAAATGCGTCACACGGGCAAGCCGGTTTTCGCTTACTGCGTCAATAAGCCGGGCGCGGCAAGCGTACCCAAAAACTACCGAAATAAGTTACAGTAATGTTGGGGCACATAGAAAGCGTCGCAAACATCTGCCAGGACGAGGCATATGCATATGCTCAACTCAAATTAACTGCGCCAGGACGGCGGTGCTGTTTTTCGCTGACTGCGCCACTCGAACTAAGCCTAAATGTGATTAAAATGAGCCGCACACTGTCAAACACAATTTCTCACCTTGCCGTAGTCCAGTAGTGCAGTGGTGCCGCGTCGAAATGCAGATGACACGCAAGAGAAGCATAGAGAAGGCCGGGAGCCCAATAAAATGGGCTATATCCAAAACAGACGGGTCGCCGAGCACGCGAGCTTCGCACGTACGACCATCCTCGCTCACTCCTGCGGCTTGTCTGGCGTGCCGCTAGCTTGTTGCTAGGCAACGCAACAAAAAGTTGCAAAGTATAAGTTCATTTACACGCAAAACTTTTTCACTTTTAGAGGGAAGGAATAAAAAAATAAAACGTTGTCTGAAAGTTTATTTCACATTCTTATTTTCTGATCCTCGCGTCAACTAACGGATGTTGTTGAAACTAGGCGTGACGTGTTTCCTGTTGCCAGTTTTTGAAGAGTGTCCCCTCTTGTTGAATTTCTTTCTCTATGGGCACGCGGGTCCGAACGATTAGTCTGGAACATTCGACGACTGCAGTATGAAAGCCGACGCGCTTGACCCGCTGATCAGATTTTCGACGATCGCCGACTGTGTTCGCCGCTATCGTTGTGCTTTAGGTGTAGCCTGTTTTGTGGGCACAGGTTCGCCCAATAAAAGTTAGTTTTGTCTTTCACAGTACTGCTACTGCGTTCTTTAACATCACTACCACGTGACATCTGGTGGAGGTGCTTTTGGTCCATGTACAGGACGCCCCCGACAAGCCGTGATCCAAGCCCGGACCGTAAAGAGAGCACCAACGTAGTCACGGACCATCGAGTAAGCCGTCGTCTACAACAGCTGCCCCCGGAGCACGGACTTCTACCTGAGAAGACCAAGAAGATTGTGGCCAAGGCAACCACAATGGCTGCCCCAGTCTCACCCATCGTACTTCAACGACCCAGAGAGCCCCCTACCTTCCGTGGAGCAACGTCGGAGGATCCTGAAACCTGGCTCGAAACCTTCGAAAGGATCTCGACCTTCAATAAGTGGACCTCTGAAGATAAGCTACGACACGTGTACTTCTCCTTGGAAGATGCCGCGAGGACTTGGTTCGAGAACCGGGAGTCCACCCTAGCAACATGGGACCTGTTCCGCAGTAACTTCCTGAGGACGTTCACGAGCGTTGTCCGAAAAGAAAGGGCCGAAGTTCTGCTGGAAACCTGAGGCCAACTACCCAATGAGACCATCGCTATCTTCACAGAAGAGATGACCCGTCTTTTCCGGCACGCCGACCCGGAAATGTCCAAAGAGAAAAAAGTGCGTTTCTTGATGCGAGGCGTAAAGGAAGAACTTTTCGCCGGACTAATCCGAAACCCACCAAAGACCGTAGCCGAATTCCTGACAGAGGCTACGACGATTGAGAAAACGTTAGAAATGCGCACTAGGCAATATAATCGCCAAGTGCTCACGCCTCAGTGCGCCATCCAAGCGCTGGGCTCCGTTGATCTCCAAGAGAACATAAGGGCCATTGTGCGCGAAGAACTCCGCAAGGTCTTGAATTCGTCGCAACCTCAAGTAGCCTCGATTGCTGACATCGTGAAAGATGAGGTTCAGCGATCACTGGGAGCTCCTGAGGTGCAACCTCAATTACCGCAGCCCCAGCCAGAAGCGATGACCTACGCCGCCATCGCACGCCATCAAGGGCCCCCGCCGCGACCGCGCCAGGGCCCTGTCACGCCGCAGTTCCGTCGTCCGCCGCCGCCGCCGCCAGCACGACCATCCGTCGCCCAGCGCACCTACGCGAGGAAGACGAACATTTGGCGCACCCCCGACCACCGCCCGCTCTGCTACCACTGCGGCGAAGCCGGCCACGTCTACCGAGGATGCCCATACCGGGAGATGGGACTGCGAGGTTTCGCCGTCAACGCTCCGCGCCCGCAGCAAGGTGAACGCCCTCGCGATATCGCCGACTACCGCGCCGCTGCTCAGTGGAGCTCTCGACGACCGTCACGTTCACCATCACCAGGCCGCTACCTGTCGCCGCAGCGCCGATTATACACTGGCCCAGCCCGGGGCCGATCCGTGAGTCCATATCCGGAAAACTAAAAGCAGCAACCGATGGAGGTGCGGTTGCTGTTCGTCGAACTGACAAAGAACCACCGACCTCGACGTGCTTCTCGACGGCCACGCAGTCACCGCCTTAGTAGACACAGGAGCCGATTACTCCGTCATGAGTGGACCCATCGCAGCCCAATTGAAGAAAGTTAAGACTGCATGGGAAGGCCCGTTAATTCGGACCGCTGGAGGACACCTCATCACGCCGAGTGGAATCTGCACGGCAAGAATTACCATTCATGACCGGACTTACCCTGCCACCTTCATTATCCTCCAACAGTGTTCACGTGACGTCATTCTCGGCATGAACTTCCTAAACCAACATGGCGCAGTCATCTACCTGAAGTTGAAGTCGATAACCCTGTCTGAAGATCAAGCGATACCGCCGGAGAGGTCTCGTAGTCATCATGCCTTAAGCGTGCTCGAAAGTCAAGTCAGCATCCCGCCTCGCTCCAGTAATGTCATTTCCGTCGGCACAAAAACACCTGCCGACGTAGAAGGTGTCATCGAGGGTGACCAACGTCTACTGCTAGACCGTGAAATTTGCGTCGCAAGAGGGATCGCTCGACTCCATGGCGGGAAAATGGAAGTGATGCTAACCAACTTCAGCCAAGAGTTCAAGCACATCAGCAAGGGCACGACAAACGCGTACATCGAGGAAATTGAGGAAACGAGCAATGCCTTAGTCCTCTCAGATTCTGCGGCATCTACCCCGCAGACCATAGTCCCCGAACCAGACTTCGACGTAAATCCAAGTCTCTCCATAAGCAAGCAGCAAGAGCTCAGAAGTCTTCTCCGACGATACAAGGACTGCTTCTCGACTTCAGCAAAGATTCGACAAACACCAGTTGCAAAGCATCGCATAATAACCGAAGAGTGCGCTCCACCACTCCGCCAGAGCCCTTACCGAGTTTCGACGCGAGAACGTGAAGCTATTAGGCAATAAGTCGACG